>NC_080785.1:41592022-42792022 GCF_028018385.1 Neofelis nebulosa
TGGTTTTCCACTTAAATAAATTTCTTATCATATAAATATAGCTATGTGCATTAAAATAATAATAACGTATGTCAGATTTTCAACATGAGACAAACATATGCTTGGAGGATTACAGACTAGAGTTTTCATTACTACCAAAATTTTTAATAAACTTAATTTAAAATCATGTTATTCTAAATAGATTAATTCCAAATACATGAGTAGAATAACTCTGAGTCACTGGATTTTATTGGTAAATACTATTTACAGAAACCATAATAATTCCTTTAAAATTTCAGTGGCATTTCACTGCCTCCAAAATAAAATTCTAGAATCACTTTCTATGATTTTCTAACCATCTACTATTTCTTAACTTTATGATGAGATTTATTCATTGTAATTTTTTTTGCCATTCACATACGTGTTAATTGTCATCTAAGTTGAACTATAATATCAACAATCAAGTAGATATATACAATGTATTACATGTATAAAATATATATTATATATTTTATATAAACATGATATATACATTATATATTCTAGAAAGAGAGCTATAAAAAAATCAGAGGTCCCAGGGCTTACTATCAGGGAGCCTGATTTAGTAAATTGAGAGTAGGGGCTCAGACATCCAAGATTAAAAAAAAAAAATGCTGATGTACCAAGTTTGTTAAAGGACTTTGGAAACTTCTAGATCACAGGCTGGCTACACCACCTCATAGTGTTACATTGCACTTTGCACTTTTCAGTGCTTCATATAAATTAACCTAATCAATATATGCCCCATTCCATCCCAAGATCTTTCCACTGCCACTTCTCAGCATATTCTATGTCTTTGTTGTTTTTTTTAATGTTTCCTTATTTATTTTGATGGCAGGGGAGGAGCAGAAAGAGAGGGAGAGGGAATGCCAAGTAGGCTCCATGCTGTCAGAACAGAGCCTGATGCGGGGCTCAATCCCAGGATCCTTGAGATCATGACCCGAGCTGAAACCAAGAGTTGGATGTTTAACCAATTGAGCCACCCAGGCACTCCTCTAAGTCTCCTTTGAACTCTACTTATTTTATATACAAAATACATTGGCACAATTCTATACAGGGTCTTGAAGGACATTGTGAATGTCTTTATGTACATGTGCATACTCTCCTTAACTAATGAAGTGGAGATGTTATTTTATACCTCACTAGTCATCTTTCCTCTCCTGTAGTTCTGCACCTTCTTCCACATCCCAGACCATCCCTTCCTCTCTCTCTCTCTCTCTCTCTCTCTCTCTCTCATTATCTCATAGCTGACCTCCCTCTTAATTTTTTTCCCCAATTCTGGAGCCCCCAATGACAAATAGCCCTCACCTTCTTGGTTGCTTTACAGGGTGTTCTCATCCCTGTGCTTACATAAAAACAGAAGTCTTCTCTTTGGATAGGGCTTTTCTTACAACTCCTTTGAATGGAAGCTGCCCTTGTTCTCATGACACACATACACCAAGGAAAGGAGCTGGCATTTGTATTTTCTTGGCTTCCCATGGGCACTTCCAAATCAATTAATTCATTCCACCCAAGTGTGAAAAGAAAACATTTCTCCTTTGATTCCCAAATCATCAGATACTCTAACTTCTCCCTTTTCTAATGATGCTGCTTCAAAATTACTGCACATTTAGTGCAGATGTTAGCATCTGGGGCACTTGGGTTACTTCCAGTTTTTATCCAGAGGGACACTAATAATACCAATGGAGAGCCTCATAATCTCTTGACCTACTCAACTGCTATTACCTTCACTCTTCTTCAATATTTCTCTTCTAAGACTATATAATGAACTTTATCATCTAGTCAGAAGTCTTCTATCTCTGAAAAAAAAAGGAGCTCAACAGCCAACTTTCTGGTCACATTATCTTAAATAGCAGTGGTCCCCAGGTCTCGGGTCCACCACAGACTTTCTCTCTGATTTATTTTCTCTTTGGGAAATCTCAGTCCCACTGATAGATTCAACTTCTCCCTTATTTCCTGATAACCACTAAATCTATCTAATTCAGATTGCTCCCCTAAACTACAAGTCTATATGGTTATTTCTGCTGTAAATTTCTATTATGTTACTTTATAAACACCTTAAACTAATAATCAAAGCCCCAATATCCTCATCGGTCCTCTTGGACATATTCCTTTCTTCTAGGTTCCAGTTTATCAGAATAACAATGCAATCATCTACCAGGTAACCAAATACCTGAGAGAATCATCCTAGATGTACCTCTCACTCAGCCACACAACTATCAAGTTCTGTGCATTTTACCAACCAAATATCTCTCTCTCTCTTTTATCTCCACTACCTCTCTGCTGAATCTAGGACCTCAGCTTTCACCTTCACAATTACAATAACTTCCAAACTCAATGATTCTAAAGCTTTGTTTATAAAAGGATCACTTGTTTGCATGTTTAAAATGCAGATTTTTGTGTCCCTTGCTCAGAAATACTGTTCAGTTGCCTGGAATCTTCATTATTAACAAATTACTTTATCCTTTGCAGGTGATTCCAATCCTGGTGACCCATTCAATCAGACTTTGGGAAGCACTGAACTATCCGCCTCTTGTATTTCTTTTTCATTCCATTCTGCCACTGGTGACAAAACGACCTCTTGTTATATTCAGAGATCATATCTCTGATTCTTCCAGGTATGTGTGTTAATCAAGAGTCTTCAGGTACAAATGGCAAAAACCCAATTCAAATTAGCTTAAATTTAAAAACACACACATGCAAATTGGCTTGTGTAAAAAAAAAAAAAAAAAAAACAAAAAAAAAAACAAGGAAAGGAGGATACAGTTTGTCCGTAGACACCAAAAAGGAAGCTCTCAAGCACTGTAAAGAAATTATTTTTCTCTCTTATTTCCCCTTCTCTCTGTAGGCTACTTCACTCTCCCAGACTAGCTTCTCTACAAAGCAATCAGTCAGTGGCTAAGAATCCTAACTTATACTTTAATGATCTTTGACTTAGAAATGAAACACACATCCTCAGATCATAATTGGAATAATCCACAGAAGTATTCTGACCAACTCAGTGTGGATCACGAGCCCATCCTTGGAAAAGTTATTCTAATGGAGTAGCTGGGACAATGATTTCTGCAGCTGTAACAGAGGTCCACCCTTCTACTATCCAAAGCCCATGGCTAAATCTGGAAAAGGAGTAATTCCCCCAAAGAAAGTGGGTATTGCTCTCTGAAGAAGAAAGAGTATTGAACAAGCAAAACATTGGTTTCTTATTAGGTTAAGATCTTAACTCCTCTATGGGGCATGAAGATTCTTCATAATCTGGTCCCTACATTTGTCCTTAGGGCAAATCTATGCTCCGGTCAGGTTGCCTTAAGAGCTCCTGCCCCCATAACTCGACTGTGCCCTACCTGTATCTCCTCTGTGGTACTTAACCACACTGAATCCTATTTCTTTAAGTGACAGGGTGGGGTTATGTCTGAATCCCTGGAAAATCACAAGACACCTTCACTTTTATAAGTTTGGTGCCTTGAAAAGTGCTTGGCATAAAATATGTGCTCCATAATTAATCAATATTTGTGTACTGATTATGTAAATAAATTCTAAATATAGAAGTAAAATGCTGGGATCTCTGACCCAGACTCCAACATTGGTGATTTGAGTTGGGAAAATTCTTTCTTTGCCTGCCAGGTCAGTGAAGACATTAATTCCCAGATCCTGCTAACCAAAGCTGCAGTTAGAAAAGATATGTTCCTGGCATTCCAAAGTAGAACACTGAGTTTTCCCATTATAAATATAATTACATAGAAAGCTTAATTTCTAAAACAGCATTCACACAGTAATATTTTGGGCATGTTATATAATAAATTTTCATGTTTGTGCCCAGAAGCCAACATTATTTCTATGATGGTAAAAGAGTATGCTTTAAGTCACAACTGAACATCAAATCTCTGAACATAATATTCCACAAACTGAGAATTTTCTTCTGGATGTATTTTATTTGGCTATACTTGTGAATTCTCTTAGCATATCAAAATTGTATTTATAACACATATTACTCCTAAGAGGAATATTTTCCACTCTAAAACAGCTCCTCTTTAATTGAATTTATAAACTATCCTGGGCATGCTAACAGGTAACTGCTATGGTTGTCACCATCTATTTGAACAACACAGGCACTGTCTACTTTCCTTATAGTCACTTATAGACAGAGCCAATTGATGCCTATTGAATACCAAATAAAGCATCATTAAAGTGACTTGTTTGTGGAGATTCTAAGAATCATTTTTCTTATCATGTATTCCTATAATAAGTGCTTCTATTGGTATGTCAGCAAAACCAAACAAATAGAATATATATGAAAAGAGATTTATTTTAAGGACCTGGCTCATGCAATTATAGGACCTGACAAGTCCAAAATTCATAGGGCAGGACAGTAAGCTGGAAACTCAGACAGGAGTTGATGCTGTGGTCTTGATGTAGAATTTCTTCCTCTTTTGGGAAACCCTGGTTTTTGCTCTTAAGGCCTTCAATTGATTGAATGAAGACCACACACATTATTGAGGGTAATCTTTACCGAAAGTTTGTAGATGTTAACCACGTCTATAAAACCCCTCCACAGAAACGCCTACATAAATGTTTGATTAAATAACTGGATATTAAGCCTCAACACATGGATATAAAAATAACCATCACAAGGATGCCTGGGTGGCTCAGTTGGTTATGCATCACCCAACTCTTGATCTTGGCTCAGGCTCAGGTCGTGATCTCACAGTTTCTGAATTCGAGCCCTGCATTGGGCTCTGCACTGATGATGTAGAGTCTGCTTGGGATTCTGTCTTTTTTTTTCTCTCTGACCCTCCCAAGCTTGTGCACTGGCTCTGTCTTTCAAAATAAATAAATAAACTTAAAAAAAAAAAACCAGCCATCACACTATCGATAGGACGTACATCTGTCAACATTTCAGTGTTAGCATTTGGTCCTCAGGGTTACTAATTTTGAAGTACTGAGACACCAAGATAGATTTCTTCTGTCTTAATTCTCTTTAGGTTAACCTGCTTTTTCCCCTAATGAACTTCAGTTTTTAGTTGCTAGAGACCTTGAAACTTCAATGAAAAGAACAAAAGAGCTTACACCAAGTTGTCAGATTGCTAAATACCAAGGAGGAGGAAGAGAAGGAAGAGACAAAGATGAAGACGAATTTTAGGAAGATGATAAAAACAATGGCAGTGCTGAAGAAGAACAAGGAAGAAAGAAGAACAAGCAGGGTTCTGAGAACAGGAGGGGGAAGGAGGAGAGACTGGGTCCTTTAGGAAAGAACAAAGGATTTCAAAATGCGTGATTATGGATACTCTCTCCCTGATAAATATACTACAAATTTTAAAAGTCTAACACAGTGCTACAAAGAGCACAGGAGCTATTAAATTTGGACTCTGATCCAGATACCTCAGTCAATCATAGTCTAAAACCATAAATCAGAAACTGTCTTCATTCTATGCGCCATATTTATTTGATGGTGGTGATGGAAGTTTGTGCCTGTGTTTGTGTTTGAGTGGGGAGGCTCCCTAAGTCACAAAGGTAAACAAACTGGGAGGGGGCTTTTTTCTTTAAAATCCCCTCACATCTGTTGGGATGGTTACTATCAAAATAATAATAATAATTAATAGTAATAAAGGGTTGGTGAGCATGTGGAGAAATTAGAATCCTTGTGCATTGTTGGTGGGAATGTAAAGTGGTGCAGCAGCCACAGAAAACAGCATTGAGGTTCCTTAAAACATTAAAAATTTCATATGATCCAGCAATTCCACCCCTGAGTATACAGAACTGAAATCAAGGTCTCGAGAAGAGATATCTGCATTCCCATGTCCATTGCAGTATTTTTTCACAATAGCCAAGATATGGAAACAACCTAAATGTTCATTGACGGGTGTGTAGAAAAAGAAAATGTACATCTGAGAAAATATTATTCAGCCTCAAAAAGGAAAGAAACCCTGCCTGCCATATGCCACAATATGAGCCAAACTGTCTGTATGCTAAGTAAAATAAGCCAATCATAAAAGAACAAATACTGCATGATCCCATATACATTAGATACCTAAAATTGTCAAATTCATAAAAACAGAGAGTAGAAGGTGGTTACCAGGGATGAAGGGAGAGTTAAATGGAGAATTGTTCTCTAGTGGGTGTAAAGTTTCAGTTATACAAGTTAAATAAGTTCTAGAGATCTACTATACAACATTAGTGCCTATAGTTAACAATACCACATGATACAGTTTTGTTAAGGGGGTAGACCTCAGGTTAAGTGGTCTTAACACACACACACACACACACACACACACAAATCCACAAAGAAACAAAGCCAAGCCATGTATTTTTAAATGGGCTAGGGGCGCCTGGGTGGCTCAGTCGGTTAAGAATCTGACTCTTAGTTTCGGCTCAGGTCATGATCTCACGGTGTGTGAGTTTGAGCCCTGCACTGGGATCTGTGCTGACAGCACAGAGCCTACTTGGGATTCTCTCTCTCTCTCCCTCTCTCTCTCTGCCCCTCCCCCACTCACTCTCTCTGTCTCTCTCTCAAAAATAAATAAAACTTAAAAAAAAACTTTTTAAATAAAATGTGCTAAAGCAGAAATGACACATGCACTCAAAATATCAAAATATTATTTGAATCAAAATAAGGCTAGTTAAAAAAAAAAAAAAGACAGTTTCATCTGGTTCCCATCTTTCATTCTAGAGATATAAACTTGGACAAGATACAGCCTCTGTGCTTCATTCAGGGCTCTCCAGTGATAAATCTGAAGGAAAAACTGATCCATTACATTCATTCATTCAGCAAACATGTATTGAGTGGTCTAGTACAAGTAGTTGCTGTATTAGGTGTCACGCAGTAAAGAAATATAATGCACCTGTAATCAAGAAGCCTATAATCTAGTGGTGCAGACATGCATGTAAACAGCTCAACATTTCACAAGGGAAAATGGAATAAGCACTGTAAGGAGAGGTAAAAGCAAATTGCCACCAGAGTACAAAGGAAATAGCACTTAAAATGGAAAAGGGCAGACTTCAAGAAAGAGTTTTCACAGAGCCCTTAAGGAAAATCCTTGTCAATTGCTAGAGACTGTGGAGTAGTGGGTGGGTTTAGTGGGACCTGAGTGTGCATATGCAGAGGGTGAAACTGCACAGCACGTTCTGGGAATACTAAATATTCCAATATGATAAGGATATCCAGTCAGTAGTCACCCTGATGCACCTCATCTCTCCAACGTTGTTAGATGTTCATTGTCCAGAGTTACCTATTCATGTACCTGCACTTTTGAGTCCGATCATCCTGAGTGGCAGATAATTTTATTTTCTTCTAAAATGTTCTCCCACATACATAGTATAGTGATACACCATCTTCTAGGCAATGTTCCCCATAAAAACATGTTCACATGGAAACACACAAAACAACCCACAAGGTACAAAGACAAACAGTGGAAACTGTCTCAGACTTCCCCTTCTCTCTCTATGTCTCTCTCTTCACCTAGAAGTAAAGCAAGTCTGCACAAAGTCTATAGGTCCTTGTGAAGCACACAACAGGATAAGGACAGCAGCAGGTGGAAATGTGGAAGGGTATATTCTAGAAAAATATTTAAAATGACCAAGAAATATGGATCTTAATAAAAAAAAAAAAAAACAGGAATTGAGGTCCCAGAAACCAAAAAGACTGCTGTCCCTCTCCACCTCTCTTGCTATATCCTGGTTTGGAAAGTAAGCCTGGTCTGTAGACCAGCTTTGGTTCAATCTTAAAGGAGTCCTCAGAGAATCTCTTTGCCCTCCCCATTCCCTATTGTAGGAATATCTGTTGTTTTCCCTCTCACAGTCAATTTTCACCCGGTTCTAGGGACAGCACCCAGATTTCCTTTTAGGTGCTACCTTTCACAGCTTGGAAATATCTGAGAAAATGAAATTGGTGCTTGACTAGTGACCAAAAAGAAGGCATGTATGAACTGCTTTAAGGCATGATGTGAGTTTAAGGGTCAGTATCCCGAAGGAGGAACACATTGTTACACACTATTCTCTCCCTTGTACTAACTGATTACTAATCTTGCCTTTTATCCCCCAGAGTTTTATTGACTATTCTTAATAGGACAGTCTTTAAAAAACAATTCTAAGTACCTAAAAGAAGGATTTGCTGTCCAAGAAGAAACAAAAACACTGCTTTCTCCTCTCTTCCATATGCCTGTTCTTCCGATTACAATGGAGCTACATCCACCTGCAAGAGACACCTCACAGCCACCCCTCATGTTGTTGCTCCAAAGATAATTTCATAAGCCACATTTTTAACATTATGGCTTTGACCACAGAGTGACTGCTATTTTTGACAAGACTTCTTGTTAAAGTATTCACTATTCAACCACAGATAGTGGCTTTGTTAATGTATACCTTCTTGTCTCTAACAATGGTTAAGAAAGAAAGAAATCAAGAAATCAAGAAATGAAGGAAGGGAGGGAGGGAGGGAGGGAGGGAGGGAGGAAGGAAGGAAGGAAGGAAGGAAGGAAGGAAGGAAGGAAGGAAGGAAGGAAAGAAGGAAGGGAGGAAGGGAAGGAGGGAGGAAGGAAAGAAAAGAAAAAGCTTTCTGCTTAAGTATTCTAGTCTCATTTTCCATATCTGTAAAATGAGAGAACAGACAAGGTGATTTATAAAGTTCCTTTGGCTCTAATAACCCATGATTTGAAAACACACTAAGCATTTCAGTTGGCAGCACTCTCAGGTAGAATGACCCTCACCGTGTGTTACCATTCAGAGATAGCAAAAGCTGTGGTTCAATACGTAGATGAACTGGCTCAAGACAAGTTGACATTGTTACACCAGGACTTGCAGATAAAAAAACTGAAGTCTGACACCACACTGCATTATAGAAATGAGTTTCTGTGAAGCGAAAGCACCAGGATTCGTAGGCATGGAGCTTAGAGGTAAGTTTTGGCTGGGAGGGGCTGTTGTCTCCTCTATAAATGTTAAGGAGTTCTTATAAATACCATTTAACAAAAATACATAATCATGACATTTCCTAGGAATCCTATAAAAGACACAAAGCACAACCAGCCCTTTGTCAATGTCTTCTATTATAATGTGAATGATTTAATGAACTTTGAAGTTGACAGTAATGGTCTCATAAAAGGACGTACTTTAGCTCAATAAAACAAAGGTGAAACAAAATAAAATCTAGAGCATATGCCTGGTATTTTAAAGATACATACTTGCGGGGCGCCTGGGTGGCGCAGTCGGTTAAGCGTCCGACTTCAGCCAGGTCACGGTCTCGCGGTCTGTGAGTTCAAGCCCCGCGTCAGGCTCTGGGCTGATGGCTCGGAGCCTGGAGCCTGTTTCCGATTCTGTGTCTCCCTCTCTCTCTGCCCCTCCCCCGTTCATGCTCTGTCTCTCTCTGTCCCAAAAATAAATAAAAAACGTTGAAAAAAAAATTAAAAAAAAAAAAGATACATACTTGCAACCTATCATAGGAGTCAATTATTCTGACACATTGTATTCATTTATATTAGTGCATGTAAAATATGCACTAAATTAAAGGTTTCAACTTGAATCATGCAGTAGGCACTAATATGGGCCAGTGACCTGAGATAATACAGTCAAGATGGACTCTTCATGCCATCACTTACTTATATTTTCCAGGGTATATAAAATGTGGAGTGGGTTTTCCTTCAAATTCTAGAATTCAACTACTTTTTCTCCATTTCTGCAACAGATTGCTACCACTCTGCACAGAGCTATCATCTTCTCTTATATAATCATTGCAATAGCCTCCTTTTTGGACACCCTGCTTTCACCCTGGTCCCCTATATCTATCTGTCCTAAAGAGCAGACTCATGCTTTTAAAATGTCATTCCTCTACTCTCTCTCATCCACTGGTTCTCATATCATTCAGTAAAAGCCCAAGTGTTTACCATGACCTACAATGCCCTACAACATAGCAACAACATCATCTGAAAGTTTGTTCGAAATGCAAATTCTCACGTCCTACTCCAGAAGAACCAAATTATAAAAACTCTGGGAGTGGGGGCCAGAAATATGTTCTAACAAGCTCTTCAGATGATGGGAATGAAGGCTAATGTTTGAGAACCACAAACTTATAGGACCACACATCCCACCCCTTCTCACTACCTCTTTGACCCGTCTCCTATTCTTCCCTTTGCATATTTTGCTTAGCTCCAGTTATAATAGCCTTGAACTTGGCAAGCATGTCCCAATCTCAGGTGCTTTGCACATTTTGCTACTTCTACACATGAAACTCTTTCCATAATATCTGTGAAGGGTGTTCTTCCACATCCGTTAGGTCTCTGTACAAATGCCATCTAATATAACAGCCTTCCCTGACTATCCTATATAAAATAGTAAACCTTGGTTCCAAAATTCTCTTTCCTCCTTACTTTGCTTTGTTTTTCTCCATTGCATGTATTATCCCCTGACTTAGAACATTTTTCTGTTAAAGCCTGTCTCATCCACCAGAGTGTAAGATCCATGAGGATGGGATCTTTGTTATTTACAAATAACCAGTGTCAAGAACATTTCCTAATATGGAGCAGACACTCATATATTTATCAAACATATAAATTCAGCTCCTAACCCTGAGAAAGACATAAAGGCCCAGGACCAAACCATTGTGTGGCTGTAACTGAAATATCTTAAATATCTCTCCTTTTTTAAGTCAGCTTTCCTGAATCATAGATTCTTTTTTTTTTTTTTTTTTTTTTTAAATTTTTTTTTTCAACGTTTTTTATTTATTTTTGGGACAGAGAGAGACAGAGCATGAACGGGGGAGGGGCAGAGAGAGAGGGAGACACAGAATCGGAAACAGGCTCCAGGCTCCGAGCCATCAGCCCAGAGCCTGACGCGGGGCTCGAACTCACGGACCGCGAGATCGTGACCTGGCTGAAGTCGGACGCTTAACCGACTGCGCCACCCAGGCGCCCCTGAATCATAGATTCTTAAAGCATTAACAATTAAGTCTCCTTAAACTTACTTAAGGGAAAATACATTTTAACTAGCTGCAACTATACCAGAGATATGTTTATCTAATTAAATGATTGCCATATATACATATAGAACATAGACTATGTAGCACATAGCACACAGGCTTTTTTTTTTTTTTTTGAGGGGGGTACAAGAAACTGATGGAAGAGTTGTAGGAAAAGTTGAAAGCTTACTGAATAGATTCTTCATTGGCAGCCTTAGTCAAGCAAAAGGTCCATTAAAACAAAGTAGTAAGTTACTGAATAGCTGCAAAAAACAAATCTGTCACTGACATTACTGTAGATATCAGGAACCTGGGAGCAAGAGAGTTAATAGGGTGGGTGCCAAAATCAGAATCATAAATGGGTGGAACAATGGACCAAACATAATAATTTGACATTAAGAAATCACAGGTGCAAAAAAGAAGGGAATGTGGTTTAATGGTATCATAACTGAAAAGTACAGTTGTGTTGTACAAGTACTAGAAAAGTTCTTGGTAACATCGGTCATTATTTGTAAAATATAATATTAGGAAGAGGGAAGAAATAATCACGCACACACCCCTTTACTATGCAGGTAAAAGAGTACATGCTTTGAAAGGTCACAGACCAAAGAGAATTGGTCAAGATAAAAATAAACAGAATATTGAGAGGGAACAAAGCTGTCATGTGGGAACACTCAACTCACATGAGTTAAAAGAAATCTGGGACATTTACCCACAAAAATAGATTCCATGTGATAGAAAGAAATATGAGAAAAGGAGACAATAATGGTTGCCTTTAACTATATAAAGAATTGCCATACAGAAACAGAATTTAGTTTATTCTGTATGACAAGAGGAGAAACTAAGAAAAATTGGTGGGAGTTCCAAGATGGTGGATTGACTCTGTAGAAGAAAGACCTAATCAATAATCATAGCTGTCCCAGATTAGTAGAGGATGGCTCCAAGAGGCGTTCAGACAAATTCCAACCATAATCCAAGTCACCATTCCTCTGCCCGTGTTACTACCATGCCCTCCTTGGTCTCTCGCTTCCAGCAGCCCCTTCTCCAACAGCCTGAGCAAAATACAGAACTTCTCTGATTCCCTCACTTAAAATCCTTCCAAACACCCATTGTGTTCAGGATAAAATCCAAACCCCTCCTTCACCACTCTACGTGTCCAGCCTTCTTGTTCACAGTCCTAACCTTGTGCTCTGGGCTGCAGCTCGAACAAGTGTTTTCTAGATCTTTGAACAGGACGTGCTTCTCTCAACCCCAGACTTCACTTCTCACTTAGGCCTCCACATACAATACAATGGCTTCTCAGTGCCTATGCAAGTTCCTTTGGTCCACAGATTGAAACTTTAGTACCCAGCTCAGATCCCTTCTCTGTCCAACCAAGCTAAAGCCAGCCCCAAGCTCCCATAAAGTAACACAAAAACAAAATTGCAGTGATCATTTTAAGACATAAACCAGACCACCTCATTCCCATGCTCAAATCCTCAATGGCTTCTGATCACATTTAAAACAAAATCCTCCTCACCATAATCTGCAAACCTTCTTGATCTCACCTCTGTCCATCTCCATCCACTCTTGCTACCTGTCAGACTAGCCATGCTGGTCTCCTTGTTGGTCTTCAAACACATGATGCATCTTTCTGACCTCACATCTTTTCACCTGCAGGCTCCTGTACCAGGAACAAAAATTTCCCAGATATTTGCATGAGTTGGTCTCTCACTTCATTCAGAATTCTTCTCAATTGCCACTGCCTTGGGATGTGTTCCTCACCATCACTCTATCAAAAATAGACCTCCCTGCTCTTTCCCTTTCTCTTCCATTACTTCATTTCATAACCTTTATCACGATGTGACTTCCTACTACGCATTTTTTTTTGTGTCTTGTTTCTCTTCCTTAATAGAAATAAATGAAAGCTCCATGAAAAAGGGAGTTTGTCTTACTCTCTGTATGCCCAGCTCTTACACCAGTGCCAAGAAAATACTGGGCACTCATTAAACTTTAATGTAATGAATAAGTAACTCCTCTTGTTTTTCTACACAGCATTCATCACTACCTGAAACACACTATTCATTTCCTCAGTTGCCTATTCACTCACTGTATCTCTACCTCCCAGATAGAATATAAGCCCTATGAGTTTATCTGTCTTGATTCTTGCTGGAATAGTGCCTGGCAAGAAAGGACAAAATGACAAATTAATGAGTAAATTTAGATGACACATTTTTAGAAACATTCACTGACAACCTTCATCCTTAGTTCACCCAGCTAAGGTACATGTTTCTTATACATTCTCAACATAACATCCTATGCTTTCTTTGTCATGGCCCTTGTACTTCACAATAATGCTTGTTTCCCTGGTTGTATTTCCTGCTGAACTGTCGGTGCAGAGAAGTCCGGAATGTGGTCATTTTCTTCGCCTGTTATATCCTCTTATCACTAGTCCTTAGTATAAGTATATTCATGTTTGTGCAAAGCAGGGAGAAGGGTGGAGGGAAGGACAGATGAAGAGATAGAAGGAAGAATGAACTACGTTTTCTGGGAGTTTAAAAGATTATTCAATTTCTAATACTGGTAAAACAAGATGACCATTGAGGTCCCTGGGTTTTTCCCAAGGTAACATCCAAAGAAGCTATAATGGGATAAATTTCTAACTTGGGGCTTGAACATAGATTCTAAGAAGCCAGCTGGAGTTTCAGGGGGCACTGCTCACATTAATGTCAAAGACATACCAATCACTTGCATAAATAATGTTCAAATGGTTCAAATATTTTTGCTTGAGGGATCTGAGGAAAATTCTGTTCTCCTTGAATCTGTATTTCTCTTCCTTATTTCCACATCTTCCTTGTTTCCATATATATATGTACATATACTTGAGAATCATTCATTACCACCTTATGATTCTCTTCCACAAAATGTAGAAATTTATTTTTAATTTCTTTTAAACACAGGCTATATATTTTCTGTGAATTAAGAATTCATTAAAATTATTATTGGTATAAAATGATAAAATAATCTACATATATTGGCATATATAAACCAAAAAGATAAACACAAACATAAAAGTGTTCATATATGAGGTAAAAATTATAAGTACAAAAAGCAAAACTTTATTGAGGCTATCTCTTCATGAGAAGGGGAAGTTTATAATGCCTTAATTAGAAGAATTATTGAACTGTGCCTCTGCTGCTATCCTGTAGGCTTTGCAGTCCCCAGGTCATGTCCGAGACTGAGACTCACAATTGGAAAAGTAGGCTTTTCTTTTGTAATCCAGGTAAAGAGGTCCTGTGGATGGAGAGCTAACAAAGAGAATGTCGTCTACCTCAGATAACTGCTCAAGTAAGTCCATTTTAGAAAACAGCATATATGAAGCCAATTATCTGGAAAATGGTTTTCCTTAAAATGACCCCTGAGCACCACACTTGGAAAGTCCTTTGTACCTGGTCTGATCACCACCCTGTCCTATGATGCTCTCCTCTTATAAGCATGTCTCCAACACTCTCCTCACGGCAATTCAGAGCCACGCTTCTGAGTTCCAGGCCGGCATTTCCAGCCCCTTGTGTGGCAGTCCCACAGGCACACCTATTTGATAACTCATACTCCATATGTGCCACAACAGAGCTAACCCTGTCCCACTCCCACACAAACTACCATCACTTATATTTTTGATTTCACATAATGGTGCCCACCAGAAACTTGTGAAAATTATGAGAAATACTGTTGCAGAGTCTGGAGATATGAAGAGATTTAAGTGCTCTGAATTAAAATTTTGCC
Source organism: Neofelis nebulosa (assembly GCF_028018385.1). Lineage (NCBI taxonomy): Eukaryota > Metazoa > Chordata > Mammalia > Carnivora > Felidae > Neofelis > Neofelis nebulosa. The sequence continues at coordinate 41,606,742 of NC_080785.1, forward strand.
ACCCTCTATAAAGACTAACCCAAGGGAAGTGTATTTGACAAGAATTATTAATATGTGAATATTCCCACAAACGCCACTAAAGATGTACATTATACAAGACCCCCTTCTATTGCAAAAGGCAGAAAATCAACTTAAACCAGCTGAAGGGGGGAAAAAGATGGGATTTCTTAGCTCACGGAGCTGAAAAACTCAAGGGTGCATCAGCCTCAAACACAGCTAGACCAAGAGGTTCATCCTGTTGCTTTTTCTCCCCATTCTCCAGTTCTGCCTTCCTCTTGAGTCAAATTCATTGCATCCAATCAGGGAAATGGAGGGGAATAGATGCTGACAATTCCACACTATGATCCTCATAGCTTGTGATACACAAAGGAAGAAAGAGCCTGTATATTCAGTCTCCTGGGGACGGTTGTGGGGGGAGGGGGTGGCTGACAGATACAGCTTTGGCCACGTGCATGTCCTTGAACCAATCATTTTGGCCAGTAGAATGAGGGAGTCCTGGAGGGGAGGGGCTGAGGTGGGACAACTTCATTGTTGTGATTTGGGGCAACTCTGAAAAGAGAAAGGAAGTGTTGGGTTTGTGTGAAGAAAATAAATGAGAGATAAAGGAAGCATTTAAAGTATTGCTTTAGAGTATGTAATGCCTTTCATGTGGTTAGAGCAAACAGGTATAGAGAGAACTATTCAGAATTACTGTTGGGTTTCTAAATTATTCCTTTGACTACTTCAATAGGACTAGATCCGTTATTATACAAATACTATATTCTATTTGTATTTGTACATCTATCTCCCCTACTAGATCAAAGTCTCCTTGAAAGTAGTAGTTATATTTTCTACATTTCCATAGTGCTTTGCACACAGAAAGGACTCGGAAGTGTATTGGTAGAATGAATGACAAGTTCATGATACATGATTTTTCTACTCTCAAGGCACTCCAATTAAGTGTGTCCTTCAAATTTTAAAAAATACTTAAGAAAGTGTTTCCATGGTCTCCGATTATAACCCCGACTTTAAGTAAACAAGAATTTCTTTGTACCATTCATAAATTCCTTCTAAATCATTTTCTCTCTTCATGTAAATCAAGATAGTTAAGGCAGTTATAATCTTTCAAAATTACAGAATCAAAGGAATTCAGGCATAGAAGAGAATTTGAAATACTTAAAACAACTTCTTGTTTTATGGAGATGGAAATAAGATCTCTTTTTAGTTAAAATTAGTTATTCACTCCAATAGTTATTTAGTGCCTAAACCAGGACTTGAGTTCTTAAACTTCAGTTCTGGGACTATGTCCATATATCATCTTACCTCCTAAACATTATACCTTCCTAAAGACACATTCAAACTTCCTCTCTTCTCTGCGTACTAAGTAAGCATAATCATCCACGTCTTTCCCATAGTTCCTTGTATACAAAATGTGTGCAAATAGGGCGCCTGGGTGGCTCAGTCGGTTAAGCATCCAACTTCGGCTCAGGTCATGATCTTGTGGTTTATGAGTTCGAGCCCCCCGTCAGGCTCTGTGCTGACAGCTCAGAGCCTGGAGCCTGCTTCGGATTCTGTATCTCCCTCTCTCTCTGCCCCTCCCCTGCTCACACTCTGTCTCTCTCTCTCAATAATAAGTAAACATTAAAAAAAAATTTTTAATATGTGCAAATAATATGGGGTAGTATAAAAACACAGCTTTAGTGTCTGATAAGTCTTAAGTCTGCTTCTTTAAACCTGTATGATCTGATGAAAGTTTGTTTAAAACGGGTGTAATAACACCTAAAGTTACTGGATATCTATAAGGTACTGAACTGTGAGCACATAACAAAATGAAACATCTAATACATCATAGACCCTGAACAAGTATTAGGTTCCCTGGCTCAAGCTCAAATCTCCATCCATAGCCAAATAACATTTATGAAAAACACTGAAACATACAGATTTCTATGCTAAAAGTCTATTTTAGATCAATGAAGAAAGTTTGGTTAGAGGTTAGAATAACGAGAAGTTTAGGTACTCTATGTTAAATTAACCATTCTCCAAGTTAATAATACTTCTTGTCCAACTCATAGTCCCATAATACTAATGAAATGAAATATTCCATTAAGTTTATTTTTATAATGAGAAAGTGTAGCACCAAACAAGTGCAGTAGCTCAGACCACAAAGTACTCAATGGGGTCTTATGGGATTTACTTAAAAGACAAAATTACTTTGTCAGTGATAGGAGCAGAGATTAGAAACTAAGTAACAACCCCCTTTTTCAAACATTACCACCTAATCTACAATACCATGGCAGCAAAGAGAGCAGTCCTGTAGATAAAAAGTAATTTGATAAAATAATGGCTGCCATTTTTCTACTGCAATTGCTCTGTGACATAATTTATAGGGACCATACTTCTCCTCTTCTTGATGACAGGTAATAGGAAAAGTTCAGCAGCAAACCTTGATATCAGGCTAAGACCATTTGGATCAGTACAACTAAGTCATTTTTAACTGTTTCCTCAATTATTTTTTTTCAACTTTTACTCCATTTCATCAAAAAGAAGGACAAAAGTTGATGATTAAAAAAAATCTCTGTTCAAAACTGAGATTTGTAGATTAAAAAATAGCTCTAAAATGATTTTTACTCTATTCTAAGAATAATGGTTCATTTTCTGCATTGAGATGATTATGAATTGGTCTATAATTTATCACCATGAATATTAAAATCTGCAATAAAGAGTTACACATACAACTCTTATGAAAATGAAGCTCACAGTTTTTTGTTTAATTGACTCTGCACCCTATGTATTTCAAATAAATCCTGAAGTAATTTAAAGTATCACAGATTATAAAATGTGGTATTTAAGAATAAAAGGAAACAGATCACCTGAAGGATGTCAGTGGAATACTCCTTTTAAGCACCTGAGTTGAGTTGATTAAATTCCTTGAATCCTAAATTTAGCTGTTGAGTTTCCAGAATCAAAGAATATAAATAATGGACAATTGCAGAAACTTTCATTTTTAGCCACTCACATCATACTTTTCATTATATTTTGTATGGATTCTAATTTCTCTTTACTATTTCAATTACTCTTTGTATGGATCTTATCTTGATATTAAAATTATCTGGAATAAGATAATAAATGGATAATTTAGATCTTTGATCTTTAATATCACATATTAGGGATAGCTCAGGATGCCACATTTCTATGCAAGATAAGAGAAAAAGTATGATTTAAATACTGAAACTTTAAGCAAGTGAGTAAGTTAAGAAATGACCAATTGTATTTTATAAATTTGTGGTAAATATGACAACTCAGATTATTGATGTATAGCTTTTTCTCTGGTAATTGCTAAGCATGAAGTCTAATTTTTTTAGAAATTACTAGAATAAGAAAATATATTCTATTCAACATAGTCAAAGAAGCTGTCATCAGTTTTTATATAGGACAACTATGCAATCCATATACAGAAACCATTCCAAAATATTCACATAAAGATCTGTATATTCATTTTTTAAATAAATATTCAATGGGAAGCTTCAGTGTTCTGGACACCCATTCTAGAAGCAAGAGATTCAATAATGAAGCTGCCTGCCTTCATAGTTTCCTTCCATTCTAAAGAAGAATATAAACAAAAATAGCAGATACGGAATATAAGGGGGTAAATGCCCTGAAGAAAAATAAAGGAGCATGAAGAAGAGAGAAGTGTAAGTAATATTTTACATATTATTAAATTTTAGATGATTTAGATTGATACTTTCCAAGGTGACCAGAGAAAGCATCTGTAAGAGGAAGACTTTGGAGCAGCAACATAAATGTAAATATCTTGGGAAAGAGTATTCCAGGAAGACAGAATAGCATATTCCAAGGTTTGGAGGCAGGATGTTAGAAACGAATCCTAAACCAGACTAATGCTAATTAAAGATACAATTCCATATAGTTTTAAATCCTTCCTCTCTTTAACTCAGTTTTGACAATGTTTTAAAAGACTAGAGAAATAATGATAGTCCAGGATCAACTTCCTGTGCCAATATATGGTTCCTGAATATTGAGGAAAGGATTCTGATAGGTCAACTAATCATTAAATAGTCCTTAATCATCCTTGGCAATTTTCCTAATAATATGAAATTGCTTTGTGTAGTAACCAATAATAGAATACATGTCTTGAATTATGCTTTTTTTTTTTATAAAATACAGCTTGAGGGGGGCTCAGTCGGTTAAGTGTCAGACTTTAGCTCAGATCATGATCTAACAGTTCATGAGTTCAAGCCCCATATCGGGCTCTGTGCAGACAGCTCAGAGCCTGGAGTCTGCTTCAGATTCTGTGTCTCCCTCCTCTTTGCCCCTCTGCCACTCAAACTCTGTCTCTCTCTCTCAAAAATAAATAAATCATTTTTTTAATTTATAAAATACAGCTTGAGGAAATGATAATTCAATTGTTTCTAGGCTAAAAAAACTTTATCCATAATTTTGAAGTAATAAAGTTATCCCCATCCTGAGATAAGAAAAAGTCGTACTAATTATTTAATAGTTTGGCAAAGTTCAAGGCTCATCACTGAGGAAGGATTTTGTATAGTTGTTCAACTTGACCTGTGAGAAATTCTGAAGGGAATGAGACAGAACTAGCCTAATTGTGGTGAAGGTGCTGACGGATGCTATATGAAGAGAGAAAGTCTGTCATGTGTATACCACAGCGGAACACTCAAGGTTTTATGAAGAATTCAGCAACAACTAAAATTGCCTTCTTTGATACCCTATTTGGCCAGATCAAATACAAAATCTCCAGCCTGGCCTCTCTGCTCATTGACAAATAATTAGTTTATCCCTAAAAAAGTACAAACAAGATTTTTTTGTTCTCAGGTTAACTATTTTGTTTTTAATTACCCTTACCTCTCTCTCTTTTAGTCCTGTTTTTTTTCTTTGTCCCTTGATTCAGTCTTCCAACTCTCTGTAGCATTTGAATGTATTAATTTTCATTCAAAATAATTTTGAAAGTATACAGCAACAGCTAAATGTCTCTGAGTTACACCTTGGTTAATCTGGGCTTTGAAACAATGTTCTTAAAGAACCTGATGAAAGTTACTGAATCTCTTCCTCCCAAAATGCAGTGCACCCATACACATCAAATTTTACAGATTCACAGACTTCCTGAAGCATCCCTTTGTGTCTTTATACACTAAGAGAAGAGCCCCTGGCTGATACAGATTTAAAGACTTCTCCCATGCCATCCACCAAAAGCTTTAGATCCATTTACAGTCTTTTTAAAGATAGATACAAACAGTCTTTCAGATAGATACAAACTGAATCTTGAAGCCATTTACAAATCGTAGTGCTTCCCAGTTCTGCTCTAACATAGAGCTGTACAAAGGGCACAATGTCTCTATCTGTCATGAGCTGGTCTTAAATACCTGATAAAACCTGCTTCCTTAGAGAATTGTGATATGTTTAAATTGTTATGTAAACCAACTAAATGGTTTTTGTGACAATGACTTGCTTACGATATTGTCAAGATAATTTAACCTAATAGTTCTGGCTTCCTATTGGATTTTGCCAAATAACAAAGTCAACATTATCAGCTGTTTCTTCAATCAGGTCTAATTGTGCTATATCTACTCCCTGTGTCACATAATTAAAGTTGCTTCTTTCAGACGTCATATGTGAAGTATTATCAAAGCCCAAGAAATTCCCCCAAAGAAAAGACATGATCCTCACTGCACCTTAGAAGTCTTGTCTTTCACTGTTTTAGCTTTCCAGTTTAACAAATAATCAGCTTGATGGTGAGATGTTTACATAAAACTTACATTGGAAATTATCATTTCCCATGGTCAACAACATCATCATACCTTATTGAAGAAGTTCAACAAGCTGGCATTGAATCTACATTGTGAATACATGCCCATGTTAAAGTTGAGATTATATATCAACTCTAAAGATGGAAAAACCTATCTTGCATGGTAAAGAGAGTAGCTTGAGTGCTTTCTCATGCTGGTAAAGAATCCTGTTTGTTGAAATTAGGTTAATGCTAAATAATCAATGTGTATGTGTTCTAAGTGCTATTCATCGTCAGAGACTGGACCTTATCTAACTCATCCTACATAAATATTCTACATCTCTCAATACCTGATTAAAAATAGTTGAGATAACCACAATACCAAAAGCCCACAGCTAGATCAATTAGCAAAGCTCAACGTTGAGGAGTTTCAACCTGTATTGTGACAGCTTTTGTCTGTGCTACTTTTCTGAGAATAAATGTAAGGCAAGAAGTCTTGGAAGAGAAAGATAGGGTCTCCCCTCCAGGGAAGACGGTAGATTTTTTTAGTGGCAAGAATTTAAAAAAAAAAAAATCTCCCTCTGGAACAAATTTAGGCAAACTGGCTAGCGTCTTCTTTATAAGAATGGGGCTCAGGATTGGTATTCAGCTGTGACACAGACCCACTATGTGCACACCATTTAACTAGGCCAGGTTACATCACTCTACAGGACTTGGGGGAAGAGGGGAACCATTGAGAATGTGGAGCTCAAGCTTCTTACTGTGCCATGAGTAATAAATCCTTTGTCTCTGATACCGGAGTCTCATGTCTTTTGCCAGCATTCTAAAACTGTGGCAAAGTAACTGGTTAGTTTGCAAGCAGAGTAAAATCTCAGGCCCTTCACAGTTGTTGACACTAAGCTAAATAAGCAAAAATAATTGGGATAGGAAATAATATCCAGATTTCTGCATCTGGCCAAGATAGAGTAATGAGTCAAATTTATCCTCATGCCTAAAACAAATAGAACACTGAAAATAATAAATGAAAACAATGCTTCGAAGACATTCGGACATCAGGCAGTGTAGCACAGAGCAAGGGATAGTTTGAGCTCACAACAGCCAAAGTGTACAACTTGTAATTGATAGAGTAGAAAAAGTATTGCCTCAGTAGTATGGTAAAATTATCCCTAGACTAAAGATTATTCTGGACCCAGTAGGACCCAAAAGAATCAAATTGTTTCCAAGTTAACTTAGCTGCATCCTAGAACAAAGTTCAAGAATATTTACAAGGAAACAAAAATATCCAGCATCCAACAAGGTAATATTCATCATGTCTGGCATCCCATCAAAAGTCACCATGCCTGGGAGGTTGGCCACTAGGGGAAAAAGTCACCATGCATGCAAAGAAGCAGCAAAATGAAGATATCCAGGGATATTCTTTCTATTCAAAATGCGGCTCCCAGACCAGCGGCATCAGTGTCACCTGGGATCTTGTTAGAAATGCAGAAAAGCTGAGGCCCCACCTCAGCTCTACTGAATCAGAATCTGCATTTTAATAAGATCCCCTAGGAGTTTAAATGCACATTAAAATTTGAGACACAGAACTAAAACTTTTAGTCAAGGGAGTCTCTTGAAGGAGTAACTGAGAAGTACTTGCTCAGAGACTTCTACATAAAATATGTGGAAAAGGAATATTTATTCCAGATTTCAGATTTTTTTCTTTCCTAAAACCACAATACAGTAATACATGCACTTTTTAAAAAAATTATATTCAATAATAAGTGTTTTAATAGAAAAGTGATAGCCCACAAGACACTTTTCCTATCTGAAGTCTGGATTTCAAAAGGTGACAACTGTTAACTTTTTTGTTTTAGCTCTTTTAGTAGTTAGTTCTTTAATGCTTAAAAATATACTTAACACTATAATCTCTTATCTGTCAAATCTGACTCTGGTATGAACTATAAAAATTTAGCTTAACACTATTTCTACTTTTTCCCTCTAACCTCTCCTAACGTTTGATGGCCACTATAAATTTTTACCATAAAGTGACCATTCATTTCTACTGGAGATCTATGTAATTTTAAATAATAAATATATAGATATAATATTATTTTCCCACCAATTTGCAACAATAGTTCTGTACCCTCCACTCTACAGAATGAAGATAGTGGCACTTTTTCTTATCTGTCAGCTATATCTTTACCTTCACATTGTTAAGGTCGATCACATTTACATCTATTCTGTTTACTAAAGTTTACTATGCTTTGTCTATAAGTTGATTATTGAAATTGGAAATCCACAAATAGCACTTATATTATTATAGCTATATACCTATCATTCACTGAAAGCAAAGAAATGTACTAGGATTCTGTATTTGTTATCCTAGTGTCCAGGTCATACAGTTTCTTTTACACCCTACTAATTTCCCAAAACCTGCCAGTTTGTTAATTGCTTCATATTTGGATTATGGCTTTCTTACGGAGGATTCTGTGTGCATGCTGGTGATTGCTCTTGCCTTTCCTTGAATACACATTTGCCTTATTTTCTCATGTTGAGAAAAGTAACTTGTCTACTGTATCAATGACATCTTGCAGTCACTTATTTTACTCTCGATATTCTTATCTACTGCTTTGACTCTTCTCCATTCTTCTTCAGCAGATTCCTCAGGATACTTGATTCTGGGCCTGCTGTATAGTTGATATCCTGAATTTGTTTCCAATGGACGCTAGAGTTACTTCTACATTTTTTGAGTGTCTCATCTTCCCTTTTATTGTTTTTCACCTTTGTAGTACTTGAAAAGATCCTCAAGTAACTTCCTTCAAAATATATAAGGGAGGTCAATTTTCTGCATTTTTACGTATCAAAAGGGTAATTACCATCATATCTCAGTGGGTATGGAAGTTTAGTTTCAAAATAATGTCCATCAGAGGTATTGATTTTTTTATGTTTATTTATTTTTGAGAGAGAGAGAGACAGAGACAGAGGCAGAGACAGAGACAGAGTGCAAGCAGGGGAGGGGCAGAGAGAGAGGGAGACACAGAATCTGAAGCAGGCTCCAGGCTCTGAGCTGTCAGCACAGAGCCCAATTCAAGGCTTGAACTCATGAACGGAGAGATCATGAACTGACCCAAAGTCACTCAACTGACTGAGCCACCCAGGCGCCCCTCCAGCAGAGGTTTAAAGATATTGCCCCATGGTTTTCTAGTATTGAGGACTGTCCACGAAGAGTTTGATGCCAACCTGATTCTCATTCCTTTTGAAGTGTTTTTTGTTTTGTTTTGTTTTTTTCTTTTTCTGACTAGAGGATGTGTATTTTTATCTTTGGTGTTCTAAAATAAAATAATAAAATAATGACTGGAGGGGTATGTATGTATGGGCATGTGTGCATATGTGTGTATTTTTGTTCATTATACTTTATACTCTTTTCAGTCTAAAGACATTTATTTTTCCTATTACTGGTTTCATAATTTCCTCATTTTATCTTCTTTTCTCTATCTGAAATTCTTACTAGATGGATGTTATACTGACCTTCTTACAGTTATTTCTCTCTCTCTCTTTCTCTCTCTCTCTCTCTCCCTCATGCACTCTATATCTACTCTGGGAGATTTTCTACTTTACTTCCTGACTCTAATTTCTGAGTAATTTACCCTGTTCTTATTCATTTTGCATATTTCTAATTTTTAAGAGTTCCTTCTTGTTCTTGGTTTTGTTTTCATGAGATGTTGACTTGGTTTTATCAGAGTCCTTATATCTTATCCTTTCTGAATATGCAAATTAGAAGTTTGTAATTTATTGTTTGTATTTTTTTAAGCTATACTTCATCTTCTGAATCAGCTATTTTTCCTTTGAGATGTTTTCTACTGTTATATACATTTGTCTTTTTTTTCTACTAGGTCTCTTCTTAATAGGAAATCTGTGTATGTGGACAGGACCAATTACCTGACACACTTCACTTTAAAGTAAAGGGGTAAAGATCCAACTTGTAGCTACGAAGAGAACCCCAAATGTCAGAATAGCAACCCTAATGCTTCCCAGGCAGTTTATTTAATTTCTGTGTAGAAGAATTTTCTGGATTTTCTTGTCAAAGTTTAAATATTGAGTTGTCCACATTCTGCCTGCCAAAGAACAGGAAAAGGCAAAAGGAAGGGAGGTGTGGAAACCAAAGTATTTTTGTTCCAGCAGGCACACTTTTAATTCCCTCCTGCCTGTTAACACACTTTCCCATTCTCACCCTCCTATACTGGCCCACGACAAGTCTGGTGCCTTTTGAGGGGTTCTGCCAGACTTATTCTGGCCTCTGGTCCCAACCCTGCAGGATGTACCAGCCTGCTCCTGTCTGCTCCATCTTCCAGATAAGGACTGAAATACCCTGTCAGCTGTTGCTCCACTGTCTTCACCACTAAGTAGATTCCATTTCTTAGTCTTTAACATTTCATCTGGGTCTTGAGAGGGAAAGAAGGTTATACGTGTGCTCAATTATCCATCTTGAATTAGAAGCCGAAAGAGGCCTATTACATACATTATGTCATTTAGTTCCAATGTAGCCTCTGGCCACAAAATAAAGTCTCTCTTTTCATCAGCTTCTGAGCACAAAACAAGGTCATATTTCCTCTCTGTGTACAAAGTATGATGGCATGATTTCTACCCCACACAATGGTTTGATTACTCTGCTCTTTTGGGGGGACCCAAAGGGGAGGTCTTAGCTGCTTTCGACAGCAGTCTGCCTCCCCAGCCATCTTCCTGCACCCGGATCATCTTCCTGACCCAGGCTACCCAACATGGTCACATGTGCAGCCAGAAGTTACTCTGAGAAGCTCCAGCAGCAGCAGCAGAAGCAGCAGCAGCACACATACGCCAATGCCCAACCCAGGTGTCACCCACAAATGTTCCCAGAGGCTGAGGGTGCTACCTGCAGACTTCCCAGAGCTTTAGCTCAAGGTATCAGAATATTGAACATCTTCTTGACTCAGTACTGTGCTGCTCTTTAATATCTGTCCCCAAAGCAATTCTGCCTGTACCCGGAATCTCATAAAATCTCTTTAAACTGTTCTCTCAGCTTCTTCAACCATTCTCTGGGAGCTCAAAATTTTAGTTCCTGGAGCTAGGTGAGAAACTGATAGCAATCTATCCTCTTTATTATCATTCTCACTCCTTCCTGCCCTGCCCCAAATCTCCCCTCATCTCTCTCTGACACGTATGCAAGAGCCCTCATAGTTATCAGCAGTAGATACTGCTAGTTCCGGCAGGGGAGCACCTATGTGGCTTAGTCGGCTGAGCGTCCAACTCTTGATTTCAGCTCAGGTCATGATCTCATAGTTTGTAGGATCAAGCCCTTCATTGGGCTCTGCACTGATAGTGCAGAGCCTGCCTGGGATTCTCTTTCTCCCCCCTCTCTGCACCTACCCTACTCTCTGCCCCTGCCCCACTCACACCTACTCTCTGTCTCTCTCAAAATAAATAAATAAACTTAAAAAAAAAAAAAGATACTGCTACTTCCTAAGTGACTTAAATGGGAATCCTATGGGAGTTAACTCAACTCTTATGGGAATTAAATGCTACTATTGCCACATTTATATAGACATTGTTTAAGATACAGAAATAACATATAAAGTTTTTCAGATTATTTTTAGGTTAACCTGAAAATCAGAATTCATTCTGTTTTAACCATTTTCCCTGTAATGGTAACTCAATGTTGATTTGGTATTTGTTTCAAATTGCTGATAAACACTTACTTTATGTTTACATTTAAAGAGAACTTTGGTAAGGTGGATTTCTTAAAGTTTCTTAGTTCATGATTTAAATTTCCATCCTGAGAACCAACTTAAACTGCTCAGCAGAACCCTGAGAAGCATGTCAAGTTCACTACTGAAAAGAGTATAATAGGGGAAGCATGTCATGCCAAGACAGTCCAACAAGGTCTTTTAAAATCTGTCACAATTCTAAAAGGGAGAATAATACATCATATGACAAAATGGAAATGTTACCTGACTCCTTTTTAAGTTTGGATAGGCTCAGGCTTTAAATAGACTTCAAAAACCATCCATTCTTTTTCTAGAGTGAAAGAGCAGACCATCTTGTTGATAGTATATAATATTACTATACACAGAGAGAAATGTGTAGTGATGGATCACCCTGAATTTGGCAGATAAGAAAATGGTAGCTCCCCTTTCTCCAGAAAATAACCCAACTTCTTTTTATGTTAGAAGAAAATGTCATGGATCTTTTCATGTTTAGTCAGATTTCTATATTCGCTTCACTTGCAAGAGTGAACTAGTTTCATTGCTTGAACTAGTTCTCATTCCCAGCATTAAATCTCTGCTTATAAAAGTATTTTTCTGTGTTGTTAGGCTATAATTGTAACCATCTCTGTGCTACCGGATTATCAGCATTAACATGACATTTGTGTTGGATAGAGATAATGCTCTTCATTTTTGCCACTTGGGCAGTTCACTTCCCTAAAGAGAAAAATAATTAAAGGAAGGTAAACATGAAAAAACACATCCAGGACAAGCACCTGCTCACTAAAGAGATTAGACCATATTAAGAACACATCAGCTAACTGAGTAATTTGGAATGATGTTCTAAGGAGACACAGTTCACCAATGCAAACCCTAAACCTCTTTTCCAATGGCTACAGACACCACGTAGACTTTGCCCAATTTAAAAATGCAAATAATCTTTGTAAAATAAGAGTTAGCTAATAAGATTTAGTTAATAAGTCTTAGCAAAATCCAGCACTACGCCTGGAAAATGTATTTAAGGTTTGTGCCCATCATTTGCGCAAAATAATAATAATAATAATAATAATAATAATAATAATAATAAAGTAATACACTTGAGGGCATTCTTTTCTCATATGCAGATTCAGACCACAGATGTCTACACACCAGAACACTACCCAAAGAATACGTATTAACCAGCATTTTAACCCAGATGAAAGTGCTGTTTATGGTAGTCAAATGACTAACTCACTCACTCTCCATCCACATTTGCAGACCCAAGAAGAATGCTCATTTTCCTTATCATTTGAATAAAAAAGCAAATTCCTAGTTTGGGAGCCAAAACACTGGTCCCCTTTGGGTCTCAAGAGCCATCATTAAAACTGACACTAATTGGTACTGTTGATGACAGCACAGAGTGACAGGGTAGGCTCTCCAGAAGCACCATTCATCCTTCTGAGTAGGAGCCAGCTTATTCATGGATGGGGAAATTCAGGTGACCCCACGCTGAGCCTGTGATTGTCATTCATGCTCTGTGAAGACAAAGGATGACGGGACTTTTGATCCACCACTGCCTCCAAACACTGTTTACTGTCTTTGCCTTGGCACATCACCTCCCTTCCCAAGCTGAACTGATGAGTAGGAACTCAAAGGCAATGAAATCTTGGCTCTGATCAGTGATCCACGCATGGCAGGTGCTGAGAGGCCCACGGCAGTACTCACAGCGCATTTGGGTGTTATGACAGGAGCTCAAGACTGTGATGCTAATGAAGCTCATACAGCAGAATGCATTTTCCGGCCCAAAGAAGCACTATACCTCTGAGTGATAGGAATCTTCTTGGGTTCCATTGCGGTTCACTACTGGTGTGCATGGCAAAACTCATGCCATTGCTAATTCTGTTTTATTTATATCCTTCCTATCTGTTCTTAAATGCACTTGGCTTCTTCCTACCATATTCCCCATATTCCATACCTACATAGCTGCTGTCGAACTATAATAGTGTATCAAAAAGTTTGCTTTATAAATCCAAAAGAACATAGACTCTATCGTACCTACCCACAAGAAGAGAAGAGTTTGTTCCTGTTAGGGTGTGATCCAGAATGTTCATCTTGAGACAACTTATATCCAGATATAATCATTAAGTTAAACAAAGACAGAACAAAAACAGCCTCAAGAAAAAAAAGTTTCCATGCACAAAACGGAAATTTTTCAAGTAGGGAAAGGAAAGGAGAATGATTTCAAAATCAAATATTGAGCAGCCACTGAAAAAATAGAGATGCATGAAGAGATTCATAAGAAATGCATAAATACAGTGTCACATCTTGAAGTGACAAATGCTAATAAATCTGTATACATACTTTTTTTGCCTTATCTTGAGCTCATAGAATAGCATAGGTTTCACAGGTCATTTGAAAAGTCATTCTATTTTCCCAGTGCCTCCATGAGGGGAATGAAATGCTGTCAATAATTTAACAGATGTTTCCAGTCTCCTGCATAATCTTTGGAAGGGTTTGTCCTTATTACCAAAATCATCTCACTAATTGGGAGGTGTGAGATATAAAAAGAACAAGTTCTATTTATCTAAAAATAACAACCAGCTAATGAAATTTGGAAGAGGACTGCACTTTTCGATTAATTGTTGGATATAAGATCGTGCTAAATCCAGAGATGGAGAGAAGGTCATATCTAATCTGTGTGTCTTAGACTCACCCACTCAAAGCCCACTCAGAGGAATAAGTTATACCAACACATAAGACCACCAAGCAAATAATATAAAGTAACTACAATAGTTATGACTGCCTTAGAGCACCAAACTCAAAAAGACACACCATGGAACTTTATATTAAAGATAAATATCCATCAAAAAAAAAACTGCTGAAGAGAATTATATCTGACACTGTGAAGAACAAAAGTGATTTTTTCAAATATGGCTATATCATAGATATCAGAAATTTCACATTATTCAGTGATAGATGAAATTAATAGTATTATATTACATTAGCATAGCAGCACCCAAAACAAAGAGAGCCACCATTCGCTATGAACCCCTTAGGAAAAATGAGGAAGATGCAGGAAGTGAGATGTTAAATGTCTTTTTCTAAATTCTTTGGTATCCCACACAGCACCTTGCACATCATTTAGTAGACCCTTGTTGATTAATGGTAAAGTCCTTAGAAGGGCATAAAGAGCTCTACCAAGCTAGCTAAAATGATTTCCCTCAGGCAAGGAAAATTATACATTACAAGGTTCAGATCAAATTTTAGAGATCAGAATTCAACCTTTCATTTTTCTGAAGGGAAAATTTAGGACTAAAGTGGTAAAGGATGTTCCCCAAGGTTATTCCGTTAGTTTGCTAGAAATGTCCAGTCCCTTCAGGAATTCAAGGTTTTCTTTGCTCTTACTGTATGCCAGGACTCTGCATGATACAGTCAATGGCAGTATCCTTGCCTTTGTGAGATGACAATTTTTACAGAAGGTAGACATTTAAAATACCTGATATGGGGACTGAATTGTGTTCCCTGACTTTCATATGTTGAAGCCTTAATTCCCAATATTACTTTATCTGCAGATAGGGTCTTCAAATAGCAAAGAAGTTTATTTTTTTTATTTATTTTTTTTTTATTTATTTTTTTTTTAATTTTTTTATTTTTTGGGACAGAGAGAGACAGAGCATGAACGGGGGAGGGGCAGAGAGAGAGGGAGACACAGAATCGGAAACAGGCTCCAGGCTCTGAGCCATCAGCCCAGAGCCTGACGCGGGGCTCGAACTCACGGACCGCGAGATCGTGACCTGGCTGAAGTCGGACGCTTAACCGACTGCGCCACCCAGGCGCCCCAAATAGCAAAGAAGTTTAAATGAAGTGATAATGGTGGGACTGTGGCTTTATTTAAAAAAAAAAAAAAAAAAAAAGACCTCTTTGTCTGTGTGTGTGTGTGTGTGTGTGTGTGTGTGTGATGTGAGAATACAGCAAGAAGGCAGCTGTCTACAAGCCAGGAAGAGTGCACTGGCTAGAAACTGAACCCTGCTAGAAACTTGATGTTGGACTTACCAAAGCCTCCAGAACTGTAAGGAGGCAAATTTCTGTTGTTGAAGCCATTCAATTTATGGTATTTTATGGCAGCCTGAGCTGACTAAGTCAATAGCTACAACAATTTGTAGGGAAAGAGGATGGACAGCACTCCTCATAGATTTCAGTCCAGACTTCTAAGAAAGTGGGCACCATAGCCACTGTGATCCAAACTGAGAACCTGTCCCTGGTGAATGCACAGAACTGACTAGAAAGGTTAGAACCTCATGAGACTAAGAAGGAGAAGCAGCTGAGACAAACCTCCCAATTGTAAAAGTAGGCCCAAGTGAAACATGAATGAAGATGCATCCTATTGAAATCTATAGGTCAGACATCTATTGTTGGCAGCGTGAATATTTACTGTCTTCTTTAGGCAGACACCCTAAAGTCTGCAGATAAGTAACAAGAATACAGCAGTGACACCTTAGACATTTTCCTTGCCCACAGGATCTCACTTCCACAAGGGAAGACAACCTAAATGGGGGTTGCCATTAATCCCAGTGTTCCTTGAGAACTCAATGAATTCTACAGATTGGCCATAAAATCTGTCTCTGCCCATCTTATTCTGTGCTTTAGCTTCTAATGACAAGAACATCTGATAGTTTTACAAACTTTTGCCACAAGCTTCCTGATATTACTTACGTTTGAAGAAAGAGCACTAATTGGGCCATAGTCTATAAGGATTTATCCCTGTGGATGAGACCTAGGGTCATGAACAAAGTCTTTGTGTCTGGATATCAGGCTGGTCACTTTGCTTGTTGATCAGGCAATCAATGGGTGTAACTCAAGAGTTGGTGATTAATCTGTCTACCCCTCAGTCAAAGAAGTCTAAGATAATATTGTCCTCCAGATCTCCAAAGCAGAGCTCTCACAAAATCGCCTATAAAGTGGATTACATGCTAGATGCAAACATAAATCACCATTAAATGTATGTAGCAAAGGTTGCTATTGTTGACTGGCATCTACAAAGTCCACTCTTACTGGACCCTGGTATTTAGAAGATAGGGTCTAGATATGATCTCTGACAACTGTGGCTAGTGAATACTGCCACCCAGGAAGTAAGCATCAAAGGCATGTTTTAATAGTGAAATAGGCAGCCATGGCATTTTCAATGCTTGAAGTCAAGACTGAATGCTATGCCCTTAGTCACCTATAAGTTTCCTTTAGAGAGGGCCCTGGAGATCTTTAAGAAATTCATAAAGGATTTCAGATTGAAATCCATGCTCAAGTGCCAACCCTAATAGCCAGAAATCCCTGATGCTCTGCCCTCATCCAACATTCTCAGCATTTCAGAGCTTAAACATCTGAACAGGGTAGCTTCTGATGAAGAAATTTCTAATTAGTGGTAAAAGAAAATACATTGATATAATGCATTATAACAAGAGATCCTTACACAGAATAGGTGTATTTTTTAACTGCATTACAAAATTCAGTTAGGGGAGTGCCTGGGGTGCTCAGTCAGTTCAGCATCTGTCTCTTGATTTCAGCTCAGGTCATGATCTCATTGTTTGTGTGACTGAGCTGCCCACATCAGGCTCTGTGCTGACAGTGCAGAACCTGTTTGGGATTCTGCAAAGACAAAGACTCTTTGTCTTTCAAAATAAATATATAGGCATTGTTTTAAATGCAATTAGGGAAGGGGAGAAAAATAGTTACAAACAGAGAGGGAGGGAGGCAAACCATATGAGACTCTTAACTACAGAGAACAAACTGCGGGTTGATGGGGGGTAGGGGAGAGGGGAAATTGGGTGATGGGCATTGAGGAGGGTACTTGTTGGGATGAGCACTGGGTGTTGTATGTCAGCCAATTTGACAATAAATTATATTAAAAAATAAATACATGCAATTATGGACAGCTTTGGGAAACTTGTAGTCAGAATGTTTTCATGCACAGGCAAGTTCAGCAAACGAAAGCAAAGCAGGCAGGTCCTGGAAACTCCCCTTCTTCTAGGATGCCTTAGTTGGGCAAGAAGAAAAGTCTGCTATTAAGGTTCCCGGTTCTACTATGTCTATGGCCAGGAGAGGATACTGGAGGAGTTGGTGAATTGTAAAGAGACAAGTTCATTAAGTTTTATCTGATGTAGAAAACCAATTTTAATGGAAACCTATACCCCAAAGTTTCAGATAAGGGGTTGTCAGTAGTTTTAAGTGCTTTTTGATGTGATGATAAAAGGAGATGAAGAGAAGGGCTGGGGCTCTACAGAATAATCAAACAGAATTTTATTTCAGTTTAAACCAGACTTTTCTTTCCCTTAATGTAGTAATAAGTTGCCAGAGACCTGTCAAAACAAACATTGAATGAGGACCATGATAAGCAAAGTACAATGATCTCTGAAAATATGCCACAGGGGTCTTCCAGGACAGAGTCCTTTCTGAGGAGCTAACATTTAAACTTGGTCCTGAAATATGATTAGAAGTGAACCCTTTGAAAACAGAGTGGGAGGTGGTAAGAATGTCTTAGAGGAAACACCACGAACAAAACTATAAGATAAGACAAAACAAGTTGCATTCAAGGCATGAAAAAGTTCAGAGTGATACTTATAAAAGAGGGGAGGGAAAGGAGATGAGGCCAACAATCTAGAAATGGTCCAGGTGGCAGATTTTATAAGCTGGATTAAAGGATCTTAAGTGCATCCTCAGGACAATCAGGAAATCATTTGTGTATGAAACTTAAATTATGAAGTTTCATAATATTGCTCTAACAGAATAATATAAAAAGGATTTAAGAGAAACATGACTATAAACAGGAAGATAAGTCAAGAGCTGTTAGAGAATGCCAGGCGAGTGAGAGAAGATGGTCAAGATAAGAGAAATGGCAGTGGAGATCTGCAGAAAGGTACATTCTACACACTTGATATTTCCTGCTTAAGCAGGCAGATGTTGGAGTCTTCTGAAGCAAAACATATTCAAAACCCTACTAAAGATGTTCAGTCTTTCCAAGTCCAGTAAAAGGCACAATCATTCCCCTAGAACTGGAAGTTGGGAACCTTGGAGACATAATAGATTCTTCTATTTTCCTTCTTTGCCCCCCATATCCCCCCATATCACTCTACTTTGTTCACAAATCTCATTAATTCTACCTTCAAAATTAAAGTCTTTGATTGTCTTGGTTCATGTTGGAATCAGACTCAAAAAGATTTATATACAAGAAGTCTAGTGGGGATGACACAGGACAATATTTCCAGGGGAACAGGGAAGCAGGATGAACAGAGGCAGTGGTTGAACTGCCATGTAGATGCAACAGAGGTGTCAGCTGATCCTACAGGGACCTCTGTAGCTAGAATGGTCTATCTGAGTTATCCTGACTTAAGGCAAGGACCTTATTATTCTTCCTCATTGACTGGTCACTGGCTGTGAGCCAACCCGAAGGCATGATCTTGAAGGAGGCACTTCTGTTGGGCAAAGGACAAGTCCTGGGGATAGACTAAGCTCTATGTTGTTAGCAGTTAACACCCCCAGTAACTGGGAGAAAGTGTCTCAGTCCTAAAAGGAGCCTTTGGGTGACATATCACAGAGTCCTCCAGGTCAATATTTGTTCAGTTCCTTCTTTACTGCTACCAACATTATTAAAAACCATTATAATCTCTCACCTTGACAATGTGTTAGCTCTGCCCCCATTCTTGATACTGTCCAATCCATTCTCAACCAAACAATCAGAGGTATCTTCTTGAAATGTGAAGCTGACCATGTTATTACTCTCCAATTCTCAACTGGAGACTTGACCCTGCAATTTAAATAAAATACAAATTCCTAACCCTGACTATGTCTACTACTTCCTAACCCTTCTTGTCTTAGTTCATTCACCCTGGCATAACAGAATACCATAGATTCAGGGGTTTATAAACAACATAAATTTACTTCTCACAGCTTTAGAGAATGGAAAGTTTAAGGTGAAGGTGCTAGCAGATTCTGTGTTTGGTGAAAACCTACTTCCTGGTTTGTAGACAGACACCTTTTTGCTGTGTCTTCATACGACAAAAGTGGCAAAGAAGCTCTCCAGAGCCCCTTTTGTAATGTAGTCTTACTACATTATCAGCACTGTGAGGTTAAGACCATGAAGATTTTTTTCACCTCTGAATCTCCAGAATCTAGCACAGTACCTGACACTTACTTGTTGAATGAATGAACAAGCCAATGAATGGAGAATATATCAGGAGATATTCAGGAAATGCAATCAACAGAATTCTGTCAAATGCAGTGGGTGACTGGGTGTGACGGTTTAGGGAAAGTGACTCCTATGACTGTACATTGGACATTTTGATGCTGTCTACTGAAATGTTACAGAAGTGGTTTGTGGGGAGTGGAAGGAAGGTCATCTAACCCTGACTCATTATATCATGTGATTAACATATACTTTATTCCCTACAACTGTGGAAAGAAGGACATTTACCAGACATTCCTTTTTACCTTAAAACCAATTTCTCTCTTAATAGGCAACTCCTATAACTTTGAGCTTTCTTGATCAGCAAACACTTTGATCCATCTTGCTTTCTTTCACTGTAATCTGGCAGCTCTTAAAGACCCCTCAGCCTCTAGTACATGCCAAATTATGCCTGCCTTTAGGACAAAAGCATGAGAATTAGGCAAAAATACAGAATTTGAAAGAAGAAGGAAGTTGAATATGGAAAGGAACATACAGAGGGGGAAAAACAGCCAGAAGGAAAATAAGTCTTAGCCCCATGAAGAGCAAGAGACAAAGACTCAACTCTGGCTGTGTTGAGTTTAAGAGAACAGACCTCATGGAAAACAGTTAATGGCTTCACTATTGTTATCTTTGACCTTCTACAGATGTTTATTCACAAGTATATGTTGTAAGGGAAGCATAAATACAGCCATCTCTGCAGTATCCGAATTCCAACAATCTCCCATGCTTCATCTTTTCGTTAGTAATAAATATTTGCGTTTAATTTCACATCACAAAGTTATATCAGACTGTCCAAAAGACATCTGTGTCTATGTCAACTTTCAACTAATCTCGCTGTTTTATGTCTGATATTATGGATAATCTCAAATAGCATTAAAACTAAAATCACATATGCATGGCTTTCATTATTACATAAATTTTTGGCTATGGATTTGCCTTTCCTAAATACATACTCCAGAAGTTATCTGTGACTCACCAGTGGTTACAATGATCCTCACAAGTTAAGAAATAAAGAATCTTCCTCATATTACAGATGAGAAAACAGAAATCCACAGAGTCACTGTGACTTAACTCAGTCACATGCTTATTTTGTGGTGGAACCAGAGCTCAAAATTCCCAACCCCCTGTTTAGCATAGTCAGTGGTAGAACCAAAATGGCATGCCTGGACTATTTCTCATGACCCAATAATTTCCAAACTTGGAGAGTTGCAATACTATTGTTGATCTCTTGGACATTAGCCCACAAGATGGCAAATCATTGTTTAGAAAAATATTAAAACCTTTCAGATAATTGGGAGCATATTCCAGAGTACAATAGTGCAGCTAAGAATTATAAACTGAATAAATTCTTCATTTAGTCCCTTAAATTCATTCTTAGCTCTTCTCCTCCCTGATCTGTCACTGTAAGCCTGCCCCAATGACCCACATCATCTTACCTCCTTTGTGGCCTGACTTAAATAGGGCTTGGCCCATGGGCATCACCAGAAGGAAACCAGAGGCTGGGAGGAGAGAGAAATAAGTATATTTCTTCCCTTTACACTCTATGCTTTGAACCACATTTCCACCAATTACTTTCTTCCAGGACTACAATTAATATTAGGTGACCCCCTCTCTGAAGCTCCTACTGTCTCTAGGCTCAAGTAATACTATCTCCCTTCAAGCCCAGGGGCTAGACTGGCTTCCTTTGTTGCTAGTCTCTAGGTGCCTTGACATCCCTATTCATTTCCTTAATGCTGTTCACCCTTCATGGGGGTGGAGGGCTTGAGCCAAGTGATTTATTTATTTTTCTTCTGGAACTTGAATGGCACATGCATATAGAAACAATATTTACGTTAAAGTTACTCAATCAAATATACACCCTCTGAGCTGCAGTGCTGTATACATAACTGCAATTAGCTGAATCTTTATGGAAACAGCAAGTAGAAATAGTTTTAAGTTTGCTTTGGATACTGAGTGTGCTTTTTATCATAAATAACAGTCATAGGTCTACAGAGACCAGCTCAAATAGGGGAGAGAATCAGAGAAGAACAGATTCGGATACTTGGGAAAGTGTCGCCCCTCTCCCCAATCCTGGACTTATGAGGTAGTTGAAGTTCATGTCTCAAAAACACCAGTCAAATAGAAGTAGTATTAATTACATATAAAACAGTGATGTTATCAGAAAATGCCAGAACCCTGTCTGAAAAATTGCTACATTACCTGCAAATCCCTAACAGTTCAATTTGATGTTAAGGTGTTTTCACCAAAACAATGGCTTAATCACTCCATTACAGGCAAAACTGCTATATTAACTGATAAGGCTTATGGTGTACTATCCCTTATCCCTGGCAGCAACATATAGGTCAGCCCATGAGAGGGTGACTTACAAGAACATATATCATAGATCCATGCTTAGAAAAACTTCAAGCTTCAGCAGTTCCTGCATTTCCCAGTTACTGCACTCACTTGGAGATTGAGAGAAACAACACTGATATTTTATGTAAGAGTTTAGGTAAATTTATAAGCCAGTACTGCCACTGCTGTATCATCTTCCAGAATGCACAACTTAAGAAACTGCCTATATCTAGAACATTTTTTTGAATGCCAACAAATCATCATATTAAGGCAAAGAAATATAAGCCTTACCCATGTGGACTATTTGTATTTTATATTAATTTCTATTTAATATTAAATTAAATATTTAATCCTCTGAAAATTACATTACTTTGGTCATTCCCCTATCCATTTATTTACTCAATTTGTTTGCTTGTTTTTTGGAATTCTGGGCACTAAGTTTCAGAATAGTTAAGCTGCCCTGGGTCGACATGTCCTAAGAAGCAAAGCCTAGATAATGAAAAATCTTCCGACTCCAAGTCCCATGCTCTTCCCCTCCACCACATTGTGCGTTTGTTCATACTATTCAAAAGCATACTATCTCTTCTAAGAGAAAAGTTAATAAATCCTACTTTAATAATAAATATACTTCCAAATATATCTCATATTAGATTTCTCCCCTTTTCCTTCCCATTACCCGATTGCCAGCTGCCATCATCTCTCCTCTGGACTTCTCCAATAGTCATCTCCCTGCTTCTACCCTTGCCTGCTCTCATTCCCACAGTCCTTAATCCACAGAACAACAAGAGAAATTGTTTTCAATATAGATAATATTATGTCACTGCTTTGCCGTGAAAATCTAATGCTTTCCCATTGCACCAAGAATGAAACCCAAATTTCTTACCTGGCCTACAAGCTCCTATATGATCTGGCTCCTGTCTGCCATGCTGAGCTCCTCTCCAAACCACCAGTATTTACCATGCCTGAGCTATCTTGCCATCTTCCTACCCTCTGGGCAAGCCAGGCTAATTTCTACCATATAGGGCCTTTGCACTATTGTTACCTATGTCGGGATTGCCTTTGCTCCAACTCTACCCATGACTTTCTCAGCTTGTCATTCAACTTTCATTGAAAGTCACCTCTTGTCTGGCCACATTATCTAAAGGAGCTTCTTGCTCTATCTCCAGATAAAAATCCTATTACCAGATTTTATTTTCTTTATGATAAACATTACTCTCAAAAAGTTTTACTCATTTACTGTATTTTTTGAGGCAGTTTGGACTATTTTCAGCAAATAGTCCCTCTTTCCCACAGTATTCCCTATAAGAGATATGTACTTCCCCAGTCCATTGATCTAATATTTGGCCACATGACTTCCTTTGCCACTGATATGTAGTTGGAAGTGACAATGAGCTTTAGGGAGCATAAGTCTCATCGGCCCTCTTGTGTTCCTAATTCCCACTCTCCCCAAACCCCCAAGAGAAGAGCTTATCTGAGGCAACCACTGCCCTTCAACTTGGGTCCTGGAATGACAGATACATGGAACAAACCAGAACCCACTCATACCGTAGAACAAAGTCAAGTAATCCCAGATCTCAGAGCATGAAATAGACGTTCTTTATTTAAGGCACTGTGTATTTACTATTCTTTGTTGCCATAGCAAAAACTCAGAGCATTTATCACTCCATGAGTTATTTGTTTATTGTCTATCTCCCTGGCTGAAAGGCAAGCTCCATGAGAGCAAAGACTTCATCTCATTCACAGCACCAAAGATGGCATCTGGTTTGTAGTTGGTACTCAATAATTACTTGTTAAAACTCACTAGCAGAGTCTGTTACAATCTACCACTATAGAAAATTTAAAATTCATTGGACAATCTGAAGCTTTAAGATGTAATATTTAAACAATTCCTAAAATTCCTAAATTTCTCTATTTGTTGACCACAAAGGACTTTTTGTTATTCCCTAAAATCAAACCAACTGAAAATGAAAACAATTGAACTATAAATATGTTAAGTAGCAAAAAGGAGCAAGCCTGAGTTGTTTCCTCCGAGAGTAACAAAGAGGTTGCTGTGTGCTGAGTGTTTTTCTGTCAAAACCTGAAGTAGTTGACTAGGCCACTAACCTCTCTTCCACTCAGATGCTTCCACACTAGGCCTCCTCTCCCCTCCTGCCTTTGTATTTTGCCTACTACTCCTCCCTTTTACTGGAACACCCTATTAAAAATCTCTGCATTTTAAGATTATAGCTATTCTTCAGATTCCATCCATTGGCAAAATCTTTTCAGTCTTTGCCATACAGAATTAATCTTCTCCTGGGAACTTAGGGAGGCTATTTGTACTATGTAACATTCATTACATCTTGCCTCCTATCTGGTCATGAGGACCTCTAATAAGCTATGTGAGGACAGGAATCATGTCTTATTCACTGCACACTGCCCTGACAATCGTGTAATTCTGACAAATATTGGTCACTTTGAAAATACTGAAGTTTCAAACATCCCTTACCACCCTGGTATGCGACAGGACTGGAGAAAAGAGAAAAGACTACATTACTAACCAAGCTTTCTCACAGTATGGGATTTCTGTGGAAGTAGAAAGAGAAGTCAAAAACTAAACCTGCTTCTTGTAAGTTCAAAGATGCATAAAGAGGCTGAGGTTTTTCTCTTATTGCTGATATCCACAGATAATAATTACCCAAGTTGATTCTGAAATGCTTTGTACATATGTTTGACTCTGCCACTGAATAATACTTACAAAGCTTATCACTTCTTTCAGGAAAGGATCAATTTGAATGTTTTCACATCCAAGCAAGGCCAATTTGTGGAAAAAGAATAGGCACGTTCATTATTTGGTATAATTGGAAAAATATCAAGTTATACCACCCACTAAATACAATGCATCGTTCAAGCTTCATTTCTTTGGCACAAGAGGTATCCTCTTTTAAAATCTACACTTGAGAGAGTCCACAGATTAAGCTAAATAACAGTTATTCATATCCTAAATGAATCAATTGAATAAGCTTGCGTCCCTCCTGATGTCCAGTAAAAATTGTTAGCCCTGGGAAAAGAGAGTTTAAAAATCAGCGAGTGTGGAGAGGAAATCCTAACACATGATGCTGCCCTGGGAACACATTGTTGATGGGAGCCCCAGCTGACCCTGAACAGCAACGATTGGGATATTATGACCTAGGGAGGGAGGAGACGCCAGGGATGAAAGAGAGGAGCAAAAGAGAAGATACATGCATGCTAATGAAACTTCTAAAACCTCACCCAACAGAGCCCTGGGACAATGTTCACATAAGATGAGTTTATACGATGCCAGGTTAAGTCCTTTGGGTTCAGTCACTTAACTATATTGGAGTGGGGAAAAAATCATCACTATTATCTGACTGCTTTAACTGTCAAATTCCCTGATTCACATTGACAAGTTTCCCTAAGGTAACTCAGAGGCTATGTATAAATGATGGATATATATATATATAATATATATTTAATATATTTTTATTAAATATATATTTATATTTTATTAAATATATATTTACTATATTTTATTTAATATATTTTACTTAATTTTAATGTATTTTTATTAAATATATATTAATATATTTTATTTAATATATATTTAATATACATATTTAATGTGTGTGTGTATATATATACATATATATATATATAATGTACATTGAAAAGCATCCAGAACAAATATCCACATGACCAGCTGATCTCAAACAAGAATTTAGTATGAAGATTTGACATCACCCACAAAGAGATTAAGATAAAGTACTTTCTTCACCATTTTGATTCAGACACTTGAAAGCCTGCTATGATCCAGAGATTGGATTAGAAACAAAAACAAATAAGATAGATTTGCTGTCTTCAAAGAGCTAGTAGTCTAATAAGGGAGACTGACATAAAGAGGTAATTTCAATACAATGCGAAAGGATTGACTGAGCAAGGCAGAAGGTAGCAGTGGCAGAGCAAACAGTGGAGTGAACTGCTGTCTGAAGAACTGCCTTTAGTTCTGCCTAAACTGTGAAGTGACAAGAGATAGAGCTTTTGCCTCATGGGAGACAGAACTCGGACAGCCTTTTCTGCCATGCTGAGCAACTTAGAGGCTCTTCTCTAAGGAATGGAAATCTATAGAAGAGTTTCAAGCCTGAAGTAAAAAGATTAAATGTGTGGTGATGTGGTTTATGGATTGATGTGTGCAACAGTTTAAGTGATATATACTGGGAACATGAATAGGGTAGAGACAGTAAGAATCAAAAAGGACAGGGCGAAAAAACAATGATGTTCTGGCTTCTTGGGAAGGTGTTGGGTTCACTGATGTTCTCTGCATTATTAGAGTAAGCACACATACAATAACATACATACTTTTTTCGGTATTAAATATTTGATCTAAAAGAATTAAGCAAAGAAAAAAAGAGTTGCAGATTACAGAATATTTGAAGGTTCAAAACAGATCAGATACGTGGGCAGGAAAGTGGAAGAATCTAGAATGAGGACTGTCCCATACAGTTATGCATGTCATGCCCTGAACTGAGGGGGAAAGAGGGGACTGACCTCCAACCTGATCTTTGCTTATCACGTAAGGTTTGCATGTGCATGGAGAAAAGTCATCTTTTTCCAGTTTTCATGAATGTACTACATTGGCAAGTGGCAGCCCTGTCTAGGGTAACTTCCAGTCTTCCGTCTTGAGCAACTGAATGCTGGTGATAGTACCAGTGGCTGAACTACTAGAAGAGAAACTACTCTTGGGTCACACTGAGGGGAAATGAAGAAGATCATAATATTAATTTCAGGCCATGTATGATGCCCAAGAGAAGATATCCACCAGAAATGTGTACCTATGATTCTCAAGGTCGAGGGAAATGTCAAAGGTAGATACTGAGAGCTCAGTGACACATAAGGAGCTAATGCACAAAAGTAGGAGAGAGTAGTAAGTGCAAAACAGTATCACTTAATCTGGAGGGGCAGACAAAGATGAGCTCAAGAAAGTGATCACTGAGCCTATTGCTCTAACCAGAGATTTAACATTCTCTAATACGTTGTTTCAATGACATCTTATTGCACTTACAATTTTCCTGAAAACTTAAAGCTTGTTTCCTACAAACCATGCAGTCAGTCCCCTAAAGTACCAGAAGCCCATTTCTCATCAACATTAAGGCTTTTAACTACGTCCTTATCTCTTCTTGAAAAACAACTGATTGCCTGTCGTTGGCTTATACTTTTCAAGATGGATTCTATAAAAGGTATTTCATCTTACACGTTGCCTTAGTCAACCAAGGATATATTGCCTCATGTTTCAAGACACATTCAATTCAAAACTGAAATTTAAGCCTCTGTCTTTAGCACTTTGTCCTTTTACCCCTGTGGAAAATGGAATTTTTATATAATATTTTTGGTGACATTCTTGCCATTCAAATGGCCCAAACATTTTTTAAAGCAACATTGCACTGCAACATCTTATTAGTAAAAAGGAAGAAGTCTGAGATGGATTTCTGAAACAGAAGTCTAAAATACTTTCATCTGCAAACTATTCACAAAGATCTTAGTGAGTAGGTTCTCAGCCAAATGCAGTGGAATTAGTTAATTAACAGAGAATTCACTATTATTAGTTACATTTCCCTTTTGAGGGAGGGGCCAGACTTTAGGTTAGACCTAGGGAATTCAAAGAATAGGATATTATCCCCACATTTTAGAGATTCAACCTGGCAGATTATCAAGAGTAAAATATCATAAATTGTCAGCTGACATTTTCTTCAGCTCTAATTACATGAGAAAATATGGAGAGGCCTCCATCTTTAATAAAATTTTATTTTAATTTTACTAAAAAGTGTTACTTCATAGCCCAATTCATTCCATTATTGCATCCTTTCTCCTCTTTTAATTTTAAAACTCCAAAATAAAGCAGGCTTACATGACTTATTATTTATGACATTTTTAATATACTCATCACTATTCAAGGTAAATGTCATAGAAAAAGAGATAAATTATGTGTCCAGGAAGGCTGCAGTTCATAATTCTTGCTCTCTTTAATGTCAGTGAGCCCTGGACAAGTTTTCAGGGACAAACTAGCAGTTAATGTAGATTATGTAGATTCAACCTCAACCATCATTTTATGAACCAGAAACTCCTAGATTTCCAAGCCTGAATTACAAATCAATTTGATATCACATTTGTTTTTATTTTATTCACCTGCTTATACCCTGCAAAATAAAATGAAAAGCCCAAAACAGTATATCATGTCATTTATTCTCTTTGGAACCAATAGAAATGCACCTTGTCTACTCATCCAACAAATAATAACTGAGCATATACACTGTAACAGACTGCATTAGTTAAAAACGGTGTCTGTGCTGAGGACTTCCTAGAAACTTAGTACATATCTCTTTTTTTTTAATTTTATTTATTTTGAGAGAGACAGAGAGAGAGAGAGAGAGACAGAGAGAGAGCGAGAATATCCCAAGCAGGCTCTGTGCTGTCAGCATGAAACCTAACATGGGATGGGGCTCAATCACAGGAACCGTGAGATCATGACCTGAGGCAAAATCGATAGTCGGGTGCTTAACCCCCTGAGCCACCCAGGCACCCCTAAACTTAGTACATTTCTATCACATTTCTTTTTTTAAGTTTTTAATTTAATTCTAATTAGTTAACATACAGTGTTATATTAATTTTAGGTGTGCAATATAGTGATTCAACAATTCCATGTATCACCTGATGCTCATCATGATATCTATCCCATTTCTTTAAAAAGTTTGTAAATTCTAAGACACACATTAATTATCTCCTAAAATTATATTTGGGGGGGAAAGATGAAAGAGCTATTTCTCAGGATGTAAATTATCTTGTTTATTTTAGTGGAGTCATATTATGTAATACCACACACAAAAAAAAAAACAAAACCACACACGAAGAAAGGTATATGGAAGAACCTCATCTGTAGCACGATTCAAATGAGTTTATTGTATGTTTTGATGGTTATCACAATGTGGTTCAAGGGCCAGAGAATCCACAGCTAATTTCTTTTGCAAATACAAAATTGTAAATAGTGGGAGCTTGGGCATTATTAAAAGGGTAGACAGAACATCTTCTCAACAAAAACTGCAACATATTTAAATTGTTCCATTTATTTCTTTTCCAATCCCCTACACTGCTCTTGTCATTCTCTTTGAAGCTATAAAGAGAATGATCCACCCTAATTTTTCTTTTCCCTTCTCAAACCATGTTTAGATTTATTATTGCCCTTAGATTTTCAATCACTCCCATTGTGCTTCTCTAGGAATTATTCTGGATCCCTAAAGTGCTTCCAAATATATAATTATTTTTGTGCTCTTTTTAAAAAAATCCATGTTTAAAAAATGTAAAAAAGTATTCTCAAATCATCTCCTGAAAATTTAGTTTTCTAATCCTTAGAAGATATTTCCCTTAATTGTTCAAAATAACTACCCCACACACACATGCACACTTGTATTTACCTTCTTTTCCTCTACCCAGTATTCAAAAGGACCTGAATTTCTGATATGAGGACTGCAAGAAATAAAATAAACCAAGGAAACAACTGATCTATAGACTCTTACTGAATAAAACATCTGAAATAAGCTTACAGTCAATAGCAATTTCAAGTATGTTTTATCCTATTCATGATAGGTTGTCCAATTCATTAAATCTATCTCTAAGGTGGCTTCTTTTTGGCAACTACCTTCTACAATGAGTCAGGTTCAAAAAGGTCATTTTTTTGCAACTTATATTTGGCATTTACTGGTTGGAACAAAGCATTAAACCACATTTAATAACTCATAATGACCTTGAAAAGGAAATAAATGTCACCCTTCTAAGAATATTAGATAAGCAAAAGGTTAATATGAAGACAAATATTCTTTTTTTTTATAAATCTTATTTTTGTTTAACAAAAGATAAAAAAAGCCATTGCATTATTTTAAGGATCCAAGTTACTGGTGTTCCCCAATGTTCCATAGTAATTCATGGCCCAGTAAAGATAAATATAGATAGATAGATAGATAGATAGATAGATAGATAGAGATAGAGATAAAGATATGTATTTTTTTCCTAGTGATACTAGAAATGGGTATTTATTCTTTTAATCATTTCCTCCCTCTTCTCTCTTTTTAAATAATATATCCATACTGCATTTTCATAAAGTCCACTGTCATTTCCCAAGGTGCCACTCTGGCCAAAGCTGATTGGAAGAAAAAGCCTAAGAGGAGCCAATTATATTTTCTCACATCCATCATTTTACTGGAGTTTAAACTAAGAGAGCCGAGTCAATGTTGAATATTTTAGCTAGGAGATTATTTTCTAAATACTAGAATGGTCATTTTTTCACCTAATGCAAAATGATGTAAAGAGAGTCAGTTAACAAAAAAAGTGGGAGAATGAAGCAGACACAAGAGAACTGGAGAGATACAGATCCTGAGGACAGGAGAGACAGAGAGAGTGACACATCCAATGCCAACCCTTCCTGAGATCAGACTGCACATCCTACCTTTGAGTTCTGTAAGATCTACCAAATCTTCCTTCTGTCTTGGCATATTTTTAATAGGTTCTACTTCATATAGTCAAATCACATTTGATTCAAACATTGATTTCTGTTCAGTATACAGGTAAAAGCGAGGTGCCAGGCATTGTCAGAAAAGCTGACTTTGGCCTTGTCTTACAATTAGTATCCAACACAGGATATGTGGTTGCCAAAAGGAGCTCTGCGACCTTAGTTAAGTCATGGTAACTTTGAGTCTATGTTTCTTTACCTTCGAAATAAAGGTATAAGGACTTCTCACTCTAAGGATCTGACAGTATGGCAGATTTGATACCCCAAACAAACTTTTGAATAAAATAAAATATCAGATAAAAATTTTAAAGTATTTTTTAAATGCATCATTGAGCTAACACAAAAATAATAAGGGTGTCAAGCCTCAAACATAAAATAACCCGGAAGCTCTAGGAGATAAAAGAATGCCAAGATCTAGTTTGACCTGAAGATTTTTACTGAAGTTGGGAGACCCTAAGCTTCCACTTAGACCTGCCTAGGAGGTAGGGGATGTGAGATAATGCCCAGGGCTCCTCAAATCTGACTAATCTAATAAGTGGTCCCTGCCACCCTCACTGTGGAAGGGTAAATGAGACATAACCCCACTGCACAGGACAGAACAGAAAAGAAATTCATCTATGCCAACTAAGCTCTCTTAAAGGGAAAAAAACATATATTTACCCCAGTAATTCATAACCATGAGCCATCCTAAACCGCATTTGCAATCTGTATTCACACTATCTATGTGATCTGAAAAAAATCCTCAAGAGGAAATTTTAATTTATGGTGGTTCAGGTTGGTAGCAGCCCCAGGGAACTGGCAAAATAACTGCAAATCTTATTTTGAGGTGTATTGATCATCAACTAATTAAAGAATAATTCAGACAGTAAATTAAATGCAGCCTTACTTTCTAAATACAAAGCTGATCATATCAGTTCTGCGCTTTAAAAAAATTGTCATTGCCTTTTAAAAGTCAAACTTTGTTCAGTTTCCTCCCAGTCACACACATATAATGATCCACCTACAAAGCGTTTTGTCTCCTAGCCCCAAACATCAGAGTTGTTTAGAGGTTTTTACTACACAAAGGAGCAGATTCCTATACAAGGAAGGAATTTCTACAATGGAGCACCAATAACAATGCACTGAAATGGAAGTTCAGACTGCTAGACCATGCTGGGATCCTCTGCCATTGGGAAAACAGATAAAAGATCTTGTTGACCAAGATCTCAAAGTGGTTATTACTATTAAATGGGTTCATGGAGAATGGCTGGAACCCAGGTAATTCCCTGGAACACGTTCTTTTACAATCATGCTTAGTGATAAAAATTAGTAACTTGACTTTTTAAATGAGCAATGGACTTGAATAAAAATTTCTCCAAAGAAGGCATATAGGGGCACCTTGGTGGCTCAGTCGGTTGAGCATCTGATTCTTGATTTTTGGCTCTGGGCATGATCTCGTGGTTTATGCATGAGATTGGGTCCCACATCAGGCTCCATGTTGACAGCACAGAGCCTGCTTGGGATTCTCTTTCTCTCTCCCTCTCTCCCTCTCCCTCTCCCTCTCTCTCTCTCTTTCTCTCTCTCTAATAAATAAATAAATAAATAAATAAATAAATAAATAAATAAATAAATAAAATGAAGGGGCGCCTGGGTAGTTCATTCAGTTGAGCATCTGACTTGCTTTTGTCTCAGGTCATGATCTCATGATTTGTGAGATTGAGCCCCATGTTGGGCTCCATTCACTCAGTACGGAGGCTGCTTGGGACTCACTCTCTCTCTCTCTCTCTCTCTCTCTCTCTCTCTCTCTCTCCCTCCCTCCCTCCCTCTCTCTCTGCCCCGCCCCTGCTTACACACACTCTCTTTCTCAAAATAAATAAGTAAACTTTATTAAAAAAAAAAAAAAGAAGACACATAAATGGCTACCAGGTATAGAAAAGATGTTCAACATGGCTAATCATTGGAGAAATGCAGGTAAAAACCACAACATCCCCTCACATCTGTTAGGATGGCTATTATCAATAACAACAACAAAAAGAAAAGTATTGTCAAGGATGTGGAGAAACTGGAACTCTTGTACGCTATTGGTGGGAATGCAATGTGGTATAGCTGCTACAGAAACGAGTATGTATGTTTCTCAAAAAATTAAAAATAGAATTACTATATGATCCAGCAATCCCACTGCTGGGTAAAATGAAAGCAGGATCTTGAAGAGATATCTTCACCACCATGTTCAGTGGAGCATTATGCACAATAACCAGGATATGGAAACAAATCAAATGTCCATTGACAGATGAATGAATTAAAAAAATGTGGCATAGGTTTCCCTTCTTATAAATAGAACATTTCTATGAAACCTTTCATAAATCAAAGAAATAATTACCATTAATTCATACAGAAAAAAATTGGGGGCATTCCCAGACCCCCAAATAATCTGTCTTAGGTTTTCTGATACCTTAGGTCATATTTTGCTAATGGATATACAAAATAAATCGAGATAAAACACAGATGCTCACAGACACAGTTCAGAGCTATGGCAGCTTGATGCTGAGATGTCAAGGGTAGTTCTTAGAGAAGGAACTTGGCGGGGTGTGCGCTGCCTTATAATGATTCACTGCAAAACAAACACTGAACACTATTTTTATCTTTTTTCCTAAAAGTGAAAATCCTTTTCAGATTTCTTTCCATTGATCAAAACAGGTATTAATGTGAGGCTTTCATAAAAGCGGAGTGTTGTAAAGCAAACTTTCAAAAAGTGGGGGATACCTGTATATGCCTACGATGGAATATCATTCAACCTTTGAAAAGAAGGAAATCCTATCATTTGCAACAATATAGATTAACTTGGAGGACATTATATTGCATGAAATAAGCCAGTTTCAGAAGGACAAATACTGTATGATTCCACTTCTAACAGGTTATTTAAAAGTCAAATTCATGAAAGCAGAGAACAGAATGATGGTTGCCAGGAGATGAGGAAGGGGAAAATGGGATGTTATTGTTCAACAGGCACAGAGTTTCAGTTACGCAAGATGAATACGTTCTAGAGATCTACTGTACAACATAGCACCTATAGTTAACAACAGGGTATTGTGCACTTAAAAAATTTATTAAGAGGATAAACCTTACACTAAGGCTTCCTACCTACCACACAAAAGAAAAGGCATGGGTGGGGCGTACAAGGTAACTTTTGAAGTCATGATGGATGTTTGCTGCCTTGATCGTGATGATGGTTTCAAGGGTGTGTGCATGTTTCTGAACTCACATACATTAAGTATGCACAGTTTTTTTTGTTCTTCCTGTTTTTGTTTATGCCTTGATAAAGGTGGTAACAGAAATTATATGAAGAATCAATGCCCAGGGTTTCAGACATTTAAAGAAGCAGTGTTTGGAAACTATAACCAGGCAAACAACGCCTACCACATACAAACAGAATTGTAATGGGTAGTGCAGAAGAAATCATAAGTATAAGAACTAAAAATCCTAACCCTCACTCACATTCCCTTTATTGCTGGGTCATTTTTCTTTTAGTAATTGCCCTTGTCTTTGCTGGTGCCCTCCACCAATACTGTAAATGGTGTTTAGTGATAGTGATTAATTTGTCATTCAGTAAGTAATGTGGGTAATATCAGGATGGATGGATCACAGGGAGACCACAAGGAACAAAACGCCACCCAGATATCTCACACATGGATTGAAATGCAGGAATTGGCCACAACTTCAGCCTGTTTCCCTCTGAGAAACGAGTGAATATAGTTTAGGTTGTAAATAATGTAAGAGGTAGGAGCATTTTTGAATGTCTATTATTAGTGTTTCTCAACCTTTTATTAGTATCTCCCTTTATTAGTATATAATTTCAGGGGTGCCTGGGTGGCTCAGTCAGTTAAGTGTCCGACTTCCGCTCAGGTCATGATCTCACGGTTTGTGGGTTCGAGCCCTGTATAGGGCTCTGTGCTGACAGCTCAGAGCCTGGAGCCTGCTTCGGATTCTGTGTCTTCCTCTCTCTCTGACCTTAACCCACTCACATTCTGTCCCTGTCTCTCTCAAAAATAAACATTAAAAACAAATTAAATAAATAAATAAATAAATAAATAAATAAATAAATTTAATTTAAATTCTCCCTAATGAGAGAAATTAAATAGTAAGGAAGAAGATTTTGTCATGTAGGGTTGAGGTTTAGAGAACCACAAACCATTGGGATACTGTATTTGGTTCCTACTTCTGCACAAACTACCACAATTCAGCAGCTTACAAAGGATACTTTTTTTCTCTTATAGTCCTGGAGCTCAAAAGTCCAAAATCAGTTCTACTGGGCGACAAGCAAGGTGTTGGCAGGCCTCAGATCCTTCTGGAAGCTCTGGGGAAGAATCCATTTCCTTGCCTATTCCACATTCTAGAGGCTGCCTGTATTCCTTGGCTCCTGGCTCCTTTCTCTATCTTCAAAGCCAGCAGGGTAATTCCCTCAGACCTTTTGCTTGTGTCATCACGTCTCCTTTTACCGACTCTGAGCCTTCTGCCTCCCTCTTAGAAGGACCCTGTAATTACACTGAGCCCACTCACATAATGTAAGATAATCTCCTTTCAAAGTCACATCTGCAAAGTCCCTTTGTACCAAGTAAGGTAACATAGTCACTCACATAAGCTGAGGATCAGAACATGCACCTCGCTGGGGGAGCCAAAAGCCTACCACAAATATTCAGCCTACCACAAATATCTAATATTCCTTCCCCTCCCCCAGAACCAATTTTGCCTCTTTGAGGGTAATATCACTACCATTTAGAATGCATGCTATATATATAGGAAGGATATATGTGCGTGCTAAGTAGCCAAAGGATGGACTTTACTGAACAGCTTCAAGGGTTGGGAGCACTTCCATCCATTATCCCCTTTTCTTGGTACTAGCAAACCAGATTTCCTCCAGAGAATGGCCCTTTCTTCATTACATGCAGCCTTAATGAACCCATATATCAAGGGGCCTGCTTTCTCCCAGTCAGGGTGCAGGAATCTGGTGGTCAACTAGCTCCTCTCTGTGAGCAATAAAAACAGAAGGGATTGGGGTTTCATTCAGCATGCAAGGAGACTGTCTTAGAGCCCACACTTCCTTAATTCCTGGCTCTTCTGCTTTCCTGGATCCACCAGATCCTTCCAATATATTCCATCTTTGATTGAGTTGGCCAGAGCTGATTTTTTCTTTCAGCATGCACACAAATAACTTCAATTCAATCACAATAAAATACTTTAATTTCTTTTTTCTTGTGTTTATTTCTTTATTTTGAGAGAGAGGGGTAGAAAATGAGCAGGGTAGGGTCAGAGAGAGAGAGAGGGAGATGGAAAATCCCAAGCAGGCTCCATGCTGTCAGTGCAGAGCCCAATGCAGGGCTCAAACTCACGAACCGTGAGATCATGACCAGAGCTGAAACCAAGAGTTGGAGGCTTACCTGACAGAACCACCCATGCACCCCAAGATACATTAATTTCTGATACCACTATTATACTTTGGGGTCCAGGATTTCAGGAAAAATGAATCATCCCCAAAGTCCTTTTACTTCCATTTTGAATCAAAATGAAATTGAGCAATTTAACAATGAAATAAGTAGAGGACCACTAGTCCACAAAACTTTCTGCGATGGTGGAAAAGTCTTGCATCTGTGGTGTCCAATTCAACAGTCTCTAGCTACATAAAGCTAACCAGCACTTGAAATGGGGCTAGTATAACTGAGAAACTAAGTTTACAATTTTATTTAATTTCAACTAGGTTTAATTTAAGTAGTCACATGTAACTGTTTGCTATCATACTGGACAGAGAAGAATTGGAGCTATTGTATTTTTATAATTGAGAATGGCATCACACATGATACAGCATCTCTAAAATAAATGACAAGAGCCTTAATCATGGGAGCTAATTACTCTTAGTTTTACAAATTCTCTGAAATTTCATAACAAAGACCCATGGTCACTGGCTGGATATTTCTTTTGCCCTTCCCAGTCAAGCCTCTATTGTTTTCTTTAACACTCTTGGCGCCTTAGGCTGACACGTAGGGATTATATAAATGGACTCCATTGCCCTCTGGCTTCCATTGGAGGTTGATTACTGGGAATTCCCAGCAGATGGAAGGCAAGGAGCAGAGCAAAGTTGGTTTGCTCATCTCCCTGTTCCCTTCCTGCAAGGTAGCTATGGGCTAGCAATATCCCCCAACCACAACTAACAGCTCTTTTCAGGCTGGCATCTCCAAATGCCTTTCTGTCTGCAGGTTCTCGTAACAACACCCTGTTTTCTGTCTTCTGGCCCTGAGATAGTGATGGTACCCCACTGTTACCAGCTCTCAGGTATTTAAACTGTGTTCTACCTTGCTCCACAAACTCCACCCTTATTTATTACTCTGTTTAAGTATCCCAACCATCTCCAGCTGGGACACTGACTGATAAAATCAGTTAACATTTTCATTTCATAATACTTTAGAATAAGGTTTAAAACTATAAGCTAACAAATGGATATATCTCACCACAGAGGTAAAGAGGACCCTAATCAAATGTGTCATTGCTATAAATATTTGTCATGTAACACGTACACATATACACACACAGCACAAATGCACATACTCAGAGTTAGAAATAAAGTCAATTCAAAGCTCTAAGGGACAGTAACAATATTTCTATCATTAATAGCAGATATCAAAGATTCTTCTACAAAAGCAATTACAAACGTGTTGACACAGATCCTAAACTGCAATTTGGTCAGACTCCTGGGAACTTGTTTTCAAATGCAGGTCCCTTGGAAAAGAAGATAAAATGTCAGTGGATTCCCATCAGTTCAGCCTAGTTAGGTTACTATTAATCAAAAAGGAAAGTGGAAGCAGAACTTAGTGTTATTTATCAACTAAACACAGTTGGAAACAAAAAATGAAAAAACTTGTGTTTTGCCAGGAGGATGAAAATATGTGATATCCAAAAGAAACTTCAGCAACTGAAGAGCTCATGCAACTGAAGATATTTCCAGACTATGCTGTGAGTGGTCCTCTAGGAAACTTCTACAATCTTCCTTAATCTAATCTGATGGGAGTCAGCCCCTCATCCTTCTTTCAAAAGAAGCCATTCTGAAGTTAATCTCCCCCAAATTTTAATTTTTTTTTGCGAAATTTTAATTTGAACAAGTCCCTGCTAAAAACAGAAAAAAAGAAAAATATGAAAGCCACTTCTGCCTCAAAAGCTATCCCTTTACTTGTCGTTAACAAATGGGGTCCTATCTAAGATAAGTAAGGACTTCCCCAATGTCAAACATCTTGGCCCTCAAATCGGGTATCTACTGATTGTTCTTAGTATTATATTCCAGTTATTCTAATTAAAATATCATCAATGTTTTCCTTTTACACATGTGTGTATGTAATTATGTATATATTGTATCTGTGTAAATATCTTATATACGAAATATATGTCAATTACATATATACACATATACGTATATTTATATTTATTTACTTATAAACTTTTTAAGGATCTTTAGGAGGAGTGTTTGGTCCAAAGTTTAGTTACTGGCTACACTGATTAGAGCAATACTAGCTGCCACAATGTGTATTGCATCAAACTCAATAGGACTTTATTTCTTGCTGGACAGGTGATCAGATCAGTGGGGTTCAAATCCTCACAGTCATTCAGGGACCTAACATGACAGATGCTTTGCCATCTTCAATATGTAGCTCCCAAGGCTCTCATGGCCATCTCCCTCCTAGACAGCCAAACAGGAAAAAACAGCATGGAAGATCACACTTGGAAGATTTTTCAAGGCCAGAAAAATATGGCATATATCACTTCTACCTACATTCTATGAGCTAAAGAACCAAGTCACATAACTATACTGAACTGCAGCAAAGGCTAGGAAATGAGCCTAGCTGTTTGTTCATGAAGGAAAAAAAACCTGGGGATTTGAGGAACATCTAGAAGTCTCTGCCATGATAGCATTAAACCTTTCTTGCAGGGGTGCTTGGGTGCCTCAGTCAGTTAGGTGTCCAACTCTTGATTTCGGCTCAGGTCATGATCTCACAGCTTCATGGGTTCGAGCCCCATGTGGGGCTCTGTGCATTGACCACGCAGAGACTTCGTGGGACTTTCCCTCTCTCCATCTCTGCCCCTTCCCCACTCGCTCATGCACGCTCTCGCTCTCTCCCTTTCTCAAAATAAATAAATAAACTTTAAAAAAAAAGCACGTTTTCTTTCAGTCCCTGAAACATATACCTAGGAAACAGGAAGAAAGAGAACCGCCCCCATTTTCTAAATGGGAAAGCTACAGCATAGACAGTGTGCTGACAGCAGAAGCAAAACGGGATCTCCCACTTCCAAGCTATTAGGCCTGAGACTGGTTATGACCATCCTGCCAGAATGAAACACAGTGAGCTGAAAACATGGCTTACGCTAGGGGAGAGGAGACAGAGGAATAAATAACTGACCCAGCTCCACCATTCACTTCATTCATTGCTTACTTCACAGTATCCCATCTATGAAACTCACTGCCCACAAGAGGGGAAATTGAACCTGCTGAACAGCCAGAAGACTCAAGTTGTGGTGTAGGGCTAAACCCTCTATAGCAGTTCCAAAACCTTACAGTGGTTAGTTAAGAGAACACCGGCGGCTCTACAAGCAGAAACCCTGAAATCTCAGCAGCTTAACACATACATTTATTTCTCCTGCGCATAAAAACGAAATGGGTATTCCTGATAAGCTGCCAGCATTCCTGTGAGCCATGTTTGAAGACCCAACCTCCATCCAATTTGCTGCTCTTCTATTTTCAACATGTGGTTTCCAAGGTTACCCCAGGGGTGTTCATTCCGTCAGCAGCTGAGAAAAAGACAGGATGGAGAAGGCGGGTCTCATTCTTGACCCTCTCTTCCTGCCAGTGACACACAGCAGCCCTGCTCATGTTTCATTGGCAAGGCCATTGGCATGGCCACACCTAGGGGTAAGGGAGGCTGGGACAAATGCTGTTGTTTCCCAGCAACGGTTTTATACTGTAATAGGAAGGACACACATTTGTGATGAAGAGCGAGCTCTCACTGTCACAACCCACTAGGAACCAGTGGAAAGAATCCTTTTATTTCACTAGTTGTTATCTGTGCCACAAAGAGTTCTGTTTCCATAAATAATTGCTTACAGTGGGCTTTCTTTAGCCTGGTGTGGTTGAGCTTCAGAGGTAAGTGAATACTTTGAAATGTATTCAAATTTTCACAAGTACAGACTACATTTTTAAAAAGGGTCCATAGCCTTTATTTCAGATTTTTCAGAGAACTTCAAGAGACCCCCACCCAGATATTTTTACATCATCTCCACATAGATATTTTTCTAAACTAGCTTTGTCCTTCTACACCTCGTTCCCTAACCCAGTGGTTTGTGAACTAAGGAATCACACCCACAGAGGATCACTCTGAACATACAGATTTCAAGATGCTACCCCAGCCTTAATTCAGTGGTATTTAAATTGGGGTGAAAGGGATGTTAGGCAATCTGGGAATATGTGTAATTTTTTAAACTTTCCACGTAGCCATTGTTCTTACTCCCTAGCTAACCTGAACAGGTGTATCTCTTGCTAAAGAGAGAGCTTGCTCCTCATTAGTGTTGCCAGTGTTTAGCTCCCCCCCACTCAGAGCACACATTCCGTTCAGTCCAGCCACAGTTCAGCTTGTTTCTAACACACACAATCTTGGAATATTCATCAGATCCACTTTCGTTTTCATATATCCCGGAAGGACCCCTTTTTACTTATGATGACTTATATGACACTTATTAAGCATCTCCTACATGCCAAACATCATGCTTATCGCTTCACATTTCATTTAAAAGTCACAGCAACCCATTTGCAGATGGGTAGACTGGGGTTCTACACCTGTATCATTCATCCACTGTCACAGGGCTAATAAATGCCTGACCCTAGAGTCACAACTCACTGCCTGATTCCATTCTATTTGTCTGATACGAGAACCTAGTTAACCTATTTTTTTTTATAAGAACCTATTTTTAATCCCTCCTTCTCTTCACAACACTGCAGAATATTTTCAAGGCTTTATTATTGGCCTCTCCTACTCTCAGCAGTTTTGCTCTACTCAAATACTACTTGAGGTTTTTATCTTCCCCCATTTTAAAATTTTAATTATGAGGAGTCCATGTATTAAAAAGAGGAACTCTGTAACTATTTCCCAGTGGTAACAATGCATGTATTATTTGTCATCAATTTTTTCCATTCAGAAGCACCAAATGAAGTAGATGTGAAACATTCAGGATGTCAGGCTGAGCTACAGAGTTCTTTTTCTCTGCTCAAACAGAAAAAGAGATACGTTGGTTGCTACAAGTCTACAGATATCCTTAGAGCTTTGATCACAACATGCATAGCTGAGTGAGGCTGTTAATGACAAACACTTCAAAAAATAATTAACTGTTATATGTAACTTCACGTCTCAAGGAATCCAAGGTGCAATATCAGGAATTTATGTTGAGACTGCAAATTATTTTCTGGCCAGATGGCACATGGTTACATTTCCTTAACTCATTCTGTTAACATCCCATGCTGTGTCTCTTTCTGAGTCCCATCTCTGCTCTCACACCCTGCTGACACGGTGTGACTGAGCTCTACTAGGAAAGACCTGGAACCTCCAAAACCACTTCTTAAGTGGCAGAAAGCTCCTGATCATAAAAACTTTAATTTTCCTACTGAATAGGCCACTTTAATCACTTGGTTGGAGTTGGAGAAGGTGGAGAGTGTTTTGTTCAATTTTTTTTTTTTTTTTGCTTGAAGGAAAAGTTAGGAATTTTTTTCTCCTTAGTATTTTTTCCTGGGGGTATAGTCAATGACACTATTTTGAATTTCACTAAAATATTAAGCAGATACAAATGGTTAAAAGCAGTTTAAAAATAGTTTATAATGAACTATTTGTGGATTTTAATTGTTCTTGCCATCATTATATCAACCACATTGTTTTCTGAAAAATACTACAGGTAAGAAAAAAGGTAAAGGGGAGGAAGTGCCATCACAATATAGATCAGAGACATTGACTTGGGGCAGACATCAGTGACTTAATAAATGAATTTAAAAGTTAATTAGACAATACACCATACATAGATACACTTCATAGTTACTTACTGGTATCCAACTCACAGCCCCCTAACATCCCCTCACTCTAAGCTGTCAAGGTATGTGCTGGGCAGGAACCAAGTAGCTCCGGGATGGGGCAGAGCCCATGCCCCTTGTGGGTTGCTCCTCCCTTCCCCCCGTGTTGTCGGGATCCCTCTTGATTGGGGCTCAAAGTGGCTGCAGTCAAGAGTTCCCACTCCACTGGCCTGGTTGCAGGGTCCTCGCCTGGGGGAGGGAGCCATGCCCCAGCTCCTTTCTCATGTCTCTGGATGTGTTTCTATTTTGCACTCTTAACATCTGCCAAAACTATCTACATTGAAAAAAAAAATCTTGCTCCACACTATTTTCCCCTTAGCTTAATTAGAAACATAATTTTTTTTTTCAACCCTTCAGTCGTCTTGCATCTCCAGTCTCCTTGCATCTCCAGTCTCCTTCTCCTGGCTAATAAACATATCCAGATTTCTTCTATCCTGAAAATATTTCCTTGCTTGGTCCCTACCTCTAAGTCTGTGCTTGTTTTCTGTTCAGCTGTTGTTTCTGAAAAATATTCTATTCTAGCTATCTCCTCATCCTTGCATCCCATTCCCATTTTCTCCCAACCACGAAAAGCTGGTTTTCACCTCCTACCCATCCCACACTTGCCTCCACTCTGCAAAAACTGCTCTGGAAATGGCAACCAACAATCTCCATAGTGTCAAAACTGTCAATTGTCTATTCTTATTCTACTGGTTCCTTCTGTCCCATTTGAGAATGATAGAGACCCAATCCTTTCTAAAACTGTA
Organism: Neofelis nebulosa; assembly: GCF_028018385.1. Lineage (NCBI taxonomy): Eukaryota > Metazoa > Chordata > Mammalia > Carnivora > Felidae > Neofelis > Neofelis nebulosa. The sequence continues at coordinate 41,649,143 of NC_080785.1, forward strand.
AACCCTTGGTTTCCATGGTATTATTCTCTCCTAGGTTTACCCCCTTCTGACTATTCTATTACTATCTCCTACAAGTGTATTTTTGCTTCTCCTCTGCCTGTTCCTTAAAAGTTGGTGTCCCACAGAGTTTTATTCTCTTCTCACTTTTTCAGCACACTGCCTTTCTCACCATATGCTCCTTTCAGGTAGCTTCATTGGAGCTAATGATTTGAACTCTTATGTGCTAAGGACAACAAAAGCTAGTTCTATAGCACTGCCTTCTGCCCTGAGCTGCAGACTCGACCAACCAAATGCTCTCTTACATATACTCCCCTGGATATCTACAGTCACCTCCTATTCAATACAGACAAACCTGAAGGTGACCTCTTCTCCCCCACAATACTTCTTCTCCCTTTGTTACCAGTCATTCCCATGTGAGTCATTCCCCCTTTGTTACCAGTAACATTTTTGATAATAACATGTTTTGGGATAATGCCTCAGCCATATAATCATGGAATCATTTCCTACTCATTGCCCCTGCTGAATGGACAGTAGACCATTGATTCTCCTGACTCACAGTTGGTTGGACCAGGAGACAGAAAGATGCAGACATGTGGAGTGAAGCTGAATCCCAGAAATGGTTAAGCACAAAGGAAAAATGCATGAGCTCCTATCACTAGGATTCATGGGCAGCCTTGAATCTAAACCCACCCCACCAGTGAAGCCCAGACCTCTTCTGTTCTTAGGAGTCCACTTGTGTTCTATACACTTCAGAAGGGTCTCTGCTTCTTGCTACCAATATAATACTGACCAATAATAACAACTTGTATCCTTAAATCAAACTGACCTCAAGTTTTCAACAGGATTACAATGCAATTCCTATTAGCATCAAGTGTCTCTACTGCTCAGAGTTCCTCATTGCCATGAACCCCCCAGAACTTACTCTAATTATAACATGGCTTTCTAGATGCAACTAGCTAAGTCGGATCTTGGGCAACATACTGTCTCTGTTCTAATTTTCTTCTCACTCAGGAACTGCTCAGAATCCAAAATGTCAAATATAAATTATTAAGAATATATTCAAGAAGTCATTTCTGTCAGTTTCCAGAATTCCTGGTGCTGCATTTTTTTGCTGTTTTAATAATCCTCTTTTAAATTCCATTTGTCAGATTACCTTTAATCAACAAGAGTGCTGTTGCATGAGGTATACAAATGGGAAAGAACAAAATGTTCCTCAAGGTGCCTCCTCTTGGAATGAGCCTGGAAAGTGACACCTGGGTGGAATTGATTTTAAGAAAATGTACACTCTGAGTTCTAGCATGAAATGTCACACTAGATCCTAAAGGAAATCCCGATATACTAAGCACTGCCTGACATGTGAGGCTAATACTCATAACTGTTAAGTTTAAAAGCATTTCACTTATAGTTGCTTCTTTCAGGAATAAAATGAAGTCCTTTCTTCAGCTTTGGCTTAGCTACTCTTTAAGTGACTCAGAAGTAAGGTAGAGTAGTTAAAGGTTAAAGCAATTTGTCACAGCCACACGTGAGCAATTCAAAGTTCTTTAACCCCTTCATTCTATGAGGACATTTTCCTTAAAAACAGACTCTGACATTATTTTATAGCCACTAAGTAGCTCAGAATACATAGGAGAACAAGAATCAGTAACCAGCTTCCCTGACAAAACTTTACATGGGAAAAACCATATAATCTTCCAGTCTAATTAATTTCAGAAGGTCCTAATTGGGTATTTTGTTAGGGTTCCTATCTCAGAAAAATGATAAGCACCTCCAGCCTATAACATGCTAATCATAAATAGTTAATCCTGTAGTTTTTCAAGCAACTATGATTCACCATGAATCATGGTGAAGAGGGGAAAAAAGAAAAAAGAAAACAAAAGAAAAAAAAAAAAAAAAACAAGCCTCCCAGGGTGAGCTGCATTTACTCACTCAACACCTTTGTAATTTGTTAGGCTTTTTTAAGTCACCCTTTAGTCATACCCCTAAAATCTGGATGTTGTATCCAAAGCAAAAAATGAAAGTGGGAAATAGTTCCAAAAGAGTTTGTTAAACTTTTCCTTTTACACTAACCAAGAAACATGTGAGCCAAGTCATCATTTCAATTCATTTGAGCTCAGATGAAATCTGGAGATAGATATTTTTATTAAAAGGCTACAGTCTTATTTGGTCTACTCATGAACTAAGAATGTCATAATCCTGGTTCTCATATGTGGGATATAAGAGCATATTATCATATAGTTAAATCACCAGCCTTGCTCATCTAGGATATCATCCTAGGACTTAAATGATATACTGATGAAGATTCATTTTAATAAAAACATAAGTTTCTGATTGTACTGAGTGGGAAAAAAAATAGGATCGTGAAAGATGGCTATCAATAATACAAGATAATAAAATTAAAATTTTCTCTCTACTATTTAATATGCTGCATTGGAATTTCGACAGAATTCAATTTATATGTGCACACACATGCACACATTCTACCATACACCTCACGCCAAAAGTGACAGATTGGGATTACTAATTTAGAAGGAATGTGGATTGTGTCCTACCAACTTTGAAATATGTTTTAGCAACCTAGGAGAAGAATGGCTTATTATAAATAAGATAGACTACAAGTCCAGTATTTATCCAAAGTATTTATGTATATCAGAAGTAATTTAAGAAATTATACATAAAATTCACTTAACACACAGTTCAATGGATGCAAGGAATATATTTTCAAATTAGAAAGACAAAAAAATACAAAGACATGAAAATAGGTTGAGTGCAAAAGGAATTGGGAGAAGGGGGAATTCAGGTGGGCTTTATAAATTAACAGAGTCTCTAAAGCAGTGGTTCTGAACCTCGAATGCAGATTACAATTACTTTGATTTCCTTCTATTTAGGTTCTGATTTAATTGGTCTGAAGTGTGGGCTTGGCATTAAATTTTTTTTAACTCCCCAGGTAATTCTAGTGAGCAACCACAGTTGAGAACCACTGCTCTAATAGGTGTAAACCTTGAACTGCCTCTACAGTCACATTGGGATGGGTAGAAGAAAGCGCATCATGAAGGGAGAATGGGAGGCATAAAGTTAGGTGCTATAATTTGAAAGGAGAGGTGAGCCGAGCAAAAAGTACTACTGGCAAAAACCCCAGCCACCTGGCACCCCAGTCAGAGCTCCCCGTGATGGCATTTACTTTGTGAGAGCCCCACAACTCAGAGCATGACCTTCAATTTTACACATTAGAGAATATCAATTATCAACTGCTCAATCTCTCAGAAACCTGTCTCAATGACTGGACTCATAAAATAGTGAAGTATGAGCCAGAATGCCAAAGAATGCCTTTTCAAAAGGAGATGTATCAGCTTAGTGGGTCACATATCATACTGACATTAGGGCAAAGCTATATATGAAGCCAGATTATAGTCAAACATTAGTGTAAAAAATCAAAACAAGGATAACTAATTGCACAATTTCCATGGCTAATACAGCAAGTATGGAGAGCTGGATGCTTCCATCTCCTTCATATATGCAAACTTAATTCATGGACCAGATACCCAGGCAATTTCAAAGCAATTTTTCTCCAAGATGATGCTCTTACTCCTCATTTTTCTTTGGTTTCATGCTCTTGCCTGCCTCTGTTGGTAAATTCTTCCTGTAGCGATGTTAATACTATTGATTACATTACATTTAAGCTTGGTTTATTCTTTCAGATTTAAATCTAGGAAGCATATTATCTCTTATAATTACATATTGATTGTAGTTTTTTTTTAATTCTCAGATATCTAGAGAAACCTTAATTTTGTTACCTACAGAAGAGAATTGGGAATAAAAGTCAGAGAACTGAAGCAAAAGAGACAGTTTCAGAGGTAATGAGAAATCAGTTTGTACAGCTCTGATGAGGACAAGAATCCTGAAATATGGTGTATTTATTTATTTATACCTCCCTTCTATCAAAATTCTGAACATAAAATGGGCTACTTATTTTAATGTTATATATTAATATGTTGACACAATGTATTTACATATACATATAACACATATATTTATAATTTTATTGTGTATTACATAATTGAGTTCATTGAGAGTTTATTTATTTGTATTTGCTTATTCTTAGAGAGTAAGTTAGCCAGTAGTTGGCTAACTCTTCCTTCTTTCCTTCTTGCAACTGTTATTTATAAAGGAGCTCTTCTCACTATAGTGCTATTGCAAAACTCTACATCAGATTGGCTTCGGAATCACAGTACTTAAGCTATTTCATGAGATTAATCCCTTTTTCATTGCAACAAGATATTAGTGTTACAAGATGAAATCAATACCTTGATTTTGAAAAATTCGAATAAGAAGAAAACATCATGATAACCTGCCCGGATAGCATCTATGAGTGTTGCTGCTGAATTATAAAAAGAAAGGAAATGTCACTTCCAATCATTGGATTTAAAAGTAAGTTAGTCATTTTAGCCCCTCTTCTGAGGGGAATTGAAGTCTTGGCTTATCAGAAAAAAAAAGAAAGAAAGAAAACAGAGATGAAGACACAAAATACGCTTATATTTTATTAGGATTGGCTAGCTTTTAGGCGATACTTGACTTATTGTCATTTCATATTTAAGCATAGATACATCTCAAAGCATTTCTGGAGGGTCGGTGTGTTTCGCCCAAACCTCAGCTACCAAGAAACTGATTCAGGGGAGCTAGGCTTGTGAATTCATGTTCTGGATACCAAGCCCTCTACACTGGCTGTATTAAAATCATGGTTAGAGGCTGAAATCACCTTTATATCATGACCCAACTAATCAACTCTCTTACTTGGCACTCTTTTTCCCAGTTATCTCTAACATTCACCCAAGAGTTTCTGTGGCCCCTGATCATCTATCTTACTTCATATTTTTTCCATTAAGAAACTCACTTTAACAGACTCATACCCATACACCTGAAGTTCTTCTTATTTTCTTCCCATGCTCCAAAACTTCAGTTTACCAAACATTCCATAAATTAATAATAGCACCCTTCCCACATTTTCTCTAACTGGTACTCAAATCAAAGACACATAATCTTAAAACTTTACCCCCTCTTTTTCCAAAAGCTGCTATTTCTCTCTCCTCAGATAGGGATTCATTGCTCTTAAATAGTTGTGGCAGATGGATTCCAAGGAGGAGATCAATATCTATTTTTTCTCAAAATTTGTAACTACAATAAATGCTAATGGTTCCAGAAATTTTCCAGAATTCTTCAACAATTTTAAAAGAATTCAATTCTGTAAGATATGATTAGATGTAACTATTGAGACACTTTCTCAAGCTGTCACTTCAGGAAAATTAGATGGTTAACTTTCTATCAAATATTTTAGAAAGTTTGGGAGGTTTTGGATATCTTCTGTGTTATGGAAACAATTTTTTTTTCCTCAATGGTCATTTTCAAATCCTGTAAGAATATTCATCTGAATAAATACAAATCACTATTGAAATGTTAACAGTAACTGATGATATTCTATTTCAGTCTTTTTTTCTGAATGCTGCTGTCGTTGCTTTTATTAATCCCATTCTTTTAATATAGTCATGCCTGGAGAATGACAGTCCAACAGCTCATAGTCAGGAAATAAGTCATCAGAAAATAGGAGCGAGCAAGTGAGGGTCAAAATGAGGTATAAACATGTTTCTGAAGCCAGAAAAACACAGTAAATTAACACTTCTCAGTCAACTTCTTTCACACCCAAAACTGTCCATAGACTTTCCCAACACATCAAGAACAACGAAAGTCAGTGTTCTTGCATCTTTCTGTTTCTGCAAAACTCTAAGGTAACAGTTCTTGTTCATACTTCTACAGATACATCAATGATTTAGCTCCCTTCTCACTGGGAAAATTGGTGAAGTAGAAAAACAGCTGAGCTTTTGATTTGAAAGAAGAGGTACAACCATTATCCAAAAAGCAAGACCTACTTTATGAAGTTTTGACCACACTTGTAAAAGGTCAGTTGTTCTGTCCAGTTCCCCATTTGTAAAACGGGCATAATAGCGCCTACTCTGGTCATTGTAAGCACAAATGAGAAAACCTGGTGTGGAGAAGGAAGCTCTGGGTGATACTTCTCTATCTTATCTCTCTACTGCTGCCTAAGCAAACAATAGCTTTGCCAGCTACTGAATCCAACCAAAATTCATACGGTCTCTAGGAGAGCTGACAAAAGCCCATAAATATTCTACTTTAGGAGAGATGATGGCTCTTTGTATACCTTTTCTTTATTTCAGGGCATAAATGTGTATGGTGATCTTATTACTTTAAGCTAATAATTTTGAATCAATAGTAGTATCCACTATTTATTGTTTTGTAACATAATCACCTCTAATACATGTGTTAGGGTTCAGTGAGCTCAGATTTACGTGGACTGGATTTTCTTAAGGGAAATTTCTGCGTATTGCCTCAAACAAATATGTCCTATAGATGGCAGGCCAAGATCTCCTCTCACATGCAAGCAATGTTTGGTCAGAAAGATTAAGTGTACCTGGAAACAGCATCCGAGGCTCACTTTTGAAAATCTGATTATGAAACAGCACATTTCTCTGTTGTTCCAAGAACAGAAAATTTGGAGCATACTTTAGAGAAAATATATAGGTATTACTGTGGAAAGCTGAACAGTCTTTCTCAGCGACGAAGATGCAAAGGGAGCATGAAAAACCTGGTTGAGGCAGGTCCCAAAAGGAGGCTGAAGCCCCACATAAAGCTTTTTGCATTACAATTCCTTAAACAAACCTAAATCAGCAATATTAAATAGATGCTCTGCTTCCATAAGGAATTGCCACAGGAATCCATACTCCAACTCTGGAATTCATCCAGGCCACTTTCACTGGGCTGCCTCACAACACTGGTTTCTTCAGCACAGATGGTCCACCAGCCGAAGTCCCAATGCCCAATTTTGCTTCATGCTTCAGCTATGTTTTCCTGATTAACCCAATTGTGTCTCACAGCGCAACATTCTGTCTTTGACACCAACACTCTTCAACAACTAGACTGTCACTATTTACAAGAACTCAGACTATGGAGAGAATGGAATCCTACTCAGATCTTGAAGGGGTAAGAGGCCAGACCTATTCCTCACCAGCAGCTCCTCCCCAGAGGAGGGTGATGGGATATTTCTCAGAAGCAAGAGAGATAAATCATTGAGCAAAACATCTAAGTAATTGGAAGTGGTCTGAAGGGGGAGAAGTAGCCTCTGGATGTATATCTGTTCATTCATTTAATGAACAAATATTACTGAGTCATGTGCTAGGCAGAGTTCTATAAGCTGAGGATAAAGGGAAGAGCAAGACAATGTCTATTCTCCTGGAGCTAAAGTACTAGCTGGGAGAGACAGACGTCAAACAAATGAAAAATAAAAATATACATAGATGCATAACTAAAACACTGATGGTGCAATAAACAAAGGCTAAGGGACTGGAGGCACCTCTTTAGATTGGGCCATCAGAAAAGGCTTCTCTTACAACATGATACTTGAGCTTAATCTATATGAAGAAAAAAGGAGTCATGAGAGGAAATAGGGTAAGAGGATTCTAGGCAAAGGAAATGGCATGTGTAAAAATCCTGAGCTGTACATAAACTGGGTTAGGTTAAAGAACAGGAAGGTGTTCAGTGCACCTACAAAACAGCAAATGAAAGTAGTAGATGATGGCAGAGATTAGTGGGACCACAATATATAGAACTGTGTAAAAGCATGATAAAGTGTTTGGATTTTATGCTAACAGCAATGGAAAGCAATTAGAGGGTTTTATGTAGGATAATGCCTGGTGTGATTAATGTTTTAAGATCTCGCTGGCTATGAAATGCAGTATATATTACAGGGTTCAAAAGTGGTAGCAGAAATAGCAGTAATGAGACTCATGTCTAGAAGAGACACAATATTGGCTTGAATTAGGGTTTGCAGTGGTAGCAAAGGGGCTACATAAAGTGAGTTACAGTGTATTTTGAAGGCGGCACTGAGACACTGGCTGATGCACGGGATGTCATTTACAGACTAAAGTGGCATTTACTGACATGAGAGGCAGAAGAAGAACTAGTCTGAGGGAGGAAATCCAGGATTCTTATTGGGATATGCTACTTTGAGATGCCTCTAGATACAGAAGGAGAGGCATCCTTAGTCAGTCCAGACTGCTATAATAAAGTACCACAGATGAGCTGGCTTACAAGCAACAGATACTTATTTCTCACAGTTATGAAGATTAGAAGTCCAAAATCAGGGTGCTAGCATGGTTGGGTTCTGGTAAGAACTCTTTGCTGGGCTGCAGACTGACAATTTCTTGGATCCTCAAAAGGCAGAAAGCAGTTGAGAGAACTCTCTGAGGTCCCTTTCATAAGGAAGGACATTAATTCCATTCATGAAGACTCCACCCTCATGAGCTAGGCATCTCCCAAAGGCCTCACTCACCATCACACTGCAGGTTAGAATTTCAACATTTGAATTTGAGGGAGATGCAAACATTTAGTCCATTGCAGGAGCGGACAAAGAAAAGATAGATTTATGACCATTGAGCTTGGTTGGTTGGAATTATGGATAATATCTTGGAGTCACCAGCATCTGAAGACATGAGACTAGATGACAGGAATGAGGTGGAAGGTCATCTAGGACTGGACCCTGGGGCACACCACCATGAGTAGATGGGAGAGCAAAGGAGGAGCCAGCAAAGGAGCCTGAGATGAAAACTCATGGAAGCCAAGAGAAGAAAATGTTTAAAGGAGAGTTCAACTCTACCAACTGCTGCCAAGATGTGTGAGGTGAAGACAGAGAAGTGACCAGGGTCAGACTGGGATGGGGCAAATGTGGTGCCCACCTGGCACTGGCAGACCTTGACAACATGTGCCTCCTTAAAGTTTGCACCTTAGATCCCACAACTGCCTCACCCTGGTTCCAGCTCTGTCTGGAATTGACCGTTGAATTTGAATTTGGCAACAGGGACGTTATTAATGAGCTCGATGAAAAATGTATCAGTGGAGGGGAAGGGACAGAGCCTGAGCAGTCAGTGATGGAAAGGCCAGCAATGAGGACAACAAAACAGTGAGGGTTGATAATGACACTGGCACTGAGCTGTTTCTGGGAAGAGAACAGAGAAATGGAGCACAAGCTGGAGGAAGATGTTAGGTGAGGGCAGTGGCTTAATGATAGTAAACCTGGAGCATTTTCTTATGCTGATGGGGATGATCCATGGGTGATAAAATTAATGGAAAATAGGACATTGCAATCCCAGAGCATGGAGAAAAAAAATGTCTCTACTCCAGAGGGAAAAGAGGGAGAGGAGAGAATTACAGCCAGAGGACCACATTGGAAAGAAGCCTGGGTTTCCCCAGATAAGCAGCCACTCAAAACTCCATGTTGCAGATGCGTAACTCAGGCTGCAGAAGAGATATTCTGCTCCCAGACTGTGCTCTAAAAGCCTTATCCCTTACAACCCTAGCAACATCTCAGCCTGTGCTACATTGAAATGAAAAGCATTGCTCATTCTGGTGGGTACAGCCCCATCTATAGGGGCACAGGGCAATGGTAGAGAGGGTGGCATTATCGCTAGCTAGAGAGGAGAACACATTTATGGCAATGACAGTGGTTCACCTTCAGAGCACAGAGGTGCTCATCAAAACATCTGCGGCATTGATGTCATCTGTCCATGGTAAGGGAGAGAAGGAAGAAGAAGAGGAGAGGGAAGAGAGCAAGAAAGAGAAGACTCAGCCCTCCTGTTGCCACAACTACCCGTTTTGTTGTTCTGTTTTGTTTTGTTTCGGCTGCAATTTATAGTATGTGCTCAGCACGTTATTTTCTATGCTGAAAGTGTTATGACCATCAAGGCACTGGGCTAGGTGCTTTATATCATCTTTAATCCACATAGCAGTCCTGAAAGTTGTGTGTTATTGTCCCATGTTTATAGGTCAGGAAAGTGAGGGTCAAAGAGGACAAATGATTGCCCATGGTCACTGTTTGAGTCCAAGGCCTGTGGGTGCTGCGGACAGAGAGCCGAGGGGCTGGAACACAGCACTTGGTGATGATCTCTGTCAGCCCTGGATGAGCCCGGGATGGAGAATGGGAACAGTACCCAGGACTCTGTCCAGACGGAGAGAAACATGGGGACAGCAGGAGGTGGGGCATTTTCCTGGTGAGCAGAGTTCATGAGGAATTCTTTTTCATGTCCCTACAGTTACTTTGACCGTGATGCCTGTCCCTTTAGGTTGGTGGGGAGGGGAAGTACTGTTCCATAACTGCATAATTCTGCAGCTAACTACACATGGTGTAATTTCCCACTCTACTCTCCAGTTGCGGCAACTAGAAAGAAAAAAGAAAACAGGCTTATCTCCACGTGTACAATTAAATCTCTATAGAGAGCAGTGTTAGTCCTACTCAAAGACATCGGTGTTCCCCTCGTTGTATGAAAGAATTATGAAAGCGTGCCTTGCTGAGTTATGTCCTGAAATCTTTGAAGGAAACTTAAGTCTCGCTGGACTTGCCTAACTCTCTTGAAGTCTGTAAAACCGGAAGGGAAGATAAGGTTGCATAAGCTTCAATTAAAGTTTCCTTTCAAATATCCACAACTTTACACACATAAAGAGTAAGCTCTCGTTAATACTTGCTGGCACATAAACACTGATAATGTTTTACAATGTATATTCCACAGAAGAAACACATTTTCATACTTAAAAGGTTTTATATTTTCGTATTGGGAAAGTTGGAAGATGGGTTCTCTGGCTTCTGACTGATTCCTTTCTTTATCAAACTCTGTGAGGCATCAGTTTTTCACCACTGATGTCCCTTCCCCTCCACCAGGTACTCAAAACAGTATTTACTCAAAATGGATCACAGGCCTAAATGTAAAAGCTAAAACTATACATTTTCTAGAAGAAAACCTAGAAGAAATGTGCCATGACTGTGGATTGAGCAAGAGTTCTTAGAAACAAGAGCAAAAACATGATAAAAGAGAAAACTTTTAACAGAACTTAATCAAAAGTAAAGTCTTTTGCCTTTTAAAAGACATCATTAAGAAAATGAAAGGACAAGCCACAGACTAGGAGAAAGGATGTGTAAATCATATATTGTAGAAAGGACTTATACACAGAATATACATAAAGGATTATTTCAACTAAATAATATGAACACACAACCCAATTTTAAAATGGGCAGAGGGGCACCTAGGAGGCTCAGTCAGTTGAGCATCCAACTTCGACTCAGGTCATGATTTTGCAGTTTGAGTTTGAGCCCCACATCGGGCTCGCTGCTGTCAGCCTGTCAGCACAGAGCCCACTTTGGATCCTCTGTCCTCCTCTCTCTGTTCCTCCCTGGCTTTCACTCTCCCGGAAATAAATACATATTTTCAAAAAAAATAAATAAAAATAAAATAGGCAGAATATTTGAATATATATTTCATCAATAAGACATGTGAGTGGTTAATAATTATAAGAAAACTTGCCCAACATCATTACTGATGAGTGACATGAAAATGAAATTAAAAGGAGACACCAGTGCACACCCACCTGAATGGCTATAATCAAAACAACAGACAGCACTAAGTGTTGGTGAGGATGTAGAGAAACTGGGGTTCTCATACATTGCTGGCAGGAATGTAAAATGGCACAGTTACTTTGGAAAACAGTTGGGCAGTTCCTTTAAAAAGTGAAACAGGGGCACCTGAGTGGCTCAGTTGGTTGAGTCCAACTTTGGATCAGATCGTGACCTCATGGTTTGTGAGCTGAAGCCCCACATTGGGCTCTGTGCTAACAGCTCAGAGCCTGAAGCCTGCTTCAGATTCTGTGTGTGTCTCTCTCTGCCCCTCCCACACTCACATTCTCTCTCTCTCTCTCTCTCTCTCTCTCTCTCTCAAAAAATGAGTAAACATTAAAAAAAAAATTTTACCCAAGGGATATGATGGCATATGTCTATGTAAAGGCATGTACCCAAATGTTTATAGCCACATTATTCAGATAGCCAAAAAGTAGAAACAAGTCAAATTTCCATCAGCTTGTGAATGTATAAATAAAATGTGTTATCTCCATATAATACTATTCAGCAATAAAAAGGACCAAACTACTATGGATGCTAAAACATGGGTGAATCTCAAAAACATGCTAAGTGAAAAAAGAAAAATGCAAAAAACTGCATGATTCAATTCAGATTTATATTCTTCAAAAAGTATGATTCCATTTAAAGGAAATGTCCAGAAATGGAACATGTATATAGGTGGAAAGCAGCTTATTGGTTGTCTGGGACGGGGTGGGAGTAGGGATTAACTGAAAATGGGCACAAGGGAACTTTGGCAGATGATGAAATTGCTCTAAAACTGAAAAGTAATGATTGCAACAACTTTATAAATTTACTACAAGTTATGACACTTTAGGGGTGAATTTTATCATACATAGTTATACCTTACTAAAGTTGTTTGAAAAAACGAAAAAATTTAAAAAGAAAGAGCCAGGGGCACCTGGGTGGCTCAGTCGGTTAAGCATCCAACTTCAGCTAGCTCATGATCTTGCAGTCTATGAGTTTGAGCCCCATGTCAGGCTCTGTGTTGACAGTTCAGAGCCTGGAACCTGCTTCGGATTCTGTGTCTCCCTCTCTCTCCATCCCTACCCTGCTCATGCTCACTCACTCTCTCTCTATCTCAAAAATGTATACTAAAAAAAAAAAAATAAATAATAAAAGAAAAGAGCTATTAGGTACTTGACGGTCAGCGAAATAGATCTATGGCTTTCACAAAAAGAATTATTTAATTCCCCCATGAGAAATATTTTGAGACACTTGTTAAATTGGGCAAAAAGCTTACAGTCATTTAATACCACGTAGTGGTGGATATATCAGGCAGGATGTGCTATGTTATACAACAGTATCTAACATACTTAGAATAATGTTATTCTAAGTAACCTCTTAGAATCTGTGGTTGAAAACAGAGGTTAGCAAACTTTTTCTGCAAAGGGCCAAATAGTAAATATTTTCAACTTTGTTGGCCGCATAGTTTCCGTCTCACCTACTCAATTCTGCCTAGACAATATATAACAAATGGACATGGCTATGTTCTGATAAAACTTTACAGAAACAGCCAGTGGGCCAGGTGTGGCCAGTAGGACATGGTTTTCCAACTTCCGACGTAATTACCACTGATTTACTTATAACTCATACTTTATTGCAAGTCAACCTGGAGGCTTTGCTCCATGTCATCTTCACTGAGACCCAACGTGATGAAGTGACCACGCAGATCATTAAAATTTACCGAGGCAGAGTCCAGAGAATGTGACAAATTTCTCACTGGTCCTTAAGGTTCCACTCACATTTTATTGCCCAAAACAAATCTCATGACTATGCCTAATTTCAAAGGGGGTGGGCAGTGCAAGCCACCACATGCCTAGAAGCCACCACATGAACTAGAAGTCACAAATGAACAATACTTAATTACTACAACAGAGAGAATGGAGGAAAATGTGAACTCTCATCCACTGCTGAGAAAGTAAGTCAGAAAACCACTTGGAATAATTTAGCATATTTAGCAAAGTTAAATATGCTCTACAAACCAAAATTTCTGCTCTTAGGTGGGTGCCCCACAGAATCTCCCACAAAAGTCCGCTAAAAATATACATACAAAGATGTCCACTACAACATAGTTTATAATAGAAAAAACTGAATGTACCTTCAATGTCTATTAATAGCAGAATAGATAAAATTATGGTGTTAATAAAATGATATCATACATAGCAGTCCAAGTGAATAATATATGGTTCAATGAGAACAAATTACTTTGTCAGGATGCATATATCTAAAGAAAGTAATTTTGAGTCAAAAGGGAAAGTTGCAAAAGAGTCCATACACAATGATTCTGTTTATTTCAATTACTAAAATACATTGCTTGTGGAGACATAATATAAAGAAATGGGTACACATTAACTTTAAGACAATGCTTATCCCTGAGGACATGTGGAGGTTAAGGGACTTTCTATCTACAATGTAGTATTTCATGAAAAGTATCTGAAGTTATGTCAAAATATTAATACGTATTAAATCTGGATAGTGAATAATGTGGGTTTATGTTATATTTTTTATTCTTATTTAGATGCTTCAAATACCTTTTAAATTACAAAAAAAATAATTGCTGCAGCTAGTGTATGATTGTCAGCAGAGAGAAGTGTCACGGTGATATTAAATGACACAAAGGAGCTGGCTGAGCTGAGAGCAAGACAATGAGTTGCCCTCACAAGCTACAAAAAAAATGAGCCATGAAAGAGAACAAACGAACCTCACTGGCTGAGCAGGCTGAAAGCAAAAAATGTCGGGACTCAACTCTCTGAGTTAGGGAAAGTTAATAGTGAATAAAACCCTCAAAATATAAAGTCCATCTCTTCATGACTTTGAATAATACTTTGTGGTCATTTAAGAGATTCTTGTTAGGACTTTTACAATATAACAATTATTGTGTCTTCCACATTGTGCAAGTGTTCTATGATAACGGAAATCAAACGGAAGGGACAGAGGAAGGAAGAAATAAAGAGAGAGAATGAGAGAAACATGGAATGGGGGTTGTGTGTGCTGGAAGTTGGGTAACTGAGCTCCCATCCTTTAGCTCTGTCACTACATCGGTCTTGAGCAAGTAACTTCAGCTCTGTGAGTCTCAGTTTCTTCCTCCTTAATAAGAGGACAATGACCTAGATTCCAACTTTATATTCTATGATCCTTGAAATATCCATTCAGGTTCACATTTGGAAAAAAGGTATTCCCTGAGATAAAAAAACCCTCATCCTCTGTCTGATCCAGTGAACAAAGTGCTAGAATAAAAAGTTAGGGTCACAATTCAGCACGAAGGTCAAAGCCACACATCATTCATCAAGGCAGTTGCTATGCAAGCGTAGGTGGGGTGGAAAGTGAGCTAAAGTAGCCTAGGGAAACTGCTGGGTTTCAGACTTCCATTTATGATGAGCAGGATCCAACAGCCACACCCTCAGTTAGGAAAGCCTAAAGACAACAGTAAGGAGAAGTAAAGGTTTATGCCCACCTCCAATTTTTCAGGATCTCAGAGCAACATAAGAAACCTGAGGAAAATTTGGTGCATTCAAATCTTCAAAACTTGCCCCAAAGTTGGTGTGAAAGGTTTAGATTCTATGATGTAGAACAAAGTCTGATGAGAGTGGTTTCTACCACTACACTAATACCAAGAAAGAAATACAGACAGATGAGAAGGAAGGAAGGAAGGAAGGAAGGAAGGAAGGAAGGAAGGAAGGAAGGAAGGAAGGAAGGAAGGAAAGAAAGGGAGGAAGAAGAAGGAGGAAGGAAGGAAGGGGAAGAAGGAATAAGGAAAGAGAAAGAAAGAAAGAAAAAAAGAAAGAAAGAAAGGGAGGAAAAAGAAGGAGGAAGGAAGGAAGGGGAAGAAGGAATAAGGAAATGAAAGAAAGAAAGAAAGAAAGAAAGAAAGAAAGAAAGAAAGAAAGAAAGAAAGGAAGGAAGGAAGGAAGGAAGGAAGGAAGGAAGGAAGGAAGGAAGGAAGAAAGAAAGAAAGAAAGAGAAAGAAAGAAAGAAAGAAAGAAAGAAAGAAAGAAAGAAAGAAAGAAAGAAAGAAAGAAAGAAAGAAAGAAAGAGGGGGGAAGGAGAGAGAGAGAGAGAAAAGAAAAGAGAGCCACAGTTGTTCTCTTCCCATGACCCATTCTTCTCATCACCCACCCCTGCAGCATGTCAGCCCTTCCCCACAGAAGCCATAACAATGTCTAACATTTCTGTCTAGACTGAGTTCTTTGCTTTTCAAGTGGGATTGGACCACATCAAGCCATTTTTCCCTACAGTCATTGACAAGAAATCATCAAGGAAATATAATTTGGAGGGTTGAAGGTAGCACATGGAACTTGTGATCTGGAGAAGCTCCCTTGAGAAGTAGAATTCAGGATTATAAATACACACTTTCAGGTGAAAGTTTTCCAAACAATCTAACCATTTCTACATTTGATATGATGTCATTACAAACCAAGATCTTTCCATTAAAGTGTCAAGACTCAGATTTATACAACAGACATAAAAATAAAAACTAAACACTGAGACAAAGAGTATTAATGGAAGTTATATACATACATTAAGGGGAAAATGCACTTCTGAATGTTGTTTATGTAGAAGGCTATTTGTAAGTTTCAGCTTGCATTTCCTCAGATGTTATTTCAAAGTGTCTCAATTACTGATGTGCTAGAAACATTTCTCACATTTTAATTATGCTGTGGAACACACTGATTCCAATCAACACATTGAGGACAGTTTTAAAGCCCACAAACAATAAATAATTCTCATTCATATAGAGTCCAGGCTTTATTCGTATAGATATTAACATGCATTTAGTACCTACTATGTGCTTTACTAAACACAGGTATTTATGAAACACAAGTATTTAGATACTACTCCCTCTTTGCTGCATGGATAATGAGGTTTCCCCTTTGTGTCCCCAAGCTGACATGAGAATGACATTTTCTATGTGGCAGAGAGAAGCAATAGGTCAGCACAGCGAGGCAAGCAGAGGCCAGATCACAAAGGATCTTGTGTGTCAGATCATACATAATCTTGAAAGCTATAAAAACTGGAAATTTTTCATTTCAGGAGGTACAGGAACAGATTTTCATTCGTAAAAGATCACTCTGGCCAAGGTGGAAAGAACAAGGTAAAAGTAGGGGCAACAAAATGGGTTCAGGATCCATATAGTAATAAGGAGCTTGAGTGCAGGTACAGTTTGAGTAAGTGCATTGACATAGTTTGGTAACCAAGTGAGTTAGAGGTAAAAGACTGAAGGCAAAGATAACTCATTGTTCCCTGGCTTTGGCCACCAGACAAGAAAGAGTACCACTGGCTGAAAGAGAGAAAAACCAGGTTTGCAAGGAGAGGAGAGTGACAGTTCGTTTTGAACATGTTGAGTCTGAGGTACCTGTGGTCAGTCACTGTGGAAATGTGTAGAGAATCCTAAGAAATCTGCCTAAAGCTCAGAAAAGATACATAGGGAATATTTGAGACCCCGGGTGTAGATGAGCCCTTGCAAGGAGAGTCTCTCATGGAGGAGATTGATACTAATAACACCCAACACTTTACATGTATTAACTGATGCTTTCACAGAAACCCAATGAGGTAGGCATTATCATTATCCCCCTTTTGCGGCTTGTGAGACTATGGCACAGATAATATAAGCAACTTGCCTGAGGTCACACATAGCTAATCAGTACCAGCTGGGATATGAACCCAGACAGATTGTCTCCAGCCTGGGCTCTCAATCTCTAAGTGATGCAGTCTTCCTAAGACAGCATGGGCACGGATGGGCACAGAGGCACCCTGGACAGCAATGATGTGAGAGAAAGGAAAGAATCATTTGAAGAATATTGAGAATGCGAAGCTAAAAAAAAAAAGGGATTGGGAAGGCCTAAGAAGAAATAGTTTTAAGAATTTGGAAGAGGTCAGGAATGTCAAACACTGAAAATATCATTATCCTATCATTTGTAAACACACAGGAGAAGAAAAGAAAATTCTCCGTTAAAAAAATAAATAAATAAAATTTGGAAGCAATCTAATAACAGCATTCAAACATTTATATTGAAATTATTTAATATTTCTGTCCCTTTATAATTTCTGTCCCCAGTGACCACATAAACATGAGGCAGTCAGGCAATGGGTATGAATTTCAAAGTACAAATATATGCTGTTTACAACAAAGTTTCCTCTGTTCCTCTCCTGGAGTTCAGTCTTGCCTATTGCTAGGTAAGGGCGACTGAAAACCAAAATGATTCATCCTGCTGCGACATCATGCCCAAAGGAGACAGTGAGATTAGTGAGGGCACTTCCCAGCAAGGGTATTAAACCCAATTTGTCCAGCACTAACTCCCTACTGCCACTGCCAAAGAAATGAAAAGAGGAAGCAGAGAAAAGGCAGTTTTGCAATCCATCCTTGAAAGAGCCACAATCAGATCAAAAACAAAAATCCTTAAAGCCTGTAGATATGCTCATTAAAGCTGTTGATGTGTCAACAAACCTTGACATATCATGTATATTCCAAGAGTCTGAAAATAACTCTGTATCCTGAAATCTAATCTCTCATCCCCAAAGAAAACAGTAAAGCCAAACTTTAGAAAGCCTAGCCTTTTCTCATTTTCAATTGGGGAAATACACTAAAATATACGGCTCTAAAAATTTAGAAGTTTGGTATCTCATTAGCTCCATTCTCTCCTTCAGTGGCAATATATCTCCCTCTTGTGGATTTCTGGGATATTTCCACCCAGGAGAGTCCCTTCCAACTTACACCTCTGACTTAATCACTAGGTTGTATTGCATAACTATAATCATAAATAAAAAATGAGGTATCTATTGTACCCTCCTCCTAACTTGAAATACTAGATGGAATATATACCCTAGCAATTCACATTCATTCCTCTTCTGGAAATGAAGTAGCTGTTAAGAAAACTGTGATAATGTATCAAATATTTATTGAGCTATTATGAAAAGCATGGACACAGGGCACTTGAAAATGCAGAGCTTGCTTCAGCAAAAATTTACAACCTAAAACAGAAGACTGAACATCCTGCTGAAAACTATGTGTCAGTTGCTTTGATGGTAAAAATAGGCTTGGACTAGGACAGCTGCCCAGGTGGAAACCCCCACCTCTGCCAAGCAATGCCAAACACTTAGATTCTAAAAGGCGGGAGTCCAGGGTGAAGTATGGTGGAGTCCTGTGACTATGAAACTGATATTTTCCCTTATATATATAAAAAGTAAGTCAATATAGGAATTAAATTTCATCATTCTGTACAGAGATAATGCTACCAGACAGAAATACTATTGAATTCTTACACTGCTACCTTAATTTTTTTCAATATCTAGACCTCCTTTTTCTTTATTTTCTCCCTTTTCAGAAAGTATCATTCCCTTCCAAGAGTAACCCTTTTACAATTTTCTTAGCTTCACTCTCCTTTGCTACGTTTCCTCTGCCTACAATTTTGCTCAGGTCTCTTGCATCCCCTCCACTGAGACTTCTTTGAACTACAAAGTCCACTAGAATTATTCCCATTCAAATTAGGCTCTACTTTGTTTCATTCATTCACTAAGGAATCCCCAGCAACAAAAACAGTGCCCAGTCCAGAGCAGTTATCAATAATTTTTTTCCTTATTAGTTATTGTCTATGCATGTCTTCATTGAAATATAACCATACCATAAAACTCACCCTTTTAAAGGGTACAGTGGGTTGTTAATATAGTGGGTTGTTAATATATCCACAAAGTTGAATGAAAGTGGTACAGTCATTGATGAGGGACCATAAGGCAAGCTGATAGCCAAGCACAAACTAGTGTGTACACACACACACACACACACACACACACACACACACACACTCAATTGGGATATGTGTGCCATTCCTCAGGCACTCCTGTATGCCCAAGAACAAAGGAAAGAAAAGAAAATAAATGGCTAATTGACAGAGATCACAGTCATGGAGGACATGAGTCTCCATCAGTTTACAAATATCTGAGTAAATTACAAGAAAAAGACAATCTTATCAAAAAACTTATCTCCAGAAACCTATAGACTCAGTTTCCTGGAGCCTCTAGTATACCCTCCCCTCCATAGTGATGTGGGGAACAAAGGCAAGAAGGAAATGGCAGGTAAAATTAAATGTCCTTATAACCTGCAGCCCATAGACAAATACTTGAGGAAAATACAGAGTATAATGTTTGTCCAGGAACCCCCTACCATTCTAATGTTAATGACTTACTAGAGAAAAACAACCTTAGCTCGACAATAGCCAAGGACTCAGGTATCTTAGGAGTCCTCTTTAGCATACTTAAGTCCTTCTAGAGTCCTCCCTGTTGACTCTACCCCCACCCAACTCCATAATATAAAACCAGTCATTCTTCACAACTGCAGCACAGCTCTTTCTGCCCACAAATTCCCCATCAAGAGTTCTCTTTTCTTCACATCCTCACCAGAACTTTTTAACTATTTTTTTAATAATAGATCTTCTAAAACATATGAGGTGATACCTTATGGCTTTGATATGCATTCTTTGATGTCTAGAGATGTTAAGCATCTTTTCATGTGTCTCTTGGCCATTTGAATGGTCATGTGTCTTCTTTGGAAAAATGCCTATTCAGGTCCTTTGTCTATTTTTAATTGGGTCGTTTTTGTTTGGTTGGTTGACTTTTGCTATTAAGTTCTATGAGTTCCTTATACATTTTGCATTTTAACTTCTTTCTGTATATGTAATCTGCAAATATTTTTCTTCCATTCTATAGGTTGCTTTTCATTCTGTTGATGGTTGCCTTTGCTATGAAGAAGCTTTTTAGTTTGATGTAGTCCCACTTGTTTATTTTTGCTTTTGTTCCTTTGCTTTTGATGTCAAATCCAAAAACTCATTGCCAAGACTGATGTCAAGGACCTTACGCTTTCTTCTACGGGTTTCACAGTTTTAAGTCTTACATTCAAGTCTTCAATCCATTTTGAGTTTATTTTTGTGTATGGTATAAAACAGGGATTCAGTTTCATTCTTTTGCAGGTGAATATCCAATTTTGAAAATACCATTGTGTGAATAGAATATTCTTCCCCCATTTTATATTTTTGGCTTTGTTGTCAAAATTAATTGACCATATATATGTGGGGTTTATTTCTGGGCTCTCTATTCTATTCCATTGATTTATGTGTCTGTTTTTAATGCCAGTACCATACTGTTTTGATTACTATAGCTTTGTAATCTAGTTTGAAAAGAGGAAGTGTGATGCCCCTACCTTTATTCTTCTTTCTCAAGATTGCTTTAACTATTCAGGTTTTTCTGTACTTCTGTACAAATTTTAGGATTGTTTTTCTCCATGAAAAATGCCACTGGAATTTTGATAGAGATTGCATTGAAACTATAGATTGCTTTGGGTAGTATGGACATTTCAACAATATTAATTCTAAATCAAAATTAGACCTTGTATAAAAAAGGAAAAGTGGAGTCAAGGGTGAACTATAAGGTAATAAGTTTGTGTTATTCTAAGCCACTAAATTTGTGGTAATTTGTTACAGAGGCAATAGGAAACTAATGTAATCACCTTTCATTATTTAACAGGACTTCTAATGTGGATGGTCTTCCTGGCAATAATGTAATGCTCAATTTCCAGTGATGGATGAGAAGCAGTTTAGAATTTGAAAACAAATAACAAATAAAGTAATAAAGAATGTTGATATTATTTTATTTTAAACTGTACTCTAAGTATTTACATAATATGATGGTTAATTATATGTGTCAACTCGACCTGGCCACAGGGTGCCTAGATTAAATATTATTCTTGGGTGTAGCTGTGAGGATGTTTCCAGATGAGATTACCATTTGCGTCAGTGGTGGACCCAGTAGATTGCCCTTCTCAATACAGGTGGGCATTATCCAATGTGTTGAGGGCCTGAATAGAGCAAAAAGCAGCAGACTGGAATTATATTACTGGCTTTTCTGCATGTCCAGTTACAGAGGGGAGACTCTGTAGTGGGACTTCTCAGCTTGTATAACTGCATGCACCAATTTCTTATAGCAAATAAATTAACACACACACACACACACACACACACACACACACACACACACACACACAGGCTCTGTTGCCCTGAAGAACCCTAATACACGTAGCTTTAGGAAAAACTAGATAACCTCAATGATAACCTTCCCATCATTCCTATGATAACTCTTCTATCTCATTCAACTAAGTACCTTTTGGCTGAACCCACAATATACTCTACTTCGTTAGTAAATCCTACAGATTTTGTGATGTTAAACTTCATTCGTTTAAGCATATAAGAAAAACTATGTGAATTACCACAAAAGGCACATTTTAATTTGCTACAAAAGTCTAAAAACATGTGTGAGCTCAGTGATAATTTGAAAACAATTGAGATGCATGAACCTGATTTCTATCAAATAAAACCATGACATAAATTTACTATCTAATAGAAACTATGTTATGCACTAAAATCAACTAACATTTTCATCTGAGAAATAAAATTCCACAAAACAACACATACCAATTCCAACATACAGTTTGCTATTGCTATGGTCAGAATGTTTGTGTTCTCCCCAAAATTCAGGTATTGGAATCCTAATGCCCAAGGTGATATTAGGAAGTAGGGTTTTGAGCAGTTAGTAGGTCATGAGGGTGGAGCCCTCATGAATGAAATCAATGCTCTCCTTAAAATGATCCCAGAGAACTCCCTTGCTGCTTCCACCATGTGAGGGGATATCTAGAAAAAATAAAACTCTGATCTGGTTCTCCTCAGGAAAGACAAAGGAAGAAATGAGGTATTTCTAACCTCTACCTCACGACTCCAAAATAAAGGATTCTCTTAATGAACTGAAATGTAGTTCATTTTTAAATACAATAGAGTGGTGCTTCTCAAGCTATGAAGGTATAACTATTCAAGAATCTCATCCTGGAGGAGGGATGTACAAAAAAAGCACACAGTTTATTATCTTTCCGCACATTAGCTTCTCTAGAATATGGGATTCCCAAAGGAATTTATACTATTTCCTGACAACCCCTAAGCATAAAATTAATAAAGAAGGTAAAAGAAAATTTGCTCTAGGGATTCAGAGCTGATTAACTTAAGCCATGCCCGTCCGTCACTCTCTGGAAGCCAATTAAGTAAAGTACTCAAATGCAACACTTTAACACCATAAATTAAAGTTGGCAAAAAGTTTAAATCCTATCATAAAATTAACCATTGTAAGTAAATGTACATTGTAAGTAAATGCTTTGAAAATGTACCTTTAAAAATAAAGTATATTTATGTTCCAATTGCTAAGCAAAACAAAGGAAATTTTTATTGTGAAACAGCCAAAATGA
The DNA here is from genome assembly GCF_028018385.1 of Neofelis nebulosa. Lineage (NCBI taxonomy): Eukaryota > Metazoa > Chordata > Mammalia > Carnivora > Felidae > Neofelis > Neofelis nebulosa. The sequence goes on from NC_080785.1 coordinate 41,671,942, forward strand.
CCCCATCAATCTTTCCTAGCTTTCCATTGGGGAAAGAGGTTCTTTGCAGTATGAGGTATGTGAAATTAATCTTCTTCAAGGGTATTATTCTGCAGGATCCTCTGAAAAAACTCATGTACAGTACAACTTTTAAAGTTAACTCAGGGCTACAATATGGTCAGAAACAGAAGGAAGGGGATTCATGGTCCTGATTTATTCTTTTCTCTCTGTAATTCATTTGTAGACAGTATCACCCCCAATCATATCTCCACACAATAAATAAAGAAATGGACAGACCGATAGATTAAACTAGCCCTGTAACTCTGTCTTGTATGCATGCTCTCAATACATATTGTGTTTTTGAACTCAATTGTCAAACACCTGGCTACTGAACCATGGCTTTTATGACATAATCAAGAGAAAAGTCATTATGATGAGGAAGAAGAGTCCCATATGCTAAACCTAAAAGGCCTTGAAAATTAGGAGCCCGGGTTAATTGATTATGCTAGATGATTCTAATATTACGTATTACCCCAAACACTCACAAAACCCCACCCTTATTCCATGCTCTGGAACTATACAAGCACCAGATAAAACCATTCTTCCCCTATTTCCACATTATCCTTGACATGAAGAGGAAGGTTTCCAAACTTTACATGCTACATATAAAACCAACCTTCATCCTTCACTACATTAACTCTCACCACCTATCTGCCTTGAGTCTGAGATAGACTTATCCCTTTATTCTTGATTCATTAATCACTTCAACAAGCCCAGACTCACTTCCTCTACATATGCCTTCACCCCTGGGCTCTTCTTACCAGATGGCTGTGTCTTTACTCTTTTATGAATTCATCTCCCACCTGTCCTCAAGTCCTGAAACACTTCCAATATGTCCTCTGAAATCCACCATTAAGAGTCAGCAGAATCTAGGCACCTGGATGGCTCAGTCAGTTGAGCATCCAACTTTGGCTCAGGTCATGATCTTGCAGTTCACAAGTTCAAGCCCCGTGTCGGGCTCTGTGCTGACAGGTCAGAGCCTGGAGCCTGCTTCAAATTCTATGTCTCCCTCTCTCTCTGTCCCCTGCCCCTGCTCGTGCTGTCTGTCTCTCTCTCAAAAATAAACGTTAAAAAAAAAGTGTCAGCAAAATCCCTTGTATTGATATGTCATCAGTTTGACTTGGTTTTCTCCCCAGGGTATGGCATGGCTTCATCTCATCAGACTATGTACCCGTTACCCCTCCTTGTTGCAATTATCCACAGACCTGGGTCCTTCTCTACTCCTTGAAGAATTAATCTCTTAATTCACTGTTCACTTCCAGCACCCTGCTTGTCATTATTCTGGGTAATTTCAATATCCACCTGATGATCCTTCCAATACATTTGAACTGACCTCCTCTAATAATCTTGTCTTCCTCCTAACCCAGCCACCTACTCATTACCAAAAGAGCAACTCCCCCATAAGCTCAATATCAAGCATCCCACTCTCCCACCATCACCTCTTGTTCTCTAATATCCCAGTCCCAATCGGGGCCTATCACTTTTTCCCACATTCTATTCATATATTTAATATCCTCTTTACGTAGTTTAAAATCCACAGACCATCATCTCTCTTTTGCATAGAACCTCAGCTCTTTTTTCTTCCTCTTGCCCCATGGTTCTAACTTGGTAACACTCTAATCGCAGTTAAATCTGACACTCTACCTGCTCTGTCCTAACATCTATGAATCTAAATATAGTGGAAGAAAAACATCTCACTGGATCTTTAAATCATGATCACTAATCTCAGATATTTTGAGGGCTGCCTGGTGAGTAAACCGTATTTCTCTGCTCAATTTTCTCATTCTCCTGAAGGACTTTTTCAAGCCTATTCCTTCACCTGAAAACTCCAGCAGCTCCTCATCTTCACTCTCAGTTTTGCTTCCTGTATCTCTAAGGAAAGAAGAGTTCCAGAAACTACTGCTACCACCTCTACCTACCCCAGCTTCATGTATTCCACCTTACTTTTCCATTACCAGAGGTGAATTTTCCATGCTTTCATCTAGTCAACTCCTCTACTTGAGCACGGGAGACCATAATCTCTCAAGTAAATGCTTTTGCTCCAGAAATTCTCCCCTCTCTTTCCTGATTTTTTCATCTCTACTAGATCATTCTGTTAGGTATAAAATTACCAATTCACAAATACTTCTATTGTCAACTTCATCTCCATTTTGCTAAGTCAAATCTCAATCTTCAAACTAAATGATATGTCTGCAATATCTGACTTAGTCAATTACTTAATCAATATCTGACTGAGTCAATCCTCCGCCTTGAAAGACTTTATTCACTTGGTTTCCAGGACACTCTGGTTTCTCTCCTACCAATGGGATGCTCTTCAGCTTCCTTTGCTGGCTCCTCCTCCTCTTTATGACAACAACACTGGAGGGGACCTAGAGCTCCTGTTCTGGATCTCTCCTCTATCCATATTTATTTTCTTAATGATCTATCAATCTATAAGCTGATAACTCCCAGATTTATATTTTCAGCCTGACCTCTCCCATAAACTCTAGTTTCAATATCTAACTACATTAGGCATACTCTGCCTTAATAATGCTATGTAACATACCTCATGTATATCAGGTCACTGAAGTGACTTATGATGATGCATTTCTTCCCGATTTATCTTCAGGAAAGCCAAGGCATCTCTGCTTCATGCTACAGAATCAGTTCTGGTCTATTCCACATATATTTTATTCCAAGAATAGCAGTTCCTGAAGGGTTATGTATGCTCTTTGTATGGCAGAGAGAGACATCTTCAAAGGAATTGCCACATTTTTATCATATCACCAATCACCTCAGCTCAATTGGCACACTGTTATTTCTACCAACAATTAATTGGAGAAAGAAAGTCACATGGCCAAGCCCAGCCTCTATGAGTCAGAGAAGTGTACTCTACCCCAGGGAAGCCATTTAATATAATCTACTGCACCAACTCCCTATACAGCATCTTCCAAAAAACATCTCAAACAAAAATCTCAAAACTTGTGATGGACAAAATTGATTTTATCCCCTAAACCTGCTTCTCTCACAATTTTTCTTTCACATACAACATCCAACCCTATTGCCTTTACCTTTAAATATGTCCAGAATCTGACCTCATCACCTCTATTGTAACCAACTTGGTCCAAGTCACCATCATCTCTTAAAAGGAGGATAATAATAACCCCCTAACTAGTTTCCAAATTTCCACCCTCATCCTCCTATAGTGTATTCTCAATGTGACAACTAGTATGAGTCTTTAAAAGTAAGTTATATTGGTGTGCCTGGGTGGGTCAGTCAGTTAAGCATCCGACTTTGACTCAGGTCATGATCTCACAGTTCATGGGTTCAAGCCCCGCATTGAGCCCTGTACTGACAGCTCAGAGCCTGGAGCCTGCTTTGGATTCTGTGTCTCCCTCTCTCTCTCTGCCCCTCCCTTGCTCATGCTCTCTTTCTCTCTCTCAAAAATAAACATTACAATAAATAAATAAATAAGTTATGTTGTGTCACTCCTCTACTTAACCCACCAATCATCTCCTTTACCACTCTGACATCATCTCCTACTATTCTCCCCCTCATTCCATTCCACTCAAACTTAACTGCAGATCAGTGCACACAACAGATACATTCTTGCCCACTGACCTTGTACTTGCCCTTATCTCTGCCTATATGGCTCTCTCTGCTTTTCTTAGGACTTTATTCAAATGCCACCATCTCAGAAAAGCCTCCTTGAAAACTCCAATTTCATAGCACACTCCAACTGCATAGTGCAAGGAAGTACTATGATGAACATAGCTGTGGGAACCCAGAAGCTCACCAATCCAAACTATGAGTCAATGTATAAAGTACCTTTATAGTAAGAACATGCCAATGAAGAGCAGTGGAACATTATACTTTGTCACATATAACCCTGAAATTCATTACCAAGAGGTAAGTGGTCTCTCCCTCAACCTGTGAGAGATGAGTACTTCCCTTATTCACTGATGGTGGCTAAGCCATGTGACTTCCTTTGGCCAGTGGGTTGTGTAAAGAGGCATTATGCAAGCAGAAGCTTTAAACCGGCTGTAGTGATTTGGCATGACCACTCATGCTTTTAGCATTTGCCTTGAAAAGAATATGCCTTGAGTTGCTTCTGGCCCCAAATAAGAGTCATGTGGATCAAACCTAAACCATTCCACAGATAGCACCCAAGCCCAAGAAGCCCAGCAGAGCCCAGCAAGTCATATCCAACCTGCAAGCCCATAAGAAAGGAAGCCACTTATTGTTACAAGCCACTGGATTTGGGGAGTTGTTATGCAGCATTACTACAACAAAAACATCTCACAAAGAGTTTTACCCTTTCTCTAGTACCCAGCTACCACTATCACTCTTCTTCAGTGATAACTTCTTGAAGCAATAGTCTACATTATTTGTCTTCTTTTACTCATTTCCCAACATGGTTTAACCCCCCTCCAATCAAGTTTACATCTTGATATCATAGAGACCATTTTCTCAAATGTCACTCATTCCTTTACCAAAAGGGCAGATACAACACAGGGCTGTGGCAGTAGGAATCATGACAACTAAGTCCATCCATAGTGACAAGTAAAGGGTTGGGATGAATTGGGGAAGAAAATGTAAAGCAATTTGAGAAGCACTATATTTCCAATCTATTGAATATTTAATCCAACTCTCTACCTTTCAATTTTTACATTAAAAATTAAAATAGTTTATTTGCTAGATGAGAAATCAATCTCAACTTTCTCAACCACTAATTTGGTAATTTTATGTAATGCCACTTCAGTTCTCTGAATCCTGATATTTGCATTCATAAATTTAGAAAGCTAAACTTCATGGGTTTTGAGCAGAAACTTCTGGGAATTTTTCAGAATTCAGAAGCAAAAGACTTCCTATTCCTCCATCTAACTCTGATATGATGCCTTAGGGTAGAGAGGGATTTGGGCAATCTGAAATGCTCAGCAATTGATTTCTTACTTTCTCAAGCCCTGTTGCACATCCCTGACACACATTCACACTGGTCATTTAGGAACACTAAGGCAGACATTCTCCAACATTCCTTTAAATACTTAGTAGGTATGTTTACCTTCTATAGATTGTGATCTGAAAATATTAACTGAAATGTTTGTATCTCTAATGCAATCTATCTATGCTATCTAGTGAATATAAGCTTTCTTTTTTCCTGTTACAATATCCATCAAAGCACTAGATAATTAACATTATCTTCATATTAATTTACCCTCCCAGACCCTCAAAATACCGTATATGCAAGTGCTCTTCTATCAAGCCAGCAACTTTGCAATGACATATATTATTTTCTTCATATAACCAATAGCATGGAGGGAAAGAAGAATTTAAAAATTAGTGTGAGCTTGGGAGTTGTGTATTTTAGATATAAATTTTCCCCATGACATAAACATTTGAAAGCATTACAATAATTGAATGTTTTCTTCTTTTATTATCTCTCTATTCAGAAAAATAATGATTGTATCATTTTAATTTGAGATTTTAGTATATGAAAGCATTTTTTTCATACTTTTATTCAATTATTTCAATATAAATTCACATATATATACATGCACCAGCCTTCTAAAAGTCTAATACCCCTGCTGCTCAGACAGACATCAAGCAGTTTCCAAGGGAACATTGCTTCAAGCCAGTGATCCTATTAAAAAGATCCCTCTGAGAACAAATATCTCTTCCCTTCAATATCATTCAGAAGCATTAAATTAGAGCCACTCCTCTTGAAATGAAGAGAACAATCCTGTACTTAACCATCACAGGGTAACAGAGAATTTTCCCCTTAAAAGCATAATTATTCTACAGGGTGTCAGCACTGGTATGGACCATTAGCTCTGACAGTGAAAAGCTTCTAATTCCTCTACAATTGAAAAGTTGCTCTAGATGACAAGAGATCCACAAATCATGATTATCTTAAAATCAGAGAATTAAGCCCTGTAGCTGAAAAGACTCTCCAGAGATCTGATGCCCAAGTCCTCTGGCTGGGGCAAGGAGCAAAGCCAGAAACTAGCCCTGCTGAGGAGTCCTTAAGTGATGCTGCTTGCCTAGTATCAGCCATCAGAGCAACAGATAACTCTTTAAAAGTTTTTTGGTTTTGGTTTTGTTTTTGGTATTTTTTTCTCATTACAAAATAATAAAAGTTAGAACACATAAGAAAGGACAGGGAAGAGGGACACCTGGGTGGCTCAGTTGTTTAGGCATCCTACTTTGGCTCAGGTCATGATCTCATGGTTCGTGAGTTCAAGTTCTGTGTCAGGCTCTTGTGCTGACAGTTCAGAGCCTGGAGCCTGTTTCGGATTCTGTGTCTCCCTCTTCCTGCCCCTCCCCCGCTCATGCTTGCTCTCTCTCCTTCTCTCTCTCTCTCTCTCCCTCTCTTAAAAATATATAAACATAGAAAGAAAGAAAGAAAGAAAGAAAGAAAGAAAGAAAGAAAGAAAGAAAGAAAGAAAGAAAGAGAAAAAGAAAGAAAGAAAGAAAGAAAGAAAGAAAGAAAGAAAGAAAGAAAGAAAGAAAGGGAGGAAGGAAGGAGGGAAGGAAGGAAGGAAGGAAGGAAGGAAGGAAGGAAGGAAGGAAGGAAGGAAGAAAAAGAAAGCAAGAAAGAAAGGCACAATGAAGAAATAAAAATCAAGCGTACTCCTCGCACCTAGAGAGCCACTGTTAACGTTTGGGACGTAGTTCTAAACTTACTCTGTGACTCTAAACTGACTTTTTAAAGACTCAAGTGAGTTCATTAGCATACACATAATGTACTTTTATCAAAGAATACTTTATTGTAAATATTTACTCCATCTTACTAAATATACTAATCAAGATTTTAAATTTCTGTAGTAAATTCTAATTTACTGTACTGGAATTTATTTAATAAACACCGATTTTGACACACTTAGGTTGTGATTTTTCACTCTTACAATAGGGAAGTAGACATCCTTAAAAATATACCCTTATGTACAATAAACATCATCGCCACAGAACAAATTCCTAGAAGGAGAATTGCTGGATCACAGATATAAGTATGTTAAGATTTAATATACTTTACCAAAGTACTCCTCAGGTAGTAACAATTGAAAGTCCATCATCAGTATATGGGAATGAATACCAGAAATGGCACTGGAATCCTTGGACGGGGTCCACCCAGGACAGTTCTATCTGTACATAGCAATAGCCAGGGGAATTCTGCCATCTCTTAAAGGCCAAAAGTTGGATCACTGAGAAATATTAGATTTATATTAAAAAATAAGACCTAATAAGAACATTACTAATAATGTTAATTTATAAATACTTCTAAGCATCTATAGATATTCCACAGAAAAGTTATAGCAGTAAGTTCCAGCTCCTACTCAAAATGAGCCAGAGCTAAAGGAGTTTTCTCTTTTTGTTCTAGAAACTTCTTACTGTTTTTAAAAAGGCCTCCTATTGGGGTGCCTGGCTGACTCAGTCAGTGGAGCATGTGACTCTTGACCTTGGGGTTGTGAGTTTGAGCTCATGTTCGCCATAGAGATTACTTAAAAATAAAAAAATCTTTAAAAAAATAAAACAAACATCTTTGTAATAGGATAAAAGGACCCTTACTACACGATTATAAGAGAACATAAACTCAACCAGCTATAAAGCCCAGACAGGTATATAAAGATATAAACTTGGCCAATTTCAAAACATTGGACATTGAGGAGTCTGTAGCAAACTGAAGTAATTTAAATTCAAATTTAAATTTGTTTTTTTTTTTTTAATCATGAAAGACAAATTAAATTATGGAGGCACTTTACTTTTTTACACTATACTTTATACTTTTTTACACTGTTTTTTAGAGTAGTTTTAGGTTTACAACAAAATTGGAAGGAAGGTACAGACATTTCCCATATATCCCTGTCCAAACACATGTATGGCCTCTCTCATTACTAACATCACTTACCACAATAGTACTTTTTTTTTTTTTTTTTTTTTTTTACCAAGGATGAACCTACATTGACACATTATAATCTCCAAAGTTGATAGTTTACCTTAGGATTAATTCTTGGTGAGGAACAGTCTATGGGTTTGGACAAATGTATAATGACATATATCCATCATCATAATATTATATAGAGTATTTTCACTGCCCTAAAAAAATTCTCTGTCCTCTGTCTATTCATTCCCCACCCCCCAATTACTGATTTTTTTTATTATGCCCATAGTTTTGCCTTTTCCGGTATGTCATATAGTTGGAATAAGACCAGTGTATAGCATTTTCAGATTGACTTCTTTCACTTAGTAGGACATCTTGTCTGCTTCCAACTTTTGGCCATTATGAATAAAGCTCCTATAAATATCCCTGTGCCAATATTTGTGTAGACATAAGTTTTCAACTCCTTTGGGGAAAAATACTAGGAGTACAATTGCTGGGTTATATGGCAGGAATATGTTTGGGTTTGTAAGAAACCACCAAACATGAATGGGTTTTGGATTTTGTCAAATGCATTTTTTTTGCCTCTATTGATATGATCACATGATGTTTCATTTCTAGTCTGGTGAGGTAATGGATTACATTAGTTGATTTTTGACATTGAACCAACCTTGCATAAATGGGATAAATCCTACTTGGTCATCATGTATAAAACTTTTTATAAATTGTTGGATTCAGTTTACTAATATTGTGTTGAGGATTTCTGCATCTATATTCATGAGAGATATTGCTTTGTAGCTTTCTTTTTTTATAATTTTTTTTATCTAGTTGGTGTTAGGGTAATACTCACCTCATAGAATAAATTAGGAAGTAGTCTCTCTGTTCTGTCCTCTGAAAAAGATTGTAGAGAACTGGTATAATTTCTTCCTTAAATGTTTGGTAATTCACCATGGAATCCATCTGAGCTTGGCGCTTTCTGTTTTGGAAGGTTATTAACTATTGATGCAATTTCTTTAATAGATATAGGCCTATTCAGATCATCAAACTCTTCTTGTGAGTTTAGCAGATAGTGTCTTCCAAAGAAATAACACATTCCATCTAGATTATCAAATTTGTAGACATAGAGATGTTCAAAGTATTCCTTTATTATCCTTCTAACAACCCTGGGATCTGTAGTGATGTCCCCTCTTTCATTTCTGATATTAGTAATTTGTGTCCTCTTCTTTTCATAGTTAGACTGGCTAGAGGTTTATTGATTTTACTGATCTTTCCTAAGAACCAGCTTTTGGTTTTGTTGATCTTCTCTACTGATTTCCTGTTTTTGGTTTCATTGATTTCTGCTATAATTCTTACTATTTCTTTTCTTCTGCTTACATTGGATTTAATTTGCCCTTCTTTTTCTAATTTCCCAAGGTGGAAACTTAAATTCTTTTTTAATGTTTATTTATTTTTGAGAGAGAGAAGGAGAAAGAGACAGAATACAAGTGGGGTAGGGGAAGAGACAGATGAAGTCACAGAAGCCAAAGCAGGCTCCAGGCTCTGAGTTATCAGCACAGAGCCCAATCCAGGGCTCAAACTCACAAGCTGTGAGATCATGACCTGAGCCGAAGTCAGCCACTTAACCAACTGAGCCACCCAGGCACTCCCCAAGGTGGAAACTTAGATTATTAATTTTAGATCTTTTTTTCTTTTTTAATATATGCATTTAATGCTATAAATTTCCCTCTACACACTGCCTTGCAGCAGCCTACAGATCTGGATAAGTTGTTTTCACTTTAATTTTTTTTTTTTCAACGTTTTTTTAATTTATTTTTGGGACAGAGAGAGACAGAGCATGAACGGGGGAGGGGCAGAGAGAGAGGGAGACACAGAATCAGAAACAGGCTCCAGGCTCCGAGCCATCAGCCCAGAGCCTGACGCGGGGCTCGAACTCACGGACCGCGAGATCGTGACCTGGCTGAAGTCGGACGCTTAACCGACTGCGCCACCCAGGCGCCCCAAAGTTGTTTTCACTTTAATTTCAAATTCATTTATTAAGTCATCCTGACAGTCAAGCAAAACATATTAAGGGAAAATTTTCACTCATGGACCCCCAGATTACAACTGTTTTGTTGTTTTGTTTTGTTTTTTGTTTGTTACTATTGTAGATTATTCTCAGTCTCTAATGATTATTCAAAGTATGCTTTGAGCAACAAAAATTTATTGAAAGATTTTTATGGATGCTTGCTTCAATGTACTCTTTAAAAAGAAGACCCAACCTGTGACATTTAATATACTAATACTAAAATGGGGTTTCTTTCTATGAGCCTATATCCTGTCTTGTCTGTGCTCTGCCTTGCTGCAGCAATTTGTGATGTCCATATCCAGTCAGTGTAGTGGAAAGTTGTTGCAAATTTATTATTGTTAGCAATAATAAAAAATACTAACATTAGCTAATATTTACTGGATTCAGTTCAACAGACTATCTTAACTAAAAAGGCATTTCCCCATTATCCACCTCCCCATGGAAGCTCTGGAGATGTTCCTTTTAACCATTTCCCCCACAAAAACATATACAACCTTCCCTTATGGTAAATACAATAAGGTGGTTCAGGTTCCAAAAGACTGAGCTGCCCAAAGATAAATGGTGCTTTTGCCTTTGGGATACAGCAGCATACTCTAATTACTAATTATATAAATTAAAATTGTTACAGATTTGAACAGTATACAACAGAGTCTCCTTTGTTGCAAGGTCTCTGGAAACAAGTGAGAACACAAGGAAGGAAAGGAAACATGGGCTAGGAAATGCAATGGGTGGCCCTTATAAAGCTTGATTTTCAGTTGTGAGGCTGATATCCCAAGGGAGTAGAACTCTATTTAAGCCTAATGCTTTGGGGGGATGGTAAAGTTCTTGAACTCACAAGCTGAAACATTCTCAAGAGGGCTGTTTATTCAGAAGAGACATATTAATCCATTAAGCTAATGCTTTAACATAAAAGGCTAGACTTACTACATTAGCTTCAGTGACCCAAGTGATTTTACCCATTTGAATAAATAACCTTTGGTGTGAACAATATTAAAAAAATAATAATAAGCATCAAATTCCACTGTGTGCGTGTGTGTGTGCATTCCAACTGTTGGGTTAAATTCCTAGCCTGGGTCTTTATATTACTCTAAAAATCTCCCATACTCTGAAACATACATCTGATCTAAAAAAGAAATTGCAACCAAAGGCCTGTACTTGTCTGGATAAAATGAAAGTTTCTGAATGTGTGTAAGGGGAAAATTCTCCATAAAAGGAAAGATAAGTTGTGACAACTTGGGACTCCAAAGTAATAATGATATAAAATTATATCTTAATTGTAATTAATAAGGTTTGGAGGTACTGAAATGTGAGTTAACCATCTATGTTTTCAGTGAAGTTTACTCCTGAAATATGTTGAAATATAATTTTCACTAAATCTTAATAAATCATTTATAGCAGATGTTAAGTGTATCAGCATAACAGGATCATGCAAAGAAGTTAGTAAATTCCAACCTAGTAATAGCATCAGGCAAAACAAATATGCATGATTAACAGTGACAGTTTGAAAGAACAGCTCTAAGCAATTTAAAGACCCAGGGACCAAAAGGATCAAAAGAAACAAGTTACTTTCATTGGGTGAATAGAAGTAACTTTAAAATTGGGATTGTTGTAAGATGCTACTTAAAATGAGCTACAGGAAAGCAATGAAAGAGGACTTATTTTATTCTCGAAAAGCCTGTTCTGTCAAGGTTTTTGGAGAACCAATTATCCTTAGGAGTTCGTCAAATAAATGCCTCTGAGCCTGTCTCAAGCTAAAAAATTACATACAAGCATTTAGCATGTATTAGTTTGACCCTGTGAGCTGACCTCATTCATGAGATTTCAACAGAGTTGTAGAAAAATGCTTCAACATGCTAGCACACCTTAATCGAACATGGCATGTTTTATAGCAAAGAGTATAATGTGGGAAATTGCATGAAAATGAGCGTAAAAAAAGAAATTAATTTAATGCCATTCTGTATCTCAATACCACTCAGAATTTAACAAGAAACACAAACTACATAACCACTAAAATTCTGGTTTCATTGATCCAAATCCCCTCTAACTTTTCAAACCAACCCACTCACTTGTCTTGTTTTAAATATTTATGAACTCAGCTTTTATCTGGAACAATTATCAATTGCTAATTGTTATATTAATAATAGAAAATTACATTCAACACTGAAACAGATGGTCTCCTTTCACTCCACTCCACACTCTTCGTCTTATTGAAAACTCTCCTAAAAGCCAAAAACTATCAATCAGTTGAATGGGTTTTACAATATGTTTATTACTCAAGATGGGGTGTCAATGAAAGCTTTTCTTAGTGAGAGGCAATTATTTTGATCTGGAAAAAGTTCACAATATGTTTGATAAACAACATTTGCCTAAACATAAATATTTTCTCTCTTTTCCCATTAAAGAAATGTAATCTTATACCTTCTAATCTCTCACTCTTTGACATTTTATTAACCATTAATCTGGTGAATATTTATTTGACACTCAGTGAAACTACAGATCATATATTTACATATGTTTGAGAGCATCTCTTTAATGTGGCTTCTCTGGGATTTGGATCTTCATGAATATTGCCTTCTCTCTCCATTCTATGATCTCCTTCTGTGGTCTGCCATGCATCCCTGACAAAATAAACCCTCTGATTTATTTGGAACTAATTAAGTCATCCTCATTCATTTATACCTTTAAAAACATTCATTCATACCAATAAGATCTTCCTAGACTAAAAGGATTGTATATATGATAATTTGAAAAACTATAACAAAGATATAAATACAAGTTTGATTTTTGCAGGCCTATTTGCACATTTTGTGGCACCGCTTTATTTAAATATTTATATTCATTTTCTATGAACATAAGAAAATTTAATGGTCAGAATTTTCATGGAAAAGCTAATCAAGAATAAATTCTTGTAAAGCAATTGGCAGCAAAACACTTCAGACTCACCAGGTAAATTATAAATATTTTAGGTCATATTATTAAGGTAAACTACACTAATGTCAATTCTTTACTGGCTTAAAATGCGTTTATTCTAAGTATTTTTCTTTAACCATAATGATGAAAAAGTATTTCAATAGATAAATATGTGTCTATGTTTTTTATCATAAGCAACGTTCTTGTTTCCTTTCATTAACCAATTGCATTTCAGCATGAAAAACATTAAAATTAGGATAGCCAGTTTACTTCAGCTGTTGCCTTATTATCACTGGACTGAGAGATCAGTCAGGAAATTGTGCTTTCCTCCTTTTTCAAATCCTAAACTATTTCTCATTTGCAAATAATTTAGCTAATAGAAACCATTCTTTAGAAACCTGCGGAAGAAATTCTGTTACTAAAAGCTTAATTGTCCTACAGAACCCCTATGATACGTATCTTGGAAAAAAAAAATACAAATAAGACAAAGCTTTAAGATGAAACTTTGCCCCTAAGAATCACGGTTGGCCTTGGTTCTGGTACAAGAGATCCTCAATCCTGATGCTCAGACATCTGAATCCCTGAACCTCTTCTGGAAAGCTTTGTCCCTCCCCAGGCTGGGGGCCAAGTCGGAACAGAGTTTCACTCAAAACTGGGGCATTGATTCTAGTAGAACTCTTGATATCTTTTCCCACAGAAGCTTTCAGCAACAAGGTCGGAGATTCTCAATAATAGGCAGAACAGTGTATAAGAAGTGAAAGCTAGAGACACAGTGCTGAGCATCAGGTGGGAAGGTGAAAGAGAGGCTGTGCCTAGGAAGATAAATCATACATTAAAAGTATGAGGGATAGGCCCACGTCAGGATATGGTACCTCAAAAGGGGACAGGCAAGCAGTTCAGGACGAAAACTATGACCAGTGCACAGGTAATACCAATGATGTGACATGGCAAAGGGCTTTATGATTAATATAGGACCATGCAAGTGTTCTTTTCTATTCAGAATCCTGAGTAGAAACATGGCTCAATCTGGTATTCCTTTCAGAGATTTCACTCTAGTGTCAATGGAATAGATTGGAGAAACAAGAAATGGCAAAGGTGTAAATGAGGGCACTAGAACTGGGGAATATTCAGGGAATAGAATTGATAGGAATTGGTAAAAATTGGCTGCTGGGTCTGTGTGCAGACTTAAAGTAATATTTTTGTGTAATTCCCAGGTATGAGTTGGCCAAATGTGAGGATAGTAGTTCTATTCAGAAAGCTAGGAAAACAGAAAGAAGAGCAGACTTTTGAGTAAAATAATGAGGTCAGTTTTCACACTTCTATTAAGCAAGATAGAAGTATCCCAACCCAACCAAAGAGAGACCACTCCTTCAGCCACTCTGGCTTGGTATTCCCATCCTTTGGGAGGAACTACAACTTGTAGCCAGAATCTCACTGTACTCACAGATGCTCAGAAGTATCTATAAATTATTATTAAACCTTACTTACTGTTTGTTTTTTTAGTGAAAATCTAGTATTTCTCAGTGAATTAATTTCTGACCTTTTAAGGGGTGGCAGGATCCCTCTTATCATTGCTATGTACAGATATAACTGTCTTGGGTGGACCTGCCCAAAGACACCAGGATTCATACACTAATGGTGGACTTTGAATGGTTATTACCTTTCTAAGGAAAATTTTGACAAAGTGTATCAAAAGTCTTAACACACAAGGGGCGCCTGGGTGGCTCAGTCAGTTGAGCGGCCGACTTCGGCTCAGGTCATGATCTCGCGGTCCGTGAGTTCGAGCCCCGCGTCGGGCTCTGTGCTGACAGCTCGGAGCCTGGAGCCTGTTTCAGATTCTGTGTCTCCTTCTCTCTCTGACCCTCCCCCATTCATGCTCTGTCTCTCTCTGTCCCAAAAATAAATAAACTTAAAAAAATAAAAATAAATAAAAATAAAAAAGTCTTAGCACACTTATATTCTATGATCTAGCAATTCTCCATCTAGAAATTTGTCCTAAAGAAATTCCCAGAGAGGTACACAAAGATTTATATATGAGGATATCTAGCACACTATTAGTTATTAGTGTAGAATTTAAAGACTACCCAATGGGATTGTTTAGTAAGCAACTGGAAGTAGCTGATCCCTAGAAGTCCATCTCCTCCATTCAAAATGGGCATATTTCATCTACAGATCCCAGTCCTTCCTTATCTCTTCAACCTTCCCCTGATCTTACTCTTGCCTTTAAGTTGCTTCATGCCTATTTCATGTTTGATCCAATCCTGCCTTCTCCAAGACTAGTCTGCACTCTGAATTTTACTTATCTGTTCTTCATCCAATCCTCACAACTCTAGTCTTCTCTACGTAGTAGACAGGTAATCTGATATTCAAGCACATGAAACACACCAGGCAGAAGGCCAGATCCACTGTAGTCTCCAAGATGAGATGGTTACGTTAGCATTAATCTCCTGAGCCCCATGCACTCTGTTTCTTGTATTCACAAAGGTGTAATTCCAAGTACAAGAATTCCAAACAAAGCATAAAACAGGAGTGCCATGGCAGTGAGTCAGGTAATACTTTAGGAAATGGGGCTTTCAGGTATCACTCCTTCATCTGGCCATTTATTCCATTCTAAAACTGGGTCCATCCTGGTCTCTGATTCATTTGAGGGCTGCTTATACGCTGCTCTTCTGGAAAGTTAAAGTAAGTCAATCTTTCTGAAAATGTTTAAATTGCAAAACATTGCCATTATTCCTGAAATAGATTGATGTAATTATGACAGACGGTAATTGAGTATATGAATATAGCCAATACATTCTTTAGCAGTCAATGACTAACATCAGTGCCAGAACTGAGAACACTGCTAGAAATTTAGCTTTGGATAGTTAAGCCATTTTAAGATGTATTTAAAAAGTTTCTAAAATACCTTGTCCTAAACACTGCCCTTCTCAAACTACAGAGCCACCCAGGGGAGACAAAGCAAATTCCTAAGGGTGACAACAGCATATTTTAATTGTCAGAGGAAACACAGGGGCAACTGTCAGATTCCATACAAACTGCAGCTCCAAAACAATCCAGTTTCAATCTTATATCTACTCACACTCTTTTTGATGATGTTAATGTCTTTTTTCCCAGTTTCATTAAGATATAATTGACATATAAAACTGTATTAGCTTTAGGATCTCCTATATGGATTTACCGTGATGGTATCATATCTCTGTGAAACATTTTCAGATGTTTCTGTGATGAAAAGCAAATTGAAACAAAAATTAATGTGAAATAAGAAATGAGAGTGGTATGGGGCGCCTGGTTGGCTCAGTCAGTTGAGCGTCCAACTTCAGCTCAGGTTATGATCTCACGGTACGTGGGTTCAAGCCCTGCATCAGGCTCTGTGCTGTCAGTTCAGAGCCTGGAGCCTGCTTCAGATTCTGTGTCTCCCTCTCTCTCTGCCCTTCCCCCACTCACGCTCTGTCTCCATCAAAAAATGAATAAACATTTAAAAAAGAAGAAATGAGAGTGGTAGTTCTATCTGAATTTACAGTTTCAGAATGCATGCAGGGCCCAACAGTCATACAATACTATGAGTAAATAATTGTTGGAATTTAAGAATAAAATATTATTTTTCTTTTTACTCTAAGTGTATTATTTTTTCCAAATGGGTTCTTTGATGTTAGGGCATAAATACCCATCAAGTTATTTGGGCCTAAATACTTACTAAATAGGTATATTAGTTATTTTTTTGGCCTAGGGACACAGTGAAAAAATTACCAGACGCTAAGGGTACTTGCTATTTACAGAGAGAGTTCGAGAACCTCTGCCTAAACGCTATGAAACTCTAGACATAACTACACATTATTATTACATCTTGGCTCTTTCACAAAATTGAACAAAACAGTTTTCACAAAATTTTGTTTGAATATCATAAAAAGCATTTAACTTCCAAATATACAGAAATTCTTAATATTAATCCATTTTTTATGAAACTAAATACTGTTAGCCATTGTATAGGATTTTATAAAGATAAACATTAAATCTTTACTTTCAAAAGAATTAGTTTTTCCTCCTATCTTTGGTTTCACATTTCTGTAATTTAAGAAAGTACAGACTTTTAGGCAAAGTCCCACATAACTAGTTGCCAAAGAATTTATTTGTATGGAAATTTCTCTTCAGCCCTCTCTACTGATATATAAATATAGTAAGTAAAGTTTAACCTCATTCACAGAGGAAGAAACACCTGAGGCATGCCAATCAAGCCAAAATCTTTTATCAAATTGCATGTGTGTTGTTTTCAATACCCAAACTAGCACCAATCATTCAAATCAGTTTACTTTATGTAAATTAGTCTCTTCAAAAAACTTCCTTAATCCAGGCTGTTATTAAGTGAAATGGGATTTACCTCAACTAATGTCCGCCCAGAGGGAAAAACACACAAGGGAAACCTTATTATAGCTTGAAGAACTGGGCTCTCCTTTGTTTACTTACAATCTCTCCTCTGGCAAGAACAATGAGCAGGCTGTAATTATTTTCTTGACTGTCATTTTTACAGTTTTAATTTGATGCTGCATCTTAAGGAAAAGAGAAGAGGCATACAATGATGAGCCCTTTTTTTCTATACCAGTCTGGCTTAGTGATTAAGAAAGGGGGACATCAATTTTGCCACTAATTTCAAAAGGGACAAATCTAAGGAAACCTATACTCTTGTGCTTGCAAAGTAGAAGAGACCAATTTTCTAACTGGTATGACTGTGTTCCACTAGAAAATAGACACCCAACTTGGAATTTTTTTCTCCATTAAATAGCAATGTATTTTTTAAAAGGAAGAGCCGTCAAAAAGATTCACAATCTTGGGACATCAGTCCAGCACAGGTTTTACAGTATTAAATGGAAGTTTAACCAGGAGGTAAAGGTGACTTTTGATGTGTGTTTTTAAAAAGTCTTGATTGCTAGGGCGCCTGGGTGGTTCAGTCAGTTGAGCATCTGACTTCAACTCAAGGCATGATCTCACAGTTCGGTTCGTGAGTTCAGGCCCTGCATTGTGCTTGCTGCTGCCAGCTCAGAGCCTGCTTCAGATCCTCTGTCCCGATCTCTCTCTCTCTCTCTCTCTCTGCCCCCACCCGTTCTCTCTCTCTCTCTCTCAAAAATAAACAAACATTAAAATAGAAGTTTCAATTGCTTTGTATCATAATTAAAGAATAGCCTGAGAGAAAACCACTAATTTTTGGAAACAAATCCAGTCATTGGTGACAGACTTAACATTCTTTTATATGTTCAGATCTTGTGTGTGCTAATTTAAAACTGACAAAAAGCCTTATCACCTGGAAGCCTGGGAAAATGAGTTCTCACCATGTCCCTTTGAAGGTAGTGGCTCACATCCCATACTCAATGGAAAGTGACACTTAATTTGGCAGATCTTGGTTTTAGGAACCCGAGAGAATAAATCTGTCCTAGTAACCTAAAGTACACAAAAGAGGTTGATACAGGGTGGAATTTACTTTGTCAAAATGTCACAAGCAGCCTAAGGTGGGAGCCAGTGTGAAACTAGTGCAAGGCAGATTTTGAGGAAAATTATGGGATTGATGTTTTTATTTTTATTTTTTGCTATTTTAATTATTCTAAGATTTGCACTTGGCCAAGTGATTTTTTTGGTATTACTTTAATATATCTGAGACATTCATTCCAGACTCTAAATAAACATAAATAAACCTTAAACACATACTAGCTGCCACACATATATACCATGTTATCACCATCTTCCCAGGCTCAGATGAACCCTGCTATAGGAAAGACAAGATGAGATTTTTGGTCCCCCTGACTTTTTTTTGAATAATCAATGCATAACAAACTCCAAGGTGTAAGTAAAAGTCACCCATAAAAAATGGGAACAAAATTAGAAAAGTCATCCTCTGCAACTGAAATTTATATTAATTCATGTGGAATGAATGTGATTAGGCTTCTGCAGGAATGACCATTGAGAGGCATTTGGAAAAAGATCAGGGTGTCCCTAAATCTCCTTAGGTCTCAAGTCCAAATATAAGTCACTATAGCCTGGGCTTTGACTTTGGATAACCTGGATGACCACATGCTCACAATAAATACAAACATGATGTAGCATTCGGCATGAAGTTTAGAAAATGTAGAGTTGAAGATGAATAATTTTTTGAGGTTTATTCAGAGAGATGTGGAAGACAAGTCATTAGAAATACACATTCAGTGGTTAATAGAGCAGGAGTAATTCTCTAGTGTCTTCCACAATCCCCAAGAAATAGCCTTCAGAACTACTCCATTTATTTTACCATCATCTCATATGTTCATGTTTGTCTCTTTGTCAGCAACTTGGATCCCTGGGAAGTCTGGTAACAGGAAGGGCTGCCTTAGATAAGGGTTTTCTAGTGATAAGGAAGGCAAATCCCCACTGAACATTAAGTTAGCACTTGTTTAGAAATAAATCCATGAGACTTGTTCACCTAAGGTCAATCTCCAGAAGCTCATCATTCCTAAGTAAACTGAGAGCATCAAGTTTCTTGAAACTGGATTCTGGACCCGCAGGAATTTCATCAGTCCTCAAAAGAACCATGCTTGCAGAAACGTGTGAAATGGTGCAAAAGTAACACATGTAGCATATCATTATACATTTGTCAAAACCCATAGAATGTACACAAGCAAGAGTGAACCCTAATGTAAACTATGGACTTTGTGTGATAATGATGTTCCAATGTAGG
Organism: Neofelis nebulosa; assembly: GCF_028018385.1. NCBI lineage: Eukaryota > Metazoa > Chordata > Mammalia > Carnivora > Felidae > Neofelis > Neofelis nebulosa. The sequence goes on from NC_080785.1 coordinate 41,691,508, forward strand.
AAGTTTCACTGATGGCAACAAATGTATCCCTCTAGTGTGGAATGTTAATGGTAGGGGATGACCTGCTTGTGGAGGGCAGAGGATATATGCTACTTTCTATTCAATTTTGCTGTGAACCTAAAACTACTCTAAAAAGTAAAGTCTACTTTAAAAAAGAAAAATTAATGCATCCAACCAGAAGGAGTTAAAATATACACTTTGGAGGCAAAGAGACCTGGTTTAAAATCCTGATACTTGGGGAGCCTGGGTGGCTCAGTCAGTTGAATATCTGACTCTTGATTTTGGCTCAGGTCATGATCTCACAGTTCATGGGTTCAAGCCCCATGTCGGGTTCTGTACTGATGGCATGGAACCTGCTTGGGATTCTCTCTCTCTCCATATCTCTCTGCCCCTTCCCTGCTCTCTCTCTCTCTCTCAAAATAAATAAATAAGCAAACATTAAAAAAAATCCTGACATTTGCTGTGGCTGGGTGACATTTATCCTCTCTGAGCCTCAGTTTTTTTATCTGTAAAATGGAGAAACTAAATATATACCTTCGGTGTTATGACAGTTAGATGAAATAATATATGTAAAGCATGTAGAATAGCGCCAGGCAGATACTAAGATTTCATAATTTCCATACTCTGCCCAAAATAAATCCTATAAGGTTGGGCCTAAATTAGAAGTTATCCTTCATGCCAAAAAGTATAGAGCTCACTGTGACTACTCTGAGAGCCTAAGGCACATAGGGAAAAAAAAAAAAAAAAAGCAAGAAATGGCAGGCTACAAGACCAGGCCTCAGAAAAAGAAAGCATCTCCAGGAAATAAGTTGTTAGGGTTAAAAATTTCACAAAGCATATTGGTTGTATCAAGCTTTCTTATTAAAACACTTGACGTAGGGGCATCTGGCTGGCTCGGTCAGTAGAGCATGTGACTCCTGATCTCAGGGTTGTGGGATTGAGGCCATGTTGGGTGTAGAGATTACTTAAAAATAAAATCTTAAAAAAGAAAACACACATTTGATGTAAACTTTATTACATTGAATCTAAACTATGTGTCAGACACTGTCTTAAATGATGGAAATATAGAAATTAACAAGATATGTATTCTTCCCTCAAGGGACCCAAAGAACAGTGGAGAAAACCAATAATCATAGAAAATATACCATAAAATGTACAGTGGAGACCCCTCCCCCCCCAAAGAAAAAAAACAATTCTTCTTTGGTCAGCAAACAAAAAAGTTTCTAAAGAAGAAGCAACAGGTGAGTCTTGAGAAATACTGCAGCTTAGAAAATACTTAAGGAAGGGGTGCCTAGGTGGCTCAGTCAGTTAAGTATCGGACTCTTGATTTCAGCTTAGGTCATGATCTCATGGTGGATGAGATCGAGCCCCCCCTCCAGCTCCATGCTGATAGCATGGAGCCTGCTGGGGATTCTCTCCCTCTTTCTCTGCCCCTCCCCCGCTCACACTCGCACACACGCGCGGGCGCGCTCTCTCTCTCTCAAAATAAATGCATAAACATTTTTTAAAAAAAGAAAGAAAATACTCAAAGAAAAGAAGTTCATTGAACAGAGACCGGATCATAAAGAACTCGCAATTTTCATGGGAGGAACTGGAGCAATGTAAGTCAAAGAGGCAAAGCACTCCTTTTAAGGGATGTTAATAAGAATTGGTGTTAAAAAAAAAAAAAAAAAAACAAGTATGCCATAATCTAATGGATCCAGAACATGCTGGGTCTAAAAACGTAAACAGTGGCAAACAGATCTCTTTACCATAGGATTTCTTAGCACTTTTAACATGCAAATGTGTATTGTAAATCTCCAAAAGGAGAATCTGATGTAGGACATTTTCCAAACTTACCTGACTCAGAACCTCTTTTATTCCATGCTCCTCACAAGACATGTCATTCAACCCATTCTAGGATATGAGGTTGTTGTCTAAGAGGAGTGAATAAGGAGCTTCAGCCAGAGAGTGAGGTGAGCTAAATCCTCTTGCAGATCCCAAAGTCCTATAGAATAAAGTGCAAACTCCTCATCCCACCCTCCCAGCTTGACCCCGCACCACCTCTTCTAGCTACACATTTCCACTCCCTCCCTCCATGTTCTCTACACTTTGGACAAACTAGACATTTCATTTATTCCCAAGAATGTTTTTAAATTCCCTTGCTTCTGAGCTCTTGAAAAGTCTCCTTTTGAAATTCTACTTTATCTTTTGGGATACATCTCAAAGACTACTTCTTCAATAAAGTCTTTCATGATTCCCCAAATCATGTTAATAACACTCCCTGTGTGTCTTGCTTTTATTTCTAGTTGCCCTTCTTTTATTCTATTCTAACAGATGTCAGCGCTCATGTGCAATGGGAGAAAGTTGGTGGGGAGCGCTGGTGACTGCTTGCCAGAACTACCCAAACACCAATTGCAAAATTTTCCTTCTATAGCACTATTTCCTCTTCCTTTGCCCAGTGACTGCCCTACCTCTCTCTGTCTGTCTCTGTCTGTCTGTCTGTCTGTCTGTCTCTCTCTCTCTCTCTCTCTCTCTCACACACACACACACACACAGAGAAAAGGGTACCAAAATATCACTCACTTCACACAAATGTGCAGAGAAAATTCAGCTTCTTTATTTTGTCTGTAACCGATCTAATCTTTCTCATTAGCACCCACCTGGTGAGTAGTGATAAAAGCTGAGTTTATTCCTATCTTGTAAATTAATCTACTTTTTTCTGGAGAACCCAGTCTTTTCTGGATAAATGCCCAGTCTTTCAGAGGTCCTGATTCTTCCTTCTATTCTGCAAGAGGGCATCTGGGCATATGAGGTGTGTTTCCTGTGTCCTTCTGACGGTAGGAGGTCATCTGGGATTTACATTCTCCATCCTTAGGCTTTTCTCTGGACTGGTAATCATAAACTGAGACTGTCCCTCAGTGTTCTATTGTTAAATTTGGCAGTTGTTAAATTTGGCAGTTGACAGGATTCATGATCTGACCTCTCTCTGTTTCCTTAAGCCCTCATGATCTGATTTAAACCCATCTTCTATCACTAAAGCAGGTGGTCCTGGCCCAGGTGGTTTATCCATGGCTCTCAGCTACAAGGTCACCTCCACTCTGCCACAGAAACTATTGGCATGCTAGAATCTCACCTCATTTACTCTTCCCCCCCTCCCCTCTAGGGCCTGCAAGACAATCTGGGACCCCATCCAAGTAGGACTGGAACAAAAAGACAGCCCAGTAGAGCTAAAGTCAGTAGGTGCTCAATAAAAATGTGAATTCTAAGAGTTAGATTTTTATACATTTTAATGTTACCAGTGCCTAGGTATTATTTTCAAGAAGCTCTGATAAATTAAAATATAAATTTTATCCAAAGATTCAATGTTTTATATAATCATTTTAACATACACAAATTTGGTTACTTATTTTAGCTTATCATCATCACCCTCCATTTTACAGGATCATCATTTTACAGTAATAAGACCCCTACCCTCAGATACTTTAAGCTTTAAGAAAAATAATCATGATATGGATATACGAATGAAGAATAAGCAAGAGCACCATGTTAGCAGGAGCAAGGCCCCTATCCACAGTTATTTTAAATTTTAAGAAAAATAATCATGGTATAGATACACAAATGAGGAACAAGCAGACAAGAATACTTGAACAAAATATAACCTTTAAATCAGTGAGAAGGTCAAGACACAGAAAAAGTCTAACAGTGAGACAAGGGAAACAAGGGCTTGAGACAAGTGGACTTTGGAATGCAGGCAAAGTAGGATCCGGGAATTTCTCTCGGTAGTCATTCTCCATAAAGGCAACAGCACAGTGTTATTCAAAGGACATTAAGCATCTCTAAGAGTGACCCTAAACTCTTCTACAAATATGAAACTATGTAAATGGATTCCAAACTGATAGAATCTTTCAAATATTTCTCTAAAACATAGGTTCTGAATAAAGAAAATTAAAAAGAAAAGAAAATTAAACCCTTTCTAATACGCTAATCACATCTGTTCTTACTCCTCTGTATTAGTTCACCAGTCAGAGACTGGCTTCCAGCTTCCTGCTAATTGTGACATTAGCAGAATGTAACACTTGCTTTGGAAGAGAAGAGAGAAATCCAGACAGCTTTTAGCATTTGAGTAATTAATCATTTAGTAGGTAGTACCGGATGTTGGGTCAGGGGAGGAGGATTAGAAATCATTTTAATAGTGGATGAAAGGAAGGCAGGAGTTTTAGATACCATTTTCCTTCCCAGGAATATCCCAGAAGTTGTCATTAAAAAAAAAAAAAAAATTTATATCTGATACAGAGTCAGGAGTTCATTGGTTTATTTCTTTTTATTTTTCATTTTAAGTAAAGTCTTCCCTGAAGATTGCTGCACCATGTAAGTATGAAGCCAAGCATTGACTATTTCATCACACCAAATACCATCTCTTTTCCTCTGAAAGGTGTTGAAAGGTTCATTTAATCCAATGACTCAATTGGAAACTTTAACAATGCATTTTATATGACACACAATTTATCTAGGTTTTAAAAAATACATTGGAAGAATACCTTTGTACATTTCAATGACCCTGAGAGAACCTCAGTTACTTTAGATTATATGGATATTGTGCTACAACCTGCCTGCTTAACTGTAAACTTTTATCTCCAATTAACTTCTGCCTATGATCTATTTAAACCCTCAGAGAAGGTGGGAGAGGTAGGAAGTCAGGCATAATGGTTCTTCCTGGAATAAGGCAGCTCTCAACCAGCTTACAGGTATCAAAGGGCAAGGAGGCCAACAAAAGCTACAGAAAACAGGGGATCTTACCTTCATTCAGCCTACACTGAGCCTGGTGGGCATGATCTGGTGGGTTGAGCTAAAACGCAGAAACATTCCAAGTGGGCAAAGCAACAAAGAGAAGAGCCTGTCCAGACCTTCCCAGGCTTAGCAAGCACTGGCTCCATGTAGCCACCGGGATTCAGGATCAGAAGGTCCAAACATTAGAGGGCATTCATTAGCACAATGAGGGCAGAAGCAGAAATAAAATCCTACAGCCTGTACAAGTGTATGCACGTCAGTTGGATGAAGGTGGTATATAACAGATAACCACAACTGATCCAATAGAAAGAGAGTTGAGGTCCATTACAAGTGAAGCCAAAGGAAAGATGAGAGATAAGGTGTCACCTTGCAAAGTGAGCTGTGTCCACAGTGCTTGTAGATCAGTACTACCCTTTTGGGAGGTGGAGAACTTCCTTTAATATGTCTACCAAGATATGATCCCTTCCTTTCTGAAGGAGACTATATCCTCTTGATGATGTGCACATTTGTAACATGCTAAATTCTACCCGCATTTAATTAGCACATAAAGCACTGAGTGACTCTCCCAGGAAGACGGTATCAGACCTCACTGAGTATTTGTTCTGGGTTAGGTAATACCACTAACACGTGTGGTACAATGATCTGCTGCTTTCCATTAAGTCACAGCAACTGTTCCTCATCATAACGCCCCATAATGCCCTCTGTGTCCTGGGCTCCTGCTTACAACAGACAGAAAAGAGGACAATCCAGCAATTTCAGGTCATAGTCCCTCATTAAGTTAATGATCTGATTGGGGTCAAACCCTGGGCTTCACATTTGAATCACCTGGGGAATGTCTGAAAAACAACGAAGGTCTGGATAAGGCCTGGATGTGGTTATTTCTTAGAGCTTTCCGGAAGAATGTAATGTGCCCCAGGGCTGTGCATGATTGTCCAACTGAAGGCATTACACCCAAACAGCAGCAGATTACAATGCTGACAGTTTTTCAGATCAGGGAAAGCTCTGAAACTGGCTAATCCCTGTGCAAGGGAGCACAGCACAGGACAGTTCCTGCCCTCCAGAAAAAAATGATTTCAAATTGGTTTGTCTGTTGTTCTGTAGGGTTGTTGTTGTTGTTAACATATTGGCAGCCCATCCCGGATATGTCTAAGAATCTCCTTGCCAAGAAATCCCCAGTAATCACTTAACCCCAGCTATGTATTCATTTAACCCAGGTTTCTATGGGCCACACAGACCTGCAGAGAAACACTACCATGGCCTTAGGGACCATCACAGTGTAACTGATTCTACCCCAAAACTCCCCATGCTGTCCTCTGCTGCCCTGGTAGTCCTGAGTGGTTCATATTCCTCCCTTGCAACAATTTCCACTTTTCTGCAGCCACTGTCACTGGTTTCCATTCTCCTATAGCTGCCATTATTGAAGGCTTATTGAGCAACCACAATGTCAAGCAGGAGACTGGGTTCCTGTATAGTATTTCATGCCTTCCCTGACCACACAGGTTGGGTTAATTAACCTTCCAACATGCTGAAAGAGCTCCCTCTACTTACTTTCTGACAGGAACTTCTCTTCTTTTACAGACCCAGTGCTTGCCTGTTTTCTTGCCTACATACCCAACATATGCACCACGAGAACAGTACTAGGTTTTTAGCCATTATTTGATCCCCAACAATTTCTCTTCCTCTGTTACAAAGCAGGACACTCTTAGAGGCAATCCACTTGGAGGCAGCCTGACACTGAAACATCCTGCCTGATTTCAAATCCTGCCTGTCACTTACTACTGGTCGTAGGACCCCAGGCAAGTTTCTTAGCCTCTCTATGCAAGCATTTCCTCCTCTGTAAAATAAGGATACTAAATAATAAATGACAACAGTACATATAAAACTATTACTAAATATGAAGTGTTTAAAAGAGAAACTGACATCGATGACCAATTGTCCTAGTTTGCCCAGGACTGAGAGGGCTCTCAGGGTGCAGAACTTTCAGTTTGAAACCTGGGAAAGTTTCAAGCAAACCAGGATGAGTTGGGTCACCTCACTTGGCACACAGTAAGCAGTATATACACGTTAGCCTTTTTGGCTTGATGTAGTTGGTGAAACATGGAAAGATGGTTCTTTTGGACCATAAATAGATGGTTAAATATCTGTAATTTCTGTTACTTTCCCAAAAGTCAAGTCATTTGAACAAGATGCATCCCCCACTAAATTGCTCATCCTGAGACCAGGACTCAATGTGCTTATGGATTCTTTTGTCTTCAAACTTATCCAAAGTAGAGGCCTGAATCACCTCTGTTCCATCTTCCCAAGGTGCCTACATTAAAATCACAAACTCACTTCTCATTGGTTTATTTACTCTTCAGTCCTGCTGGTTAGAAATAGGCTTACTTCACATTGGCTCATTTGTTTGATCTTGTTTAATGAAGCAAATGTTTGCAACACTAGGAAGTAAAATATTATTACTGTCGACGGTGCCCAATGTTATTTGGCTTTCCATCATAGTGCTTGCTATGCATAAACAAATGGCATTTCTTCACCTTCCTCATCTCTACAAGCTGCATAATCACAAACAATATTAAAAATATCTCTTATGCATTGGTCCAAGCTCACATAGAGATGTATGCGTGTAACATAATTAAAAAGTAATGTGAATTTTCATAAACACAACAGAGCTTAGCATTGCAAAATGATGTTGTCACTCTGAAAGGAAACAACAGGGAGTATGAGAAGGAGCAGAACTTTCATGCCAGATACATCCCAATTCTCTCCTAGTTCCAAGGGGTCTTAAATCACCTAAACATTTTTTAAAAAAATTTTTACTGTTTATTTTTGAAAGAGAGACAGAGTGTGAGGAAGGGAAGGGCAGAAAGAGAGAGACACCAAATCTGAAACAGGCTCCAGGCTCCGAGGTGTCAGCACAGAGCCCAACATGGGGCTCGAACGCACAAACCACGAGATCATGACCTGAGCTAAAGCCAGATGCTTAACCAACTAAGCCACCCAGGCGCCCCTAAAATCACCTAAACATTTTGATTCTATTTCTTTATCTGACTGACAGGGATAATACTTGCTTCGTAGGACTTCTGTGAATATTAAATGAGAGCAGTGTATATTAATCACGGAGCTTCCTTCTCACTTTTAAATCTAAGTCATCCCGGGGTGGAAGCCGAGGCACAAAGGCATTCCAGAGAGGATGCTGCTACAAAAAATATTTTTGAAATTGCTTATACCACAGCCTTGTAAATTTCTAAACAAACAAAAATTCATTCTGACTCAAATTTGGGGAATAAAGTGGGTGACCTGAGCAGGGCAACACTCTCTGTAGTAAAAACAGAATTCCAAACCACTTCCAATTTGGCATTGTCCAAATAGAATCAATTTGTGTGCAAATTAATTCTTAAAATGTTTAATATTCCTCAGTTTATCTTTTAACAGTTCTGGTGTCAGGAAAGGGAACTGAAGAAGACCCCCAACAGCCCCCAGGAGCAACAGGCAACGAGATATAAGTACCTTGAACTCTGCTGCTTTCTTGCTGCCTCTGGAGGTGGTGGATAAGCCGTTCCCGGATTTTGGATCCTAGTTCCAAATCTTTGGCGTTATGCGTTTTCAGACTTTATATTAGCTTCTCCCTACCTGCCCCCACCTCTGGCCTCCTCCCCCAACTGGTTCCAGAAACTAGCCGGAGTTGGAAAGGGTCTGACTTAGAAAACAGTACTGAATCCAAAATAAGGCTGGACACACCTTCAAAACCAGACTGGGTCCAGGGTCAGACTGGGTCCATGTTAGAAACACAATTGGGACCAGGAGGAACTAGGTCCGGAATGGACAGGGTCTGACTTAAAAACTGGGCTGGATCTCAAGTCAGACTGGGTCCAATTAAGAACCCGGATTGGGTCCAGGAAGGACTAAGTCTGGGAATAGACAAGGTCTGACTTAAAAACTGGACTGGATCCGAGGTCAGACTGGGTGCAACCTGGAAGCCTCATGGGGTCCAGGAAAGACTGGGTCCATGGACTGACTGGGTCTTAGAAACTGCGCTGGATCCAACTTAGAAACCGGACTGGGTCTAGGACAAACTAGGTGTTACTTAAAAACCGGACTGGGTCTGAGGACAGACTAGGTCTGATTTAAACTGGACTCAGTCAAGTATGAGGCCTCAGGTGAATAAAATTTTGTTTTAATGCTGAACAAGCAGGTTAAGCTAAACTATTGTTTAATGCTGAATTAGAGTGTTCACAGTGGAGAACTTTTAACCATCTTGGGTAAACTTATCCATTTAGGAGGCACCCTAGACAAAAAGGGGTCTCGGCCAAGTGCTCACTCTAAAAGGGAAGAGGGAAAATTATTTTTCTTCTCTATACTTTCAGATGACCAGGATGAGACACACTGAGACACCCCACTCACTCTAGAACCTATAGACTACATCCCGGAAAACTGGCAATAAACAGGAAAAGGTAAGAATTTTTACTGGGCTCCTGGGTGGCTCAGTCGGTTGAGCATCCTAATCTTGATTTGGCTCAGGTCGTGAACCTAGTTTTGTGGAATCAAGTCCTGAATTGGGCTGAGTGCTTACTGGGGAGACTGCTTAAGATTCTGTCTCCCTCTGCCCCTCTCCCCCACTTGTACAGTCTTTCTCTCTCTAAAAGAGAAAAACAGGAAGGAAGGAAGGAAGGAAGGAAGGAAGGAAGGAAGGAAGGAGAAGAGAAAGAAAGAAAGAAAGAAAGAAAGAAAGAAAGAAAGAAAGAAAGAAAGGAAGGAAGGAAGGAAGGAAGGAAGGAAGGAAGGAAGGAAGGAAGGAAGGAAGGAAGGAAGGAAGGAAGGAAGGAAGGGAGAAAGAAGTGTTGGGGAGGATGTGGAGAACAAGAAACTTTTGTGCCTGGTTGGTGGGAATATGCAAATTGGCTCAGCCACTATAGAGTGTAGTATGAAAGTTCCTCAAAAATTAAAACTAGAAATGTCATGCAATTCTAATAATACACTACTAGGTATTTACACCCCCCCCCCAAATGAAAACACCAATCCAGAAAGATGTATGCACCTTTATGTTTATTGCAGCATTATTTTCAGTTGCCAAGATATGAAGTAACCCAGATGCCTATAGACAGATGAATGAATAAAGAAGATGGGTGTGTATTTATATTTATATATTTATATGTGTACATATATTTACACATATATATATGTATAGTAATATTGGAATAGTACTCAGCCATGAAAAGAAAGAGTTCTTGCCATTCATGACATGAATGGACTTAGAGAATATTATGCTAAATGAAATAAGTCAAAGAAAGATAAACACCATATGATTTCACTTATATATGGAATCTAAAAAACAAAACAAACATCAGAAACAAGCCCATAAATATGGAAAACAAACTGCTGGTTGCCAGAGAGGAAGGAGTAGGGAGATGGGCAAAATTGATGGATAGATGTAAGAAGTATAGTCTTCCAGTTATGTAACAAATAAGCCACAGGGATGAAAGGTACAGCACAGAGAATATAGTCAACGGTATTACAATAATGTCTTATGGTGATAGATCATAGCTACATTTGTGGTGAGCATAGCATAATGCATAGACTTGTTGAATCACTATGATATACACCTGAAACTGATGTAACATTGTATATCAAATATATTTCAATAAAAAAAAATTCATGGATTCGAGCCTTGTGTCTGGCTCTGTGTTGACAGCATGAGCTTGCTTGGAATTCTATCCCTCTCTCTCGGCCCCTACCCCACTCATTCTCATTCTCTATCTCAAAATCAATAAACTTTAAAAAAATTAAAAAAAAAAAAAACAAAGATGAGTAACACTAAAACATTTTTTCAACCATCTGAGCAGGTGACTTTAACTTATTCTATCTGCCATAAATACAATTCTAATCCAACCATTCTTTTATAAACTGGTGAATTTTGTATTACCTTTCAACCTGTCTCATGGCTAAAATTTTTACATGAAAGCTGTAAGACCTCTGTGTATGTATCTTACAGATGTGTGATATTTTTGTACCTCAGAATGGTATTGTCAAAGTTAATTTATAAAGAACTCTATTTAATTGACTTAAAGACAAACAAGCATTTAAATAAATCAAGTATACTCTCAGAAATATAGTATCTAACCCTAAAGAATTTTAAGTTTACATGATCTAGGATAATCTTTGGTAAATAAAAGCTAGTTTAAGTTTGTTGATTTAATCAAAACAGGCATGTCATTAGTTACCAACACCAAATATAATACTTTTATTCTACTTAGGTTTCCTAATAGTCAAATAAACTCATGCTATCTCTGTTAAAGAATTTGTTTTAGCAAGAAAGATAACATAAGATGGTAGTTAGCTGTTTAATACCTCATGAAATTTTCATGAGTTCTCTAAACATAATTGTTAAGAACAAATAAACTAAATATGTGTAAGTAAAATAAAAGTTTATAAATAAAACTTCAGTAATAATTGTGCTTTATGGTATGTCTACTTAACAATAATTTCCAAAATCTTTTGGTAACTTGAAACCTTAAAGTTATACTGAGATAAATTGAATGATGGATATTCACTGAATATCCAGACCATTTCCAAATAAGATAACAACTTATAAAATGTTACTGAAACATTAATTACTGAGCATAGGTTTATCTACTGTTGACTTCCTTTCTTACAAAGGAACTAGAAATATTTGGATCTATTAGTAAACATGTCTTGTGCCACACTGAAAAATTTATTACAAGGAAGAATGTACTTCTAGAAATTGTGACATGTATTTATAAAGTTGCCAATCCACAGAATGCTACTGTAACAGTCCTTGCTTCTTAGTTTTTATTAAGAATAAAGGATTCTAAGAGTTAAGAATTCTAATCAATATATGGAATTAAAATTACTTAAAAATAATAAGGGTGAAAGGAAACCACTTTGTATGAAAGTTAGTAAGGAAAGTAGAATGAACAACTGTTGTTCCAGAAAGAGAAAGACAAAAAACATAAGACAAAACATGACTGGAGATATATATATACATATATACATATACATATACGTATACATATACATATACTTACTATATATATATATATACACATATATATACATACATATATATATATAGTAAGTTTGTTGCATAGACTTTGTTGCATAACTTGTTGCATAGACTCAACAAGTATGCATTATGCTATATATGTATATAGAAGGGATATGGACAAGAAATCTTTGAGAAGAAATTTTATGCATCAATGTAACAAAATTGGAATGGATTTAAGTTTTTAAAGTATGAGTTTTTTTTAAATTAGTTTATTTACTTTGAAAGAGAGAGACAGAGAGGAGGGGAGGGACAGAGAGAGACAGAGAGAAACAATCCCAAGCAGGCTCCACAATGTCAGCACAGAGCCCAATGTGGGGCTTCAACTCATGAACCCTGAGATCATGACCTGAACCAAAACGAAGACCCAGACGCTTAACTGATACCCCAAAGTATGAGTTTTAATATCAAAAGTACATTGGCACAAAATTAGACTTCTGTTTTCTCTCTGTTAAAAGGACAATGGTTTCTTGGTCTGCTCTTGGGTAAGAGAATGTGAGAGGTGTTTTTCTACCTTTTGGGTAATCTACCTGGAAAGGAAGATTTGTGTCTTACCAAAATAATTTGCTGTGTTTCATGCTGTCTTTATCAGGTCTTTGATTCCTTAAGAAAAGCCAGTTTTCTCAATATTGAAAGACCTCAGTATTATTCATAACGAGCTAAGTACTATTTCATAATGAGCTGAGAGTCTATGTAGTCAAATGCTCAAACTTTTGACAAATTCTCAAAATAAAGCTCTAAATGGAGTCTTTTTTACCTCAAAGTTACTTTGACATTTCCCAGAGGGTCTCTGAAAAGTCTCAAAGGATTTGCCTCACCTTGTAAAAGAGAGATGTTAAACTATTAGGTTTATTTGGTGGTGTATTTTGCGTGGTAAATTATGTGGGAAGCATTGTCAAATAAAAAGAGACGGCAGATCTTAGGTTATCTGTGTATGGATATGTTACTAACATGTGTATCCCAGAAATTGTCTAAAGTTTCTGGAAACTTGTCAATACTCTCATTGTCCAACTATTATCCTAAATTATTGTCTGCCACAGAAATAACTACATTTCCTTGTCAAATGAATTCTCATCAGATCATTCATTAACCATGACCATTTTTAAAGTCTTTTTTGTCATTTAGTTATTGTCTTACTCTTTTGCAAGGGTGCTTCATCTTCAGAGAAATTCATGGAAAGGACTCTGACAAGTACTCTGGATATAGGTTTCTGTTAACTTTAAGATCACAAAACTGAACTAGATAATAACTTTTAGAATAAAAAACTGGACTCAAGGAGAACCAGAATCAACAATATGATATTGAATGAACTGATGAAGATGATTATATTTTGTATAAATTTTCTTTGAAATATTACTGGTTCCTTAATGTTATATTTTTGCAGATTTAAGGAAACCTTTTTCACTTTTCTCATAAGCTATCTATGACCTACAGTAAAGTATGTCTATGTAAACAAAATTGTAACATTTCCTTGTTGTCCCTGATTTATCTAGAATTCAGAAACCTATTGAGTATTCTTATTTTCATGACAATACAGTTATTTGCATAAGTTCAGTGAGAATCTGCTCTCCCTGTAACAAGATATAATTGGAAACATTGGTTTTTACTAAGGCACTAAGGCTTTGACTAGAAAGTCATATTTGAGAATATGCATAAAATCAGATATAATCAGAACAGTTTTAAGGAACTAAGGTGGACATTATGGAGCCAATAAAAGTCCCTTGGGAAACCTGACCTTGTACCTTGGCTTACAAAGTTCCCAACAGTCTTACCACGTGACTATGAAAAGTCAAGTCCTGGCAGGCCCAGGAACCTCAGGTTATCTAGGCAACCTCCAGAAGAGTTCACCCAAATCTATAGAAATTCCAGGCAGAGTCTGATGGTGAATTCTTGGCTTGGCTTCTAACCCTACAAAGGCTTTTAAAAGTCTAGTTTAAGATTCTTTATGAAAAGTTCCAGCAAAGCAGATTTAAAAAGAGCCTACCTGCATGATCACTGTTCTTGCCGTACTTCTGTAAATAATCAGGCCGCCAGACTTATTTTATAAACAAATTAGCCTTCCTGTCACTACCTTTGATACAGATGATGGTGATTGTAGAGGGAAAAATTATGTTTCTGTAAAAAATTATAACACAACTTTGTGGATACCAGATTCTAGTGCCATTCATTGTCTTTGATTTTTATTAAGTATCTATAAACCAAACTGGATCAGTAATTCCTCTACTTTCTCCTAATATCCTATAACTCTCCAGGCTAACACTTTCAATTTTCTCCCACTCCTCTGATTTGGAATCAGTAAGAAAAAAGACTGCCCTTGAACACTTTGGAAGGGACCATACCAGGTCCTCCTCACCACCCAAACAGCAGCCAAACTTCACATACTTGAACCTTGGATCCACATCCCCCAATCAAAAAGGGCTCCTCCAGCTACACACTAGCTGGAGATCTAAATTTTAAATTGATTGGGGAAGTTTCTCCCCAGAAGCAGAGAGCATCTTGAAGTAGACAGCTCTCCCAAAATCACTGATCAAGATCTTTATCTCCAACATAGAATCTTTATTGCTGCTGCCTTTTTGCTACTTGCTTTTTCCTCTCTCTCTGTTCACACATGGGAAGACAGTGCTCCTTAAGTTTGGCAACTATCACTGAATAGTTAAGGCTGTAGCTGCACAAGTCCCTAGATTTTCTTCCTAAGGTGGGTTTAGAGAATAGAGTTGCTTTAGATTACCTATTGGCTGAACAAGAAATCAGTACTGTGGCAAATATCTTCTGCTGTAGCTCGATCAACACCTATGCTATTGTGGTAAATACAGGAAATTAACAAACAAGCCACTTGGCTAAAACAGGTTGATCCACTTCAGGTAATTACATTGATTTATTTGATACCGACTGGTTTGGTTGTTAGGGGCCCTGGCTAAGGAGCACACATCAGTCTTTTGGTATTATCCTCCTAATAGTTATCATTGTAGTCTCCCTGATACACAATGTTCTCCTATGCGTCTAGAATGCATGTGCATAAGCATCAGCAGTACGTTGGATGATCTCACTATACTTGGAGAAACAGAAACAAGAAAACAAAGAGACAAACTGCAAAAACAATTCTTCCCCAGATCTGACATCTTGACCTGTGAGTTTCACAATGAGAAAAGATCAACTTAACTCTAATGGTGACTGAGAGTGGTGTTAATACCAAATTTTTGGTCAATCTCTCATGTATGAGAAGATGACCAAAAGGTGGGCATTATCAAATTAATTCAATAAGGAGGCCATTAGACTGATGTGACTCTAATGCCATGGCAGCCTATGTAAGCAAACCAAAACCCAATCCCGTCAGTACCTCAACATTGCAAAATCAAAGCTCAAGAACAAGTAATTACAAACAGCCAACTAGACTCCACACCATAGCCAATCAATAATTTCCCTACTTGAGCCTTTTCCCTATAAAAGTCTCTCCCAGAGCTCCTGACAGTGGAGCCCTCCTAATCACTTTGGGTTTGGTGCTGCTGGTTCCAATTGATTTTTGTTCAAGTAAAATCTTATTTCTTTTTTCCAAATAAACTCTTAAAACCAACCAACAAATAAATAAATAAATAAATAAATAAATAAAATAAATAAATAAATAAATAAATAAATAAATAAATAAATAAAGTAATAAGGAGAAGTAGGTCATAAACTAACTCTGAGGCAATTCTGAGAGAGGAGTTTCAAAAACATTCTGCAAACTGATAGAATCTTCCAAATTCATTTATAGATTTCCAAGGTAATTCCTTGAAACAGCAACCCTAACCTGAATGATTGCTTCTAGGATCATTTATTTTAATCACATTTATTCTCATCCCTTTTATGTAATTAAAAATAATTCTGATTTCAGGCACTGATTTAGATACTCTCATCACCACTGATGCTTGATCTGTCATAAACCAAAGCTGAAAATTATTTCCTGTTATGTACATTCTTCAGAGTTTACATAACAACAAATAGGTTGTATCTGTTACACACGTTACTGTTGCTGATGGCGACATGTAGGGCAGATTTCCACAGCCAGAATGACGAATAGATTTGTGTTTCCCATCTTGACATTTAGGATAAAATACCACAAAAATTGGTTAAAAATCTTTTGGTTTCAGTGTGATTAAATAATATGCTTGCATTAATATCTGTTCACTTTGCTGCGAACTCTTGCCCTCAATATGCATTATCAGAAACAGTGCTTTTCTGCTAGGACGAGCTGCCATAACTATCTCAAAGAAAAAATATGCTCTTGGCCACAAAGATAAATTATAGAAGAATTTTTTAAAAAGTTAGGTTTACTGATTTAAGAGGCACGTGGTGAGCTTTCAGACCTCAATTAAGGTTGTGATTTCAGAAAAAGAAAATGAATTTTCCAAGCAATTAGGTGGTAATAGATCTAATAGCTTTGGGGGAAAATAAATGGGTATTTTTAACTTTGACAACTGGCTGCCATGCATTTGTTATATAACCTCTTTTGATAAGTATTTTTGTTCCAAATACCTTTTTTAATTATCTGAAAATGCCTTTTGCAGGGAATTATAAAGAGTAACAACCACAAAGGAGACAGGCATTCTGCCCTACAGAGTCAATGGCATTCACTTTTCTAAAAACATCTCACGTTAATTTCATAATACTCATTTTTAAAGGTCCAAAAATATGTGCTTACCGATAAACCGTATGGTCTCAGAAGGATATTTTACAAGAAAATGTGTCAGCTTTCATAAACTTCCACAGGGGACCCTTTTCCTTTTGAAAGAAAAAAACCTGACTTTGAAAACACACTGGAACTTGAACATGAAAAGATCTTTTAGCAGTATGAGAATGTAATAGAATCCAACAAAATCAGTGTATTTCATATTAAAGTAAGGCCCTGTGTTCAGCTCATCCATGGGACAAAAGAACAAATCATTGCTTACAGTGATGTAGCATAGGTATTCAAAGTTAATGGAGATTTAGATTCCTCATTTACTTATAGTTAAAGGAAATGCTAAGGAAAGGCTAAGATTGATTCATCTGGAAATAGAAGCATTTTTCTATACCTTATGCTATAGGCAAAAATCTTTTTTAAGCTTTTTTGTTCGCAGTGTGCAATTTTCTTCGTTATTTAACCCCACTTTTCACCAGCCAATTCTATAGAGTGTTCAAATGCATTCTGCAAAGTCTCACAAAGACAGAAATCTTCTATCCACCAGTTTTGTATGAGCAGGAAAGAAATTATTTGAGTTTTGTTGTGGTTCTCCTGGAGGCCCCAGAAGCCTGGCCTCTCTAACCTACAGAATAGCACAAATACTTGGCTTTGGGGCAGAGGAAAATATTTCAACCTAATAACTGAATGAGATTTCTCTACAAGAGGACATAAAAAACTAAAACACACAGTGGTTGAACCTAAAACTTGGCCGGAGACAAAGGAAGTTTCATGTCCACTTTGCTGGAGTTGAAATAATTGTTCATGAAATGGGGATTCTGAGATTATACCATCAATCAGTTAATGAGTAATGAGTGGAACAATAGCCAACTGATTCAGTCACTTTAGCCACACCGATAATGAATATTGATTTCTAAATCCAAATCATTCAGGAGGTGATCTATAGTGTTTACTCAGTTGCTCTGTTCACCTGGCCCCTTAGTAATGGATCTGTAGAGTGCTTGCTCTCCTCTGAGATCAAAGCATAATGTATTGGTGCTAATAGAAAAATAGCAGTTCTCCTAAGCTCAGGATCCCTGTCTCCATGGGAGGAAGCAAGGGGAGCGGAGTGTCCTCGGCTCAAGAAAAGCTGGGACAGGACCTCAGTGCCACAGAATTAAGCAGGAAAAGCAGCACAGGTCATAGAGCCACAGTGACATAGGGTCAAGCTTAAAAGCATAAACACATAATAATGATAACAACAGGTGGCATATACTGAGCATAAATATTTGTCAGGAATCGTACGTATCTCAGCAACCCTTGACAACCTTTGAGATACATTCTATCCCTGTCTCAGGGCAAAACTGCGATTCAGGAAGCCAGTGGTGGAATCAAAGTTAAATCCAGGCATCTGACATCTGAGTCCTTGCTTTTGCCAGAACCTCTTGGTAGCACTGGCCAGAAGTGAGTAAATAGTCAAAATGAACATAAAACTGAATTAATCGGCCAGACATCAAGAGAGGGGCAAAAGGAGACGGTGGGCAAAGGTTCAAGGGGCTGAGCCCTATAGCCAGGACCAGCAGGTAGGTATGTGATGCTGCTTTAGAAGCCTGTTCTCAGCCACATCCAGCAGCTATGGCCTGTCTCCCTTTAATCGCCTGCAATTATGAGCCACCTTCAGGCAGGGATAACTAGAAATAGTCATATTGGCAAATATGGGTAATTCAAGAGCAAATCCCCCAGGTCAGAATTCCTTCAGGTATCCTCACATTTTAGGACAACTATTATTTTAAAATCTACTTGTAAACCCTTGAGAAGAGGGTAGTAACATGTGGCTAGCATGTCTTCATCTGAGAAGCTCAAACCATTTCACAGTGGCCCTGGGAAAAGAATCATTACTCAGTGCCCAGAAGCTAGGGTTGGAGTATTAGAGAAGAACCCAGTGTCTTCCTATGGCCCTGTGGGGTATTGTGCACTTTGACCTAGGGCAGAGAGAAAACAATGGTAATTTAGAAATTGGAATCTCACAGCTTTTTTTTTTGGCAGAAATTACATGTTTCCAGAATCTCTGAAGGATGAATGTATTGCTTATTGTGAATCAGGGAATCAGTGGCAGAGTCTATGGGGCCTACCAGATTAACTGTTTTGCCAGCGTCGATTTGTTAAGCAATTAGAACATGTGCCAAATAAAGTCTTACACCCATTATGCCACACTGGTAAATAGCCAGCTTTAATCTTCAGTACCTTTAAATGGCTGCCATTATATTATATTGTCCTCAGTGGATCATGCATCTGTTTATAATCCTTCTCTTTCTAGAATTGTGGTTTGTAAAGAAATAGATCCGACCAGTGAAACCCATAGTATGGAATTATCTTTACTACATAAATTTATAGTGCTTTATGTTTACAAAAGATTTTGTTGTTGCTGCTGCTAGTTGTTCTTTTCAATGGATCTGTTTAGGTAAGTATGGCTATTTTCATTTCACTCCTGAAGGCTGACAGAGATCACATTGCTACAATTTACCCACTAAACTCATGACCCAAACAGAAGTCATATGCTGACACCCAGCATAGTGTTTGGCCCATTTTTTCTTTCACTTAGGCAAAAGGTAAAAAAATATGGACAATTAACCAATTTCCACTTAACTAATGATTATAGATGTATAGGTTAAATGATTCAGACCAAATCCTTTCCTAATCCTCATTCACATCAGTACTAGTATTTCTGGCAAGAATTACTTACTAAAGTAATTGCACTTTAGTAGCATGTGTACTGGTTTTTTATTTTCTTAATTTTTTTTTTATTTTTAAGATTTTAATTTTTAAGTAATCTCTATACCCACTGTAGGGCCCTAACTCACAACCTGAGATCAAGAGTTGCATGCTCCACCGAATGAGCCAGCCAGATGCCCCTGTACTGGTCTTTTGGTTTTGCATATTAAGATTTGAGTGCAAACATGCTTTAGACCAGGACTGTACTGGTTCTGCAGGGCCATAAGGGCAAGCACAGGGACTAAAGGCCCAGACACACTTCAAGTGACAGTATGCTCAAAAAACCACAACATACACATCTAAAATGTCCTGAAAAACCGATGTACCCAAAAGCGTGTGATAACATTCAGGTCAAATCCTAACGAATAAAATCCAACTGTAGAACTGCTAAGAGAAAACTTTCTTAGCCACCGTCAACAGCCACCTGGTTTCAAACAATATTTAGCAAACCAAATTCCAGCATACCAAACAAAGAAGGAACATTCTCTAGACTCTGGTGTGATGATATTTGATAGCATAAACTAAGGGAATACACACTAAAACAGTGGTTCTCAAAGTGTGGTCCC
Source organism: Neofelis nebulosa (assembly GCF_028018385.1). Lineage (NCBI taxonomy): Eukaryota > Metazoa > Chordata > Mammalia > Carnivora > Felidae > Neofelis > Neofelis nebulosa. The sequence goes on from NC_080785.1 coordinate 41,711,309, forward strand.
AAACCCCAAACATCAGCATCACCTGGAATTTGTTAGACGTACATATTCCCAGACCCCTCCCCAGACTCACCAAATCAGAAACTTGGGCAGGAGCCTAGCAATCCAGTTTCACAACTTTTCCAAGGGTTTCTGACGCACACTAAAGAAGAGGATCTGCTTCAAGTAGAATGAGATCAGGAAAATTTCTTGAAGGAAGATAATCTTGAGTCAGACTTCACAAGAAACAGAAGGCTTGCCCAGTTTTCCCTCTTGATAGAAGCCTCTACAAGCAAGGCCACAAAAGCCCAGATTAAATATTTACCCTTTCAGATAAGTTTAGGCTCTGTTTAATGCTAAACTGTATCATGCAACTACTTTGGCTGCTCCATTTTCTACTGACATTTCAGCCTAAAATATATACTCCCCAGGCAGCCAGTGAGCTATCTTAAGAAAACTAATAATCACTCTCAAATACTTGAGATTTCACATGTTATCCTTCAAGATGAAATGTGAATTACTTCCCTCACTGGCAATTGTTACTTCTTTTCTTTGTCCATTTTGCAAACTATATGTTTAGTTCAAAGGTGAAATGTGTAGGAAATTTACAAAGAGGTTAAAATTAATGTGAACATGATACTAGAAAGATTGCTGAATTCTAGTCAACATTTTTTAAAGTTCTTATTTCTTGCCACAGAGTACAGTTTTTCTTAACACAAATATACTACTCCCTTTCATTAGGCTCCATTTGATGACAATTTTAGTGTTCTACTTCCCCCTTGTGGTGAAAATTAGCATTTTTACTATTTCTGAAATCTAAAGGTTGACAGAGAACAGCAAAGGCTTATTTATACTCAGCATCAAGTTTAAATGGAAATTGACAAATTCAGCCAATCATTTCATTGATTTCTCTATAACATTCAAATTCAGATCTTTTTTAAATACCTGATGGTTGGTAGAATTTGTTCCTTTTCATCCTGATATATGAAATTATCTAGATGCAGACAAAAACAAATGATGGGAGTAGCCAATTTTTTTTCAAACAGCATTAAATTGTTGACTTTTTTAGTGTTCCTGAAAATAGAAATTCAAGGCATCAGAATAATGCAATCATTACTGTCAAATATAAAGTCGCTAATGACTCTACAGATAATTTGTGGTAGGCTTCTCAACATTTATTTTGTAAATACTGCACTAGTTAATGGATAGCTCACTAGAAAAAAAAAAAGGCCCAGTTTAGTCAAAATTTCACTATAAAATCTGAAATTTACAGCTGTAGAGTTGACTTCTCAATGGTGCAGGATTAAGTGCCATCACAGCAACAAATTTCAGTCATTCATCAGAATGTATTTTGAGTTGAATTACTGGGGTTATGAGTGTGGTGTGTCAAGACTGACAATTTAAAAATATAAAACCTTCAGAAGTCAAAGAAAATAAGGGAAGAAATGACAATTTCAACAGCTATGTTTGCATTCATGTTGCATTCAAGTTGTCAACTCCTATACAGTGTCTGTGTGATAATCTCAAAAGCATTGATTATATGGGGCAAATGATGAACCATATAGGGGTCTGATTAATGAGGGTGAACTGGTTAGGATAACCAACCTCAATCCAAGAAAAAACTGGGATAAATAACCGTGGACTCAACCTTCAAATAATTCTAGTTTCCTTCATCTCTGATATTGTTAAGCAGTGACATTTTTTAAAACACTTGCTATATTCAGGATGCTGAGCTAATGAGCCATCTTGTCCTTCAAGGACTAGCTCAAATGCCAGATCTCTAAAGCCAGACAGAATGAATTCTTCCTCTTCAATGGTAAGATAGTGCTTATTCCTACAACTAGGAATATGCTTCACACATGATTGTATAACTATTTTGTGCCCAGCTGTCTTCCTCACTAGGCTCTGAGCTCTTTGAGGAGAGGAACCACATCTTAATCATGTAGAATTACTAAAATCTAGCATAGTGCCTAGCATATAGTAAGTGCTCGATATTTTTTTTTCTAAATGAATTGAATAAATGAGGGTGAAGGGTGTGTTACGAAGGAGTTGAAAGTATAATATTGGCCTTCAATTAGTTTATGGTTTATCTGCATAGGTTCTCTAAGTGTATATTGACTGGTTTGGTCTTTGTATGATTGTAAGAAGTATAATAAAATGTATGTGATCTCTTCTGGGGTTAAGGAGAACTAAGAGAGGTTGTTTATTTGTTAAATGCCCCTTAAATCATCTTTTCCACTGGCTCTTCCTTAAAGGCACAGAACTTGCTGTGTAGTCAGATGAAACTGGGCACCTTTATTTTTTTTTTAATTTAATTAATTAATTTATTATTTTGAGAGAGAGAATGAGCAAATGCAGGAGGAACAGAGAGAGAGGGAGAGAGAGAATCCCAAGCAGGCTCTTCACTGTCAGTGTGGAGCCGGATGCAGGGCTCGAACTCATGAACTGCAAGAACATGATCTAAGCCAAAGTCAGATGCTTAATCAACTGAGCCACCCAGGTGCCCTGGGGCCTCTTTTCTTGATCAATGTTATTTTATTTTCTCCACAATAGCTGTATGACCTCCAGCTAAGTTTGCACATGGGCAGAATTGGAAAGTGATCAATAACGTGTTTTTTAAGGATATGAAGAAGACCCCAATTATCCACTATTTTCCCCACAATTATGTTAACTAAAAATCCACCAAAATAAAATTGATTCCTTTTGTGCCATAAGTTTCCCCAACCATTTAAAAATGAAATATCTATCCCCTTGGAGGGGCAACCAACACAGTTCTTGACACCTTGGTGAGTACTGGTGTTTATTAGACTACCTCCCATCTGTTCTAACTAGAACTGAGAAAGAGCATGAAGATTCTGGGTACTTAATAAAAGAAGGCAAGTGTCAAGGGGTGAGAATGAATATAAATTCTCTGACAGTGAATCACGGAAGCCCTACCATTCTAGACTTCTGTGTTCTTGGACTGAGAGGGGACCCATTCAGTTGGCCTTCCTCTACATTTTCTGCTATCACCTATCCACCCACAGTTTATTACTATGATCCCTCCCCTTCAAAGTGACAACTAATTAGAGAGAAATCATTCCTTATACTATCAACCCTCAGAATGTTCTTCTTCCTTCCCAAGTAACATATGCTAGCTTATGTGATGTGGCAGGCTGTAATTAAACCAAACCCAGCCTCAGCTTAACTTCCAAGCAGTAAATGCCATTCCCACCAAGGTTTGAAAGCTTTTATCACATAGCCTTAGGGCAGAGTAGCCTGGTTATCCAGCTAGAAAAGAGTCAGCTAAGAGCACACAGACCCAGGGCGAGATGTAGTGGGCAGCTTCACACAGTCCTGCTTCCTCCATAAACTAGCAAAGCCAGCATCTAGCATTTTCCACAGGACACTGAAAAGACACTATGCCCTGAAAATCAGCAGATGGTAAGATAGTTCTGCAAAACCATACTCTGGGCCAGAGCTTAACTGAAGGCTGACAACTCTCTATGATCAGGAATACAAATCCTAAAGCAAGAGGGAGACCTGCTCTTGCAGACAGGGCTCTAAGAGTAGCCTGAAACACACCAGAGAGGAGTCACCTTGGACGGATCACTAGATCTGAAGCAAGGAATTAGAGTCAAGTGGACAGCTGTCATTGTTGTTGTCATCGTTATTTTTACTGCTGGGCCAAACAAGATTTCTTCTTTCCTTCTAATGTTACCCTAAGTCCCTTCAGGGTAATTGCTTCTCCACCTCTCTATTAAGTCTGAGTGGAGCTGTACCTTTACCCAAACCAGAGATTGGGCACCAAGTCATGGAATGGGTGGACTGTGTCCACTCCCTATATTCTGTATATACTGAGAGGGTGCTACAAATATTGAATATGGAGAAGAGTAATTTTTATTTAAAAAACAAAGTTTGGGGCACATTCATTCCAGGGCAGAACCTGTAAAAGATGGTCAGATACTTTCTATTGCCAAGACTGGCAAGACTGGCCTGGTTTTTGTTCTTATTCTATTATTGTGTGGAAGTCATCGCATTTCTAAGCCTATGTATTCTATGATGAATCCCTCCAATAAATTTGCTTTCTCTAGACTTAGCAATAACCAGTTCAGGTTACTTATAACTAGGGAGGCCTGACTAATACGCATTGTAACACATGCACATGTACATATATAACTATATAATAAATCTGGTTACTCACCTATACCAGGTACCTTAGACTGATTGAAGATGCCCATAGTAAGCAAATTCAGGTAACCAGACATGCAATTCATTTTTCTGTGGGTATGTCATGTGCTGTTTTATCAACATATTTCCAGCCTCTTATTCTGGATGATCTCTGAGTGAGCCAGAAAAACAGAAGTATAATAGAATGTTGAGCATAATCCTCTTGACCTCATTGCATGGACCTATTGAATGGAGAACTCAATCTCAGTGTCTTGAAAGGGAGAGAGGTTATTTCTTAGATGAAGTAAAGGAATCAATACCTTTAGGGCATTTTACCTCAGAGTAGATGTGGCAGGCAGCAGATTCACATTAAAATGAATCCTTTTAGGGGTGCCTGGGTGGCTCAGTCGGTTAAGCAGCCGACTTCAGCTCAGGTCACGATCTCGCGGTCTGTGAGTTCGAGCCCCGCGTCGGGCTCTGTGCTGACTGCTCAGAGCCTGGAGCCTGTTTCAGATTCTGTGTCTCCCTCTCTCTCTTACCATCCCCCGTTTATGCTCTGTCTCTCTCTGTCTCAAAAATAAATAAACGTTAAAAAATAAATAAAAATAAAATGAATCCTTTTGGGCTGTCACTGGACTGGATCGCCACTAAGGCTCCCATGCAAGAGCTGAAAAGACCAAGTCTTGTCATTTCCTGTGTGTTTTAGTTCCTGGGTGCTATAACAAAATACATTGAGTGGCTTACAAACAACAGAAATTTACTTCTCACTGTTCTGGAGGTTGAAAGACCTAGATCAGTGTGCCAGCACAACTGGGTTCTGGTGAGAACCCTCTTCCAGGAGGCACACTGCCAACTTCTCATTGTATTTTCACATGGCAGAAAAAGAGCAAGAGAGCTCTTTGACATCTATTTAATAAGGACACTAATCCCATTTATGAGGGCTTATGACCTAATTACCTCCCAAAGGCTCCACCTCCTAGTACCACCACATTGAGGGTTGGATTTCAACACATGAATTTGGGGGGACACAAACATTCAGTCTATTGCACTGTGAATGGCAAAAATGTCCCTATGACATAGTAGTGTTGGGTTGGACCTCAGACCATTTTCTGATCCATCCACTCCAGGTTAACCCACTCCTCAAAATCAGAGTTCCATTTTCATTGACTTGCTTACCCCTAAGCACCACTCAGAGAAATAGGGGTTTAATAATTACAGGAAGAAAATTATTTTCTCACGGTTCTTGAGGGTAGAAGTCCAACATCAAGGTGCTATCAGAGTCAGTTTCTGGTAAGATGTATCTTCCTGGCTTTGGGAGCTGGGGGTAGACATACAAGGCAGCCCATAACAAAGGCCTACAGATTGGGAGGCTTAAACAAAAGGAATTTATTTTCTCACAGTTTAGATTGGTTTCTTCTGAGGCCTCTAATTGGCTTGCAAATGGCCATCTTTTGTGACTTCACATGGTCATCCTTCTGTACAGGTTTGTGCCAAAATTTCCTCTTCTTTTAAGGACACCAATCATATTGGATGAGGGCTTATCCTAGTGACCTCATTTTACTTAATTACCTCTTTAAAGACCCAGTCACCAAATACAGTTACATTCTGAGCTACCAGGAGCTAGTTCTTCAACATATGAATTTTAGGGGGGACAAAATTCAGCCCATAACAGTAAAATAATAAGTCAAGAAACTGAAAAAATGATGAGAATAAAGAATGAGACATTTATCAAGGAGGTTGGGCTCCAACTCTGCCTCTGAGGCTCATAGTTGCTAGCACAGAGAGAGAAGCTTGATCAGTTACAAGACATTCATCATGCTTTGTGCATGGATTTAAATGATGTTCTTCCACAGGCAGTGTGGTGGTGTTGTCTAATTAAAAAGTCATGACTCTAGGGGTGCCTGGGTGGCTTGGTCGGTTGAGCATCTACCTCTTGACCTCAGCCCAGGGTCATGGATTTGAGCCCCATGTTGGACTCTGCACTGGGTATGGAGCCTACTTAGAAAAAGTCATGACTCTACTGGTAAGAGACTCAAGCCAGGGAAAAAAAGAATAGTACCATGACAGCCCAGTAGGAAATGCATTCTTCAGCAGTGACAATCTTAGGGATTCCTTCAAAATACACAGTCACAAAATACACAATTCCTTCAAAGTCACAGGGCAACTATCTGCATTTCAAGATTCTGGGGACAGAAAGAGTTCCCCCAAAGAAACCAATACTTCATAAATAATATACATTTATATGTGTTTGCATGGAATAATTTTCAAAAATTACCTACTGCAGTTATTTTAAACAACCTCCTAATATTAACCACAGTTCTAATTTCTCAACTAAGTAACAAAATTCATGAGGGATCATAGATCTAAATAGGCTCTTCATAGTCTCCAGCATAAAGACCATCATAGCTCAATGGGTCAGATATGAAGAATGTCCAGGGACTGGAATCGCAAAATTTAACCTTTGATTCTGTGTCCTACAAACCACTTAAATCCTCTTTGGAAGAGAAATAAATATTTGGGAGTGAGGAGACAAGAAGGCATACATCAGGATGAATGGTATAGCCTAGAGATATGTCAGACCTTCCAGTCACATTCAGAGAGAAAGTGTATCTACAAAGTGAAGGGACTTATCAAGTAAGCCTCCTTTTCTGCCACAGATAGGAAATCTTATTTAGTACTAAAGGATCATGAACTTGGGAGATTGTCTGGGTTTGAATTCCAGAATGATCACTTGTTTATTTTTTATTACATTTTATTTGAGAAGAGTTGACACACGATGTTACATAAGTTTCAGGTGTACAACGTAGTGATTCAACATCGGTATGTTATGTTGCACTCACCATAAGCGTAGCTACCATCTGTCATCACACACTGCTATTACAACACCATTGACTATATTCCCTATGCTGTCCCTTTTATTCCTGTGACTTAGGCATTCCATAACTGGAAGCTTCTATCTTCCACTTCCCTTCACCCATTTTATCCAACGCTCCCATGCCCCCTTTCCTCTGGCAACGATCAGTTTGTTCTCTGTATTTATAGGTCTGATTCTGTTTTTCGTTTGTTCATTTGTGGGGTTTTTTTTTGGTTTTTTTAGATTCCACATGTGAGTGAAATCATATGGCATTTATCTGTTCTCAGTCTGACTTATTTCACCTAGCACAGTACCTCTAGGTCTATCCATGTTGTTGCAAATGGCATGATGTCACCCTTTATAATGTGTAATATTCCATATGTATATCTTGGCTATTGTAAAGAAGGCTGCTGCAAACATAGGATGCATATAACTTTTCAAATTAGTGTTTTTGTTTTCTTTTGATAAATAAATACCTGGTAGTGGAATTATTGGATCACGTGGCATTTTTAGTTTTAGTTTTTTGAGGAACTTCCACACATCTTCCACGGTAGCAGCACCAATTTGCATTCCCATCAACAGTGCATGAGGGTTTCTTTTTCTCCATGTCCTTACCAATACTTGTTATTTCTTGTCTTTTTCATTATAACCATTTTGGCAAGTTTAAGGTAATACCTGTGGTTCTGATTTGCATGTCCCCGATGATTAGTGATGTTGAACATCTTTTCATTTGTCTGTTAGCCATCTGTACGTCTTTGGAAAAATTTCTACTCAGGTTCTCTTTTTAGTGGGATGGTTTTTGGTGTTAAGTTGTCCAAATCACCATTTATTAAATGTATGTCTTTGGGAAGTTTCATTAAGCTCTCTACACCCTGGCTCCTCATTTGCTGAGGAAGAGAAATAACTGCATCTATTTGAGGATTTGTTAAGAGGATTTAGTTAATATGTAAAGTGCTTACAACAGTGCCTGGCACGTAGTAAGTGCTATTATTATTAAATAGTTCCTTAAGCTCTGAAAATTATGGGTTGGTATAATCAAATTTCTATTGTCTGAGTAGAAGTGATAGAACAGTTTCAGCCATATGTGCATATTTACATGTCCCAGAATGTATTTTGTATTCTGAACAAGGTTCATGTATCCAGAAGAGGACCTCATTCTGTTAGCATAAGAGGGACATGAGTTCCTTTGTCAATGCCTCATAATGAGACACCTCTGCATTTAAAACCCCAAAGGGAATTCTCCCCTTACGGAGCTGTTGTAATACCTTGCAATTCAGATAGAATTACCTATCTACTTTCACTCCAGGTCCAGACTTTACACATTTCTTCTCCAACTGGGCATCTTTATTTAAGATTATTTTCCCCAGGTGTATTTCTGTTCACTTTTCTGAGTTGAATCTTGTTATGTTTTTGTTCAAATCTCTGAGCTCCCTTCAGTCTTTGTAAATGATCTCGGTCTGTGGTGTTAGCGCCGTCATTTGGTGCTATATTGTAAGCTTCATTGCATGTATTCTCTCTGCTAGATCATTAATGATGCTTTTAAAATTTACATCCAAGACTTTTTTCAGTCTTTTTCTTACATCCACATGCTTTTCTCTAGAAAATGACACCGCTTGGCTAGTTCTCTCCCTTTGTTCTCTGTCATTCATTCTCTCTTTGTCCTTTTAAGAATGAAGGGAAACTGTTACCCAAGTAAGCTCTGTTATTCCAAGATGGCTTTTCTCCCTTCATGTACTTAATGCAGATACATAATTAGTGTAGGACATATTTGAATGGGATAATTTGTTTTATAAATTACAGCCACAGGCTCATCTGTTTTTGTATACTTTCTCTTCGTTCCCCTCATATCTAAAGTAATCGGATTTACGCTGCTGCTTATGTTGACTCCCTGTGGTTCTTCCGATATGAGACATCTGTTATTTTACAGTACTTAACTCACGTGCACTGGCAGCCAGGCACCTATTAGAAATAACAATTAAGGGCATAAATAACACACATCTGCATGAGTTCTGGCGCTCACTCAGGTATTAACTCTGCTTACCATCTTCCAGATTTATTCTCTTCTGCATTGTAAGAATCATTTGATTTTGGAGAGTTTAGCTTTCCTTCCTGTGGAGACTTCAGCATATATTTATATAATTGTTTTTGTAAGTTGGGACAAGTGTGTGGTTGCGTTTGTGTTGTGTGCTCTTTGATAATTGCACATTCAGGAGAGAGAGACACTCCCCATTGTATTCTCTTACTGCAGCACTCGGCTTCCCACCTGAATAGTTTTTACAACAGCATCAAGCATGACTCATTGGTAATCCCTGCTGATATAAAATTCATATGCCTGTGTGCTTCCTTCTGAAGGCAGTGATCTGCATTTCTGTAGAGGTTTGAAAGAATAGGAGAGGGTTATTATCTGTTATTATTTGCTGACCACCCACAGCACTCACAATGGGGTACAAGAGACAGAAAGGAGAAAGGTCAGCTCTTTAAAATGTACATGTAACTAGCTCAGAGCCAATGGAAGCATCTTGGTGGCACCTTAATTAGCAGCTTCCAGGGTCAGAGGACTCTAAAAAGCTTCCTAACATCTACTTGGAGCCCATGGAAACTATCACTTCACAGACTCACGAGATGAGAGGGCTGGCCAAGAACAGCTGTGAGTTCTCTCTGCTTCACTGTGAAACAAGATGGTTAGTGCCACCTCACTCCTGCTTTTCAGAGCTTGGGGCTGGGATGCTCCATGGACATCACTGGCATCTGCTGGGTGCAACAAAAGCTTTAAGTGTTTATTCCCCTCAAGAAAAACAGGAATGAAAAAGGAAGGAACCATCTGAATTCAGTGACTGAAGGAATGGTGCTTCAGTGGATGGCATTGTAATGGCAGGACAGGCCGGATCCATTGGGAGAGAACAGAGCTGGAACAGAACCTGAATAAGGAGGATTCTGATGGTTAAGTCAGACTGGAATCCTAAACCCATGCTTCCCAGAATTAGCCATCAGAAAGAGAATGAGGAGCCTTTTTTCTTTTTCTTCAAAACAAAAGCATAACTTATAACACTAACAATACTCTTACAGCAATCTAATTTTTTTCTAAAAACCTTTCAAATATTTTTAAATGACAGAGCATGAGGTCAGAGAGTTTTCTGTTTGTTTAGTTTTGGAAGATGACAGATGAATGAGAAGGTTGAAATAGATCATGTATAAACTATGCTTTCCAAACAATATGCAGGATTCCAGCATCAGAAAGGAGAACAAAGCTTTAAGTACTAAAATATGTCAAAATATGATAATACTAAAGCAAAAAATCCAGATATGTAAATGTCCAATGACAGGGAAATGGTTTAATTATGTTATATCTATGTGGTAGAATTATTAGATAACCATCTTCCTAGATGGTTATCTTCCTAGAATTAGGCTTTCAAGTAATTTTGATGATCAGGGAAATGCTCACTATATAATGAAGTGAAAGCATAATACAAAACTACCCCTGCAGTATGATTTTATTTATGAGAGTGTATGTACAGATATCTACACACACACACACACACACACACACACACACACACACACACACAAACACTGGAAGGAAACACTCCCAAGTGTTGATAACATTGTTATATCCAGATGGAAGGAGCATTGGGGATGATTTAATTTTCTTCTTGACTTTTTTCAATCTTTCTATGATTAATGTATCTTACTATGAAAATCAAAAAGAAATGTTTGTAAATGCCTAGCCTACTCTGAAGAGATAACTCATCTCACAGGACATTCACTCATGTGATACTAATTTAACACTTTTAAAAGTTCGTCTTAACCCAAATCTCTTCTACCAGTATCCTGCAGGTGCCCCAAATTCCTATAATTAGAAATTGATTTCACAACATATTTTGAGCAAACAATACATATATTGTATAATCCTATTTCTTCTTGTCTTTTAAGTAAGTATATATCCTAATACTTATTTATCTTTACTTATTTATATTATTATACATGTGCTGGGAACTGACCCAACCCAGTTGGTTCACAAACGTTAGCTTCTTTTTGATAAACAGCTGTGGGCTCTAAAGGTTGGAAGGAGGTGATAGCAAGGGTCTCTTTTCCCACAGCTGCCTTGTCAGGGGGTGTCTGGTACAGTGAACCCAGATCTCAGATGGACTTTTGTACAAGAGACAAAAATTTATTAGCATGCAGGTACAAACACAGGCATGCTCACTTCTCTCTGCTCAAAGTGCACACAGGACAGAATGGAATCCTCAACCTCATATGCCAGGCAAAGAGCATAGGATTGGATTTAATAAATTCTTGCTCCCTATTCATCAAGTGCAGGTGTGCCTGCATAAAATTTCTAGCCAATTCACACATCTGGAATACTAATAATTTTACAAAGAAAAAATTATTTCTAATATCCATTATATGCTAAAAAATAAATGACTGGAGATCTTGTAGTGGTTCTTCTAGTGTGTGGCCTTTCAATGGTAACTGATTGATTAGTCTATGTCAAAGATTAACTAATCAGCTCTACGGTATTGATTAAAGCCAACACATATGCTTAAGTAATTTATAATAAGTTATAGAGCATATAATCTTATGCCTTTACCTAAATAATCTGAAGAATAACCAGTAAATTACTATTAGTGGTATTCTCCAAAAAGAATGGAATTAGGAAGAAGGGACTTTTTTTTCACACTCTCCTGTATTATTTGTTTAGAAAAGCAAACATTATTTTTGTAATATATATTTATACTAATGAAATTTTTTAAAGGATGGGATACATGATAATGGAGATTTATTCAGAAATAGGGATTGACCTCTGCATGCCTTCAGAAGTATACAGCAGTGTGCTGGGGATTTGGAAAAGCACAGAATGAACAAGCCACTTTAAGAGTGAATTTTGCTGAGAATTTCAGATGGGTTACAGCACTGAGCAACCTAAATGGTAAGCAATTTAAAATAGATGTTGAAGCAGTTTCCCCCCTGGTCTTCCTTTCCCAACCCTTTTGGCGCTGCCTCCCGCCCTACCTCCCCCTCAGCCCCTTGATTTTAGTGGGAACATATGAGAAGTTATGCCTGCTGCCTTACTGTGCATTAATTCTTGTTGTGAATTAGCTCATCAGATTATCAGCAATCATGATGCGACAATTACCTACAAGGGCCAAGGAGTGAGAAGAGGATGTAACTGGTGGCAGCTAGTGGTTGGGAGCTTTGAGTAGGAAATGCAAGGAGAGAAAGAATGGTCTGGAACTAAAAGACAAACTGAGAAGGAATACCCCGAACCCTGGGGGCAGCCAACCCTTGAGCTCTCAGGTTAGGGGACTAGAGCTCTGAAGTGGTGTGCCTTGGGGGCTGAATGGGAAGAGTGGAGCAGATAGGTCAGGGAGCATTAACACCAAATAGTTTTATTACACAATTTTATCCCTTCCCAGAAAAAATACAGATGTAAATTTAGCAGCAGACAGTGCTATGTCAGTCATCAGATTTGCTGCTGCTGAAATACATCTGTCAGCTTGTTTGCATCAAGCAGAAGAGCTGAGACTACAATCCTTGTTCATGATAGATGGAGTTTTGGAAGACATTTGCTTTATCCAGCCTTTTGCTTACTTAGGCATCATGCAGATACAAAAGACACCGCCAGAATTTGCTTAGACAACACTGAACATGGGTTAAGAGTGAGAAGGAAGGGAGAAAATCACTATGAAATATTGCCACTTCCACTGCAATTCTGGAACCATCATTCTAAATTGTGAAATGCTTGCTGCTGCGTACAAGGGGCAGGAGCCTTTCCTGATTCAAAGGCATTGGCAGAAGGCTTCATTTGTCAGGGAAGGAAAATGCCTAATTCAAAATGAAAGTCACCTGGCCCTGATAACTTGAAACAAATGAAGCAAAACTTCATTCTTTGGTTCAGTGCCAGGGAACCACTCCTGTCCCTCTAGAGAGGGTGAGTTTCCACCCCTCACCATTTCTCACTTGCTATTAGACCCTTAGAAGCATAGTGATGGAAGAGAGAGGACAATGGGATCATCGAGCTAATGAAAATTAACTACTTTTTGTGTATTTCACTTCAGTTGCCTTAGGAAAGTAGCACAAATCTCTCACTCTTGCTCTGTCTGCCTCTGTCACTGCAGGACAGCTTTGATTCTGCCTTCTTGTGTCTGAGTGAGTACAGACCACTCCAGAATGTCGGCTTGCTTCCTTCCCCTGACATTCTTCCTTTTCCCCTTCCCTTTCTTCCCAACCTTCCTTCCCATAAACCTAAAGTCTAATTCAGACAGCTGGTGCATGATAACAAGTCCTCTATTCATCCATCCCCCATCTTTTTGACAAATATTTATTTACAGCCTGTTATGGATGAGATGTTTGAGAAGGGAGAAAAAGCACTCCCTCAGACCCCCTTCTGCAGCTTATATGCCTGAGAGATTCTGAAAACTCAGCCCCTAAAGTGACTGTAAACAGTTTGCTGCTGTTTTCTGTATAGATCTATAAAGAGAAAGTATTACATAAAAATTACAAATCTATTCTAACAATGCTCAGTGATTCCTAGCTGAATGCTACCCTCCTCCTTCAGCAGCTAAGTAAAATGAACCAGCAGAGCAAATAGAATCTGGTGCCCATGGCAACATACATTCCTGCTTTGAACTTGTCAATCCACCACAAGGAAATCACATTAATGGGATGTTTTTCCGCTACAAATAGTTTTTGTCTTCACATTTTAATTACGGGAATAGATTTTTCTTGATTTCTAAATTCTTCAAAGACCTGGGCAAAAAGGAGAAAAAGTAAAATAAAAGTAGTGTTGTTTCAAAACGTCCTTGAAATTCCAAGCAGCCTTTTAGTTGAGGGAAAGAAGGTGGAGAGAGAAAAATGATCTATTTGTCACCATTTTTCCCCACTTACATGACCGTGAAAAGTCAAAGGCTTAGGTGGATACTCTTTCAGCAATTTGTTTGTCTTTTTAAGATACTTTCCTCATCTGTAAAAACAGAGATAGCAAAATCTGCCTCATAAGAGTGTCATGAGGTTTAATTAATGTTTACGAAGTGCTAAGGATAACTGTTGAGGATTATCAATTAATACTGCTGGTTAATCCTGGGTGGGAGAGCCTCGGTTTCACCTTAGGCCCTTAGCTATTTCATTCAGTCATTATCAGCCAGAAAATGATCATTTTGTCTATCTTTAATTGCTTAACCGTGGACCATGACTGTAGGAGTTTATGAACACATTTTATGAACAGATTAGTAAATTCATGAAAAGGATGAAATTAGAACTAATTTCCACCACTGAGAAAGCTGGGGAAATAGGATATGGCACCTAGATACCACCATGAATTCTATAGGAAACTCCAAGGAGGACAAATTTGGACAACAAGAAGGAAAGAAACAATGAATATTTAAGTTGCAGATTTTAGTAGTCTTCATTCTGACCTCAAAACCAGCTATATGATAAATAAAGGCTCTAATTGAAAAAGAGGGTTGATAATTTCTGATTTGTGAGAGTCTATCTAACTCTTTCTAAATCTTTTAATCTTGATTTTTGAGAAGAATTGAAAGGACAAAACAAACTTACTTGCAGGCCTTGGCTTTACTTACTTTGTCGACCTATAGGCATGGAAGTAAAAAGGTAGAATATGACCCAGAGCTCTGGGCCCTCCTTGCTCTTAGTTCTTAAGAAAAAAGACTTGCTACTTTAGGATGCTATTGACTGAGGAAATTAGACCAGCCTCAGCCACTGTCTGCTGCTCAGTTTGTTGGACAAACTGAACCCCACAGAACACAGAGTGCAAGCAGAAAAAAGCTATCTGGACTGCCCTCAACTCTTCACACTGGCTCTCACAGTTTGCTCTTCTGTGCCCTTGGAGGAAATCCTGGGCAGGTCTATAGGTATTCAGGTCTATATAGGTAACAAAAAGTCTTCCAAAGTGTTGGTGAGGATGTGGAGATAGTGGAATCCCTGTGCTTTACTGGTGGGAATGTAAAACGGTGCAGCCGCTAAGAAAAAAAAGTTTGGCAGTTACACAATAAGTTAAACAGAATCAACATAATCTAGCAATTCTACTCCTAGGTGTATACCCCACAGAATTAAAAACAGGAACTCAAATACTCGTAGGCCCATGTTCACAGGCAGTGTTATGCACAACAGCCAAAAAGGTGGAAGTCATCCAAGTGTCCATCCGCAGTTAAATGGATAAACAAAATGTGGTACATGTACCTACAATGGAATACTATTCAGCCTTAAAATGGAAGAAAATTCTGACACATGCTACAACATGGATGAACCTTGAAGACATTATGCTAAGTGACATAAGTCAGTCACCAAAGGACAAAAACTGTATGACTCTACTTATACGAAGTATACCTATAGTAGTCAAATTTGCAGAGTCAGAAAGTAGAATTGTGTTTACAAGGGGCTGAGGGGAAAAGGAACGGGGAGTTACTGTCCAGTGGGTACAGGGTTTCAGTTTAGATGAAGAAAAAGGTCTGGAAATGGATAGTGGTGATGGTTGCATAACAATGTGAATGCACCAAATACCACTGAACTACACACTTAAAATGGTTAAGATGGTAAACTTTCTATTATGTATCTTTTATCATAATAAAAACATTTAAGTCCTTTAAGCACTTTGGGCAACAGAATATCTGACCAAAGTTAAGTCTAAAATTTTAGTCTGCATCCAGTTTTACTCCCCTCTCCCTTCCTCCATCAGCAGGACACACCCCTGCAGCCCAAAACATTGCAGCGGAGAAGCTCAATGCATAAAAACTGTTCAATGAACACAGTATTAGATGAACCAGATATACATATGAATCCAAATGAGGAAATAGGACACTGAAAAGGTATGTCTTGATACAGATCAGGAATGCTGTATATGTGTCCTGTATGTCCAAGAGCAGGGGACAGGTGGGGGTGATGTGATGGGAAAATGGAGAAACTAAAAGAAAACCTCAGCCTTCCTCACAGGGGAGCTTGTACTAGTACGAGTTCTACCCTCTGATTTCCCTGCTCTCCCCGCTTCTGACTTCATCCTCTCTTCCTTTTATGGCCTACTCCAAAGGACAAGAACATGCACAATGCACAACTGATGGTGAACAATAGAAAGAGCAATAGAACACAGAAGGAAAAGGAAAAACCCTGTAGAATGGTATTCATTTTACAGCACACCCAGGCTGCTCATAGATTTAAAGCAAAGCAAGGCCTCCATCTAGTGGGGAAGCAGGGGTGTCCCAACATTGCAAATGTTAGTTGCAAATTTATGAAACCTTCCTCCACCCTCCATATTAAATTTGGCAGCTGTTCTAAAGCTATATGCCAACTAAATCATGTTTGACAATCATATTTGTTTCTGGCTACTTAATTCATTCATTTAGTCCAGTAATAGATATTAACAACATTATATTCCCTACAGCAATGCAAACAATTACAGACATTTGTAATGTTCCAGCTTCTGCTGTGTCACAGATGCTAATGCATCAGTGAAACTCAATGAAAAATATCTGTCCCTCGGGGAGTAGGCTAAACAGAATAAAGGTAATTTTTTCTTCTTTACTAGTAATAATGGAAAAAGTGAAGAATCTGATCATTTTGAAAAAAGTCTTTTCACCTTTAGGCAATATATATTTTAATCCATCTAATTAAAACAAACAATACATTTCAAACTACAATTCAACCAATATATACCAAGTGATTTTTTAAATAAGAAATACTGGCAAGACTGCAAAGTCACTCTTTATGTTGTAGTTTAATGTGGAAAATTCGTCAAGACACTGGTAAGACCTTGGTTTGAGAGCATAATTCGTTCTGGAAACATGCTTGTAATCCAAACCTTATAATCCAAGGTAGTCATTGGTCTAGCAACTGCCCAAAGTTTTTAATTAGAAGTTGACTTGAAACAGTTTATTCAGTTTCTGCTGTGTAATAAAAACATGGAAAATTACATTCAATTTCATTTCATGTGGAAACATACCACTAATTGGACTAATAAGCTCTTATATTGGTTATATTTTTGCTGGACCACTTTTTCCCCCCATCTACTCTGAGTAGTGATAGGAAGGGGTAGACTACACCCTCAGACCTTTAATTTTACTTGTTGATTGTGTCTTGGGTGGACAGATGCTAATTTTCATATAGATTAAAACCCTGGATTGCAAGTAACTTGTCCTGCAAGTGTTCTGCAAGATGAGCAAACATTTCTAATAAATTTTAACTTGATAAACGAGTGAAGTCTTGCAATATGAGTAGTACATGATGCCAAATGTCACATGATCACAACTGAGCCAATTGTTCTTGAAATTTGCCTTGGATTATAAGCATGTTTCCAGAAGAAATTATGCTCACAAACCAAGGTTTTATTGTATTTTTTTAATAATGTGTTTAGAATTCAGTGGAAAGTTAGAAGAAAATAAAGTTAGAGAATGGAATAAAAAGAAAGCATTCAACAAACTACAACCAATAAGGTTTAGAAAAAAAAAAAAAAAACACAACAACTCTGCCACCCTCTGAGAAATGTACAGGAATCCTGGGCTAACAAGTGACAGCAAAACAGGTCAAGCCTGGCCTTTAGTCCACATCTCTCATCATCCACCTTCTGCTGCCTGATTTTGCCATTAAGCACTGAACCTCTACTCTCTATGAGACACTGTATTATTTCCTATTGCAGCTGTAACAAACTTAGTGTAAATTTAGTGGCTTAAAAACGACACAAATTTATTATGTTATAGTTCTAAAGGTCAGAAGTCTGAAATGGATCTCATGGGTTAAAATCAAGGTTTGGTAGGTCTGTATTCTTTTCTGGAAGCTCTAGGGGAGAACCCTTTTCTTGCCCCATTCCAGCTTCTAGAGGCTGCCCTTATTCCTGTCATCTTCAAAGTTAAGTCCTTCTCAGGATATTCATTTCTCAGATCTGACTCTTCTGCTCTCTCTTTCCCATTTAGAGACTCTTGTGATTGCATTAGGTTCACGAGGACAGCCTAGGACAATCTCGTTATGTTAAAGTCAGCTGAGTGGCGATCTTAATTCCATCTGCAAATTTGATTCCCCCTTGTTCTGTACCTGAACATATTTACAGATTCTGGGATTAATACAGACATGTTTGGAGGGCCATTACTCTACCTACTACAGACACTGTGACAGAAGCTCTGCATGGCAACCCTCTTCTAGTGCTTCCCAACCTCGTTTTACACCAGGGAACACAGGGGAAATGAATTTATTTTATGACAATATGAAAATGAAAATACTTTATGGAATATTGAGGCTATTTTTTAACAACTGGATAACCTGGTCATGCCCCAGCACAATTTTTTAGGAACCCCTGCAGTCTACACTGACCACAGGATTGATCATAGTGGCTCACACTACTACTCCTGTTAAGGCTGAGGCACTCATAGACCACCATGTACTGTCTCCATGGAGTCTTCCAAGGCAGATAAGTGGGAAGGGAAGCTCTGCCATTTGATTTGCCATCCTACTTCCTCCCATTCTCAGGGGATCACTCTCTCCACCAGGCCAGCACATATTCATCTTCCTACCTAAGCATTACCTTCCCTTGTGTTCCTGTCTACTACCCCTTCTTCCTATGGGGGCAACTTAATGTAATTCCTTGCTGCTCCTGACACTTCATGAAGGGTTTGAGTGACAAGTGCTAGAATTCATCTCAGACTATCTTAAGCAAAAAGAGGACATCTTTGGTCTTCCATAACTGAAGAGTCCAAGGTGAGTTCTGGCTTCAGGCATAGCTAGATCCAGAGCTAAATGGCCCTGAAATTCTCTGTGGACACTTTTTTTTAAGTTCCCTTGAAGTAGCTCTTGACAGAATCAGGTTGACGTCAGTCTTTCTGTTAGCAGTCCCAGGAGAAAAGATATTTTATAATCTAAACATGAATTAATTGAGATTTCTTTTGACCTACTTTATGATCCGTTTGAAAATACTCTAGGAGTGTTGGAAAAGACAAAAAGTTCTTTTGTTTATAAATACCAAATAGGGGAAATTATCAGTACACCATTTATTATGGCTTTAAAATGAAATTTTTTTTTTCAACGTTTTTTTTTTTATTTATTTTTGGGACAGAGAGAGACAGAGCATGAACGGGGGAGGGGCAGAGAGAGAGGGAGACACAGAATCGGAAACAGGCTCCAGGCTCCGAGCCATCAGCCCAGAGCCTGACGCGGGGCTCGAACTCACGGACCGCGAGATCGTGACCTGGCTGAAGTCGGACGCTTACCCGACTGCGCCACCCAGGCGCCCCTAAAATGAAATTTAAATCACATGTTTAGGTGTCTGTGCCAATGCATATAGCTCAAAGGGGTTGGGAGAAGTAGGATTCTTTTAAAGGTTTTTAAAAGATAAGCTCACACAACCCTATTCAGGGAAGAATGTCTATTTAAAAAGAGTTAACACTCAACTTTAATTTCTTAACTCAATAAAAGTTTTTCTAAAGTTCCCCTTTGATCCTCTTATGCCTGAGGGGCAGTGTCTTAGTTTTCTGACTATCCAAAGATCCACCAGTATCCATATATAAACTGATTTATCTCCTTTCAAAAATGATCTCTTGAGATAGTATCTCTGACAGTTTGGAGATGGTATATGAAAATTATTTTCTAACACTAAGATCTGACAAAAAAATAATGATAAAAAATTAATAGTAAAAGAGATGTTACTTGGGATTTAAAAAAATGCTGGATGACTATGTCAGATTATCAGTGTCTTTATGTACAGATGTCCCTTATTTAGTATAATCGAAATAGCTCTATTCAGATTAATCTTTCATGAGTTGAAGGATTCTGTAATGTTTCAGAAAATCAAATTGCTGAGATAATGTGCATTGTGTAAATTATCTAATTCATTCATTAAGTATTTATTGAGTATTCAGTCTATAGCAGTCATAGATCTAAGCACTTAAGACACATCAATGAACAAAACAGAGATTCCTATCCTCATGGAATTTACAGTCTATCAAGAGGAAACAGATAACATAAGTAAGCAAATGAGTACTGTGAAAAAATGGAGATGAAAAGAGATAAGGACTGTGGAGGTGGACAGACACTATGGTATTAAATAGGATGGCCCAGGAAGTCCACTGAAAAAATAACATTTGAGCTAAGACTGGAAGAAGGTAAAAGGATTGGCCATATGGTAGAAAAATGACCCAAAAAGAGGAAACACTAGTGCAAAAGCCCTAAAGAGGAAGCATGCCTGGCATGTTCCTAGAGGGGTAAAGAGTTCAATCTGGTAGGAACACAGTGAACAAGGGGATAAAATTAGTGAGTTAAAGGGAAGGGGTGGGATGATTATAAAGGATTAGTAGACCATTATAAAGGATTTAGCTTTAATTGTGAGAAGGGAGTAAATGAAAAGTTTTAGGTAAAGAAATAATAATCTCTGATTTACCTTACAAGAATAATCCTAGTTGCTGGTTTGATAACAGACTATAAGGGGTAAAGGATGGAAATTTACCTTTACTCAATAATCCATATGAGATGATAATGATATTTGCATTGGAGGTGATATAAAGTTGTAAGATTGTGGATATATTTTGAAGGTATAGCCATTAGGACTGGCTATGGGGTGCGAGTGCAAGAGCATGAAAAGAATCAAGAATCACTCCAAGGTTTCAACCTAAGCAACTGGAAAGGTGGATTTGCAATCATCTGAGATGGAATAGATTTCAATCAGAATATCACAAATTGTATTTTGGACATGTTGAGTAGAGTTGTACTTTATATAGTTGATATATGAATATGGAGTTTAGGAGAGACCTGACTTGGAGATAGAAATTTGGAAATGCAGGTAAATTGACAGTTTTTGAACTATGAAAAGAGGACACATAAGGAATGAGCATAATCAGAAGAGAATAGAAGAAAGGAAAGGGGAAGGAAAAGGAAGAAGAGGAAAGGGAGGAGAAGAAGAAAGAAGTGGAAGGGAGGGAAGGACTAGGACTAAGAAGATGCAAAGGACAAGGGGAATAGAACAAAAGAGACTGCCAATGAACAACTATTGAGGGACACGAAAGACCAAGAGTTTGTGTTCTGACAGCTAAGGGAGGAAAGAAGATTAAGGAGAGTATTGAATTGTATAAGATGAGGCCTGAGAAATGATCAACTTATTTATTATTTGACACTGATTTTGTACAGTAGAGCTCATCAACAAGAGAACCCCGACAAGAAAGTGTTGGTGGAGTGGTGTAGCTAAACTTCTCCAAAGAAGTATACATACGAGACAGCAATTAGTTGGAAAAATAGAGTAAAGAGAATTTGTTATTAATGCGGAAGAAACAGCAATAGGTTTGTTTGTTGGTGGGAATTATTGAATGGAAAGCAAAGTCTTGATAAAAGGGAAGAACTTCTGGAGCAATGTATTGAATGCTCTGAATGACATGACCCAGTGCAGTGGAGGGCTTGGCTTTAAGTGGGAACATGAAGAGTTTGTCGATGGTAATGGGTTCATGCAAAGGCAGAGAGAGTAGAGCTTGTGCTACCAAATGATGGTGGGAAACTTGGGAAGTTCTTTTCAGATTGCTTCAGTTTTTTTCAGTGAAGATAGATTTCCAACAATGAATGAATATGGATGCATTTACCTTTGCATGGTTTTCCTGTACAGGTGAAGTTTCTAATTTCCCCAGTACTGGCTTTCTACATTCATAATTTTTATGTCATTTTCCAAGTGGCAAGCAGAGACATCAAAGAGCACTCTGGGAATAAGAAAAGGAGGAATTTTGGGCTTCTACTTTTGAGATTACGGCATTGCCATAATCACAGGCAGTCTATCTTTATAACCAACATCCAAGTTTAATCTGGAACTTCCTAATATTCATAACAAAGAAAAATGAGGTAATATATGTGTACTTTGCACTTTTAACATCATAACCCTCCTCAAATCACTCTTCTAATAAATCTCTCTCTACTAACTACAGTAGCTCTGTGGATACATTAGTCCTAATACTTGTGCATGGAAAGCTTCTAGAGTAAAGTTTTTAGAAGTTTGCCTTTTCTACAAATGTTTGTTCTTTAATGAAAGATATGTCTAGTCCACGGTTTCCAAAGAGTATCACACAGTATCACACTGGTCCAGCAAGCTGCTCTTGCAAAAGGGTTTGTTGATGACAGATTTTAGAAATGCCTCAAACTGTATCTGCTTCATGGAGATATCTAACATAAATTAGCATATTAATGACTTCGAGAAGTCCTAAGACTTTCATAATCTAGTGTTTCCCGTATTTGACTATGGAGTTCTTATTTTCATTAAACACACATATTACACACTTTACAAAAAGCTTGTTTAGTGCTGTTCCTTTTGTGAAAATATAGTATTCCTAATAAAATCATAAGACAGATTTTATTTTGGTAATATTTAAGAAAATGGATGTGACTAATACATTATTGCAGCATGTCTAGTCTATGCCAACTAACATACACCTCTCTACCTCTAGTCTATGCCAACTAACATACACCTCTACCTACACAGGGGAAAAAACAGAGGAATTGATCATAGCCTTCCCTGAAAAGCAAAGAAAAATGTTTTTCTCCATATCTTATATCCCAGATCTATGTAGGCCTATACAGTGCTCCTGGTCTATGTGTCAGAGAAGGAGATTCGGTATTATCTAAATGACAAGAATGAACACAAATAATCAAATAATATGCATTAGCAAACTCTGGTTCATTCCATTTCTAATTATGAAATATAGAACATAGAAAATGCTAAGGTAAAACTCATTTAAAACAAGAAAATGTTGTAGCACTTTTAATTATCTACATATTAATACATTTAAACGTTTTTTTTTTTTTTTTTTTTAATTTATTTTTGGGACAGAGAGAGACAGAGCATGAACGGGGGAGGGGCAGAGAGAGAGGGAGACACAGAATCGGAAACAGGCTCCAGGCTCCGAGCCATCAGCCCAGAGCCTGACGCGGGGCTCGAACTCACGGACCGCGAGATCGTGACCTGGCTGAAGTCGGACGCTTACCCGACTGCGCCACCCAGGCGCCCCGAATACATTTAGTTGTAACTAAAAGTCAATTGTAAAATATTGGCAGAAAATTTTATTTTAATGACTTTTCCCTAATATAGGCAATGAATCATGTAATGCTTCAAGTGACTATTGCTATGCAAAATTATATTTAAATAACAGGAAATTAAGTTTAAAATATTGAATAGTTGAAAATGTTTGCAATACTGATTTAAACTGCTAATTTATTAAGTGATAATTACATAATGTGTCACATCCCAAAAAAGATTCTATCATGAGGCATCCATAGGGCCTCAGCAGCATAGGTTGCTGGGGGAAAAGATGAAAACAATGAGTTGGCAGCGTCAAGATTAAGGGAAATAATCCAGATGTAGATTTGACTCCCTATAGGCCAGTAGATAAAAATTCAAAGCCAATATTCAAATTAATGAGGAAAATTGAGGTTTGACTGAGGTAGGATGGGGCGGAACAGAGAGGAGTGGGTGGCGAAAGATATGATCAGGTTAATGGGCCATGGTAGCAACCATCTTCACATACACACACACACACACACACACACACACACACACACACAAAAGGAAGAAAGAAAAAAAAGAAAAAATAGAATAGACTTGACTTTGATGAAAGGGACTTGAACCTCTAATTTAGTGTACACCATTTAGCAAATAACTTCCCTCTTAAAATGCCTACATCATGACAAATACAAGTTATCAGAAGATCTTTTGATATATAGATGTTGAATAGGTGGCTAGGCCTGCTTTCTACCTAAATGACTGTCTCATGAATAGTAGTAGACTAGTAAGGCAGAGAATTCAATTTTGTACTTCAGAAAAATCACAAATTACTATATTATGGAACTTTGAGGTCTGTTCCAAATAGTTGAAAGCATAAATGTTAAACCAATGCCAATGCCAAGATTCTACAGTATTTAAAGTGAGGTTGGTTCCTGACTCACACAAAAACTCAGCCACCACTTGGGGATACAACGAGAAGAGCCCAATCCTCTGTTAAAACATCTATCTCATAGTGAAGAATAAATCATAAAGCAAAACTGTTCAAGGCTACCGAAGTCTTTGTTTTTTAGTATTCAACTATTCATAGTGAATACTATTCACATTCTTCCAATTCCTCCCCTCCATTCTTCCAATTCCTAATAGAGTACCTTTTTTCTCCAGGTGTCAGTATTTTTGCAGGACACCCTGAGTTTTAGGGGGAGAATAGCCCCAGCCCCAGCCCCAGCAGGTGGTCATGATTGGCCCAAACCAATCATGGTGGTCATATTTCCCTTGTTAGTGACTAGTCTAGCTGTGGACATGTAACAACATAGAACATTTCTGGCCACTAAGATGGGAGAGAAAGTTTTTTTGAAGGTCTTCCAGAGAAGGTTTTATTGCTCATAATGAAGCCAACACTTCCTCTGATCAGAGGAAGACAACTACAAAGAAGCAAAGCCAGATTCCTGGCAAACTCCTAGAGCTGCCTGACTGACCTCTGGACTCTTTGCTAGAAAAAAGAATAAGCATTTTATTGCTTTGTAAATTTAATTTTAGGGGTTTTCTATTAGCTGCAGGCATCCTAAGTAATAGACCAAGTTTTTTTTCTCTAAATACATGCTAATGTAGAAAAAATTCTTTTCACAAACAGAATTCAAACATCACAGGTTCAGGGCACCTGGGTGGTTCAGATGGTTAAGCGTCTGTCTTCAGCTCAGGTCATGATCTCATGGTTTGTGGGTTCAAGCCCTGCATCAGGCTTTATGCTGACAGCTCAGAGCCTGGAGCCTGCTTCAGATTCTGTGTCTCCCTCTCTCTGCCCCTCCCCTGCTCGCGCTCTGTCTCTCTCTCTCTCAAAAATAAAAAAAGACAAACATCACAGGTTCCTGTAAAATGCAAATAAGTCTTCCCTGCCCTCTCAGTGCCACATCTCAGAAATTATCAGGTTAGCAGGTGTTCTGGTGTTTATCATTAAAATTCCAAGTGATATATGCTTAAATCACTGGTCTTTATTACCTTTCAACAGAATCAATTGATTACCTACCATGAAAGATGATATAATTAATACACTAACCTTTTCTTCCACCTTGCCTTGTCTTCTTTCTCTTTCTATTCCCTAATGTGAGGTACATTTTAGATAATTCCTATAAAAATAAATCTTGTGTACAATTTAATTGTAAATTACAACTTAATTGTAAGTTGAGTAATAGATCCATGAAGGAAACAAAAGTTTTGTTTTCTGAATGAGAAATTCCCATGTCAAATTCTAATCTATGCTCTTGCTTTCTAACTTTCCTTATTTCTTCATGAAGATATATACGCACCTGCCACTGTCTCACTTCCCATGCTGTACCCTTTCTATTACATTGTAATTTAAAGTAAAAATCAGCATATAGCACAGGTGGGTAATAATCTTTGAGTTCTTGGATTTCTTTAAAAGTTTGTCTATTTATTTTGAAAGAGAGCAAGCATGACCGTGTGTGAGCAGGGTTAGGGCAGAGAGAGGGAGAGAGAATCCCAAGAAGTCTCCACACTGTCAGCTCAGAGCCGACATGGGGCTTGACCCAACAAACTCTGAGGTGAGATCATGACCTGAGCTGAAATCAAGAGTCAGATGCCCAACCAACTAAGCCACCCAGGCATCCTGAGTTCTTGCATTTTTGAAATGCCTTCATTTTTTTCTCCCCTTCTGTTAATAATTTATCTGGTTACAAAGTTTTAAGTTCAAAAGCATTTTTCCCTAAGCTCTTTGAAGACATTGCTCCATTCCACTCCAGTACCTGGTATTATTTTTCAGATATCTATTAAATTAATTCTTGTTATTATGTAGGGAAACTTCTTTTAACCCCACTTCTCCCACCAAATACTTTTCATTTCTCTGTAGCTCTTCCCAAGAAAACTATACATCGCTTTTCTAGACTTGGTGTCTTCTGTCCTCTTTCTCCTTCTCACTATTTTGCAATATTTTTTTTTGGTTTGGTTGGGGTTGGGAGAGAAACTAATCCTTATATTCTCCCACAAGATGAGACCATCTTGCCCGCACATGCTAGAAGCTTTATTATGGAATTCTCAAATTGTATTGCAATTCCAAATTGTAAGGAATTCTCAAGAGACTGTGATAAATTATTCACTTATATTAGTATTTTGATCGGTTTCCATTTACCCCATTATTTTACAGACTCAAAGGATATTTCACCAAGAAAATATATGTATATGTATAGAAGTGGTGTGATTATTCTATTCCTCACTGACTAGATATAACCTGAATTCACTACGCAACTGTCAGAACCTGTTTGATACCACTAACTGCTAATACTGGTCCAGTTAGTAAAGGATGAGACTAGATTATAAGAATCGTTTGCTCTTTATCCTAATAATCTCATTTTGATTCTTCTGTTCGCCAATACTATCTTATTTTAAAAATACAATTTAGTAACAATGACTAGTTTTTATTTTCTTGGGACAATATGAAAGGAATTTTTTAAATTAAATTGTATATTTGCTTGATGATGGCTTTTATAGGGTATATAGTCCTGAAAAAACAATGCTATTTAAATAGGTATAGCAGTGATCAAAAGAAAAGCGTGGTGATGAAATGTAAGCTAGAATAAATAAAATGATAAAGGGTCTGATGGGATCTTTTTCAGGTCATAGTGAATTCAAATAGAGAGAGAATGGGAACACAAGCATATCATTTTTGCTCTACTTTAAGAACACATACTATTTAATATGTGTTCACAAATGATTCGTTATGATTTTTTACTCAATTTAGGTTGGTATTTACCAAACTTTGTTGGTGGCACACTTGGATATAGTTAAAGGCACTAGGTAAAAATAGTTCCATGGTCCAATAAGTTTGGCAAACAATACTTGGTATATTGACTAGAGATTAATGATATAGACTAGCATATTGAAAGCTCTGAGAAGCCACTAAGACGGTGTATTCTGGGACCCAAATTTCAAAAGCGTGGGAGCATGTTTTCTCCCCACACCACAAGGCAATGCTCTGGACACTAGCTGGGTGTCCTACAATTCAGCTCAATTCTGACACTATCTACCCGTAGACAGCATCAGATCCCATAGGTTAAGGGCTCAGTCCTATAAGACTGCCCCTCCCTTCAGATGCCAAATGCAAGCCCAGCACATTACTTGTGTTTCTGCCCAACTAGCTACATGATTGGAGTTTCCCACCACTCCCTCCTCAGGTTTGATTAATTTGTTGAGCAGCTCATAGAACTCAGAAAAACATTTTATTTCCTAGATTACAGGTTATTGTAAAGGATATAACCCAGAAACAGCCAGATGGAAGACATATAGGGCAAAATATGGGGACAGGGCAGGGACATTCCATGTCCTCTCTAGACACACCACTCTCCCCAAATCTCTATGCGTTCCTCAACTGGGAAGGAAGATCTCTGAACCTTCTCTTTTTGGGCTTTTATGGAGACTTCATAACTTAGGCACAATAGATTCAATCATTGCCATTAGCTATGGATTCAACCTCCTGTCCCTGTGCCCTATCTGGAGGACTGGGGATGGGTCTGAAAATTCCAACCCTTTAAACACAGGGTTGGCTCTCCTGTCAACCAGCCCCCTTCTTGGGTGTAGTCCCAAAATCACTTCATTAATAAAACAAGAGACAGAGTTATCACTCTCATTACTGGAAATTCCAAGGGGTTTGCAAGCTGTGAGCTAAGAACTGGGGACAAAAAACAAGGATATATGAAAAACATATTATGATCATTTAAATGACCAAATACATATTTCTTATAATTTACAATATAGTGCCTACCTATAAACATATTTAACAAGGTTTGAATCTTAACCTGGGTTTCACAAAATTATTTAAACATCATTTTTTTTTTGCAGCATACTTATTAACATCCTATATAACACTATGCTGAACAACAAGCTATTTGCTACACAGATGGAGTCATAACTGAAACTCAATTAAAATATCCATGTTAAGAATTCTGTCCAGAAATACATTTGCTATAAATTACTTTCCAAATAATTTCTTTGAAAGCACTTAGTTTGGCTGCCATTGTCTCTTCAACCTGCTCTGAACAGGTGGGGCATCCCCACCACCTGACAGGAACTGGTCTTGTCAAAGTCATTTCTGACCTCCATATGCTAAAAAACAAACAAACAACCCACAATGGTCAGTTCTCAGGGATTATCTTATTGTACCTAGTGGCAGCATTTTACAAAGTTGATCAGTTTCTACTTTTTGATAGATTTTAGTTTTTGTTTTTCCACTTTCTCCCAGGACACAAAACTCTTAATTCACTGGCTGTTTCTTCTCATGTACCTTTGTAGGTTCCTCATTTTCTCCTTGCACTTTTAGAGTGCCCTGAGGGTTCGGTTCTTAGATTGCTTCTTTTTATATCTAAAAATATTCCCTTGGTGATTTCATTTAGTCTCAAGGTTTAAAATATTTTAAATTATATTTTGACAATTAAATTATATTCTGACAATTCCAAAGTATACATTTCAAGTTCAGCTCTCTTTTCAAATTCCAGGCATATCTCCACCCTCTAGATATTTTCTCAAAGTTGATATGTCCAAATTGAACTTCTGATCTTCCCTCTCAAATGTCTTTCTCCTTTAGCCCTCCCCCTCTTAGTTAATAGCAACTATCTTTCCAGTTCTCTATAAACACAAAGCTTGGAATCCTCCTTTTCTCTTTCATGTCTATATCCAAACCATAGGCAAATCTTGCTGGCTCTACCTGCAGATTGCATGTGGAATCCAACCACTTTCCACCATCTCTACTGCTATCATCCTGGAACACTGCATGAGCTACACGAGTTTCTCATTCTGGAATACTAAAATAATTTAACTCACGTCTCTATTCCACTGTTGCCCCTCCACAGCCCATTATCAACACAGTGCTAAAATGATCTAACATGTATGGAAGATGAAGTCATTTATTTGTTCATAACTCAGTTATCACATCACATTGCAAGGCCAAATTCTTTACAAAAGGCAAAAGCCCTATGTGATATGCTCCTAATCCTCACATTTATAAACTCATGTCTAGCTACTCTCCTTGTTCACTGACCTCTAGCTACACTGGCTTCTTTGCTGTTCCTAGAACTTGTCTCACATGCTTCCATCTTCCATGCAAATAACTCAAACCTGTGCAGATTCACCTTCATAGTGAGGCCTGCACTGGCCATCCTGTTGAAAATTGCTTGATCTGCCTGCCCTCTCAATATCCCATATCCCTCCTCCGTGCTACATTTTTTCTGTAGAGTTTATCACCTAACATAGTAATTTACTTATTTGTTGTGGTTATTGCAGGTCTCCTTCCACTAGAATGTAAGCACTGGCACCCTATTATTATAATGAATAACAATAAATAGGACTGCACAACAAATTATCTAGCATGGAGGAGTAAAAATAATTTTCCCTCTTCCTCTCTAGGTTCTTGACTGAGACTCCTCTTTCCCCATCCCTCACCCTGTAATAAAAAAAATTTAAAAAAAATTAAAAAACCAGATTAACAGGAAAAAAAACCAAAGATATTTAATAACATGTATACCTCCAGTATACATGTGAGACACTCAGGAAAACTGAGTAACTTTCCAAAATGGCCCAACCATCTCGAGAGAAAGACAAAAGATGTTATGGTTGGGGGAGCCAGTTATGGAAGATGTTCAGATAAAGCACAGTAAAGAAGAGTAAGGTTATTACACAGGTTTAAGTCCACGTCTTCTCCATTCATCAGAGTTTCTAGTGATTTAGTTATTTTCCTCTTCCTAGTACAAGGGGAGACACCCTTACAAATTGAGATTTTCCTTTCAAATATAAATACCTTTTACAAAAACAACATCCTCTTGTTTTTCAGAGCGTCTCCCATGTCTATAGTTTTTGTTTTTGTTTTTTAAGAAAAGTAATCAGCCTAAAATACTTTTTACACCTAAAAGGCATATTTAGAGGTGGCAAATTCTTCTCTTCACTAGGTAGTTCCCCATACAGCAAGGTCTGGAGAAAAACAGGGGAGGAGTTTGAGTAGCAAAGTTGAGAGGAGAAAGAATCTGAATTTTGTAGAAGGGTCCAAGTAAGTCCTGCATGATAGGGAACATATATACCACACATCTACAGTTATCTTCCAGTGACTTTGGTTGTAGTTGATGTTCATGTAAATTCATACCGCTTCATCTATCCTGTCTGACACCATCATCACATGGAAAGAAATCTTGGGAGAAGCAGGTTAAGTAAGACAAGGACCTCTGACTGATTCACTGATGAAATATTTTATCGTAAGTCTAGTACTACTAAATTTTTAAATTTAAATTATCTCCTAGTATCACAATTATTTCCTGAATTATAGTTGTCAGGGTTGGATGTTGGGTTTTCCTTAAATGTCTGATATTCCTTGGACACCTGTGTTTATGAAGGACTACATCAAATTCCAGATTGCTGTGAAAAGCAAGTTTCCTCAGCAATTAGATAGCCATTTGAACAGAAGCTATGGTTCTGTGTAAGTTGTCAGGGCATCTCAACCAGCAGGCACCTGCAGGTATGTGGATGGCTTACAGAAGTTATTGTTTCCTACACATGCCCAAGTAAGGAGGCTTTACTCTGGGAGTGGAATGGTGTCATTACTCATCCTTCCCTTCCCCAAGCGAAAATTTACTTCACCTCTACTCTACTTTCTATAGCACCCCAATACCCTCACTGAGAGGCCTCCCTGGGAATAGGATAATGTTTCCTTGAAAATTTATTGTTTTAGGTTTTACCCTAAAGAAAAAGCTATCTCAGTTAATAGCAGTTTAGCTGGAGGAAAGAAGGGCAGGGGTTCCCAATGCAGTTCTTCAATTAATCAGCATGACTGAACACTGGCCCATTCCTTTTGTCTCCCCCCACCCCCACCACCCAAATCTGAGCCTTGAAGTTTCTCTAGGATACCTGGCCATGGTTCTCTTTTCTCTCAATCCAGTCCCTTCTGCTTTATTCCCTCCTGGAATGTCTCAAAAATCCTCCTCTTCTCCAGAACTTTTAGGACTTCATTCTTATATTTTCTGTTATTGGGACCAAGAAAGGGGGAAAACAATCATGGTTGATTATACTCAATCTGTCATCTGGAATTGAAGGTACCAGCATTAACATAAATATAAAAACTTTGGAGATCTACTGGTGGTACCAACATCTTCTTTCCTAGAGTGTTCTTTTAATTGCTAAATAAACTTTCACTTCAGAAAATTAAAATAACTACCCTAAGAATGTACAAATTTTTAATTGTCCTTCAGCAACCTGAATTCTCAAAGAACTAATCTCAGAATTGAAACTGAAACTCATAGCACAAACAATTGCCTAAAACCAACCGTCAGATCAGGAGTTAATTATGCCAATTCTGGAACACCAAAAAAATCTCATGCCTACTATATGCCCTATAGTATCTAATTCAAGACATATTCAATCCAGAAAACTTGAAGAATTAGAAAAATTCATTCAAGAGAAAGACTAAAAGTCACGTTATAGATATTACTATTTTGCCCAGAAGGAAAATAAAGACTGGTAGATTTCATGTATCGATTTGTGTAGGGAAGATAGATTAAGCTATTGTATTGATTTCTTAAATATAGTTTTCTATTTTTTACCATACACCTGTACAGACTAAAAAGAAGAAAATGCGTAAGTTATTGAGAAAACTTTTATGTTGATTCCTGGCCTTCCAGTTGCTTATATATCAAACTATACACACATAATACACATACCCCCATAGATTACCTAAGTATATTTTTGATATTTAGTTTGTATCTAAGGTGTGCATGACTCAGGGTTCATTTTTTCCTTGCAAAAATTATACCAAAGAGTCAAAAGGGAGGTTCAAAAAAAAAAAAAAAAAAAAAAAAAAAGAGGGGGACATTCAAATCAATGTTCAGAATGGGAAAACAAGGGGTAATCTGGCCCAGAAGAAAAAGGGGACAGATGCTGACAACGTAAAGTTAATCCTGTTTGAGGTTTTTTGTTTTTGCTTTTTGCTGCATTTGTTCTGTTCATAGGCTACAGATAATCCTCAGACCAAAATTCAAGGTATGGCCATTTTCTTATCAAGCAAAAGAGGTAGATGGGGCACTTGGGTAGCTTAGTCAGTTAAGCCACCAACTCTTGATTTCAGCTTGGGTCATGATCTCATGGTTCCTGAGGTTCATGAGATTGAGCCCAGCATGGGTCTCGGAGCTGTCAGTGCTCCCGTTCCCTCTTCCTCCTTCTCTGCCCCACCCCCTGCTCTCTCTCAAAAACTAATAAACATTAAAAAAAAAAAAAAAAAAAGTAGTAGGTATATCTTCCAGGAAATAATTAAAATTCATAAATTAATAGAATAATTCCATTTTCTTCAGTTTGAAAATTAAAGACGATTATTAACAAATATAGCTTTATGTAAAATCTCTTTTTCCCAATCAGGCCTAAAAAGGAAAGAATACTTGCTCCTAGCAAGCAAATACATCAAAATCATAATTAACAAAATCTTTAAACTACAAAAACTTGTGAGGGAAGGATGATAAGAAAGTAAGAGTTTTTCAGGGTTTCAGGTCAAAAATAATTTCTGGAATATGGTCTATGGTCAGCATAAGCAGCCCCATTGTTTATATATCCTCCATAGCTCCAGACTACAGAATAAACTTTTAACAATAAAGTGACAACTGACATTATATTGTAAATATTATATTTCTCTCACACACAATGTTTTATGAGACATTTACTAGTTTTAATGTATCCATAGGATTAATACTCATATGGAGTAGAATGCAAAAAGTGCAGAACTAAAGAAGTCAAATGAAAACAAAAGCACACGTTTCTTAGGATTTAAAAATATTGCACATAATAAGTTTGCACAGAAATTACTGGCTGTATAAACAGAATGAGGTATTAGTCAATCTCTAGATAAAGATGAGTGCAAAGAAGAGGAGCCACACACAAGAGATACATAAATCCATAGAAGACCTAGCGCGCCAACGACTAAGAGAAATGTGAAAAGATGTGTAAATGAGCTATGATTTCAACACTACAAAATCATTAGCCAGGGACCAAACATGTAACAATGTCTTGGCAATATTTCAAAAGTTTTCAACTGTCTTTCAGCCTAAATGGCTATAAGCAATACAATCATTTCCCTTACTCCAATTTTACTACAGAAAGGTATGGTTCCGTGGTAAATATTAAACCGTGACTTTCTGAAACTTTCAGTGGAAAGATACTATTATCCTTTGTTAAGTGACTCAATTGCAGTTTCTTGTACATTTAGCAACCCAAATCAGAGATGCTGCAGAGCATGCAACTTTAAATTAGCAAAGGTTTCACTGCAAAAACCACTGAAGTTCACAAATTTAAATCTACAGTAAGTTTTAAAGTTTAACTTTTAAATACGTATCAGGCAAACTCAATCTTTTCTTGGTAATAAAACTGGCCACGCAAGTAAGCCCAAGGGCAAGTAGAGAAAAAAAGACCAGGCAGAATTAGAATATCTTTTGTTTTTTTTTAAAAAGAATGTTTCCTAATCAGGAAAATTAATAATTATCTATTTCTCTAACTGAATGTTGCTGAATTTTCAAAAACCATTTAAATACATTTAATATCTCTATCAAGTTAAGTGAAATCATGCACTTGTCAAAATAGTTCACAGAAAACTGTTTTGCATCAAAGATATTGAAGAGTCAACTAGTTGGATTTAGTGAGGACAAACAGTGAACTACTGTCCTGAACAGTCAGTGTATGTAGTAACCATATTTCCTCTTCGTTGTGTGACAGTCCTGCAGTGCTTGCTAGATCCATGGAATCTATTTTCAGTCTGTACTGTGTGCCGATTGGTGGTGTCAAAACCACTAAAAGAAAACATTTTCTCCATATCTTCAAACATGCCATCAAACAGTCCACCTCCAAAAGAAAACTCCTGGAAATGATGTCTTTGTCTACTGGAACCATCCTGGCGTGTCTGGAAGTGATTTTCAAAAGGCTTCTTGGACCGAGTGTTTTGGTTTTGACCAAAAAATCCAAAGTCTTTAAATAAATCATCAAAATTAAAGTTAAATGATTGCTCAAAAGGGCTTCCGTTACCTCTTTGTCCTTTACCATTAGTAAAAGCACTGTGTCCAAGTGTATCATACTCTTTTCGCCTGTTAGCATCTGAGAGTGTTTCATATGCTAAAGGAAATAAAAATATTAGTAACTGAAGGTAATCAAAATTACATATAACCCAACCTCTTCAAATAAGTGAATTCAATTCTCTATTTTAGGGAAGAGTATCATACCATCAATAAAATCAAAACATTATAAATGTAGGAAAAAGGTACAATGAAAGTTACAATAGGCGGGGCCTTTGTCTTGTTCGCTGTACAGTATCGGCCGTTAGCATATGCCTGCCCCCAATAAATATCCAATAAATATTTGTTAAATGAATGCTACCATTACTTAAAGGTAAGCATATGGGTAACAATTAGTTATTTTTCATATTATTTGGGTAAAACTATTCTTGTATTAAATAACTTAATGGCTCAATATAACTTTAATTAGTTATATTTAGAAGAATTAAGATTTCTCACTTCCTTACTAGTTGAAGTAAATGTTTAACTCCAACTCTCTATTCAATTACCCCCATCAACCATTAATTACCATATGCTCAGTGCAACTTGTTTCAGGGCTAGTCTTAAGCTAAAATTTGTTTCATATTTTTTCTTTAAAGACAAATGTCGTTTTTAAACATATATGAAGAAAAAACCCACATTTCAAAGTCTATTTAAACTTTTTACACTTAATATTTTTATATTTAATCTCCATACTTAGTAAAAACCATGTTTCATAGGTTAGCTTATAAGTTTTGGGAACCTAAAATTCCTTTTAACATGTAAATAATAAGCTACTTCATAAACAAT
Organism: Neofelis nebulosa; assembly: GCF_028018385.1. Taxonomy (NCBI): domain Eukaryota; kingdom Metazoa; phylum Chordata; class Mammalia; order Carnivora; family Felidae; genus Neofelis; species Neofelis nebulosa. The sequence continues at coordinate 41,746,110 of NC_080785.1, forward strand.
AAAAGAAAGAAGTAATACATTATCAACGTTTGAAGATCTATATGTCAATAAAAATGCATACTACCATTTATCCATCCATCCAGGAATCAAAGTATTTATCATAAGAAAATAGTCTCAAGAATCTCCCTTTATTTAAATGTAGATCCCTCTCTGCCACCCACCTCCACAGTATCTCCAAATACATACACTTCTTAGCTATCATTCTCCTTTACTAGTTAATATCTGTGAGGCCTCAGAGACAGTCATTTACTTACCTTCTGCAATCTCTCTGAATTTTGCTTCAGCATCAGGGCTCTTATTTTTGTCAGGATGGTACTTCATGGCCAACTTGTGAAAAGCTTTCTTGATTTGGCGCTCTGATGCTGATTTTGGCACACCTAAGATATCATAGTAACTTTTGGAGGCCAAAATTAATTCCGTTATCATTAAAATGCAGATTGCAAAGACGAAAACTGACTGGGGAGTAGCCATTTTTAATATCCTAAAAAAGAAAAAAAAAAATTACCCATGGAGCTAACGTTAAGATTTAAAAAAAAAAAAAACCAGTGAACTTTTAGGATACAAGCTATACTTCCTGCAGTATTAAAATTGTTAAGCATATAGTATCTTGTACTTGTTTCCATGTTATTTCATTTTACAGGGTTTATTACCCCTACATTGGTTGTAATCTTCTTGAAGGCAAATATGATTCAACCAAAGTGGGAAAAAATCTCCTTTGCTTTACCTTTCCACTAATACTCTGGTCATACACAGAGTAAACACAAAAATACTCAATAACTGATTTTTGCCAGTTAATATTGAAGATTCATCATTTTGCAAACATTGTAAAAAGCGTGGGAAATCCAAATAATTTTTCAAAGGATGTCAATTTCCCTTTCAAAAATTCATATTCTAAAAGGATTAAAAATAAAAGTATTTAACTTCACAGAAAAAGTACATTACCAAGGTAAACAGCCCAGTAGGTCTGAATTGATAATCTTCCCTTCCTAAGAATGTACCAACTTCAGCCTTCCTTTTGGCAAGGTGAGCCAAGTATTGCAAATAGGAAAATCTCATCATAATAGTATTGACAATAAAGTAGAATGTAATGATTTTTTAATTGTAACATCCCAAATATTTAACAGAAAAATGGGTTTTGTTAAAAACTTGTAATTAACAGAATTTAACATTTCTCCTAAGGCTACCAGAAAAACGAACTGTCATAGTCTTTACTTTGGATAAGCTACTTATTTTCAAACTTCTCAGTAGTCATTAAAATATCTCTCTAACCTTAAAGAAGTTTTACATTGGAATTCAACTTAGAATTCTGGGTAGTATAGATTTAATGACTTGGGATTCAAAACGAATGTGACCCTGTTTTTTGAACTCTATACCACAGGAGTTCTTAATAACCTATGATGACATTACAAGGCTGACGAAAGACAATACGGTTTGTGGAAACTGCCTGCCTTTCTCTCCTGTGGCATTTTCTGGGCGTAATTAGCAGATGGATTCCTCCTTTCCAGAGAGTTACTCATAGTCACGGGCACCGAGGATCAAGTACGACCGTCTAAAGAACGCAGAGGGAGTACTGTGGACGCCACAAAGACTGCAGGTACTTCCCTAGTCAAAGGGTGGGTCTGAAACTGACAGGGAGGCACGTATTACTGGTTTAATGAAGGTTACTCCACAGTTTAGTATCTGACACTTTTTTAGGAGACCGACTTTTGTATCATACTGACTTCTCCTTCCCAAGAGGGACCCATCGGACAGCAGCCTGGGCCTTACTCCCCAGAGCCGGTGGCCGGTTGGGCTGCACTGTCCAGCCCTTACCCCAAGACGACCCCATACGCGTCCCGTCCGTCCAGGCACCGCCCTCGCGGCTGTCCGCGGCCCGGAGGCCAGCCCTGGGAAGAGCTGTCCGACGCCCGAAAAAGCCAGCGGCCAACCCAAAACACAAAACGCCCTATTCTGTGGTTCGGTCATCTCCTTTTTCCTCGTCCCTCAAGAACACCAGGCAGCCTGAAGCGCTTGCGACGACCGTGGCGACCACCGAGAGGTCAGTCTACAAAGACTGGCCGAAGCCCTGGGGACACTCTAAACACCCCTCCCCGCGACCTCCCGGCCTCTCCCCACATCCTCACCCTCCGACTGCTGCTGCTCAACAGCAGAGGCGCCGGGAGACTGACGACCGTCTCCACACAGCTGCTCGGCCCGGCCGTTCGTCCAGGTCTCCACGGCCTCCCCTAGCCGGCGGGCGCCCCACTGCCGGTTGCACACCGACCTAACGCTCCGCCTGCCGCCGCCGCCGCCGCCGCCGCGACCCCTCTCAGCCCGCTCCCCACTGGCCAGCGGCCGCTACTGGCGCCGCCACCTCAGGAGAAGACCTACACGAAACGCTTCCCTATTGGCTCCCGCTTCCCCACCTGACCCTGGCGCCCTACGCGCACGTGGAAAACTGTTGTTGCCGCTCAGCCGGTGCGTCACTTCCGGCCCCAACCTCCAGAAAGGGCCGTGCTGAAGCCTGAAGAAGCGGAAGTGAGTCGACGATTGCAGCGTCTTTCCTCTCGGCCTATTCCGGCGCAGGCGCGGTGGCCTCGGACGGCCTGGACTTGCGGCCCCACCTTGGCAAGGAGGTTTCGCCAGCGCCCCTCGTCGGCCTGGGCCTTCTGGGCCGCACCCGAGCGATGCCTCGCTATTGCGCAGCGATTTGCTGTAAGAACCGTCGGGGACGAAACAGTAAGGACCGGAAGCTGAGTTTTTATCCGTAAGTTGTCCTTCGAGCAGAAGCGTCAGACGCCTTGTTTTTGGGCCACTGTCCTGTGGCCGTTGTAGCCACGGTTTGGGGTTATCTGGAAATTCGTCCTCAGCTCTCCGGGCGTGGCTCTTCACTGCGCGGGAGGAGGATGTTAAGGGTCGAGTTGAGTTTACCTAGAAATGCCCTGGGCTAGGACACTGGGCTGGTGGCGAGGCATATAGGGGCCTTTTTGGGTGTTAAATAGCCCCCTAAAACAGTATAGTTTGGGCGGTGCTCCGTGGATTTCCGAGCATTTCCCCACCTCACCTGATCTCATTTTATTGTACGACGTTAACCACCACTTAAGGCACACATCAAACCCGCCAAGTGGGACGTTGCATTCACAGTTAATTTACACCTTCTGTGAGTTAGGTTGCATAGATGTTCTAAAGTCCGTCTTCTCCCGACGAAACTAAGGCCCTTCAGAAAGTAGGTTACCTTGAAGTTCTGTGACAAAGCCAGAATTACAACCTGTGCCCTGCTCAGGGCTCTGTAGACTCTTTATTCGTACAGACAACAGGCTAAGTGTTGTTCCAAACTACTACTGCCACGAAATATTTCCGTGAACCCGCAGAAGTGTTCGTTTTTATTCAGAAGAAGAGAGAAGCAGTAGTAACTCGGAGTCCAAGCTCCAAAGCCAGACTTAGTAGGTTCACAACCTGGCTCCACTACTCTGTAGCTAAATGACCTTCTGCAAAGTTTGAACTCTCTGTGCCTGAGATCTCTCACCCGTGGAGTTATTAATTGTACCTACTTCACACTTTGTGTGTAAATAGGTAAAGCTGCACTTGACAGTCAGTACGTGCTTAATATATGTGAGAATCAACATATTTGCAATATTCTGTTTCCTTTTTTTCTTGTTTGTAAAAATAATTCTTTTAGCTCTAACCTGGTCGTCTTTTACTCTTGTAGATTTTCACCAGCTATTTTTTGAAGCCTGTTTTACTTTAAACCAGAAACTCTGTGTTCGTGGATACAGTTGCTTTCCATGATCTTAACTAATGGAAAAAAAAACAAACAAAAAAAACCCCAAAAAAACCCTGGTAACCCAAAATAACTTACATATGGCAATATTTCCAGGATTGTCTCCCACCCATAGCCCACAAAATGCAGAGTGATTTTTGAGAGGAATTGTTAGTTATCAATAGCTGTGACTCTGAGAAGGTTTGTAGCAAAAAATCATGTTAAACTTGATTTAGCCTCATATTTCCCAGATTTATTTGGCCTTGGATTTAGGGGGAATAATGCCAGACTCCAAATTCTTTTAAGTTAATCTTTCCATAGTTACTGTTTTTAAGGAGGGAAAAATAATAATGCCAGAGGAGGTCAATTGTAAAGATTTTTTTCCTCCAATTATGAATTTACTGAAAGTGGGTTTTTTATGTTTTTTATTTCCATATGTAGTCTGAAAAATAAAAATTGAATTCGTTTTAGTCCCCTAATAGCACCAAACTTGAATTGAATTTGTTAATGCTAACACTGTAATAAGCTCTACTGTATACTAATTTGATAATTCAGTTTACGTGTGTATATAATATTAAGTTTATACTGTGATTATTTTATACTTTTTGGGGGATTAATATGGCATTGAAACAAAATTACTGAGCAATTGAACCACACTGTAAAGATACGAAGTTGTTCAGGAAACCTATTCCAGGAGATTTCTTAGAGATTTACCTGCTGAGAAAGTATTGCAGTCCAGTTACTAATGAGGATATGCACAAACTGATTTTTTTTAATTACTTATTTTTTTTTTTTAGTTTGATAACTTAGTATAGGTACAATAGAAATAATCTGCAAATAGTGTGCTTATACATAAAATGACATTTAAAAATATTGTAAAAGGCATATTCCCTTTTTAGATGTAGCAGAAAAAGTATGAACTTACCTATGGCTAACAGAATTTAGGTCTTCTGAAAAGAAAATTATTTTTGCCTTTAAATGTCTTTTCTGGTTATGTGTGTTATACTTACAACCTAAATTACTGATACATGCAAGGTTAAAAGTTTTTCAAGCCATGTATGAATATTGTATCTATGGTAAGAACTTACAAAGGTAGATCATCTGATTATTCCATATAAGGGTACCTGGGTTAAAAATTGTTTCCTACAAAGTACCCAGACTCCTTTTCCTTAGCATCTTCTAAAAATTTTTTTATTTTAATGTTTATCTTTATTTTTGAGACAGAGACAGAACATGAGTGGGGGAGGGGCAGAGAGAGAGGCAGACACAGAATCCGAAGCAGGCTCCAGGTTCTGAGCTGTCAGCACAGAGCCCGACGCCAGGCTCGAACTCGTCAACTGCGAGATCATGACCTGAGCTGAAGTCGGATGCTCAACTGACTGAGCCACCAGGCACCCCTCCTTAGCATCTTCTAAAGTTATCAATATTTGCAGGGGTGCGGGGGGAGGCATGCTATTACAAAGCATAACCTAAGTGGTTGGGATTGAGAGGGAATGTATAATTGCTGCTTTCTATATAAGAAACCTTATGTCATTACTATTTTTTAAAAATAAGAATTGAGACTTCTCATAAAATCATTGAAATATGAATTACTGTTAACTTTTGTTTAATGGAGTTTAACTGAAACCTATTTAGATTGGTAGGAAAAGTTTTCTCTCAGATTCTGTCATTAGCCTAATTTTGCCTATAACACACATTTCATTATGTTAGCACCAACTCTAAACAGAGGTTATTTTCAGCCCAGGAACAGCACAAAAAAAAGAACTGTCTTACTTTTCTCTGTCTTTTCTCTTTGATTTCAATTTCATGTTATAAAATATGAGTCTGTTCAGGGGCGCCTGGGTGGCTCGGTCGGTTAAGCGGCCGACTTCGGCTCAGGTCATGATCTCGTGGTCTGTGAGTTCGAGCCCCGCGTCAGGCTCTGTGCTGACAGCTCAGAGCCTGGAGCCTGCTTCGGATTCTGTGTCCCCCTCTCTCTCTGCCCCTCCCCTGTTCATGCTCTGTCTCTCTCTGTCTCAAAAATAAATAAATGTTAAAAAAAAAAAAATTAAAAATAAAATAAAATATGAGCCTGTTCTTTACAACATTTTTAGTTCTTGTGTCAGTTTTCTTTCATAACTTGAATTTTAGGGTTCTTAGTTTATTGGTCATATAAGTTTAGAAATAGTAGACTAAATTATGTATGGATAGACTTGAGGCTGATTCTGGTAAAGGGCATGGAATATTAGTACTTTTATAAAATATAGTATTCATTGTCAACTAAATCACTTACTTGAACTAACTTTTTTTAAAAAAAATGTTAATATTAATAAGGGCCTAAAGTTTAATACTCCCTTGAAATATAGAAAAGATACCATTTGACTTATTAGTATATAGTATCAGTATAGAATACATTTGAATAGGACTTTGTAGTTTATGCCAAGCTCTTTCCCAGTTCTAGGCAAAATATACAACGAAATAAAAATATAATCCACAGAAAATATGAGTAGATTTTATCCTTTGTTGGAACACACATTTTTTACTTGAAGAGACTCTGAGTTCTGTTTTACCAGCCAGTCTTCTCAAAAGCTTTGGCTACATGTCTTAGAGCTTACTCATCTTTCCTCGAGAGGGCATGTAGTAATTATCACAAAGATGCTCTTACACGGTAGGGACTGTTGCCTTGCTTTTGCAGCACTCAGTGCATAGGTTACCCTATGTATGCAGTCCTGGAACTTGGCAAAATTGTAAAAATATAGCAAAGTTTTCCTTTTTTAATTTCAGGTTTCCTCTACATGACAAAGAAAGACTTGAAAAATGGTTAAAGAATATGAAACGTGATTCATGGGTTCCCAGTAAATACCAGTTCCTGTGTAGTGACCATTTTACTCCTGACTCTCTTGACATCAGATGGGGTATTCGATATTTGAAACAAACTGCAATTCCAACAATATTTTCTTTGCCTGAAGATAATCAGGTATTGGAGGCAGAGCATAGGGGAGAGGGGGATAATGCAGGGTGGTAGGTTGCAGGGTCGCAGGTAATGAGGTTAAGGGAGGGAGAGGGAAAGATAACTGCTGGGGAAACAGATGCTTGAGAAAAAGGAAGAACTAATTTATGCTTTTACTAAAAGTATGATAATTAAAAAAAAAAAAAAAACACATTGTGAAGCATACCTTAAGAACCAAAGATAACATGTGCATAAATCATTAAGTTATTGACATAAGATAGTGATCTAAGATTTTGTTACTGGTCTTTGAGTGATCTGAAATATTTCCATCATATATTGAATGTGCTTAATACTTTATAAAAAACACTTTGAAGTAATTTGAGTTGTTATATGCTTAGAACTTTTTTTAACTGCATAAATTTGCTTGGCCAATTTATAATTAAATATTCAGCACTGACTAATAAGAGAATAAGGTTAGTGAGGACATCTTTAGAATTTGAAAATATTATTTTCTAGGAAAAAGACCCTTCCAAAAAAATATCTCAGAAGAAAAAATTAGATGATGAGAAAGAAGTATGCCTAAAAGCCAAGTCACAAGAATCATTTGCATCAAATGAGCTAAAGAAAAATACAGTTAATACAGATATTCTCCCTGAACACACAGAATTACTTAATTCTTCTACCTTGGTGAAGCCACCAGCTGCAAAAACAGAAGGTATACAAAATAACATATTAACTCTTAATCTGATTAAACAAGATATTGGAAAACCAGCATCTACCTTGGAAACATCAGTTACCCAAAACATAGGTGGTTTTCACACATCTTTTGAGAATCTCAATTCTACAACTATTACTTTGACAACTTCAAATTCAGAAGATATTCAACCATCTTTGGAAACCCAAGAAGTACTCGAAATCACTACGAATCATCTTGCTAATGCAAACTTTACGAATAATTCTGTGGAAATAAAGTCAGCACAGGAAAGTCCATTCTTACTCAGTACAATTACTCAAACAGTTGAAGAATTAAATACAAATAAAGAATCTGTTATTGCCATTTTTGTACCCACAGAAAATTCCAAACCTACGATTGATTCTTTTGTACCTGCTCAAAAAGAAACTGTGGAAATGGAAGATCTAGACGTTGAAGACTCCTTATATAAGGATGTAGACTATGAGACAGAAGTTTTACAAATTGAACATTCTTACTGCAGACAAGATATAAATAAGGAACATCTCTGGCAGAAAGTCTCTAAACTACATTCAAAAATAACTCTTCTTGAACTACAAGAACAACAGACTCTTGGAAGATTGAAGTCTTTGGAAGCTCTTATAAGGCAGCTAAAACAAGAAAACTGGCTATCTGAAGAAAATGTCAAGATTATAGAAAACCACTTCACAACATATGAAGTTACTATGATATAGAGTGTTAAGAGGTTTTAAAGCTGTGACTTTCATATAAGCTTTTTGCAGCCAAACCAAATTATATGTAAAGTGAACTTTTTTCCTGTATAAAGTTCTCATCTTAATGAAGCTAAGTGTTCTAATATTATGAACTGTATCCTGTTCTTATAATGTTCATTTTTGGGAAAAACTAGAGAGTTGTTGGGCTGTAGAGAAAAAGTTTCACTATTTGGTAATCTTCTAAATTAAAGTTAAGATAGAGTGAATAAATAATATGGTAATATGATTCATAAAATGGGAGAGCGTGGATATGGTGAAAGGGATCCAGAAGAGAAATAGACTCCGGTATCAGTCCTGGTTCTACCATTAGCTTATGACTTGGGCAAGTTACTATTGAATATCAGTCTGTAATCTGTAAAATAAGGGCACTTCCTAAATCTAGTCTGTTTATAGTTCTTTTCCTTTCTATTCACGTACTTCTAATAGAACAAATTTTCTATAAGGTAATAAATACGTAATAATAGATATTGGCTAGCATTTGATGTTATTAACTATTGGATTATCCTCAAAATTCTGTGGTGTGTGACGTTTTGACTATATAGTAATCTGTAGTAACAAAGGAAGGGTACTCTTTATAATTTTATCCACTTGAACTAAAATAGCCATCCTTTAGCCAGTTCATAGAAGAGGTACCTTAAACTTCAAAGAACATGTATTTCAGTACCGTATATGTAGCTGACCATCATAATACAGAGTCACTTAATCTTAACATTCTGTATTTAAGGTTATAATTTGCAAACCAAAAGTTTTAATGAGGTTAATTTTTAAAAATCTATATATTACTTTATTTTAGAAATCATACCTTTTTATCTGTTTAATGTGTAACTTAAAAATGTGTGCTTTTGTCATTTTTAAATTCCAGAATGATAGAGTAGTACTTAATATTCTACATGCCCACTTACATATATTTTATTAAAAAACATAAGAAATTATAGATATTTGGTGATGTTCTTAGGCAAGTAGGAGAGAAATGGTGATATAAAAATACTGCTTATATCCATATGAATTTTTTAAAATGTGAAAGCAAAGACAATGGGAACAACAGAAATGTGAAAACAAAAAAGATCTTGTAAAATTGTCACTTCACATAATTAAAATGTTACTGATGGTGGTATTGAGCAAGTTCTGATCAGTGTGATTCATATTTTTTTCATCTTTTTTTTTTTTTTTTTTTAGGAAAAAATACTATTATCTTCAAGAAAGATTTTGAGAATTCTTGAGGTAGCATGTTTTTGATCTTGGAAGATAGGAGGTGCTCAATAAATATTAGTTGACTGCACAGCAAATAGTATACTAATTGTTTTGTAAATTCACGGTGATTGTTTTTGACCACATTTTAGTTTTTTTAAGCTGATAAAGTTAATTGGTATTATATAAATATGTGTCTGCTAAATACAAAAAGTTGATTTAGACATGTCCTTATGTGCTCATGGGAGAAAAAAAGAAAAAACTTTAAATTTTTTCATAAATTGTGTGCAGATAATTGGTAGAATTAATATGGTTACCTTTAAGTATTCTTATATTTCATTTTTACAGTACTTTAATAAAAATAGTATAGATGAAAATAACCTTGATAAGTCATTATGAAGTAATGTTTCAACTCTGTTTTTAACTGTGTATATTGTAGTTATTTTCCATTTGTTTGAAGTTGTAGTTTACTCAGGAATAATTTAAACTCATTGTATTTCTTTAAATTTAATAAATTATAAATATTTAAGATATTTTCTTGGCCTGCCTATATTCAATTCGGGATGTTTCCAACCTGTTAACTTCTAAATATATTTGGGGATTCTGATGAATTTTATTTCTTACTTGCATGATTATAGCAATCTCTTAGCTAATCTTGCCATATTTTTAATCCCTTCCATATCATTGTGGATTCTGTCAGCTTTTTACTTCAACTATAGATCTAACTATAGCATCCACCCACTACTTAACTTTCCCAACTCAGAAATCTGAAATTACTCTTGAATACCTATAGAATAAAACCAAACTTGTTACTATATGTGGTCCTATGTGATTGGCTTCATCATGTGTTCTAGCTGCACTACTTATTTAGCATTTTCCAAATATAGAGGTGACTTTCTTCCTGAAACTTAACCAGTCAAAATTGCAATTTGATTGAATTCCATCTCCTTTTTTCCAGTCAAAATTGTTTTCTCTCTGCTCCTACGGGGCTTCATTTTATAACACCATAACAGCGTTTGCTGTATACTTTTTTACTTCATGATATTTATGGCTGTTTTTTGACCAGATTGCAAGCTTTATAAAGCAGAATTTTCATTAATCACTTATTTCATTGACAATGTAATATTCACTCAATAAATGTTTGGATGAACATTTTGAATTTGCCTACTTGATTCTTGTCACTTAAAATCAAGAACCTTCTTAACAGAATGGGTCCTTGATACCTTAGAATGTTTAGGGAAAGTTATAGGTCTTTACATAATCATTGAAACATTCCATGTCTCCAGTGGACAATACAGTTTACCAATTATCTGCTATACCATCTCTGAATTGTGTGTGTGTGTGTGTGTGTGTGTGGTAGACTATCCCCACTCAAATATTTTCTGTTTTCTATCCTATATAATTAAAAAGGAAGTAAGTCCAAGTATGGCTATAGAATATATCTCATTCTATATTCTTTCCTACACTTATCAAGAGGTGAAATTTATTTCTCTACCTTTCTTAATCTGGTGGGCTATGTGAATGCTTTGACCAATAGAATACAGTGAAAGCGATGCAGCCAGTTCCAAACTTAGCCCTTAATTGGGTTGGCAGCTTTTACTTCTTTGGAACAGTATCTCTTCGAATGCTAGACGCCCTCTAAAATATGTGATTACCCTGATACCATACTGGAAAAGCCAAAGCCACATGGAGAGGCTCTAGAAAATGTGAAGAAGCCAAAAAGCAACTCAGTTTGTATCACAGAGTCCTGAAAGACAGTAATTGGAGTCAACAGGTATCTCTGGAATTGGAGGAAGAGGTGTGAAGACATGTTTTTTTAAAAGAATAGAATTGATATTAACAAGCAGTAGTCCTCACACAGCTTGGCAGGTGTCCCTTTCCTAAATTCAAAGGTTTGCAAGTTTATTCTCTGGAGAGGACAAAACAAATTCTTCAGAAAAGATCATGGGTATCCCTATACCGTACTGAAAAAGAGGTATTAAGTGAAAGTTTATAGTGAAAATTTGTATCATTAAGTGAAAGCTGAATAGTGAACTCCAACCTAGCCTCTATCATATATTCAGTTCCCAGAACTGTGGCAACCAAACTTACACCCTTTAATTTTCTCTTGGGAATTTGACAAACTCATGATGATGAAACAAGATTTCACATTGGGAGTTCCAGCTGGGTCCAGCTAAGTCACTCTTCAGTAGTGATTCTTAACCCTTAACTGCATCAAAATCACTCGAGAGGTTTTAAAATGTTTCATTACTCAATCTGATTCAGTTAGGTATAAAACCTGAGTATCTGTGGTTTAAAATTTTTCCCAGGTGATCCTCCTATACAGCAAAAGTTGAGAATCCTTGCTCTACAGTAAAGCTTATGGACATGGCTCATCCCCGAGTGAAGAGTTTCTCATCAGTGTCCTGCTGACAGTTGGCAGTCAATTGTATTAGAGATAGCAACTAAAATAAGTACAAAACAGCAATTTAGAGAAAATACTGTTAAGTAGAAGAAGAGTTAGGGGAAAGAACCAAACTATACTTAATACTCTTACTAAAAAGAGATGTATATTGTATACCTGAAAACAAAAACAATACATTTTTATTTATTTAAAAAAAATTTTAATGTTTATTTCTGAGACAGACAGAATGCGAGTGGGTTGGGAAAGAGAGACAGGGAGATGAATCTGAAACAGGCTCCAGGCTCTGAGCTGTCAGCACAGAGCCCGACACGGGGCTCCAACTCAGGAGCTGTGAGATCATGACCTGAGCTGAAGTCGGACACTCAACTGAGTGAGCCACCCGGGCCCCCCAACAATACATCTTTAAAAAGGAGTATTAAAAAGAACCCTAGTAATTTAAAGTGTGGTATTAGGGACACACCGAGGCACATCATTTTTAAAAATCAAAACTTTAGACACAAAAAGAGGATCTTATTTCATCAAGAAAAAATCCACAAAGGGTCAAGAATAGGACAGCTTCAAACTTCTGAATGGCTACACTGGAAGCAAGACAAGAGATCAATGATTTGAAAATTATGAGAAAAAGGTTTCCAAGATCAAATCCTGTATCCAAAGTCTCAAAATACAGCATCCTCTCTTTTCTAAGGCAGCTATTGGAAAATGCATCCTAGGGAAACAAGGCTGTAAAAGAAAATTAAGAGAATGGCCTGTCTTATAAAATTATACCTGTGATGATATTTTATTCAATTGATCCTGACATTAGAAATAGGAAAAAGGAAATTCAAACTGAGAAAGAAGCAGAGAGAATCCCAAGTTGGTAGTTAAGGGAGGTCCCAATTTAATAGCCTGACCACCAGTCCAAATTAGAGTAGGGCAGAAGGCTCAGGGAGTTCTTCAAGAAGATAAAAATTGATGGAATAACTGGGGTAGAATTTAGAGTTGAATTAATAGTAAATACAGAGAAAACTATGCAAACAAATCGGAATACACAAAATATGTAGAATGGTCAAGCTGTTATTTCTTAGTACATACTAAGATACATAGTTAAAATAATGTAGTTAAAAAATACATAGTTAAAAAATACTTAGTACATCGTTAAAATAATGTAAATACAATATAAACACTGATATATTAGGAAGATAGTATGGGGCAGGGGGTGTGTGTGCCATGGGCATCCAGAGGCGTGCATATATAATTGTGCTGGGGCCAGGAGCAAGGAGTGGGATGATGTAATTGAAGCAAAATCCTCATCAACCATAGTGGGGTATCAAAAGATAATGCCTAAATGCAAAAACTTTAAAAATAGCAAATTAAGCATATTATTTTGAGTTAAATAGGTAAATACATAAAGAATCCACATATGTCATTGGAAATTGTTGACTCAGGAGTAAGAAATGGAGAAGGACTGCAGTTTTTTGTTACAAGGCTTATAGGATGCTGACTGTTTAAGCACATGTTTAAGAGTAATGGGTTTATTTCTATTCATCCTTTAGGACTGACCTATTCATTATTTTATCTACAAAGCCTTCATTTGCCTTTCCAGATGCCCTTTTTAGTCTATTAGCTACCTTTACTTTTCCCTATCATAATACCTATCTTCCAGCGTCATTATTGCTTCTTTACTTGTTCTCATATCCCCAATATAAATTTTCATACCTTCAGAGTATAAGCTTTTTACATGCTTTTAATAAAAGTTTCATTGTGTAGCACAATTTCTCATACAGAGTAGGAGCTCCATAAATACTTGTCAAGTAAGTAACTTGTCACCTACTAAACCATATTTCAGGAATTATTTTGTTGGGTCTAATTCTGTCTCCACATTGAGACAGTCACTAGATAAGTTAACCAATTTGCAGCTCCATGATGCATTATTGCCCCATTATTCAAGCAGGCTCTGTTAAATTACTAACTTGAATTATAATGTAAATAATGCTACTTTATTTTTAATTTTTTGTTTATATTTGGAGACATTATAGCATCCAGTGGCCTGCAGCTTATAATCCACACAAATGTTCTGTAAATCTCACAAAAGCTTGAGAACATAGCTATGACATATGGAATGCTACTTTAAATCTTTCATTGGCATGCTATAAATAGTACCTAGTAAATGTGAAGTACCATTTCTTCCAGACTAGAGTTTTGTAACTTGGAAGTCTGGACTTTAGGAAGTCTCCAGGAGGGTCACTGTATCCCCTAAAATGTAATGCGACATCTTATGTATATAGACATTTTTCTGGAAAGAGAAGCCATAATAATTTCTATTATATTAGAAAAGGGATAAATGACTCCAAAAAATTTAGACAATGCAATAATACCTTACATTCTACATTGTGCCATAGATCATAAAGCTCTTTACATACTTTATTTCCTAAGCACTCTGCAACAAAAACATAAGAAAATGTGTATTCTAGATTTGAATACACAAAACCCCCACCAATTTAGCTATGTGGAATAGAACTGGGATTAAAAGGAAAATCGGCCCATATCCAAAAGTGGGCTGGGTAAATTCTACACAATTTTTAAGAGTTTCCAACCAGTGTTATTTCATATATTCTGAAAAATAGATTTTAATGTTCAAATTAGTATATAGACTGTCAGAAAAACAAATTCAGAGATTATATAAGTACTCTTTTGATTTTTGGAAAATACTATTTAAGTACACTTGTTTCTTGGTTATTGAAATATAATTCAAAATAAGAAGCAATGGAACAGGAGCCAATTTCAGAGCGAGCCTAATCTTTGTTTTTCTCAGTGCATGGTTCAGGTTTTACATTAATAAAAATGCATAGTGTTTTTAATATGCACAACAGACTAGAATATCAAAAATGTGAAATGTGGTTAATTTTATTGAACTTGCCAATATGCTTAGTCTAGGGAAAATGAATTTGCTGACATGAGACTAGAACATAGCTGAACCATGGATGAAAAAAGAAGTCAATCAGTTCAATGATGGGGTATTAAAATATGAGAAGGAGTTTGGGAGGAATGAGGTGGGAGAGCAAAGAGCCTCATTCAGATTTTCCAGATAATCCTCAGACAATCATTAAATAAGAAAGCATTCATCTATTCCTTCCTGGAACACTAAGTACTATGTTAAAGAGAGATTTGGTTTGCTATGTTAAAATTTGGTGCTTTCAAGGTCTGAAACATCTTTTGGCATATTAACTTACAGTCCACATGCAAGTTTAGTTTTATTAACTTGGGAAATGAGAAAATATGAAGGGAAAATATGTGGTAGAATATAGGAAGGGCATAGAGCTGAGACTCAGAAGACTGAGCAATCCGTTTTGCCTCAGAATTATAATCTAATCTCCTTTGTCAGGCAGAAGCACATTACTGGGTATCATCACAGAAATGCATTCCTGAAGACAAATACTGTAAACAAAGCCCTTTACTGAGAAAGACAGCAAAGCCAGTCCAAGGCACAGTGAGGTAAGCTGCTCCTTCTTTAGCAATAGCAAAATACTGAGGATGAAGAGACACCATTACTAAGAACAGAGAGTGGAGCATTTGGTTTTAACAAGTTATGTTTGGCACAGGAGAAATTGCTTCCAAACTTAGATTAAATATTCCCACAAATCTCCCCTTTCTGTCTTTCTTTTGTTAATCTGGGCAGAACTGAAACAAGAACTTCATGGGTGGTGGGGCCTATGTATCACTGAAGAACCAGTTGCAATGTCACCTTTTCCATGTGGACACACATACACACACACACCGCTTAGTTTTTCATTCCTCTGTCTTTACAAACTCTATATCATTATAACTAGATAATTCTTTGTTGTAATTACCACCTTACATATCAGGTCTCTCTGATTACATTGCAAGTTACTAAGAAGTGGAGATTAACACTTACTCATCTTTGGCACTATAGGGGAGGAAAAAATTTCTCTGCCTTCTTAGATTGTGTGGGCCTGTGAAACAAACTGACAAGAGAAAAACAGTTTATTAGCACATGAACACGTGCATGGCACATACACGTGGGATAACTCCGCAATGGGTAACTAAAACGGGTAGTCAGAACTTGGGGCTTATATAGCATCTTAACAAAGAGAAGTGAGGGGCACCTGGGTGGCTCAGTTGGTTGAGCGTCCGACCTTTGATTTTGGCTCAGATCATGATCCCAGGGTCGTGGAATTGAGCCTTGCATTGTTGCAGAGCCTGCTTAGGATTCTCTCCCTCTACCACTCTCCCCCACTCATTCTCTCCCTCTCTCTCTCTCTCTGTCTCTCTCTCGGGTAAAACAAAAAAACAAAGAGCAGTGTAAGACAAAGGTAAAGGGGTTTAGGTCCGTAGGGATGGCAAGTTATGGCAAGGTAAATATATGGAGGAAACTTAGGGAAGATAAGGGTTGTTTTAGTAAGTTTTTTTATGTAGCTTACTCTGATGCTGGTAAGTCTAGAGTTGTCTCTGGTAATTACGAATTATCCTGTTCTTCCTAATATAGGAGAGAGCCAGAAGGTTTTGTGTGTGTGTGTGTGTGTCTGCTTCTTCTCAGTTGTCCTCAACTGAAAGCAAAGTGATATGTTTTGGGGTGACATAATCTGACCCCCTTTAGCACCTAGTAGGCCCTCAATTAGTTTTGGGAAAACACAATAATATGCTGTCTCTTGTGGCTATATTTGAATGACGGATGGTGGATAAAGTATATAGCATTATGCTTATGTCTAATTACTTTTAAATGCTATAGAACACTAACTTAATAAGAATTTTAAATTGCTCAGTTTCAAAGCCTATTCTAATTCAGTGCTGGCTCTTTTGCCCTAACGTGTATCTCAAATTTACCTGTTAACAGCAAATAGAAGTTTAAGATAGTTAAGAATAGGGATATCACTCTTCAATTTGAGGCCTCATCTAGAAAGTCACAAAATATTTACTCCAAGATTTCAGTTTTCAATTGCAATATGTAAAATGATTTAAAAATAAATAAGACTCAAAAATCTAAAATCTAGTAGTGCTACAGATACCTTACTGGTGATTACTAAATCTTCCTTATGTTGGATTTACCTAAAATCTAAGTTGAAATTTTTTAAGTCAAGCCTTTAATTCTTTATCAATTATCTTCATCTTAAGTAATTTATCTCTTGATTTAGATTTTATTTTATGAAGTTTAAACTTCACCTACATTTATTCTATAACTTCAAATATATATTATTTCTAGAAGTGTTTATTTTAGTCCGTCTTGATTTTCACAACTGAACTGAGAGCATATTAAGTGTACTTTGTTTGAGCTTTATAGAGAACCTGCCATTTGGTCTTGTTGCCATGGAATGTTTTCTACCGACTCTCTTAAAGTGACACATATTTACTGTTTATGATTGTTCTGGGAACTACACTTACCTATTTAGACATGAAAAATCACTTTCATTACACTATAAAAGAATATGGATTTTCTGAAAGCTCATTTTAACCTGAATAATACTTTGCTTCATTTACTTATCTTAAATCTTGTATCAGTTCATTTTCTGGAGTAATTCAACTGTTTTGTCATTCTTAGAAGTGTGTCTATTTTTTTTAAATATAGCATCAAATCCCACATAAACTATGGCAAGTTACATTTCTTTGAATAAGGCAAAATGAAACCAAATATAATTTGGAATTATCTTTCCTGAGACATGTATCTAGCAAGTTTGACTATCTCTTCCTCCTAAACTTGTTTTACTGCATTTCCTGTGTTGGTTTTATTTATTTGTTTATTTGTTTGTTTGTTTATTTTTAGAGACAGAGAGTGCAGGAGCATGCATGAGAAAGTGGGGAGGGGAGGGTGAGCAGTGGAGGTGGTAGAGGGAGAGAGAAAATCTTAAGTAGAAGAAAATCTTTACGCCCAGAAAGTTTGTTTCACAGTCATTCTTACAACTCCTTTGGTTTTTTGTCTTTTGGTTTTTTTTATCTTATTTTAATGTTAATGACCTTTTTTATTTAGAAGATTGAAAGTTTTGGAGCACCTGGATGGCTCAGTCAGAGCATCCAACACGTGGTTTCGGCTCAGGTCATATGATCTCATGTGGTTTGTGGGTTTAAGCCCTGCATTGGGCTCTGCGCTAACAGAGTGGAGTCTGCTTGGGATTCTCTCTGTCCCTCTGTCTGCCCCTACCCTGCTCTCTCTCTCTCTCTCTCTCTCTCTCTTTCTCTCTCTTTCTCTCTTTCTCTCTCTGTCTCTCTCTCTTTCTCTCTCTCTCTCTCTCTCTCTCTGTCAAAATGAATAAATAAACTTAAAAAAAAACCTGAAAGTTTCAATTATGGATTACCTTATTTTCTCCCTTTAATATTTGGTTGCAAAATTCCCTGGACCTAAAGGTTTTGTTTTGTTTCATTTGTTTGTTTTTAAAGAGGTTTCTGAGAACAAATTCATTTTTTTTAAATATTTGTTTATTTTTGAGAGAGAGAGAGACACAGAGCATGAGTGAGGGAGGGGCAGAGAGAGAGGGAGACACAATCCAAAGCAGGCTTCAGGTTCTGAGTTGTCAGCATAGAGTCCAATGCAGGGCTTGAATTCACGAACCATGAGATCATGACCTGAGCCGAGGTCAGGCGCTTAACCAACTGAGCCACCCAGGCACCCCTCAATTTTTAAAATAGAAATGAGGCTATTCATATTTTCTTTTGGTCATGTGTTTGTTTGGAAAGATCTGTTTTTCAAAGGTTTTGTCCATTTCATCTAAGTTGTCAAATGTTTTGTTCATAACACCCTTTTATTATCTTTTTGATGTCTGTAGGATTTGTAATGATATCTAACCCTTTTTTTATTCCTGTTATTGATTGATCCCTGCATTAAGTAACATCTTACATGTTACTTTTACATGTGGGAAAATTAGCCCCAGTGGTGACTTACATAACTTGCTGGCTCAAGATGGTATGATTTGTTATTAACCTCTGATTTTGGTGCACTGTGTTTTTCTGTATATATGTTTACCTGAAATATCTCACAAAATTTTATTTGACAAGCAGTCAAAACTATAGCTGGGATGAAAAATAATATGAAGGAAAATTCATGCCAAGTAAGTCTTGGATAACTGTTGGCTAGAACAATTCAGTATAGCTATCAAAAATACTTGGAAATATTTCAGACCTAGAATTGAAAAACTAAAGATAACAGTTGCTGTAAGTTGCAGTATTTTAAAGATAACTTTTCTTTTGGAAAGTAATCATTTGGTGATGGACTGCTTGGCATTGGTCTATAGTCATCATGATTCTAGTACTATCATGATGGTAGATGGCTATCATCAATTTTTTCCCTCTCCATATAAGCACGTCATACTCCCATCAAGAAATAGCAGATAGAACCTATTCCTTACCTTCCTTTGAATCTGCGATGGCCTTAGTGACTTGCTTAATGAATAAAATGTGACAGATGCAATGTTCTGGGACTTGCACAGCTAGGGCATAAAAAGCCTTGCAGCTTCTGCTTGGGCCTCTTACAACACTTTGTCTTGGGGAAACCAGTTACAACATAGGAAGTCAGAGTATCCTGATCTCACCACATTCTAGAAGCTATATGAAGGTACTTCAGTTAATAGTCTGAGCTTAGAGTTGTGGCCATACCCACCAAGGCACCAGA
Source organism: Neofelis nebulosa (assembly GCF_028018385.1). Lineage (NCBI taxonomy): Eukaryota > Metazoa > Chordata > Mammalia > Carnivora > Felidae > Neofelis > Neofelis nebulosa. Next base: position 41,765,428 of record NC_080785.1, read on the forward strand.
CATGTAAGTGAATCCACCTTGAACCCTCCAGACTGGCCCATCTGCCAGCTAAATGCCACCAAGTAACTTCAGTCAATGCCATATGGAACAGAAGAAACCAAACTATGCCCGAATACCTGACCCATGAAATTTTGAAATGTAATAAAATGCTTATTGTTCTAAACCACTAAGGCTTAGGACTGTTACCCAGAGGATAACCAGAACAATGACTATTATGTAAATGATGGAAAACATCCCTAACATTTAGCTTTATAAAGACTTATGTGAGACTTCTGATTAGTTGAAAGAGAACCTAGAAAAATACCATCAAATCTGACATGCTAAGTGGTATATCCTAGACAACTTTGTTCTCCTCCACAGAGCTAAGATGACAATACAGTTTCTAAAATTTATAACAGTTCTTGCCAACACAGTTATTTCAATTTAATATTATTGACTATTTCTGGTCTTCAGCTGGTAAAGACTTGTTTTTAGGGGCAGCTAGGTGACTCAGCCACTTGAGTTTCAGACTCTTGATTTCGGCTCACGTCATGATCTTGAGGTTAGTGGGTTTGAGCCCGCATCAGGCTCCATGCTGACAGTGCTTGGGATTGTCTCTATCTCCTCTCTCTCTGCCTCCCCACCCCACCATGCTCACTCTCACTCTCTCTCTCTCTCTCTCTCCTTCTCTCTCTCTCTCTCTCTCTCTCTCTCAAAATAAATAAACTTAAAAAAGAAAAAAATAAAAAGACTTGAAGGGCACCTGGGTGGCTCAGTCGGTTAAGCATCCTTAAGCTCAGTTCGTCATCTCCCAGTTCATGAGATCGAGCCTCACATGGGGCTCTACACTGACAGCATAGAACCTGCTTGGAATTCTCTCTGTTCCTCTCTCTCTGCCCTTCTGCATGCACATGTACACATGCTCACTCTCTCTAAATAAATATATTTTTAAACTTGTTTTTATGTTTAAGATATTATAATGAACAAGACTTTCTGATTATTGGTTGTCATCTTGGAGAGAAAATAAAAACATCTTCATGTGTAAGGGCATATTCGAGTTGTAATGTAAGGCTTGAGCTTTTAGATTTTGGCTCTAAACATACTGGACTAGCTCATATTTCAGGATGCTTTGAAACAAATCTCTGTGAATGAATGGATCTGTAATAGAGGATTTGCTTTTTGAGAGAATTATCTCTTCCTGGAGTGTTAAAAAGCTTTATGTTGGATATCCATGGTGTCTCATGCAACTTAAGATTAGTCTGTGCTTTGCAGCCCCTTTTAGCCAATAAGATCATAAACAATATAACAAAGGTTAACATATAAAAAGCAATGACTGCTAAATTTAACGAAATATCTAGTGCTTTTTAAACAACATCCTGGATCATAAATTACTTTTAGTAAAAGCCTCATACCTAATTTGGCTTGGTGAGAATTTAATTGGAAAGTGTATATAAAGTAATTCAGTGTGTCTGTCCTGAGTTTTTAATCCTTCTTTTTATTCTTTAATGAAGAATAATTGTATAGCAACAGAAAACACAGTCAATATCTAAAGTCATTGATTCCTTCTTGGCTCAACCAGGAATCATTCTCATTAAACAAACAAAAATACATGTGGAGAAATAGTTATCATTAAAGAGTCCTTTCCTTGAGGCATATTAAAAATCATTATAAGCCTTCAATGAATGCCACGTTTCTATATAGCTCTTTTTATGTAGCTTTAAAGTGCTACTATCACAATTGTTCAGATCTGAAGAAAATAAGAGAAGGTGAACTGGCTCACATGCCCACTGAAAGGAAACAGCTGAATGACTGAAATTTCCAGCCTTGTTTTTAGCTCATTAGGCAATTGTTAAAGTGTTTTTCCATTGCCATAACAAAAGTAATTAAATCCAGGACAGACTTTTTAAAGAAAATGGCTTGTAAACACTAAATCATATCTATCCCAAAGCCCAATGGCTTCATTAGTTCATAATAGTCACCATAGAATGCATCCATTTCTCAGGATACACAAAGGCCCATATCAATAGTCAAATGGCTTGTATTTGACAACTGTTGTTGGCAAATGAGTAGAAAAGCTATCTTATCACTTAAGGCTAGTAAAATATAGATATACTTTACTTACTGAGCAGACCAAATTGTTTCATGGCTTATGATTACATTGTAATGCAATAAAAGCCATAATAAAAGCTGTTACTTCTGGTTATTTATGTATATATAAAAAGGTACATTATGGATTGTTCCTGTGCATTGTGGAAGCTATTGCTCCCTCACGCACCCTGGAGGATTCATTAATTCATTTGTTCCTTTATCAACATTTAATGAGCATGTATTGCTAAAAACTGTTCTATATTCTGAGTTTGCAACAATAAACAAACCAGAAAAAAAAAATTCCTGTTATCTTGAGGCTGACGTTCAATCTAAAGAGAGAAAATTAACTTAAAATTGCAAATAAATGAATTATATAATGCCAGAGAGTAAGAAATAGTGTGAAGAAAAATAAAGCAAGGTATGGAATAGAGTGTAAAAGGAGTACATTTTTGATGAGATGATCAGTGAAGGTCTTTCTGGAGAGGGGACACTTCTTTTTTTAGATATTTGTGTGTTTGGTTTGGTTTGGTTTGGTTTGGTTTGGTTTGGTTTGGTTTGGTTTGGTTTGGTTTTGTATGGAAGTAAGCTCTGTGCCCAATGTGAAGCTCAAACATACAACCCCAGAGATCAAGAGTCACATGCTCTACCGACTGAGTCAGCCAGGTGCCCTGAGGTGACACTTTAGACGAAATGTAAATGAAATAAAGGGGAAAACTCTGGGAATATCTGGGGAAAGAGTGTTTCAGGCAGGAACAGCAGGCGTAAAATCCTGAGGCTGGAACTTGATTGGTAAATTCAAGGAATAGCAAGACCTGTGAGGTTGAAGTGACCTAGGGAATGATCACCATGATGCTGGAGAAATGCCCAGTAGCTTTGGATTTTACTGTGTGATAAGAAGCCATTAAAAAGTTTTGAGCAGAGAAATAAAAGATTCCTTTAACTGCTACATAAATGACAACATAGTGGCAAATGAAAAAGCCCTGAGAGCAATCAAGAACCTGCAGGAGGCTATGGCAAAAGAAGATGGTGCCTTGGAGAAAGGTGTGTTCTAGATGTTTTCTGTTTGCTTCTCCAGATTCACTTTCCATCCTTCACCATGGTGTTTTGTGCCCTAGGAGGCTGGTTTGATTCAGCCAGTGAGGGACACTGGCAGAAATTGGAGAGCAAGAAGAGAGTGAGGAGGGTTATTTATTGTCCTGATTCACTTCCTGCAGGGTCACAGGAATTGATGTGTGCCTCTATCCATAGCTCCTCCTAGGCAACCCTCTTCAAATGCCTTTGCTTTCTAGGTTCTATAACGTCTAACATTCACCCCTTTAACCTATGCTAATGAGGGCTCTGCAAGGTTGCTAACCCTGAGATTTCATACTATCTCTTGTTGAGTTTTCTAACTCAATTTATACGTTTAAATAGTGCCTTTCATACACCCTCCCCAAATTACTGTGCTTTAATGAGCGACCTGTTTCTTGCTGGGCCATGATGGCACAGAGTGATAATGGTGATAAGAAGTACTTGGATTTGGGATATATTTTGACAGGATCTGCTTAAAGATTGGTTGTGTGCATACAACCTGAGATATGAAGAAGGGATACAACTTGCTTTTTTACCCTTAATAATATGGAGGTTTTCTTCCAAGTCAAAACATAGACTTCTGTTTTCAGTTAATTCACACAATTCCAAAACATGAATATGCCATGGCTTATTAGTTAATCACCCCACTTGAAGACATTTAGTTCCTTTCTGGCTTTTTGCTAATATAAATAATGCTGCAGTATACTCTTGCACTATACATCCTGTATCTTTGTGCATTGTGGATTTCTTGAGGACATATTTATAGAAGTAGAATTACTATACCAAGAGATAGGTACCTTTAAAACTTCTATAAATATTTCCAAATTGCTCTCCCAAAAAGCAATATTAATATGCCCTTCCAACAACAGTGACTTTTACCCTCACAATGAAGAAATATTATTAAACTTTAAAAAATCTTCTGATAAAAATGTTATTTGCTTTTCTCTGAATGCTAGTGATATTGGGCATCTTTCCATGATAGTTGGCCATTGTTTGATGAGGAATATGATTACACATAGATTCAAAATAGCTCCCACAAAATACTTAATTACAAAGAGAAAAAAAGGAACTTCACAGTAGAGAAATCTGGCAAACACTACCTTAATTAAGTGACCAAAGTGACTGTCATCAGTAATGGTGATGTGGTTTGAAGTGTTGGGGTTCAGAGCTGACAGCCAAGAGAGAATTCTTGAGACATCTTTGTTACAAAAAGGTGGTTTTATTAAAACATGGGGACAGGACCCTTGGGCAGAAAGTGCTACACTAGGGTTGTGAGGGGTGACTGATTATATACCTGATTATACAGTTGGGGGAAGTAAAGATAAGGGGAAGTTTTCAAAAGGACTTTCATATGCCAAAGACTCACAGGATCCTGAGGGTTGTGCTAAGATTGCGTTTTGTCCTTAGCAAAGTGTCAGCATCAAGGCAGCTGAGGTCCCAAAGGAAGGTTGCTCTGCCTGTTTCAAGGACTTGTCAGTGGGTTGTAGGCAGTAAGGTAATTTAATTTTTCATTTGCCTTTGTTTCCCACATCAATGGGACAAGTCAAAATTGTAGACCACCTCATGGTAATGAGATATAATAAGAAACAATGTGGTACTGTTATGCCCAGAATTCGTGATCCCCAAAGACCACCAGGGAGCCGAGTCCGACGCAAAAGCAAAGAGCCTTTATTCGAGCTAGCTTGAGTTCAATCCCCTACCTGCACCGACGACGACGCCGCGGTGAGATGCTGGGGAGAGAGAGCGAGTTTCTAAAGCACAAAGGTTTTGTTGGGGTCTAGGGGCAGTTGGTGACGTAATGGCTGTGGCCTCAGCCGATTGGGTGGAGAAGGGTCATGGCCTCGGCCGATTGGCTGGGGAAGGGTCGGAGTCCTCTTACGCAGGTCGCCAGGCGTGTTTTGATGGGGAAGTTTGAACGGGTGAGCGGGAGGTTACTTAAGGGGAGGAGGCGTGGTCTGAGGTTTCTGCGATTTTCTTTTTTTTTTTTTTTAATAATTTTTTTTTTTTAACGTTTATTTATTTTTGAGACAGGGAGAGACAGAGCATGAACAGGGGAGGGTCAGAGAGAGAGAGGGAGACAAAGAATCTGAAACAGGCTCCTGGCTCTGAGCTGTCAGCACAGAGCCCGACGCGGGGCTCGAACTCATGGACCGCGAGATCATGACCTGAGCCAAAGTCGGCTGCTTAACTGACTGAGCCACCCAGGCGCCCCTCTGCGATTTTCCCGGAAAGGGGGCATGTCGGGGACATAGTCACTCAAGGTGGAGGACACAGAACAAGATGGAGTCAGCGGCGTAGGTCCGCCCTTTCAGTACCTGGGTGAGTCAATCGGTTAAGCTAAGTGTCCAACTCTTGGTTTCAGCTCAGGTCATGATCTCACAGGTTCGGGTTTGTGAGACCAAACCTGGTGTCAGGCTCCTCACTGTCAGCTTGGGATTCTCTCTCCGTCTCTCTCTCCGTCTCTCCCTCTCTCTCCCTCTCTCTCTGCCCTCCCTGGTACATGCACTCTCTCTCTCAAAATAAATAAACTTTAAGAAAAAAAGAGAAAGAAAGCAGCAGCATTTCTGTGATATTTCTACCAAAGATACATAATCTGAATCTAATCATGAGGCAAACCCAAACTAAGAGACAAACTACAAAACACGTGTTTGTATTAAGGTCGTGTAAAATAAGGAATGACCAGGGGCACCTGGGTGGCTCAGTCGGTTAAGCATCCGACTTCGGCTCAGGTCATGATCTCATGGTCTGTGGGTTCAAACCCCGCATCGGGCTCTGTGCTGACAGCTCAGAGCCTGGAGCCTGCTTCCGATTCTGTGTCTCCCTCTCTCTCTGTCCCTCCCCTGCTCATGCTCTGTCTCTCTCTGTCGCAAAAATAAAATTAAAAACATTAAAAAAAAAAAAAAATTAAAAAAAAAAAAAAAAAGGAATGACCAAAGAACTATTCCAGAGTGAAGGAGACAGAAGCAGTGGGGTCTTTGGATTAGATAGTAGTCATGAATCAATAACTTACTGATTTTTAAGCTTGTATAATCATTTATAGGAGAAACAGACCTTGTTGATGAGAAATTCTCACTAAAACATTAGGAAGTGATATGGCTACAGGTCAGTAACTTGTCCTGAAATTGTTCAGGAAAAAGAAGTTACTTATATTTTATTTGTAATTTTTCTTAAAGCTTGAGATTATTAAAACAACAACCAACTTTTTCACATCAGAAATCACAATACATATTCCTCAGGAATACTTCTCTACTTGGCATCCAACGGACACCATATATTTATTCTTGTGACAGAGAGGATAAATCTTAACTTGCTTTCTCTTCCCTGGATTGTTTTTTTTTCTGATACAGGTTTCAGCAGTGATAAATCATATCATAGTGGTTAGAGAAATATCTCATCACACTATCTACAAGTTAGAAAAATAAAGGTTCTGAGAGCTAGTCAAAGGCTGTGTCATTGGAGAGAAAGACTTAAGTAAGGTACTGGCTTGCTTCTCATAAACTCTAGCCTTTTCAGGATTTCAAATGTAGGGGAGTTTCCTGAAACCCTGTTTTGTTGTTTTTTTTTTAATTTTTTTTAGTATTTTATTTTATTATTTTTGAGAGACACAGTACAAGCAGGGGAGGGGCAGAGAGAGCCAGAGACACAGAATCTGAAATAGCCTCCAGGTTCTGAGCTGTCAGCTTAGATGGTTAAAAGACTGAGCTACCCAAGAGCCCAGAAACCCTGTCTTAAAAGCATTCAAATGTTTTGCTAATTGGCAAGCATTCAAAACAAAATGAAACAAAAACAGGTTACCAAAATCCCAATCCTCTACAAAAACAATGGTGTTTTGTTTGTGCTCTATACATTATTTCTAAGAATTAACTTAATTTGGGATCAAAAAATTAGTTGCAACAAACCATTATTAAAATAAAGTACTAAAACCTCTAAATATGAACTAACTAAAAAAAATACTTTCTTTCAGAATTATTTTTGCTCTTATAGCTAGAGATATATTTTAACAGTATCTTCTCAACCAACCTGCTACAAAAAAAAACACAAAGTTTTTATGAAATAGTTTTTTTAAGAAAAACAATCTTTTGTGTAGGGTTCTGAAAATGCTAAAAGTTTATTTTTCTTAATTTTCTCTTCTCCCCAACCTCCTTTTTTTTTTTTTTTTTTTTGGTAAGTAAATTAAGCTTAAAACTCAAGTAAACAAGCTTTGAAAAGCAGATACAATTGGTTACTTTGGGCTGCCATCTAGTGTTAAAGAAAATATTTACCTTTTTTATATTGACAGTGGTTTCAATATGACAAAAGGTGAAAGCAAATACTATCATTAAAATATTAAAATTTTTTTTTTAATGTTTGTTTATTTATTTTTGAGAAAGAGAGAGACAGGGTGTGAGCAGGGGAGAGGAGAGAGACCGAGAGACACAGAATCCAAAGTAGGCTCCAGGTTCTGAACCGTCAGCACAGAGCCAGTCGCTGGGCTTGACCTCAGGAACTGCGAGATCATGACCTGAGTCCCAAGTTGGATACTTAATTGACTGAGCCACCCAGGCAGCCCCCTTTTTTTTTTAAGTTTATTTATTTTTGAGGGGGGAGGGGCAGAGAGGAAGACGCTAAAAATTTTTTTTATTTGTTTTAATGTTTAGTCATTTTTGAGAGAGAGAGAGAGAGAGAGAGAGAGACAGCACAAGTGGAGGAGGGACAGAGGGAGACAGAGAGAGACAGAATCTGAAGCAGGCTCCAGGTTCCAAGCTATCAGCACAAAGCCTGACGTAGGGCTCAAACTCACAAACCATGAGATCATGATCTGAGCCGAAGTTGAACACCCAACCGATTGAGGCACCCAGGTGCTCCCAGGATAAAAGATTTTTTAAATAAAAATTAAGTATATTTGAAGTGTATAACATGTTGATTTGATACACATATACATAGTGCAAGATTACTACAGTTAAGCCAGTTAACATATCTCCTCACATAGTTACCATATTTGTGAGGAATGCACTTGAAATCTACTCTTTTAACATATTTCCAGTGTTCAAAACAAAATCAAATATAGTCATGCCTTTACATTAGATCTCTAAACTTATCCTATATAACTACAAATTTGTACCTTTTGACCCACATCTCCCCATTTCCCCACCAACCACCATTTTACTCTCGACTTCTATAACTTTTACTTTTTTTTTTTTTTAACTTCACACATATTTGACCCTTGAACAATACAGGGGTTGGTGCATTAACCCCTTGCCTAGTCAAAAATGCATGTATAATTTTTAACTCCCCCAAAACTTAATACTTACAGTCTGCTGTAGACTTGGAAGCTGATGAGGCCACATAAGGCAAGCTGACCCCCACCCCCCAAATCACCTTCCCCCAGGTGGGATATGTGTGACATTCCTCAGGCACTCCTGGCTACCGAAGAACAAAGGAAAGAAAACAAATGGTTAACTGGTTAACTGATAGAGATCACAGTCATGCAAGGTATGAGTCTCCATCAGTTTACAAATGTTTTAGTAAATTACAAGAAAAAGGCAATCTTATCAATAGCCTAATCTCCAGGAACTCCCACTGTCTAAATGATAGTGCTTTGCTAGAGGAAAAAACAGCCTTAGCTTGACAATAGTAATCCAGTAATACTTGAATCTTCTTTAGCATATGGAAATCCCATTAAGAAACTTCCTCTTGACTTTATCTCCCCCAACTCCATGTGTATAACCAGTCACTCTTCACAATCCCAGTGCCTGTCTTTCTGTCCACAGGCCCTGTCCCCTGTGCTTTAATAAAATCACCTTTTTTGCACCAAAGACATCTCAAGAATTTTTTCTTGGCCATCAACTCTGGACCCCCATTACTCTAAAATCCCATCAGAAGCCTCACCAATAAAAAAAAGTTGATTAACACATATTTTGTATGTTACCTGTTTTATATATGTATTCCTACAAAAAGTAAGCTAGAGAAAAGAAAATGTTAAGAAAATCATAAGGAAGAGAAAATACATTTACAAAACTGTACTGTATTTATTGAAAAAAACCTGTGCATAAGTGGACATACCCAGTTCAAATTCACGTTGTTCAAGGGTCAACTGTACATATCTTCTTTATCCATTTATCTGTTGATGGGCACTTGTGTTGTTTCCATATCTTGGCTATTGTGAATAATGCTGCAATGAATATGGGAGTACAGATATCTCTTTGAGATCTTGTTTTCAACTTCTTTGGATATATGCCCAGAAATTGGATTGCTGGAACATATGATAGTTCTATTTTTAATTTTTTGAGGAACCTTTGTACTTTTTTCCATAGTGGCTCTCCCAATCCACATTCCAGCAACAGTGCACATAGGTTATCTTTTCTCCACATCCTTACCAACATTTATTATCTCTTGTGTTTTTGGTGACAGCAATTCTAACAGTGCGAAGTAATATCTCATTTTGTGGTTCTGCTTTGCATTTCCCTGAAGATTAGTGACACTGAGCATCTTTTCATGTACCAGTTGGCCATTTGTAAGTCTTAATTAGAAAAACATCAATTCAGTTCCTCTGCCCATTTTTAATCAGATTGGGGGGGGGGGTTGCTATTGAATTATGTGTTCTTTATGTATTTCGGATTTCAATCCCTTATTGGCTATTTGATTGCAAATATTTTCTTTCATTTGACAGGTTGCTGTTTCATTTTGTTGATGGTTTCCTTCACAGTAAAGATGCCTTTTAATATGATGTAATCCCACTTTTTTATTTTTGCATTTGTTACCTTTACTTTTGGTTTCAAATCGAAAAAAAAAATCATTGCCAAGACCAGTGTGAAGGAGCTTACTTCCTATGTTTTCTTCCAGGAGTTTTATGGTTTCATATCTTAAATTTAAGTCTAATCCATTTTAAGCTGATTTTTGCACCTGGCATAAGATAGGAGTCCCATTTCATTATGTTGCATGTGGAGGTCCAGTTTTCCCAACCATTTACTGGAGATTGTCCTTTCCCCATTGTATATTCTTGGCTCCTTTGCCATAAAGTAATTGATTATAAATGCATTAGTTTATTTCTGGGCTCTATTCTCCATTGATCTATGGGTCTGTTTTTAAGCCAGTATTATGCTGTTTTGATTACTATAGCTTTGTAATATAGTTTGAAATCAGGAAGAGTGATGCCTCCAGCTTGGTTCTTCTTTCTCAATATTGCTTTGGCTTTTGGGGATCTCTTGTAGTTGCATACAAATTTTAGGATTGTTTTTTTCTATTTCTGTGACAAATGCCATTGGAGTTTTGATTTTGCATTGAATCAGTAGATTGCTTTTGGTGGTATGGACATTCTAACAATAATAATTCTTCCAGTCCATGAGCATGGAATATCTTTCTGTGCATCTTCCTTAGTTTCTTTTATTAATGTCTTAGAGTTTTCTTTGTACAGCTCTTTTACCTCTTGGTTAAATTTATTTCTAAGTATTTTATTCTTTTTCATGTAATTGTAAATGTGATTGTTGTCTTAATGTCTTTTTCTGATAGCTTGTTGATAGTAGATAGTAATGCAACTGATTTTTGACTATTGATTTTGTATTTTGTAACTACTGATTTCCTTTATTATAACAGTTTTTGGGGGGAGTCTTTAGGGTTTTCTTTTTTGGCATTATCCAAGTAAATCCACCATCACTGTGCCCTGTTACCATAGGGCTTTTGTTACCAACTATCTCCAAAGTGCTATAACCAGCCCCTATTACAAAGAGAATTTCCTGTTCCTGTCACCCCCAAAAGGTGTGAGAGTCCTCAGTCCATGCCTCATCTTATTAGAGGTTACGTGAGCAAAATCTGCATAATCTAATAAATGGCAATTTCACAGTTTCACCTCACTGACCTTCCACTCAAGAGTTGATGACTGAGAATGTCTTGGCTCAGTGCTCTCCTTCACAACCCCTTTTTTAGCTTAGGAAAGCAGTTTTACTGGCAGCCCCAATGAGGAGGATTAGAGGAGGATTTACTTATTTTCACCACTTGTTGAATCATTCCACACAAAGATTACAGGCAAAATAGTTTCTTTCTACCTAATCTATGTCAGGTTAAGGAGGAAAGGGACCCAAAGACCTTTTCAGAGGAAAAATAAGAAATGAACAAAGGCTGAGTAGAGAGCTTTTCTTGACGGATGCCAGAAACAATCTTTCTGTCGGTGCCTCAAAAATTGTCATTATCGGGGCGCCTGGGTGGCTCAGTCGGTTGAGCGGCCGACTACAGCTCGGGTCATGATCTCGCCATCTGTGAGTTCGAGCCCCGCGTCAGACTCTGTGCTGATAGCTCAGAGCCTGGAGCCTGCTTCGGATTCTGTGTCTCCCTCTCTCTGACCCTCCCCCATTCATGCTCTGTCTCTCTCTGTCTCAAAAATAAATAAACGTTAAAAAAAAAAATTTAAAAAAAATTTGTCATTATCCCTGGGTTTAAAATCTGGTAGAGGGGCGCCTGGGTGGCGCAGTCGGTTAAGCGTCCGACTTCAGCCAGGTCACGATCTCGCGGTCCGTGAGTTCGAGCCCCGCGTCAGGCTCTGGGCTGATGGCTCGGAGCCTGGAGCCTGTTTCCGATTCTGTGTCTCCCTCTCTCTCTGCCCCTCCCCCGTTCATGCTCTGTCTCTCTCTGTCCCAAAAATAAATTAAAAACGTTGAAAAAAAAAATTTTAATAAAATCTGGTAGATATTGACCATGAGCCAATTTGAGAGTCGTGAGTTCCCTCAAAGGGAAGTGCCTTTGTCTTATCAAAAAAGAAAATACACATATATATTTTCTAAAAAATTACATTTACTCTTTTAATCACTGCAGAAATGAAAGAAATAGTTTAGAATTGAATCAACCTGAGGTTTAAGTATTCCTGAAATATAAGAATATTTTTTCTGGGGCGCCTGGGTGGCGCAGTCGGTTAAGCGTCCGACTTCAGCCAGGTCACGATCTCACGGCCTGTGAGTTCGAGCCCCGCGTCAGGCTCTGTGCTGACAGCTCAGAGCCTGGAGCCTGTTTCCGATTCCGTGTCTCCCTCTCTCTCTGCCCCTCCCCTGTTCATGCTCTGTCTCTCTCTGTCCCAAAGATAAATAAAAAGCGTTGGAAAAAAATAATTTAAAAAAAAAAAAAAAAAAAAAGAATATTTTTTCTGTTCATAATGTCATAATTGATAAATCCGCCTTTTAAATTGACTCTTTGCTGGCTCAGTTGGTCTCATTGATTGCAGACCCCAAACCTTACTTTTTATTGCAAATATTTGGTAACACTTTTACCATTTTAAAACAAAATTCACATATAATATAACCTTCTTACAGTATTAAATATATAATGTTCTAACTGTAACAAATGAGTAATGAAGAAGACAGTTATTTGTAATAAAGTAGTATATATATATATATATATATATATATATATTTAATATATTTCAATGTGTAAATGCTCAGACATCACCAAAGGAGACAAAATCAGGCAGTCTGATGTTGGCACCTATTTCTAGTATCTACCTGAATACAACAGCTACAAATATTGTTTACAGGTTTGTTCTGTTGTATTTTAATGCCATAGATGGTGTCACCATTGATAATGTGATTTTCCAAAGGAATGAACAACTCTTGGTAAAGTTCTGAGGAAAACATAATAAAATCTTTCCTCAATATCCATGCCATGGTAGCTACATTTCTGGAAAATTCAGAAAATTAAAACTATACCAAAAAACACTATGTGTTTATGAAAATAGAATAAAACCTGACTAACTGCTCTAATTATTATTTACATCTGTTTCACTTCATAAATGTCTGGAAGAACATTCAAATACACAGCGAGACCTGGTAATTATTTATTATGCAGACAGTTGTGTGCAAGGCAAAATGTCTCTGACCCCAGCCACAATTGCCAGTAGTATACTCTTATGATTTGGATATTCAAAAATGGCCAGAGAGGCCAGTAATGCCCCCACTCCTGCATGAGATTCATTTTCATAGTAATGAGAAACAGCAAACAGACAAATTGAAAATGTCCACTTATTTTCTAAATATTGATGATTAAGTTATTTTATGTTATGGAATATTGCATTTCTATATTTTGGGTAATATTTCATAGAGGTCCACAGAAATAGGCCCTTTATTATGATATATAATAATATAGGGAAAAGCATAATGTCTGAGCTTAACATATTAAAAACCTGGAAGAGGTTATAATACATTTATTTTACAAGCTAGCAGATATTATGATAGTAAGACATAGATATATAAGAAAAGAAATTTGATGTAATTTCTGTAAATAACTGTTTGGAAATTTTAATGTTTTACTATTTGTATTATTCTATGCTATTTATTTTTGTTATATTTTACTAATTATTTTCCTACAAGTTTTATGGATGTAACAGATTTTCTTAAAACTTTTGTAGATCTTAGAAATTTCCTTGCAACTTTTATGAGTCATGAGAAGGAAAAAAAAAACTAAGAAAAAATGGTAAAAGAAGGCAAATAAGAAATAAAGGAAATATAACCTTAAAAAAAAAAGAATAGATAAAAGAAATTTCAAAACAGGAAAATTTTGGTAACAAGTCATTGATACAGCACGTTGCTGCTTTGTCTTCCTCAAAATTATTTTCTATGACTTAGTAATTTTAGTGATCATAGAAACTCACAGGGATATTTCTTATTCATCTGATAAATTTGTGGATCCATAGAGTATAACAAATTAAGAGAAATCTTTAAATTCTGAACATTTATTTTGCTGGGAAAAAAACCTTAACTTAATTCATTCCATTCTTTTATCCCTAGCACCAATCACTTTAGGTTTTCTGAAATATTAAAAATGAAACTGCATCAGTTCCTCGGAGAGTTTCAAAATTATAAAACTTTGGGGAAAATAGTAGAAATATGAGCAAGAAGGGAAAAAAACCCACAAACGTATGTATCAACTTAGCAGCCTAATCTCATAGTCTAAATTAATTTTTCCTTTTTTTTTTTTAAGTTTATTTATTTATTTTGAGAGAGCATGAGCTGGGGAGAGGCAGAGAGAGACAGAGAGAGAGGATCCCAAATAAGTTCCATGCTGTGAACGTGGAGTCTGGCTTGAACTCAGGAACCATGGGATCAGGATCCGAGCCAAAGTCAAGAGTCAGACAAGGGCCAACTTAACCTTCTGAGCCACCCAGGTGCCCCTTAAATTAATTTTTATTTAGATTTCTCAAAAGGTCTTTTTTAAGAATATTGTTTTTGTTTAAAGACTTGTAACTTTAAGGGTAGAAGGTAACTCTAAAAAGTATAACATTCTGTTTCCAAGGAAAATCTAAATTAACTGTGGCTCAAGACATCTAGAGTTATTTTCAAAAAACATAAAGGGAAAAAAAAATTAATCATTTCCTTAGGAACTCATTTTAATGCTTACCAGCGTATTGGTGAGGAATATTATTTAACTTATAGTTTCACCCTCATTTATATATGTTTAGTAAACTTTTAAATGATTTTTGGATTTATTGAGGATGTTGATCCCATATTCTTAAACTTGACTTTTTAAAGGACAAATCTAGACAGCCTTGTTACCGCAGAAGGCTGCAAGGAGTTCTGTTTCTCTTTATTGCTAGATAAGTGACTTCCTACCAAAGTTATGATAATCTAGAAAAATGTCTTACTGCTCTCCACCCTTATCTGTTATTTGTCAGGGTGGGAACTGAATGGACATCTTATCTGGTTAACCAAGTAGAGTTTGTGCCTTTGGGGCTGATTCATTGCCAGGATTAATTTACCTAAGGTTAAGTGGAATGAAAAGAACTAGAGGGCTAAATCTGTCCAAAGCCTGAAAAAGACCATGTTTCAAACTGATGAAACCAAAATAAGCTGGTGAAACTCAGAAACCATTAAAGCCATGGTACCTACATGGGCCAAGTAGACATTTTATACTGGAAAATAATGCTGTAGTGCAGCTCCAAGAGGACTGAACATCACTAGTCTTTCTATAGACATCATTTAGAGATGGCAGGGATTAAATAAGAACTGGCATGAATGCTCTGACATTTTATAGTCTTTTTGTTTGGCTGCATCAAGGCATGGTTTTAATCAAGTAAGGAAATAACGCTTCCTGCCTCTCTGTGCCCATTTTTACTCCCAATATAAAGGAATTCTGAATACTGTGGTTTGTGGCTAGCGGCACAAAAAGCAATTCCAAAGGTCAATTATCTTTTGTTTACAATGGCTTCCCCCAAGAACAAAGAGCAGCAAATCAAAGCAGCTAATTGCTGTTACACTCAAGAAGATTTCATTATAAAATGCAACAGTGTTGTTACAGTCACTTGACTGTGCCACCACATATAAGTAATAGATCCTAAAGAACTGGTAGGGAAGAAAGCAAACAAGGATGACTCCTATAAAAAAAAGGTTTTTCAGCTGGGCCCAGAACTCCTGGTGGGACAACAAGGAGTGGCGTAGCTTCCGCACCATTGACATAATGATGAAGATCTGGAAGACCAAGAGAATCACTGCAATGGCTATAACAATAGTGACTATCATATAGTTGATAACTTGCACGTGGGCACGAGCAAGTTCTTTGTGGAATTTAAAACAGTGTTTCTCATCATACGTCTCATAACTTCCATACTGAGAAACAACCAGGGGTACCACAATGACAATCACCAGCAGCCACATGCCAGTACTGGCCGCCACAGCATGCAGTTTTCTGTAGAATTCCACTTTGTCCTTGCGCTTGAAGAAGATGAGGTACCTGATGACCAGGATCACCACATAGAACAGGAATGTGAGGTACATGTGGATGTGTAGCATGGCGCTCACAAATTTGCAGAAGGGCAACCCAAATGTCCAGATGTGCTTGATGAGATATGTCAAGCGAAAAGGCACTGTCACCAAGAAAACACTGTGGACCACCACCAGGTTAACGACTGCTGTGGTAGTCACCGACCGCGTGTTCATTTTCACCAGCAGGAACAAAATAGAGATGATGCCCACCAGTCCTCCAATGAGCACTATGAAGTACAGCCTGGTTAAATGGGGTGTCAATATAGGACTGCAGGAAGAACTGTTGTGGTCAGCCATATTTCAGAAGTCGCCTAGAAGAGACAAAACACAAATATAACTGACAAAACTTCCAGAGCTTTGTTCATATCTCCTTCCTAGCATTGGCAATATGACTTTGTCACTTATCTGTGTATATGATATAAACTTTATGTACCTTAAGAATAAAGACTATGTCATATGCATATCTGTATACTTGAGACTGAAAACATAGTTAAGTCATTGATTGTTAAGCTTTAATAGGTTAAAGACTTCATCGAGAGGCCCCCAGAGACATGTATGTATGTACATAGTCAAAACAGTTTGCATAAAACTGGATTGCAGACCATCTGAAGCTGACACATGGATACTATTACTGTGACAGCCAGTGGGGAAAAATTATAGCATGGAAGGAAAGTTGAGTAGATGCATTAAGTGCACAAAATATTTCTCTTTTAAGTATGATTCTAATTCTCTAATTCCTTCCAACTCATCAGCAAATGATGCAAGAGTATTCATAATTCATTTAGGATGCTAAATAGTTTGGCCAAGGAAAATCAACTACATCGAAGCAGCAATAAACAATAGGAGTGTATATGTGAATTTCTCACCATAGTTATGTTGTAATCTAGCAGTGAGGCCTTGGCTAAATTCTCATGGGTCCCACTGAAAACACAGCATATCTCCCAATTCTCCCATTCCCACACCTTCAAATTCGTGGAAGAACCACTATCACTTTTCCTCTGAAAAGATCCTTTCCCTAAATAGTCTTAGTCCCTTCTAACCCATTATCCACATTCTAATTTATTATTTATTAAATGAAAGAGTTAGTAATCCTTTAGTTACACTAAGTCATTTATTTTCTTATTTAAATTCCTTCAGTGGCTTCCCATTTCTTTCAGAGTAAAAAAAATCCTGGGGCTCCTGGCTCAGGTCATGATCCCAGGGTAATGGGATCCAACCCTCCATCAGGCTCTGTGCTAACAGTGTAGCGCCTGCTTGGGATTCTCTCCCTCTTTCTCTGCCACCACCCCCTCTGCTTGTGCATGCATTCTCTCTCTCTCTCTCTCTCTCTCTCTCTCTCTCTCTCAGAATAAGTAAACATTTTTAAAAAAAATCCTTCCATGTCTGCAATGTTCTGGGTCATGGCAAAATCTGATCTCTTGAGACCAGATTTTAAAAATGATCTAGAGGTGAAATTGACAGAATTTAATGGATTGTATATAGGGAAATGGGGGGGGGGGCAGTATCTCAGTCACTCCCAAATTTCTAACTTGAACAATTGTGTGATTAGAGATCTGTTTACTGACACCGGGGAGACTGAGGATCATATCTGAGGAAGAGCAGTAATTGAATTATACTCTTAGTACCTGACCTTTGTAACACATTTGCAGTTATTCTTACTCACTTCACGGATGTCTCTTCATATAATCAAAATTACCCAGCAGTTAAAATGAACCACCGATGAATTACAAAAACATTATACTGGTGTACATGTAAATCATATATTCTCAGAAGTCCATTCTTAAGGTGTGAAAAAAATCTTTCCATGTATGAAACACAAATATACATAGGTACACAAATGGACAAGAGTATATCTATGGCATGAAAACTTCATAAAGAGGGGAGAAACAATTAGGTAACAAATGGCTAAAAATGTTCTTTAAGGGGGAGATAATTTTAAAAGTTAAAGAAACACTGTACTAAATAAAAGATGGCAGCCACAAAAGACTACATATTGTTCATTTTTTTTTTCTAGAAAATCAAAATTAATGAGGCAAAAGGTGAGTGTAGTCCAGGACACAGGTAACAGGGGTAGGATTGGCTTCAAAGGGGTCTGGGAGAGTTGATGCAGAGATGGAACGTTTTTTATCATGTTGGTTACAATTCTAGTTATTTGTCAAAGCTCAACAAATTGCACACTTAAAGTTGGTGAATTTCCTGGCATATAACTTATACCTTAATAAAATTAATTAAAAAATAATAATAATAATAACCTGACCCCAGGAAACCTCTGCTTTTGTGGGCATGGAATAGAATTTCCATGTGACCCACTTAAAAGATTCTTTCATGTTATATTTGTTCTATGTGCTGTGTAATCTTTGTATTTCCCTTTTATTCTTCCCTTTGAAAAGTAAACATTTAATTATATTGTGTTTGTATCTGAATTAATAGTAAATGTGTCACTGTAGTTCTGTCCATCATTTTCTTCAGCTATTGAACTAGAATCTGGACTGATTTCTGAGAGAAGAAAGTATAATCAGTCTTATTTGAGTCATTTGTCTCAAATACTCCTTCTTTCTTATGTATAAACTGCTATGATCTCTGTTCCCTAGTTCCCAGACATTACAAGATACTGTGTAAACTATTACAGAGTAGACACCTGCTTTTTTTTTTTTTTTTTTAATGTTCATTTATTTTTGAGAGAGAGAGACAGAGCACTAGTAGGGGAGGGGCAGAGAGAGAGGGAATCACAGAATCTGAAGCAGGCTCCAGGCTCTGATCTGTCAGCACAGAGCCTGATGCGGGGCTAGAACTTATGAGCCGTGAGATCACGACCTGAGCTGAAGTTGGACACTTAACCAACTGAGCCACCCAAGAGCCCCTAGACACCTGCTTGCACCAGCTAAAGTGGATTTTGTTGTCTTCAGTTAACAACCCTGGCAAAGCTGATCAATTCCTATTTCTCCTTTAAGAATCCGCTGAAGCAGGGGGACCCCTGGGTGGCCCATTTGGTCGAGCGGTTGAGCCTCTGACTTTGGCTTAGGTCATGATCTCGCATTTGTGGGTTCAAGACCCACATCAGGCTCTGTGCTCAGAGCCTGGAGCCTGCTTTGGATTCTGTGTCTCCCTCTCTCTCTTCCCCTCCCCTGCTCATGCTCTGTCTCTCTCTGTCTCTCAAAAAATAAAACATTAAAAAAATAAAAAAAATAAATAAAAAAAAAAGAATCCACAGAAGCAGGGTGTCCTTCAGGAAGCCTTTGATAATCTCCATTTGCAATTCAGATAGTGTGCCATTCCTCTTTGGCCCCACGGAAAATGTACCACGCTTGCTTCTATTATGTCACTTATGACATAGACCATAATTCTCAGTTACGCTGCCTCCAAACAAGACTAACTACAGAAGAATCATGTTTTCCTTTTATCCACAGAAACTAATGAATTTTTAAAATGAATGTAAATACCGTTATTGAAAACTAACATGCATATATAGTAGAGTGCTCAGCTGTATGTATATAGCTCAATGAATTTTAAGAGTAAACATAGCCTCATCAAAGGTAACCTCTATCTTCATAACTAACACCATAGAGTAGGTCTATTAACTTTGAATTTTATATGAGTTTAATGTCCTTTGTTTGTGTGTATCTAGCTTCATTCACTCAACATTATGCTTTGAGATTCATTCACGTGTATAGTTTTAGTTCATTCTTTTTGTGGTATATTAGATTATTGTATGAATATGTCACAGCTATATTTTTAATGGATAATATATTATTTCCAGTTATAAGGCTATTGTATATAATGTTACTCTGAACATTCTTATAAATATCTTTTGTAAAAATAAGTATGTATTCTGTTGGAAATTTACCTAGGTGTGGATTTGATGGATCAGAGGGTATACCTATTTTCCTGGGGTCAAAGTCTTTACACCTGGGGGTGCCTGGGTTGCGCAGTCGGTTAAGCGTCCGACTTCAGCCAGGTCACGATCTCTCGGTCCGTGAGTTCGAGCCCCGCGTCAGGCTCTGGGCTGATGGTTCGGAGCCTGGAGCCTGTTTCCGATTCTGTGTCTCCCTCTCTCTCTGCCCCTCCCCCGTTCATGCTCTGTCTCTCTCTGTCCCAAAAATAAATAAAAAACGTTGAAAAAAAAATTAAAAAAAAAAAAAGTCTTTACACCTGGAAATTATACAAATGTCTTTATTTACCTAGTTGATTGTCTAATATAATATGAATTGTTGTTAAAGAGTGCAGCCGGGGGTGCCTGGCTGGCTCAGTCTGTTGGGTGTTGACTTTGGCTCAGGTCATGATCTCATGGTTTGTGAGTTCGAGCCACGCATCAGGCTCTGTGCTGACAGCTCAGAGCCTGTAGCCTGCTTCGGATTCTGTCTCCCCTCTTTCTGCCCCTCCCATGCTCATGCTCTGTCTTTCTCTGTCTCTCAATAATAAATAAACATTAAAAAAAAAAAAAAAAAAAGTGCAGCCGATCTCTTTAAGACCTGAAAGAAGGTGGAGCATTTGGGTGGCTCAGTCATTTGGCCTCAAGTCATGATCTCATGATACGTGGGTTCAAGCCCCACATCGGGCTTTTTGCAGACAGTGCAGAGCCTGCTTCAGATTCTCTATTTCCCTCTCTTTCTGCCCTACTCTGCCCATGCGCTTGCTCTCTCTCTCTCTCTCTCTCTCTCTCAAAAATAATTTTTCTTTTTTTTTAAAAAAGGACCTGAAAGATGGTAAGGGATATAGTTGCACTTCCATGGAGATAATCCATTACTAGTACAAGGAGTCAGGAAATTTCTTTAAACAACATCTATAACATTTATTTGCTGATGCTATTTAGATATCTCATCCATATATCTTCATCGTTTTTCCTCTTCTCGAAATATTCTATCCTATTTAATCCCCTTTGTGTATCCTTGAGATCTAAACTCAGGTTCCATTTCCTTCAGGACTCCTTCCTGCCCCTTAGACATTTCAGCTGCTTTCTCAAAATGCTTTACTTAGGTGCCTCATTCCTTTCTTCACTGCTTTATTAATTCCTAGTTTAATTCTTATTTTAGTCATTTGTGTACTTGTTTTAGACACTGGATTTCTTTCAGAAGTAACATTATTTTTTTAATAGTAGGCATGAGTTGTTAATTGAATGAGTGAAATAATGGTAAAAGACTGCTTTGACTTTATTAAACACATTCTTGATAGGGCCCCATTTGGATCTAATCCAGTAACTAATGTCAAGATCCCAGAAATAAACTATAGACCCAGAGCAGACTCTCCTAAGGGAGTAAGATTGTCTCCCTGTTTCTCCACGAACCACCTTGCCTTGGCAGGGATCTCTTCTT
Source organism: Neofelis nebulosa (assembly GCF_028018385.1). NCBI lineage: Eukaryota > Metazoa > Chordata > Mammalia > Carnivora > Felidae > Neofelis > Neofelis nebulosa. The sequence continues at coordinate 41,786,591 of NC_080785.1, forward strand.
TATCTGTGATTGAACCCTGATGCTCAGCAAGATGCCTGGCCTCAAACCAGTCTCCCTCTGCCCTCTTTCATTCCCCTCTTTAAAATCCTTCTTCGTTCCTTTTAGTGAAAAGAATGAAGTATGACATCTACCATGCCATAAAACCTTTTGCAATCTGACCCCAACTTATGTTTCAAGGTGAACCTCCTGTTATGACCTTCTCCCTACCCCTGTTTCCTCATCCTGTGCCTTGGACTTACAGACCTTCATGCCATTCTTAGAATGTTCTCTTTTAAACCTCCAGGTCATTTCTTCTCTCCACAGACCCCAAACGTACAGCTGGACACTGGACACTGAAGTATAGGTTGTATGATAAACGGTTTTATATCTCTTATTTAAAAACTTCCCCTGGCCTCCCGTTTTCTCTTGGAGGTGTATAAACTTCTTAGCATGCCATGCTAGATCCCTGCCACTGGCCTTTTATCATTCTGTACCTAGCTTCTCTGCCACTAGAGCACCAGGATTCCCCTGCTCTGCCTGAAAGATTTCTTCATTGTTCTGTTTTGACCTCAACCCACGCATAGCAGAACTCCTGGGTTTACCCTGTGGTTTGGCTAGGGGCTGTTTCCTTGTGTCTTGGCATTTCCCTTCCCACATACTTGCTTGGGCCTCATTGGTCATTGCCCAAGGCTCGAGGACTACTTTAATATCAAAAGCGAGACATGGAAGTGGCCTCTGTGGCTATTTTATAAGGAATCCATGGTAGAGCCAACATCAGAGACCAATCTCAAAGTGAAAGTCCTAAAAAATTGTTAGAGTCCTACAAAATGGCATTAATGTGTCCACATCCTCATGAGTACATAGACATCAGGTCCCAGATCCCCTTCTTTCTACACAGAAAAGCAGCTATAATCAACTTGGGATTTTCCATTTCATTTAAGGGACTCCCTGCCACAGTCTATAGATTAAGTAATAGCATCGCATCGATGTTTCTTATGTATGTATAGTACATAGTGAAGATTCTGAGGTGAATAAAACACACCTCTGCATTTAAATCTCTTTCTATCTGATAGGGGAGAAGACGTACATAAATTATTTATAACACCTACAGGTATATTTAAAAATGCACCATAATTCAGAAAGGGGAGTGATTAACACAGTGGAGACAGAATGTAGTGGCAATAGAGTAGTTCTTGGGCACAGGTGTACAACAGATGCTGCATCTTGAAGGTTGTTTTGAAGTTCCAGAAGCAGAGAAGAGGTAGAGCACTCCAGGTGTAGACAAGAGGCTGATAAAAAGCATGGATCCATGTTCAGAGAATCACCTGTAGTTTGATGTGCCTGGAACATTAGGCAAATAAGCAGAATACAGGCAAATGTCTGTAGATGACACTTGTCATCATGTTGCCCTCATGTTGCCACTCTGAGGACTTCCTATTTTATCCTGAAAATTATGAGAGATGTAAATTTTAAAATGTAAAATGCCATTTAATATTTCAATTCCAAAAGCTGGGTTTTGGCAACAGAATGGAGAAAAGATTGAAGCGGGGCAAGACAAAAAGAGTGATACCATTAGGAGGCTATTATGCTGATCAAGTTTAAATATCATAAAGATTGGTGCAAGTTGGTACCACCTACGGGAGTTTTGGGGAATTTTTTGCACCCAGACTAAACAGAATTGAAGACTCTGGGGTTGGAGAAGACTGTGTGCTTCAGGTATGTCCATTAGCAAATAGTGACATCTTCATATCAAATCAATGATAAAAGGACAGGAATAGTCACTGAATATTTTAAGAGAACAAATGCCATATTAAAAAGTCATTAAACCCCTCAGGCAAAGAACTGAGAGTCTAGTTAGTTTTCTGAAAGAGAAAAGAGGAAAAAGTAACTTTAAATGTAATTGATACTGTCAAAGAGAAGAGAATGATGTGAAATTCAATTATAGTTGTTATTGAATAAAAGATGTACTGAACCAACACAATTAGTGAGCTTGTAAGAATGTTCAGAAGGATTCCCACAGCTGGAACAACAACAAAAAGCCTAAGAGATAGGAGATGTAAAAGAAATTCTAAGAGGGGTGCCTGGGTGGCTCAGTCGGTTCAGCATCCAACTCTTGATTTTGGCTGGAGTTGTGATCCCAGGGTTGTGGGATTGAGCCCCATGTTGGGCTCCGTGCTGTGTGTGGAGCCTCCTTCAGCTTCTCTCTCTTCTCTCTCTCTCTCTCTCTCTCTCTCTCTCTCTCTCTCTCTCTCTCTCTCTCTCTCTCTCTCTCTCCTGCTCCTCTCCCTGCCTCATTCTCTCTCTCTCTCTCTCTCTCTCAAAAAAAAAAAAAAAAAAAAAAAGAATCTAAGAAACACCTAGGGCAAATTTAGAAGTTCCAACATCATCTGGAAATAGCAGAATGGAATGAAACATTCAGATAAAGAGTCGAAGAACATTCCTTACACGTAAAAAAAGATGATATCTTTATGTTGAAGGATCTAACCAGTGCTTAGCTGAATTAATAGAAAAGACTCACATTAGGCACATCAGGATGGAATTTCAGATCACAGAAGACAAACTCACATATCCACTTGGATGTCTAACAAACATTTCAAATTTAGTATATCTAAAGCTGAACTACTGTGCTCTTCCTCCCCATCTCCCAAGCACACATACACCATTCTTCCTGATACCCTCCCAGGCTCAGGTAATAGCAACTACATTCTCCAGTTGCTTGAGTAAAAAACCTGAAAGTCATCCTTGATTCTTCTTTTTCTCCCCAAATTAACCTACACTCCTTAACCAACCCTAATCCTTCCTCCTTAAAAATAATCTAGTGGACCAGATGTTTTTCTATAAAGGACATTACTGAGACAATTGGCAAAACATGAACAGTCTCTAGATTAAATAATAGCATTGCATCAATGTTTTTTTCTTGACTTTGATCATTCTATGTCATTATATAAGAGTATGTCATGTTCTTAGAAAATATACACTATATATCATAAAGGCATCATGTCTTCAACTTACTCTTAAATAGATCAAAAAATCGTAATAATAAATATATATGTATCTACATATGTATATATACATACACATACATGCATGCATAGATACATATATATAAATTGAAAACCAAATGTGATAATTATTACAATTGGGGAATCTGTGTGAAGGGTATATTGGAGTCCTTTGTACCATTCTTATGCTTTTAACAGGTATAAACAAAATTATTTCTGGGGCACCTGGGTGGCTCAGTCGGTTAAGCATCCAACTTCAGCTCAGGTCATAATCTCACAGTTTGTGAGTTCGAGCCCCGCGTCAGGCTCTGTGCTGACAGCTCAGAGCCTGGAGCCTGCTTCAGATTCCGTCTCTCCCTCTCTCTCCCTGATCCTCATCCACTCACACTCTGTCTCTGTCTCTCTCTCTCTCAAGAATAAATAAACATTAAAAAATTTTTTTTTTAATTATTTCTAAGTTAAGGGCACCTGGCTGGCTCAGTTGGTAGAGCATGTGACTCTTGATCTTGGAGGTTGTGAGTTCAAGCCCCATGTTGTGTGTAGAGATTACTTAAAAATAAACTCCTAAAACATTATTTCTAAGTTAAAATTATGAAAAGGAGAATCTAAAATATGTCTACTCTTCACCACTTACATTGCTATAACTGTGATTCAAGTTGCATCATCTTTCCCTAGGAATATTAGACAAACCCATAAATTCTCCTTTCTTTGACTCTTGTCTCCCTTGTTGTCTATTCTCAACTCAGCAACCAGCATGCTCTTTCAATGCCATTCTTCTTATCACAATTTTCTAATGGCTTCTTATTTCACTCAGACTCAAATCAAAATTTTGAAAATGGTCTATTAGGCCCTACAGAATTTAACCCCACATCCCCCACATTCTCTCTTTGATCTTATCTCCTACAACTATCACTTTCATTGGTATATTCCAACTAGGCATAATAACTCCTTGCTTTTTCTCAAACTTCCCTGGAATGTTCTCACCTCAGGGCCTTTGCACATGAAGTTTCCTCCTCAGGAGTATTCTTCCCAGATATCTGCACAGCTTGATCTGTCCTTTACCCCCTTCATGTCTCTGGCCAAAGGTCGTCTCAGTAATTCACTTCCTCGCTTTCATATTTAGTATGTCAATACTCCACTTTCACACAGCACACCTCATCTCCTTTTTCTACTTTATCATTCTCCACAGCATTTATCACTGACCCACCATATGTTTTGTTTGTTTGTTTGTCTTCTTGTTGTCTCCACTAGAATCAAGTCCTTGAGGACAAAGAATTCTGGTTTTTTTCACTTTTTTACCTCTAGCATCTGTAATAGCGCTTTGTGCCTAGTAGCTTCTTAATAAATAATTATTGAATGAATGGAACCAAACATCCTAAAAGTTCCCATAGAGGAAAAAAAAACACAGATAATCTATAAAAGAATTAGAAGCAAACCAGCATTAGACTTCTGACATATTAAATGCTGGGGGGAAAAGAATCTGAATGGTTTTGAAAGATGATTTTGAATTTAGAATTCTGCTTGCAACCAAACCTGCATTCAGAAGAGTAGAAAAGCATTTCCTGATACATGAACACTCAGAAAGTTTACCTCTCTCAGATCTTTCTTGAATTATTAATGTAAATTCCAGCAAAATGAGAAAAGATGTATGGGATACCAAAAATAGAATAGTGAACCAAAATATAAGTGAAACACAGCGAAATCTATAATGTTACCACACAAAACTAAAATATGGTTTCAGTGTGGTGGGGGTGGTGAAAATGAAAAGGAAAAGTTCTATGTTAAGATTTTTGTTTTATTGGGGAAGGGATTAAAGGTAGTATTTAATTGCAGAGAATCCAAAAACTATGAGTTTAAACTTTTGATGAAATTTAAGAATGGTCAACTTGGTGAATAGATGTTGGTATGCCTTACAAACTATAAGGAAAAATGAAATACAGTAAAGCCAATAAATCTAAGCAAAGGAAGGGAGGGGAAACAATAAAACAAAACAAACAAGAAAAAATGGTAAGTAGACAAATTTAAAAAGGAGAAAATTAGTGCAGACACCTCTGAAATCACTATATTGTTCCTTCCTCTACTTACTAAAAAGAATTGTATGCATTTCTGTGAATATACTAAAACCCACTGAATTGTACACCCTTTTTTAATGTTTATTTTATTTATTTTGAGAGAGAGAGAGAGAGAGAGAGAGAGAGAGAGAGAGAGAATTCCAAGCAGGCTCTACACCCAGCACAGAGCCTGATATGGGGCTCAATCCCATTACTGTGAGATTATGATCTGAGCCCAAACCAAGAGTTAGATGCTCAATTGACTGAGGCGCCCAGGCACCCCTGAATTGTACACTTTAAAACAGTGCATTTTATGGTTATACAGATAATATCTCAATAAAGCCATTATTTAGAAAGAGAGAAACTATCTGAACTGAGTAATGAGATAGGAGAGAGGAGAAGGAGAAATGGTAATGAGAAGGAGAAAGAGAATTATTACTGACAAGGTAAAGAATTAAGACAGAAACAATGGTGCTAAGCAACTTACTCCCTTCCTGTTGGGAGGAGAGAAGAGAAGTGTAACTTAAGAGTCCTGGCTAGACAGATAGCTCAGAGGCCTGGTCCCTTTGACCCTACACTTCATTCCTCTTTGCTTCCCACTCCATCCCTGGATTCACTTCCTCCTACTGCACTGCACAGATGGGCCTGTGGGTGAATCCATTCAATATGAGAGAACAAGAGCACTTGTCACTGTTGTCTCTCTTTTTCCTCATGTTTCACACCCATCCTTGTCCCCAGAAATGAAGGACCCACAAAAGATGTGTGATTTACCACTGTGTCACCAAGGCCAGAGGGACACCTGTACCAGGGATCAGAAGACAACATCACAAAATCTTAGAATCAGAATGAAATCTAGAGATCACCACCATTTAAACAGAGGAAGACACTGCAGACCACACAGGGACTTTTTGTTAACCTAACAAAGTAGTCACTATCTAAACCTCAGGTCTCCTGTTCTAGTCCAGAACTGTTTTCATGACACAAGACCACTATGGAAAGAGTACAGAGGTCCAGAGACATTAAAGACAGCTTCTGAGTGGCAGAGCCATGATTGAAGCCCTCCCCCAAGGATACTTCTTCAAGGATATCGGTTAGGAGCCAGGATGAATATTCTGCCCAGGTAGAAGAGGCGGAACAATGAGAAAAGGTTGTTGATGGACAAACAGCTTCCCTGCCTGTGAGATATCCTCAGAACAAATTACATTTTGTTATGTTTATTGAAAAAAAAAAAATAGGAGCATTCACTTTAATCACTCTGGGAAAAATCAAGCAGCATTTTATCCAAAATATTTTGAGAAAAGACTCTGGAATGAGAGCTCCACATTAAGGATAACTTCAGGGTAGCTAAAAAAAAAAAAAAAAATCTTTCCGAAAATACCAGAGGCAGTGTGAAAAACAACAAAACATAAATGTCAGGTCAACAGAAATCCATTTGAGAGAATTATATGCCTAAGTAATATACATGAAAAAAAAATCCCCCTACATTTGTGTGTGTATGTTTGCCTTCTCTCACAGTCCTCATCTTTGCTATTCTATTTCTGTTTGAAAGGAGTCTCCTGGGTGTTCAACTAAAATTATAAAAAATGCTTGCTTAGGCAGTGTCAAATAAAGTTACATCTGTAGTCTCACTAATCAAAAAAATCAATTCCAGCCAACAATAACATTCTGGGTTTGAGCTATTATCTGTCCAGTTAATTGAGTTGTTAAACATTGTTCCTGACTTCACAACTTCTGGTTACCCATAAGGGAAGTGAAAGCTGATGTCAGAATCCCATGAGGTTGAAACTCAGAGGTTTTGTACAGAGCGAGAGTTACACTGCTTAGTAAGCCATCTTGGCACACTATTTACCACCTATTTTCTCCCCAAATAAGGAGAAATCTGTGAGGTCTTTCCATTCCTGGGGAGAACTTTGCACACATCTCTAGGCCTATAGGTATTAAAATGTGCTATGAATTCTTGATCCTACACTATACTCTCAGCCCTCAACAAGCAAAGCCAACAATGAAAGAAAACTGTCAGAAGTTCTACAGGTTCTTCTGTTCAAACCATGGCTCCCCTTCATATCTAAATAGAGCTCTGGGAAATCCTTGATCTCAGCTGAATATAATCTACCAACAAGTCAAGATGCAATGGCCAACAGAACACCTAGGAGGACCAGGAATGGAAAATTACTTTAGAGAATGTTGAACCTCTTCATTAAGGGAAGGATGGCATTTCATTTGGGAATTACCAACATCTGTGGTAGGAAGGTACATAGCTTCAAGGGTAATGGAAAATATAAGCTTACTCAGAAGAACTTTCCTCAAGTCAAAGCTGCTGAGAAATTAGCCAGACAATTTAGTCAGAAATTAGCCAAGGCTCACTCTCCTCCCTTCTTTAGTCCCAGGTGCCTCTGAATGTATGCTTTTTTATCAACAACGGATGTGTCTGTTCAACACAGTGTGTTGGTTATGATAGCTGCCCTGCCTCCGTTCCTGACACTGTGATGGAAATTTCACATACATTATTTATAATCCTCCTAAGAAGTCTAGGACATGGGTATTTTCTATCCCAAGTATCAGATCAGAAATTGAGACTCAAGAAGGTTAAGCAACTTTTCCAAGGTTACTCAGCTAACAAGTGGCAGCACTAGAGCCCAAATGCTGAGTGTCACTTCACTGGGTTGTAGCAGTAGAGTCCTCCTGAACAAAAAAGTGGGCATTCCATTGCTGCTGCATCGCTGCTCTCCTCTGAGTTGGGGAATCTGCTAGACAGTTGATCCTTGTTTCTCCACTGCATTTGTTTATGTCTTGTGACCAGAGTATTTAAGGGCAATTAATTTGAATACTAGCAAGAGACTTGGAGAAGTAATTAAAATAGGTCCACTCAACATTCTCTAAAGTCAATATTTGCGAAGCAGTTCGTCAGATTGCAATATAATAGAAAAAACTGAATTAAAATTTAATTACTAAAATTTAATTTGTCCTAAAGATAGACTCCTGAAACTTTTTCTTAATTCCTTTTTATTTTTTGAACTATGTCCTTAACCACCCCGCCCTTTTTGAGATTGAAAATTGTACTGAGAGATTGTTATGGTGGGCCTTGTCAAACTGCTCAACCCCAGACACATCTAGCCCAGGGAAGTCCATGTGTAACCATCGATGGGCACAAGGGGCTGGTATCTGCAAGTATCTGCTGCTGTGTGCCCAGGAATCCCTGGATAAACAGCTGGGACACACCCCTCCCCTGGGAGTGCCAGGCTCGAATCATGCCACATCTTTCCTCTGACTCCCTGGTTCCTAATTAGCTTCACAGCCTCCCTAGATCTTGAGCCTCCCTGAACCCCATCCATTTCTCCATGTTCTGGCACTCCTTTCTTTCACTCCATTAATTCTTTTCACCCATTAATTTAGTTGTAGCTTTCAGATCAATGACCCTCCCAGAACCAGCCAACTCTTCAGATCTTGGTTCAGCCTGACTATAAAGTTCTTTAGGCCCTACTTCCTCTATTATTCCTGCTGGCCCCTGTTTCCAAGGGCTGTTCCTGCTTCTCTTCATCCTTAACTTATTTCTAATAGAATCCCTGGAAAGATTCAATCTTTGCCTTATGTTCTCATTTCCTTACCACTTCCTTTCAAAGTTTATTCCCCACCCTATCCCACAGGGACTGAAATAGTATCCTGCTGAAATCCCCAGAGTAAGAGATACCACTAATTTCCCCAGTTTTGTGTTTAAATCTCAGCTTCTTTGTTCCTGTTTTGCTACCCAGCTGCCCCTGAACTGCACATTCTAACCATGGCCAAGGTGAACTCTAAGATTAGACAATTTTAGACCCTTCTTACAACAGTGACTCATGACTCTCAGATATGTGTGGCAAAAGGTAAATTTCAATATTTTTTAAAAGTTTTTTTAAGCTTATTTAGAGAGAGAGAGAAAGTGTGCACATGATGGAGAAGGCCAGAGAGAGAATCCCAAGCATGTTCCACACTGCCAGTGCAGAGTCAGATGTGGGGCTCAATGGATGTCACAAACTGTGAGATCATGACCTGAACTGAGATCAAGAGTCAGATGCTTAATCCACTGAGCCACTCAGATGCCCCAAGTTTTAATATTTTTGAAGAGAGGAACTAAGTCACTAGGATCATTTTGGCCCTTTATACAGGAAAATGAAGGCCAGTTTGTCTATTAATAAACAGAGGGTAAAATCCATTTTATAATAGAGGAAGCTATTATTAATGTTGGATGAAGGAAGAGCCACCAGATATCTAACTATGGATCAGAAAGCTTCTTGGCAGATTGTTGTACAGAAGACTCATCACTGCATCTGATGGTCAAATAAAATGACCAATCTTGAGATCCTGTGACTCAACAAAGACCTGGCTTTTTCAGTCATGCCTTACTCCATCTCTTAGCTCATTCGGACTTCCACCTTAATCTCAAACAACAGAACTACTTTGTAGTAGTCCTGGTTACCAAGCAGCCAAAGGCACTTCTTTGGGGCTTTCTGGTTCACTCTTCATTTTCTTAAAGGTACCTGGTAGCAAATCAGCAGCTTCTCTGGATTCTGGCCACAGAATTAACCTCAGTCCTGAAGGGCTTTAAAATAGAATATTCAGAAAGGACTTAGACCTTAAAGTTCCAAGACTGGCTGAGGGGGAAAGGCAGAATTCACTAGAGATCTCAAACTTGTGTCATTGACTTGGCTTAAATATTTTCCCGTGGATGATGTTTTTTCATCACAAATGACATGCTAGTATTACTGTTAATATTCTATATTCATTTATTTATGGCTACAACTGCCATGTACAATGAGAGTAGAAATGCCTTGTCTTTCCCATATTTTCTGAGTGAGATGGGAATTGAATGTTGGCCAGCCCCCAAAGATATATATCCAAGTCTATGAATGTGATCTTATTTAGTAAAAGAATCTTTGTAGATGTGACTGAGGATCTCAAGATGAGATTATCCTGGATTATCCATGTGGGCTCTAAATCCAATGACAGGTGTCCTTAAAAAAGACACACAGTGAAGAGACAGGAGAAGAGGAGAAGGCCATGAGAAGACAGAGGCAGAAATTGAAAATATACAGCCATAAGCGAAGAAGTGCCTGGAGCCAATAAGAAGCTGGAAGAGGCAAGGAAGGATTCTTCTTTAGAGCCCTCAGAGGGAGTATGACCATACTGGCACCTTGATTTCAGATGTCTAGCTCCAAAGCTGTGAGGGGATAAACTTCTATTGTTTTAAGCCACCAAGTTTGTGGTAATTTGTTATGACACTAATACAGGTGGCCATAATTTTAATGTTTACATTATCACAAGGGGAAGAAATCTTAATTCTGGCAGAACCTCTGGGTCTGTAATGTCAGAATCACCCAGATCTGTGCGGACATATTCAAGTACAAATTGTGCTACATACCACAGCCTTCCCAGATTACAGGAGAAAGTTAAGATCATCTGATGAAACTCCCCATTTATAAATAGTAAAGCTTACTCTTCAGGCCTCTGTAATGTCCCCCACAAAACTTACCAGGAAAACTTAAAATAGAAGAGTGTTATGGAGGTGCCTGTGTGGTTTAGTCACTTGAGCATCCAATTCTTGATTTTGGCTCAGGTCATGATCTCATGGTTGTGAGATCAAGCCCCATGACAGGGTCAGCGCTGGAGATGGATCTTGCTTGAGATTCTCTCTCTCTCTCTCTCTCTCTCTCTCTCTCTCTCTCTCTCTCTCAGTCTCTCTGTCTCTCCCCCCACTTCTGTCTGACTTCTTGATCATGCAGATGCACACTCTGTCTCTCAGCAACAACAAAAGAGTATTGTGAATTTGAGCTCTGCTTGAGATACTGTATCTTCAAATTCCATGCTGTGGTAGACATCTGAAACTTAATATCCTCAAAGTATTTTCATATACTCTCTCACCCTTGTTATCTCAGAAGAACCCACATTAGGTAGATGAGGTTCTAGCATTAGTTCATCTCTCATTCCTGCTTAGGGCAAATGTCATGTTTCCTTTGCCCATGAGAGGCTTTTTCAAGAAGTTCCATGAATGCATATGTCATCATTCCATTTACTTCAAATCAAGGCTCACTAGCAGAAATGATTTTCTAACCCTCATTTTTTCCTAAAGCTTCTATTTCATCCTGAATCACCATTCACTTTCTATATAACATTTAATGTAGTATCTAACTGTAAAAGTGCCTGTTGTTTTGTATATTGATTGACCATTTCCCTTACTAAGCAAGAATCTCCCATAGGGCAGTGACCATGGCTGTTTAGTCCATTACTAGTCTGATGCTGGATACATAGTAAACACTAAATATTTTGTTAGATATTTGTTGAATTTAAGGCTTTTTACCTCCCTTACTAGGTATAAATCTATTAATGGTGGCAACTTTCAATGTAATTAATCTATTTTATCCCAGAGAGAAGAAACAATGCATTGCAAGGCTATGAGAGCAGAGACTGATTTCCTGGTATATTACCTTTGAACAATTATATTTAAGGTGCATATATGTTCCCAAGAGATGTGTAAAGATTATATAGTAATGAATTAGGGGCACAAAGTAAAAGAAGACACAGTCCTGCCCTCAGGCAGCTTATCCTCTCCTGAAAGAGGCAGATACATGTAGTAGAAATACACGAAGGTAGAATGAGAGAGTGCCTTGAGAGCAGAGTGATGAGAGAAGCCAAACTGGGAGAAGGAGAAATCCAGGAAAGCTTCATGGAGAGGCTGCTTGTGAAATGGAATTGAAGGATGGAAAGGATTTGGTAGACAAAAAGAGAGTAGGGGACAGAAGGAGAAGACAGAAAATGTCAGGGGATGAAACAACATGAGCCATAAAAGACAGACACCAAACTTTGAAAGGTTTGTTGATGAACAACTTGGTCTTCTTCATTAAAACCATGAATTAATCAATCAGCAAATATACAACCTCTCTGTAAGTTTTGATTATTTAGTCCTTGTTGTTCAGAGATGTCCTCAATCTACTTAATTTTGGAGGGGGGGAGGGAGGTGACAGTAAGAGATTTATTTGTATTTCTCTTTAATTGCTTCTATTTTAGACCATATACTGTAGACTAGAGGAAAGAAGCATAGTGTTTCCTTTCTGTAGATTTGAAAGCAGCTTCTCATTCTCCCAAGGCCTCAATCTATATTTTCTGGCCAAATTCCCTGCTGAGAGGTATCATGTGTTTAAGAAATGACATAAATGTTAACCATAGTCAGACACACATAATTAGGAAGGTCCATCTGTAATCAGACACCCCCCATGGTTTAGACAGGGCCTTGTTCCCTTTTAATCATACCCATCATGAAAAATTGAGGCTCATGACCTAGGCGACCTTCCGTATACCTTCCTAGGCACCTTCTATAGAGCTGGTCTCTAATGAATGCTCATAACACCCTTGGCCCCTTGGGAAACACTTTATCACTTTATCAATCTCCAGTCTATAAGGGAAAACTTCACTTTAATGTTTAGATACACAGCTTGAGTTGAAAATCTAGCCAAAATTTCAGCAACTTTACATGCTCTTTTATAACACATGAGACACAAGCAAATGACTAAAATGGAAACTTCATTCTTAAATAGAAACTCTTAAGAAGGCAGGGAGCTCCTAGATGGCTCAGTTTTGTTAAGCATCTGACTCTTGATTCATAATCTCATGGTTCGTGAGATCAAGCCCTGCATCGGGTTCCACACTGATAGCAACAGTGTGGAGCCTGTTTGGGATCCTCTCTCCATTTCTCTCTGCTTCTCCCCCATACATGCATGCACATGCTCTCTCTCTCTCTCTCTCTCTCTCTCTCTCTCTCAAAATAAATAAATGAACATTTTTAAAAAAGAAATTCTTAAGAAAGGAACCATTTAAACAAACAAACAAACAAACAAAAAAAACAATTTGTACTGGCTTCCTGAGCAAAAGAACTAACTCAACTAAAGAATATAGAAGTTACTACTTTAGGCCAACAAGAAATCATACTTTCATCCATATACTTATTTTTTTGACCATCTTTATTAAAAACACTAATCCCAAATAAAACAATGAAATAGGGTAATTTTTGTTTTTTAGGGTGCTACATTTCTACTAAAGCCCTATTACTTGTTCTTCTAATTTCTCTGTCCATCCCATTCCTTTAACAAAGCTGACTTTTTCCTATGTCCTGATTTCTCCCAGCAATATATCACACATGACCCAAAAAATTCCGAACTAGTCCTTTATGTTCTAAGTCATCTTTCAACCCTCTCAAGAATTTTCTGTTATTCCTCCAGAAACGTAATGATCTTTCCCACTCTAATAGTTGTATCACTTTTGATTCACATCATTGCAAGTTTTAGTATAGCTTTTTGATTTGGCTCCTCCCTCTACATAATAAATATATAGATACCCAGAGAAGGAACTATGTTTAATTTTTTTTTCAGTTTTCCCCTCAGTTCTTAGCAAGACTGTTGTCTGCATGGCTCACTGAAAGAATGAATGATGTTGTGGATGGTTGTGTTTGTCTGCCTCCTCAGACATCAGTTCTGCCCTCCTCAAAACCCATCATTTCCATTTTAGGATCTGTGTCATTCTGAAGACGTTGACTCCATGTCTCAACTCCAAAGATGGGACGCTAGCCTTGGGCTAAGGTAAACTGAGCAGTACATTTCATCCCCCAACTCACACCTAATCATAATTACTGCTTCAAGATGGAGGTATGACCTAGGATGGTCTAGTTGGAAAGATTTCAGGACTCTTTCTGGCTATGCTGGGCAAAGGCAAATTCTCTTGTTTAGAGGTATATGTATTTGAGACTTAGAAGTGCCGTGGTCATTTTACAGGCATAACAGAAGTCAACATTACAGTAGGCTCATGTTGCTGATACGGCTTGGCAAGAAACAAGCATAGGTATCTGGTATAGGAAATATGTTCTTATATAACATATAGGAACAGGAGGAAAAGAGAACAGGAGGAAAAATCCCAAATTTTGAGCCCATCTGATAACAACAACAACAACAAAAAGTCAAATTAGAGTTCTCTTCAGTTTGCATTACTAAAAATGTCATTATTTCCTCATATGTAATATGGGACCAAGAATGAGATAAATTATGTAAAGCACCCAGCATGGAGCTAAACACTGAACAGCTACTCCATAAATCTCAATAATTTCCCTTTCTTTTCCTCCCCATCTAGAAGTCTTTAAAAACAAACAAACAAATAAACTCCCAAAGCTGAAATATAGCAATAATGAAAAATTCTTGTAATAACATGTTTTGAAGAACTCAGGATAAAACTAGATAATGCTCAGGAAAGAAACTTCATCTTCCAGCTTTTGCAAGGAGAAGACTAACCAAATCAGGACTCATATACTTTTGTGAAACTTTGTCATTACAAATAAGGTAATAGCTTACATCCTGTTTCTACACATCAGAGTAACAAACCATGGTGCAACAATGCTTGCTACAAAAATGGCAGATGAAAACACGAAGAAAAGTAAACTCTTGATTCCTTGGGCCAGATTTTTTTTTTTCAACGTTTTTTTTTTTTTATTTTTTATTTATTTTTGGGACAGAGAGAGACAGAGCATGAACGGGGGAGGGTCAGAGAGAGAGGGAGACACAGAATCGGAAACAGGCTCCAGGCTCCGAGCCATCAGCCCAGAGCCTGACGCGGGGCTCGAACTCACGGACCGCGAGATCGTGACCTGGCTGAAGTCGGACGCTTAACCGACTGCGCCACCCAGGCGCCCCTTTGGGCCAGATTTTTATGTTAAAAAATGTTCATTGGAAAATGAGGATAATGTAAAGGAAGAAACTTAAATTTGATTTATTTAAGGTTATTTGGATAAATTCAAGTTTGTTTGGCTTCTTTTAGGATTATTCTTTAACTTTAATTGTCCAAGAAGTTATGTAACCAGCAATTAGCTACCAAGAGTTCCAAGTTATTAAAAAATTCTGTTACAAATATAACACTCTAGAACCTAGTACACTATAAAACTGCATAGTAACTGTCTTCTACCAAGATATTTGTAATTATTTTGTTACAGTGGGAGGAATTCTCACTATTATTATTCCCAAATTCTTCTAGAGCCTTATAGGAAAATATAGTCCTTTGGAGTCAAGTTATCTGGCTAGTTCTATTAGCAAAAATGTATACTATCATTTTTTCCAATTACCATGATTAAATGTAGTAATTTAGGTGATATAAGAGAAAAATAGCCTGAGCCTAGGTCCCAGCTCTGTGGATTATTAACTGTTTAAATCTCTTTACTTCAAAGTATTAGCCCTCTCAGCTTTATAGAGGATAATGATAATAGTACATGCCCTGCCAAACCCATGGGCTCTCAAGAGAATAAAAAAGATTCCCAACAATATTTGCCACCAAAATACCTGGCATAAAACCCAACCTTAACTGCATCTAGAGCCCAGGTTGGGGGTAGGTGGCAGGTGATGGGGGAGGGGGAATGAAACAAAAGTCATTCAGAAAATAATAGGAAAGGGGCGTCTGGGTGGCTCAGTCAGTTAAGCATCCAACTCTTGATTTCGGCTTAGATGATGATCTCATGGTTCATGAGTTTGAACCCTGCATCAGATTGGGCTCTGTGCTGTCAGCGTGGAGCCTGCCTGGGATTCTGTCTCCTTCTCTCTCTGCGCCTCCCCTGCTTGCTCTCTATCTCTCTCTTAAAATAAATAAAAATAAACTTAAAAAAAAGAAAGAAAATAGTGTGCCTGCTTGGCTCAGTCGGTAAAGCGTCCCATCTTTTGGTTTCGACTCAGGTCATGATCTCACTGTTCATGAGTTCGAGCCCCACATCGGGCTCTGTGCTGGCAGCATGGAGCCTGCTTAGGATTCACTCTCTGTCCCTCTCACTGCTCCTCCCCCCACTCATGCTGTCTCTATCTCAAAAAAATAAGCTTAAAAAAGAAAAGAATAGGAAAATCATTAGCTTTGCAGCTGAACACAACCATATTTGAATTCTGACCCTATTACTAGTTTGATCTTAAGCAATTTATTTAATCTCCTTGGGTTCAGTTCCCCGATTTATATAATGGAATATTATATTATCAATATTGCAAAAGTGTTAAATGAAACAACAAAGGGATATAAAGGGCTTACTATAGAGTCTTGCTTTAGGAATTTGTTAATAAATTGTAGCTGAAATTACACAGAATATTCAAGTAGAGAAATAAGGTTTCAGTCATGAAAATATATAACTAATGGGTACTTTGAGCCATGAATTGGAGGTTCTTTAGCAGCAAGACAGCATATACTGGAGATGGCATATACTTAAAGTGATGGATCGATTGAAGCTATGAAGTTGGGAACTTTCATTAACTCATAAGTCTCAACACAGACAAGTGTAACATTGGCACCATGTGGAATACAGGAAAAGAATTAAAACACTCTAGGCAACAAAAGAGGAAGAGAAATCTAAACAAGAGACCTAACAGATACCCTTGGATATATTGGCTGAAGTGTTTTTTAACAATTTACCCATGAAAAAACATTATAGAGTAGCATCAGAGTCCAATGGAATTTTATTGAATTTTTAAATATGTAATAATGTTGGACTTAATTATTGATAACATGCACACACTATATTTGTGGCAGGGGCATTATTTGCCTACCTCCTCACTCTCCCACCCCATGTGCACACACCCTGACGTGTGACTTTGCAGTCCCTCCCACTATAGGACCAGCTTGTATTTCCAGCCCCCGTGACTTTATGTTTGGCCAGGTAACTTGCTTTGGCAAATAGGCTAAGGTAAAAGTGACAGTGTGCCAGTCTTGAGCTTAGACCTTAAGAAGCAATGTCTCTGCATATTCCCTGTCTCTGCCATTACCAGGAGAAGAGCATGCTGGGTTAGCCCCTGGTCCCAGGAGGAAGGTGAAAGACACATGAAGTGGAACTAAACCATCCAATAGAACCCAGCTTTTGTCAGCAGACACCAGAAGTGGGTGCAAGCTGAAATGGGATCTGCAGAGCCACCCTGCTAAGCCTAGACCAATTGGCTGACCCTTAGCCAGTACGTAGGTCCATAAAGATAAACGATTGCTTCTTTATGCTTTTGAGTCTTGGAATGACTTATTGCAAGCATTTTGCTGGCAATAGCTAACTGACTACACTGTTCTTAAGAGGCATCTTGCTTTTTAAAGTATTGTCCCTATCTGAAATACAAATCAAAACCACACTCAGATATCACCTCACGCCAGTCAGAGTGGCCAAAATGAACAAATCAGACTATAGATGCTGGAGAGGATGTGGAGAAATGGGAACCCTCTTGCACTGTTGGTGGGAATGCAAATTGGTGCAGCCGCTCTGGAAAGCAGTGTGGAGGTTCCTCAGAAAATTAAAAATAGACCTACCCTATGACCCAGCAATAGCACTGCTAGGAATTTATCCAAGGGATACAGGAGTACTGATGCATAGGGGCACTTGTACCCCAATGTTTATAGCAGCACTCTCAACAATAGCCAAATTATGGAAAGAGCCTAAATGTCCATCAACTGATGAAAGGATAAAGAAATTGTGGTTTATATACACAATGGAATACTACGTGGCAATGAGAAAGAATGAAATATGGCCTTTTGTAGCAACGTGGATGGAACTGGAGAGTGTGATGCTAAGTGAAATAAGCCATACAGAGGAAGACAGATACCATATGGTTTCACTCTTATGTGGATCCTGAGAAACTTAACAGAAACCCATGGGGGAGGGGAAGGGGAAAAAAAAAAAAAAAAAGAGGTTAGAGTGGGAGAGAGCCAAAGCATAAGAGACTGTTAAAAACTGAGAACAAACTGAGGGTTGATGGGGGGTGGGAGGGAGGGGAGGGTGGGGGATGGGTATTGAGGAGGGCACCTTTTGGGATGAGCACTGGGTGTTGTATGGAAACCAATTTGACAATAAATTTCATATATTAATAAATAAATAAATAAATAAATAAAAATAAAGTATTGTCCCTATCTGCTTATTCATTGCCATCAGAAAGGCAACCACTGTTTGCCATCCTTCAGGTGTCAAGGTATGCTTTAAAAAAAAAAAAAAAGTCCTTTGATTCATGACTTATACATTATCTAGAGAAGAAGAGAAAGGTGATATGAAGAGTGAATGGCAGTCTAGTTTTTATGGTCCAAACAAAAGTAATATTAAGTATGGAAAGTCAATCACCATATTACCCTTTTTGTTTTTGTTTCTTCCAAACTTTTTGGTACCTCTCTTATTGACTCCCCACTGGTAAACATGTGAGTAACCTGAGTCTCTTAACCACCAATACTAACCCTTGGGTCCTTCTCCATACAACAACATATGCACCTATTTAGGCAAGCCTAGGAAATTTGGAGGTGAATAAGTCACTGTTTTCAAAGGGACCAGAGGCAGGAACTCAGTCACTCCTCTCTTGTGTCCCACAACCTATGGAAACTTATAATACAAAGCCTCTAGAATCTTGAATAAGGTGACCTTATTAAAGAATAAGTCAGTTATTCCGAGATTGCTGAGTTGTTATGAAGTAATGGTATTTATCCTGCCTTTTGGGTATCTGTCATCTATTTTTAAAAAAATGTTTATCTATTTATTTTGGGAGAGTGTGTGCACGCACACGTACATGCGTACATACATGTGTGGTGAGCGGGGGAGGGGTAGAGAAAGAATCCTAAGCAGGCTTCGTGCTGTCAGCATAGAGACTTACTTGGGGCTCAATCTCACAAACCATGAGATAGAGACCTGAGCCAAAATCAAGAGCTGGATTCTTAACCCACTGATCCACCCTGTGAGATCATGACCTGAGATGAAATCAAGAGTCAGATGCTTAACCCACTGAGCCACCCAGGTGCCCCTCTATCATCTATTTTCATCACACACAGAGGACTGAGATTTCCAGACCTCTGACACTTCTGGCTGTATTTAATCAAACCTTGAGGCTATTATTCAGGTAAATAATTTTATCTTTATCTGGAGTTGGAAATTTGCATGTCTAGGATACCTAGTTTGCTAGATCATACCTCATTCAAGAAGATCTAAACATATCGTGCAGAAAGTATTCAGGGCCAAGAAAAGGATACAGGCAGAAGTTATGAGATTTCAGAGAAAGATTTCCTGCAGTTAGAAGACTCATATAAAATTTCCTGGTGGTGTTTCAAAAATTCAAATCAATGGCTTAAATTTGCTAGCAGAGGTAGAATTTTAAGAACGAGATTTTTAAGGCAGAATTAACCTAGAGGAATTAATTTCTGATGAAAAATTGAAGATACCCAGTAGATTTGGGGAGGTATCTAGCCAATTCATAATTCATCTGCTCCAGACCCTATGACCTGATTTTTCCAGCATGTGCTCACAGTGTTTTTCCATGTAGCTCACGGTGAGTTCATCTGTACTTTTAACAGAGCTGTAGCCAATGAAATGCTCACTTTGGTCATTTATCAGGAAACCTCTAGATTGGTGCCACTCAATGTTAGTCTGTGCATTGACAGCATCAACTTCACTAGGGCCCTATCCAGGCTGACTGAACGAGAATCTCTGGGCTGAGGCTCAGCAATCAATTTTTAAACCAAGTTTTCCAGAGGGTTCTTGGCCATATTAATATTTGAGGACTATTGACTTAATTCACCTTGAGCAAGTCACCCCTCTGTCCACAAAATGAAGAGGTTAACGTGGATGATGTCAGGAGAGCCTTTGGAGCTCTGTCATTCTGCTATTTCACTCCAAATAGTATCAATCTCTCCCCCTGCTTTTTTTCCCCTTTTGATTCATGACTGTTATAGAGTGTAAAGGAAGACTTTGAGAGCCAGATCTGTGGTAAGTCATCTCCACTCTCACCCTAAAGAAACTAGAACACCACTAGTTATAATAAACACATGGGATATTTGATGAAACAGGTATGGCATTCTGAAACTCAGGAGGAAAAAATTTATCCTGTTATATACATAAGTAAATAGCAATCAAAATTGTGTAAGCAAAACAAAAATACCTTCCTACTACTTCCTAGCTCAGTCCAGAAATAATGACCATCACAACAACAATAAGGATCTCTGTCATCCAGATCATGGGCTTTAAATATAATTTCCCTCTAGAAGAAGCCAGAGCTGCCTGTTGGAGAAAACTGAGGGAGAGAATAGAATTCTAGATTTTAAAAGATGTAATAAACAGATCAACAAGGGCAGTGTGTAGGCCTTGTTTGGAGCCCAAGTCAAGAAACCAACTGAAAAAAGTATGAGGTGATCAGGAAAATTTGAACAATAACTGGCTTTCTATAACACTAAGGGGATTATTTGGAGCAAGATAATTGTATTATAGTTATTTTTTTTAAAGGAGTCCATGGGGGCTCTTGGGTGGCTCAGTCAGTTAAGTGTCCAACTTCAGCTGAGGTCATGATCTCGCGGTTTGTGAGTTCATGCCCCGCGTCGGGCTCTGCGCTGACAGCTCGGAGCCTGGAGCCTGTTTCAGATTCTGTGTCTCCCTCTCTCTCTGACCCTCCCCTGCTCACATTCTGTCTCTCTCTGTCTCTCAATAATAAATAAACGTTAAAAAATTTTTAAAAAATAAAGGAGTCCTTATCCTTTAGAGATACATATCAAAGTATTTATGGATAAGATATTACATATGGGGTTTTCTTCAAATTGATAGAGTTGTAGGGGCTGGGAGAGGAAGAAATCAAACCAGAGCAGCTGTGAGCCAAGTCATAGCTGGGTAATGGGTGCATGGGGGTTCATTGCTCCCTACTGTACTGTGTATTTCAATTTTTCTATAATCAGTAATCTAAAAAGAATGAAGCCAGAAAACATTCCCTCCTCCAAAATACAAGCCATGAAAGATAGATATACTTCCATTTTCTATTATGAAGAGTGAATATGGTTAAGTCCAATGCTTCCAGAGGAAGCACTGCCAGTGGGAGGGGGGTCTCTCCAGATCCTCAAGTGCCCTCACTTTGTCTACTTGGAGCCAACCCTTGTTTTACCCCTTGCAGAGAGGGCTTTGTGAGCAGAAGACCCATGCTGTGAAACAAATGCCTAGAGAGTGTTAGTGCTAGCTTTGTGGGCACGCCATAGGCACTCAACAACTGCTCGCTCAATAAGAAATACTTCCAGCAGAAGTACAAGAGGCCAGCTGACAGACACAGATGTACTTGAGTCCCTGCTGCTATGCTCCCTGCCCTCACATTCAATACCCAAGCCTCCCTCGCCCTTAGCCCTTAGCTACTTACCACGCCCACTGGCAGCTACTTGTGATCTGATCTTCACTTTTGGTGGGAAACATCTAGTTTAAGATTGCCCTTTACAGATACTTCTTTCATCTGTGCCTTTAATGAATTGTGTTGACAAGGTAAAGAGACCTGACATCAATGGTTTTCAAATAAGTGAAAATTAAAATGGTAAGATCTTGGGGTGTCTGGGTAGCTCAGTCAGTTAAGTGTCTGACTCTTGATTTCAGCTCAGGTCATGATCTCAGTTTTGTGAGTTCGAGACCCATATCAAGCTCTGTGCTGACAGCATGGAGTCTGGTTGGGATTCTCTCTCTCCCTTATTCCCTGCCCCTCTCCCACTCCTTCAAGCTCGTGCGTGCTCTCCCAAAATAAATAAACTTAAAAAAATAAAATAATTATGCTACACCCACATGACCTATTAAGCCTCTGAAATTATGCTTATATTAAATAAAATAGAAGATTCGTGTGATAAAGAAGACTGTTTATACACTGATCTCTGCATAATCTGAATATATATATATGTTGAAAATGACTGTATCAAATATTTAAGAGTAGTTGGTTTGGGCAGTTGTATTGTGAATGATTTTAATTTATTTCCGTACACTTTTGCAGTGTTTTTTGTAAACATTTTTTGTAATAAGAATACTATTTTCATAATCATAAATTTTTTTAAACATTAGTTCTATAAATGTCCCTATATTTCTTAATTGCCTGATGTTAATGACTTTGACAATAGGAACAAAACAACAGCCATAGATACACTCAGAATAGGTACTATCGCTTGTGCATTTAATATAGTTTTTCTTGGCTTAGTTAAAAATATAGTGTAATAAGAACTTCATCTTAAGGTCATTTGGATGATAAATGAGACACTATATAGAAAGAATCCTTGTAAGCCTTTAGGTTCAGTTTCCTTTGTATGTAAAACGTTGGGAAGGCTGGGGTAAGATACTATATCTGAACATGCATTATAATCTATGAAATGTAAGAATGGTAGCCATTGTTATTACTTATTCGAATGTACTTTAACAAAGGCATTTGGGTTTTGCCATCTTATTCCTGCTCTAACCTTGCATAATGACGCCAGTGGTTCTGCAAGGAAAGGACCCTGTTTGCCTGGGTTTAGTACCCTACACTTGCCTCCTTGTTCCCCTCACCATTTTCCTAAAGTAATCTGTCTTGCTGGGAGAGACACATGACTTTCCACACACACAGTGTTCCTCTCAGACATGACATTACTACTCATTTTCCCAGGTCTTATGAGGTCAGTATTAGCTTTCACTACTCGCTGCAAATGACATCTCCTTTTGTTACCACCATTAGTACTCCCATTAAACTGTGGAGGAAGAAATGTGTCTTCCTAACACAAAAATAAATTCTGGAAGAACAACAAGTCCTGCTTAATTGGAACACAGGCTGCTTTTGGCTGGCTTTTTTGCCAGGTAATTTGTCAGGAGACAGTTTGAGGAAATGCTGACAGAATCAGAGACTAGATTCAGATTCAACCATTTTTCCTCATCATGTTTAAATATGGCCACATAAAATTACAACCTTCTATCTGTTCTGTCTGCTAGGCTGCTGTGATGGTTTAAATAAGCTGACTCTTAGATCCAAAGCATCTTAGAGGTTACATATTATCTAAGAGGTAATGCACTCTCCAGTGTTCTTTTCAATTTAGGAAATTTCTTTCACATCCCCACACTTCCACTGCCATAGAATCCATACTCTTGTTTTGTGTGGCAGTCTGTAGCATTATTGGACAAAAGTAATTGCCGGAAAGTTCTTTATTATATTGTACAGAAGTCTACCTCCCTATAACAACCCACCATAGTTCTAGTTCTATTCTTGGGAGGTTTACAATTTAAATGTTTTTTTTTTTTCCTTTCTAAATGATATTTCTTCATCAACCGAAATATTCCTATCTTCTTTCTTTCCTATCAACCTCTATAGCCTTCTGTAGAATTACAAGCTTTGGCACTGGAGTCCTGCCTTTATCATTTACTAGCTAATCTACGTAAAACACACAGGAGGACTAGGTATAGAGGTGGCACTTTACCACTTTATAAATGTTCATCATTAATGAAGGTGATGAAGATGGTTTGGTTTCCTTCCTCATGTGGCCAGACTATCTGGACACTCTAGTCTATCCATGTCCTTCTTAAGTTATAATGCCAGGATTGGAGAAATAATCAGGGAAACTGAGAATTAGGTGGGATGTGTACCACATGATCTGGATGTTAGCTATTTGAAACTGAGCAACTTACTTTATTTCTCTAAACTTTTATTTCCTCATCTATAAAATGAGAATTATAAGATTATATGCTTTGCAAGTGTGTTGTGAAAATTTAGGGATGATACTGCACTAAGGTACTAAATATGTGTCAATCATGGTTGTAAGCACCATATTTAAACACAGTACCATCACCTTGGCAAGCAGTAAGCATTCAATATTATTATGACAGGAGAAGGTATAGGAGTTTTAGGGTGCAACTGTCTGCCTCTAGGGTAATATTTTTGCCCTGGGCACAGAATCTGTGGTCACCCCACCCCTGAGAAACCCGACACATATCTAACCACATTTCTGCCCAGCTCTACTTGCCAGATACTTTGACAGGAAGGAGATAAAAGGAAGAAGAGAAGAAGCTTGGGGAAGCATAGGAGACAAAGAGGAAGAGGGAGAGTCTGTAGGAGTGAGAGAGAAGTAGGAAACACACCAGGTGGGTGGTCGCTCTCAGAAAGAGGGAACAGGAGGAGAGCCACCAACATGAGAAGGGGCCTCTCTTATTTTCCTTCATCCATGCCCAGTTTCTTTGCAAGAGTCTGTGCTAAATGATGATTCATGTGAAAAATGAAAAAAAGAACCCTACAAAATTCACACCATCACTTTCTTAGAAAAAGGCAATGGCATGAAGAACAAAGAATATGAGCTTTGTTATCAGATGCATTTTCTTTTTTTTATATAGTTGCATTTTCACGGTACTCATCATTAAGCCCTCCGTTTGAATACCAGATTCGAAGTGTTGCCTTTAATTTGTTGACTTAGATTCTTTTTATTGCCCTTTATTTGTGAAATCTTTAGTCCTGCGAGAAAGGTTAAGGCACTGTAGGGGGAAAAAGATATCCCTACATCCTCTTGGTACCTACAGGGATCTGGAGGATCAAGAAAAGTTCTCTCCATTGGGAGAGTTTAACTTTGAGCCTTCTTCTTGAATCTGGAAAAAAATGCTTTTGGAGGCATTTTGATGTCCACAGTTACTGAGAGCCCTGAGAACCTCTGTGCTCTGAGCTTTGGAAGTTTACTTATCACAGTCCAGTGGTTCTTAATCTGGTGACCGATTTGCACCATTAACCCCCTGCTCTGTATCTCCTAGACTTCCTGGCCACAGTTTAGTGTTAGATGCTACTAGTAAGAAGGGGTGTCCCTGTGACAATCTGAAAGTGAAACTAAAGAGAAGCTGTCACCTTTCCTTTGGAAACAGCATGCAGGCCCAAGGGCTTCTGTAGAGAGCAGATAAGCCATTCTGGAGGAGGATGTTAGTCTTCCTCCAAATCACCCTCCTTGGATCAAAAGCAGCTGTAGTTTTCAATGGCAGTTTTCTGAGATTCCTATTCCTGTGCTATATCTTCCCTGAGGTTTTCAGAAAACAAAACAAAAACCAGCAACTGCCCTAATCTTTACTCTCCAAGCACTCCCAACGGTGTTGTAGCATCTGATCCTCTGCACGATGTCCTTCCCTGTTTGGAACGCCTGGAATGGTTTCAGGGTTTCTTTTTTCATGGTACTCTGGTTGTGCCAACTGCACAATAGACTTGCCTGGACAGTTGTGGGAAAACACTGATGCATGGCTCCCACTTCTAGAGAGGAGCTTCGGCACCCATATTTTTAAAATGCTTTCCACATATTTCTAATGGGCATCAAAGATAAAAACCACTGTCTCAATCTCAAATTGAACACCTGACCTCAGCTTCTTGTTTCTTTTTTTGTCAGACCCACATTTCTTAGTCATTTCGAATCAGCTGTATCAAGTGACAGAACTTGCTCTATCCCCTCCCTCAATATGTTTTCCCAACACATTGAGGATAGGCCAATAGAAGCAGTTTTCAAAGTGGCCTAGGGTTTCTTGGTGTCTCACAGAAGGTACCTGGGAGAAGCAAATGTCAATGCAAATATAAATGTGTAAAGACATACAAGAGTAAATTAAAAGTAAATGATTAAAAAGATTTACCAGGCATTTTGAAAAATAACCAACATTGTACTTTTGAAAATGAAAAATATGCTGGTTCTATACCAGCATCCCAAAGGACATATTTGACAAAGAAAGTAAAAACTGGTGAGCTGTATAATGGATGTGAATCAATTCCTCATCGTACAGCACAGAAAGAAAAATAATAAGACAAAATGGACTGTATACCTTTTTTAGCACTTTACATATAATTTCTTTTATAATTCTCATAATAATCCCATAAAGAAATACTATTGCTTCCTTGCCTTAGAGATGAGGAAACTGAGGCATAGGGAGGCTACATAACTTGCACAAGTTTCTATACCTAAGAAGAGATAGAGCCATTATATTTGACCTAGAGAGCCTGGCTTCAATTTTGTTACTCAGCAACTATGTTATGTTATCATCAAGAAAATTGAAACCACAAAAAACAAGTCGATGTGGAGGCTGAATTTTTTCTAGAAGAGAAGATAGAGCAAAGTAAAGGCAGTTTTTTTTTGAGAGATAATTACTGAGACTTTTCCAGAATTGATGAAAAATAACTATCATCAGGTTCAGTAAGTTCAAAAAAGAATGAAAAAAAAAAAAGAGATAAATCCATACTTAGACACACAAAGTGAGAATGCAGAATGCTAAAGAAAAGGAGCCACTGATGTTAAAGGCAGCCCATTAGAGAAGATAGATCACCTAAAAACAAAATCCTTTATACAGACAAGTGGGCTCTTATAAGCAGCAGTGGAGGTCAGAATACAGTAGGATAGTATCTTAAAAACAATGAGTAAAAATAATTACTGATGTACAAAGTATACCCAGCAAAATTCTTTCAAGAATGTGGATGAAAGAAAGACTTCTGTACAAATAAAAATTGACAGATTGTAACACCTAGTTCTTTACATTAGGAACATGTAGAAGATATATTTAAGGAAGAAGGAAATTTATACAAGAAGTGACAGAGGAAAAAATTTCTAATCAAAGAAACTGCAAATATATGGGTAAATCTAACCAGATTTTATATAAAACAGCAATAATAATATCTAATTTATTGGGGTAAAATATAAGACAAAACTAAAATACTGGGCAAAAATATAACTTGAGAGGAGGTTTTCTGTCAATGTGTTCTAGGATCTGTGTTTGAGAGGAAAATATGATATTGTTTAACTTAGGGCTCTGAAAATAATATGAAATTTCATATTTCTTTGAAAGCACTAAAAGAATAAAAATATAATGTGTATCTTCCAAACCAGTAAGGAGGAAAAATGAAATGAAGAAAATGCAAGTTCAATTGGTTAAAAAGAAAAGAAAACAAGGAAGGAAGGAAGGATGGACAAAAGGAAGAAAGGAAGGAAAGAAGGAAAGAAGTGAGGAAGGAGGAAGGGAAGGAAGGAAAGGTAGAGGGAAGAAGGGAAGAATGAAACCTACAAAAAGATATACAAATAACACACTGAAGAGTAGGAATAGATGCACGTTTCAGTAATGATTTATTTCAGTGAACAAACTCTATAGTTAAAAAAGATTATCAGACTTTATGTCTAAAAATCCATTAGAATCCCATTATTTAGACACACCTTAAATAAAAGAACCTAGAAAGTTTGAAAGAAAAAGTACTAAAAAGCTACAGCAGGCAAACACTAACAAACAAACAAAAAAAAAAGAAAGGGAGGAATGAATTGATATGTCTGTATCATCATGATTACAAAACAGGCCTGCAGTTCTATGCAATGAATGCTGTAATAGAAACAGGTACAGTCTATTGTGAGGGAAAAGGGGAAAAAAAACCCTCTTGTCAGAGAGTTTAGGGGAAGAGTTGAAAGAATTTGAAGGAAGAAAAGGAAATAAACATTTGGCCAATGTTTGTTGAGCAGCTGCCTATTCCTGGCCCTGACCTGAGTGATTTATTTGCACTCTCTCCTTGTAATCCTTATGACAACTCTCTACAACATGAATTATTACCTTCAGGTTAAGTAGGTTGACTAGGGCTCATATGTGGCTGAACAGGACATTGAATTCAATTCTGTCAAACCAGACAACCCACCATGTGAAAACTGAGCCTTAAGTATTTATGTGTAGAATTACCAAATAAAATATAAGATAACCAGTTAGATTTGAATTCCAGATAAACAGCAAATAATTATTTTTGTACAAGCATCCCATGCAATATTTGGGACATACTTATACTAAAAAAATTATTTATCATTTATCCAGAATTCAACTTTAACTGGGAGTCCTCTATTTTTGTTTTCTAAATCTGGCAGCTCTAGGTGAGATAAAAGGGAGGACAGAGGTGAGTAGAGATATAATGGTGCTTAGTAAATGTCCCCCTTGTGTCCCAAAGCAAGACTCACCTCCTTTCCTCCTGTGACAACACATTTAAATAAATGAAAAAATATTTATGGCGTACCATTTTCTTAATTGTTATTTAAGGGGGGGGGGGTTAAACCAAGCTTGTGGGAGAAGAAGAACATAGGCTGGACTCTTCTAAAAGAAAGAATATTATCTAGTGGGCTATATCCATAGAAATATATAGGAGCTGGGTATAAATTCATGTATAAGTTTTATGACTGTTATTTTTGCATGAAAAATGTCATTGTGTGATATTCTATTTTAAACATAAAGTCATACAAATGCTCATGTGCCAGTTACTCATACACACTTGTATTTTTTTCTGCACATTTGGGGAATGGGAGATTCTAATTGAAAATTCCTTTTAACCAAGAGCAGCGGCATAGCATGTAGTCGGAGAGGTTCAGAGGGGAAACATCTCCTGCAAGATGCCCACCCCATCTTTCTACCTACGAGTCACAGATAGAGACAGCCTGATACAGTGGTGATAGGTGACTTTTGCTTTCAACTGGGACACGATGTTATGCCTTACTAGAAGAGAAATCTATAAAAAGGGAATTGGGTGCTGAGGCTGGACATACTATGGTTTTCCAGTGCTTTGGTACTGAATTCCAATTTCTGCATTTATATCCAAACCCTAACTTTTCAAAAGGTCAAACTGTAACAAAATGCCTTCTGCCCTATGTTTATTCTGACCATATACTCTTTCTCTTTCTCTTTCTCTTTTTATGCCCCTAAGTCACCAATTCAATAACTTACTAAAGTTGAGGCATAGGGTATAATGAAACAAATAAGCCTTAACACCAGCTCTACCAGCATCTGGATAACTGAGGACAAGTAGGTAAGTATTCAACCTCTCTGAGCTTCAGTTTAGCTACCAAGAGTTTTCCTTCAAGGAGCAAGGAAAGGAAGCACAGAATAATGGTTAGATAAGCCCTCTGGCTTCTTGAGCTCCACTTCCCACTATACAGGATCACAGAAGCAAATGATAGGAGGCACCGTCCTGATTCTGTCATGCTCAGAAACTGGTAGTTTATTTCAAATGTTTTTGGCAGTTTTATTAAAATAAAACACAAATTTATATTTACACATATTTTCCTATTATGCACATTTAACTATTCAAAATATAAAATACAGGGGCGCCTGGGTGGCTCAGTTGGTTAAGCGTCTGACTTCGGCTCAGGTCATGATCTCACAGTCTGTGAGTTCAAGCCCCGCGTCGGGCTCTGTGCTGACAGATCAGAGCCTGGAGCCTGTTTCAGAATCTGTGTCTCCCTCTCTCTCTGACCCTCCCCCATTCATGCTCTGTCTCTCCCTATCTCAAAAATAAGTAAACGTTAAAAAAAAAAAAAACAAAATTAAAAACAAAACAAAACAAAATATAAAATACATTAAAAAAAAATCCAAGTTGATTTGGGATTTCTGACTGCTTATAATCTAGATAAAAGGTTTTCAAACTATAGGTTAAGGGCCAAATCCCATCTGCCAGCTGATTTTGTAAGTAAAGTTTTATTAGAACACAGCCACACATATCTGTTCATGTATGATCTGTGGCTGCTTTCCTGCTACAATGACAGTTGAGTGATCATGGGAGGGACTATATGACCTACAAACTCAAAAATATTTACTATGTTTTTTAACAACAAAAAAAGTTTTTTCCAGTCTCTGATTATAAATTGAAGGACTTATTTATTTATAAAGATTTTATTTATAGGGAGAGAGCATGTGCACACAGGTGAGGACATGATGGGGGGAGTGGCAGAGAGAGAGGAGACAGAGAATCCCAAGTGGGCTCCACGCCAATAGCATGAGGCTCGAACCTACAACCCCAAGATCAAGAGTCACACACTCCACCAACTGAGCCAGCCAGGCCCTCTGAAATCAATTTATTTAGATGGGCAGGAATTCATTCATGGGTTCCAGTGGTGCCAACAAGACAACAGCATAAAGACTGGAAGCTTTTATAATTAGAAGTCGTAGCTGATCTGGCTTCTAACCCCACCTTATATAGAACATGTACTATGAGTAGAATTAAAGCTTGGCATGATGTCAAACATAGGCAATGTCAGTAAATATTCAGTCTCTTCATTTAAACAGGTATTAAAATGAATATCAGCTTTTCCTCTATACTCTGTTTCATTTCAGAAGTGAAAAAGAGCAAAGGAGAGCAGTCAGGAGTGTCAGTCTGATAAAATGAGACAATGAAAGGCCTCTGTATAATTTTGTTTAAACACAGACAAAAACAAGGTCGCTGGGCCACACATGAAGTACCATACATCCCCTTCCTTAGTTAAAATTAATGACCGAAACATAAAATGGCCTTTGCTTTCTGGCAACATCCAGTATAGCGCCAACCCCTACTTCTTGAAACCCTCCCCTAAATCACTCCATCAAAGCCCAAATTCTATGATAGATTGTTTCTAACACTATCTTATTGAGTTAGCCCGTGGTCCCCCATGGTGTGTTTTCTCCCTCCCTGCAATGAGTAATAAACCAGAGTTTTTAAACTATAGGTATCCAGGGGCGCCTGGGTGGCTCAGTTGGTTGGGCGGCCAACTTCGGCTCAGGTCATGATCTCGCGGTCCCTGAGTTCGAGCCCTGCATCGGGCTCTGTGCTGACAGCTCAGAGCCTGGAGCCTGTTTCAGATTCTGTATCTCCCTCTCTCTGACCCTCCCCCGTTCATGCTCTGTCTCTCTCTGTCTCAAAAATAAATAAACGTTAAAAAAAAAAAATTAAAAAAAAAAAACTATAGGTATCCACGTGGTCTTTGATTGAATGTCATTGACAGATGGGACAGTGAGATGAGAATAGTTTCAGGTTTATTGTAGGAACTATAAACTCTACAGTGGTTGTAGGAGGGAAGAAGGATGATAATTATTGAATAATACTGTGTCCTAGGCATTTTGCATATGTCAGTACTTTGGATCCTTGCAATTCTCATTTGAGTTAGATGTGATCTCTCTTTTACAAACACAAAAGCTAAGGCTTGTTGGAGTTGACCAAGGTGTGGGGCATGGCAGATGTGTTTGCCACTTAGAAGTATACAAAGGCTGAAAGACTCATGATTTTTTACAAAGAAAGCATAGCTAAAAGGAATAAGGCCTATATCTCCCCCTATGATAGACTCTCTTATATGTATGCACAGTACTGGGTATTGGGGCCAGGATGCACAGATCATCTCTCTGAATATTCCTCCTCTCAGGCCACTGGATCGGAATCTATGGGGAGACTTAGAAATTGGTGCTTTTAACAAGTTGTTCAGGTGCTTCCAATACAGACACACCTGGAGAATCACTGCGTTAATATAATGGACCGCCACATTCCTTGTCAGTCCTTCAAATTTCACACATCAAGTCTCAGTTGAGAGTCCCAACCTTCTGACCCCTCTGTCTTCACTGACCTTCCTACTCATGAAATTATCCCAGCTTTTAGAGTCCACATCATGCAACTCGTGCCCGAATACAGAGGCTGCTGGAGAAAACTCAAACAAAATTCACTTCCCTGACCTGCAACAGTATCCAGGTGACCTTAATCTTTGATTTTGTCATTATCAACATAAAGTAAAAATTATCTAAACCTAACCTGGAACAGAGCTTTTCTGTGTAATCCACTTCACTATGTTCTTTTGGGAAGCAATTAGTATTCCTGATAAAATGCTTTCAATTTTTTCTAATAAGCCTTAATGGTATTAAGACCTGGTATAGAAAACTAGCTACTTATACAAGCTACCTATACATCATCTGGCTAATGATTTTTACTCAACATTCTTTTTCTTTTTTATGCAATCTAACAAAAATTATCTAACCACTTTTTTTCTTGTTAATGTCTCTGCCAAGAGCAACATCTTAGAATTGGCCTCTTTTAGATCTTTTTCTCTGAACAAAATTTGACATTAAACTTTCAAGTTCTTTTCATTAAATTTTCTTTAAAAATTTAGTAGTAAAATAAAGATTATTATACCTATCTCCTGCTTAGAAGCCATAAAAATTTTGACAAATACAGATCCTCATGATGACATGATCTTTGCATTTGTTTTACATGGATAAATTGCAGCTTTCCAAATATATTATTGTCTCCAAGACAGAAGGGGTCATAAACATCTTTGAATATTTCCACATGCCTCTCTACCTATAATATTAACAAAGAACGAAGTAGATAATAATCCCTATTTTACTATTCATTTTTTTTTCCTGAAAACAAGAAAAAGTTTTATTTGACATTTGCTTCATGGGAAGAAATCTGAAACAGGCCAATTTAGCAATTTTGTTCTTGGTAGAGAAATTTTTAGGATATATTGTAAATAATGTGGTGTATGGAAAGAGAGACTGGGGGAGTGGATTGAAGAAATTTTTTAATTTAATTCTTGCATATCATGTGCAAATCCCAACTAAAGCTTTTCTAAGTCAGGCTCCTGCATAGAATAAAGTTTGTGCTAGATATGGTCAGTGCTCTGCAAAGAGATTACAACCTAGGGGAAAGAGAAGACTTGCATTAAAATTGTCTTAGGCACTGTGTGATAAATTACATGAGTGCCATTGTACAGCTGTGAAATAATAAGAAACACATATATTTGTCTCTGCCCCCAGTCCCTGACACAGGATTCCTAACTCCTTGTAAAATCCTAAGTGATAAGAGTACTCAGAACATGGTGACTCCGGGTGGGCTCCCAGATGGCTTCTGTATGGGGGGGTAGTCACCAGAAAGACCAAATCCCAAATTTTCAGTCCCATCCCATCCTCCAGAGAGGGGAGAGGGACTGGAAATGGAGTTCATAATTGATCAATCCCAAAAGTAGGGGCTTTGGAGAGCTTTCAGGTTGGTGAACATATCCACACTGGCAGGGCATCTCCCCTGACTCAATAGGGACAATCTCCAGGGCTCAGGGTCCCTCCCAAGACCTTGCTTTATGTATCTCTTCATCTGGCTGTTCATTTGTAACCTTTATAATATGCTTTAATAAACTGGTATACGTAGGTTAAGTGTTTCTTGAGTTCTGTAAGATGCTTTAGCAAATTAATCAAATCTGAGAAGGGAGTAGTGGAAGACTGTGTTTTGCAGCCAAATCTGACAGAGTGATGTGCACCATGAGGACCTACTACTTGTGATTGGTATCTGAAGCAGGCTGGGAGCAATTTTTTGGGACTTGGCCTTTAACCTGTGGGGTCTGACTCTATCTCCAGGTAGATAGTGTCAGATCAAGTTAAATTATAGGCCACAGCTGGTGTTGTGGAGAAATACTTGATGTGGGAAGAGAAGGCTCTGTACATTTGTTAACCAGAAGTGTCAGAATTGAGGTATTCTGTATTAGTAGTAAAGGACACACCCATAAAAGGGAAAGAGTGGGTGGTTTTTCTAACACATCAGGTGACACAAAAAGAGGAGAACATTTCCATCTGTCAATGTCAGTGAAGGCCCTAGACGTAGTTGCTGTGCTGGTTTTGACAACTAGGAGTCCCAGAGGGGAAAATGAGGCAGCAGTGGTCTAGGCATGGATCACAATTTTACAAAGAAGATAATGTGTAATATGCATTGGGGGAAAGATGAGATATTCTAATAATATCTCAGGGGCAACAGATTGGAGAATAGTGGGAGATAATTCATGTCAGGTGTTCTCAGACTAGATGCCAATATTTTCAAACCAGAGATCGCTGGGAGCCAGAATAGACAGGTGATTTATTTTTTCATGTGATTCTAACAATAGAACCAAGAATTTATCTTTCCAGAAAAGAGCAGATACTATGATTCCATTTATCTGAAGGATTTAGAATAGTCAACATGAAAGAGACAGACAGTAGAATGGTGGTTACCAGGGTGTGAGTAGAGAGTAGGGATTTATTGTTTAAGGGGTACAGAGATTCAGTTTGGGATGATGAAAAAGTTTTGGAGATGGATAGTGGTGTTGGTTGCATAATAATGTAGCTATATTTAATGCTACTGAACAGTACACTTAAACATGGTTAAAATGGTAAATTTTGTGTATTCTTTAGCAAAAAAAAATAAGAAACAGGAAAATAATTTGTCTTTAGGACAGACACTTGCTTTAGTCAAGAAAGGATAATTTTGTGGCACAAAAACAGACACATAGACCAATGGAATAGACTAGAAACCCCAGAACTAGACCCACAAACGTATGGCCAACTAATCTTTGACAAAGCAGGAAAGAACATCCAATGGAAAAAAGACAGTCTCTTTAACAAATGGTGCTGGGAGAACTGGACAGCAACATGCAGAAGGTTGAAACTAGACCACTTTCTCACACCATTCACAAAAATAAACTCAAAATGGATAAAGGACCTGAATGTGAGACAGGAAACCATCCAAACCCTAGAGGAGAAAGCGGGAAAAGACCTCTCTGACCTCAGCCGTAGCAATCTCTTACTCGACACAGCCCCAAAGGCAAGGGAATTAAAACCAAAAATGAATTACTGGGATGTTATGAAGATAAAAAGCTTCTGCACAGCAAAGGAAACAACCAACAAAACTAAAAGGCAACCAACGGAATGGGAAAAGATGTTTGCAAATGACATATCGGACAAAGGGCTAGTATCCAAAATCTATAAAGAGCTCACCAAACTCCACACCCGAAAAACAAATAACCCAGTGAAGAAATGGGCAGAAAACATGAATAGACACTTCTCTAAAGAAGACATCCGGATGGCCAACAGGCACATGAAAAGATGCTCAACGTCGCTCCTCATCAGGGAAATACAAAACCACACTCAGATATCACCTCACGCCAGTCAGAATGGCCAAAATGAACAAATCAGGAGACTATAGATGCTGGAGAGGATGTGGAGAAATGGGAACCCTCTTGCACTGTTGGTGGGAATGCAAACTGGTGCAGCCGCTCTGGAAAACAGTGTGGAGGTTCCTCAGAAAATTAAAAATAGACCTACCCTATGACCCAGCAATAGCACTGCTAGGAATTTACCCAAGGGATACAGGAGTACTGATGCATAGGGGCACTTGTACCCCAATGTTTATAGCAGCACTCTCAACAATAGCCAAATTGTGGAAAGAGCCTAAATGTCCATCCACTGATGAATGGATAAAGAAATTGTGGTTTATATACACAATGGAGTACTACATGGCAATGAGAAAGAACAAAATATGGCCCTTTGTAGCAACGTAGATGGAACTGGAGAGTGT
The DNA here is from genome assembly GCF_028018385.1 of Neofelis nebulosa. Lineage (NCBI taxonomy): Eukaryota > Metazoa > Chordata > Mammalia > Carnivora > Felidae > Neofelis > Neofelis nebulosa. The sequence continues at coordinate 41,821,490 of NC_080785.1, forward strand.
GATGCTAAGTGAAATAAGCCATACAGAGAAAGACAGATACCATATGGTTTCACTCTTATGTGGATCCTGAGAAACGTAACAGAAACCCATGGGGGAGGGGAAGAAAAAAAAAAAAAAGAGGTTAGAGTGGGAGAGAGCCAAAGCATAAGAGATTGTTAAAAACTGAGAACAAACTGAGGGTTGATGGGGGGTGGGAGGGAGGGGAGGGTGGGTGATGGGTATTGAGGAGGGCACCTTTTGGGATGAGCACTGGGTGTTGTATGGAAACCAATTTGACAATAAATTTCATATATTGGAAAAAAAAAAGATTAAAAAACGTAAAAAAAAAAAAAAGAAAGGATATTTTGGTGAGCTTTCTTGTAGTACAACTAGAAGGTACTGAAGATGCTTCGTATGTGGATGGACTGCATTTCTGTTCAATGGGCCTTGCTCTTTAGAGATGATTATGGAACAAACTTATTTTTGATACACTCTAAGCAGAGCTTCACATAGGAAGGGAGAAACCTGAATTTGTCGATGTGAAGGTAAGGAGAGAAGTGTTCTGCCCCAGAATCGTGAGTAGGCCTCAGTAGCATGGCCACACCCCAGGGCTAATGAGAGGTAGCTGTTGGATACCTCCACAAAGAAGTAGTAATGCCCACATTAGGTGATCCTAACTTTAACTTTTTCATTTCCTTCTACAAAAGTGTAATTTTTAAGTTATCATCAAGCCTTCAATATAGTTCACAGGCCAGCAAACCACAGCCGGTGGACCAGCCACCTGTTTTTATAAGTAAAGTTTTTATCTCATCACAGATACTTGTTTATGTATTATCTGTGGTTGCTTTTGCATGATACCTACAGAGTTGAGTAGTTGTGGCAGAGATTGTATGGTCTATGAAACCTAAGATGTTTATTATCTAGTCCTTCCAAGAAAAAGTTTGCAGAAAAATTTGTTACAGATTCAAGTCAGTTGTGTTTGAGAGGGAACCAGAGGTGCCTTGTTCACTTTCTGGAATGAAGCCAGCCAGAAAGGTGCAGAGGTGGGGTGCCTGGGTGGCTCCATTGGTTGAGAATCCAACTCTTGATCTCGGCTCAGATCATGATTTCATGATTCATGAGATCGAGCTTCACATCAGTCTCTGTGCTGACAGCACGGAGCCTGCTTGGGATTCTCTCTCTCCCTCTGTCTCTGCCCTTCCCCTGCTTGATCACTCTCAAAATAAATAAATAAATATTTTAAAAAAGAAAAGAAAAGAAAAGAAAGAAAGGTGCAGAATTGATCTGCAGATAGATCCCAGGGCAGCAGTCAGATGAGAGGCACCCGCTGCTTTGGGCTTATAGAACACTGAAGCACAGCCCAGAATATCTCAAAAATCCTTCAGGAAGGGATGAAGCTTCCTGTCATAACTTAAGCCAGACCTTGGACCTTAAATATAATTGGGTTATATATTTGAGATCCCATTTATGAAGGTTTGGAATTTTTGACTCTATGTAGGACTAATCTCAATCCCTAAGGAGATCCAGGAATATGACTTTAGCACAACCTCTAACAGTTGAACAAGTGGTGTTATTTAATGCAGCATGACACTGCACAGGCATGCTCTATAATTACATCCCAAAGTGAATAGTTTGTTGCTATTTACCTAATAGCTTTTGCAGTGGAGGGGGAGTGAAAGCAGGGAAGGAGGTGGGATGCACTTTTTTGAATAAGGACATTTCAGGCATAACTCCAGATGTACACAGGACTGTGCAGGCTTTTCATTAACATTTCTTAAATTTTTTAAATCTTAAGATTCAAATTTCCCTAGAGTAGTGAATGAATCACTAGCCAGCTATTGTAAATTGAATTCCCCTTTCATAAAATGAAATTATTCCTAGATAGAGAAGAGAGGTACATTTCAATTGCAAGTCATTTTCTACCCTGTGTAGCTGTGGGGAATCCCAAGTCAATGGTGCTCAGATTTTGGCATCATCATTTGGCCAGGCAATGGAAATCAGGCTGAACTTCTTTATCATAGAACAGAGTGTTACTGTAGGTTCTATTAGATCTGAGTTTTGGATTGCCTGTTTACGTGTAATGCTCTAGCTGGTACAACCAACTACCTGGTCTTAGCAGGAAGGGCTCAGACGCTGAGCATGCTGCTATTCCTTAATCAAACACCACTCTCCATCACTCCCTCCCACAGACTAGGTTACTGGAACATCTGTAACATGTGAATTAAATTCAACAAACTTCACTCTTGTTAAAAAAGATGACTTAATCCCCAGGAACTGCAATCTTTAGTTGACCAAGTATTTTGAAATCACGGTTATGTCCAAAGTTGAAAAGAGAAGCAATCTTTGGCCTTAGCAATGATTGTTTTTAGAGCGTTTTGGGTGCTAGGCCTTCAATGTGTCTGTAATTATGTGCCATGATAGGATTGTCTTTTCGTTCATTCATTCATTCATTCATTCAAATATACATTCCAGAGATGTTGAGCACTTAGTATGTGACAAACATTGTTCCCAAATAACAAGGATGAAAAATGCATAGTTCCTGCTCTTACAGAAGTCATATTTTTAGGAAAGAAACTCTGCTTAGGTTAAATTCGATTATGGTTATCATGACTAATACCATTGTCATCAAAAATAAGATAAGACAATAAGAATATTTGATTAATATTTTGACATCATTCATACCAGATTTGAAGACAATTTGCAAAGTAATATCTCAAAAATGTCTGACTAATTGCAGAATTTTTGCCAAAGCTATTATTTGGAAGGATATTACTGATCTGTGCATATTACAATCTTCTTTAGTATATTGTTGACATGTTATTTTGGTCATAATGTGCTAATAACATCTATTGTAGTGTTAGCACGGTGGCTTAGACATAGTAGACATCCAACAAACATTTCATTGAATTTTAGATTTGGAAAACATCTTTAGGAATCATCTAGTCCTGTTGTCCTTGACCTTACATTGGGTTTTGAACCCCTCAAAAATCTGATGAAATATGTGGGCTTTTTTTCTCATTAAAAAGTAGCATATTTACATACACTCAGACTCTTGTATACAACTTTAGGGGATTGGTGGATCACCCTATGTATCATCCACAAACTCCTACATCTTCCACTTTATAATTGTTGGAAATCATTGCCTAGAACAGGAGTTGGAAAGCTATGGCCCTGAGGCCAAATATAGCTCATCTCCCATTTTTCTATCACCTGTGAGCTAAAGATGGTTTTTACATTTTTGAATGATTTCATATTATCTTCAATTTTGCCTCCTGGATTAAAAATTTGGCAAGCCCTGGCCTAAAATGGTTAGAAAATATTTTCTAAATCACTCAGCCAATTACTAGAAAACAGAAGACTAGAATTCATACCACTTGATTCCTCATTTATTGTTCTTCTCATTACTCCTGTTGATCAGTTAAAATATTGACTGATTGACTTAAACCCAATAAAAAATAGAACAAGGAGTTGTAAATCTGGAGCCCTTAAAATCTCTTAGACAAATAATTACGCAGTTGTATAGGAAGTTGAAATCCAGGAATTAAGTGACCCATCCAAAATTATATTACAAATTTGTTAAGCAAGATTAAACTCAAACTCAAGTTGTACATTACTGACTTACTTTTTTAAAGTTTACATTATATTTATTTCACATATTTGAAGTGCAATACTTCTTGCAATTCTGTGATTTTAAAGTTGTTTTCAGATTCCCTCTGGCATATAGTACTGCAAAAATAGGATAAAAGAATCATAATAACCATTATTACACATGTTACTTTGAATATACTTCTTTTAGAAATTTCAAAGTACCTGACTGCTGTTAATTGTTTTCTTCTATTGATTAAGGCTGCCAGAATAGTTTTTTTTTTTTTTTTTTTTTTAATATTTTTTTTTCAACGTTTTTTTATGTATTTTTGGGACAGAGAGAGACAGAGCATGAACGGGGAAGGGGCAGAGAGGGAGACACACAGAATTGGAAACAGGCTCCAGGCTCCGAGCCATCAGCCCAGAGCCTGACACGGGGCTCAAACTCACAGACCGCGAGATCGTGACCTGGCTGAAGTCGGACGCTTAACCGACTGCGCCACCCAGGCGCCCCCAGAATAGTTTTAAACCATATGTGAGAATATTACCAATAATTGAGCTTAAAGATTTTCAGAAGAAAAAAACACTTAAAATATAAACATTTTAATAATATGTAAATGCAATATCAAATGCCCAAAGGCCTCTATGATGGTTTTAACAAGACTCTCTTTTTTTCTTTTTTCTTTTGACAGATTCCGAAACCACTTTTGTTCATTTTTGACCACATATAAAAACTGGGGGTCACCTTCAGAGCAGTGTGTACTACATGGAAAGAACTGGACAATTCCTTTTCTAAAGGAGGAATTGTGATCAAGAGGAAATAAGCTTGCTTTTTACAGCAAGACTGAAGATTCTGAATTAGAACTTCAATGGTAAGTTCAGTATGTTCTCTTCACTCATAACCTTCATTCATGAGCGTCCCACCCCAGGTCTTCTGCACTTACCTGAAAAAGCCAGACTTCTCAGGGAGGTACTGAGATGGGCCACCTGTCTGAATTCCAGATGGGATTCTTTTCTAGTAATAAGTCTGCTTGGGCACTTCCATGGACTGCGTGCATTCGAAAGGCCCAGCCAGTTCACTAAAGCAAAAGGAAACTGGTGTGTTCGAAGTTCCGTAAGAGAGTCAACAGCAACCACAAAACCTCAAAACTATTTCAAACACACTAGCGTTGAAAAACCAGGCTCTTAAAAAGATGAACAGTAATCCAGGTTGCAAAATGACAACAAGGCCAACTGTCAAGAAATATTAAGGTTTTAGGACTACTGTAAGAATCCATTAAGGAAAAAAATGATATTATCAAAAACAAAAAGGGGAGATAAACTGTGTGTTGTGTTTGGGATGAAAGATTGTATATGTAGTATTTCCCTTCGAAAATTGACAGAGTTGTTCTGTCACCCACTGGGGACCTAGAACTACTATTCTTATCATGTATTTTGGTGATTAGCTCTGTCATGGATATATAATATTGCCTATGATATGACACTGAACAGTTCATTTACTTAGAGTGAGAGAGAGGATGGCTCAAGCAGAGACCATTAGAGTGGCAGAGTAAGGGAGTACATTTGTCCACAGCCTTGCTTTTTAGACTCTTAACATTATCTCCAAAAGAAGATAAGCACACAGTCACAGACATAAATGGCAAGTATTTGAAAGAAAAATAAGTTCCTCAAACTGCTCTAATTTGTCTAGCTTATTATGCAGCACTGTAATAGTCTAGAAATATTATAACTATTGTGTAAATTACATGATAATTTTGTATAGAAATCTGGGAGTTAAAATGCTAATTTGTTAAATATCAACATTTTAAATATACTCCAGTTTTTAGCTCTAATTTGACATTTCTGCATTAAAAAAAAGAGAAAAGCGAGCATCAAACACACCATCCCTGGGTTCTCTCTACTTTCAAGGCCCTAATTAGAATTATGATTTTGGTAATTTCTGATGATTTCCGGTTTCCTGTCAAATGCTGAAGAATATTCTAGGCAAACAGTTTGCAATCCCTGTTTCCTTTTGTTCACATTTCTTGTTTTACGCATAATATTATTAGCGCATCTGACTGTTGTTTTTTAGTTTCAAGGGAAGGTCTCTTTCTCTGGAAAGTCTTCAGCTGCAGCAGGTGTGCCATTTTTGTGTTATAGGAGTAAATAGGAGTAAAAAAAACTCAATATGTTTCAAAATAACTCAAACTGGAGGAATTTTAGTTTTTAGTAATGGTAGAGAAGACTGTTCCAGACACACCCACCTTCTAAGAACAACTAAAAAAAAAAAAAAAGGATAGAATATAAAACCTATTGGTTTGAAGGTTATAGAAAGCTGGCCAGGTCATGAGAACCTGAAAAAACAAAATCCCCAGGAAAAGAGAAGTACAAAGGGTGAACCTGATTTTTAATTCTAGTTTTCACTCAAGGTGTTTCTGATTTGTAAGTGGCCACTGAGAGGCAGAGAAATTGAGCAGAAAGGGGTAGTTAGGAAGCTCAGAAGTGAAGGACACCTGTTTAGGGGCAAAATTAGAGTCCAGGGACCACAAAGAAGGTGGCACCCTTATAGTCAAGCTTTCAAGTGGGACCTTTATAGGACTTCACCTTTGGAGAAGGCATGAACTAGAAATGCTATGTCATCACAAGATTAGAGCCAAATTTCTAATCTACTAAATTAGTTAGGTAAATAGATAATCAGTGAATAGATTAAGGGATTCATCATCATTTTAACAGCCTCCCTCTTACCACGAGCAAAAGTCATGTCTGGTGGGGCACCTGGGTGGCTCAGTCGGTTAAAACCTCCCACTCTTGATTTTGTTCAGGTCATGATCTCACAGTTCGTGAGATCACATTCTGTACTGGCAGCATGGAGCCTGTGTGGGATTCTCTCTCTGCCTCTCTCTGCCTCTCTCTGCCTCTCCCCTGCTCACACACACTCTCTCTCCCTTTATAAATAAATAAATAAATAAATAAATAAATAAATAAATAAATAAATAAACAAACAAACAAACAAACACCTAAAAAAAGTAATTTCTGGAGCCAAAAAAAAAAGTTCTAGAGAATGATAACACTTTCTAAATCAGTAAATTAGCTCTGAAAATTTTTGCATGTATTGTTCAAGGTTCTGTACAAATAGATATAGATATAGACATAGATATAGATATAGATATATATAATTTAAAGATACAATTGGCTTTATTTTTTAAAGTTTATTTGTTTAACTTGAGATAGAGATTGGGGGAGGGGGGCAGAGAGAAGGGAGAGAGAGAATTCTAGGCAGGCTCCACACTGTGCTGTTAGTGCAGAGCCCCATGTGGGGCTCAATCTCATACTGTGAGATCATGACCTGAGCCAAAATCGAGATCAGATGCTTAACCCACTGAGCCATCTAGGCACCCCTATAATTGGTCTTATTAAATGACCCATGAATCAGGCAGCATCCCATCTAGCAAGTAGAGGGGAGTTCCTCAAGTTTCAATTGATATTAATAGGCATACTTATGTCAAAAGATAAGACCTAATAACCAAAATCATGAAAATAAACCTAAAATAGAAACAAATGCATAAGGAGATACAGATTGAAGGACTTTAAAATAACTGATTAATAGTTTGAAGAAATAAGGTGAAATGCAGAGAATTTTACATTTCTTTTGGGAATCTAGCTTTTAAAATTCAAATGGAAATTCTGAAACAGAAAAATAAAATAATAAAATTAAATACTCAATTGATGGGGCTAATAGAAGATGAGACACAGAAAATGGAGCTAGAATAAATCAGAAGAAAATATCAGATTGAAGAACAGAGGAGAGAAGAAAGGATAAAAATTACACAAAATCACACAGAAGACACAGGAAAGTCCTAACATGCCCAGAATTGGTGTCCTAGAAAAAGAGAAGAGAAAGAATTAGGCAGAACCAATATTTAAAGAGGTAATAAGATAAAGAATTATACAAACCCCCTAATATAATAGTATCTAAATGAGTGAGCAATCACAAACAAAGGTTTTAGACTACATGAAAAAAAGTACATGACAGTAAATGTTGATTAAGAGACACACTTGAAATGCAACACAAAAAAACTAAAATAGATGAATGAAAAAAAATTTTAAGGCCAATATAACTATATTTTATATATTTATCAGGGAAATTAGACTATAAGGCAAGACACTTTATTGGCAATAAACACAGGAAATTTTATTATGATAAAAGAGTTAATATTTCCAAAATATTATAGTTGTAAATTTGTTACAATTAATAATGAGTTTCAAAATATGTAAAGCAAAATAATGATGCAACTAAAAGGAAAATGGACAAATCCATTATCATAGGGAGATTTTTTTTTTTTTTTTGAGACAGAGAGAGACAGAGCATGAATGGGGGAGGGGCAGAGAGAAAGGGAGACACAGAATCTGAAGCAGGCTCCAGGCTCTGAGCCATCAGCCCAGAGCCTGACGTGGGGCTCGAACTCAGGGACCGCAAGATCGTGACCTGAGCTGAAGTCAGACGCTTAACCGACTGAGCCACCCAGGCGCCCCTATCATAGGGAGATTTTTAACAGATGTCTCTTAGTAACTGATACACCAAACAGACAAAAACTCAACATGGATACAGTGGATTTGAACAATGCAATAAATAAACTTGACCTTATTTACATACCTTATACTCAGCAAATGCAAAATTCATATCAAATGCCAAGCCAGTTAACCAAATGATGAATCTAAAAGAAACCTTAAAAATTATCAAAAAGTAAAATTATACAGAGCACATTTTCTGACAACATTGCAGTTAGGATAGAAATCAATAATGAAACAAGATAATATTAAAAATTTTATATTTGAAAAGTAATAAACTTTTAAGTAATTCAAACACTAAGAGAATGAATACAAATGAAAATTAGGAGATATTTTTCTTTGAATTATAGTGAAAGTTCAACGTATCAAAACTTTTAGAATACAGCTATAGACATACTTAAATGCTGTTATTAGGAGTAAACAGCTGAAAATAACCTCTTTTCCTTTGGCTTGCCACTGGGCCATGGGCCCAGTGGTATTGCCATGGGCCACCACCCACCCCGGTGTTACTGGTATTGTAAGAACAAGCGGTGTCCAAAGTCTTGTTTCTGCAGAGGTGTCCCTGATGCCAAGGTCCGCATCTTTGACCTTGGGCAGAAGAAGGCAGAAGTGGAGCAGTTCCCACTGTGTGGCCACACAGTGCCAGAGGAATACGAGCAGCTCTCCTCTGAAGCCCCGGAGGCTGTCCGTATGTGTGCTAACAAGTACATGGTGAAAAGCTGTGGCAAAGGTGGTTTTTGCATCCAAATGCGGTTCCATCCCTTCCACGTCATCCTTATCAACAAGATGTTGTCTTGTGCTGGAGCTGACAGGCTCCAGACAGGTGTGTGGGGTGCCTTTGGAAAGCCCCAGGGCACAGTGGCCAGGGTCCACATTGGCCAAGTCATCATGTCCACCAGTACCAAGGTACAGAACAAGGAGCATATGATTGAGACGCTATGCAGGGCCAAGTTCAAGTTCCTTGGCTGCCCGAAGATTCACATTTCCAAGAAGTGGGGCTTTACTAAGTTTAATGTGAATGAATTTGAAGACATGATGGCTGAAAAGTAGCTTATCCCAGATAGCTATGGCTTTGGTCAAATACATCCCTAATTGTGGCCCCTTGGACAAATGGTAGGCTCTGCACTCATGAGAACCTTGACACTGCCCGCTCCTTATTCACGCCCACAATAAACCCTGCTTCCTGTCAAATAAAAAAAAAGCTGAAAATAAATCATCCAAGTATCCATTTCCACTAGTTAAAAAAATTAGGCTGAGGCAACAGGCACATGAAAAGATGCTCAACGTCACACCTCATCAGGGAAATACAAATCAAAACCACACTCAGATATCACCTCACTCCAGTCAGAGTGGCTAAAATGAACCAAATAAGGAGACTATAGATGCTGGAGAGGATGTGGAGAAACGGGAACCTTCTTGCACTGTTGGTGGGAATACAAACTGGTGCAGCCACTCTGGAAAACAGTGTGGAGGTTCCTCAAAAAGTTAAAAATAGATCTACCCTATGACCCAGCAATAGCACTGCTAGGAATTTACCCAAGGGATACAGGAGTGCTGATGCATAGGGGCACTTGTACCCCAATGTTTATAGCAGCACTTTCAACAATAGCCAAATTATGGAAAGAGCCTAAATGTCCATCAACTGATGAATGGATAAAGAAGTTGTGGTTTAGGGGCTCCTGGGTGGCTCAGTCGGTTAAGCAACCAACTTCAGCTCAGGTCATGATCTCGCAGTTTGTGAGTTCAAGCCCTGCGTTGGGCTCTGTGCTGAGACCTCAGAGCCTGGAGCCTGTTTCAGATTCTGTGTCTCCCCATCTCTCTACCCCTCCCCTGCTCACGCTCTGTGTCTCTCTGTCTCTCAATAATAAATGAGTGTTAAAAAATTTTTTTTAAATAGTTGTGGTTTATATATACAATGGAATACTACTTGGCAATGAGAAAGAATGAAATACAGCCTTTGTAGCAATGTGGATGGAACTGGAGAGTGTTATGCTAAGTGAAATAAGTCATACAGAGAAAGACAGATACCATATGTTTTCACTCTTATGTGGATCCTGAAAAACTTAAAAGAAGACCATGGGGGAGGGGAAGGAAAAAAAAAGTTGGAGAGGAAGGGAGCCAAACCATAAGAAACTCTTAAAAACTGAGAATAAAATGGGGGTTAGTGGGGGATGGGAGGGAGGGGGAAGGGGGTGATGGGCATTGAGGAGAGCACCTGTTGGGATGAGCACTGGGTATTGTATGGAAACCAATTTGACAATAGATTTCATATTAAAAAATAATAAAAAAATAAACTTATTGTGGTAAACATAAAAAAAAAATTAGGCCAAGGAGCAAAAAGAAACAAATAATAAAATTAAAAACATATATCAGTAAAACATAAAACAAATGTGCTAGAGAAAATAAATCTAATAATACATTTTAAAAGACTAATAAATTTCACAAATCCCTGGAAAGACAGATCAAGAAAAAAAGAAAGTGCACAAAATACCAATATCAAGAATGATTTTTTTATAACAAAGGGTCTTAACTATAGATCCCATTGTTAAGGAAATAAAAACAAAAGGATATCATATCAGTTTGGGGATAATAATTTCAATGATTTAGAAAGCCATAACTTAGGGGTGCCTGGGTGGCTCAGTCAATTAAGTGTCCGACTTTGGCTCAGGTCATGATTTCATGGCTATGGGTTCAAGACCCACATCGGGCTCTGTGCTGATGGCTCTGACAGCTCGGAACCTGGAGCCTGCTTCAGATTCTGTCTCTGTCTCTCTCTGCCCCTCCCCCACTCGCACTCTGTCTCTTTCTCTCTGTCAAATATAAATAGATATTTTTTTAAAAAGCCATAATTTACCAAAACGGTTAAAGTGGCACAAGAAGAAATATAAAATGCAAATAATTTAGTATCTACTAAATGAATTGAATCTGTAACTAAAACCCTATGAAAGAAATTTCCATGTCCATCAATTTTACTAATCAGTTCCTCCAAATATTTAGAAATAAACTCGACCTTACATATACTATTCCATAGCTCAGAAAAAGAGAAAAATTTTCCAAGTTATTTGTTGAGGTCATCATAATTTTGATAGCAAATACTGGTAAGAACATTACAATAAAGACCTAAGAGAGACTAACTTTCATTTATATAGACACAAAGCCTATACAAAATATTAGCAAAGCAAATCCAGTGATATAAAAAAAATGATAATATATTACAGTCAGGTGAGAATTATTCCAGGAAGGCAAGATAGTGTAACGTGAAAAATCAATGAATGCAATTTACCACATAAACCAAATAAAGGAGAACAATCATATGACCATCTCAAATAGAGACCAAAACACATCTCTGAATAAAATTCAACATCCATCCATGATTTAAAAAAGAAAAATGACAAACTAAGAATAGAAGGATATTTACAAAATCCTATAGCAAACATCATATGTCACTGAGAAACAATGAAAGCTGTCCTCTTGATATTAGATGTTTGGTTCAACATAGTATCCTCACCCAGTGTGATGAGGCAAAACAGTCAATAAAAGGTACAAATATTGGAGGGGTGCCTGGCTGGTTCAGTTTGGTATGTAGAGTGTGTGACTCTTGATCTTGGGGTTGTAAATTCAAGTCCCACATTGGGTATAGAGACTACTTTTAAAAAAAATAAAATATTTTTTTAAAATGGTGGTAAGTATTAGAAAGAAAGAAATAAAACTGTCTTTATTTGCCAGTGGAATAATTTTATACATAAAACTTCCAAAGACTACAGACAGACTAATAGAATAAATTTATTAATTTAGCAAAACAGTTACATGTTAATTTGCAAAAAAATCGATCATATGTCACGATTGCAACACACAAGCAGAGAATGCAATTTTTAAAATAATACCTTTCTTTCTTTCTTTCTTTCTTTCTTTCTTTCTTTCTTTCTTTCTTTCTTTCTTTCTTTCTTTCCTTATTTATTTATTTTTAGAGAGAGAGAGTGTTCAAGCATGGGAAAGGAACAAAGGGAGAGAGAGAGAGAGAGAGAGAGAGAGAGAATCTTAAGCAGGCTCCATGCTCAGCACAGAGCCCAATGCAGGGCTCAATCCCATGACCCTGGGATCATGACCTGAGCTGAAACCAAGAACTGGGCACTCAACTGTCTGAGCCACTTAAGTGCCCCTAAAATAATACCATTTAAATTAGGATCAAAGAATATTAAAATAAATCTAACAGAATATTAGAAGATCTTCTATGTAGGATACTGTATAACATTGAGAGAAATTTTAAAAAGACCTCAGTGAATGGAAGACTATATATTACTTTCAGATAAAAAGATTCAGTATCGTGAGGATGTCTGTTCTCCTCTAAGCTACCTATATTCAATGCATTTCTTTTTTTGTTTTCATTTTAATTCCAGTGTAATTGATGTACAATGTCATATCAGTTTCAATTGTCCCATTTAGTGATTCAGTAGTTCCATATATTGCTCAGTGCTCATCAGAGTAAGTGCACTCTTAATCCCCTTCACCAATTTTACCCATTCCCCCACCCACCTCCCTCCTGGTAACTATCTGTTCCCTACAGTTAAGAGTATGTTTTTTGGTTTGTCTCTATTAAATCCACTTCTAATCAAAATTTGAACAAGTGTTTTCTGTGGAAATTGACAAGATGATTTGAATGTGTATATGATAATGTAAAGAGTCTAAAATGTCAAAAACAATGATAAAAAGGGACATATTTGAAAGATTTAAAATACCAGGTATCAAGAGGGGCACTTGCATGGTTCAGTGGGTTAAACATCTGATTCTTGATTTCAGCTCAGGTAATGATCTCGTGGTTCATAAGATCAAGCCCCACATTGAGCCCTGTGTCTGAGCTCTGCACTGACAGCCTGGAGTCTGCTTGGGATTCTCTCTCTCCCTCTTTCTGTCCCTCCCCTCATGCATACAGGTTCTCTCTCTCAAAATAAATAAATAAGCATTAAAAATAATAATAATTTAAAATACCGGGTATCAAGATTTATTTTAAATCTGAAATAATTTGGACAATATAGTATTAGCAGAATAATGTACAAATAGACTAATGGAAGAGTATACAGTCCACAAACTAATTCACACATGTATGGACACTTAATTACAAAAAAGGTGGTAATATAGAACAGAAGGAAATAATGATCTTTCAATAAATGGGGCTGGGTCAGCTGGACATTCAAATGAAAGAAAAAATGAATCTTGACTCCTTACCTCACACTATACATAAAAATCAGTTCCAGATAGAAAGTTGATCTAAATGTGAAAGGTAAGATAATAAGATTTCTGAAGATAACAAAGAAAAGTATCTTTATGACCTTGGGATATAGAAAGAATTTTTTTTCTTAGAATACAAAAATCAATAATCACTAAAGAGATACTGATAAGCTGAACTACACTGAAATAAGATTTTTATGCCCAGCAAAGACATCATCAAGACAGTAAAAGGGCAAATCATGGAGTGGGAACAGATTTTTGTAGTTCATAAACTGACAAAGGACTCACATCAACTAAGTACCAATAAGAAAAAGATAATAACATGAAGTTTACGTATACAAAATATATGAATAGACAATTTGCAAAAGATTTCCCAATAAACACATATTAGTGATTTGGGAACTGCAAACAAAAACTGCAGTGGAATACCACTAACTGTACATCAGATAGCTAAAATTTAAATAGAATTTAATACCTCACAATTAAAATTTAAAATTTGAATAGAGTTTAATGCCTCAGAATATCAAGTGTTGCAGAGGATATGGAGTAAATAGAATTTTCATACACTGCTAGAGGGAGTGGAAAAGTGGCACGCTAAAGCTGTGTTTTTACAGCTAAATATCCAAATGACCATGAACCAGCAATTGCATTCCTAGATATTTAACCAACAGAAAATGCATACGCATGCGTACCAAAAAAAGTTACAGTTCATAACAGCAGTATGTATAACAGTCCAAATCTGAAACATCCCAGAGGTCAATAAAAAAAATAAAATATATTACAAAAATGACAGTGTGGAATGTATAGAATTGCTCTTACCATGAAAATGAATGAAGTAATTCTACACGCGAAAACTTGGATGGATTTTGCAAACATTGTATTAATATAAAGAAGTCAGCTGCAAAAGAAGGCATTGAGTGATTACATTTATATAAAATTTAAATATTGGCAAAACTGATGTAGGATAAGTCACAAGTAGAAGTGATGACTGGAAGGAGGACTTCTGTGGTATCTCTTGATCTGGGCAGTAGTCAAATGTGCTTGCTTTGTGGTAATTTATCTGGTTTTACCCTTATAATTTGTGCACTTTTCTGTCTCTAGATTATGCTGAAACAATAAAATTTTATTTTTAAAAATGACCCATACTGGAAATGCAGTGCTGTAAGTTATTTGCCACTAATTATTTTCACAGTTCTTTTGTTTCCAAATAAGACTTCAGGCAATGTTCTCTTTTCTCCTTAAGGCTTCAGATGGAATGTTCTCCTTTTCTGAATCACTTGCATACTACTGCTCCTTTTCCTGGGTTTGATGCTAACACATCCTGTTCCTCATTTTGAAATATGTTTGGCCAGTGCTTCATCCCCAGTGAAATACGTGCCTGAACAATTAGCTCCAAATCCATTTTTAGAGCTCATTTGGAACAAATTTGCATATGGCATTTTGTGAGCTTCCTGCTCTTACCTATTAAATCAATATGCAAAGTAAACTCTGTTTGAACTCTGCTGTAGATCTTCAAAATTATCTTAAGAACATAAAAGGAACGATTTCCAATATTGGGACCCTATATAAAAATGAGGCTGGTGATGATGGCATGTCAAATATTTAAAGAGCAGGGGAGGGATCTGTGAAGCTCAGAATCTCAGTGTTTGAAGATACACACTGTTACTGGAAACACCCTTCCAAGTAGTCATCCAGTCTCTGCCTGCTCATCTTGTGACAGTGCTGACATTTAAAGTGATTCATTGCTTACAAGCTGAAATGTCTTACCATACTATCTACCCACATCTTCAGTTCTCCACTTATAGCCACCGAGGAAAAGCTTTACCCTTTTCTGCACAATAGCTCTGCAAGTACCAGGTGACATTTGCTTTGTCCAGTTTGTGTCTCGTCTTCTCCAAGCCTGGGGCTGCGATCTGTTAACAGAGTACTCATGTGGAATAGCTTTGAGTTCCTCCACCCTCCTGGCCTCTCTGCTTTCAATACCCTTCAGTTTATTTAACTGCTTTCTTAGGGGTTCATCCAGGACTGCACCAAACGCCTTCAGTGCGCTCAGACCTGTGAAAGGATATCTCTTTATGTGCTACTTTTTTTTCAGAACTGCCTCCACATCTCTTACCATCCTGTGCTTTTGAAGCCAAGAGAAGACCTTTGCACTGATCTTTACTAAATTTTATTTTGCTCCAAGGTTTTTCAAAACTTTTTAGATCCTAAATCTCACTACTACATCTTTATTCAAGATGTCTAACAGAACAGAACTGAAGTTCAAGGTCTCTACCTATCCAAAAATTTCCATTTGAGCACCAGTCTATTCATGAGTGTCCTTCAAGAAAAGTTATTCTCCAAATCATACAGCTTGTGTTTCCAGAATGTCAATATTGCCAACAGCAACCTTGCCAAATGCCTGGATGAAAAAGCCACATACCTATGTCTAATGAATATTGTTCATCTTCATTCTGGTAACCTGTGCAAGATATCGCTGTCACAACTTAACTTTCCAGTGACATGAATTACAATGTGGACTCTGCATTCACAGTAGAATGCAAAGATTTGGAAGTTAATCTGCATTCAAGTTCCTCTCTTTTATCTAGTAAATTAGGTATCCTTAGACCACATAGACTTACTCAGGCTTATTTTATTAATTAGGACAATGGGATAATGCCCATGCCCCTACTGCAGAATTTTTTAAATGTTGCTTGTTTTATGATTTGTGTGACCTTTGTCTAAACCAGTAAATTCTCTTCAAGAGAATTTCAAACTGCATATATACAGTGTTCTGAAACAGAGACCATCAAACATCTTCATCAGTGCAGAGGCCCAAGGTTTTCACCATTTAATGCATCCACACACTATATTTAGTTATTAAAAAAAATTATCCCCTGTAATGAAATGTCATTACAAGGGGTGACGATGACCACAGTGATGATGACAATGACGATGATGATGATGATGATGTGCTGATATACAAATGGGGCTATACCCAGGACACCCTGAAGTCCACACCCTAATGCTTCTATTGTTAGAATAACTGATGTCACTCACTTGGCTTCCCCCAGAGCATGAAGTGTCCTATTTATATGCATGTCAGGATCTTATAAGGCATTTTAGGGTGTTGCTAGGGTTGACAAATGAATTTTATGGGCGAACATGAACGCACCACAAATCTGTACTTCCTGTCAACAAAAGACTAGATTCCAGGCCAATGTAATTCTCAGGAAACAAGTTTTACAGTACTATCTTTATTTTTTTTTTGAAAGTTTATTTATTTTGAGAGAGACAGAGAATGCAAAAGTAATGGATGGGCAGAGAGAGAGGGAGAGAGAGAGAGATATTGAGAATCCCAAGCAGATTCTGCACTGTCAGCATGGAGCCCAATGAGGGTCTGGAACTCACGAACTATGAGATCATGACCTGAGCTGAAGTCAGATGTTAACTGACTGAGCCTCAGGTGCTCCTACAGTACTATTTTTAAAGCAGAGCTTGTTTTTCTAGAAGCAGAATAGGAGCCCCTACACTTAGGGAGACTAAACTCCCATAGAGAAGAAAATCTAATGGTATTATAACTTAGGAAGTGTTACAACATGGGGGAAGAATTCCAATTTCCAATGTATTTATTCACCAATAATTTACACACACACACACACACACACACACACACACACACACCCCGAATAGATCTAATAACTGAATCACCAGGCAAAAACTTTTATTCCAGGCTAAGCCAGGCCAGCACGCAATTATAAGCTTCCAACATCCCAATCCTGTTCACAGAAATAGTCTTAGACATTTTCTCTTGACCTTTACCTTAACTTCTTTGTTTAGCTTCCATTTATTTTTTAATAATTTTTTAAATATTTATTTATTTTTGAGAAAGAGACAAAGTGTGAACGGGGGAGGGGCAGAGAGAGAGGGAGACCCAGAATCTGAAGCATGCTCCAGGTTCTGGGCTGTCAGCACAGAGCCCAGTACAGGGCTCAAACTCACGGACCACAAGATCATGACCTGAGCCGAAGTCAGAGGCTTAACTGACAGAGCTACCCAGGTGCCCCGCATACCTTCCATTTCTACATCCATCTAGCTCTTGACTGCTTTGCTTTGGACCTTATGCTTGCTATTTGTAGTTGAGGGTGGATTTGACTTCTTAGTTCCGGATAGCCTACCTACCTGATGGAGCTCTAGCCTGGAACTCATCATCAGTGATGGTTTCCTTGTTTACTTAACACTCCACAAGTGAGAGGTACAGAGAATTCTCCTAAGAATGGCTAGCTCTTGCCAGAGAAACTTAAGAGACAGTTATAGTGGGCCTTTAGCTGCCCCCAAATTTTTGTTGTCATTAAAAAAAAATTTCATTCCATGTTTTCCTGTATTTTCAACACTTGTGTTTTCGTGTTCTATTTTTGTTACTGCATCTCCACGGTGCTTTTATTCTTGCAGGACGAATTTATTAATTTATTCAGCAATCATCTATTGTACCATTGTACTTATGTATTTAGCAGCATAGCTCCAGAGACTATTAGTTTGATTCCACCTTTGCTGGGGAACTTGTCCACTGCTTGTGCAACACTGTAGGTCTCATCACACTGGCCAGCACTCTGCTAGGCGGTACCTCTTTGTCTTTAAATTCCTTTGCCTTGGTACACAAGTCTTCCTATTCACACACTATCTCTCATTTGCTAACATTCCCAACTTGTAAATGAAAACCTTAATTTATCTACTATAATAAAGCCATATTTGAGCCAATATTTATGTTTTGTTTATAGTTCATCAGAAGATGAAATCTATGAAAGTAGGGATTATGGTTTATCTACAATGACTGACCAACACTTAGCCCAATAGCACAAAACACATTGTATATGCTCAATAAATGTTTGCTTAGCAGGTAGATTGATGGATGGTTGGATTGATGGATAGATGGATGGATGGATGGATGGATGGATGGATGCTTAGTATGTTCCAGGCTAATGTTAAGAATTTTTCATAGGGGCTTCTGGGTGCCTCAGTCGGTTAAGCATCTGACTCATGATCTCAGCTGAGGTCATGATCTCATGGTTCGTGAGTTTGAGCCCTGCATCAGGCTCTGCACTGACAGTGAGGATCCCGCTTGGGATTCTCTCTCCCCTCTCTCTCTGCCCCTATGCTGCTCATACTCTCTCATTCTCTCTCTCTGTTTCTCTCTCTCTCTCTCTCTCTCTTTCTCTCTTGAAATAAAAAAATAAACTTAAAAAGAATTTCATATAAAATAATTCCTGGAGATGTATTGTACAGCATAGGGAAAATAGTTAATATTGTATTGTATATTTGAAAGTTGCTAGTAGAGTAAATCTTAGAAGTTATCACAAGGAAAAAAAACTCATAACTATGTGTTTGATGGATATTAACTAGAATTATTGTGGTGATAATTTCACTACATATGCAAATATTAAATCATTATATTGTAGACCTGAAACTAACATAATGGTATGTGTCAGTTGTATCTCAATTAAATAAATAAATAAGAATTTCATAATTTTAAAATATTATCCCCTCAGCAATTTTTAGGGGTAGGAATCGTTAGTCTCATTTTATAGCTGGGAAGGAAAACTCAGAAATATTATGGTAGCTTTCCCAAGGCTATTGTTAAAAAATACTGTCATTACTTGGTATTCTGTTAGAGTTGCATTAATGATTATGATTAATAAACCTGTTAGCTAGCATCTTTTGAACACTTATGCCTTCAATAAGTATTTTCCTCACATTATGTTATATAGTCCTCAGGCAACCCTGTAAGATAGGGCCATTATTATGTACATTATATTTAGTCTTTACTGTCACACCCAAAGTGTCCTATACATGCCTGACAATTTAAATGAGAGGTGTGAGGGGCGCCTGGGTGGCTCAGTCGGGTAAGTGTCCAACTCTTGATGTCAGCTCAGGTCATGATCTCACAGTCTTGAGATGAAGCCCCGTGTCAGGCTCTGCACTGTACGTGGAGCCTGCTTGAGATTCTCTCTCTTCTCCCTCTGCCCCTCTCCTCCCCGCTTGTAAGCTCTCTCTCCCCTTCTCTTTCTTAAAAATGAAAGTAAAAAATAAAAGTAAATGAGAAGTGTGAAATACTATCTTTTCACTTATTCACACTTCTCTCTCCATGGCCAACTGAGGAAGTGGAGCCTACAAAGAACCTCTGCTTCTGCTTTCCTGAAAACAGTGTTACCCAACATAAATAAAATCAGTAAGTATCTACAGTTGCTCTTCCAGTTCCTCATTACTAGAAAGACAGTGATCCAGATAGCTAAATTGTCATAACTAAATTAATCTGAATTTATCTCCCATTAATGATAGGCATTAGGATAGGACCTCAAGGTTTGGACATGCTATGATAATATTAAACATATATATTAAATATATAAATATAAATATAAATGTAAAACTATATATTTATTTTCTCTTACATGTACCCAGGCAATTAAATAGCCAGCTAAAGGGGGTGTTTTTATCAGAGAACCCAACTATAAATTGGGTTCATCTAACATCATCATTCCTGACTTTACTTATTTTTTATTTTTAAATTTTTTATTGAGGCATAATTGACACATAACATTATATTAGTTTCAGGTGTACAGCGTAATGATTTGCTATTTGTATGTATTGTGAAATGATCACCATAATAGGTCTCGTAAACATCCCTCCCCATACACAGTTACAGATTTTTTTCTTGTGAGGAGGAGTTTGAAAATTTACTCTTTTACAACTTTCAAACATGCAATACAGTATTATCAACTATAGTCACTCTTTATCCTTACATTGGCTCTCCTAATAAGTCTGATATCTCTTGCAGGGTTTCTTCACATTTAAAAAAAATCTTAGTTCTCTTTTCCTTTCCATCTGAACAATTGTGGGATCCCTATCCTTCAGGTTGTTTATTCTTCTTTTTCATCTGATCTGCGCGATTACCAAAGCTTTGTAATGCATTCTTCATCTTATTCGTTGAGTTCTTCAGTTCCAGAATTTCTGTTGTTGTTGTTGTTGTTTTTTTAATATAATTTCAATCTGTTTGGTAAAGTAGTCCTTCTGTTCATTAATTTTATTCCTGGGTTTATTGAATTGCCTGAGTTCTCTGTAGTTCATTGAATTTCTTCATAACAGCTATTTGGAAATTTTTGGTTTTGTTTTTTGCTTTAAAATTTCATTAACTGAGCATAGTTGACATACTATGTTACATTAGTTTCAAATGCACTGCGCAGTGATTTAACATCTCTGTAAATTATGCTATGCTCACAAGTGTAGCTACCATCTGGCACCATACGATGCTATTGGAAATATTGACTGTATTCCCTATGCTGTGCCTATTTATTCCATAACTGGAAGCCTGTATCTTGCATTCCTCTTCACCTATTTTGCCCATCCCCACCCCCCCTCTCCTCTGGCAACCATCAGTTTGTTCTCCATAACAGCTATTTTGAATTCTTTATTGGTTATATTGCAGTAGTCCGTGTCTTGAGTTGAGTTCCTGGACAATTATCATTTTCCTTTTGTGATACCATATTGCTGTGATTTGTCATAGCGTTGGATGAAATGTGCCTGTGCTGTCACATTTAAAGCAGGAAACTCCTTTCTTATTTATGGAAGGCTTCATTTTCTTGGATTCTAACAGCTTAACAAGTGGTCAATTAGAAGCCTTTCTTTTCATTTCCAGAAGGTGGTGCTATAACACAAGTTTTTGGTTTCTCTTCTCAGGCTGACCACACCGCACCCTGTGATCACTTTCCACCTCCTCTGCCCGGAGAGGTAGATGCTCCTAGCTGCCACGCTGCCACCAGCACAATCCCAGGGCCCGGCAGCGTGAGCTCTTGGGAGTGGGGCTGCCTCACCCATTCCTCCCTTTTCTCTGACTACAGAATTGTCTCTAACTCCAAAGGCTTGCCAAGTTCTCCCATCAGATGGGCTTGTCCCTCCACAAATTCCCTATTTCCCGTGAGTGCCCAATTGTGTATTCTCCAGGTTACTTTCCCCGCCCCCCCCCATAGAAGCAGGTGGGGGTGGGCCACGCTCATGACTCCCGTGGATACACAGCATCATCTGTGTATCTCCACCCACTTTTGATGCACATGTGGGTGGATGTCCCAGGTGTCCTGGCATACTGTTGCAGAGGCACTTTTGCTTGGTTCTGGATGCCCCGTTACTTGTAAATCAAAGGGGAGGGAAAAAAGGAACGACTCACACTGCCATGATACAGACCTCACTCTCCTCCAGAACTTTCCTTTAAAGAGCAATAGCCCTAGGATAACTAATTTTTCTTGGTATGCCCAGAACTTTCATAGTTTAGCATGAAAATCCCACATTCCAGAAAACTCCTCAGGACTCGGAAAGCAGGGATGTTGAGTCACTCTGCATGTCCCTTCAAAACAGGCCTCTAGGATCTGATACCAGCTCCACACAAAATGGGAGCTCTACTGAAAACCTGTCAATCCACAACTCTCCTTCGTAGATAAATCACATTTCTTTTCTGTTGATTAAATAGTCCACCTTCTTTGAAAATACAAATCTAAGTGGTATATCTTGGTCCTGCTTGGCCTCTATCCAGATGGTAATGCTGCTGAATGGGCGGCTGCTCTCCAGCTTGGGTAGGACTTATGAAAAATGATGCCCATTACATCAGGGTTCTTCCTGTAGCCCAAGGCACACCTCCTCAGTGGCACAGACTGGTCTGCAACCAGCCAATGCTGCATCACAACTATGTAGACATACAGAGAATTAAACCTCTTATAGCTATGGTGCCAATGGACTGGGATGTCGGTGGGTACACCCCATAACATGGCCAGTGTCTTTGGTGGTCACACACTAGTGACCCCAGCAGGCATTAGGATCTTCCCTGGATGGGCTCACAACAAAGTCTACTTTAGTTTGAGTGTTGTCCACACTGATGCGCTCATTCATATTTTGTAGCAGATTATTCTCCAGCACTCTTGTGCCCTCATTTGAATGAGCACTTCAGGAAGCTTGTGTCCTGTTATGGGATGCTTTAGTTCCAGGTTAGCAAACTTTTTCTGTAAATGGACACATAATACATATTTTAGGCTTTTGCAAGCTCTATGAGCTCTGCCACAACCAGTCAAATCAGCTGTTAGGAGTCAAAAGCAGTCATAGACAATACACAGATGGCTGTGTTCCAATAATACTTTATTTAAAAAACAGACAGCAGGCTAGATTTGGCCTATGGGATGTAGTTTGTGAACTTATGCTGTTAACAACAACAACTGTAGTTAGCTACATAGTTCTAGAGCAAACAAGTGTTGAAGCAGTTCTGGAGAGTGTAATATATGATCCAGTTTTATACATGTTCAGACTGCTAAAGATTTCAAATCATTGGACTCTTGATCCAGTTGTTAAACTCTTTAGGCAACCTCAGACATTTCAGTAAAGCACTGACATTCTGACTTCTTGACCAGGAAGATTGTGGGAGAGTAGGTACAGATATTCTGAAATTCACCAGATTGAAAAAAATGTTTTTCCCTGCACTGTCTTTGAGTATATAAACTGGACAGAGCCTCTAATTTAAATGTTTTTTCCAGAATAAACATCTTATTTGAATGCTGGTCAGAGAGAGAGAGAATCCCAAGCAAGCTACACACCCAATATGGGTACGGGGAACAGAGGCAATGGGGGGCTGGACCCCAGGACCATGAGATCATGACCTGAGCCGAAACCAACAGTCAGATGCTCAACCGACTAAGCCACCCAGGCACCCCAAATTTCTCTTTTAACTCAAAGACTCTCATCTATTCAACTGGTACATAGTGGGCTTCATAATTGTTCTCTTGCCAGCCACAGTGCATAAAAATCTCCCACACTCCTCAGGAATTTGCCTGAGTAACTGCAGATTGCCTGGAAGTATGAATGCCTATAGCTAGTTATAATCTTGAAGGGCACTTTGTTCTGAAATGAATTTTAAGCTGTATGCTCACTCATTTAAAATTTTAGGGTCTCGTTAAGCCAGTCAACAATTCCTGCCTTAACTGAATCATTACAAACAAAATGATCTCATAAAAACTTATACTTTTAGAAATTTTTGAAACCTATTGCCTGATCAATTTCCCATCTCTTTCCTCAAAATATCCCCAAATAAAGTGACCCCTTTTTTTGGCTACTCAAAGCTCCCTGGAGTAGTAAAATCTATTTTAAAACCGTCTGTGCCATAGTCATTTTAGAAAACTTTGTCATAATAAAAAAAATCACCTTTATTCACATAAGCAAAGTCTGGGGAGAAAGCACATATTTATCACATCAGAGAAAGTTCTTTCAGATAATACCTATCTTGGGGACACAGGTTCAGACAAGTCTCTAACTTGGCTGTTTTGGCAGGAAGCTCACTGGGGACACACACTCCAACTGGCTCCGCTTTAATGATCTTACATAACACTCTCATAACCTCTGCAGAGGCATCACTAGGGTATGAAATTGTGGCAAACCACTCTATGAGTTTTTCATGGTATAAACAGTCCAGAGTTGCTATCATAAAATTAGCAATTTCTCTAATAAAACACAACATTTGCAACTTATATCCACTGAGTTTCCAGCCCCGGCAGCGATGTTGCTTTTGTTTCCCCTCCTCAATAGGTACCAGGTACAGGAAGGCTATTCTGAGTTCCAGATTATATAGATTATATTTACAGTCATCCATCAGAAGATATTTAGAAATAGTTCAACTCATATCAGGAAGCCTTGCACATCCATCCCACACAGTGCCTCACTGATCTTAGAAAAGCATTTTGAGCAGTGGATGGTGGAGGTTGATGGTCCCTTCACATTGGCAGACAGATTCATACCCCCATTCTCTTAGACATGAAACCTTAACATAGAGAAGGAAACAACATGAAATAAAATGAATTCCTATGAAATACACAGCTAACCTTATTAGTACTAAAACGCACCTCGACTGGGGTCTCAAACCCCTCCTGTATCCACCCTCCCAAACACAATGTGAACACTAGCTTTGCTGATGGTAGCAATGTCCCACATAACAATTTTTTTGCATAAAGTCAGAGCCATCCTCTGCAAAACATGTCAGCCTACTCTTCTCTGCAATGACTTCTGGGAGACTCCTCTTTCAGTCTCTTAAACCACAAATTCATGTATCACTCATATCAACTTCACAATTTAATTTATCTACTATCTTCTTTTTAATTTTCAGGCACTCTGTCTTGATTTATAACAGCAATGAATCTTCTTTTGTTAATGTGTTTCGTTGTTTCTCCCCCATTAACTCTGCTTCCTTGTGTATTTCTTGTGTTTTCATATCAGTGCCTCCATTTCATGTTATTAGTTTTCTTGATATTTTTGAAGATTTGAAACTGTATGTTCCTATTTTGAGTTGAGGGTTTAGACTTAAAGCTCTGTTGATTAGGAGTCTGTTTCATTCCCAGAGGAGCATTCTTGTGTCCCTGCTGTGACTCGAAGTCCTGGCTGTGGGACTAGTAGTATTTGTTTAGAGGAGTGTCTGGAGATGATGCTGGGCAGAGTGTGCAGAAGGCTAAGGGAGTAGAGTAGGGTTCCTCATTTCTCCTTCAACCACATGCTTCTCTGGGGGTCTCTGTATGAGAACTGTCTCTGCAGAAACTCATGCCTTGGCTTCTATCTATGGGAAAAGCCTGGTATCTACTGCTCCTTTTTCATTTTTAATTCCTGGCTATTACCCAAAGGTGCAGCTTTATCTCTACCTCTGCTCTGCCTCTTGGTCCAGCCCACAGTATCCCTGGGGCTCCCCCCCAGTGGGCACTGTGAGCAGAGAAGCAGTGGGCCCCAACCAGCCCAGCTGTTTTGAAGGAAGACCTTTAATGAACTACTCTGCTGGCTGTCTTACCTGCATTTGTGGACTCTGACTTTAAAATTTCTCTTTGGAGAGGAAGGGATTCCATCTGAGACATTTGTCTCTAACCTGTATTTTGGGTTATTCTTTTAGTTCTGATTCCTTTGTAATTGCAATGCCTTAAGAATTCTGCTTCACTGATAGCAGACTTTCATATTCTTCCATCACTGTTAGGAATTATTTATTTTAAAATACATTTTTCACATCCGTCAATGGAACTTGAAACAGAAGAGGAGATAGATGCAAATGCTGCATCCTTCGACTTACAGCAGATGTTCCAAGAGGTTATTTAACCTTGTTAACAAAAGGCAAATCTTGGTAAAGATATATGGGTTTGCTTCTCTCTCTCTCTCTCTCTCTCTGTCTCTGTGTGTATAAGCATGCATGTGTATACACACACACACACACATATATATATATATATATATATATATATATATATATATATACAGATATATTTTTTCCAAACCTTAAAATAATCTTTTAAAGTATTATGGTCATCACTTTTATGGATGAAGAAATTCAGTGAAAACTTAAGAACTTTTGATTAACTTGATCTAATTTCAAATAAGTAGGAAACTTGTACTACACTTGACCTAGTACATCCTTTGGTCTATTTTTATCTATTTTAAGGTGATTTGCCACCACTTGCTGCTGTCAGTGGTGCCTAGTGGTAGCTGGCATATACAGTAGGCACTCAATGCATCTTTACTGAATTCAGTTGACATGAAAGAACGAGGATTCTATACCCAGTGCGTCGAATTTCAGAACTTACATTGTTTTTACCACACTCTATCATCAGAGCTAACATTGCTCTAATTCTTGAGAGTTAAGACGCTACTCTCTCCTTATGCAATGTAAGGAAACTGCGTTCTCATGCAATCCCTTCCTCTAGCCTGAGGCATTTTCCCAAGGGATCATTCGCATAGTCAGTAACAATTCTGAACAGGACACTTCAGCAGTGAGTTTTAGAAACTAGAACCCTAGAAAGGACAAGCAGCATGTGTCCATTTGGTCTTTCTAGCTGCTTCCCTGGTGCCACAAACTTAAGATAATATACAAGTTGGAAATATTAACAAGATGTGAAAATAGAACGTAATGTCAGGAGCAGCAGCTTTGGAGATAAGAAGGGTGATCCATTTAAGCTGAGGCTGCACCAGTGTTGAAATCCAACACTGATCATGATTAGTAAACAGCACTTAAAGAACATCTGTTCCCATAGATACACCTGTGCTAGTGCTTTTGCTTTGGTTTTAGAGGAGAAAGGAGGACTTGCATGCAGGTTTATACGAATACATAAAGGCTGAAAATGGGCTGATGGGATGCAACTTCAAGTATCTTCCCAAGATTGGGTCCATGGGCCTGGTTGTAAATCGTATGGAGGGTAAAAGATCTGTTTACAAGGAACACTCTCAGAACTGGGCATGACCAGCATTGCTTGGCTTCCCTGACTATAGATAAAATGCAACACAGAGTGAGTGCCATGAGCATGGTCTTCATTTCTGCTCCAGACCCATTAACCATTATGATTCTAGCCCTGTGAATTAGTGCATTGATGATGGAGACCACAGAGTAGCCATGGGACCCCCATGAAGACCAGGAAGTTCAGCAGGAGGTGGTGCAAGCCCGGTGAATACCTGTGCAGAAATTGGAATTATTGTGAGACAAGTGACATACCTCGGGGGGATCCCTCAGAACTTTTGTGGGGGGCTACAGAAAGTGGACTTCATGGGAGACTGAAGTCATATTCCATGAAATAATGTAATGAGCCAAAATAATTTGAGATTTAATATTAACATGACCTCACCTTTATCTGCAGCTGTTAGAGTCTCAGAAGATTCTGATTTTATTTCCTTTACTTTCAGTCATTTTCCCCATTCCTAGTACCATGTATGTTTAGGCAGAGTAGTACAGCTTACTTAGTAAAATAGGCTCTGAAGTCTAACTGCGCAGTCTGGACACAAAATGTTGCCATTTGCTGGTTGTGCCCTGTGTTTATTCCTTAACCTTTCTGTGTTCACTATGCATATCTGCAAAATAGTACCTCCCTCAAAGTGTCATTGTGAATATTAAATGATATCAAGGACCCAAGCACAGCATAGGGCTTGGTCCACTTTAAGCATTTGTTTGTGTTAGCTGTGTTGTTATTGTAATTATTATAATCATTATTATTATTTTAGTTCATCTTCATTTGGGGCGTTAGACCTGCTTATCCCACTCTACTTTTCATTTTCTCAACACTGTTGTGTTATCATAGACTTCAAAGGTTTTCTGAATAGTCATCTGTATGCAAATACTGAACTCTGTGCATTTTCCCTTTTCCTTTTGATAGATAGTGGTATTTGTTGACATTTATTCCTTCACTATTCACTGCATCACATATTCACCCATTATGTATTATGTCTACTGTATGCTAAGGATTCTTCTAGGAACTAGGTATATGACATTAAGCTACCCTCAGGGAGCTCACATCCCAATGGTGGAGATAGACAATAAAGTGAACACATATGTAGTGTAACATTGGGTCAATGTAAGGGCTAGGAAGAAAAATGAAGCAAGGCAAATGGATAGTGACAAGTGATGTCAGCTTAAATAAAGAAATCAGGAAAAGCACCCCTTTATTTGTAACAGAGTGTGGGGAAGCAGTAGAGTTCTCAAGACGTAAACCTGATGGTGAACTGATGAAAACAGTGGAGTTCTCAAGAGGTGAGCAATTAAGAGGAGTGTCCTTGATAACAACAAGAAAGATGGTTGAGCAGCTAGAAGTACAACAGAGGAAACCAGAGAACAGATAGCTAAGAAGAGCCCTCCTAGGGGTAATTCAAGCCTCAAAGACTACCCCTGCGAAATACCCAGCTTTAATTGGATCAGACTGTGGAGCAATGTATGACCAAAGGTGTTGTCAAAAACAGTAGAGAAATCAGCCAGCAATTAATTTAGTGGAGGCTAACAGCTAGGTGTTAGCCTGAAACCTGAAGCTTAATGGGCAGTTCAGTTAAAGAGAATTGGCTAAAACCAAACTATCCCCAAGGAAGGAGGCCAGAGAGGCTGTGCATATGCCTGAGATAGATCAAGAGTTTATGTAATCTGAATAATGTAGAAGGAAAAGAACTACATGACAGTGTCAATGGAGAAAAATCATTTGACAATATTCAACACCCTTTTGTGGAAAAAAAATTCAACAAACTAGAAATAAAAGTGAATTTCCTGTATCTCATCAAAGGTATCATCTCTCAAAGGAGAAACTCTCTGCAAATATCATAACTTAATGGTGAAATGATGAAGGCTTCACCCCTTAAGATAAAGAACAAGACAAGGGTGACCATTATTACCATCTCTGTTCAACATTGCACTGGAAGTTCTAGACAGCGTAATTAGACAAGAAAAAGAAATAAAAGACATTCAGTTTACAAAGAAAGAACTAAAACTATGTCTAGTTTCAAATGACTTTATTTTTTATATAGAAACCCTAAGGAATATATTTTCTATAGAAAATCCTAAGGAATCCACTATTAAGTGAGTTAAGTAAGGTTAAGGATGATCAATCTACAAAAACTGTATTTCTATACAGCAGCAATAAGTAATCTGGGAATGAAATTAAGAAAACAATCCCACTTACAATAGCATCAAAAAGAATAACATATCGAAGAGTAAAATCAATAGATGAACCACAAAACTCGTAGTGTTAAAACTATAAGACATGGTTGAAAGAAATTAGAAAAGACCTAAACAAATGGAAAGACATCCACATTCATGGATCAGAAACTTGATATTTTTAACATAACAATACTCCCTAAATTGATCTACTAATTCAATGGAATTTTTGTCAAAATCTCAGTTGGCTTCTATGCAGAAAAGACATCATGGGGGCTGTGGAGTAGAGGGTAGGTGGAGGAGGCAAGAGTGGAGGTGGAAAGCCCACTTTACAGGCAATTCCATTCATCTAAGTGAAAAGTGATAGGTTGGGCTATGCATATGGTGGTGGGGATGGAGAGATGTGACTAGATTCAAGACATATTTAGTGTGTAAAATCTGCAAAAATGTGAAAATAAACCTGGGGTAAATAACATGAGTCTGTAAATGAACATGATATTGGAATAATTTACTCTAATGAGCCCTTCAGAGAATCACTGCCAGATAAATCTAAATAAATAATGAGAATCTGCACATTGACTAAGATGCAAAGCTATTCTTCAGTGGGTGTTCTGCATAAAAAGCAACATCTTTCTTGATTGTTCTTGGCAACTTCTCAGAAGTTGTATAATTGTTTTATTGTGGAGCAGTAAGTCTTGCTGTATATTCTAAAACCTCCTTCCCAAAGTAAAGTCTTTAGCAGAGAATGGGGGGCTAAAACAGCACAGGTACTCAGAATTCCTAAAAAAAAAAGTAGAAAGTCATTTATTCAGAATAGGTATTTAAAGCTATTACATTATTGACTTAAGGACTCAGTAAATGGGGGTCTCAGCTCAGTTTCTGATTTCAGTTTTATTGAGGTATAATTGACATATAAAATTGTAAACCATTTAAAGTGTGCATCATGGTGATTTGATATAGGTTTACATTGTGAAAGGATTCTCCCCTAGTTAATTAACACATCCATCACCTCACATATTTATCTTTTTGGGGTGGGCCTAAGAACATTGGACTTCTACTCTCTTAGCAAATTTCAATTATACAATACAGTGATATCAACTATCTTCTGAACTTTTAAGCAATTTTTTTCTGCCCCCCATCTTTAAGATACTACCACAGATAACAAGAAAGACAAAAAGGTTAAGTAGTGGTTTCCTTGTAAACATGAGTTCATTCTCAGGTTGCTAAATCAAAGGGATTAAACCTACTGCTGCCTATTTAATCACTGAACTAAGTAATGGTATGTTTTGCTTTTAGTTTCAGATTCTATACATCAGGTTTAAACTTTAGTGCCAACAGCAAAATCCATCCTTTTAATTTATGCCTTTCATTCTAACTATTGATTCTTTATACAATTTATTTAGCCCCATTTCTGTACTTGCGATGATCTCATTTGAAGCTCATTTTATCAAATACCATTTTAACACCTGACTTTTTGTGTGCTTCCAAAATTACATAGTCTAGAGGGAAAATGATTTGCTGAGGCAGTAATAAAAATATTAGTAAAAAAAATTCTATACCACCAGATACAGTTGATATGGATTATTAGAATTATTAGCTGAGTATGTTTATTCTAGGATTTTATATTCTGAGATCAAAGCTCATGTTTTCATTTTGTTATTAGAAGGAACTGCATCATTTTGTCTTGTATGCATAGTTCTGCCAAATAGGTGCTGAATTCAATACTGATATCAAAACTAATTATCTTTATAATTAACCTTTCTGCTGTAACAGTATTAAATGTAAAACCATGTGACATGGTTATAGAAATTTCAGGATCTGAAAATGAGTCATCTTTCGCAACAGATAACATTTTTGTTCCAAGAGTTAATTTAATTTCATTTAATTCTCAGTAAGTAAAAATCAGGAAAAGGTTTGATTAATAAAGCTAAGGAAAGCGGGGAGTAAGTCCTTACAGGAAACCCTCTGTGGAAATGTTTTTAAGTCAAGTACGTTTTATATATAGCACTATATACCCATTTACGCAGACTCCAGATATAACCAAGCAAGTGTGACAAACCATTATACTGGCTGCGATGAGACTCCACCTGTTTGGATAACCATCCTTTGGCTTAAATCATGGAACATATCTTTCCTTGACAACCAAATTAAGTTAGAGGGGAAAGAGAACATTAGCAGTTACTATGTGCTGATCATGGGGCTTGGTCCCGGCTTCATAAATTGACTTCAGACATTTAGGACATGAAAAACTCCAACATGTTTTCTCTCAGTGATACTGTCTGTAATTAATAATAGCATCACAATTAACTCCAAAGATAACAGGCCAAATTCTCACAAGTAAAAAAAAAAATAATGCATCCAGAATTATAGCAAAAACCTGAGATAGTAATGTCAAGTAGCAGTTATGATAAGTGTTAATAATTACTCACAAATATCACAAATGTTTCTCTTTGTGCACTCCATAGCACAGTGTATGCACAGAGCACTGTGCTATGTGGTAGTATTTCAAGGAGAGGAGGTATTTTGTTGCATGTTCTCATCTTACTATTCTCCGGAAAAGGGTTAAGCTTTGGATGCAGCCCCATGAATTCATTGGGTCAATATTTCTAATATGTTTTGGTCTCAGAGAAACAGGTGTTTCAGAATATGATAAGCTACACTGTAAGATACAGACACATGACGGGTGAGTGCATGGATGTCTAGACAGAACCTCTCCTCCTTGAGTTCTTCCCATGCATCAGACATGGTACCAAATGGTTTGCATAATTAATCCTCACAATTGAACTATTTTCCCCATGTAAAGGTGTGCAAGCAGCAAGGTTTATTATTGTATCAATGTCAAATGGAGGCAGAGTAGGAATCTAACCCAAGCTTATCTGTTTCTCAGTCATGTGCCTTTTAAAAATCATTACATTGTGCTCTGTCTTATTATATTAACAGCTATATAGGAGATGTTTACTGGGTGCCAGTGTGTTTACTCTTTGATTATATGTTGTGTTTCAAATCCATGATCTCTTCTGAGTTAGGTATTATTTTACATATGAGGCTCAGAAAGGCCAAATACTAAATAGTTTTATGACCACCAAATCCTTGGGCTCCTTTGCTGACTTTCCAAATTGAATCACTTTGAAAATAGGACATCTTTACTCCTAAGAATTTTAATAATAAATGCATAGGAAGCAAGGAGCAATATCTTTTCCCCCCTCAACTTTTAGATGAGGCAACTGAACCACAAAGGATTTAGTGACTTGCAAGTTTTCCTTAGCCAGTCAGTGGTAAAGTCAAAATTATAGCTCCTGGATCTGAATCATGCTGTTTCTCTGGAATGCTCTGCACCTGAAGAGCCTATACTCAGCCTTTGTTATTCCACTGCCCATCAAGCTTCCTGACTTTCACATTGCTCGGCTCCTCTTGGTGGTCTCCAAGGAGACCAGGAGGCTACTGCCTGTTAGCAATAGTGCCTGTCTTCTAATATACAGCAAGACCATGATGGGTCTTAGTGGCGTGGGCTTTTTTCTCTGTGTATAGTGTGTGTGTGTGTGTGTGTGTGTGTGTGTGTGTGTGTGTGTGTCTTGTTTCTAACAAAAGACACTCTTGAGGGGATAATATTCTGGCTTAACTTCAGCTTAAACAATCGGTTTTTCGACTTGTAATCTAAACACTCTCCAAAGATATTAAAGGACTCATAAACAGAGCCTGGCCTGCACATACATTTCCCAAGAGGAGAACCGAAATGCTTTGCAAGGCAGGATCTACAGAAAATGCAGTCTCTTCTGCACACTGGAGAAGTGTTATCTACTGTGAGAACGCAAAGACCTGCTTCCCAAGTGGCCTTGGCAGAGAAGAACACTTCTTATTACCATGACACTGGGTACCATGTGGTGTTAGCTGTTACAGGGGCAAAGCAGGGCCAGCCCCTTATACTGAGCCAAATGGCCAGTACTGACAAGGATGAAATAGCTGAGGAAGCTCACACTGTCTTTGTTCCTATGAGGTTTAGTGAAAATAGCACATAGTCTACCAGATAACCTGAACAGCTACCTTTCATGGTCAGTAAAATGATCAAAAAAATAATAACAACTACAATGACCACCTTACAGGAAAGGTTCTAAGAAAATTCTAAAGAAACTGTGTGTGTGTGTGTGTGTGTGTGTGCATATGTGTGTGCGTGTGGTGTATGTGTATATAATGTAATATACATAGAAATATATATTATATACTATATACATAAAACATACTCAGCACAGTATTCATGCATTGATTCATTCATCCATTCAAACACACAATAAGTGCTGATTTCCTAGATTCTTTTTGTTCTGCCCCCTTTCCCTACCTCAGTCTGATTTTTGTCCAAATGCTTGGGATAGCTCTGAAATCCCTTTTTCTATTTTGATTTGAATTTAAAATTTGTTTTGGTGGTTTAAAGAAAGCATCATCTCCTCCCTTCTCCTGTAAGAATTATGACTTAGATGTTTCTGTCAGCTCTCAGCAACTGGCTTCTCCTCAAGACAGTAAACATCTGCAATTGGAGGGTTTCAGAGGTTGAGTATCTTGCCTTTTGAGTCACAGACACAAAAGGGGAAAAAAAAGGAGTGAAAAGCATTTCCTTGAATATGTGCTGGTCTTTTAAAACTCTTTTTCTGTGGCAACCTTCTCTGCTCATCAGCCCACAGCATTTCCTCATCCCCGTGGATATTTAATAGCTGAGCTGAGTTGGTTATTCTTTGTGTTAGGGGCAGAGTATATTTCCCTGTTAGTCTGTTAGCCTATTCCCTATCAGCCTGAAATAGGATCTCCAGACCATCTCCTTCTTGTTCTCTGCCTCAGTGTCTTCACGCAGACTGTCCTTTCTGTCTCAAGCTCTTCAATCCCAGTCCTGCAACACCACCAGCAACCCCCAGGGACCCCTCAGCCCCCATACAATCCCACCTCTTAGTTAAATCTTGTGAAGCGTTCAGATTCCCAGCCAGCTGCTTAGGAAAATTGGAGTCTTTTGTTATACATTTTAAAAACAAAGCAAAACAAAACAAAACCTACATTTCAAAGCAGTTGTCACAGGTTGCGATCATACACGTGTGTGTATGTGGCTATCTGACAAACATCTGTCTTCACCACAGCACCACAAGCTATAGAACAGTGAAGATTGTGTCTGTTTTTTTCCATTATATTGCTGTACCGAGTACAGTGCTGGGCACGTGGTAGGCACACATGCGTTTGTTGAATGAATACAGTGTTGGTAATGACCCCTTAGAAAGAATCATTCCCATGAATATTCCAAAGCCTCAGCCCCACCTACGATGATGCCGAAATGTCCCCTTAGAAGGGATATTCACTGGAACACTGAGTAGAACAGCCAGAGTCTTGGGAAAAATCAAGGATGCTTTTCAGGTACGTCATGGTCGATCCTTATTTCGCATACTATGTTTGGTGGCAGCATGTATACAACACCTAGGAGAATATGAGCTGCGCTCTGTGTCCCATGACTGTGTACCCTGCCCTTCTGAACAACAGGCACACAGGAAAGGAAGGGTATCAACCTCTGTCGCTCTCCTATGATGTGCCAAGCACTTTGCCTACACCATTTCATTGAAGGGAAGGACTGTAATTCTGCTTATTCCACATTCCCTAAGGCACCTCTGTGAGTCTTGGACATGTAGCAGGCATTGTATTAAACATTTAGTAATGCTCATCAAAGAAATTGCATTGATGAAAAGAGGGGCCCTATGATACATAGGCAACAGTAGACAAACTAAAACAATAGTGACTCACCAGGATGTGTTTTTCACTTCTGTGATTTAGAAAAGAGAACTGTAGCTGGGATAAAATTCTGAAAATTAAAAAAAAACAAGTGTTTGCTTAGTGCTATAGGAGAAAGTGTTGACGTAAAAGGCAATTAAGAGTGTGTGTTAGAGGTATCTGGGTGACTCAGTTGGTTGAGTGTCTGACTCTTGGTTTTGGCTCAGGTCGTGATCTCATGGTTCATGGGATTGAGCACCGAATTGGGCTCTGTGCTGACAGTGCAGAGCCTGTTTGGGATTCTCTCTTTCCCTCTCTCCCTCCCTCTCTCTGTCTCTCTGTCTCTCCCCCACACCTCCTCCACTCGCACATGCACTCTCCCTCCCTCTCTCTCAAAATAAATAAACTTTTTTTTTTTAAAGAGTGTGTGTTAATCACTGAGATAAATTCATAGGTAACTGAAAAGCTAAGATAGCCAAACTTTAATAGCTATGAATAAGGGGTTCTGGTAATGTAGCCCCTACCTCCAAAAATATCCCCTAAGGTATCTGTTTGGCCTCAACATAAGCAAGCCCTCAAGATGTTTTTGGCTGAAACGTCAATCATTTTGAATGATTGAAAATCATTCACCTGGAAAATCTTTTCTCATCTGTACCTCTACCATTTCTCCCCAAATACTAGAGTACTTTGAAACAAATCACTGGTATTATAACATTTCATCCATGAATGTGTTAATCCTAAAAGATAAGAACTCTTCCTTTTAATGTAACCATAATACCATTGTTATACCTAGAAAAAAAGGATGAATAATTCCTTAGTATCTTACTTTAGTATCTTACTCAATCAGTGCTCAGATCTCCCAATATGTCATATAAATGCTTTTATTGTTTGTTGGTTGGTTGTTTTGTGTTTGTTTTTTTTTTTTTTAATTCTCACAGTTGGCTAATTGGGATCAAAATCCAACCAGGGTCCCCATTGTGTATTGGTTGATATATCTCTGGTGTCTCTCTTGATCAATAGTTGCCTCCTCCTTTGTATTTCTATTTGCAATTTATCTTTTGAAGAAAGTGGGTCATTTTTTCTGTAGTCTTCCACTCACTGGATCTCACTGATAGGTCAATAGGGTATTGTTTAACATGCTTTTCTGTCCCTTGTGTTTCCTGTACAGTTGTACTTAGAGGCTTGATAGGTTCAGGTTCAATGTTGGGCAAGAATATCTCATAGCTGGCATTTTGTATTTCCTTTCAGATCACATCACGAGGCACATAATATTATTGTCTCTCTTTGTGTTATGTTAAAATTTATCAGTAGATTCAAGTGTGGTCAACTTGAGCTGTCCATTATGCAGTTTTTTGTTAGCTTTTCACCAAATGATTTTCATAGTCTTTGATAGTCTTTACCTGGATCTAGTTTTCATTAGGGGTTCTGAAATGTTGATACTCCTAATTCTATCATTCCTTCTGCATTTGTCAGTTAGAATTCTCATATAAAGAACATTCTCTCATTAATGGAATATGAATATGTATGTATACATTTATATTCTTAACAGTTTGTATGCAAGTGCAGGATAAATTCTTTTTCTTTGTTTACCAGTTTTCAGATTGAAGGGGTTCAATTTCATCTTCTAATGGTGATCATAAGTTTGTTTTTCTTTTCAAAATGTCACTATAAACTCATGGATTTAAGCATGTTTGAAAGGATTCAACTCATTGCATTATTATCCTTACCAATGGTTCAATTATCCCATTTTTGAGACCAGTGGAAGCCAATTAAAGTCAGCTCTAGAGTCCTTCTGATATGACCCCAGTGATTTTCAGTAACTTCCTGACTTTCAAGACTTAGATGTCAGGGTTTATGTTGTACGTTTGCTGCCACAGACCTGGAATCAGCCATTCCTGCAAAGTTTTATTGGTAGTTTTTTTCTCAATTTCTAGAAGCTTTTTATACATGAAGTGATATAAGCAGTGGTGTTTTTTTTCCCAGTTGACCTTTTGTCTTTTTTACTTTACATATGTGAAAGTTGCTTCTGGATTTGAGTCACACATAGGAATGTATTCCACACTCCTAGTCTATAGAGGAGTTTGTTCATGTTTTCTCCTAGTATATATGTAATTTCACTTTTCAAATTTAAATTTCTAATTAATTTAGAGTCTATGCTAGTACACAGTTGAAGGATACATCAATGTTGTCCTTTTCTAAATGGCTGTCTAATTACCCCAACAGATAAATTTATTAAAACATACATCTTGTTCTTTTCTCTTCCTTTTTCTCCATTTCCAGAACAATTAGCTATTAAAGCCATTTAGTGGAGTGACCCCATGTGAGAACAGTGTGGCAGGGACTGAGGCTGAGTAGGGTGAGAAGGCTTAAAGGGGAAAGGAGCTCCACAGGTTCTCAGAGTCCAGGTAGGGTCTGGAGGGTGTCTGTGTGTGTGTGTGTGTGTGTGTGTGTGTGTGTGTGTGTTTTAGGTGATGATGACCCTATGTTAAGTATCAGAACCCAACAATGGGAGATAGACATTTTCATGTGTGGGAATCAAGGTATGAAATGTCAGGGCCCAAGCAGAGTGAGGAAGGCACATATATATGAGGCTGACCAGGCATGAGGTGTCAAAGCCCAAGCAGGGAACAGAGGATCTTTGCACAGAGAGAAACCCAGCATCGATTGTCAGCACCCAAGTAGCATGACGAAGTCATCTCTGTGGGGGAGGAGTGTGGTAGCGGTGATGGGGGATTGATTATATCCAGAGGAATTGATCAAGCAGGTAAAATATGTAATGGATTTTGAGAGCTTATTACCTCATTGTTGGAGAAAGGAGTTATTAAGAGAGAATGAAAGAAAGCTAAAATGGACACCCTTCACTGAAACCTACAGAACAATGCAGAGAGAAACTGAAGAATACCTCAACAATTGCAAAAATATACAACATTAATGTATTGCAGAATTCATTATTGTTTAACCGTGAATCTTTCCCAAAGTGACTAGTAGATTCAATACCATCCCATTAGAAATTCTGGCATTTTGGTAAGAATTAACAAATTGATTTTTAATATTTATAAGAAAATATAAAGGACCTAGAATAGTCAAAACAATCTTGAAAAAGAAGACAATTGAAGAAAAAAAGTTAGAAATCTTCAATTATATGATATTAAATCTTATTGTAAAATGGTAATAATTAATAAAGCATGCTATTGACATAGGAATAGAAATATGTCCAGGGTACAAGTCACCTTGAATTTTTCTTTGCAGTAGTTTGCTGTTTTTAGTATAGAGGTCTCACATGTTGTTTGTAAGTATATTCAATTTTTTATTCTATTGCAAATGGTACTTTTTTTTTTAATGTTTATTTATTTTTAAGAGAGACAGAGAGACAGACAGAGCATGAGCAGGGGAGAATCAGAGAGTAAGAGGGAGACCCAGAATGTGAGACAGGCTCCAGGCTCCAAGCTGTCAGCACAGAGCCCTACATGGGGCTCAAACCCATGAACCATGAGATCATGACCTGAGCTGAAGTCAGACACTTCACCGACTGAGCCACCAAGGCACCCCAATGGTATTGGTTTTTAAATTTGGTTTTTCAGGTGCTTGTTGCTAATACATAGAAATACAATTAATTTTGTATATTGACTTGTATCCTGTGTGCTTGCTATATTCCCTTATTTGTTCTAGCTGTTCTTACAGATTCATTTAGAGTTTCCTACATATATAACCATATCATCTATGAATAAAAATTATTTTAATTATTCCTTTTCTCTGTATGCCTTTTGTTTCATCTTTATGCCTTATTGCACTAGCTTGGACTCCCAGTACAATATTAAATAGGAGGAGTGAGAGTGGGCAACTTTGCCTTATTTCTAAACTTAGGGAGAAGGTATTCAGTCTCTTACCACTAAGTATGTTAGGTGTCAATTTTTTTGTAGATATTCTTGATCAGTTTAAAAAGCTTTCTTCTATTTCTAATTTGCTGAGAGGTATTGTCATAAATGGATGTTTAATGCTTTTTCTGTATGTACTGAGATGATCGGATGGTTTTTCTTCTTTATTAAGATGATGAATTACATTGATTGATTTTCAAATGTTAAACAAACTTTGCATTCTTGGGATAAAGCCCACTGGTCATAATGTGTTATTCTTTTTATACATTTCTTGATTTAATTTCCTAATATTTTGTTAAGAATTTTTCCATCTGTGTACATAATAGATATTGGTCTATCA
Organism: Neofelis nebulosa; assembly: GCF_028018385.1. NCBI lineage: Eukaryota > Metazoa > Chordata > Mammalia > Carnivora > Felidae > Neofelis > Neofelis nebulosa. Next base: position 41,860,212 of record NC_080785.1, read on the forward strand.
TTTTCCTTTCCTTTTTTTTTTTTTTTTTTTGCCATTTTCCCAGTTTTTCTTTACTGTTTTCCTTTCTTTTAATGCCTGCTGTTTTATTATCAGGGTTTGGCCTCATAAAACAGGTTTTGATATGTTCCTTCATCCTACGTTTTCTGAAAGCACTTAGGTAATATTAGTTTTATTTCTTTTTAAAATGTTTATCACTGAAGCCATTAGGGCCTGGAGATTTCTCTGAAAAGAGGCTTTTAATTATAGATTCAATTTCTGTGTGAGAGATGGAACTATTCACCTTTTCTACTTAATATTATGCTATTTTAGATAAATCTTTTAGGTTTATTTTTCAAGGAGTTTTTCCATTTCATCTGAGTGATCAAATTTATTAGTGTAAAGTTCTTCATTATTTTGTATCATCACCTTGTCAGTAACTTTAGGTCTTGTATTGATGTTCTTTTGTCCTTCTCAATGTTAAGAATGTGTGCCTTCTTTCTTTCTTGCCTTTATTACCCTTGACAAAGGTTTGTCAATACTGGTAGTCTTTTAAAACCTAAGTTTTGGGTTTATGATATTATTTATTAATGTATGCTTTTATCTTTGTTTTGGTCATTGGGTATCTCCAAATATATCAGCCACATTTCAATACTCAAATGTGTTAGAATGACCTGTTCATGCAGAAGCTAATCACTTAGGAAATGAATTATATTTGTCAAAAGTTACTGACTGACTTGCAGTAGAAACTATTTAACTAACTACTAGACATTATTCAATTAAAGGAAAGAAGCAAAACAAACTGTTTATCAAACAAGAAGTAGAGATAGGAACTTTAACATTATTTGATATTACTTAAATTTTACTGTTAAACCTAAATGTGATACATTATTCAAATTCAAGCACTTGGATTGTAAAACAAAAACAAAAACAAAAAAACAACAACACAGTATCTTCATGGTATATTACACAATCAGTTGCTCATAGGCAAAAATTTTTCATTAGAACCTTTTGACTGTTAATGAGAAAAAAGAATCACATAGTAAACTTTGAGACACTAAAGAAAGTACTTTGCAATTGTATATTTAAATGTATGCCATTGTTAATTAGTAAAGTGTTAGGCCCAGAATTCGTGATCCCCAAAGACCACTAGGGAGCTGAGTCTGATGCAAAAGCAAAAGAGCCTTTATTCGAGCTAGCCGGAGCTCAATCCCCTACCTGCACCGACGCAACGGTGAGATCCCGAGGAGAGAGCGAGTTTCAAAAGCACAAACGTTTTATAGGGGTCTAGGGGCAGTTGGTGAGGTAATGGCTGTGGCCTCAGCTGATTGGCTGGGGAAGGGTCGGAGTCCTGTTACGCAGGTCGCTGGGTGTGTTTTGATCAGGAAGTTTGAACAGGTGAGCAGGAGGTTACTCAAGGGGAGGAGGCGTGGTCTAGGTGAAGGACACAGAACAAGATGGAGTCCGCCAGCGTAGGCCCGCCCTTTCAAAAGTAGTTTTTTATCTAATTTAATAAGATTTTTTTTCCCCTGAGAAGCTGATATAAAGCTGGTGATACTTGTAATTGATCATATCTCTGAATTCAAGAAATAAATATTTTGCAGAGAAACTGAAATTTTCATGACTATTGATGACCTTTTAGGAAAAATAAGAAACCAAATTAAAGCAAGATGAGGAAAAAATTCTGAACTAAACAATAATCATGGAAGAAAAAGATGAAGCTGTCAAAACAAAAGCTGCTGGCCCCAAGGGAGCTACTTCTCAGTCACGTTTGTTCAGATCTTAACGAAAAGATTATTTCTTGGCTATTTAAACCCCTTTTGATCTTATAAACAGACATAAATCTTCCTTATTAATATTAGAAAGCTAGAATAATCCTGATACCTAACTCTAATAGAAATAACACACAAAGGGAAAAAACAAAACCCATTGCATGCTCATTTGTAAATGTTAATTCACAAATCCTAAATAAAATAGAAAATTTAGTTCAGCACTATAAATTTCAGAAATTCAATGATTAATATTGGAATTTCTAGTAATATCCTCAATTAGTTGAACATATCTCAAATGTCTGATGGAATAAGAAAAAGGGGTATAGCTGAATTAAACAAAGTCAAAGAAATTTCCAGCCCACAAGTATCCTCACAGCCTTAATTTGTTCATATACAAGGAGAAATTGTTTTCACTCTTTCCAAACTTGGTTGAACATAAAACCTTTTTTCTTTCTTTCTTTCTTTTAGATTTTTATTTTGTTAAGTAATCGTTACACCCAATGGGGCTTGAACTCACAACCCCGAGTGAGAATCGCATGCTCCACTGAATGAGCCAGCCAGCCGCCCCCATAAAACCTTTTTTAATACTAGAAATAATGTGCTTTACAACTCAGTTTGAGAGATGTTGAACAATGTCAATAGATGAAAGGGGGAAAGCCAGGTGATCATTTTGATAGATGTTAAAACAGCAAATGACAAAAAAGGGGAAATAAGCACATTTACATATTTAAGAATGCTTGGAAATTCTAACAGGAGTACTGGTGCAAAAAAAGAAGTAACAGAGCAAATACAAAAAGGAAAAGAATATATAGTATTAGTTTATAATGACTGGTTATCAGGAAAATAACTCAAAAAAGTCAACCAATAAATGTTATAAAATCATGAAAATGTTCAATAAGCTACTCAGCAAAGAATAAAAAGTATATTAACAAAAAATAAACTATTAGGAAATAGATGGAAAAATATCCCATATTCAATGACCACAAAATATAGGAATTAAATAGGGAAAGAGTAAAATTATCATGGACTTATCTGAACAAGTGATTCAACTCTGATGAAGGACCTAAATGAAGACTTGGATAGCTAGAGAGGCAACATGAATCTGACAAAAAGAAAATCAAGTTTTCTAAAGAAATGCAATACAAGAAAAGCGAGTAGAGTTGAGACATTTGGCTAAGTGTTTGGGGAGAAAGGAAACAATTAGAGCTCCACTTCATATATTACATAAATATAAATTCCATGTGGATAAAAAATCTGATTTCCAGCATAAATCATGTAATATTCATATAATCATGCCGTGGGGGATGCCTTTCTAAGCCTAATGCCAGAAGCAGAACCCATCGAGGGAAAGATTGATAGATTCTGTTATCAAAATGTTGGAAAACTTGGGGCGCCTGGGTGGCTCGGTCGGTTAAGCGTCCGACTTCAGCTCAGGTCATGATCTCACGGTCCGTGAATTCGAGCCCCGCGTCGGGCTCTGGGCTGACAGCTCAGAGCCTGGAGCCTGTTTCAGATTCTGTGTCTCCCTCTCTCTGTCCCTCCCCTGTTCATGCTCTGTCTCTCTCTGTCTCAAAAATAAATAAACGTTAATGACTGGTTATCCATGAGACCATCATTTAAAAAAAAAAAAAATGTTGGAAAACTTTTTTGCTATAGCTTCTATGCAATGAAATATCCATGAACATAATTTACCAACAACCAAAAAGTATTTTCAATATAAACTACAAAGGGTAACTATGTTTGATATGGGATCAGATAAGGAAAGAATTAATACAATAAATGCCAAAGGGTTTTTAACGTACAATTTGGAAGAAAAGAAAAAAATTAATCAATTGATACATGAAAATTGCTTAACTTCGTTATTAAGCAAAGGAATACAAACTGGCAGTGAGTTACCCTGCTTTACCTATAAAACTGTCAATTGTTTAAAAATCTGAATGATCCTCAGTGGTTGAGGTGATGTAGGACACTGACACATTACACCCACTAGGAGAAAGACTGGAACTGTTCTAAAGTGGAAAGTTTAGCAACATATATACCAACATCTTTAAATACCTTAAATGCCTCTGGGAATGTTTTATTCCACGGGAATTTTTAGAGATCTAAAATCTAAAGTTTTGGGGGTGCCTGGGTGGCTTAGTCAGTTAAGAGTTCGACTTTGACTCAGGTCATGATTTCAGTTTTGTGGGTTTGAGGCCCGTGTCGGGCTCTGTGCTGATAGCTCAGAGCTTGGAGCCTGCTTCAGATTCTTTATCTCCCTCTCTCTCTACCGCTCCATGCTTGTGCTTTGTCTCTCTCTGTCTCTCAAAAATAAATAAATGTTTAAAAAACTGTTTTTAAATAAAATCTAAAGCTTTTAGTGAAAAGTTTAGCTATGAAAATTTTATCATGGTACTGTCATTTGAGTGAAATTTGGACAAGCATAAATGTTCATAATAGGAATTTACTTAAATAAATAAATTGTACAAAAATGATTTCTTCCATTATTATTAATTATGCTATGCATGAAATTTTTTGGTATGGAAATACTCTCCTGGTGTATTAAAAGGAACATACAGATTAAGATACATTAAACAGAGATTGACAAACAGAGACTAAGAACAAGATGGAGAGACTCACAGGGACGACTCAGATGAATACACACTAAGCTGCAAAGTATAGTTATGTGAAGGGATTTGGGGTGTGTTTTATTTGTGTTTTTAATTATTTGAAAAAAAATTTTACAATAATACGCAATGTTTCTAACAACAAAAAGAAATAAAATGTACTATCTCAATTGTGAATAATATTACACCAAAATATTAACAATAGATACAACGAGAGGACTGTGGGGGGCCTTTCACTTATATTTGCACTTAAAAGCCTTTCTGTATTTTCCTTTAATGGACAGGTATAACTTATGCAATCTGGGGGAAAAAAACAATGCTATTTTTTTTAAAAAAGCGACACGGAGAGATGCTCTCTGTTGCCCTCATAATACAAATCCAAAGTACATTCGAAGGTGTATAATTTTCTTCATGATTTGGCCCTCGCTTACCACAGGTCAGCTCTCTTACTATATCCTTTACTGCAGTCTAAGGCTGGACAGAACGACTTTCAGTTCCCTACAAACAGCAAAGCTCATTCTTTCCTCTGGGCATTTGCTCCTGCCCACACACCCCTTCTGGCAACTTCTCAACAACCCCTTTACTGGAAAACCTCCCTCACCCATCACATGCTGTCTGGTGGGTCAGGTGCCTCGTGCACAACTACATCATTTCATGATTCCCATATCACTTTCTGTTTTCTTGTCTTTCCCCACTCACTAGGTTTTCTAAGTTCCTATGAGGAAAGCCTTAATGAGTGATCAATTATTGTTGTCAAAAGAGGTAATGAAATAAGAGAATGAATGAACCAGCCTCCATGTAGCAGATGCTGCCATGGGCATCTCATTTATTTTCTCTCATTGAATACTAACCAAGATTTCATGAGGTAGGTATTATCATGTTCCTTTTCCAGTTACAGAGACCAAAGTCCAAAGGATTTATTGGATCGCCCTCAGCAGCCCCCAGCACATAGTAAATGCTAATAATTACAGAATAAAAGAACACGCATAGTCTATGGTAATTTCTCTAAAGGCAAAACTCAAGGAAGAATTGAGCTTATTATCTGGATAACTAAAACAACAAGTGCTTTGTTATGAGGATGAGATTGAGAGTAGAAATGGGAATAGGTTGTTTATTTTACTTTTTCTTTTGGTCCTGAATTATTTTAGGTGGCTACATAGAGCGGCTGGATTCATCTGCATTGAAACCCCTTGAGAATTTTTATAGGTTGAACCAAAACAGAATAATGAAATGAACCCTCCTAGGCAGGAATGCAGAAGCAGACATGAAAGATGATTTCTCTGAATTATTTGGCCTTTATAGAAAGAACCATGATGAGTTTCTAGAAAATGCATTATTGATGTGATGTAATAAGGTGAGCTTTCTTTTTTTTTTCTTTTTTCGTTTCAAATAATGTCTTATTTTATATTAACCACGGTATGAAACATTGCCACTAAAGGTTGTTTTTGGCACAAGTGAATTGTATCTGATTTTATACCCTGCCTTTTCCATCTATCTTAATAGCTCTTATGTTTTGTGAATGAGGTTTTATTCATGTCATTATTCGATTTCTAGTTCAGCATGGATTCAATGGATTCAAGAGATTTTTCTTTCCCAAATCATACCCTTTGTTCCCTACATCGAGTTTTCTGATTTTTGGGTAGTTCCTGGTCAGTTCATGCTTACGCCCATATTTCATTTATTTTCATTTCCTTCTACATAAAAATAACACTCTTTAATTGTGCTATAGTTGAGAAAATAGATATTTCAAAATAATTAAATATTTTGATTTTAAAAGGGCAGCTTCTACTTAGTGTCTTGAAAAATATTGAAATCCACAGCCCTGTTCTCTTATTTTATATACAAATCCCACATGCATGCAAGATTGTTACAGGAGCACCAAACAAACTCAAAATCCAAGTAAAGGGAGAATGGTTAACTAGGACTTGGTATGAAATTTGCAAATTTAAATTATGCAAATATTAATGTTCTTTCCATTTGAGTCTTCTCACTATCATCCAATAATGATTTATTTCTTGTCTATTTAACATTCAGTTGGTTCTAACTTTAAATGCATACTAAGCAAATGTCCATTTTCTTCCTTTCTGCAACAGAACGTCTCTTGTGTGCCAGGCATTGTGCTAGGCACAGTCTCCATTCTCTTGGAGCTTGTAGTGTAGAAGGAAGATAGATGAAGTCACACTAATGAATGTATAAGTACAAATCAAGACGAGTGCCCTAAAGAAAAAAAGTGTGGTCACAGGAACTCCTCTGTGGTGCGTCAGTCAAATGGCACACCTGCCAGACCTTTAAACTATGGTCTCTGGTAAGTCTGCAGCATTCCTGGGCTGCCTGTGATTACACCGAAACATTTTCTCTGCTAAACACTTGAGATGAAAACCTTGCTAGACCTGACCTGGCCTGAATTTTAAAATTCAGTTAGAAAGTCTCCTGCTTCTGCTGTTAACACTGCAACACATTATATTTTCGGGTTTGAAATGAGAAGTTTCATCTTGGAGGTGGCTGCCCACCTACCAAGGCTCCATTTAGAATGTATGGTTCAAAGTGTTTGAGTATCCACAGCAAAGGAGGGCATGGGACAAGCTCCAGAGAAAAAACATCGGGTGTGTGACAATGTGGCAGCATACAGGGACTTCAGCCACAACACACAATGTTCCCTGGACAACTCTGTCCTGTTTCGCCATTGCTCACAAATAAACTCCCCCTTACACACACACACACACACCCACCCACCCCCACACACACACACACCCCTTCACATCAAATGCATACACTTAAGACACAGATCCCACATGCATGCAAGATTGTTATAGGAGCACCAGGGAAGGAACTGAATGAATAAAATGAGAAATTGGCCTTTTGGCAAATATGTGTGGTCAAGGTAGATGTTGTTCTTGGGAATTATTGATTGGGTTTAAGGTTTAGTGAGTTCACATCAGGTACTCGCTGACTTCACATCAGACAAGTATCATCTTACTAAACTGCGGAAAAATGAGACTCAGAAAATTCAGGCACTTGTCCAAGGTCACTTCACTTCTAACTGGCAGATTAAATTTAAACTCACTTGTTCAGAGTTCTCTTTCCACCATCATTTTAGGAAAAAGATGTTGAAATTGAAAACATGATGAAAAATGCAGAGTTCATCCAGCAATCTCTGGAAAGGCTCATAGAAGGGATCCTGGGCGAGGAACAAGAAAGATCCTATGTCCTGGTCACCAACATAACAGGAGCCAGGAAAGCCATCCTTCTTCAGAGAGAACCAGTAATTTCTAGGGGAAAACACAAGGCCTTTATAAAACCAAAGTCATGATCCATGAAAGAAATAATTGATAAGGTGGACTTCATTAAAATTAACTATGCTCAGTGAAAGACACTGTCAAGAAAATGAGAGAACAAGCCACAGGCTGGGAAAAAATATTTTCAAAAGACTCATCTGTTAAAGGACTGCTATCCTAAGTATACACACAATTCTTAACTCAATAATAAGGAAACAGGGGCGCCTGGGTGGCCCAGTAGGTTAAGCGTCCGACCTCGGCTCAGGTCATGATCTCGCGGTCCGTGAGTTCGAGCCCCGCATCGGGCTCTGTGCTGACAGCTCAGAGCCTGGAGCCTGTGTCAGATTCTGTGTCTCCCTCTCTCTCTGCCCCTCCCCTGTTCATGCTCTGTCTCTCTCTGTGTCAAAAATAAATAAACGTTTAATAAAAATTTTTTAAATAAAAAAATTAAAAAAATTAAAAAAAGAAACAAACAACTCAGTTAAAAAAAATGGGTCAAATACTTTAACAGACATCTCACCGAAGAAGATACACAGATGGGAAAATAAGTATATGGAAAGAAGTTCTACATCATGTATCATCAAGGAAATGTAAACTAAAACAACAATGAGACACTTATTATATACCAATTAGAATGGACAAAATCCAGAACACAGCCCAGATCAAAAGCTAGTGAGGATGTGCAGCAAAACAGGGACTCTCATCCATTGCTGGTGGGAATGCAAAATGGTGGGGCCGCATTAGAAGACAGTTAGGTGGTAACTTACAAAACTCCGTACACTCCTACCATAAAATACCAGCAATTGCACCTTGGTGCAATTTACCCAAAGGAGCTGAAAAGTTAGGTCTGTACAAAAATCTGCACACAGATGTTCATGTAAGCTTCATTGATAATTGCCAAAACTTGGAAGCAACCAAGATTTACTTTGCTAGGTGAATAAATAAAAAAAACTGGTACATCCAGACAATGGAATATTATTCAGTGCTAAAAAGGAGCTATCAAGCTATGAGAAGACATGGAGGAAATTTAATGCATATTACTAAGTGAAAGAAGCCAATCTGAAGACTATATGCTGCATGACTCCAACTATGACATTCTGGAAAAGGCAAAACTATGGAGATAGTAAAAATATCAGTGTTTGCTACGGGTTGGGGGGAGGGGGAAATGACTAGGCTGGGCACAGAGGCCATATCTGAATGATACTATAATGATGGGTATATGTCATTACACATTCGTCTAAACACATAGAATATACAACACCAAGTAGGAACCCTAATATAATCTATTGATTTTGGGTGATTATGATATATCACTGTAGGTTCATTGATTGTAACAAATGTGCCACTCTGGTGGTGGAAGATGTTGATGGTAAGGGAAGCTGTGTATGTGTGTGGGTGGGATATCTGTGCCTTCTAAATTCTTCTGTGAACCTAAAACTGCTCAGAAAAAAAACAATAAAGTCTTTTAAAAATAAAATAAAAAACCAGGCCTGTATTATATTTCACTTTATCCAGGTTTCTAGTTGATAATCTCTGATCTAGAATCCAGTTGGATGAGTGATGATTTCACTGTTTTTTCTCAAAGATATCCTTAATGGTCTGCTCCTTTGTTCTCCCACTTCTTTTCTAGTTTTTATCCTGATTTCGATAATAATGTGAGTTACATGTTTGACAAACATTAGTTTATTATCTTGATTCTTCTGTTGCTAAATGCATATTGTGATCGATAGTATGACTTAGCATTTGTGGAAAAGGGAAACTTGCAGGAACTTGTAGGAAAGAAATATGTAAATACTTACTGGTTTCCAAGCAATTTACATAGTATAGAGAGCATTTAATCATTACTACAGCACCATAAGTCAATGTTATTATGACCATTTTACAAATGGATAAACAAAGACTCGGGGCGCCTGGGTGGCGCAGTCGGTTAAGCGTCCGACTTCGGCCAGGTCACGATCTCGCGGTCCGTGAGTTCGAGCCCCGCATCGGGCTCTGGGCTGATGGCTCGGAGCCTGGAGCCTGCTTCCGATTCTGTGTCTCCCTCTCTCTCTGCCCCTCCCCCGTTCATGCTCTGTCTCTGTCTGTCCCAAAAATAAATAAAAAACATTAAAAAAAATTAAAAAAAAAAAAAAAAAAAAAAAAAACAAAGACTCAAAATCAAGGTCCTATAGCTCACGTACCCACATACTATTTGGCATGCAGTAATGGCACCATAACATCAAAATGTGCAACAATAAGGAGAGGGTGTTATATAATGATGTTAGCAGTGCCGTGAAATAACACAATGAGGGTCTCAGTTTGGGGTTGGAAGTTAATCTTCCCACTCTTGTTACCAGAGCATGTGGAACACTAATCCTGCAAGAGGACACAGCTGGCAGTGCCACCACACCCAGCAGAAGCAGGGGCAAGGGGTAGCAGCATTACTTAGCAATAGCTAAGTAATTACTTAGCAATAGCTAAGGCCTATGGAAAGGCAAGTAGGGGATATTCCTCCATGATGAGGTACAGAAAGAAATGGATCTGATTCCCCCAGAACGAGGCCATTAGGCTTGTTGGTTAAGGGTTATTACTAGTTACACAGTAAGTGAGGTCTGGATATTTATATCAAAACCTCTTGCATATCCTTTAGAACTAATCAAATATAACCATAGTTATTACATCAACTTGTACGGGGTTCTCATCACAGAATAGGGACTAACTCTATCTTCAAATTTGAGTATCATCTTCATAAGGGTCTAAATTAAAGCATCCCATGCAGGTGTTTTGCTTGTTTGTTGTTTGTTTTTGTTTTGTTTTGTTTTACCTCTCAAGGGTGCTCAAATAGCAAAAGATGCCACTAGATGGCCACTGAGAACAGATCCTTGATTCGTTCACCATGATGATTGGGTACAAATGGCAGTTAAGAATTGGGGCAAGGTTGGGGCTCCTGGGTGGCTCAGTCAGTTGAGCGTCCGACTTTGGCTCAGGTCATGATCTCACAGCTCGTGGGTTCGAGCCCTGTGTCGGGCTCTGTGATGACAGCTCGGAGCCTGGTGCCTGCTTCGGATTCTGTGTCTCTCTCTCTCTCTGCCCCTCCCTTGCTCATGCTCTGTCTCCCTCTGTCTCTCAATAATGAATAAACTTAAAAAAAAAAATAAGAAAAAAAAAGAATTGGGGCAAGGTTGAATTGCTCTGCCTAATAAGTAGGAAGTTATTGTAATGGAAAGAGAAGAGGAGGGAAGAAGAGAGGCAGTGTATGAAGGGAGAAGGGAGAAGAAGAGGCTGGTGTCCAGGGACTATTTTGCCAGGAGGTAATTTTAAAGAACAGAAATGTCTAACAGGAGGTCTTAAAGTTATTTTCGGCGGAACATCTGACGTGAACACCCTCCTCTGCCCCCTAAGGACTCTCCCGTCTTCTGCATCGTTCCCCAATGCTTTTCCAGCAGTGGATTCTTAGCAGAGAATCAGCCAAGTGCTGGGCATCTGAGCGGAGCTGAGATGTTGATGTTCCATAGGAGGAAGAGGGGCAAGAAGTAGCAAAAAACAGAGAGAAGATAGAAGGAAAGAAAATGTGTGGCAGAGGGGGCAGCCCAGTCCTCAGACTTGTTTAATTTCTCTTTGAATGTGCAGAGTTTGGGATTGGAACCAAAGTTTCCCTGACCTCCAAGCCCTGCATGGTCTACTCAAATATAAGCATACAACCGAATCCCTATTTCTAAAAGTCAGCCCACCACATAAACTCAGTCCCTGCTGGTTTGCAAGAAGCAGAGGACATTTTAATGGTTCCCATGACACAGTGAAAACACCCAGAAACTGCCAGAAAGGCTTTCACAGCCTCCCACCAAACAGCTCCAGACTATTGTCTGCTCTTACTTTCCCCTTCTAGGAACAGCTGTAGTCTGCAGCAGTTCAGGCTGTCAGCGGTCTCCCTCTGGACTTCCCTTTTGCTCCCCTTTTCCACCCACGCAAGTCCTTTGTGCTCTTCACATCCCTGTTCACATCATCCTACCCCCTTCAAGAGGGCTTCCCAATTCCCTTCCCGATTCTGCTCAGTTTTCCATAATTCTGTCCCCTGTCTCATGTCTGGGGTCAACTTTAGCCATCTGTACATCCTCCCCACCACAGACCAGCATGGTGCAGAACTATAATGGGTTCCCAATAAATAATGTTTGCATTGAACGTAAAGATGATGGGTCTGTAACGTTATTTGCAGCTAACTTTAATAACCCCTAGAGGTTTCTTCTAAATAATAGGAAAATCAGATTTTGGCGGTCTAATGCAGAATTCAAATGCAGCAAACCCAGCGTAGCTGTCTTGCAATTGGTGCCTGTTACTCCTGGTGCTTGACTTAAAAGTGGCCTGGCTAAACGATTATATGTTTACATTAGAGACAATTAGGAGGATGAAATGATGCTGGGGAGAAAAAGTGCTATTGATTTTGTTTTATGCCCCTCAGCTTATCAGCTGGGGCTGCATGCCAGCCATATCCAGTGCAATAATAGCCAGAGGCTTGAGGGGTTTTATAGTGAGCCGTGAACTTGAATGGGCATATTACAGGGTGCCCAGTGGTTGTTCTGGGAGATGTACCTGCTTAGATGCCATTGGAATTTCCAATTTTTTGGCAAATGTCCTCACACCAGCTGGAACCACAGCTCTGGCAGATTCCAGGAGGGGCTGGCTGCACTCTGCACTGCCCTCAGGCTCATAACTAGCAGACCTGTTCTGCCGGAATCTAGAAATACGGGGCCTGTCTCTTCCTTAACTCCTTAATTGGCACAGAGGAGACTTCATCCTCCCAAGAAGGCCACAGGGAAATAGACAGCAGTGTGGTAAATAAAGCATCCTGACCATTGAAATGATAACTACTTATCCCATGAGCATTTACACCCAAATGGAAGCAAACAAAATTACAAAGTGGCTTATGTCCTTATTTGTTATTGCCAGCATTATTCTTTACAACCACACACTGCTTTCCTTTACAAAGGCCCCACAGCACTTCTCAGATGTCTGGATACTAACATCCCTAAAAAAGAGCAGATACTGTTGAGTGGCATATCTTGTCCCTGCTTCAAAAGGCTTCTTCTCTAAGTTTAGCATCGTCTGAACATGGAATAGAAAAAATGGTAAAGGACATTGTATGTTAACTAACTTGAATTTAAATTTAAAAAATGTTAAAAACTATAAAATACTTAGGAATGCATAAAATATGTGTAAGATCTCTGCATTAAAAAGTGCAAGGCAAAAGAAAAGAAAAAAAATGAAAGGAAAGAAAGAATAAAAGAAAGAAAGAGAAAGAAAGAAAAGAAAGAAAGAAAATGGTAAAGGGAAGAGCTGGGTTACACACATAAACAGACAGGAATGAAAGTCAGAGAGAGCCAGAAAGGAAGAGAAAGAGATAGACACAAGAAGGGAAAGAAATAGTGTCAGAGGCATAAAAAGAATAGAGTGATGGATGCACAGATGGAAATACAGAACCTAGCAGAGCAGGCTGACAGACAGACAACCCACCACAGCCAGTCCAAGATCACGTTCCCCCTTAGCCAGTGTGAGCGGCTAAATGGTGACTGTGACCTTTTTTTTCCTCACAGGCAGTACTCCCTCTGGTCCCCTGCCACACTCACCTACTCCCCTTCCCCCAAAACACATCAGCCCTGTATGACTCCTGTGTCCCTAACTGTGACCCAACCCATGGCTGGCAATGACAAGGAGATGCTTCACGGAGTAATAGAATAAGAAGCAGAGTCAAGAAAAGAGAGCACAGGAAAACAGCCATGGGGAGGAAAAGAGGAAGGGAGGGAAGACATGATAACGCTGTGGCAAGGATGGGTATCTCTGGGAAGACATTTTCACATTACAAAGTACACCTGCTGGGAATGGCTCAGGCAAGGGGTGGCAGGCTTATCTCCTTGGTTCACCAGACTTCCTGGAAGCTGGAGTGGGGCCTTTTCCCTGCTCCTTGTTTTATAACTCAGGTACCAGCCACCTGGTGACCTCTGAGTTCCCCTGCTCTTAGGGCTGACCCTTCCTTTTTTATTTAAGCTTGTTTATTTATTTAAAAAAATGTTTAATGTTTGTTTATTTTTGAGAGAAAGAAAGAGTACAAGCTAAAGAAGGGCAGAGAGAGAGAGGGAGACATAGAATTTGAAGCAGGCTCCAGGTTCTGAGCTGTCAGCACAGAGCCTGATGTGGGGCTCAAAGTCATGAACGGTGAGATCATGACCTGAGCTGAAGTCTGACTCTTAATCGATTGAGCCACCCAGGCACCCCAAGTTTATTTATTTCTGAGAGAGAGAGTTGGAGAAAGAGAGAGGCAGAGAAAGAGGGAGAGAGAGAATCCCAAGAAGGCTCTGCGCTGTCAGTGCAGAGCCCAATGCGGGGCCCGAATTCACGAACCATGAGATCATGACCTGAGCTGAAATCAAGAGTTGGACACTTAACCTACTGAGCCACTCAGGCACCCCTGACCCTTCCTTTTAATAGTTGAGTGATAATGGCTTATATTTAGGAAACACATGCTTAAGTTTTTAGAGCTCAAGTGTCATGATGTCCTGCAATGTATGTGCCAATGGCTCCACAAAAAAATAATAAAAATAAATAGTAAAAATCAAAGTCATACATAGAAAAGAAGAAATGAAATGAAATGAAAAGAAGAAATGGTCAAATGTTAACAATTCTTGATTCTGTGTGGTGGGCATACAGGAAGTCAGAGTGACTTTCATTCAACATGTCAGGATGTTTAAACTTTTCCTTTATGAGAGATTGGAATTAAAAAAAAAACTAATAAAAGAATAAAAGAGTAAGTAGAGTCCCTTTCCCAGTGGCGGGAAAATCAGCACACTCCCTTCATTTCCTCAGGGCTCACTTGCTCTGATTTCCTGTGCCTGCCCCTCCATCACCTTATCTTTCTGTTTGATGATGCCCCTTTCTCTTCACCCTGCTAGACCCAAACATGGACTACAGCCCCTTTTTCCTAATTTCCACAACCTTCCCCCGCCCCCCATGCAAGACAGGTGTGTGCCATCACTTTGACCACAGATCCTGGGGCAGTGATCGGGGCCAGGCTTCCATTGCAAAGCATCAAAGGGTATATATGAAAAATTGAATATTAAAAAAAAATTAATGTTTATTTATTTTTGAGAGAGAGACACAGACAGAGCAATAGCAGGGGAGGGGCAGAGAGAGAGGGGGAGACACAGAATCCAAAGTAGGCTTCAGGCTCTGAGCTGTCAGCACAGAGCCCGATGTGGGGCTTGAACCCATGAACCGTGAGATGATGACCTGAGCTGAAGTCGGACGCTTAACCGACTGAGCCACCCAGGTGCCCCATGAAAATTGAATATTTTTCAATCAAAACCAAAAATAATGTTTGCCTTTATGGTTTTCAAATGGGTATACACTGTAACATCTTATTCTTGTAGTAATATTTTCAATAAAGTGAGACAACTGAAGGGTGCTGTTTCTAGAAGTTCTGTAGCTAGTCCTCCCACCAAGAGAACCAGCATCAGTTTTCCTGCTGGTCGTCTCTTGTCTAACCCTGCCTCCTCAAGAACCAGCCTCCTCCCAGCCAGCAGATTCTCTTTCTTCTTCACTCCCTCCCTCTTTCTATCCACACAAACTCTGAATTCAACTCAATTTTCATGCAGAACCACTCACTTCTTTCTATCTTCTCTCCCCTGTTTCCAAACTCTATGTCTGTCTGTGTGGTAGGAGGTGGAGCTGCCTCTATAGAGCCACAGATCTATTAATTCATTTGGTTAAGCAAAAAATCATTTGCCCCCTGAGAGCAATTATGCTAGCAGAGGGCAAAAACATCCACACAGTGTTTATTTTAAACGGCAATTTAAAAAATTCTTGCTACCTTGAACTTTGGCTTCACCAAAGAACCCTATTTAAAATGTGGCAGACACTCAGTAGCAATTTGTATGGGAACTTTGTCTGCAAAGACTGCTGCAGAAAGGCTACTGTCATTGGGTTTTCCTGGGTCACTAGCCTGGGAGAGGACAATTGAGACAATGGAAAGAAGTCTGCCTCCGCCCCATTTTCCCAGCCTGGTGATCTGCCCCACTATCACTGGGATTTCACTCAACTGGCCCACTGACAACTATGCTAGGTCTCTTTTTCTTTGGGACCTTACTTTGTTCTTTTTATGCCAGCATCCCAGGCCTGTGTTGGCTCTCACCTATTCCTGGAAAACCTGTTTTCTCTGCATTGTCCCCACATTTATGAGAGCAGGATTCAGTGACCTGTGTCCCTCACATCATTTTACCAGACCCAACTTTCACAGGCAACATGAAAACCTTCAGGACCATCATCCCTGCCCTGTTATTTCTTCCTCTGCTATCCCAACTCCCACAGGATGCTTCTTTTTCAGAGAGGTTTATTTCAATTCTCCAGTTTGAGGGAAGCCAATGCACTCTGCCTTGCTTCTGGAACCTTGTACTATCAGAAAGAACTGTGAAAACATTAGTGCTCTAGATTAGCCAAAGACCTCCTCGTTCTGGATGAGACCAACTTGGAGTCTTTACTTGCAATGAAGTGGAAGTTTCAGGACAATAAGAAATAGAAACTTGTTCAAAGTTCTCACTCTCCCATCCCCTATTAAATGAGACACCAAATAATATTTAAACAGCACCTGCACTCTGGATAATGGAGGGCTTCCTCAGATGCAGACCCTTTAGGCCCCAGACCTGCAGGGAGCCCCAGTCAGTGGGTGAGAGTCCTTGCAGCAGCCAAACTCTGAGTAGCTAGCATAGACCCTTTCCAGGACAGGGTAGCCTTCTCCACCATGTTGCTATTTCATTCAGGCCAAGAGTTAAGATCATAATCATATCTTACCAGATTTGGGGCACTATGGGATAATGTTCTAATTTTAGTAGAAACACAAAAGAATGATTTCCAGAAAAATGAGCTTTCAGCCTAGGGTTTGCAAAAGTTGCGTATTCTCCTTCATTGTAATTGTAGTTGCCTTGCAGAGGGATATTTAGAACTTCTTGTACTTTTCTTAAAAATCTGCAATGAATAGACAGAGCCTGTTAATCCTATCTGTTTTCATAACTGGGACACATTACCTGATGGAGTAAGGAGCCCTGTAACAACCACATGCCAGCAAGTGGTACTGTTCCAAGAACATCTCCTTTCCTTGAGAAGCCTGCCCCCATCCTTTTACAGGTGTGCTCCCACACTCTGCCCCAATGAGTGGGCAATGGCAACCTCTTCATCTTAGGCAGTCAGAGTCCTTCGCACGGAATTAAGCTCAAGAGAGACAGCCTTTCCTCTCTGGAGGGAAGATTTGGAAAATGTGAGTCCAGAGCCATTGCCTGCCCCTGTTCCCGTTACATGTCTTGAGCCACCCTATAGGAAGAGAGAAGGAACCCAACAACAGACAAGAAAAGCAGAGGTGAGTGATACCGAGGGGGCCTTAGTTTCCAGAGTCACAAGTCCTAAAAAGAACCCTGGGCACAGCCTTCCCAAGGTTCTTCTTCTAAGTTGTGTTTTTCTTTTCTGATGTTGGTTTTGACTTTCTTAACTACTGAAATAAATAAATAAATAAATAAATAAATAAATAAATAAATAAATAAATAAATACTTCTATGCTTAACTGGTTTTCTAGTGTCTGGAACCCAAAGAATCTGACCTAACAAATGGACCATAACTGATCTATCTTATCTTGAGAGTTGATGTCAGGAATTGTGTCAGGCCTTGAGCAAAGGCAGATGAGTAGGACAGCCTCCACCCTGACTGTGCTCACAACCCAGAGTGGGGGTGAGGGGGGTGGCAGGTAACATGGCTATATGGCACTCCTTTCTCTGAGTTCCTGGATTTATCACCTGACATGCAAAAGACCCATGCTCAGGATTCTCTAGCACACTCATCCCACAGAAGTAGCAATGGCCCTTTTCCCCTTTATATTCCTGTTGTTTAGTGCGATCATAAAGGCCTTCTATTTGTTATAGGAATAAGTGAAATTATGCGGTCATAATAACAACAATGCCTCCTTATGATTTTCAGAGCCCTTTCAGATAAATTATCTCAAATATCAAGAATATCCAGTCCATGGAATCCATATAGTACAAAGTTGATGCTTATCAGGCATCACAAATAAAAAACATCCTGTAAGACCTTCAGCTTCCTTCCCTTTCCATATCTACTCTTAATTTTGCTTTCTATGTAGGCTTCCTTACTGAGAAAAAAAAAATGAGCTAATGGCTGGGAGCTGGAAAGGAAGGGTGATAAAAGTATCTGATTAACTTAGTTTACATTTCCTGGAAATAAGATTAATTGGTTTCTGTTGAAGATGAATCTCAGGGCCTCAGGTACCTAAGAGAATGATCCTCCTGGGAATCATTCTCTTGACCTGGGAATCAAAGTTCAAGGTCTGCCAAGCTGTAACCTCAACATCTCATTCACTCATTCATTCACTGAGCTCTATTGGGTGCCATTATGTACCAGGCATTATGGCGTGACTGTCTGCAGTCTCATGAGTTTACAACCCATTACAGTGGTTCTCAAGCTGACTTATACCCTGGAATCACTGGGAGAGCTTTAAAAAATACTGGTACCTAAATCCTACTCCCAGAAATTGTGATTTCATTAGTCTGGGTATGATCTGGATATTTGGAGTTTTAAAATGTCCCCACATGATTCTAAATGTCCAATCAAGGCTGAGAACTACTGGTCTAGGAGAGAAAGGTAAATACACAGGGAATTACTAGAAAGGGTTTAAGGGTTTACAATGGGACCCCATGAGGCTCTCTCCACTCAGGCTTAGAAGACCCTGAGAGGCTTCCCAGAGGAGGTAGCTGAGATGTGAGGGATCAGGAAGACTAACCAGATGATGGTGTTTGGAAGATGGGATAAGAAGAGTATTCTGAGCAAAAAGAACAGTAAATGTCATAAGAAAGTGCACTGAAGACAGGTAATGTTGGAGAGCAGAAATGACAGCAAAGGAGAGACCAGAAGTGATAAAAATTGAACTTGAAGAGGTGAGCAAAGATCAAAACACAAGAACAGAAGTTTTGAGATGTAATTCTGAAGGCAACAGGGCTCATGAAGTGTGCTGCGGCAAAACAAAAGGCTCAGCTGTTAGAGATCCTCCGCCCCCTGCCCTTGCCCCCCACAGCCCTTCAAGCCCTCACTGGTAGGTATCAGAATGACGCCAATGGCCACGCCATTGGAGCAGCAAGTTTAATGTAGATTGGTGACTGTGTTCAGGATTTGTCTTTTTAAAATCTTGTCTATACCTAGTCACTGTGTTTGATACATTTATAGGCTTTCTTTTTCTCCCCAGGAGATCAAAGTCACCTCACCGTCTCATTAACCTTCACTTGGCATCCTTAAAGGAGATAACGAGGTAAGTAATATTAGGGAAAGTTTTAAACACTTAAATATTGAAAGACTTGCCAAAAATACAATACAATAAGCTAAGAAAACACCAAGCTCTGGAGCTGCTTTTTCCCTCTGATTCCAATTTATCCGCAAGATGACATTATGGAGGAGAACAGGTCAGCTTGGAGCATTGCAGAGCAGGGCAGTGCTGAGCTTCAAGTTAACCTGCACTTAGAAAAAAATCAGAGGGGAATGAAATTGCTTTTTGCTCAGGGAAGTTCTTCCAATTTCAGTTCCAGGGGAAATAGTTAATTCATGAGCCGAGCCGTGAGAGAAATGAACGCATTGGTTCCCAGAGGAAAAGGGATCTGGCCAGCTCTCCAACTGCTAATACAGATTTTAGGCTATTTTACATTTGCCCTCATGGGGGAGAAACTAGATATCACTTATCTAAAACTAAAACATTTTGAATTAGATCTGACCTGGTAGATTTCCGCTAACTCAGCCACCACACGTTGAGGTTGGCCCATTTATTTGTTTAGAATCAGTTAACTGTGTTGCAAACTGCCGGCTCCATCTGGGAGCCCTAGATCTGATTTTCAGCTGCTCTTGCCTGTATGAAGTTCCCTCTCACCTGAGCATCTGGAAAAGGTGGTTTGAATTTACCTTTCAGTTCCACCCTGAGTTCAGACAAAGAAGGCAGAGTATGAGCTAGACCAGTGCTTCCCAAACTATAATGTACTCCCAAGTCACCTGGGGACTTCTGAAAGGGCAGACCCCACATTCTGCCTTTCTGCCAAGTTCCCAGGTGGTGACGCTGCTGCAGGTCCATAAACCATACAATTTCTCTATCTGTTCTGACGCTCTGAGGCAATCTCTCCTCTCAAAACCACCTTCCCTATCACCTGGATCATTAGAGGATCATCTGGGTCTTGAAGGCCTTTTGTCCTTCCAGAGTCTCCTTCTTCAAACACTTCCCCTGGAGGATTAACATTTGCTGCTCCCCCAGCTAACAGTATCAGAGATTAGGTTTCAATTGGTTGAAATCCAAACCAAAATGGAATGAGTCAGGACAGTGGATACTAAAGGAACAAAGGCAGCACGGAACAGAGAAAGGCACACATTAATGACACAAGGCACACATTAATGACACGATCTTCCCCAGTGAAAGGGAAACTAACAAGCGAAAGCAAAGCCACTCTTCCTGTCCTTAGAGGAGTTTCAAACCAGAGGGCATTAACTAGAACACACTGGAGAGTCACAGCCTTGAGGGAAATCCCCCTATGCCCCAGGATTTGTTTTGGGGGCAAATTATGTGAATTCCTTCATTAGCTCCCTAATTTGTAGAATGGGTATGACAATACTGATCATCCACCTGGTATTGTTGTGAGGGTTAAATGAGTTCTTCCATCTTAGATATTGCCAAGCATCCAGTATGGTAGCTCTAACAGTCACTCAAATATAACCAAAATGCAACTAACAAGCATCGGTGAGGTTTGCAACATTCAGATTAATAGAAAGACTCAAGAAGGACTTTGGGAATTCAGCGAGCTCCAGTCTAGGGGTGAAGGGAATACAGTTGATCACACAATTTGTCCTGTCAGATCTTGTATTCTATCTCAGCTCTCAGCCTTGAATGATGTCCTCTCCTCAATAACTGTCCCTGTAGAATTTACTTGCAGAGTTTTCCCATAGAGAAATGTCATATTCGTGAAGAAAACCTGCCCCAATAATTATTATGGATCCCTCTTGATATACCTTACTTAATTAGAAGGCAACACTGGAGATCGATTCCTTCACTTGCCAGTTACTAGTTGACCTTGAGCAAATAACACTTTCTTACCCTTGGTTTCCTGTTCTATAAAATGGGGGCAAGAGCAACAGTCTCAGATGGCTGTTGTGAAGCTTAACTGGAGGAATCTCTGTGGCTCTTCGGTAACTGCAGATTGTAGCTCCTTCTTCCTTAAAACCCCCCCATCAAGGTTACATCACCCCACTGTGACAAATGGAAAGTCTCTTGGGACCAAACAGACCAAGCTGAAGATTGATCCTAGCCTTATTTCTTCATTTTTTTCCCCCTAACCTTGAAATGTTCACTCCTGTCTTCTTAACTCTTACCCAAACTCATGCTGCCAGTTTTCCCCCAGACTGTAGCAGACCAACGGACTATGGAAGAAGCTGAGTTGAACATGATGTCTTAGGGCCTCTCTTTCCTAACAACAGATCCAAACAGGGCAAATTCAAATGTCTGAGGAAGTAAGCATCTCAGCCACGGGGCCTCAGGGTGGGAACTGCTCCCAGGAAATGGCAGAGTGAGGCACCCCACTGGCAGGGGCACAGTGAGGCCTGGCGAGGGGCTCCCCTTCTTCTCCCTAGAACTCAAATGTCCCCAAGCCAAGAATTAGAAGTAAAATTGCCAACATATGGTTTGTTTCCCAACAAATGATGTTCACTTTAGGCCGTGACAATTTTCTAAAATCCCATTTAATATAATTTCATTTTCTATGAGCTAGCAGACAGGGTCAGAAGCTGCAGAGCAGAATGGCTGTGCCGTGTGTGCTAAGTCACGTTGGGAGGGTGACAGGCTCCATGTGTCTGTGTGAGGTACGGAACTGTTAAAACGAATAAGAAGAAAATCAGGTCAACACATAGGTATTTTGAAGGTTAAAAAAAGATCCTAATTTGGGAAACTACAAAGTTGTTAATCTGATTTTTTTTTAATGGGAAATGCAGTGTTGAGATATATGTGAATAGAGCACCACCTTTATCAATTTTCTCATCCTCTCTGGGTGTCAGTTTCCTCCAAAAAATGAGGCTTGTTTGGCGTCAGAGATCGCAGAGGGATTTCACTTCCTGTGCTAAGTCTAACCCATGGCCGTGGCTACTCTGAGGACTGGCCTGAGAAGTCTGAGGCTCTAGCTGGACTGACATTACAAGAGATACTTCATATCTGTCATGAGTCTGGGGTAGCGTTGGTTATAGTTGGTGCTAAACACTTGCAACCCATGTAAATCAGATGGCCTCTGAAGTCCCTTGCATTCTTAGTTGTTGGGTCTAATTTACCCACCACAGGCTGAAGGGCACAAGCAGAGGAGGACCTGTAGAAGATTAGACTGAGATGCCCAACAGACAGGAGTCCCCTAGAGATCACTCAGGAGCATAGCTTTGGCTAAAAGGCATCTTGAAGTTTGACTTGCCTTGTCACTGAACACCACTCACAAATTCAAGCCTAAGCAATACTTGTGACACAGAAACCAAAAAGCATTGTGTTTAGACAACAAAGATATAGGTCCTCATAGTTCCCTGACTCTTGGCACCTATAATGAGTTGCATGGTGGTCCCCGAAAAGATTTTTCCATTTCCTAATGCCCTGAACCTGTGGATGTTACCTTATTTCAAAAAAGGGTCTTTGCAGAAGTTAAGTTAAAGATCTTGAGATGCGGTCATCCTGAATTTCTCAGGTGAATCCAAATCCAATAATAAGTGTCCTTATAAGAGACTGGAAAGAAGGCACATAAAGAGGAAGAGAGGCTGTGACCACAGAGCAGAGATTGCAGTGATACAGTCAAGGAGGCCAAGGAGTGGCAACAGCCACCACCAGCTGGAAGAGGTGAGGAAGGGTTCTTCCCTGGCCTCCAGAACATGAGAGAGTAAATTTCTGTTGTAAGCCACCAAGTTTGAGGTCATTGTTACAGCAGCCACAGGAAATGAACACAGCAGCCTACAGGAGTAATGGTGGCCCTAGAATAGCTCAGGCTGGCCAGAGGAAGAGTCAGAACAGTGGCTTTGTGGAGAGGACATCGGTCCAGATCCTCATCAGTCCTTCATGCCTCCTGTGCCTCCTTTACATGGGATCACTTCTGCAGCCCCCAAGTAAGGAGGTTCTGCCTGGATTCTTCAGAGGCTTTCCACTCATCTGCACCACCTTGGCCCTCAAATGGCCTCATCCAGGCCACCCCTCATGCCAGACTTGACCTTGGCCAAGTTGTATACTCTAACGCAGCTACTAGCTTAATCATTAATCATAATTGCCTTTGTATAGAATGCTCCTGGCCATGTTGGAAAACACACCGTCAAGCTAAACTCCCTCCCCTGTACTACCCAAGTGACAGCTTGCAACTGCATGCAAAACTACTGCCGAAACTCTGGCAGCATTTGGCATCTGAGGAATGGAGCAGAAAAGGAACTCGGAAGCAAGTGAGCTCTCTCTAACAGTGTTTGATACGGAAACTTTCCTCTCCAATTTCCAGTAAATAATGCTCAAAGTGGCCATTTCTGAAATTTCCTCTTTAGGGCCTCAGAATTGTAATCTATAGGAACAGCAGTTCACAGCAAGAACAAGTGGACCAAACCATGAATTTCTTTTGATGCTATTGCCCTTGCCCTACCTTTTTCTCATGCTGTGTGTTGCTTGAACATCCTGAGGAAATCTGGATCTCACCATACAGGAAACCCCTCCCCCAGATTGGGAACTTGACCAGTCTAACTTCCACTTCTCATTTCATTTCCAGCCCTGTGTTTGTAGTGAGACTTCGCTAGGACAGATAGAGTACACTGTCCTGGGAGCCCTGCCTCCCCACCGTGGTCACAACTTGCAGCAAGGAACTAATCTGGTTGACATCTCTCACTTTATGAGAGTTGTAGTAAGGATTCTATTTACTATATGTTACAATGCAATATCATACATTACTATGGTCTACTACATACCATCTGTGTGACGCAGAGCATTTATTGAAAATCTGGCAGACAGTGGCTTCTCCTCTATAGGGAAGGAGTAGTGACAGCTTCCTTGCATGATTACACTGAGAATCAACATATCTGGTACAGGGGTTGGCACTTGTAAAGTCCTCAGGAAATATCAGCCACCATGACTCCCGTTGTTGCTATTGTGATCATTGTTATTACCGCCCTCCCCCAAAGATACATAATCCCTTACTCTCCTCACCACCATTTCTGCCTGCTGCCTTATGTGCTCATATAATGACTGAGCGAGGGATGAAGACAGGAGAAGAAATGTAAGCAAAAACTTGGTGCCTGCTGGATCAAAAGAGGTCTGAGCCATTCACAGACTAAGAGATGCATTTGTATCCCAACCTCTTTGATTATCTCTGTTTCATATTCTGTCCACAGAGTCCCTGTTGGACACTTCCACTTCAGAAATCATAGCAGCCCAACTGGCACTAGGCTTTGTCTCCAAAACCACCAACCTCCATATGAAATAGACATCACCCCAAGAAACCATCTTGCTTTATGAACAATGAGACATGTGACTCCAGAATTGCCTATTGAGGAGAGCCTTGATCCCTCCCTTCTAACTGATGTCACTGCTGGAGTCCTTTGGCCAAGCACAGAGGGAAGGGCTTCTGCTTCTGTCCCCACCAGCCTGTCTGTGCACTGAAAGCCCTAGCCTCATCCTTCTTGGTGTGCTGGCTCTGTGCAGCACTTTATTTATTATTATTATTTTTTTAATGTTTATTTATTTATTTTGAAACAATGTGAGTGGGAGGAGGGACAGAGAGAGAAAAGAGAGAGCATCCCAAGTAGGCTGTGCATTGTCAGCACAGAGTTCAAAGCATGTGGGGCTTGATTTCACCATCCATGAGATCATGACCAGAGCCGAAATCAAGAGCTGGATGCTCAACCAACTGAGCGACACTGATGCCCTTCTGAGCAGCATTTTAAAATGTGGTAGCTCTCATTGTAACCCCTCCACTGCCTCAGCTCTGACTCCTCTTTTCAACCCATCCACCTCTGCCCTCACCTCTCCATTCAGCCATGTTCTTCTATAACTATACATACCTGGCTCTTGACAAAAATGCAGGTTATCTATATTGCCCCTGACCTTCTTAGGCAAACTTCAACCTTCCTTATTGTTCCCACCAGATTACCCCAGCTCTATTCTAAGTGGGAGCCAGACCCTAGTAAGTATGACTGTCCACCCAGGGGTTGCCCCCAGTTTCTCCTGCAATCTCATCACCCCAGTCAAAACTTGACTTTCCACCATAAAGTCAACAAGTCTCTTAGAAGTGCCTCTGATGAACTGGTCACACTGCCATGTAAATGACAGATGAGAAAGCAAAGGCACTCCCCTTGAGACTGGTAACCTGACAGGGGCAGGCATTTCCTCCCCAAAGAGGCATTCCTCGGGGTCCTCAGTTGGCCAAAACATTGAGAATGGGTACACCTCCTCAAAATGAGTTATTTCTACAAAGGTCAATCAGTATATTAGTTTGCTAGGGCTGACATAACAGAGTATCACAAACTGAGTGGCTTAAACAACAGAAATGTATTGTCTCACTGTACTGGAGGCTAGAGGTCTGAGATCAAGGTGTTGGCATGCTTGCTGCTGGAATGGACAATCCATTCCATGCCTCTTCCAACTTCTGGTGGCATCAGGCATCCCCTGGCTTGTAGATGGTCCTCTCCCTGTGTTACCACATCATCTTCCTTCTGTACATACCTGTGTGCATCTAAATTTCCCCATTTTATATAAATTTCCCCATTTTATAAGGACAGTAGTCATACTGGGGTAGGGACCACCCTAATGACCTCATTTTATTTTGATCATATGCAAAGACCTTATTTCCAAATAAGATCACATTCACAGGTTCTGGGGGTTAGGACTCCAACATCTTTTGTGGGGACACAATTCAACCCATAACACTATGGTATAACATATCCTTATTTATGTCAAGCATACAGTCCTGAAGACCTCATGTACTTCAAAGTTTTCATAATTAATTTTTCTGAAGGAAAAACAATAATAGTTAAGGGCACAGGAGAGGGACTATTATCTCAAATTGTATCTATCCACAAACATGTGACATGTTTGTCCTTGAATATTTCTTTCTTCTTCTCTCAGTGTTTTCGCTAATATTTCCCTTTGAGAGTTCACTAAATTTACTGCTTGGCCTATCTCAGTGGTTGTCTGGCTTGTGTAATGGCATTTTATGTAACTTGCACTGCAAAGTCACCAATTTGCAGACCCGATTTTCAGCACTCACGCTAGCCATATGACTCAATAACATCTTGGATGATATTGTTATGTGATTCGAAAAGTTTTAAATGCTTAAGTTGCAGTGACTATTAAAATAAGAGCACAAAAGTAACCAAAATCTTTTGCAGAAATTCTGGTGCATGTAAACAGGAGGGTGATCCACAGTCCACCAACAAAGGAAGCAGGGTATTTCCATCAACAGCTGAAGCAACACTGTCAAATGTGAACACGGCATATAGTTCATTTGGCCCCTGCTTTGAAATTGTGTGATTTTTTTTTGTAAATTTGAGGAATGTATTTTTTTTTCATTTTAGGAAACTAATTGAGACTTTGTTAATATTCTCATGTCACCTTATCTCAAATTCACATAGTTCACATTTGCATTAAGTGCCGTTGGACTGTGTAATAAGCACCTTTACTTCAGTACAAAAAGAATCACAGAGCAAAACTACGCAAAGGAAGAAAGGCAGGTGGAAGCTACATGTCTAGTTAGAGGCCAGTCTTGTGTAGATTAGGAATAAATGGGTTTTAGCCATGTCTCTGGTCCTTGGTCTTTAAATTATTTATTCCCTTATCCTCTCTGCCTAGCTCTGAAGTCCTCTAACAAAAGAAATACAACCTTTATTATATGATTTTTTTTTTTTGTCCTCTCCTGCCTCCAGCCACCAAAATGGGCCTGGGTATAAATGCTAAACTCTTAAAGCAGAATGACATGAAGGCATGATGAGGCAGTCAACTACTCAGCAGTGCTGTGCTATGGGAGGCCACAGATCGGGAGTCCTGGGACTTGGCTTTTGGTCTTGGCTCTGCCACCAACAAGTTATACTTCCTGGAACGACTTGTTTAATTTCTCTTGGCTTTCCCTATAGTGAATGGTTTTGTACATTTTTGTTAAAGGGATGGAAAGCCAAAGGCAATACACAAGATGCACAACTGTTTCCTTATAGAGAGAAGCATGGGTCATGTGAAGGGGATCTCACATCATGAGCCCTTGCTTCTCCCTACTAAATCCATGGTTCTCCCAAGTCCTCGGGGAGACCAGAGGTATCCTGTGCCATGGAAAGTACCTTGGACTGTTCTCACCGGTTTTGCCCATTGTCTCATTACGAATGGCCTCACATGCCCCACTCTATCCCTGCTTTCATCTGAACCTTCACCCAGCCCTGGTGGGGAAGAAAGGCTTCCTTTTCAGGACACTGTGCTGATCCTGACTTTGATTGCCTGGCAGGTCCTGGACAGGCCCACCCTACGGCTCCCAGATAGAAAGGCCCTAGGTAGACACAGTGTCCATATTTTCTGAACCAAAACACATGATCTGTTTCACAAGAGACTTATGAATTTTCAAAATAAAATAATCTGAAAAATATGCAAATCAAATAATTTAGCCTCTAATTAATTTCCTTCATCAAAAAGGAACAAAATTACATTAGATTTATCTACCAATGAATCCCAGAATGAGTTTCCCCGTTGTTGTTGAGGAACTGCAATCCTCTCCCCACACCCAGCTGGTCTCTATTGCTAATTCCATAGCCAAGCCTCATATCTTCTTTCCAAAATTCTTTCCTCTCTACATACAGGAAGAAATTAATGTTCAGCCTCCTGGAAAAATAAAAGGAAGAACATATCTTTTCCCAGGTCTTAGGATCTTCAGTGTAAAAACACATTCTATTTGTAGGCTTATTCTTTTCACCCCGTCTTCAACAGTGGTGTTTCCAGAGAGATTTGGAATTGTGCTCTGGATTCATCCTCAACATCTGGATGGGCTTGTTTATGTCTGATTGTTTCTCATCTTATGGGGGTGGGAGTGGAGAGAGAAAGGCATTCAATAGTCAGCTCTTGCCTGCCCCACCAGCCCTAGCAGCAACTGGTGTCAGTAAATGAAAATGACCTGGGGTTCTAACATCTGTGAACCAGGTTTCCTGTAGAGCTGATGTACAAGTTGGAGGCAGGAGGGAGGTTGAATTCAGGAAGACAGTGCCTTGCCTTTGCAAGGTGCAGTGGGGGCGAATGACTTCTGGAGGAAATAAAAAGGCCTCACAGGCATGAGTATCATTCAACTTATTTTCTTCTGGAAAGATTGTTCAGAGGCAGGCTGATGAAGAAGTCAGAATGCACAGTTATTTTAGAGCCATTCCACAATTTCTTCTGTACTCAACCAAAAGGTCATTAAAGTTGCCAACAGCTGATGTTGTATGCCAACTTACTTGCAGGAGAAACCGATTCTCACAAAGCCCTCTTGTCTCAGATTGGTTTACTGGCCTGACAGCTTTCAGAAAAGAGGAGGAAGCAGATGTTCTTCTCCCTCTGACTTCAGTGGGCTTCCCACTGACCTCTCCAGCAGCAGAGACCTGATTTAAGCCCAGTGGGTACCTCTGAACCAAAGTGCTGCCTCCCCTCTGGCATCAGGTCCCCGGCCCCAAGCCTCTCTGGTCCAATCAGTGCTTTGGAGGAACAAGGTCTCTTCTAAGTTGTGTTTGTATTTTTTTAAATGAAGAAATGGTATTTTCTGGTTTTGGAAATAACAGAGAGATGCAGCACTAACTCTGAAGGTGAAAGTGGCAGGCTGAAGTGCAACTGTAGACTTTGTGACCTGCCAACTTGAGTGACAGGCTATTTGCACTCATTAGGGGACTCCAAGAATTGAAGGCCTCTGTGGATTTCTTGACTTTTTCGAATACTTAAAAAAAGTGTTTTTTTTTAAAGGGCATCATTTAGGAATCATCCAATTATCTTATGATTTATAATCTGTATGCTTAAGTTTCTGTGGAGCTTATCAATACAGTAGAGGCATTAGTGATTAATAATTAGTAGTGAGAAACCATAAAGGTTCAGAACGTGTAGTCATTTAGAGAGGCAGCACAGCCCAGTGGTTAAGGCACAGGCTCTGAAGCCAGCCTACATTTGAACCATGGTTCCATGACCTTGGACAACTGACTTAACCTCTCTGAGCCTATTTTTCCACCTATAAAAATAGCATGAAAAAAGTACTTTCACATGAGATTGTTTTAAGGACTAGATTCTTGAGTCAAGACCCAGGCATCAGTATTTTTTTTAACATCCAGATGATTCTCATGTGCAGCTAAGCTCTCCAGCCAGAGGTACCCCTTGCCTGTGACCTTTGGCTACTTCTCAAAGGATGCCAAAGTAGAGGAGGCCCAGATTTGATGGGACACCTGGCAGGCTGAGAGGAGGGTGAATGAAATCTCACACAAGCTTCTTTTCCACAGGCACTGTGTGCAGGAAAGGCTCCTCTCCACCCTGGATGTCTACCTCATGTGCCACATAAAAATTAAAAAAAAAAAAAAAAGCCTTCCAGCAGCACCACTGGCCCAAAGCACAGCCATGACTTTCCCACACTCTAGGTGGGTAGCTCTGCTCAAAGTGTACAAACTGACGAGTGTCATTTCTGTGCTCCAGGGCTGAGGTCTAGGAGGTCTCCAAATTGGTCACTTCCTGCAGTTTGTGGCAGAATGTTCCTTCTATGACACCCATGAAGCTGAAAGGTGACTGCTCTAACCATGCCTCCTCAGCAAATAAGGGCTTCCTCATTCATTCATAATCATTAATCTAAGCGATTTGAACTGAATTTGAAACCCAGTTGCATTACCAAGGCATTTTCAACCTAACGTTTGTCAATGAAAGACAAGAAAGAGCTGTTTGATTCTTTAAATATCATTTTTGAATTGTTGTTACATGGTTTTAAAATTTTTATTCCCAGCCTTGAGAATAATGGTTTTTGTCAAGAATTTTAAAAGATCATCATTTAAAATCTTGCTCAGGGGTCGCCTGCGTGGCTCAGTCCGTTAAGCATCTGACTTTGCCTCAGATTGTGGTCTCGTAGTTTGCTGCTGTCTGTGCAGATCCCACTTCAGACCTCCTGGCTCCCTCTCTCTCTGCCTCTCCCCTGCTCATGCTCTCTCTCTCAAAAATAAATAAACATTTAAAATAAATAAGTAAATAAATAATAAATAAATGAGACCTTGACTAGAAACTGCATTTAGCCATTTCATTCATAAAACCTGACTTTTTAAAGATTCTATGTGGAAGTTTTATACAAATTCATTTTCTTAACATAATTATGTAATATAAAAAATTATTTTTTCACCAATAGTCATGGAGATACCCCCTAACTCCCCTTGAGCTTCTCCCAATGTGCTGAAAAAATACCATTGTTTTCTTTTTTTTCTTATTTATTTTTGAGAGACAGAGAGACAGAACATGAGTGGGGGAGGGGCAGAGAGTGAGAGGGAGACACACAATCTGAAGCAGGCTTCAGGCCCTGAGCTGTCAGCACAGAGCCCGATGCAGGGCTCGAACCAATGAGCCTTGAGATCATGACCTGAGCTGAAGTCGGACGCTTAACCGATTGAACCACCCAGGCGCCCCTAAATATCGTTGTTTTCTATGTGTGCTGTGATGGGTCAGGAAGCATGGACTTAAAGAAGTTTTGCGTGAAATATATGCAAGAATATTTATAGTGAGACAAACAGGAAACCACCCAAAAGTCCATCAACAATAGAATGGACAAACGATGGTGTGCTCATTCAATGGAATAGGTTGCAGCAAGGGAAATCAATGAATTTCAGCAGCATGTCAACATGAATGAATCTCAAAACCTTGAGATTAAGCAAGGAAATAAAACAAGCCACAGAAGAAAACATACCAAGTTCAAAAATAGGCAAAACCAAACAAAAAATCTGTGATTTTTAAAGGGAAAATAGAACCATTTATTCATTTGAGTCTGCTCAGAGCTCAGAGACTTGAAGTTTGATGGTTTTGTTCTACCTGGATCCTCTTTCCCCGGAATGATTGGTTTGTCCTTCCCTGTAATTAGGTCTCTGTTCAAACAGCACCTTAGCTGTGTGAGGTCTTCCTAGACCAGCTGATATAAAATCATGCCAGAGAACGTGCAACATACACACATGCAGACAAACCCACACATGCACACGCCACACAACAAATACACACCAAGCGCCTGTCTCCTACCCACCTTATTTGACTTTTCTTCATAGAATTCAACATGTGGCATACAGATTTGTTTCCTTTCTGTCTCACCCAGCCCCCCAAACGGCAGGAACTCATTTTGTTCACTGCTGCCTCTCCAGCACCTATAACTATGGATGGCACCTACTAGGAGTTCCGTTAAAATCTAGTGGCTCCAAATGAACAGCCTACCAAAATCTAGTGCAGGTACAAAATTTAGAGTCACCAATGGGCGTGTGGAAAAATGAAACCTTGTTTTGCCATAATTGCATCTTATTTTGTCTCAGAATCCAGTTTTCACTGATTGAGAAAATCTAAAACTTTCTATTCCAAAGTAAACCTTTCCCTTCTGGATTTTCCTGTAGGCTCTCCTTTAGAGCAAACAGTCAATACAATATTTTACCCCACTCCCCACCTGGCCCTTGTTTCTCCCCCTCTCCTTG
Organism: Neofelis nebulosa; assembly: GCF_028018385.1. NCBI lineage: Eukaryota > Metazoa > Chordata > Mammalia > Carnivora > Felidae > Neofelis > Neofelis nebulosa. The sequence continues at coordinate 41,891,568 of NC_080785.1, forward strand.
GAGGTGAGTTCGTTCCTGAGAGGTGGGGGCTTACAGTGCAGAGTGAGGGGCCCCCCACTTCCTTCATACAAGCTGTTGCATGCTGACATCTGTGACAGTCTTACTTGTCCTGTGGGACCTTTGTCCGCAGACATCTGTCTCCACTGTACCCACTGATGAAATATTTGAATTCCCCCTCCGCTCTCTGCTCTCAGGAGCCACCCACATTACTGATTATTTTTGTTCTCATTGCACGGCAGTTCCGCCACCTATGAGCCCCTTTGAGGGGCGTAGGCAACTTTCAGATAACTTCCTGTACCACCCTAGAATTGCAAGAGATCAGGAAAAGGGATGCAAAGGTTTTCTCTCACATCATTTCATGTCTATTGCACCTCTCCCACGTTGATCTATGACGTTGCTGCCTCTTCAGACTTCACCCAGAAGGAAGATGCTCTGAGGTGCCCCCAAACTCACAGGGAGTCTCCCTGGCATCCACCTCGAGCATCCTTCTCCTCTAGCGAATCAAGCTTGATCTCAAATCCCCCCACGCAGCAAAAACAAGCTCTTCCATCATCCTGAATCTCTCCCTATTCTCCAAAAACTCAAAGAACTTTTTCTCTCTCAAAAATCTTGGCTCTGGCTCTATTACCAGAGGTTTCAAAGTAGTTGACTCTATTCAGAAACTCGACTGATTCTGAACCCATCAGCTCCCAGAGCAATGAATGACTCAATGGGTGGAAAGCTGGGGGCAGCAAGCAAAGTGAAGAAAAGAGGAACATCTGTTGTTTTCTTGGAGTTTTATCTCACCACAGCAGAACCCATGGCACCAAAAGAGCTTAGGAAATGGCTTTACAAGTTTAGGTAGTGCTTTATTTATCTAATCCTTTGGGAAATCTGCAAGAGTACTTTTTTTTTTCTGTCTAACAGATGTTCACTACCTGCAACTCCCATTTTTCTTTGTTTGTAACAATTCTTGATGGAAATATTTGTACCGCATATTTCACATCTTACGAACATATTCAGTGTATAATCTAGAAGATATGGCCCAATTTTCAAAAGAAAGTTATCAAGAATATCAATTATTACCTCATGCTATTTGATAGCTCTGAAAACTCATGGGTTAGGGAAATGAGCAGGATGGCTTGACTTCTACTATATCCTGGCTCATCTGTTATTCTTTCTTCCACCTCCTTTCTTATCAGCTTTTCTCAAGGCTGCTACTATTTCTGAAGGCCAGGAGGAGTGCCTGGGCACCCTTTCTGTCTATAACAGATTGTTCTTGCTTCTCCAGGTGTGGTCCTTGGGCCATGGCATCAGCATCACCTAGGAGTCTTCAGAAAGGCAGAATCTTGGACCCGTCCCTGGATCAACTGAAGTAGAGTCTACATTTTATCACGATCCCAAGGTGATTCATGGACACATTAAAGTTGAAGAAGCACCGCTCCAGATTCAGTGCTTCCCGAGCCAGACTGAGTTCTGGCCTCACTCCCAAGAAATGTCAGTTCAGTCCCAGCTCAGACCTGAGCTGCCTCCTACCTACCCACCCCATGTAATTGTGATTTAGATGACTTGTGGCCCAGTACTGGGCTGACTTTCATAGGTACAGAACAATTCCCAGTATAGGATGAGCTAGGACAATTTTCCTTCACCTAGAGTCTGGACTGACATTGGGGCAGTAAGTCAAGGAGGCAGCTAACAGGAAAAAGAATGTGGTAGAGAAAAGCATCCTCAGATACTTTTTTGTACCTAAATCCCATCAGCTTTATTGCGATGATAAATCATTGCGGTTGTGGTTACAAACATACGTACACTTTTTCCTGCATATCCCCCAGATTGTACTTCTGTGACTTATTTTTATCTACAAAACATCCCTTGGTATCTATCATGACTTGATTTCACCTGAATTGCAATTTTCCCTGGACTGGAGGGAGGAGGGGCAGATAGGGTGAGATCAGCTGGTCTCTTCTGACCCCTATCTGGATCTTATAACTGTAGGTCAGGAGAATATGTTCTGGAGCTAGACTGTCTGGGTTCATGTCCTGACTCTACCCTTGTCGCTGAATGGTGCAATGCCAGTTATTTCAACTCTCTGCCTCAGTTTCCTCACTTATAGTATGGAGAGGATCATAACTGCCCCTACCTCTCAGGTAAGTGTAAGATTTATATGAACTAATCACATGTAAAGTGCTTAGAACCATAGCTGATACATAGCAAGTGCTCAACAAATCATTGTTGTTATTATTACTATTATTATTCCTAAACCCAAATAGAAAGCCTTAAAGCCACTTTTATTTCCTCCTTAAGCCATTGACCTTGAAGTCAATTTATTTCTCATCTCTGGATCTCAGTTTCCTTATCAGTAAAAGAAGGTAAGAACAGTGCTTACCTCACAGTGGAGTAAGAATAACATGAGATTTTTAGAGAAGCACCTAGTAGAATGTCTGACACACATAGGCTCTGAGCAAATCTTAGCTGCTTTCTCTCCTTTGCCATGAAAACAAATAGTCAACACAACTAAATGTTATGTTATCTTACATGCAATTCACATTCAAGAGGCTAGCCACAAGAAACACCTATTCACCCTTCAGGACCCACCTTAAATACTGTCTTCAGTGTAGCTCCCCCACACTCGCACAGGTACCCCATCGCTCTGTATTCCAACTGCCCCCATAGCATTTAGTCTACTGGGTTGTGACACATCTGCTTGAATGTACATCCCCCAAATTAGACTGTGCACTGGTTGGGGACAAATCTCATATTTTATTCATATCTACATCCCCAGGAGACCAGACAGGGCCTTACGCAGAGTAGGCAGTATTAGTGGCATGGGTAGGTGGATGAGTTGGTTAATGGGTGGGAAGATGGGCAGAAATAAGGAAGCCTGGGGAAGTTCCTTAGCCCTCCTGACATCATGGAAAGATGTAGAGATGTGTTTAGCTCCTCTTGTTCCCAGTTGTGTTGGAAGACTGGAGCTAAACTCTGCAGGTAGAGTGCAGTATTCTATTAAGTTATGGGTAAGGAGCTGTTTCCATCTAGGTGGAAATTCAGACAGAAAATAGAAACGAGTTCATAGCATTTAGGAGCTTCAATTCCGTAGCTGAAGAGTACTGGGGTTGTTCAGAGTTTATGCAAACCCTTTAGGATGGCGTCCTATGTCCTCTCTGATCTGGTCTCACCATCTCCTCCCAGGCTCCGTTCTTCTCTATATCTTCTTCGCTACCTCCTGAGAACATTTTCAGTCCAAGAACATTTTCCAGGTGCCCATCTCAGCCAATTGCTCCCTCTGCACACTCTCAGAACACTACTGAATTTTATGTCTTTGCATTGTTACTTACCCATTTTACAGATAAGGAAGCTGAGGATTAGAGAGATGATGTAATTTGCCCAAGTTCACACAGGTAGTAAATAGAAGCATCAGGATTTGAATGTGGCTGCGTGGCTTTAGAGCAAATGCTCTTGAACACCGTGCATAGAGCAGGGGTGTTAGCTTTTTTAGCAGGTATGTCAATAGCACACAGGTTGAGGCTTGCTAATGCTGCTTCTGCTCTCACTAGTATGACAGCACCATATTTCTCCCAATTTACCAAAACCATATTATAATCTAGGTATATGGCAAGAGAATGCCTGTCTCCTTTATTATTCCCCTTAGGACTCTAAACTCCAAAGTGATTTTAGATTATGTTTGTGTCCCCCAAATTTTAGCAAGACCAGGTCTTTTAGTTTTGACTAGACACCCAACCACTGGGCTAGTGAAGAGTTCCTAGTATGGTCCTTCTATTCCTGTTCTTTAGAGCTCTACCTTCTCCAGTACTCACTTTCCTCCCTGTGCTTCCAGACTCAGAACCAGACTCAAGGTCTGCATTTGACTTTGAAGCCTCTTTGGACTTTACTATTCCCTGTAAATTTCTGAGGGTAATAACACCACCTTGTTTTTTGTTTTTTGGTTTTTTTTTTTTTTTTTTTTTTTTTACAGTTCCTTTCCAAATAAACAGTACATCTTTGAACTTCTTATTAATCTTTGTCACCAACCTTGGGGATGGGCAAGGCTGGTGTTAGTTACCCCAATCTGTAGGTGAGGCAATGTAGACAGGTATTAAGGAAATACAGAAAATAACATACGATCCCCAAAGAAAGGCCAGGATCTGGCCTTGTTTAGCATAGGTGGAGAAACCTGAGTCACCATGAAATCAGAGTTTTCAACTTCAATGATGAAAAAGTTTCTTACCTAGTAGCTTGATGGGGACCAGATGTCCCTTTCCTAAGTTTAGGACAAAATGAAAAGGAACACTTTTCTTGCAGCTTAGAGTTGATGTGTGGAAGAAGGTTAGGATGAAGACAATACAATGGCATTAGGAAGGGAACTTGTGGACAGTAGGTAAAATGAGCATAGATTTTCATTTCTTTGGGATTGCTTAAGGAGTCTCTTAGAGGGAAATAAATTATGTAACCACAGGACCTTATCTTGTGATATGGGTTCTTTATGTTATCCCATTCCCAACATGACCAGAAGAAACCTGGAATAATATTTTCCAAAGAAGTTTCTGCTCTTGAAAGAAAAGTAGCTCATCTGGTCACTTAACTTTAGGAAATTTTGGGTTAAGAAAAGTTAAACAGGTTGTTTTTTGTTTTTTGTTTTTGCAGTATCTTTTTTTTTCCTCTTGGGGATATGAATCTCTGACAATAAAATAATATTCTCTATTTTCTTAAGTATTTGTCCACATAACTCATTCCTCCCAGGGTATTTTTTAGGGCCCAATTTCACAAATTGCACTTTGATCCAATGTGTAGGTATTTCTATAGAAATAGAATCTCTTAAAGAGGTTCTAAGACACACTTCTCTCCTAAACAGCCTTTCCTTCTGGCCCTGCCAAGGACCAATGGGACATCCTTTCACAGGCAAAGCCTTTTGAAGAGGTGTAGGATTTGCCCTTGGGTTCATTACAGCAGAGTACCCAGGAATCCAATTAATCCTCAGGTCAGTGTTCCAATTCCCAGTCCCTGGCCTTCATGGTTTCCAAGTTCTGTGTTCATTTTCCTGATCAGGCCATGTTATAGACTGAATTGTGTCCCCTCCAAATTCGTGTATTGAAGCCCTAGCCCCTACTGTGACTGCATTTGGAGATAGGGCCTTTATGAAGGTAATTGAGGTTAAATTAAGTCATAAGGCTGGGACCCTAATACAAAAGGACAGGTGTTCTCACAAAAAGAGGAGGAGACAGAGACAGAGACCAGAGAGCTCTCTGTCTCTCTGCACATGAACAGAGGACAGGCCATGTGATGACACAGTAGCAAGGTGGCCATTTGTAAACTGGGCAGTGAGTCTTTACCACAAACCAACCTTAGCAGTCCCTTGACCTTGGACGTCTAGACTTGAGAACTACAAGAAAATAGATTTCTGTTGTTTAAGCTACCCAGTCTGTGGCATTTTGTTATGGCAGCCCTAGCGACTAGTACAGGCCATTGAGATCCAAACAGGTCTCTTCCACAATTAAGAGAAATCTCAGCGCAGTAAATTTCCCCATAGCCTTCTTCAAAGAAATATATGTCTGGGATTCCTTCTGCCCCATTGATTATTCCCTAGTCACTGGCTTCTATAATGCAGAGAAATACTCTTCTGCCTTTGAGCATCCTATAGAATAAGGATCAGCAACAGGCCAGGCATCACCTAATCTCAACCATACAAAGACTCCCGCAGGACCAAGGAACACAGGCAGAGAATTTCATTCTCTCGGCATCTCTGCTCCTATGCAAACAGGATTTGCTGGAGAAATGATTCACCCCGCCTAAGAAAATTACCGTAAAGTAGTTGCTAATGACTATCCAACAACGACTGCTCGGTGCGGAGCACTGCAGCCACCTGACACAGCACAAATCCTGACATTTTGGCAGCGTTCCTTTGTCTTACATAAATCATCTCATCTTCGCAAGGAACTGGGGCTGACAAAAGCTCCAGTGAACAAACACAGCCTGGCAGATGTCACGATGGGACCAAGAATACAGGGTCCTGGAAAGGGGACCGGCAGGCTGACACACCTCCTTAAGTCCCAGGAGGCATGGGGAGGGCAACAGACACAAGCTGACCTGCATGTTAATGTCTCCCAAGTACAGAGAATAGAACATGGGAGACAGAGGAGGAGAAGTTGGTTTGGAAGTGTTTTAAAGTGAAACCAAACACGTCTCACCACTTTAACCACTGAGGAGATTTTCAGATTATTCAAAGGCAAAGGCATCCTATAAACAAAATACAAGCACATAAAACATGTTTTTAACTGGAAAGAGCAATCCAGGGCTATTTTAGATGCTTCATATAACAGAAATATTTATGTTTTTAAAATTTATTTATTTGTTATTTGATAGAGTGTGCAGGAGAGGGGCACAGAGAGAGAGGGAGAGAGAATCCCAAGCAGGCTCCACACTGTCAGCACATGGAGTCCCATGAGTGGCTTGATCTCATGATCATGATCTGGGCCGAAATCAAGAGTCAGACACTTAACTGTCAGAGCCACTCAGGTGCTGCCCCTGAATATTTATGTTTAAATAGAAGGAAGAAAAATGGTTAATTGGATTCTTTTGAAAGAAAGACCATTAAAGCATATTTTTACAATAATTGGTACTGTCCTGCCCAGGGACACTTGAGTCTGCAGAAGTCCCTCAGGGAGTATGAGAAATCACCCCGCCTGCAGTGGCAGCCTCTTGGATACATCTTGGATACATACACTGCCACCATGCCACCATGATGAAAACCATGTTTTCAAACTGCAGAACTTTTCACATCGCCCCCTTACTTAAAAACCAACAGTTGGTTCTTTTTGCCTTCCAAATGTAATCTAAAATCATCAGCCTGGGCCATGGGCTTCTTTATAATGGCCTTCTGCATATCCCTCTGCCATCATCTCCTGCCCTCAGACATCACCCTCCACTATTGCTATCCAAACTGCTTACTCTCTTCATCTCCACAACTTTACACATACTATTTCCTCCTCTACTCTACTGAGTGAATTATAGCTCATTCTTCAAGATATGGGTCAAATATACCCTTCTTTTCATGTCTCTAGGCAGTGTCATTATTCCCTCCCCTATACCCCCAGAATGCTCCATTCTTCCCTCTGATATAAGATTAGTGTTCAGTACTGTGACTATTAGTTAGGATATATTGATAAATGTTGGGATGGTGGGCCTTTGAGGCAGGCACCTTTCTTATTCAACTTTGAATCTATTTGATACCCTCTAGGCTAAGCATATTATCTGTTGGCCCAGAAAAATCTTTTCCTATTAAAATATGTGGAAACAAACAGACAAATGAAAAACATGAGGTGATTCATAAAATATCCTGAAGCCTATGGAAAAAGTAATGTTTCCTGAAAACTTAGAAGAACATGTATATAAACATGTCTTTCAACAACCAAGGAGGAAGGAAGGAAGGAAGGAAGGAAGGAAGAAAGGAAGGGAGGGAAGTGGGAGGGAGGGAGGAAAAAGGAAAAAATCAAAAGGTATTGGCTTTGTGTCTTCAAAAAGACATGGAGGGCATAACCTCCAGAAAAGAGGATCAGAGAACTACAAGGACAGAAGAGTTGAGATGAAAGAATAGATATAGTAGGAACTTATGAAGCTGAAAGAAAAAAATACAAAAAAGCAAGGAATTACAAAATGCAAAAGCAAAACCAAGACTGAATTAGAGCCATAAACAGCGATTTCTCATAGTTCAGCTATGTTTCCCCACCTGGCACATCAGATCCTGGCTCCTTCCTCCTGCCTGGTCTGTGCTACAGAAGTCCCAGCAGATCTTCTGACTTACCCCCCTCTTGTTATGAATCTCTGCTATCTGGGGGATATCAGCTGAGGGAAGAGGTAACAAGAAGGGCATGTAATTAGCCTTCTTGGGTATGTAGGCAGCTGCATCTTGGCCACTGGATGCCAAAAAGTTAAAGAACATAGGTCATCTAAGTAACAGAAAGGATAAACAAAAATAAAAATAATAGTAAAATAAGAATAAAGATTCATCATGTTTACGAAATTAGTATTTTGCTTTTTTAAAGATGATAAGTTAAGGATCTGACTCCAAAAGCAAAGTCAACAAAAGCAAAAAGAAACAAGTGGGGCTACATCAAACTAAAAAGCTTCTTTCTGCACAAAGGAAATCATAAAGAAAAAGAAATATCAACCTACCAAATGGCAGAAAATATTTGCAAGTCATATATTTGATATGGGGTTAATATCCAAAATATATAAAGAACTCATATAATTCAATGGCAAAAAACAAAAACAAAAACAAAAAACAATCTGATTAAAAAATTGGCAGAGGATCTGAGTAAACATTTTCCAAAGAAAACATACCAACAGATGGCCAACAGATACATGAAAAGATGTTCAACATCACTAATTGTCAGGGAAATGCAAATCAAAATCATAGTTAGGTATCACCTCATACCTTTTAGAATGGCTATTATCAAAAAGACAAGAAGTAGCAAGTATTGGTGAGGATGTGGAGAAAACAGAACCTTTGTGCACTGTTGGTGGGGATGCAAACTGGTGCAGCCACTATAGAAGAGTATGGAGGTTCCTCAAAAAATTTAAAATAGAACTACCATGTGACCCAGCAGTTCTACTTATGGGTATTTATCTGAAGAAAATAAAAACACTAACTCAAGGGCAATATGGGTAGCTCAGTAGATTGAGTGTCCGACTCTTGATTTCGGCTCAGGTGATGGTCTCAGGGTTTCTTGGGTTCAGACTGCGTTAGGCTCTGTGCTGACAGTGCAGAGTCTGCTTGAGATTCTCCCTTTCTCTCTACCCCTCCCCCACTCGTACTCTTCTCTGTCTCTCTCAAAATAAATAAACTTAAAAAAATTCAAAAAGATATTTTCACTCTCATATTTATTGTAGAATTATTTATAACAGCCAAGATAGAGAAACAATGTAAGTGTCCATTGATGGACGCATGGATATGTGGTATGTATGTATGTATGTATGTATGAATGAGTGAACGAATGTGTGGAATACTACTCAGCCATAAAGAATAATGAAATTTTGCCATTTGCAACAACATGGATGGATCTTGAAGGCACTATGCTAAGTGAAATAAGTCAGACAGAGAAAGACAAATATATGATCTCACACATATGTGGCATCTAAAAGCAAACAAATAAAAAAAAAACAAGCTCATAGATACAGAAAACAGATTAGTCATTGCTGGAGACAGGAGGAGGGAGGTGGGTGAAATGGGTGAAGCAGGTCAAAAGGTACAAACTTCCAGTTATAAAATAATTAATGGGGATGGAATGCACAGCATGGTGATTATAGTTAATGATATTGTATTGCATGTTTGAAAGTTCCTAAGAGAATAGACCTTAATAGTCCCTATCACAAGAGAAAAAAAATACATAACTATGAATGAAGATGGATGTTAACTAGACTTATTACTGTGATCATTTTGTAATATATACAAATATTGAATCATTATGTTGTATACCCAAAACTAATATAATGTTGTATGTCAAGCATACATCAATAAAAAATTTTAATAAAGATAAGAAATTCTATTTTTACAACACCAGGATATTTGGAAAATACCCCAAAAGTAAGTATTAAAAAGAAGTAAACACTTTCCCCAAATTACCACCAACGCTATGATCTACATTTTTCCAAAAATTTTTCATGGTAATACATAAAAAATTGCATAGTTATCCTACACTCATACTCATATCCTACATAATTTCCTTAAGTCTCTGTTGAACATAGCCTATTAGAGTAAATAAATTCAGCTGCTATAAGAAATAAGCCCAGGGGTGCCTGGGTGGCTCAGTTGGTTGAGCGTCCGACTTCGGCTCAGGTCATGATCTTACAGCTCATGAGTTCGAGCCCCACGTTGGGCTCTGCGCTGACAGCTCAGAGCCTGGAGCCTGCCTCGGATTCTGTGTCTCCCTCTCTCTCTGGCCCTAACCCAGTCGCATTCTGTCTCTGACTCTCTCAAAAATAAATAAACATTAAAAAAAATTAAAAAAAAAAGAAATAAGCCCAGAAATCTGCATCTAAAATGATAAAAGTATATGACTTCACCAGATCGCAGACCACTGCACACAACAGAGCCATTCCCCCTGTCACACCAAGGATCCTTTCAGCCTGTGATGCTAGGAGCATAAGGCAACATCTTCAACATTCCTTGTAGGTCACTATGGAAAGAGAAGAAGGAATGGAAAGCAATGTGGGTTTCTGAGAGGACAGGCCTGGAAGAAGCATGCATCACTTCTGCTGACATCCGTGGACTTGATTTCAGTCACGGAGGTAAGGGTCTGACTCCAAAAACAAAGGTGACAAAAAGGAGTAAGGGTATAAAATTTAGCTGCATGCCCAACACAAAAGGAGACACAGAGACTAGTGAGCATTAGCAGTCTTTGGGTTGTGTGGTGGTTTCAAAATATGTCCACCAATTACCTGATGCTCCTCCCTTCAAAAGGTAGAGCCTAATTCCCTTACCCTTGAGTGTGGAAGTTCTAGCAAAGCGATGCAATGGTGTATGGCTTCTGAGACTAGGCCATAAGAGACATTGCAACTTCCTCCTTGCTCACTCTCTCTTCTCTCTTGAATCACTTACTCTGAAGGAATGTCAGCTTCCTGTCAGGAAGACACTCAAATAGCCATGTAAAGAGGCTGAGGTGATAAGGATTTAAGACTCCTGCCAACAGCTAGCAACAACTGAGACAGACTTCCTCTTAACCGCCAGCCATCTGAAAAGGCCATCTTGGAATTCATCTTCTAGCCCCAGTCCCACCTTCAGATGATTGCAGCCCTAGCCAACATTAGGACTGCCACCTCATGAGAGATCCAAACTAGAAATCTTAGATTTTGATACAAAACCTGTGTGACACAATAAATGTTTAACATTTTAAGCCACTAAGTTTTAGGATAATTTGTTATATACCAATAGATACTTAATGGAGCATAGATCAACACACACAGCATAAGCCTAGGCAAAATGTCGCCTAGTGGGACTTTGGGCCCAGACCTATGATCAAACCCTTAATGGAGGCTCAGTGACTCTCTTACTTAAACGTGGCAGCTATGAGAGCGAGAGGCAAAGCTGACAGACGCTTGCTCTATGTATTTCCCTTTGGTCCAGACTGTATTCTGGCCCTCTAAGTATTACCACTCAAAGGGTCAGGTAAAGCCATTCCAAGGGAAATCATGCCAAAGAAAAACAAGGAAGAGGAAGGTGGAATCTGAATCTGAACAACATGTTCCTGGAGGTAGAAGGAGGAGGCAGCCCCTTACCCCTCTTACAGAAGTAGTGCCAGGAGAAAGGAGAGCAAATTTGCAGAAAGGCAAAAGAAAAATGGAAGACTTTCCATTCTGACCTGGAATCAAAACCTCTTTCCTTGTTTCTCAAAATTCTCTACATCAAAGTGCTGGGAGTCATTACATATCCTTATACACAGATCCATTCACATTAGAATTCTTGTGACATGGGATGGAGTGGGTTAATACAGAGGATCTTATGCCTTCCTGGGAGACCAAATGGTGTTATTTCCTGGCCTCATTCTTCTCTGCTTTCTGATAATAAAGGCTGGAGTCTGGCTTAATTCCATGATAGAATAACAATTTCTAACAATAGCCTATCTTCTCAAGTTCATTTTCACTTAATAACATCATATTCTAATACACAGAGTTACTCAAACGAATAACCAACAAAGTGTTTCCAAATGGAGACAGAAATAAACTGCCTTTAATGGGCAGAGTACTTAGTACATTAATTGTTTACATACAGCAACAAACATTGATTGCATTGGTTTGTTAATATCTAAACTTCTTAAATGATTTTTTTAATAAATTAAAACTGTCCCCTTTTACTGGATTATCACTAATTATTTCCATCTTGACAGATAGCTCATATTATGCTTTGAGTAAATTATGTTTTTGTTTTTGTTTTTTTAAACGTTTATTTATTTTTGAGACAGAGAGAGACAGAGCATGAACGGGGGAGGGTCAGAGAGAGGGAGACACAGAATCTGAAACAGGCTCCAGGCTCCGAGCCGTCAGCACAGAGCCCGACGCGGGGCTCGAACCCACGGACTGTGAGATCGTGACCTGAGCCGAAGTCGGATGCCTAGCCGACTGAGCCACCCAGGCGCCCTGTAAATTATGTTTTTTAATGTTTATTTATTTTTGAGAGAGAGAGAGAGAGTGGAGGAGGGGCAGGGAGCAAGGGAGACACAGTATCCAAAGCAGGCTCCAAGCTCTGAGCAGCCAGCACAGAGCCCTATGTGAGGCTCGAACCCACAAACCATGAGATCATGACCTGAACCAAAGTCAGACACCCAACCGTCTGAGCCACCCAGGCGCCTCTGCTTTGGGTAAATTATTAACAAATTCTGAATTTAGCTCAAATTATAGAAATGTTTTACCAGCAATAGCAATATGGCTATTGTTCAGCAGTCAGTTTTATCCCTTGTTTGAAAGACTAACTTGCCTGGTAGGCCCTTTCTAAATGGATAGAGATAGGTAGGTAGGTAGATAAGTAGGTAGACAAGAGGATGGATAGAAAGAAAAAATTAGGGGTGCCTCGGTGGCTCGGTCGGTTAAGCATCTGACTTCGGCTCAGGTCACGATCTCGTGGTTTGTGAATTCGAGACCCGCGTCAGGGTCTGTGCTGACAGTTCAGAGCCTGGAGCCTGCTTCAGATTCTGTGTGTCTCTCTCTTCCCCTCTCTGGTTTGTGCTCTGTCTCTCTCAAAAGTAAATAAACATTAAAAATTTTTTTAAAAAGAAGGAGAAAATGAGATAGGGAAAGAGAGAGAGATGGGTGTACACAAATAGAAGGCATGGCTGAAACACACAGGAGACAAAACGTCTTGATTGCTTGGCAGAAAGCACAACACCCTGAGATCTGAGACCTGGTTCTGTGTCCTACTCTGGCACTTAGAACTTTTTCACTCAAAGCAAGTAACTGAAAGCATTCTCAAGTCTATGTCCCTATTCCTGATAGGGAACACCACCATGCTGTCCTGCCTATGGTGTTGAAATACTTAACATAGGTGCCAGTGCTCTCAAAGAACAATCCAGAGTGCAAGAGATCATGCAGATGAAGAGAAAATGCCTCGTGTGGCCGCCATCTCCAATTCATAACCCTCCACTTCCAAAATTGCTTTTGCTGCTCTGATGGGAGTAGAGGCAGCTTCTTGCCAGAATTCCATTGTGTTTAGTTCCCCCTCACACTTTGTTCTTGCCTATCCCAAACCTTCGCTTCCAGAATAGACCCAACCTCCTGCTAAAATAAAATTTAACTATAAAAAGGATTTTAATATCTCTGAGCACATGACAGCCAAAACCCAAACTCTGATTAGATTCCTTGCTATGCTTGACCCTAAACTCAAAGCACCAAAAGAACAAAATTGTTCACTCTTTCTCCTCCCTCCTCACATCTAGTGTGTTGGAATGACCTTTGATGACCTTTGCCCTCCCTTCAGGTCTAAGAATCTTTGTCATAGTATCCCAAGGCTTTATCCAAAGCCACCAGATTCTCATCATTTTATCAAGCCTACCCTGAGCTCCCAAGACCACCACACAGTTAATCTACCCCTAGGACACTCCCACTCCCACCTCCCCAAACATAGGACAGTGCAGAAAGGGCAAGTTCCCTGCCTGTCTTTCCCCATCATATCCTCTGCTAACCTGTGACACAGCATTTTGGTCAAAGCAGAGTTGAATGAATCATAAATGGTGAGAGAGTTCCCACTTGGCAGTTTTCGGCATGGATGGCACCTTACCTTAGTGGATTTGGCAGCTGCTTTTTCAGGCTCAGGAATCATGCCAGCCTTAGCAGCATAGCATAGAGCTCAAGAAAAACTAGCCAAGAAACCATGAATGAGATATAAAATGGCAAATGCGCCCTAGGCTGATGGAGGAGAAGACAGATGTGTAATGTTAATCAAATGATTCACAGGTGCCTCTGGGTCTTTTCAGGATTGCCAGGACCCAGAAACACTTGCATCATCATTGCAACTGTTTGTATCAATGAAGTAAGTTTTTCATCGGCCAACAAAAAATACTCAGAGATGATCTCCAACTTCTGTTAATCCCGTTTGGATTTTAGGGGAGCCAGAGAACTCCAGGTAACTGTGAGTTTTCATCACCTCTTAAGCAACTGAATAAACATACTAGTCACTTTAAGGTCCTTTTCCACAAGTCAGCAAAGTCCCTTTTCCCTGGCTTGGTGTCCTCGGTCCCACTAGGGAAATCTCCTAAGTATTCATGCCTACTTATTTACTCTAAATGTTCACACCTGTGCCCCTCTTAGTGGTCACCAGAAAATACATTTATTGGAAGCCGCCTCGAAAGTAGGCAGTTTGTAATGGTTTTGAGGAGCCTGGCTTCAGCCCAGTTGCCATGACTTTTGTGACTTTTTATTGCCATTGCCACTACTGCTACCACAGGCAAAGGATTATGAGAAACCAGATCTATTACTATCTCAGCAAATGGTGGGACCAAATAATTCTGAGGATCTTGGAGGGGTGAGTGTGTCACATTTTATTTATTTATTTATTTAATGTTTATTCATTTTGAGAGAGAAAAAAAGAGAGAGAAACCAGAGGAGAGGCAGAGAGAGGGAGAGAGAGAATCCCAAGCAAACTCAGTGCTGTCAGTGTAGAGCCGGACGTGGGGCTCGATCTCATGAACCATGAGATCATGACCTGAGCCAAGAATCAACAGTCAGATGCTTAACCGACTAAGCCACCCAGGTGCCCTGTGTCCTATTTTAAAATCAGAATGTGAGTAGGACTTGGCCGTTTTCTTTTTTTTTTTTTTTTTTTTTTAATTTTTTTTTCAACGTTTTTTATTTATTTTTGGGACAGAGAGAGACAGAGCATGAACGGGGGAGGGGCAGAGAGAGAGGGAGACACAGAATCGGAAGCAGGCTCCAGGCTCTGAGCCATCAGCCCAGAGCCTGACGCGGGGCTCGAACTCACGGACCGCGAGATCGTGACCTGGCTGAAGTTGGACGCTTAACCGACTGCGCCACCCAGGCGCCCCAATTGGCCGTTTTCTTATACTAAGTAAGAGCAAGCTGTCAGCTGCTGGGCTCTGGCCCAGATTCATGGCCAAAGACCTGGGCTTTGTGGCTTTGAGCTTTCTCTACCTTCACTCCTTTCTTCCACACAGTGTGACAATCTGCCTGGGGCCTCAACAATACAGGTTGCACATAGGTACAACCAGGGAGTGGGAAAGTTGATCCCTGGAGAGGACCCTGGGTAAATTCCCAGCCTCGCCATGCTTGGGTGGGAGAGTTCTGAGGCACGTTCCACAGTTTCTCCGAGTCCCTAGAAGGACTGAGTCCCCACTATATCCTACAGCCTCCTCATCCATGTGTCCTGTGTTGGCTTTTTCCTTCTCTGTCTCACTTCACTCCCTGCTTCTGCTTCCTGGGATCTCTTCCCAATAAGCCACCAGCACCTAAGTTCTTGCCTCAGAGTCCTGCTTCAGGATGACCTGAAAAAAATGAAGACCTTATTTCTTTTCCTCTTTCTAAACTGTGCTGGAAACTCACTTTCCTGGAGGCCAAGCTGAAGGTAGTGGATCTGGGGTCTGAGTCATGGGGAGTGTCAGGAGGACACCAAAGAATGCTGAGGACATGAGCTGGATAAGCCCCCTGCAGTGCCTAGTTAATGTCAATAGGTTCCATGATGACATTTATTAAGAGAACATAGACATAAATGTCGCCCTTGCTCCATGTTCCTGTATGGGAACTCCCCAGCATGCTCCAGGGGCTGAACACCCACAGCGGCTGTGGCTTACCGAGCCCTCACCCTGTGCCTGTTCAGGGAGGAGCACTGGGTGGGATGTCACTCCATCTTGGCAGAACTATAAAACTTCCCCCAACACTGCCAGCATCAGCAATAAGGATGGTCTATTGCCTGCTGTTTTTAAACAGATTTACAAATTGAGAACATTGCTTCTCCAGCAACAGCACAGACTTGTCGAGAGCAAACAAGAACACCAACAGTTAGAGTGTTAAAAATGCAGCAGAATATAAGAACTCTGTGACTTTCAGTGTGACTTGCAGCCCTTCCAAGGAGGGAACCCAATACAGAGTCTAGATGCCTAGAGTCCTGTGCTGACGGCATCAGAGCTGAGTCAGGTTGGGGGGGTGGGAACGGCAGAATCCATGAGACATTCCCACTGTTCCAACATGCTAGTGACCAGGTATGCTGTCCATTAACCCTGGAAGTACACCAAAATTAATGTTTCTTTTGTTGCCTGGTTTTTGGCTAGACCTGTGCTTATTAAAAAACAAATAAACAGGGGCGCCTGGGTGGCGCAGTCGGTTAAGCGGCCGACTTCAGCCAGGTCACGATCTCGCGGTCCGTGAGTTCGAGCCCCGCGTCGGGCTCTGTGCTGACAGCTCGGAGCCTGGAGCCTGTTTCGGATTCTGTGTCTCCCTCTCTCTCTGCCCCTCCCCCATTCATGCTTTGTCTCTCTCTGTCCCAAAAATAAATAAAAAACGTTGAAAAAAAAAATTTTTAAAAAAATAAAAAACAAATAAACAAGGAGCACCAGGGTGGCTCAGTTGGTTAAGCATCCAACTTTAGCTCAGGTCATGATCATCATGGCCTTTAGTTCCAGCCCTGCATCAGGCTCTGTGCTGACAGCTCGAGCCTGGAGACTGCTTCTGATTCTGTGTCTCCCTTTCTCTCTCTGCCCCTCCCACATTTATGCTTTCTCTCTCTCTCTGTCTCTCTCTCTCAAAAATAAATACACATTAAACAATTGACATTAATTTTAAAAAACATTAAAACAAACAAACAAAACTTGTTT
Organism: Neofelis nebulosa; assembly: GCF_028018385.1. Classification (NCBI taxonomy): domain Eukaryota; kingdom Metazoa; phylum Chordata; class Mammalia; order Carnivora; family Felidae; genus Neofelis; species Neofelis nebulosa. Next base: position 41,908,352 of record NC_080785.1, read on the forward strand.
GTCCCAACTAATCCTTTGGCTGATTCTACAAATCTCCAGTTTAGAAGTTTCTCCTCACTTCTCACTTCTAGTGTGGGAGTGACCTCTGATGACCTTTGCCTTCCCTCAGGCCCCTTGAAAGAATCTTACGAAATGGGATAAACCCAAGTGACAATGACTGTCAAGATCCTGAGACCTCAAGGTGATCCAAGCTCTAGGTAAACAGCCACTCTTAAGTTATAGTGTTTGAGACAAAGGGTAAGATAATAGAAGACACTTAGGGTTCAAGGTCTCAGAAGTCTGACGTTTTAAAATTAATTGATAGGTGACCAACGCTTGCATGAGAGAACAGTGAGAAAGGGACGTGTTCCTTATCCCTGGGGAATTTCTTAATGTTGTAAAAGATGAGTAACCCCACTAGAGGAAATTGGTTCATAAAATAAAAATATCAATGCAGTGGAACTTTAGGGTCAGAAAAAGCTAGACTCAAACCAAGCTCTGCCACAGAGTAGCTGAGTTCCTTGTGCAGTCTACTTATTTGGGACTTCTTTTGAGCTAAGGAGTTGAAACACTTAGGTACTTGCCAAGCATTTCTCCCTTATCTACTTGCCACTTTGTTTATGTTAACGCCTTGCCTCGTTCCATGCTTGATAAATCCTACTATATACTCTTTTAGTTTCATCTCTCCTTACTGTTACCTAGATATGCTTTTCCTATTTCATTATGAACTTTCAAAATAAGTGCCAGATCACAAAAGGACGAATACTATATGATGTGCTTAGAGTAGTTGAATTCAGAGACAGAAAGTAAAGTGGTAGTTGCCAGGGGCTGGGGGAGGGGAGAACGGGGGAGTTAGCATTTAATGGGTATAGGATTTCAGTTTTGCAAGATGAAGAACGTTCTAGTGATGAATGGTGGTGATGGTTGCAAAGCAGTATGAGTGTTCTTAAAGCCACTGAACTGTACACCTAAACAGGGTTAAAAAGGTATATTTTATGCTATATGTATTTCACCATAATTTTATGAACAGAACACTTGACTCACTCTCATGATATTTACCTGTAAGATTCACCAGAATGGAAATATTTGTCACATCCAGATCCACCTTAACATTGTTTTCTAGGAAGAATTGAGGTAGAGAAAGACATACTTTCCCCTCCTGGACAAGGAGGATATATGCAGTATGAGTTTTGCTGAGGGAAGAAGAGAGGCAAGGTGGCATTTCCCTCTGAATTTTGGTTTTATGATCATTCTTTCGTCTTCTCTAATTTGCTGTCTTAATTCAACGCCATCCTTAAAAGTGGACGTCTTTCTAAAACAGCCACGTTCGAGGACAAACCACTCTCCCACTGCGTATGTTGGTTAAATTATCACGTTGTTTAAATTATCAGGTGAAAATATTTGCTCTGCGCTGGGTTTTCTGATGGTAACAGGGTTTGAACTTGACTAGACTTTTTTGTTTTATTTTGGTTGTATATCATTTACCCACATAATTTGGCAAATTACTGTATGAATATTTGTACTGATGTTCCCACAAAGGGCACTAAGTACTATACTAAATCTTAGCAGAATCCCTGTTGGAACACTCTGTGAAATTGACAGGATTTGGGTTTTTAGGTGTTTTCCTTCCACCCAGCTGAGCTGCATTCCCATAACCCAATATAAAAGTGTGGCCATTCACATTAACTTAAACTGATGAAATATCTTTTCCTTCCCTTGATTTCCTACAACATATTTTCCAGTTATCCTTTATGCTCTACAATTACTTGGGGGAGTTTGCTTTTTGGCTTAAAAGCCTATTGCCATTTTATTATTTTAGAACACCAAGGGAATCCCTTTCAAGCAAGAGAGCAGCATTTTCTCTTCCGTCTTGAAGGAAGCCAGACACTTCGCTGTCACATTTCAGACTGTGGATTGTTTTCTGACCTCTGGTTTCAAGCAGCATGGATGGCATACGGACTCAGGACTAAGGTTTTGTTTAATGCTAACGAGCATCTTCTCTCCTCGCCTTCTCCCGTGGCTGCTGCTAGTTATCGTGTTAAAACAGTGGTGGCAGCATATCTGCCCAGGCAGTTCCGCTTCTTGCATTTATTCAAATAATTTGGATGCAGATTTTCTTTCTCTTTCAAGCACTGAATATGATTCAGTTCCAAATATCCCTTATTATTTCACCTGCCTTGAAACGGGAATTGTAAGCACTCTGATAAATGATGTGAAAGACTGTCTAATTTCCGTAACAACCTCTGTCAGCTGTTAACTTGCAATTTTATAACATCTAAACCATTCTGAAATTCCTCTGTGCATATCCCTGAGTGAGCTGACAGCCACGTGGCCCCTGCATCAATTCTGCCAAGAAAGAAGGAAAGAGAGAAAAGGAACTATTTTCCTCTTTCTCTGGCAGTGGAAGAACACTGCTCTCAAAGCTCAGCGTGTGTGAACAATGAGTCTTTTTCCATAGAATAGAAGACACAAGAGCCCATCACTGCATACTAAGTTGGGCTTAATTAATCTAATTTCTATCTTCAGAACGCTCCCTTTTCCTTTCTCAGAGTCAAGGTGAGGGGAGAATGGGAGGGAACAAAGGTGGGAAGCTCAGAGATCAAAAAAGAACAACTAACCCACCGAAGAGCCCAGTGTTGTTTTCAGCGGCTGAAAACCCTCTGAGTTGATGAACCATGTGTTGTGTGTTATGTGTTATGTGAATATTTGTTGCAGCATAAAGATAGCGTGAGGTCATCACTAAGCTCACCCTGCTGTAGGTGGTGATCATCTGGTTTGTAATAAGCTTCAGGAAAGACAGCTTTCAAGAGGGGTCCACCACATTCAGGAGCTCTGTAACAGTTACTTTCATAACCCTAAATCCAGAGTGTCCATGAGGACACTCTAAACGAACTGTATAGACTAAATAAACATCGCTGTGGGGTAGGGAGGGCTCCAATATGGAAATCATGGTAACAATACATTGGCAGGAGTTGCATGCTGCAGTAAATTATAATGTAAACAGCTTTCCTTGATAGAAAACCCCATATGGAAAATGGAATCCAGCTGTAGACTATAGATCACATAAAACACCACCATGTCTGCACTGAGTAGGAAAGCTGAAGAAGGTGGTGCAGGGACACTTGGGTTTTTTCAGTCTGCACAGCGGAGGGTGAACTTGATGTGCTGACCTTCATTACAAAAGGTGGGTGCGCAGTTCCCCAGAGGCACATTCCACTTGGGCTCAGGTTTACAAGCCAGAATTTGTTTCCTTGGGTCCCACTTTACTCTTTATCAGAGTAAAGACTCTTTATCAGAGTAAAGACGCCAGCTTCTGACAAAGGGTGTGGGAAAGCTTCTGAATCCATGAGTGTTCCCTATATGCCAAACACGAGAAGAGTTTAATTAAAAACTTAAATATAAAAGCAGAAAAAATGCAGCAAATAATTTAACAAGCACTGCCTCCAGATTAACAAGAGTCAATATTTCGTCCTACTTGCTCCAGATCTTTGTACCTTTGTATAAAAGATACAAAATATTCCGGTTAAAATGGAAGCTCCCTTTTTTCCTCTCCTGAGTCCCATTCTCCTCCACCACTCCCCCACCCCCTCCAGGCAGAGAAGCAGCCGTGCGGCATTTGGTATCTTTCTTATGTGGATTATGTTACTGTATTATCTCATTCCCTCCAGCAATTCTTTGAAAAGGCTATTATCCCCATGTTATAGATGAGGAAACTGAGACCCAAGAAGATCAGTATTTACCCATGGTCACACAGCAAGTAGGTAAAAGAGTTGAGCCTCACAGACAGGTTGCTCTGACTCAAAACTTGTGCCCTTTTTTACCATATCCTACATTTGGGGGAGCTGGTCTTTCTCATCTGCCCTGAAGGTGGCAGGGATTCTTTCCAACTGAATCCTTTCACCTCTTCAGATCTTAATTCATGGGCTTTACTTTCTGATTCCTTGATGGAATCATTTTCAAATTTTTGCCTTTTTGGTTTATAAAGCCAAAGCATGAATCCAACCGGGGAGGGTTAAGATGGGAGAATTACATTATCTTAGCCTATGCATTTGGGCATCCTATCTGTTTTTAAATGCACCACTGGTTCATGATTACCTTCCCGAGGGCCAACGGTGTAGCCTATATTTCATTGGTCCCATGCCATTAGGGAGCTATCTGTGAAGTGGTTTTTAAAACCTCTCCCTGGATACTTACAATTTGTTTCATAGTTGTAACACTCAAAAAGGACTTCCAGAGAAAGGTGGGATAATAGCAAAGCATAACTTAGATTCAAGAGTGACTACAGTACAGACTTAAAAAAAAATGGTTTTGCAAAGTAATTTGGTAATATGTATCATGAGCCACAAAATTATCCATAATGTTTGACTATAAGAACTACATTCTGAGAATCTATCCTAAAGAAGCAACCAAATAGTGGGAAAAGCAACATTCAAAACACTTCCTAATTCTGTTATTTATTGAAGCCTGGAAGGGAACTAATGGTCCAAGAAATGTTGTTAGATGTACTATAGAAGGACCCCTTGACTGAAACATGTATTGTCATTAAATTGATAAAAGAAAAGCAAGGCACCCATCCTCACTGCCAATTAGGTGTATTAAATTTGCAAGCTGGTTAATCATTCCGATTTTCAAATTTCTCAGTAGCAGTGTACAAAATACTGACATCTACCTTAAACATACGAGAAAATTGAATGGGCTAAACATGAAATAACTTATTCCACTTATGGCACTGCATAGTACCCAATAAACTGTACCTAATAAAATGATTATCTATGAAAAAGGTATAGATTTGTTGCAATTACTACAAAATATTTCAATAAAAGAGCCTGGATTCAAATATATAAAAAGATAATCTAATTTATGTTACATGTTTTTATTACAGTAAAAAATTAAAAATATCTGATTTGGGGTAGTGGTGTAGGAGAGGCAACATTTTTACTCTACCCTCTTAGGTTCATGTTTTAGAGGCCTGCAAATTAAATGTAAACTTATAGGTTATCAGGGGAACAACCAAAACTTATATATAAAAAAGAAGTGGCTTTCTGAAATACATATATACCTGTATACCTATATATATCTTATAGGTATATAAAAATGGGAGTTTATATACCTAACTTAAGAGGGGGAAGGAGAAGAAAAGGCTTCTATGAGAGGAACAAATGGATTTCTAGGAGAAGAAATAAGAAAGTCTGTGATAATGTTTATTCAGGTCAGACTTCGTCTTAGCTTTTTTTCTTCTCAGACATAAAAATCCCCTGATGATGGGACTCGTGGCAGCCCCGCTCCCAGAAGTTTCTGTAAAGGAAGGCTTTTTGCTGCACCTATTAAATCCCAAATGTCTTTGCTTTAAAATAATCTTTATATTAATTCCGGGGGGCCTAAATGGGCCTCCACATTGGCATTAAAGCACTTTTCTACCAGGGTGCCTGGGTGGCTCAGTCAGTTAAGCATCTGACTCTTGGTTTTGGCTCAGGTCATGATCTCATGGCTTGTGAGTTCCAGCCCTGCTTTGGGCTCTGTGTGGAGCCTGCTTGGTATTCTCTCTCTCTCTCTCTCTCTCTCTCTCTCTCTCTCTGCCTCTCCCATATGCACTCACTGTATCTCAAAATAAACTTAACAACAACAACAAAAAAACCCACTTTCCCCTCTTATATATTAAACAAACTTGCTGTAATATTGTTAGGCAGATTTTATAAACTTTTCAGATAAAGTGATATTTTCTAGGTTGTTACTGTATAATCTATGACAGAGGAAGCTTTTCAGTTCAGAAGAGAAAAATTCTAACACAGTCTATATTCAGAGATCATTGCAATGGTAGAAAGAGCCCTGGACTATCATCCCAAGGACCTCTGGTCACATCACAGGAATAGGATTTACCTCCTGTGTTCCACCATCCAATGGACTGGGATATGCTGGTCCTCAATTTCCTCACTATAAAGTAAGGATAATAATAATGTCTAATTTGCACATTTCTTAAAAAGAACTGGATAAGATCTATGTAGGTTGAAAGATCATTTCATTAATAAAGACTCATTTGTGTTAGATTAAAATACTTTAATATATATGATCTTATAAATAAGGTGACATTTTATTCATGTAATGAATAAGGGAAGAGGCATGATGATTAAACCTGAAAACTTAAAATATATGTATGTATTCACCTCCAGGGAATGGCAAGCTGATATTCACCCTTAGGCACTCCAGTGGCTACAGCTTACGTCAATGCTGTCGTTTTAAAGACAAACTTGTTTTTTTAAAACTGGCGTTAAGGAAGAGCTAGAGACCTTACGGAAATAAAACAATAGCTTAAAGATGACCCTGAACACGATGACCTTGAAAAATGAGATTGTTATTAAAGAACATTGCATTGGATACTTCATCCTGGTTATTTTTCCAGCTCAAACCAGAAATGCCACCCTCTTCATCTCCTAGAGTCTCTGACATAGTTATGGATAGAAACTGGATGACAATGGGTTCATTTTTGATCCAGCAGTGTTGATTTAGACATGGAGTTTATCTGCTAATTTAACCAATATTTCCTAATATAAACCCTCCATCCACTCACAAACTATTCTAAAGAATTTTCCCGAAACTTAGAGCCTTACCTGGAAAAAACAGTTGTTCAATCCATCAAATGTAGCTATTAATAGTAACTTTAAAATTGTCCTACAAGGTCCAAGTGAATATAAACATTGGAATAAAGTACTCTGTGCACTCATAATATGCTTCTAAAAATTAAGCTTTTCATGTGGAAATTATCAAATAAATAGCTGTCCTCATTTCTGTGGAGATAAATAGCTCCAAGATTTCATTATTTGTTACGAATTTTCAAAATAATTGGTTAAAACTCATATCTGGTTAACAGCCTGACACAGCTTCTCCTATTTTCCACAAAAATACATAGAAAGCTTTTCTTTTTTAAGGATAGTCATGATGCAATTTTTTAAAGGACTATTGCCAGAATCCTGGAGAGATTTCTCTAACTCCAAAGTCAAATGATAGACAAAAGCAAGTGACTAGTTGGTGCTTTACCTCTGAAAATAATGGAGGCTTTCATTCTAAAATATCGACAGATATCCTTCATCCTTTCCTAATTTCATCCTCCTGATTCAGACTCTTTGCCATGCAGCTGCTTTTCTAATGCTAAATGTCTGCGTAGAGGTTTTTAAGGCAATCAGGATACTGGTTAGCCATTCCCCAGAGTGTCTCTCCTTTCTCCATGTAGTCAGAAACTGTGACCCCCAGGGCAACCAGAGCGCATTGCATTCGGGGCTTGTCCACTTACTGAAGTGTGAGAGAAACTGCAGAGGACATGGGAAACAGGACATCCTAGGGATTATAGGTTTTTAACTTTCTTCATTTGCTCAGAGTATCAGGAAATCAGGAAACCTGTAGAAGTGCTCTAAATTGAAAGCTCACTAAAGCCTAAAAAGTCTGCCTTAAAATTATAGGAAATGTGGGAACTATATAGATGCAGAATAGGGTCATGGGCATTCCACAGTTACTGTGTCAACAACCACCAAGTCACTATTTATTGGAAGATGAGTAAATATAAAAAGGGTGGAGGTAGCTTACAAAAAAATCAGGTAAGAGAAAGGAAGTGTCTTGAATACTCAAAGAAATCACTAATTTCTGAAATGACGTTACTGCAAGAACCAAAAAAAAAAAGTAATTTTGAATACTCTGTCATCTCCACTAGGATACTAGAATACTTGAGTTCAAATCTTGCGTGCTGCCATCACCTTGGGCAGATTCCTTAATCATTCTGATCTTCGTTTATCTGTAAGTGAAAAAATGGAGATAAAAATATTTCCTCATATAGGGTTGTATTACGAATTGCATAGTATTGTGTAAATGAAATGCTTCAATGCTTAGAAAATGGAAGAGTATAGCAGTGGTAGTAACAGAGTGGACAAGGTGGTGGTGGTGACAATATTTTCAGTAAATATTCTGATGTATATATGTATACTGATCGGTTGGTTCTGATGTATCAACATGTTTGAGAACCACTGTGTCCAGACTCCTTCCATGACCTGGTGCCTTCCTACCTACAGTTTCATCTTTGCCTTTCCCTTTGTCATAAAACAGAACTTCCCACGTATTATAGGATAAGCTCTTCTGTGCCTGGGGCTATCCCTTTGCCTGGAGCACAGACCCCACCTCATTCCAGTTCTTTGAAACACTTATCCCTATTTATTCTTCAGTATTCAGCTCAAGCATTGTCTCCTCCAAGACCTATTTTCCATCAAAGGAAATATGCCCAACAAATGAGCAATTTCTATTTTTATGGTCTCCCAGAGCATTCTGTAGCAGTAACTCAAACACATCTTTGTATTATACTGAAGCTATCTCTTCCATGTCTGCTTCTGTTCCCACCAAGCTTTGTCTTAAGGACAAAGCCCATATTCTGTGTAGCAACTCCAAACTCTAGATTTCACCATGGAATGATTATTTCGGTTTTACAATGGATAGTTTACAATTTTTTAAAGTTTTTGTAATGTTTATTTTTGAGAGAGAGACAGAGCGCAAGCAGGGGAAGAGCAGAGAGAGGGAGACACAGTCTAAAGCAGGCTCCAGGCTCTGAGCTGTCAGCACAGCCTGATGTGGGGCTCAAACCCACGAACCGTGAGATCACGACCTGAGCCAAAGTCGGATGACTTTGACCAACTGAGCCACCCAGGCGCCCCCAAAATATTTTTTAAAGCACTATTACCAAATTAACAGTAAACTATGTGGTAAATTACAGAGCACAAAGAACAATGGCCCAATTTTTTTCTGAATTTGTGTTTAATATACGCATATACAACATATATGTGCATACTTCTGAGTTAAAATAACCTATGAAGCCAACATTTCCTAAAGCAAATTCCTAGAAATACTTGTTTCATGAGCTACTCAATGAAAAGAAAGATACGTGAAATTAGATATTCTGAAATATCCTACACTAAGAATTGAAGAATCATTGTTGAATACAATGGTTCCAAGAGTTATTTGACCATGATGCCATTTTGTTAAGTATACTTTTAAACCCTCGGAGTAAGTAGAGTTCTGTAGACACACATTTTGAAAGATGCAGAGTGACTTATTCTAACCAGTCCTTTTGCTAAGGTGGCAGACAGCACAGGTGCAGATGTCATGGCATAGAGAGACAATTTTTGTTGGAGTGGGCTATGCTCTTACTATAGCACAGCCAGAAGCAACAGACACATTGCAAGTACATTCTGTTGCATGGCTGTTCACCTCACCCTTTCCACTACTAAGGATTCTGCTCTGCTTTCATAGGCAGTCCTTTTAATTCAGTGAATAACGTTTTCCCCTTTTGAGGCATGTGTAAATGGATTGCTAACTATTTTGCAATGCATCCATCTGTGACCACAGTCAGGCTCTGGGCAGCAATTAATTGAGACAACCTGAGATATGATTATGCCTCACAAATAGGAAGGAAGAAAGGAGGGGGGGGGTTCTTCTTTCTTTATAGTATCAATTTTATTTCTAATATCATGTGTATGATATATATTTGTTTATAACATCACATTTATCATATTTTTCTATTTTTTTAAATTAAGGCATAGTTAGGGGAATATGTACAAAAATGCACTTCTGATTTACAGTTTTGGGTGGAATGAGGACAGAACTTAGCTTCTCCTATTTTATTCATGAAATCTTAGTACAGGAAATGGTATACTATCCATTTATGTTAGTGGCTTCATATTCAGCACAAAATTAAGCTTTCTGCCTGGTGTCATTTGTCAAGTAAGCTTTTTAAAGCAGTAATTTTCCTTTATCCCTTTTAAAGGCAGCTTGTTCTTAAAAACCAGAGTGTGCCACATTACCCAACAAATTGTCACCGAGGAGAAGGAACAACATGAAAGCTGGGAATTATAATGCTGACCAAGTGCAAAGCAAATAGTTTTTTTGACCACCAATCTTATCTCAAATGCAGAGACTCAAATGTCAACTTTGGTAATAATTCAGAAGGTTAACTGACACTCTGCCCTGAATCTGAAATACTCAAAATTGTACATGTGTTGAAAATGCAGACTAGGGGCGCCTGTGTGGCGCAGTCGGTTAAGCGTCTGGCTTCAGCCAGGTCACGATCTCGCGGTCCGTGAGTTCGAGCCCCGCGTCAGGCTCTGGGCTGATGGCTCGGAGCCTGGAGCCTGTTTCTGATTCTGTGTCTCCCTCTCTCTCTGCCCCTCCCCCGTTCATGCTCTGTCTCTCTCTGTCCCCAAAATAAATAAAAAACGTTGAAAAAAAAAAAAAAAAAAGAAAATGCAGACTATACAAAGGTGCCAATGTACCATAAATATACATGTATCATATACAAAATGATGGAATGCCAGTCTAAGTATTCACGAAATTTCACCCTAAACAAAATACTTGTTCCAGCAATAATGAATAATTTTAAATATTTGATTCCATATATAGCTGCTAAATGCTTAAGATTTAATGCTGCCTTAGAGAAATTATAGGGAGGCCATATCTCATTGAAATATTGGCTGGAAAATTCTGGTTGCTAAATCTCTATCTAGAGTCATACAAACAAGCATTCAAATCATTTAGGGTTTTCAAAAGAACCTGCAATTACCTCTCTTCACACTAGGTGGTGTAGTCAAGACCAACAAAGCTATCAAATGGATGAATACCTTTGGTTTAGCAAGGTCAAAACTAAAGGAGGGTATCATTTTAAACTTGAAAACAGATATGTATCTTGTGTTAAAATCCCAGTGTGTTTGATAAAGAGAACAGATGAAGAACCAGTAAAAGAGGAATGGAAAGCCTGTTCAAATAGCTTTGGGGATAACAGGGCTTCTTAAAGAGTAAGTCACCAACCACGAGGAGTACCAGTTAAAATCCACATTCCTAGAATCCACACCGCCACACTTTACAATTATGGCATCAGAACAGCAGGGATGAAGTAGGAGCCTGAGTCTGTTCTCCTAAGATACACTCGAGTTGGTCTTTATGCAAAACTCTGAGAAATAGATTTAGATTGCTCTAAATCTGTCCAGGGGTAAGAAACCCCAGTTGACAAGTGTTTGATGTTCAGAAACTTTTTTTTCAGCTTCCTATAGCTTGTATCTTGAAGATCAAGGGTTATAGGTTTCACTATAAAATCTCCAGAGGAATTTTTCCTATGTTACCATCACTGCAAGAAAAAAATCAGAGTGGCAGATTCAGCCCTATGTGTAATAGAATATTTGGAAAGCAGTTTGAGCTTTGTAGAATGGGGGAAAGAAATGTATTTTATAGAATGCAATGAAAATGAATCTCTTCTGGGAGGAATGGGTGGTAGTTATATTAGATATTCAAAAGTCGAGCCACATTGATCTGCCTTTTGAAGTAATTACATTGATATCCGGAGTTTAAAGAAATGTATTGCTTGTTCCCTGCGGATGTTTTCAAAACTCTTTTTTTCTAAACCAAAGCAGTGTTTTGTTTTGTTTTTTTCTCTAGCTTGAATCACAAAAGAAAGCATTTTACTGAAGTGCAGCTAATTATTGTATAGGAATATATGCGTATGGGTGTTCATGTGTGTGTGAACTCCGGAAATGAGTTCTCTGTTTTTTATTTTAAGTGAGATTTTTTTGTTTGTTTGTTTTGGTTGAGTCAAAGCTTGCTCCCTTAAACTCATTTGTTTTAAGATATTTTTAAATGGACAATATACTAAGATGAATTTCCCACTAGTCTAACTTCAACTGAGTATACAGAATAAAATGTAACCATTTCTTTAAGACTGAGCACAATCAGTGGGGCGCCTGTCTGGCTTGGTTGGTATAGCATGCGACTCTTGATCTTGGAGTTTGATCCCCATGTTAGGCATAGAGTTTACTTTTAAAAAACTGAAAAAAGAAACATTTAGCACAATGCATGTTAAAATGTGTCCTGTACAGCATACTTAAGGAGCCATTTCTTCAGGGCTCGCTGAGGACTATTTCTCTACGGTATATGAAACCAGGCGACTTTGTTCCTTGAATCTTTGCACATACATTTTATGGTTTTCTTATTTTTTCTTCCTTACTTTTAATTGTTATTTCATGTGCCATCAATACCCCAAGGCAGTTGGGAGGACTCCTGTGTCTAATCTCCAGAGGTCTTGGAAGGCTGATAGCTAAATGTAGTTTGTCAGAAACGTGTACCGAGTGAGAAGAGTGGGGGCCTAGTGGGAGAAGGGGAGGCTGCATTAGTCAAGTGTCTACCCTGGCTATACTTTTGAATTTTCTCATTCTTGATTATTTTCCCAAAAGGTGAAGCTGCAGGTGGTTGAATGGTGGTTACCTGAACTATTATTTCGAACAAATCTTTCTAATCTGTTTTTACTTGGGATTATAATCATAAAATTTGTAGAAAAGCTTTGTGGCCTCCTCAGGGTATATAAATCTTGTTTTATTTTTCATGTACTAATAGCATAGTGCATTTTCTCTCTGAACAAAAATGTCTCCATGTGCTTCAGCCTTTTGATTTCTAAAAAGCCTGTCTGCATTGTTATATGTGCGTATATGTGTATGTGCACATGTACAAATATAAATGCAGATATGTGAGTGTGTATTTACTATGGGGCAGAGTGAAAAAGGAGCTCATTCTTCCATACTGGGAAACAACTTCATATGAACCTGCTTTCTTCTGAGCCATTTTTATTGCTTGCTTAATTATCTTTATCAAGGTCACTAAATGGTAGAAATGCTGACAAGAAGGAATGAGGGTGCTTTACAAAGGAACAGTAAGCCAGGACTGCGATCGCTCATGTGCTCCCTTTGGGGCAGGGTGGGGGAGTTGGTGAACAAAAGCAACAGTTTCCAAGAACAAACAATGGCATTCTCTGTGACCTGGAGCACAGCGAGCAACCCTGTGTCCTCACACATCAACTCCCTCCCTGAGACCCAGGCTACCTTTTCCTCCAGCCACATCTACAACGCCAGCATCTCAGACACTTTGGACATCTTGTTTTTCTTTTTGGTTTTAGAAAACATTCCTTATAATGTTGGAGGGGGGGGAGGGAAAGCACTTTATATTTTTTTTAACTAAAGAACAGCTCTAACAAATTTACAAATCTCTAAATACATGAGGGCCTGAGTGTCTTTGTTGAGCCTTTGATCTGGAATTGCTATATCTTCCTCTGACCCCTCAGTGAGGGTAAAGACAGGTCTTGCTTTGCTCAACATGGTCTCCCTTGCGGGGCCCAGTGCCTGGCATAGAGAAGGCCTGAAACAAACATTGTGAATCAACTGATTGACTGTAGTTGCAAACAGAAACTCGACAGTGGGTGGAGATTAAGTTTAGCCCATATAAGCATCAGTCAAGATCAAAACATAAATGCGTTTATGTTTGTGTCTCTTACAGATTTATTTCCTCTTGTTTCTCCTCTGAGAGCTTTGAAAACATTTTAAATTTTATGAGGAACAAATGACATGTCCCACTATGCCATCTCAAATCTTCTTTTCTGAATTCAGGTTTCGTCTTAATTGCGGAAAAAATGACACAGCTGCACTATAGAAAAAGTAAGCACAGAAAAGCATATTTTTAAAAATACCCATAATCTCACTGCCCAGAAACAACAGCCACTAAAATGTTGTTTCCTTCATAGTTTTCTGTATTTATGTCTTTAATGTATATCTATGTTCACATAATTGAGGTGTGTTGTAAATATAATTTCATATTCTGCTTCTTTCATGTTATTTCATAAGTGTATGCCAGTCATTAAAACTTCCTCAAAAAGCATAATTTTCATAGTCATGTTGTGCTCCACCATAGAATGATGCCGTGTAATCAAGTTAAATTCATTTCTCCATTATTGAACATTTAGATCATTTGGAACATTTTATCTTTATGACCATCTAAAGATAGTGTTTGTGCATATCATGTGCACATAATGTTTGTGCACAACAGATTACTTTCTTGGAATGGTTTCCTAAAAATAGACTTGACTATTTTTAACGCTTTTGGTTAAGTATTGCCATATTGCCTTCTGCTTTTATTGCAATTTGTAGATTAAACTTCTACCAGCAGTGAATGAGACTGTAACAGTAGCTGATAGCAGCTACCATTTTTTTTTTTGATATCTTATGTACCAGACACAGTGCTAAATGCTCTATGTGTGTCATATCATTAACTGTAATCATACCAATATGAAGTAGGTATCCTCTCATACCTATTTACAGATGAGAGACTGACAAAGAAGTTGCATAACTTTTCCAATGTCGTAAAACTGGATTTGGGATCCAGATGATTCACCTCCAGAACGCTGGCCTTCACCATACTGAGGGAACAACACTGAAAGGTAACACTATATACCTAGTATTTTGATTCTTTGCTAATTTCATGAAGGAAAAGACCGTATCTTGTTTCTAAATTTCATTATTTTAATATTAGCAATTTTAGGTGCTTTCTTATTATAATTATTAGCCAGTTCTATTTCTTCTAGTGTAAATTGTCTCTTTCTATCATTTGCTACTTAGTGACTCTTCTCTTTTTACAATATAAACTTGTTAAATATTAAAAATATTGTTTTTCCTGTGCCTATTGGTGGCTAAAATTGCTCCTGTTTGGCATATAATTGTATTAGGATATTTTACCTTGTGACAGTTCATTTTTAAGCAGTCAAATATATTATTTTTCTTTGTGATTCATTCCATCACTAATTTTATGTTCGAAAGTAGTTCCATATCCAGATATCTGATATTAACTTACATTTTCTTTAAAAACTCTATCCTTTTCTTGTGTTGATCAACCAATCTTTCTAGGTTGTTTACCTAGAAAGTCTTGCTAATTGCCTCAGGTTTGGTCTATTTGTCTGAGACCACACTGTTAGAATCCGAGTGGAAACAGATCTTTTCTAACATTTCTGTTACTCTGAAAACACAGTTCACAAAAATTTCAAGACAGCAACTTTGTCTGCTCCATCTCCCCAAAAGAGGAAAACCAAGAAAGCATAGATACACATTGCTAATGATCATTTGATACAGAGGATTGAGTTTTGGTCCTGGGCATCAGTGCCCTTTTCTGGCACTGAATTCACTTGGGTTGGTTCTCAGTATATGCAGCCAAAAGACTAGAGTTACTTATGAGGTGTCAGTTTTTGAAATATAAACCCTAAAAGGACATATTTCCAATCCAAGAGGTCTGCCTTTTGTGCTAGATCACTGTAGAGCAGTCTTTGTTTACAAAGCATCACATTATCTGGCAACAAAACCTCCTAACAATCAAGCCTCCTTTCATTTTCCCAACACTGTTTGCTGATAATTCTTCAGAAAAATTTTGAGATTTTTTTTCATGCTACTAATTTATGCCAACATAAATGGGAGTCTAATATTCTGTTTAAAAAGAAGTGTAAACATATTTTGGGGATGCTTCTCCATTCACTCTAAAATCTAAAGTCTGAAATTATTTACATGCAATTTTCAGTGATTTATTAACTAATTATAAACTGAGGTAGGGCTGATGTTGAAAGAGTAGATTTGCTATTGGTTCCTCAACTACTTTAACTCCCAGGAACAGAAAACCTACAATTATAAACAAGACATAGGCAACCATGGTAACAGATCTACTTTTCACAACAAATACACATTTTTTTCAAAAACAATTAATGTTCCTTAATGTTTGACTTATTGTTACAAGCACTTCTAATGGTATCTGTTACCTTCTTTTTTTTTTTTTTAATATTTATTTATTTTGAGAGAGACAGAGAGAGAGAATATGAGCAGGGGTGGGGCAGACAGAAAGGGAGACATAGAATCTGAAGCAGGCCCCCGGCTCTGAGCTGTCAGCATAGAGCTTGATGCAGGGCTTGAACCCCAAACCACAAGTTCATGACCTGAGCCAAAGTTGGATGCTTAACCAACTGAGCCACTCAGCCAACCTGGTGTCTGTTACTTTAGAAATAAATGTCCAGGTAAATATGGATCTAGATGCATTAACTTTAAGTTAGTTATATAGACCTCGGTTATATTAACTTTAGACTTGAAAATCTTGTGACTATGTTTTGATCCAATTTTAGACTATGTTATTATGCACATACCTTTTCAACAAACAGTTAATCTGGAAGTTATGCAATGATTTATAATGCATGATGGGATATTAAGCAATTACTATTTGAAAATAATAACTTCAGTGGAAATCCAAATGGTTCTCCAAATATGAGGAACAGTAAATCTCCTCCAGCTACTTTTCATACCATAAGACTGAAAGATATTTCACAAATTATCTGGACTGACTTTGAAGCAACTGCATGAAATAAAAATTATTACCCAGAATACCCTAATTAAAAGTGATTATTCATACCAACAGCTAAATTTATTGTGCACCTACTATATGCCCGAGATTTTCCAATCAATTGGCACTGATTTCTCAGGTACTATGTCATTCTCATTTTATGCTCAAGAATACTGAGGCTTAGAGCAGTCAAATAACTTGTTCAAAGTCAACTTTTATCAGAAAGTCTGTTTAAGACAGACTTAAACCTGTCCTGTCTGAGTTCAGGAGCTGAGCTCTTACCTCCTATGTAATAAATAAATATCAACCACATTCTGCCAACCCATCCTAGGTACACGATTATTAAAAAGGCTGGCTCTTCCATTATTCCTGAACTTCATTTAGCCAACATAGTAGTCAAGATATCTGAGGAATTGGACCCCATAAAAAGATGCCAGGAGTGACCCAATTAGCCAAGAACACCTATTTTTAAAGGTAACTAAGAGTGTTTGGAGGCCCTTATTTTTGAAAGACTCTCTTTCTGAATAGTGTACCACTTTTTGCATAGAATCTCTTCTGTGTGAGAGTAGAGGTCAAAATAGCCTGCAATGGCTTTTAATGGGCACCTTCTTTTTTGGGACACATGGAGTGTCCCCATGTGACTAATTTGTAGCCATTCTTTTTTTTTAAGATTTTATATTTTAAGTGATCTCTACACTGAATATGGGGCTCAAACTCACAACCCCGAGATCAAGAGTCACACACTCCACCAATTAAGCCATCCAGGCACGCCTATAGCCATTCTTTAAGTAAAGAAATAAATTTGGACCAAAACTCTAAATACTAAGGGTACATTTGAGGCTTTTTGATGCTTATTCTCCTTTGCCATGAAAATATTGCCAATTTCCTAATTGTATTAATGTACTATATTATAAATGGTACTATATATATAATGTACTATATAAAAAATGGTATCACTGGGGGAGAGCTGAATAATGGTAACATCAGGCCACTCTGTACTATTTTTTTGTAACTGCTCATGTGCCTATACTTCAAAAAAAAAAAAGTTTTAAACTATTGCCAAATTTCCATCTTGCCAGGGAAATGAACTTCTGGGCTTTGCAGCTGATAACTTTCATCCAGCTAAGGTCCCTCTTGGGGTATTGACCATCACTTTGAAGAGGCACTGATCTATGAAATGGGCACAAATTGTTATCATAGAAGGACCAACAGAGCATATCCATAAACCTGCATAGAGGGTCTACCTCATGTCCTCCTCCTGGTATGTAGCCAAGGGCCAGGGTGTCTCTGAAAAGCTTCATTAGAAATGAAAGTCAACCTGTTGAGGAAGACTCTCAACTGCCTCTAGTGGCACTTATCCCCTGCAAAAAGACAAACTCACCAGGTGACAGGTTGAGTCCCAGACAGAGGTCTGCAATGAGCAGGGAGGAATTAGCCATGCTCCTTAGCTGGCTGCTGCCTTTAGATGTTTACTTATACACATCAGTGCCAGATCCTGACAAGGACAGATTACCCGAGTGCTGGCTTCTGGGAAGGGAACGTGCAGTGGAGAGAAGAGCAGAGCAGCCTCATTCGGGCAAGCAAGGCCAGTCCCAAGCGGAGCTCCAAGAGCCTACAGGGCCCCTGTCATCAGGGGGGACTGCTCACATGCTCACCCAGGAAATCTACTCTTTGTGAACCTCCTTGAGCTACTAGGAACATTCCCAAAATAAGACATTGATTTGAAGGACTGATGGAGGGTGAAAGAAAAAATTGAAGATCTGTTCGGAAGGCAACTAACTGCCTGAAACGCAATCTCTGCTTTTTGTTTGTTTCTTTGCCTAGAGAGAGAGGAAGGGAAGATAGAACCCTGATAGCTTCACCTAGTTAATGAGGCTGATCCTGGAAGTTCGTGGAACCCACTTTGGCCCATCCTACCCAGAAATGCCCCAGTCGGTATTCAGAGAACAGAACCTGTTCAAGGTGGTATTAGGAACAAGGTTGCAACTTTGAAAAGATAGAGCCCTCCACACAGCATGAATTCGGAGGTGGAAGAAGATCTGCTAAGGGAATTTGGGAAGACAAATGACAGGGCAGGGAATACAAGGAATTCTCGCACGAGCCATTTCATAGACAACCCCAAAACTGCCCATCCGTCTTCTGCCGTCAGCCTACCAAAAGCCTTGTTGGCGTCTCTGAAAATAGATGGCTAAATAAGCCTAAGCTTTTTTGGTTCATAGAATTGGTGAATCAAAGGGGCAGAAGATTTATCTCATGCCTCTAAAGATCATTTATAACTTGGCTAAGTGGCCCAGGATAAAACCACAATAAAGGTGATTCATGCAGGAAATCCATTCTGTTTAGGCAGAAATGAAAATTCACATTAAATCACCGTCCATTCTGTGCACGGGAGAATTGGAGTGAGCCAAGCTCAGTGGATTCCCAGGCACACTAAAGGCTGAAAACCCATTGTTCTTGGAAAATGGGGGAAATGAGACTCCTTTAAAGTGGGAATGCAGCCTCTGGCTCTGAGAGCAGGGAGGTACTCCTGACCAGGGTGAGCTGCCCAGTGGCCCTGCCATGCTGGTGTCTGGAACTATATTCCCGGATGGCAGCCAGCCTGGGGATCTATTCAATTACTGCAAGATCCTTGCCAGGAGGCTTTTATCAGCTGCACTATTTATCAAGACAATTGGACCCAGTACAAAAACCCACCTTTGCAAATTGCCATGAAAGGGCTGTCTATGTGGCTGAATCAGGGATGTCTGCTGCCTCTTGGCTTTTGGACTCAACTGTACAGTTATTGCATTTTCTCCTGGCTGGGATCACCTGAAAATATTGTTGTCCCCTATCCTTCACCTTCCCTTTTGGTCCAGAAGTCTAATGTATTGAGGGATAATCTAAGCGCAAAAGCAAGCTCACGGAGCAATCACACATGGGCCCATTATTTTGCACATGATTTATTTTTTGCGTGACATTAAAGTCTTCTCAGTCTCTTTCCCTAACCTTCAGCTAGAACCACACTTCTTCCCTTTTTCCTGCTAATGATCTATCAGATCTCACTGTTGGGCATTGGTTATGACCAAGTGAGATGATTTCCAAGCCCGCACCCTCGCTTTTCAGTGAGAAGTGGATTGATGCTTCATCGGAAGGCCTCAATTTTATTGTAAATTAACAAAAAAATGTAGAATATTTTTAGTACACTTAGTTTGGGATTTTCCTTCCCCATTGGTTCTTTATTAGCCTTTATTCATACAGTAAGGTTGTATGCAACTTAAAATACAGTTATTCAGTCATAATGAACAATACCTAATGCAACTCGGTTGGTAGCAATGGAGTCTGAAATGGAGATAATCCACGCGTACATACACATCAGTGTGGTACTTGCCACAAATCACTGGTGCTCCTCTGTTGTCGTGACTGAAAGCTGACAGTGGCCATTGTGACACATTCTAAAGGGTGGCCTAAGCAATTCATCCGGAGTTGTGATAAAGGTAGGAATTCCATCCATGATGGATTTAGCAAAAGCAAAACCTCATTAAAGTAAATCCCCTCCTCTGAAAATAAGTTAAATCTATTAACTGATTTATGCTCTTGTCAAAAGTGCCAATGTCCTTATAGGTGATGGTAAGCTATCTTGTCTATTGACAAACACTTGAAAACTGGATTTATATGAGAATCATTGGCTTTCTTAAAAAAAAAATACTTCATGTCTCTTCTTATGTACTGCATAAGGGACGCACCCTGCAAACATCAGCAATAAAGAAGGCTTATTTTATGGTAAAAGCAATCTGGTAGATTGTAGGTAGAACATTACATTTGTCTGGTCATACAAATCTTATGGGCACAAACTAAAACATACTGAATGCGTCAATTAACCAGAGTTCCTATTGGATTTTTTAAAAATAAAAACTGTTTCTCATGGCACTACAGTCAGTACTTTGATTCGTTCCCCTTTCAAAGACTAAGGGAAGGGATAGGCCCCTGGTAACAGGCTGTTGCCCATCAAACTAGATGGAGACAATTAATTTAATGAAGAGTTTCTATTTAGGAAGAAGCAGTAGGAGGAAAGGGCAACGGTGGGAGCTTCCACCAGGTTGGCTGGTGTTTTACAGGCAGGAGAAGCAGCTGGAAATTTGGATGATGGTTTTGAAAGCCTGATGATAAGGAAAAGGTCACTAAAATTGAAATGGTGGGTGGGAAAGTGGAGCAGACCAGGCTAATGTGGCAAAACTGAATCATCTCGTGTGTGTTAAAGCTTTTAAGGAACTCTTTTCTTTTTGCTTCAAACAGTTTGCTCTTCTCCCTAGTGACTACTGTCCTGTGAATGGCATAGATTATATGCCTCTTTTCTTCCACCTAAATCAATTCTAAAAGCAATTTTTTAAAGTTCAGTTTATATGATAAGGAATGTTCCCATCAGACCTGAGTCATATTGTGAATGTGTGTCTTTTGCTTTAGTGTGTAGTTTTTTTAAGCCAATGTTGTTCCCACACTACCTTAGAAACAATGTGTGTATTTACAAAAGTAACAAACATTGTAGCTTGGAAAATTCCTTTGGCACAGACAGGAGTGTTCAGCCACAAATGCTTCTGACTTAAAACCTGAACCAAATAAAACTTGACAGCAAGGCAAAATATTTTATAGGCAAAGTGACATTTTATAATAATGGAATAATAAATGCAGAAGGGAAAATGAACCAAAGCTGAAATATCATCTGAGATCCCCTGGATACTAAAGGGAGGTGAATCTCATTTAGACTTTTCCTGTTTTTATTACACTAATAATTATGTCTATGACTGAAGCACTCTTAAACTTGGAGAACTCCCGTATTTCTAATTACGTGGTCACATATCTCCAATCGCATGTCTCTATGAGATCTGGATGACGCAGTGGGAAGCCTTGGTCACATGGTAAAATGGATGGATATGGAAAGAAAAGTGATGGAAAAATCACAGAACCACTTGATCAAGCACTTCACTTTGCAACCAAATCAAGCAATGTTTATTTATTTATTTTTTTAATTTTTTTCAACGTTTTTAATTTATTTTTGGGACAGAGAGAGACAGAGCATGAACGGGGGAGGGGCAGAGAGAGAGGGAGACACAGACTCGGAAACAGGCTCCAGGCTCCGAGCCATCAGCCCAGAGCCTGACGCGGGGCTCGAACTCACGGACCACGAGATCGTGACCTGGCTGAAGTCGGACGCTTAACCGACTGCGCCACCCAGGCGCCCCCAAATCAAGCAATGTTTAAATCAACCTGATGAACATAATACAACCCAAAACCCATCTACAACTGGACATTAAATCACATTACAAATGGAATTAATAAAGACCAAGTAAGCTTACTTGCCAATCTCCTGTCTTCTACCCTACTACAAAAGTCAGCAACCACTGTTGATTTGCGCATTTAGGAAAATCAGCAAGGGTCTATCAACCACCTTTCTAGTCCATAGGACAATTGTAAAGAGGATACAAAACATTGATGTGTTAGTCTGGGAAAATAGAAATAGTCAAGGCTGGTTTTAACACAATTGGGTTAGACTAGGATTAAAAGAGAGCCAGGATTGCAAAGCAAGCTGGTGTGTGGATCTTCCCACGGTGCCAGGAGACATGCATCTGCCTTTCTTTCCTTTTTTTAAAATTAAGTTTATTTATTTATTTTGAGAGGTGGGGCAGAGAGAGAGGCGGGGAGAGTGAATCTGAAGCAGGCCCTGCACTGTCATCGCAGAGGCCAACACAGGGCTCAATCTCATGAACCATGAAATCATGACCTTAGCCAAAAGCAAGAGTCAGATGCTTAACCGACTGAGCCACCCAGGTGCCCCACATCTGCCTTTGTGTAAGCGTTGGTGAAGTGCACTTTGGGTTCACTCCAAATGGATGGACTCCAGGCTGGGAAAAGCCCACAGTCCTCATGTTCATCACTCAGAAATAGATATTTCCCCAAAAGAATGACCATGGTATAATACTGAAGAAACAAAACAAGGCAAACAAGAAACTTACAGTCATCAAATCACTAGATTAAACAATGACTTTAGCTAATGTATTATTCATTTGACAGACATTTATCACTTGGCCTACTTTTCCATGGTAATATATGGAGTGCTGGAGGACAATTGGAAATGATCTAAGCATCTTATCTCTGGATATTTGGTTTCATTAGGTCTGGAGTGGGGTCTAGAAATAGATCCTATTCGTTTGTTTGCTTGCTTGCTTGTTTTAAACTCCTGAGAAGATTCTAAGGATCCACAAGTTGGGAACCCACTGATCTGACAGAGGTTTTCAGTCTCTGTGTTGCCTGGTAAGTCAGAGCAGTGGGAAGGAACCAGAGCTGATGCAGAGAGCATTGATCACAGCTCCAGTCTCTGAGTCTGCAGGACAGCAGCTATAAAGTGTGTTGCTGGGGAAGAAATTCAGAACTTTTTATCCAAACATTACGTTACTATTTAGAAGCTGTGTGACCAGGAACAAGTAATTAAACTTCTTGAAGGGGTACTTATCGCACCCCCTTTCAGAGTTGTTAAACATTCTAAGTGAGATTGTAACAAGGCCTGCTCTGGTGCCTGGTCCATCATCAGGCTTAGTTTCTGTCCTTCTCCCTCACATAAGGTGTAGCCCTTCTTCCCCTCCTCCTTTAATGTTAAAAATTGTTTTCATTCTCCACAACCCAATCCCAACCTACATACTCCATGAAAGCTTTATGACACCTCCGCCACTCCCACCACCAAGGCTCACTGACCTCCCTCCTCATTGTACTTCTGTGGCCCTTATATTCAGGATCACATAATCTGATACTTAATTGTCCTCCAGTCTCTTCACGAGTATTATTTTAGTTTTCCTGGCCTGGCTCTCCTTGAGCACTCAGACAATGTTTTCTTCATAGAGGGGCAAAAGAATTCCTTGTTGGTTGATCGAAAGTACCTGTTGGGCTGCTTCCATAAGAGACATCTAATGAGGAATGGGAAACCCTCATTTTTCTGTTGACATAATGCAGTGGAGACCAGCCAACATTGCTACGGCTTCTGTAGGCATTAGTATTCTGAAATAATCATCAGAATGCCAGTCTCCTTCCACCCCCACTCACTTGTTTTGTTGGAAAAATGCAAAACCTGCATTTTCCATTAACCACATCTAACTCTATGCACAGAGTGAATGCAGTGTCTGTGTTTAGCATCCCAAATGTGATAATTATGCATTATACTTACTCCATGGCTAAATCTTACATTTCTGTACTAAAACACAAAGGAATGACTAAATACTCTAGTGTGTTATCTTGCCCTTCCTTACCATTGTGGGTTTTCTTCTTATCATCCAGATTGGCCCCATGCTGAAATGCGCCTGTAAAAATAAGTAAGAAACTTCAGATGTATACAAGACTTAAAAGGTGAGTGACGAGAAGAGGTGAATTGTAGGGACATCTGTGCCAGCAAACACATGAGCATATTGGAAAGAGGTAGCATTGTGTGTGTGTGTGTGTGTGAGTGTGTGTGTGTACGCCTGTGGAGAAAGCAGATTTTTTTTTTTAATGAGGAACAAAAGCTGGGTTATGTAAGCAGCACTGTTCAAAACAGCTTGTATAGCAAGAATGGAAACAAGGTATGAATATTCATAAGTAAAATGGAAGAAGTGTTCATTTGCAAGGAAGTGGAGATGAAATTCTGAATATTGTTTGACCACAATTTTACCCAGAAAGCTTTGGATGTGTAGATCACACAATATGTCATACAAACATAAAATCAAC
Organism: Neofelis nebulosa; assembly: GCF_028018385.1. Lineage (NCBI taxonomy): Eukaryota > Metazoa > Chordata > Mammalia > Carnivora > Felidae > Neofelis > Neofelis nebulosa. The sequence goes on from NC_080785.1 coordinate 41,932,265, forward strand.
TAACCCCATTGCCTCAATATTCCCCTTCTTCAATACACTAATAACCAGTTTATTAATATTTCTACGTGTTATTCAGTCAGGTTGTCTTGATTTTGATTCTTCCACCTCTGGATACCTAAAAGTGAAAGAAGAGAGAGATAATAAAAATAATCATATACAAAGATTAACTCCAAATGAATCAAAGGCTTAAATGTAAGCCAAATCTATAAAATTCATACAAGAAAACATAGGGATGAATCTTGGTTACCTTGGATTGGGAAATGGATTCTTACATATGACATCAAAAACATAAAAACAAGATAAGGAAAAAATTGATAAGTTGGACGTTACCAAAATGAGAAACTTATGTACTTCCAAAAGATACTATCAAAAAGGTTAAAGACAACCTACAGAATGGGAGATAATATTTGAAAATCATATATCTAATAAGAGTCATGCATCTAGAGTATAGAAAGTACCCATGGGGATTCTGTATGGCTCAGTTGGTTAAGCATCCAACTCTTCATTTCAGCTCAAGTCATGATCTCGTGGTCTTGGGATCAAGCCCTGCATCGGGCTCCATGCTGACAGAGCCAAGCCTGCTTGGGATTCTCTCTCTCCCTCTCTCTCTGCCCCTCCACTGCTTTCATGCTCTCTCTTTCTCTCTCTCAAAAAATAAAGTATATAAAGGACCCCTATGATGCAATAATAAAAAGTGAATAACCCAATTAAAAATGGGCAAAGTATCTGAGTAGACATTTCTCCAAAGGAGATATACAAATGGCCAATAAGGACATGAGAAGATGCTCAACATCATAGGTCGTTATGGAAATGCAAACCAAAACCATGAGGTACAACATCACACTCACTAGAATGATAATAATAAAAAAGTCAGATAACAAGTGTTGGTGAGGAAATGGAGAAATTACAACCCTTATACACTGCTGGTAGCAGTTCCTCAAATGGTTAAATATAGAATTGGCATTTGACTCAGCAATTTCACTCCTATGTATATACCCAAGAGAAATGAAAACATGTCTATGGAAAACATGTCTATGGAAAAACTTGTATACAATATTAATAACACCATTATCTATAATAGTCAAAAAAATGTAGAAACAATCCAAATATCCATCAGCTGATGAATAGATAACAAAATGTGGTTCTTCATACAATGGAGTATTATTCAGCCATAAGAAGGAATGAAGTACTGATTACATGTTATATCATCAATGAGCCTTGAAAACGTTGTGTTAAGAAGCCAGTCACAAGATCACAAATCATGTGGTTCCATGTATATGAAATGGCCAGAATAGGCAAACCTCTAGAGATGAAGAGTAGATTAGTGGCTACTTAGGGTGGTAGAGTGCATAAAATGGTGATAGCTGAAAAGATAATGGGGCTTCCTTTTAAATTTTTATTTATTTTTGAGAGAGAGAGAAAGAGAGAGCAGAGGAGGGAAGAGAGAGGGAGAGAGAGAATCCAAAGAAGGCTCTGCACTGTTAGCACAGAGCCTGATGCAGTGCTTGAACTCACAAACAGTGAGATCATGACCTAACCTGAAACCAAGGGTTGGACACTTAACTGACTGAGCCATCCTGGCTCCCCAGGGGCTTCCTTTAAAAGTGATGTAAAAAAAAAAAAAAAAAAGGGGGCGCCTGGGTGGCGCAGTCTGTTAGGCGTCCGACTTCAGCCAGGTCACGATCTCACGGTCCGTGAGTTCGAGCCCCGCGTCGGGCTCTGGGCTGATGGCTCAGAGCCTGGAGCCTGTTTCCGATTCTGTGTCTCCCTCTCTCTCTGCCCCTCCCCCGTTCATGCTCTGTCTCTCTCTGTCCCAAAAATAAATAAAAAACGTTGAAAAAAAAAAAAGTGATGTAAAATGTTCTAAAGATGACTGTCGTAATTGTTGCACAACTCTGTGACTATACTAAAAACCATTGAATCGCATACTTCAAATAGGTGAATCATATGGCATGTGAATTATGATTTCAATAAAACTGTTGCAAAAGAAAAAAAGAAATGAAGAAAGAAAGAAGAAAAAGGAAAAAAGAAGTACTCACCATGATCTTGGGCTCTGTTAGAAGACCCAAACTTTTTATCAAATGAAACTCTATCAGTGAAATTATCAATAAATTGAATGATAGGAACAACATGAAAAGAAAATGATCAAATGAAACTCATTCCAACCTCTAATGCATTCCCTAAGTCTTATGTACTGTCATGTAACATTTTAATGATGGGGTCTTAAGCAGTGATATTTTTCCCCCCTCAAGTAGAACTTTGATCCCTCATACATTTGCCTTGAAAATTGGAAGACTCAAAGCAAAGTTGATGTCAAATGGCAGACTATATTATAGCATTTGTCATAGTATTCAATCTGTGGAGCTTAAGTTTGGTAGTATTTTTCTTTTCTATATGAAGCCAAGAACAAATTGAGTAACCTTCCAGAATTTGATTAGGAAATCAGTGGATCAAAGTTTTAACTTTAGGATGAGGTACAGTAAGGGCAAAAATTAAATACACTTCAACCTGTTCACAGGATTTAGATAATCAGCCCAGAACTGATCTGTTGCCTCTGTTTTCAAACTGCATTCTATGGATCCTTCTGTGGAGGAGGGGATCCAAGGAGGGTGTGTTCCAGGTTTCTCCATCCAGAGAAGCTCCACTTCTATCTGTTCTAAATGTAGAATTTCTGCTTAACAAGATTCTATGGCTAAACAAGTGTTGAAACATGGGGATCTAGATCATTTTAATTAACAGAAGCATCCTGAACTTTCCCAGCCTCACAAAGATTTTGTAAAAACATGAGCCCAGCTTCACTCACAGAGGAAACGTCACCAGTTCACAGAAGACCTGCCTCCTGTAAAGGACTTCCCACCCCAAATATTTCTTGGAGTCTTCTGGAGGCATTTTGTACATGTTCAAGAACAGGTCACCATTTATTCACTCAACAAGCATCAGTTCTGTGTTTGGAACAATGTAGTTATCTTCCAGCAGTCAGGTAAGGAGTTTCTGCCCTACCCTTACCCTGTCCTTTGTTCTTTTGGTCAGGCAAGACTACCACTTTTAACAATGAGGGAGAGATCATCTTTCCAGTCCTTTTTCGACCAGCTATTGATGAAGAGATGCCATAACACCTGGAGGAAATTAGGATTCTCCCTAATCCTTTCAACACAAACATGTGACAACAAGATGTTCTGGCTGTTTAAAAAAAATCTAAGGGGAACCTGGCTGGCTCAGTTGGAAGAGCATGCGACTCTCAATCTAGGGGTTGTGAGTTCGAACCCCACGTTGGACATAGAGATTACTAAAAACGAACTAAATAAAAATACAGTATACAATTCAATGTGTTCTTTTTTAAAATCTATACTGCCTTGGCTCAGAGATAAAGCAAGATTTTTTATCACATAGCTTTAGACTGTGGAGTGTGAAAAATTAATGAAATTTCATTGTAGAATAAATGGGCTTTTGAAAATCTAACTCAAAATGAGCCATTGCTGGTTTCATGTGGCATCTAACTAGCAGTTTCTGACGTGGCCTTGTCTGGTTTCTCACTGAAACACCCATGGAAACTCAGAGAACAGCGAACCCTCAGACAGACAGCTCACCTATTACTAGAGTATGTATGGTACCTGCACTAACTTAATAGTGGAGTTAATATTTGAAGAGCCGAAACCTCCTTTGGGGGAGCCAACGTAGTATTTTGTGACTGAAAAAGCTTCATCCCTCCCACCCTGCCTCAGAACCTGAGTCTCCCTCAGTCATCACTTGGACAAGTGTTCTGCCTTTCTCCCATCAGGGAGGCCAAAACCAACCTTTTAAACCAACCTAGTTAGAAAATACTGGGTATTTTGATTTTTATCTCTGTATTTATATTTTTGGCAATTGCTTCTATATGCTTTTGGCCAGTACTATGGTGAAATTATCTTAAGTTTAAATTATGATAGAAGGAATTCAATTTTGTTCACTGATGCATGTCCATTACCTAGAACAGTGCTCTGCAAAGAGTAGACAATTAATATTCATTGTTTGCATATTCATAAGTAATTAGTTTTAAAAAGTCAATAGGACCACAGTTAACTTCTAATCACACTTGTGCTTTAATTTTTGAAGAGAATTTAGGCACAGAATTCTTTAATAATGGTTAAATAATTTCATAAAGAATTTTATTATGAAATTCACCAAGAGCTGAGAGAAATAAAAACCAGGAGTTGGTTGAAAGAAGGAGTAGTCCATTGAACAGCAAGAGTACTAAAATAGCCTTTGTTTATTAGTGACCTTCAAGGAAACAGCCCTAGGTCCTCTCCCCGCCTACCAAAGCAAGTGTTAACAAGCCCACTCATTTGCCAGAGCAGAGCTGGGCTCCCAGTCAATGCCGCTGACAGTGGAAGGAAGAAGAAATAATTACTTCTTAAAGCCACACATTAATTTAAGCACTTGGGAAAATTCAGTTTGTGAAAAATAAAGAATGAAATGGGAACAAAAGAAAAACCATGTTTCATGTCAGAACGGAAAGGTTAGAGACAGAAACAGCGAACAGATTGGAGTGTGTGGAAACACAGTGAGCTGGAACCAGTGGGAAGACCAGCCTCCTGCTGCAGCATGGCTGGCATTCACCTCCCCACCTGTGAACGGGGACGTTACACTCTGCACACTGCTACCACCCGCTTTCCCTCTGTATAGACAAGGTGGGGGATGCTCACTAACCCCCTGGCAACCTACTTGTTTGAGGAAGGACGTTAAAATCATGACTACTGTTTGAGGGTTTGAGGGCACGTGGAGTTAAAGGCAGCTCTAGGGCCGTCTTTATCCTTCTCTTTTCAACCCTGCACCCAACTCCTGTGATTTCTATGTATAAATCACCTTCTTCCTTTACTTCCTCAGCTTTGAAAGATAAACATGAAATACTAGATTAAAATGTTTTTAATTCTGCCATTTAAAGGTGCTTTGGGGGTCGCCTGGGTGGCTCAGTCGGTTAAGCATCCCGCTCTAGCTCAGGTCATGATCTTGAGGTCGGTGAGTTCCAGCCCCATGTCGGGCTCTGTGCTGACAGCTCAGAGCCTGGAGCCTGTTTCAGATTCTGTGTCTTCCTCTCTCTCTGACCCTCCCCCGTTCATGCTCTGTCTCTCTCTGTCTCAAAAATAAATAAAAACGTTAACAAACAAAGGTGCTTTGGAATATAGGTTTTATTATTATTTAATATGGCAAGGCCGCCAGATCTGAAGTCAGCTGCCACTGAAAAATAGTTACACCTATAGATCCCAAGAGGCGGGGTGTGTCATGCAGTGGAGGGCTACATGGGGACGTGCCAGGGTCGGTCAGGAGGCAGAGGGAGAGGGGACAGTTGTGAACCAGAGCTTTTACTGTGATTTCTGTAGGAAGGAATGGGCCTGGCATTGTAAGCAGGCTTAGGATTGGCTAGTTTGGACAAATTCAGTGGGCTCTGGGGCACAGGGTCTGTCCCTAGTTGTCTGGTACCTCGTCCTGGAGTACTTAACGCAAGAGGATAGCGGCCCAAAGTGTGAAAGCCAGAGACAGGAGGTGGTGGGGGATAATGGCTCTGGACTGTTGGTTTGCATTTGAAAGGCATGCTCAATGTCCAGTTGTTAACTGTCTCTAGGTATTGGCTAGCCCTGGGAGGGATACTTCCTCCAGGGTCAGCCAGGCCCCAGATGTCAAAGCATCAGAATACAGAAAATAAAAGACATGTCTCATACAAAAGGCACTTGCATAGATTCAGTTTACCGGAGTAATAAACCCAGCATTTCAGCTGGTGACTTCCATTATGATGTGGAACTCCAGTATTGAAAGGTCGGGTTACCCATACATTCAAAACCACAAAAAGGGTTTCAAGTTGGATGGAAGAAACTACTTCTATTGCAAGGGAACCATCCTCATTCTTGCCCTGGTGATTTGCTCTATCTGAGTACTAAGAAAAATACTTCAGGAGGATGCTTTATGCTTTATTATTGACCATTAACTTGTCATACCATGAAGGAAAAGGATGATTTAGGACTGCTGATAAGAGCAAGAAGATTTTCTCTTTATCACAAGGTGGAAATCCAACCTAGTGCATCAATAGCAGAAGATCTTACCACTCAATAGACGTTCAGAGCCTTGCAGAAATGGACCTGCAGGAAATTACTTTCATGGAGGAGGAAAAAAAATGACATCGGGTTATTGGTCCCAAATGGCTCATCCTAACCTCCAAAAATAAAATACAGATGAAGATGTCAGGAGATAGGAGACATTCAACCACATTTAAACTAAGACTTTCTACCAGCCTATTATTGGAGTTTGGAAGGAATTCTCTCTAGCACTGAAGCTGATGGAATTGGATAGAAAAATACGATCAGCGACTCATTCAATGAATACCAGTTTGCCATAAGGTAGGAAGTGCTTGCCTTCATCTTGCACAGTTTATGTTCTGGTTACTAAAACCCAAAAAGGGGATGTATAGATTTTTCTTCCTCTGGGATGAATAGGCAAGCAAAACAAAAACAGAAACAAAATATGCCCATGGAAAAAAAGGTATTACCAAGGGATAAAGAATGCCAAACAAGATGTCAAGAACTCCAGAGGAAAAACAAGCTTCTGAAATGGCTTTATTTCAGAAACCAAAGGAAATTGTTAAAAACTGTCAACCTCAGCAGGATTAAAGGAGACATATCCTTCATGAGAGAGAAGCAGAAAAATAAAAAGAAATAGACGAGTCTGAGATGCAAAGGGAAACGAATAAGGAAGGTATTCAAGAAAACTAAAAATGTAACACCAGAACCGACACAATTACTGGGAAAGAACAACACTGCTAATTCAGAAAATCAAATCAGTAATGGGGCAAGATTAAGAAACTCTTCCAGAAAACAGAGAAAGAGAACAAAGAAATAAAAAATGACAAGACAGAAGATGATAATAAGTGTCTAGGACAGAAAATAGAGAGTTAACAGAATAATTATATGGTGTACCTGAAGAGAAATTAGAAGGACAGAACAAGAGCAAGAATCAGACACAAATGTATAAAACTTTCATAGACCAGAAAATATGGGGGTTTATCACATTTCTATAAACTTACATACATTTTGACAAAATATTTGCTTTACAAGAACTACAGGAAAATAAAAAATAAGCCTATAAATTGAAAAGTGGGTTATGTGCAAAAGATAAAAATCAGGTTGACCTTAGCCTTTTCCTCTGTGACACTAAATGCTGAAGACACAGTATTGGCAGAATTTTGAGGTAGAAAATTGAAATGTAAGAGATTTTCATATGCAGGATTGTCTTCTCACAGTGTGAGGTCAACACAAAAATATTTCCCCAGTTGTAAGGGCTCTGAAAATATATTATTAGCTCCTTACCTTTTTATTAAAAAAAGGATATATTCCTTCTGAATGAGAGAAAAACAGGAATAAAGAACTCAAGATCATAGATTTAAAGTCAGCCAATAATGATATGTGCCATTTAGTTTCAGTAACTATTGAAAGTTTAGTTACAATAGCAAACGAAATTCTAAAATAATTTTTGACAGAGGAAGATTTATATGACAAAACAATAATTTAATTCCCAAAATCTTTATAAAAAACTGTTTCAAAACCTAGGAATTAGGGTGATTATGGTGGAGAAAAAGTTTTCTTAATTCCACATTTCATTTAAAAGGACTCAGAGGATTGCTTTTCATTTTTTAGTTTGATGTAGGAAGATTATAGTTTTTTTATGTTTATTTAAAGAAACCTTAAAGATGGGGTGCCTGGGTGGCACAGTCGGTTGAGCATCTGACTGTTTCAGCTCAGGTCATGATCTCACAGTTCATACAATCCACCCTTCGTCAGGCTCTGTGCTGACAGCATGGAGCCTGCTTGGGATTATCTCTCTCCCTCCCTCTCTGCCCCTCCCCTGCTCGCACACACTCTCTCTCAAAATAAATAAATAAACTTAAAAAAGAAAAAAACGTTATGGGGTGCCTGGGTGGCCCAGTCAGTTAAGCTACCAACTCTTGGTTTCAGCTCAGGTCATGATCTCATGGCTTCATGGGTTCGAGTCCTGCATCGGGCTCTGTGCTGGCAGCATGGAGCCTGCTTGGGATTCTCTCTCTCTGCCCCTCCCCCACTCGTGCTGTCTCTGTCTCTCTAAAAATAAATAAACTTAAAAACCTTAAAGATAACTAACAGCAACACAAAATGACAACATATATTACCTTCAAATCAGTGAAGATAAGTGCAGACATATTGTGATGTGATCCTAGTTTTAGTTATAAAAAATGTCTAGGAAAAATGTATGTAACATGTATTTTTTTTTTCAATTTTCACCGTTTCTAAAAGGAACATATATTAATTTTAAATGTAGAAAAAATTTTAAAAGAGATATCTTTCATATATAAATGAAAAGAAACTCATTGGCATTTTCTAACCAGTTTCTTTGTTTGCTCTGCACAATTCACCATCAGAACTGTCCTTATGTGCAGAATCAATTAAACATCCCATGAGAAAATGGGCTTAGTGAAAACTTCCATCTGGACTTTTGGAACAAATAACCTGCATCACTTTAAACAATGATTTGCATATCAAACATTGTTTGCACAATATTTGAACTGAGGTTACATAGAGGCATCTTTTTTTTAAATCCTAGAAAAGCAACTATTCACGTACTTTGATTAGATAGTGATCTCTTTGAAGCCTGAGATTTTTTTTTTTATTCCCACTACCCAGCCCAGAGCCTGGTTATATGTTTGTCACATTCAAGTGAAATGAAATGACATAAATGAAAATATCCTGCCAGATGATTGTTGCTGTCACCATGTTCATTCCCATTATTGATCACAAGGCATTGATGTCACAGCCTCAAACTTCTTTAGTTGCATTTTGGGCCATTCCAAACTATTTCTCCCTCCATATTTTTGTAAAGTTTACTCACACCTGCAAAACCCAGGTGGTGTTTGTTACTATATATGCTTTTAATTACCAGTTGCTTAAATGAGCCGTAGTTGTGAAATTGCATTTTCTGCTTAAATTTAAAACTTTTTTCCATCATCTGATTTTTATTTAGGTCCTGACTTTTCTTCCCCCAGGTTCTATGGATCTGCATTAATTTTATTTTCTTTGGAAAACTTGTTGAAGCTAACAATTTAAACATGGCAGGCTTTTTCACACCCCCAGGCCTTTGTTCATGCTGTTCACTTGGCCCAAGTGTCCTTCCCACCCCCGCCCCCAGCACTTTTATACTCATCTGAATTTAGATATCACTTCCTTGATTAAGCTTCTCTTCCACCTATGGGTTTCCATTGCACATTGTACAGTCATCATAATGTTTATCAAGTAGTGCAGGGCCTGTGTCCCCTCTGTACCAGACCCATTCTTAGAACAGTATAACATGTGCATTTGATAAACCCAGTTTATGTAGAGTTGTGTGGTATGCCCTCTCCCAGACTCCCAGGATGTGACATTGAACAGGTAATGAACCATGACATGGTACTATCTTCAGGGAGCTCCCGAGCTTATCTAATAAGATAATGACTAGTTTTGACTGAGCCATGACCAAAATAGATGGAATGATATACGTAGGGTGTGTGTGTGGGGGGGTATCTACTTAAGATAGGTAGTCAAGGCAGATCTACTTGAGGGCAAACTAAGGCCAAGGCCTAAAGTACAAGAAGGAGCTAGACATGTAGAAACCAGGCAACTGCCTTCTAGGCAGAGAAAAAAGCACGTGCAAAGGCCCCAAAGAAGGTATAATCTTGCCCTGTTCAAGGAAAAGAAAAAGCTTAGTATGTCTCAAGCAGAGGGTGAGAATCTCCCACAAGGGAGAAGAGTGGCATGAGTTGTCACTTAGGCAGAGGGACCCACGTAATGATGGCCCTGCAGTCAGTGGGAAATTTTGATTTAATTCCATTAGTCATGAGTTACCATTCAAGTTTAAAATAAGGAAGTGCCATTACCTCATTTCTGTTTTTAAAAGAAATGAGAATTCTTCACAGGGGAAGAAAATTGGCATGAGAAGTGTTTTGGGTGGAGAGTAGAGCCATTTACTGAAGTTGGGAAGAAGGTGGGGCAAGGGGTGTTGATGTGATTGGGTTTTAGACACAGTATGTTTGAAAGTGGAAGAATCAAGTAGGCAGGTGGATTTATGAATTTGCAGTTCATGAGAAATGTCTGGCTCAGAGATTTAGTTTGAAAGATATTCTCATATACATGGTATTTAAGGCTATGGGATTGGAATGGATTACTTTGGAAGGAATGGAATAGGACCCAGGCCAAGTCCTGAGGCAACCGAACGTTTGGAGGTCAGATGGAAGAGGCAAAACTAGCAAAAGAGCCCAAGAAGGAGGGGTCAGTAATGTTGGGGAGTGTGATTTGAAGGAAAACAAAAGGAAAGTATTTGAGAAAGAGCAAACAGCCAAGTGCGTGGAATACTGCTAGGAGTGCAGTGAATGAGGACAGATTTCCTTCTGAGCTGATACACCCCAGCTGGTTGGTGCCCTTGTCAAAAGCAGTGTCGACAGGGTGGCAGGAACAGAAGTCAGATTGGAATGGATTGTAAAGGAGATGGAGGTGAGGAAGGAGAGATGATAAGGGTGTAGCTTTGAGAGAAATTTTGCTGTAAAGGGGAGCAGAGAAATTACTTTCTGCCTATGTCTATAACACATACAAGACGTACATTTTGAACACACTACAATACTTCTTTTTCAAGACTACTCAAAATATAAGAAGAATCAATAGACCAAATAGGAATATTTATAATAAATGTGTGAGATGGGAGAAGTCTTCTGTTAATCACAGTACTTTTTTGTTAATTTCTGTTCTATCCTACACAGCTAAATAAATAATAGCTGACAACTTAGGAGCAACTGAAATTTGCCAAATAAAATAGATTATTTTATTCAACACTCATAACAACCCTATGAGGAAGGTACTCTGACTATCCTGTCTTATAGATGGGGAGTTCAAGTCTTGGAGACTTAAAAGATTACATTGGACCACAGACCTAATAAGTGGTAGAGGCATGATTGGAACCCAAGTTTTGACTTCAGAGTCTGCATTCCTAAACTTAGCAAAACAAGAGTTGGAGATAAGAAAGAAGGTATTACTGACACAGGATAAAAGCTAGAATCTAAGCCATCCTCATTTACAGAGAAATGGTCTTTCACAATTCACTCATAATTTTGGTAAGAAGATGAATGTCTTTGTTAAATAATCTTCGGAAGTAATTTAGATAATTCTGTGGGTGGCTGAGAATAAACAAACAGAAGCCTTTGATGTGATCCCTCTGCCCCCTTTTTTTTAAATGCAAGCAGGACAGAGATTTAGGAAATACCATCAATGTGCCACTAAATCTGGAATATTTAAGACTGAATATTCTAAAGGTCTCTAAGAATATGCCCCAGACATTCATAAAGGAAGTGTCTGAGTAAGAGTAGTACATCCTTTATTTACTGGGTTTATGAAAATGTGCCTATAGCAATAGCTTCTAGGTACGTTTTTTAAAAAGTAGGTTCCCCAAACATTTGACTAACCAGAACCCACATTTCATCAGTGTATAAGGCAACATCCAGGCAGAAAAGTTGAGTCTCATGCATGGCCTAAAGAGATCAGCAAATGCATAGAGGTAAAGAAAAGACATAGGTGAAGTGTGAGCCAGAATAGGATGAATGCCCTCTGAAAACAGAATCCACCTGGCTCTCCAAACCAATGGCCGCCCTAACTCATTTACAGAGCAAAGAGACACAACTCAACTCTAAGAAATGTTTAAGGCCACAGTCATTTAGTCGTCTATGCATTTAGTCATCTTGCAAATGGTTTTGAGTTTTTCAAAGCACGTCACGGTGCAAAGAGGCAGTTCAAGCTCTTGAGGAATTTATGATCTTCAGGAGAGATGAGTTCCTTGGCTTATCTGCCAAGTGCCACAGGAGTGACAGATACCAAAACAGGGTGGTTGTGAGAATAGAAAAAAGAGTAGTGAACAGTGTCAAAGACTCTAAGGCAAAGGTGTAATACAGATTTAAAAAAAAATCACAAATTTTAAAGGAAATATGTTGCCCACTATTTAAATTGCAAAGAAAAGAATTAAAACAAACATTTAATTCATTCTCAGCACTGATATTTCTGGGTATGCATTTGTACAGTTGAAATATGTAATGTACATTAAAAAGTCTATCTCTTTTTCATTCAGTGATATGTTGTGTTTCATACCACATTATATAATTTTCAACATCATTAAAAATTCATCTTATATACAGGCCATTTTAATGAGTATTTAATACTCCATTATGTGGTTAAACTACAACTTATTTAGGCATTGCCCTTTTTTTGACCATTTGAGTTCAATGCAACTTTTGAGATAACTTGAGATATACACTTTAGTGCCAACCATGTTTGTCTTGCTCTGATTATTTTAAGTACACATCACCAGAGTGAGTGAAACTTCTGGATCAAAGGACAGGAACATTTTTAGGGCTTTAGTTAGATGATGTTCCAGGAAGATTACAGCAATTTTTACATCTTCAAGGAAACTCTAGGTGTGTCTGTCTCATTAAACAATGGACTACCATAATCATCACTTTTATATATATATATATATATATATATATATATATATATATATATATATATATTTAATGAGTAAAACAATTACTCATAGTTATTTGAAATCTTTGGGTTCTTTGTTTAAATTCCATTAATATTCCATAAGCCACCTGCATTTTCCCTCTTATGAATAATCCGTTAATATCCCTTGCTTATTTGCTTTTTGGAGTTCTAGTGTTTTAATGATGTGTTTGAGTTCATTGTATATCAAAAATCATAACCCATTATCATATCTGTAACAAATATTTCCAAATATCTTCCTCACTAATGGTTTGCCTTTCAATTGTCTTTGCTTTATGTCAGCAGGATGGACAGAAGCAGAGGCAGAGATGCCTTAAAGCATTTGATGCCTTTGGGAGGTGGAGGGTTCAAGGTGAGTGTGGAGTTTCTGGACACATGTGTATCCCTGTCCTGGCAGATGAGTCTGAAAGTGGCTGTGAAGAGCTGTGTATGGTTCATAGTTTGGATTATTGTTAGTATACAATGACAGACAATTGGAGGCTTAAAAGAAAAAAAGGAAGTGATGTGATCAGACCTACCTCTTAGAAACAGAGATCTAATGGTTGGAAGAAGGGTGGGTTGGAGGGGGAAAGGGCCTTACCAGTCTGTTCCTGGACTATTGAAGGAGCCTCTTTGGTGGTCTCCTTGGTTTAACTTACATGACTTTGGGGTGCCTGGGTTGCTCAGTCAGTGAGCGTCCAACTCTTGGTTTCAGCTCAGGTCATGATCTCATGGTTTGTGGGTTTGAGTCCCATGTGGGTCTCTACACTGACAGTGGAGAGCCTAGTTGGGATTCTCTCTCTCTTCCTCTCTCTCTGCCCTTCCCCTGCTTGTGCTCTCTTTCTCAAAATAAATAAATAAACTTAGAGACTTACCTGACTTTTTCTTTATGCTTAAATTTGAATATTTAAATTTAAGTTAAAATAAGGAATGGAGTATAGGATGGACATTTCTTTCTTGGAGAAAGAAATAAAATAGATAAAGATGAGTGAAGATCCCAATAAACTGAAAGTGTTTGTGGGGCCAACATTAAAGGAATACAGGACTTTCTTTTCCAACATGTGGTTGTTTGGTGGACATATTTGATTAAATCCTAGAAATTATGTAGAAAAGTAGGAGCGATAAAATCATAAGAGATAGGCTTGCCTGAGAGCAGAAGGCATCGAGTGCTAGAGTTTAGGATTATTTGTAGGTGATGGGTAACCTTTATGTGTTAGACATGAATAAGGTAGCTTATTGGGAACATTAACTTGAGAATGTGTAATATTGATTGAAAAGGGAGAGAATAGAAGCAGGAAGATCAGTCATAAGTTTATTGCTTTGGTACAACATTTCTGGAGGGCAATTGGTGATATGTAGCAACAATATAATACATCCATCTTTAAAAAAAATTTTTTTACATTTATTTTTGAGAGACAGAGAGAGACAGAGCGTGAGCAAGGGAGGGGCAGAGAGAGAGAGAGAGAGAGAGAGAGAGAGAGAGAGAGAGAGAATCAGAAACAGGCTCCAGGCTCTGAGCTGTTAGCACAGAGCCCAATGTGGGGCTCGAACTCACGAACCGTGAGATCATGACTTGAGCCAAGGTCGGACACTTAACCGACTGAGCCAAGCAGGTGCCCCAATACATCCATCTTTTGACCCAAGAATTTAACTCTTGGGAATTTATTAAAGAAATAATAGAAAAAGTGTTTAAAGTTGTAGGTGCAAAGATGTTAACTGAGCTGTCATTTATAATAGAGAAACAGTTTTAAAACTAAATATCCAACAATAATTCATAAGATGAAATACTATGTCATGACACAAATCTGTATTTACTAACCTTGAAATGGTTTCAAAATACACTTAAATGATGGGGCGCCTGGGTGGCTCAGTCCGTTGAGCGGCTGACTTCAGCTCAGGTCATGATCTTGCGGTCCCTGAGTTTGAGCCCCGTGTCTGGCTCTGTGCTGACAGCTCAGAGCCTGGAGCCTGTTTCAGATTCTGTGTCTCCCTCTCTCTGACCCTCCCCCATTCATGCTCTGTCTCTCTCTGTCTCAAAAATAAATAAACGTTAAAAAAAATTTTTAAAAATACACTTAAATGAAAGCAGAGAGATGAAAAACAGTATATTTAGAATGCCTCCACCTTTACTTTAATCATATATATCATCTCATCCTAGTAATCCTTGTAGAATTGTCATCTCAGTGGTGATTTCTAAAGCAAATATTATTTAGAATAAATTTCACCAAATAAAATGTTCAAATTCCTCTCTTTCCTTCCTATCAGGAATGGAGTAAAATGGGACAGGGGCTAGGGCCTCAGTAAGTCTGTGCCTAATGTTAAATTAGTGTAAGTTCCATGTACTGTACATTTGTAATATACAGTAACATGCCACTTCTGCTTCATTTCAGTAACTGCAAAGGCACTTTTCCCCAAATACCGTTTATCATCTGATAGCCTCCAACTGAAGTCTTCAACAGTCCCCATAAGGTCAGCTATAGAAGTGTGGCATGGATCTCTGTTAAAGCAGAACGATCATGGCTCTGGATTGAGAAATCTGCTTTCAGTCCCCATCTGCCACTTTATAGTGAATTTGGCAAGTCACTTAACCTCTTTGAGTCTGTGTTTCATCCTTAAATGGGGATAATAAAATATCTTTCCTTTAGTTTATGTGAATTGAACACAAATAAAATCCCTTCCTTGATTTAATTCTTGTCTCTTCAGACAAGGAAATTTAGACAAGGAATATAAACACTGGGGTAGCTTGTTTTATTTTTTATCTTAATTAAAAGTAACATATCCACAACTCATTGTATACAATGCTGAAATGTTTCCTTTATAATTAGTCTTTTTGGAATAAAACATAGATTATTTTCCCCAAATATCACAAACCTTTCCTATTTTCATAAGTGTACATGCAAATTAAAGAGGATCTCACCTTAATTATAAGTATTTAAGATAACATAATTATGTTACTCACGTAACCTACCTCAGATTTATATTCAAGTCCATAGTGTATTTTCCAGAAAAAAAGGCCTACCATCTTTAGGTTCATCTAAAACATTTTGCTCGGGGAAACAAAATGCTATTTAAGATTTTTACTGTCAGGTAAATATATAAAGAATCCTACTTGGTTTTTACTTTCCCCATTCATAACCTAAATACTAGGCTTTTTAGGAGAACAAATACACATGCTTGCAAGTGAGTAATTACTTTCTTGGTCATAATGCTATTGTATTAACATGAGATCTAATGTTATTCCTCCAAATTTAACCCAAAAACTTAGCAAAACTTTTTTTATGCACGTCTTAAGAGCCATATCAAGTCCAAAGCCTTAAAATTGGCAATGAACAGTAAAATTACTACCATATCTCTAAATTATCTTTTCACATTTCATCCTTCCACCCCCTTTTTTCCTTTGAAATAAAAGAAGAAATAAGGTCATGTTTGGGGGCAAACAATATAGGGTGTTGACAAAGAACTGCAAAAATTGGGACACTGTCTTAAAATAAAATTGATGTCATTGTGGATGTTTGAGAGTTGAAAGTAACCTTCAATCAATCTGGGGCCCTAAATCCAAAAAAATCAATGTATATAAAACTACAGATGAGCTAAGTTTTTGTAGGTATATATGTCCTTGGAGAGACCAAGTTAGTAGGTCAGCTGAGGTGTGCTAACCCCTGAATTGTATGTGGTGACCCAGGAGGGGAAGTGGGAAGATGTGATTATGATTCCTGGAAATGATGTAAAGAAAATTGTGGAAGAGCATAATGGTTCAGAGTGTCCATTTAATGTGTCATGTGCCTGGAAAAAGAAGACAGTGTTTTAGGAGAATTCTGAGTGGTCTCTGGAGGGTACAACTGGGTGTTCTATAGACCAAAAGGAGAGCTTTTTAAAAATCCAATAAAATTTTTTTTTTTTTAATTTTAGAGAGCACCAGTGGGGGAGAGGGGCAGAGAGAGAGAGAGAGAGAGGGAGAGAGAAAGAAAGAAAGAGAGAGTATCTTAAGCAGGCTCCATGCTCAGTGTGGAGCCTGGCACAGGACTCAATCCCATGACCCTGGGATCATGAACTGAGCTGAAATCAAGAGTTGGACACTCAACCGACTGAGCCATCCGGGCACCATTAAAAATCCATTTTAATGAAGCATAATTTATATACAATAAAATTCACCTTTTTAATTTTATTTTTTAGAGAGAGAGAGAGCACATGTACATGCATATGAGCAGGGGAGGGGGTAGAGGAAGAGGGAGAGAAATAACTTCAAGCAGGCTCCATGCCCAGCACCAAGCCCAGTGCAGAGTGCGGCTCGATCCCACTACTGTGAGGTCATAACCTGAGCTGAAGCCAAGAGTCAACACTTAACTAACTGAGCCACCCAGGCGCACTCCATCTTTTTTAAAAGTAAAGATTTTTATTTTGAGATAATTGTGTATTCACACACAGTTGTGAGAAATAATACAGAAATATTCCTTGAACCATTTATCCAATTTCCTCCAATGGTGAAACTATAGTAAAATATTGTATGGGAGCCTGGGTGGCTCAGTCGGTTAAGCGTCCGACTTCGGCTGAGGTCATGATCTCATGGTCCGTGAGTTCGAGCCCCGCGTCGGGCTCTGTGCTGACAGCTTGGAGCCTGG
Source organism: Neofelis nebulosa (assembly GCF_028018385.1). Lineage (NCBI taxonomy): Eukaryota > Metazoa > Chordata > Mammalia > Carnivora > Felidae > Neofelis > Neofelis nebulosa. The sequence goes on from NC_080785.1 coordinate 41,949,435, forward strand.
AGCCTGCTTCAGATTCTGTGTCTCCCTCTCTCTCTGGCCCTCCCCCGTTCAGACCCCCGTTCAGTTTTGCTCTGTCTGTCTCTGTCTCAAAAATAAACATTAAAAAAAATAAAATATTGTAATATTGTACTATTGTACAATTGACCTTGACTATATCAATGTCAAAATCCTGGTTGTGATACTGTATTGTAGTATTATTATAAAATATAGTATATACCGTACTGTACTATTGTATACTGTGTAAAAAAACCAACATATTGACATTGACACAGTCAAGGTAAAGAGCAGTTCTATCACCACAAGGATCCCTCATGTAGTACTTATATAGCCATCCCCCCCAGCTTCCCCCACTTTCCCACTCCACCATCTCTGACCCCTCCCAACCACTAATCTGTTCTCCAGTTCAACAGTTTTATCATTTCAGGTATGGTCTTTAAATGGAATCAGACAGTGTGTACCCTTTTAGGATAGGATTTTTTTCACTCAGCATAATTCCCTGGTAATTCATCCAAATTGTTATGAATATCAGTAGTTCATTCCTTTTTACTGCTGAGTAGTATTCCATGATATAGAGGACCACAGTTTACTTAGCTAATCATCCACTGAAAGGCAGAATGTACTAATTTTAACTTTGTGTTTTTGATGAATTTTAACAAATTGATACACCCATGGAATCATTGCCATAATCATAAATGGGACATTCATACAAAAGAAATGAAAATATATGTTCACACACACATTATGTGAATGTAGCAGTTTCATTCATACTAGCTAAAAACTGGAAGCAATCCAATGTCCAACCACAGATGAATAAATAAAAGAATAAATAATGATATAGCCATACAGTGCAATACCACTCACTCAGAAAAAAGAAATGAACTACTGGTATAAATATCATACATAATGAAAAAAGCAAGACCTAAAAGAATATATGCTCTATGATTCCAATTATGTGGATTTCTAGAAAAGATAAAGCTTTTTTAGCGTCAGCAGATCAGTGATTGCCTAGGGCTGGGAGGGATGAGGGGAACGGTTGACTGCAAAGGGGCACGAGAAAACCTTTCTTGGTTTAAGAGAACATTTTAAACCCTAAACTGGGGAGAATCTGTTGCTCAGAATAGAAGGATGTTACTTTCACAGAAAACAAGGAAGTGCTGAGAAATAAATTTGTTTATGGAGGATGGTAAAAAGAGCACAGTAGGGAAAATAGATGCCCAAAGGACCAAAGTATAGAAGAATAAAGAACTCCAAAGGTGAAAAGAGTGGAAACTTGAAAGAAACTTCTCAAAGCTTCAAACTACAGAAAGCTGATTGGAGCCTCATAACACCAGGGATGTGAGCCTCACCTATTTGACACTGAGTTTGTAAGATGTAAATTTCCCTTCTTGATTTTGTGATCTTTTTTTTATTAATAATTCTACACTTGTAAAAAAGAAAAAGAATTTTTATTTTTAGAGACAGAGTGTGATTGGGGAGAGGGGAAGAGGGAGGGAGGGAGGGAGGGAGGGAGGGAGGGAGAGAGAGAGAGAGAGAGAGAGAGAGAGAGAGAGAATCCCAAGCAGGCTCCATGCTCAGTGTGGAGCCTGACATGGGGCTCAATCCCATGACCCTGGTGATCATGACCTGAGCTGAAATCAAGAGTCAGACGCTCAACCAATTGAGTCATCCAGCTGCTCTGGTTTGTGATCTTTACACAGCTGTGCTCCCTGTTCTTCTTTGGGTCTGAAGGAGAACTTAGCCCTGTATATGCAGAAGCAAAGAATGTGGAGACTGCAGGTGTGGAAATTCTGCAGGAAAATTGACAGGAAAATTCTCTCTGATTCCACTAATTGGTAAGACATGAAATTACCTCCAATAGCAGAAAGCAAACAAGGAACATTTTCTTTGCTTTTCTTGGGACTCTTTCATGACAAGATACACTGTGCTATTTTCTACTGATGCCCTGCTGGAAGCCCTCTCTACTCCTCCCAAAAGTATGGAGTGCTGACATAGTAAATGGCATGCCCAGATGGAAATAAGCCCTTTAGCCTAATACATATCCCCAAATCCCCTCTACCCTTGAAGGAGACAGTACTTCCCTGGTTGTAGAGAGAAAGACTGGAGCATAACAAAGACAATAGGACTGGAGGCATGAGTTCAGTCTGAAAGAGAACATAAGAACAGATGTCCAAAACCAGGTGAGAGTAGGGGTGAATACTAATGCCAGGGGGCCTGGAGGTGGGAGAGAAGTAAGATATGGTTACTGGGATTCAGAACTGGGGAAATAAACTAAAGTAAATAGGAAGCGAGAAGGAATCAAATTAAGTGGGGAGGATTGCTAGGAGATGCTAAAACCGCTGGTTAAAAGATCATTCTGGAATAGGATATTTGCACAGTGTAAAGTATCCTATCACAGATTTCTTATTACTTGTAAAGGGAAAATTTACTTTTTCACTGGAGTTATTCACTTGGTGGTGACATTTCCCAGGCGGTTACAGTTAGTACCACCAAGACTGGCATAGACTGACAATGCATATACCAGTGTGATGTAGTGTCGAGTACCCATATCGTTCATGAAATGTTCTTACCAAAAATGTTTAACCTGAAGCCCTAATCCATATAGCAAAAAGGACAAAGGATAAAGGGGTAAGTGAAATCACACCACAAGAGACAGACAAATCCAGAGTGTGAGCTATTCTCTAAGAGGGTTTGCCTGGACCCCACACCTTATTAGTAACAGATTAGAAATACAGGTTCTAGATAGAAAGAAGGGGATATTTTGCCTCCTAATACTGTAGGCAATAGATAAAGTGAATGGATGAGTTAGAATCTGGATGACCAAAGAAGAAACCTCAGTTAGACCCTGAGACCCAAAGCTTAACAAGAAAAAAATTGGAGGTTAAGACCAGGGTCTCACTATATAGCATTTATAGAATAAAAGTGAGAGGAACTAGTGAATCCAAAGACTCTGATCCTTATCATGGCAGAGGAAGCCACTTAGTGGGGTGTTTTCCAGAACCCTGATCTGTTCTCACCTAATCTGTGGGTGTGGGGAGACACTGATGCCTGACTGCATCAAATTCAAAAAGACTTAGAGAAGGTGAACCAGGGTCTTTGGTCCCAGAGATCAACCACATAAACACAGACATGACCTAACAGTAACATAACAAAGAATTTTGCCTTGCAATTGGATCAGCAATGAGATAGATGCATTCGAAAAATAATTGACAAGATTTAGCTGTATTGTTTGTAATGGTTAATTAATTAATTAATTTATATGACAACTGATTTTTTTTTAAGGATCAAGACTGGTGTCCTTCAAGGGAAAGATGGTTAAGATGAGAGAGATTTGAAACCATAGGATTTGAAACCATAGAAGTTAGAGTAACAGAGAGCATTTAATCCTCAGGAGAATGTTTAGATAGAATTCAGTGTCTGTCTTCAAAATCTGAAAAAGGGTATCTCTTAGAAGAGGGATGTGACTTATTCCATGTTAACTGCAGAGGGCAGAGCTGGGATCAAAGTGTACAAGGAGGTGGATTTGTCTAATTGCTGTGCAAGGAGAGACACAGAGTTCCCTGTTTACTCTTGGAACAATTATGACAGCTAACATTTACTGAGTGCTCATGATGTCTGCACTATAGTTGAAGTCTTTATATGTCTTAGCTAAAAAGTTGTGGATCAAATTCATAGTTACCATTACAAGTGCTCATAGCATCATTGGTAAAGGTTCCTTTTACTGGCTGCTTATTAACTTATTTCGTTTGGATACTTACCTATTTACTGTTATTATATCATTATCATTTTACAGATGAGGAAGGCTGATTACTTTTCTGGAATCATCCTACTTTAAGTTATTGGCTTATAATGATCTGGACCCAAGTCTTCCTGCTACTAATATTGCCTTCAGAGGTTATGCATATAATAAGAGGTCAGATCAGGGCTGTTCATTAGAAATATAATGTGAGCCACTAATGAGAGCCATATGTGTAATCTTACTTTTTCTATTAGCCACATTAAAAATGTAAAAATAAGCTATTGAAAATATTTTAATTATTACATATATATGTATTTATACTTATATTTTAACCCAATACAATAACCCAACTGACTCATCACATCTTAAACTATTATCATTTGTTCAAGTGATGTAATCAACACAAAAATTATTAACAAGGTATTTAGCGTTCTGTTTTTCACACTAAGTTCTGTGTCTATATTTTCATAACATCTCAGGACTAGCCACATTTAAAGTGATAGTTGCTCGGGGCTCTTGGCTGCTAATGAGGAGCCAGCACAGGGTTAAAATTTAAATCTCTTGGCAGGGGAGGGAGTGGGATTGCAATTTAAAGAGGACCTTTACCTTCCACCTTATATTCCAATGCCTCCTTGCTCCTGATTTACCTCCTTTGCCAGTTTGAAGTAACAACTGCCTTTGTCTTTTCTGGTAGAGCCAACGTATATACTTCTGAATTTGGAGAGAGCAGGTGTTTTTCCTGCAACCTTCCAAGGACTGTCATTTCCCTTCTGGCAGCTACACTGGGAGTTCATTTGTTTGAATTTTGCTTTGAAAGTCACAAAAGTAGGTTGCATTAATTAAATAACGTACTCCAAATACCAAATTGGGGGTAGAACGTCTTGCTTTATGAAAAGTTATGCAAAATTAGGGAGTCCCTGGTTTAATTGATTAGAAATAAATAGTGTAAATGCATAGGTGACTATAAGAGGGAGTAAAGGTTTTGTTATTTTTGCCACGCTGCTCACGGGTAGAGGCAGAGCGTCAGAACAAACACACCAGCCTCTTAAAGTAGCTTTAAAACAGCCCACCGAAGTTTCCCCTCGAAATTCCAAACCAGCTGCCAAAAATGAAAGCTTATAAAAAGATGCCACGCGCTCTCGGCCTCCCGGAGGTGGCGCTATGACGGTGACGGAGTTAATTAGTGCCTGCAAAGCGCCGCGTGTGAGCTCATCCGAGAAGTCATGCTCTGCACACATATTATTTATAGCCGATCTGAGGCGTGCACGGTGTTTGACATTTTTCTTCTTTTTAAGTAGGGGGACTTCAAAAAGTCGTGGACATTTCCCTCCACCCTCCACCCCGCAGGCAAAGTGCAGTAGGCAGGCTCCAGGGCGCGGGCGGGAGGTGAAAGCGCCAACCACGCGTGCCGGCGTGCAGGTGCCGGGGGCGGCGGCGGCCACTCTGCAGCGTCCGCTCGGGAGGAGAGTTCGCGGTTGATCTCGGGATGCCTTGCAGATGCAAAATGTGTCTCTGGCCAGCAGGAGGAAGGAAGAGGAAGTGAGAGCAGCGGCAGCCGGCGGCGCAGCAGCCGGCGGATCCCCAGTGTAAGTGCGTGTGCGCGGGCGAGGATGGGCACGGGATAGAGGCAGAGCCACCCATACGGCCGCGGCCCGTAGCTGAGGGACAGAGCTTCTGGCCCCCCTTCAATGGTCACGGGTCGCCAGAGCTCTGGTCGCACGGAACCCTCCCCGCCACCGCCGCTGTCCTGCGACCCCGGGCAGGTTCGTAAAGTTTCCTGGATTGGCGCCGCGCCCCGACTCGCTGACCTCAGCGCGGCCGGGGAGGGAGCTGAGGCTGGGGCACTGGAGGAGGCGTCCTGTTCTGGGGGACTCTGGGCGCCGCGGAGACACTTTTGTTTCCTCCCTGGGGGCTCCGCGGCTGGAGCAGGGGTAGCCGCGGCGCTCTGCGGGGCGAGGGCTGCGGGCGCTCCGGGGCGCTCAGCAGTTGGGGAAGTCTGGGTAGAGCCGGGCGGCTGGAGTGGGAGTGGGAGTGGGAGCGAAGGGAGGGGGCGCGGGAGATGGAGAGCAGGGCCCGGGGCCCGGGAACCCGCGGAGGCGATTTGGCCAGGGCCGGCTGGTGGGGGCCGCCGAAGGACTGCGCTGCTGGCTCGGGGGGGACAGGGGACAGGGGAGTGTGGGATTTGGGGGCTTGGAGATCCGAGAGGCTGCGCCTGGGAAGGTACTGGCAGCTCGGGCTCCGGCTTTTCTCTGGTACTCGCAGACGGGAGGGAATCCCTTGGCGATCGCGCTCTTGGGAGGGGACAGCGATGGGCTAGAGGGATGGAGGGCCCGAAGGGGCAGGAGGAAGCGATTGGGGCGGCTGGGACCCTCAGGGGCGACAGTTAGTAAATACTCGCCTCCTGGGAACATGCCGGGGTCTCCCGCTGGGACTCAGAACGAAGGAGGCGGGGGCAGGGGGATTCTATGGGAGATACTGGCATGGAATGGGGGGGGGGGCACGCGGCGCGCCTTCAGAGTAGGGGCCAACGGAGCTTTGGGGGTCCTGGAATCCGAGCTGAGAGGGGCGGCGGAGATCGCTAGAGTAGCTTTGAGGAAGAGGAAATCTAGAAGTCTGCCAGCCCTGGGGTGCGCGCGTGTGTTTGGGGTTGGGAAGTCCGTGTTGTGTCGCGGGCGCGCGCGAGGGCGGCGAGCGTGTGAGCAAGTGAGCGTGTGTGTGTGTGTGTGTGTGTGTGTGTGTGTGTGTGTGTGTGATCGTGAGGGGCTCCGAGCTTGGGACTTCCCGCCAAGTGACCCTCTCCCGCTTGGGGGCCGGACGTTTGAAGTTGGCAATTCCGGGCAGAGGTTGTTGGCGGTGGGACCTGCGTTGACCTAAAGCTGCAGGGCTTGGCCTCCCCCAGTGACCTGGCCCTGGGGTCCTCTGGACAGCTCTTAGGACTCACTGAGCATATTTTGTGCAGCCCTGTGCCTCGGACCATGGGCCTGCTAACACCGCTGGCCAAGAAGGATGCGGACTTAATCCGCTGTATTTAAGATTTCAGAGAAGCTTGAGACCAGGGTTTCTGCCTCCGGAGGCAGGGACTTGCAGGCTCCCAGGTTATCGCTGCTAGTGGCTTGGGGCTAGCGGTGGAAGAATTTCGGAGGTTTTTGTTTGTTTGTTTGTTTATAAAATAAAAGTAATTAATGATATGCATTTATGCATCAATCATTTGAGGGTAACTTTAGGAACTAGAGGGGCATAACCCCACTGGGGTTCACTTTTAGATCAAAAGGCTGGCAGTAGCTATTGTTAAGGGCCTCTTCTGGTTGTGGTTTTTCATTTTTCCCCTCCATACCCACTTCCCAAGGTTATTTCAAGGATTTTTGTTTCCCAGTTTACAGAACTGGGGACTCAGAAGCCCAGATACCCTGCTGTCAGGTGGCAGACTTTTTTTTTTTTTTTTTTTTTTTATGGTTGCCCTTCTGAACTTCTGCTCTTTACTATGGTACATTTCCTATCTCTTGAGGGCTTACAGGTTAAATGTTGCCTTTTTTCCTAGTACATTTATTACTCAGATTTTTTTTTTTTTTTAATTAGATGGACTGGTTGTCTTGGGAAATTGTGAGGGAATGACTTGACCTGCAGTGTTGGAACTCTGCAGTGGGGGGTGGGGTCTGGAGGGAAGGGAACTGGGGAAAAAGTTAGCAGGTGTCCGGGAAGGGGAAGTCGTGAGGCAGTCCCAGACCTGGGTCTGGTGGAATTTAGGATCCCTTTTTGGGCTACAGGATGGGTAGTCCTGTTAGTGGCCATATCTTCACCCCCCGCCCCCATCCCCTTGTCCTATTCCTACTTTTCTTAAAACTGCAGCCAATCTGATTGCCTTACATTCTTCTTTTTCACCAAGTTCTTTCCCCAGGACCTTTGCATATGTTATTCCTTTTGCACAAAGAGCTTTTCCCCACATGTCCAGATGGCTCACTCCCTTGCACACTTCAGGTCTCTTCTACCCAGTTGTCAGCTTATAGGCAGCCTTTTCTGACCTCATGTAAAATAGCAACCAGCCACTCCATGGTCCTCTTAAGTAACTCAGTTCCGCGCCCCCCCCCCCCCCTTCAGCATTTGTTACCCCCTGGCATTACATATTCATTTGTTTATTTGATTATGTCTGTTTTCCCATTAGAATGGAAGTTCCATGAGGGTAGGGACCTTGACTTGTGTATAGGTCCAGAACCTAGACTGATGTACTGACCGAGAGATGCCTATTATGGGAAATATACCAGGCAAATATTGCAGCATCAGTGGCAAGTGAACCCAGGTAACAGGCTTTTGCTTTCTTTCTTTCCTTTGTCCTTCCTACCATGCCCAGCCATTCTTCTTGCAGACCTCTTTCTGCCCTGAGTAGACTCAGAATTTTAGCCTGAAGAAAGGAACAGAGAGGTGATTCCTTGAGAGAGTGGAAGACCAGTATAGTTTATTGATAACACGTAGCCACTTCTGATCTGGTGTTTGTTTTATCATATTCCTTGGAGAAAGTCTTTGCAAAAGTACGTGTTGCTTTACTCAAAGAAATACCCCCTCAGGAAGAAGGGCATTGCTGTGAGTGGGGTGAAGTCAGATAGCCACTATATCTTGTTCTGCTTTCCCAGAAGATGGAGGTGAAGGCAGAGGAGGAGAGGACGTAAGGAAGAAGAGAAGCAGCAAATGTCTAGGAGAAGAAAAATGAAAGGGAGAAAACAGATGAGGGGCTTCTATAGTGCTTCTAAATCATAAGCATTTATGAAATTACAGTATTGAGATAAGATAATACTTAAGTGGTTTAAAGTAATTTACCCCCTTTGGGTGTTTGTTGTGAATGGGTGGGGAGAGGTGGAGGAAGAGAGTGCTTTGAAGCCCTTGCAGAGAGGATGTGGCTGGGGTGTGCCAAGGGGCTCTACTGAGTGCACACGTTGCTTACCTTACCATCTTTCTTAACACTGAAGGTTTAGAGCTAATCATTCCTATGGAGGACATTTCCTGTTCTGATCTAAGACACTGGGTACCCTTAAGGTTTGTAACAGGAAGCCTGCCACAACTTTTTAATGCCTGAAACCATCCAGGTGGGTAGTTTGGTTTTTAAGACATTCATTCTATTGAATTGGGAAAAGGTGGGGAATTACTAAACCCTGTCTACATCACAAAGCCTCAAGTGTTTGCTGCTAATTATGCAACTCCATCTCTGCTTCCTTCTTGTCAGCTAGTCTAGTATTTTTGAAGTTTGGGGTTGCAGTCCAGGAGTAGACCATAATATCAATTTATCATGTCCAAACCAGCAGTTTAAAACATGAAATAGAAGGGTACAATGGAAAATAGGGTGTTTTACAAAAGAGACACTGAATCTTAATGTCAAATGCGTTGCTTAAGGTTAAAAAAAAAAGTCTATTAAAAGGTCTATTTTAATAACTCTGGAGGCCCTAGGAATCTACATGTTCAACCAATTTGCCAGAGATCCTGATGAAAGTGGTTCACAAGGCCATACTTTAAGAAATATTTAGCTGCTCCCACCCCTTACCAATGCTATTGGTTTAATTTCCTGCAAGAGCTGCTATTTACAAATGTTCAATTAGATGCAGTGAAAGTGTTAGCCATTGACTTAACTTTTAAAATGCTACTGTTTATAGAACTTGATGATATGCCTGGCTGTGATTCTGCCATATTGGCAAAACTGGAAATCTGGTTGGTATGTTTGTCACTTACCGATATGGTGAGGCAGTAGATTCATCGGAAATAACTCTTTAACCTTACTTAGAATAAAATGAATGTATTCTTTTCTGGCCAAGTTTTAGTTTAGTGCTTTGGAGGTCTTTGGAAGCTTAATCAACTTTTCCTTTCATATTTTATACCCGGTATTCCCCATATGCCTATCTTAATTATTTTTGGACATTTGCAAAGACACTAGTCATCTTTTCTTGTGGCAGCCACGCTGCTGTGATACATAATTAGATAAAACATTTTATTTTATTTATTTATTTTTACGTAGGCTTCATGCCCAGTGCAGAACCCAGCACGGGTCTTGAACTCAGGGCCTTGAGATCAAGACCTGAGTTGAGATCAAGACTCAAGATGCTTGACCAACTAAGTGTTGGTTAAGGTACTTCTAAATAAAACATTTTAGAGGACTTGGGCTTGGGCCTGGCCAACCAAAGAAGAAAAAAGGGTGAGAACTTTAGCACCATCCGAAACAAAGATTTTAAAGACCAACCATCCAGGAGAGAGAGTGTGGCTCCCGTGAAAGGCATGTGGCCCCTGAAAGCCTTTGACTATGCTCAGCACAGCATTATTAGGTACAGCGAAGCCATCCCTGCATGCATAACACACAGAGGGGTTGCGGTTTTCAATCTCCTGGATAATTTAGGTCGTGGGAGTATTAACAATTCTAACTTATTTATAATAACCAGTCCTGAGGCCCATAAAACATTGTTAGGATCCGGGGTTAGGTTAACTGTGTTTTCTAAACTTTCACAGGATAAGTGCAGGTACAGTTTGACCAGAATTTTGTCACTGGCCTAAGGAAGTGAACAGTGAAGTATCCAATAGGAATCTGTGTGGGAGAGGGAACGCTAGCACATTAAATAGAATTAACCACAGCAACAACCTGGCGTAGTGCTGAGTGGAGAGATTAGTCACATGTATAAATAGAAGGAGATGACGATTCCCAGTCAGTGTTCTAGGCCCCCACAAACACTGATTTCCAGAATCTGAGCAAGATTATTATTGGAACTTCAATTTTAGGAATTGAGGCTACAGTTTTGGCTATTTTAGTTCTAACAGTTAATTCAGGGAATAAAACTTCCCTCAGTTAGAAAACGTTTACTACTTGCTGGACTCCAGGACTGCTGTGTGTTGGGTGGGTTGTCCTTGTTGGGTAAGGGACAGTGGTTGGAGGGTACCATGATTAGGTAAGCCCTGATTGAGCATTGCCTCAGTGGTCTTGGAGTCACAGGATCCGTGCGATATTTTCCTCCTTGCATCAAGAGCTGACACCCTTCTTCCCAGAATGCTGCTTTGGAAATGGTGGAGAATAGACAGCAGAGTATTATCCTACTTTACAGATGTGGCTTGGAGGAATGAAATGTCACAGGGATATTTGGAGAGTAGATCTGAGCTTTCCTGACTCTTCTTCCCCTGTTGGTCCTTTTCCGTGCACCATGATGCCTGTTTTGGTGATTTCCTGCTCTTGTTGGTTCTCTTGTACTAGCCTGGCCTGAGGCCAGAAGCCCCATGTTGAGCTAGGCTGCAGTGCATCCAGGGAGCACTTCCCTCCTGTATGCTGGTAGAAGTGCCCTGGGTTCCAGTGGATGTGCTTTGGGTTGCCATGGCTCCCAGGGATGTGCTTTCTGCCCCTGAGACCAAGTTTTGCTGAGTTGGTGCCTCTCTTTGGATATCTCATTCTGAAGCTAAACTAGTGGGGGGGACAGCATGCCCATCACCTAAGCTCATGATATTGGAGCATATAAGCCAGAATGGAATTCATTAATCAAAAATGAGAACAGTGTTTGCCAAGGAGAATAGACACATATTCTTTAGCGAACACTTTTTTTTCCTCTCTCTCTGTGGGTGAGTCATGGTGAAAGCAAAAGCATGGAACCAGTTGGTGGTGGGGAGGGACCGAACGGTGGTAGGGAATACATTTAACAGCATTTTCCATCTAGTCTTAAGTTTTGCTACTTCTGCCCCATAAATTAATACCAACTAAGGGAACCAGAGACTGGAGTCTTCAACCAGAATGGTTTTTCCCTTGGGTGATGCTGAAGCTACTGATTCTGTTCTTTTTCTCCTTGCAGGCTATTGCCCTTTATTTTTTTTTTTAAGTTTATTTATTTTTGAGAGAGAGAGAGAGACAGAGAGGGTGAGTGGGGGAGGGTCAGAGAGAGAGGGAGAGAGAGAATCCCAAACAGGCTCTGCAGTGTCAGCGCAGAGCCCGATGTGGGGCTTGAACTCATGAACTGTGAGATCATGACCTGAGCCGAAATAACCAACTTAGCCACCTAGGAACCTCTGGCTATTGCCAGTTTTATGTTGACTATATCAGGCAGTCTCAACCTCAGGACTCTTGACCTATGGGGCCGGATAATTCTTTGTTGAAGGTGCTGTCCTGTGCATTGTTAAGAAATACTAGCTTTTTTTGGCCTCTACCCTCTGGATGCCAGGAGCAACACCCAGTTGTAATAACCAAAAATGCCTCCAGACATTGCCTATTGTTCTTGAGAGGGCAGCCCCTCATCCCCCAATTGAGAACCATTGTTTTGTTTCCTTACGTAAATTAGACTAATTGTGTGCTGTCTGACAGGCTAGACTTTTGATAGCAGTTTGTAAGTGCCCCAGTTTTCTCCATACTGGTGAATTCTTAGACCCTGAGGTGGTGTATTCACAGATAGATGGCCTCACCCTATATGTTCTTTTATTTTCCCTAGATCTTCAAATTTCCTCTGGAGCTTCCTTCCCTCCTGTCTTACAATTGTCTTCCTAACCCAGCTCCCTTTCAAGTTTGAATTTCATGTGTGTTTCTTCCTGGTCTGCTGTGGCTGAAGAAACCTAGCAGCTCATGACTTTATGTTTCAGTTTCCACAGAAGGTCTGGAATTCTGGCCACTGGTTGCTGCCTTAACCATCACCTCTACCTAATGGGAATATGATAAACGAAATGAGGAAGGTGGTTAACAAAGCTCAGTTTGGCTACATTCAGAGGCCTCTGTCACAAGATTAAGGAAGTGTCTGTGTGGGAATGAGTTAACAGGGTGAAATACCTCCTCCATTGCTTGTAAAATGTACCTTGGCTAGTTGGATAGTAATAGATATTGATATTCCATTAGTGTGACCAGGACATTGTACTGGTCAGGGGAAAAGCTTTAAGGTACGTTTGTATGTGAAGTCCTTTCCCCCTCTATCCATTAGATTTCTGTCCTAATCTTGCCACATTTATTTTCTTATGTAATTATCTGTCGACCTTTTATTTACCTTCACTGTTTGGCTGCAGTAATAGTGCAGAGCATCATCTAGTGGCTTAAGCAATGTAGAAATATTGCTGGCTTGTATGCTGGCTATGTCTCCCCAAGGCAGCAGCCTTCTTATAAGTCACAGCCCTATGCCAACCCTCCACCCTTCCTTCCGCCCTTTGTGCCTTTTTTTTTTTTTTAAAGTTTGAAATTACGTTTAGAGAGCCAGCATTTTGTGCTATGGGGTTCTGTGGCTGAGCAGTACTAGATGAGCTATATTTTCCAGGCTGCTACACACAATTACCCTTAATTTTGAAGCGTAATGCATTTCAAAATATTTTTTTTTTCCTGTTTTCAGGCTCTTTAATCCAAATGCAGAGCCACAGCTGGCTTTGCCCGTGGCCCTGAAAAGGCATGTGGCTTGGGAGGTAGAGCTAGTGGAAGGACTTTGGTTAGATTGCGTATTTTTGGCCGAGTGAAGAGTGAATTCCAATCACACTCAGTAAGCCTGGTTTTTACTTGACTCCTGACCACCTTCGCCCCTTGCCCCGCCTCACCGTTTTTAGAGCATTTTTAGAGTAGACCCTGTGCCCCAGTTATTCCAATTGTGGGCCACTCTGTGGGAAGTGACTGAGTACTCAAAAATTTAGGTTTGGGGGAAGGGGTTGATTCTATCATACACTTAATAGTAAGCATGTGTTGTGTATGTATGTGTGAGAGAGAAAGACACACACACATACACATACATTTATGCAGCTCTCTTAATAATGAAAGGTCTTAGAAGTAGACACTTACTATATCAGCTGCTAAATCTTATTTTCTTCAGTGCTTGTCATATTTACAGCAAGTCAGTACAAATTTTGTTAAATCAGAACCTTTATCAAGGAATGAATGTTTCCATCATTTTTGGACTTACTCTACTGCCACGAAGTGACTTCAACTCATTAGAACTATTTTCTCAGTTACTATCCATTCTTCAGTGGAGAGTTTTGGGAAACATTTGCCTGGGTTTATATGAGAGAAGCACAATAAAGATTTATTTGTTAATTGTAGTATACTTTAAAAAATAAATGTGTGGCTTACACTTAAATGCATATAAATGTTTTCACATTGAAATATTGCTACACTTATAGCACCCACCATAACACATTATTTACATTATTCGTTCATTCATTCATTTGTTTATTCAGCAACCGTTTTAATTGCATTTCATGTTCTGAGGTCAAGGCACTTCTTGGACATTATAAGATCCACTTCATATGAGCCATATGGGAAGAGGGGCTGTGTGGAACACAGACCCATTAGCAGATAGTCATAATGGAGTGTGATGAATGTATGTGTAGAGTGTTTGCAGATCACAGAGGAAAGAGTTCACAATAAAGTAACTTTGAGAAAGATCTGGAAAGCTGAGTATTAAAAGAAAAAAAAAACACATGATATGTCCAAGGAATACATCAATCAGGATAGTCAGGAGAAAGTCTGGAAGAGGCCTTGTGTCAACTCTTCTGGGAGCTGGGCATTTAGATTGAATGGAAAGGAAAAACAAAGGATTTTAGGCAAGGAGAAGACACAATTGGAATTTGATGAGAAATATAACTGCCAGGGCACCCAGGGAAGGTAGATGAGAGGGGGCAGCAGGAAGGAGGTACCAAGGACAGACGGAAGCTGTAAGCTTCTTCCTTCTGCGGCTACCCAGAGAAACATGCAGTCTTAGGCAAATGAATAAATAAGTAAAGCAGCATGCTTGTGGTGTAAATGCAACCTGAAAACAGGTCTCTCTACCCTACCTTCTAGTCTGAGTAGTGGGCCATCCTCTTCCTTTAAGGAAACAATTTCCAGAGACAACCCCCCACCCCCAACCAAAGGCTGGATGGAGGTTGGAGAGAAAGGATATTGATATTGATATTGATGAAAACAAAACAAAACAAAACAAAACAAAACTTAGTGACTGATTAGTTTTGGAGAGAAGGGAAAAAGTAGGAGCCTTTGAGATTTAAAGCTAAATAAATAAATACTTGCTGGCTGAGGATTCAGGTATCTTTTTGACTTTATCAGCTGAATGACTTGGTGTAAGTTAATTATCATTCTCAGCCTCAGTTTTCGTATCTGAAAGGGGAGGTAATCTAAGTCCCTATCTCTTGGAGCTGCTGAGGTAATTAAATGTAATGATGATTGTAAAGTAGGGTACCCCAGAAGCAGTGCATTGGATTTGCTGTTGTTACTGATGTTACTATTACTAATTCAAATAGTTACTATTCAGGTTTTTTATTCAAATATCTTGCTAAAATCCTTTAAAGACATACATTTATTATTTCATCTTCTCTATGAGTTGTAAATAGCCCAGGAAATTCCTGTTAAGGTCCTGGCTAGACTGTTAGTTTGATTTATGTCTCTTTTGCTCAAGAACACAGAGAGGTAAGCTGCTGAAATACAGGTCAGGGGAAATTACGATCAATTGTGAATGAAAAGAACTGACCTAATGAATCCTGTTAGCAACTTGAGGTCCTCAAGTAAAAGCTCTTGTAAATAGATCTCTTTCTCCCATTCACTTGGAACTAACGTGGGGTTTTGCTGTGTTATTTTATTATTATTTTGCTTCATGTAGAGAGAATGGAGGTTGCTAATTGGGACTCTTCCCCTTTCCTTGATTCCAGTTTTCTGGGGGGGGGGGGGGGATGTTTGCACTTGCCCAGTGTGGACAGGAGCCCAGTGAGAAATGCCCCACTTAGTGGAGTACTGGTGGAAGAGCAAATGGCAGGAATTTAATTCAGTTGAACTGGGTTTCATCGGTTGTGTTGCCTATTAAGGAAATTCAGTGGTTCCAATAACACTTTGTAAACGTCTCTTTTTGAATCATTTGGAACATTCCAGTAAGTAGGGACCTATTAATGTTCAATGGCAGGTGGGTGGTAGTAAAGTGTTAATCTTTCTTCTTTGATCTGAACCTGTCAACCTGATTAGGAAATACTCTGGGGATTAAAACAGAAAAATAAAAGTAGGATGACTATAGTCCTGAGTGTGACCCAGCATCGATCTGTTGGCCCAGAGTAATGAAGCATGCCAACTCTCCCTTTCAAAAGTGTCTCAGGTTGGACAATTCATTTTATGGCCACCTAAGTAGAAGCCACCTGTTTCCATTTCTGTTTATTTTTTCTGGCTTTTCCTAGTTGTTTGGGTGACTTTTCTGCTTTATGTGCCTCCAGGAAGGCAACAACTGGCTTACAGACACACCACCAGCTCATTAAGGAGTAGCACATGTACCTGTCACTTGGTAATGGCCTTCACGAAGTGGATTGAAAAAAAAAACCAACCTCAATGCAGACGCTAAACTGCCATGACGTAGAAGTGTGCAAGAGAACTATGCGAAACGGAAACTGCTTCTCTAAACTTGTGCTTCGAAAGAGTGTGGCTTCCCCACCTCCCGTTGCTGTAGTTGTAGAAGTCACTCATATCCCCTCTAGATGCAAATCTTGTTTGGTATGTGACAAATCGCACCCTATTCTCAGTGTAAAATAAAATTTCCAGTCCCTATCTCTTCTCCCAAGCAGGGTGATAAGTATGGATGATTCAGGTGCTGGATTGTCACCTGTGTAGCAATACCTCTACACCGTGTATTAGGATTGGTGTGTAACTTTAAGTAGGATCCAATGTTAAATAAATGTTTAAAGACCCATAAAGAGATTTATGTAGTGAAACACAGATTTATAGTAAATAACTGGAGAATTACATTCAGAGCAAACTGCGTATCAGTTTAACTATGATTCAGACACCTTGATTTGCCCTGTACCCATTTTATGGGTGACGAAGTTTGTCTGTTAGAGAGGCTGGCTGCCCAGCATCATGCAGATCCAAATTCAGTGCTCTTTTCTGCAGCACACCAAATGCTAACTTTCCTGCTGCCAAGTCTCCATCAATTTGTCAAATTCATTTTTGCCTCAGTTGAACCTGTTACGTTGGGATGTTGTGTTGAGTGGCCATGCTACTTGGTGAAGGGTGGAGAACAATTTGCCATGAGACCTAGTGCCAGAACACAGTCAGGTGGCAGACTGTTCATCACCTGACCCAAGGGCTGACTGCAAGCAAGATGGCAGAAAGACGAGGACGGTAGTAGTGGATTCACTTATATTCCCGTGAGACATGATTCTGCTGTCATAGAAGTTGTGACTTTAAACAAAATTTTTTTTAATGTTTATTTATTTTTGAGAGAGACAGAGACGGAATGGGAGTGGGTTAGGGGCAGAGCGAGAGGGAGACACAGAATCCGAAGCAGGCTCCAGGCTCCGAGCTGTCAGCACAGAGCCCAATGCGGGGCTTGAACTCACGAGTTGCAAGATCATGACCTGAGCCAAAGTCGGATGCTCAACCGACTGAGCCACCCAGGCATCCCAGAAGTTGTGACTTTTGATGACTTGTTTAGAGCCATTTTAAATCTTTGAATATGCTACTAACAATTCTGGCATATGAAAGTGTCATGAAGCAGTCTGAGAATCGACGCCTGGAGCTGATCATGATAAGGCACGTGAAGGGGTACAAAAATATAAGAAGTCATCATGAAAATCTCCAGGTTTGTTTTTATTTCAAAATACATATTTTAGACAGTGAACAGGCTTTAGGGTAATCATTCATAACCAGATCAATGCAAGGCCCAGAGAAATGACATAATAGCAGTTGTAACATTGAGTTTCACTCTTCCCTCAAACTCTGGCAATTGCGTTATGTAGAGTTGGGCTCATCCATTAGTTTTTTGTTTTTTGTTTTTAATTTTTTTAATGTTTGTTTATTTTTGAGAGAGACAGACAGAGTGTGAGTGGGGGAGGAGCAGAGAGAGGGAGACACAGAATCTGAAGCAGGCTCCAGGCTATGAGCTGTCTGCACAGATCTCGATGTGGGACTTGAACCCATGAGACGTGAGATCATGACCTGAGCTGAAGTCGGATGCTTAACTGACTGAGCCACGCGGGCACCCCGGGACTTATCCATTTGAAGTGAGAAGTGCCAAAGAAGGTATCTAGTATCATATACAGGGAAGGGACACTACCACAGGACTTTAGTCTTCAGGGTACCAGAGACATTGGAACCCCTTATTTTTAGGAGAAGGATCATAGTATATTTGATGGTTACTATGGGTCTGATTTTGCCTCCAGTGTTTTCCTTTTAAAATACTTTTTAATGCATTTGTTTACCCACAAATATTTATTGAGGACCTGCCAAGTACGATGGGGTGTACTATGTGATACACAAACAGTGGTGAGTCTTTTTCCTACAAAAAATAGCAGACCTATTGCTGCTTTTAGGCTGCCTAGACATTCACTAGTGGAAGAAAGGTGCATTGATCAAAGGATCACACAAATAAATGTGACATTTAAGGTCCTGATGCTGAAGGGCTGGGGAGGAAAGACACTGATGCTAGAAGGGCCCCTGGCAGGGGATTAATGTTGTCAGAGAGGGCTGGGAAGAGGAGAATGGACTTTATTGGGAAAAGAGGAGTCTGTGCAGATGACTAGCATATGTGAAGAGCAGACACGGACGTTAAAGGAACAGGAGACCACAGTGCCCAGGGCAGGGAGCACTCCAGGCCTGGAGTAGACTGGGGAGGAGGGCTCCTCGGGATCAGGGGTTTTGGTCTTTATCAGAAGAGTGGTGGGAAGTCACTGGAGTGTTTTACCCGAGGGAGTGATGTGATCAGATTTATGCATTGCAAAGATCTTCCTGGTTATAGTAAGTTTTACATTATTTAAAGTTGGTCACAATGTGGATGCACTCTTACTATTTATTTATTTATTTATTTATTTATTTATTTATTATGTTTACTTATTTTTGAGAGAGAGAGAGAGTGGGGGAGGGACAGAGAGAGAGGGAGGCAGAATCTAAAGCAGACTCCAGAGCCCGACTAGGGGCTCGAACCCATGAACTGTGAGGTCATGACCTGAGCCGAAGTCGGATGTTTAACCGACTGGGCCACCCAGGTGCCTCACTACTTTTAGAATCTAACCATTTCTAAAAGAATCAATGTAGTCACTAGTGTCTCCTTCAAATTTTAAGCAGCAGTTTAACCAAATGATTTAACATGGATGTTGCACAGTGCCTCGTTCTGTGGTTCTCAGCCTTCAAAATGCTTAAGACTCACTGGGAACAAGAAACTGCATTTTAGCAGGTTTCTCAGTTGATTCTGATGCCAGTGGTCCCGACTCCACTTTGAGAAGCATTGTCCCCAAAAGTGCTAAGGAGTGAAAAAAGAATATAAACCTTGAGGTAAAACATTGTGAGGCTGCCAATAGAGGAGGGAGCCTCTTTACTGTCGGAGTTTTAACTTGGACCCGTTCTCCTGATACTGGAGGGATTTTCTTCTAGTGCACCTGAAATGGATTCTAAATCCTTTGAGTTTCTTCTAATTTATTTCCTAATCCTTTCATATGCAGCTGTTTTCTCAGATCTGTGGCTTATTCCCTCTGTGTCTCTGATATTTTACTTTACATTGTGTTGCCATTTAATAAGAATCTTTTTTATGTAAGTCCCAAATGAGGTTATAAGGCAGGGAGGCGGGGGGGAGGTGGGGGAGGCCGGCCAGATGAAGAGGGGCCTCAGAAGCCCCTGCTTGGCTTTGCTTACTTTGCCCTCTACAGCACCAGACTGAGCACCTTCTGCCAAGGTGAGACCAGTCTATAGTTACCATAAAAGGGGATTGTTTTCGGCTGTTCCCCAGAGATTAGGAGAGGCCAAAATTCTGGCTCAGGTGAAATCGGGCTGAAATGAATATTAAGGACAGACTTAGAGCAGAAAAGAAGTCACAGAACACATCAGACAGTTCAGCGGGTGCTCAGAGAGTAATGTGCCCTGGACCCATGTCTCCCTCTGGTCCACGTGACACAACTCAGTGGTCACCTCCTTGGGGAACCTTCTTGATTTCCTGGTATCCCCTCCTAGGACATGTTCGGTGCTTCTCTGTGCTGAGTAGATTGGCGGTCACGAAGGTACATATTCCCAGTGCTGAGCCCGTAAGAGCCACTCCGTGGTATGTTTTCAGAGAGAAGCACAATTATGTATGCAGATGAGCACTGTGTCCTACAGTCCTTTTGGGAAGAGCCCTTTCAAATGGCTTCTTTGTCCCTGAGTATGGAGCCCAAGGACACGTGGTTCAGGGATGTAACTCTCATTGTACTCATTTCTTCTGAAGACAACTGCTGCTGGAGGTCACTGTGATTGAGTCCTGGGCCAGACCAGATGTCAGATGTGGGGAGACAAATGGCCATTGGCTTTGCAATGCCCTAATCCTGTGGTGGCCCTGGTTACTGCTTTGCTGTCATTCCACTGTGCCCAAATGTACCTTGGATGTAATGAACTTTCCAGAGGAGGAAACCAATGTTTTGTCATTTGCGTTATTGTCTGCGAAGTATTTATACCTCATGTAGGTATTTATAATTCTCTCCTCATCACTGAAAAGCCTGTGGGGCATAGATATTAGAGACCATAACTTGTAAGAATGTAGAAAACATTTCTTGGCTTCAACCCTGAAATTTCTATCCTCTTTGTGCCTTCATCCCCACAGTTCAGCCAATGTTGAAGCTTGAGAGTTTTTTTCTCTTTTCCTTCCTCTTCAGTGCCTGTGGACGACCAGGCATTCGTGACATACACTGGGGGTTGGGATCCCTACCACATATGTGGTTACCCACATTTCATTTAGTACATTCTGAGAGCACCGTGGCCTTGATAATTTATGTTTCTGCACTCTAATTGCACATTATTTTTCTAGCAGCTATCAAAGGTTTCAGCTAGCAATTGAAACTTGATAAGTGTCATGGCTCTTCATTGCTGGAATGATTAATCCTGATGTTCAAGACCTGAGCCAAGCCCATTTCTTTTAAGACAAATAGCACACACACAGTAAACCCCAAACTTAAGTGTTCCGAGTTCACTCTGAAAGTAGAGCACATTCAGGCCTTTGGAACCGCATTCTCAGAACTTCCACAGCCCCTTTCTCCCTTGATAAAATGAGCAAACCAGTCTTCACTCTCCCAGTGTGGGGATTCTGCCAGTTGCTGGGTCTGTGTATTTCAATTATATATTCTGGAGCTGGAGACTAACCATGGGATGGGCTCTGTGACCCACTGGATAGACTGTGAGATGGCTCTGAGCTAAGAAACTCCATTGATCACCTGAACTCCATTTAGCACCTTCTCGGATTGGTGGGCCACCAGTGACATTTTGGATCTCCTGGAATTAGTGCCAATTCAGAGCTGGTGACTGGTAGTCCCTCGAAGGTCTGATTATTTCCTTTTCCCTAATTCACATTCCCCCTAGTGAAAGGCTGTAGGTCCCTTTGGAGGAAGGCTGGGAGAAAGATTAATAGTATGAATTTTTGGCAATCTACCAGGGTCCTTCCTCAAGGGGATCCAGTCTCGCCTTCATTTAAGGGGTTCTGGGCCTATAAATTGGTTTAAGCACGGGAATTGATGGAGAGGCTATGACTTTTTATGATTCAGGTTAGACTTTTGTCCCCTTGACTCACATATTCTCTGCTTCTACAGATTAAGTAAGAATTTAGTAGGCTTTCTATCTTTTTCACTTGCAGTTTACTCCAGGAGTCTCTGTGAATCCAACTATTCTGATTGGTCTTTGACGCTGCTGTCCATATGGTAACCATACTGCACTAGAAAGTACTTAGAGTCTTTGACTGGCTGAAGGGCTGACCTGTCTGCTCCCTTAGACACTTCAGTGAACTGGCTTGGGGAAGCAACACAGGCGAGAGCTTCGCAGCCACAATGATCGAAGTTGAAATTACTCATCATCTCCTTGCTATGGGCAAATTCATTAAGCTCTCATGACTCCTGTTCCCTCCTGTATAAGTGGAAATGGTGCTCATGTGTTGTCACAGTAAAATGAAAATGTCCCCAAGGAATGGAGTTCTTTGGGCTCCAGCAGGTGTGAAGTAGATATGAATGGGTGTACACGTTTTGAACCTCTTCTCCAAAATTGTGTGTTTAAGCCTGTTGGTTGGATGGAAGGGATGGAGTTAGGAGTCACAAATGGACTTACAGGATGCACTGTTTGTGGTTAGCTTCCCATTCTCTTCAGGTTTGCTGAAGTCCCTCAAGTACGGGCTCGATTTTAACTGTTGTAGGAAAAAGTGCCATTTTGTTAAAAATAAGTAATGCCTACAAAAGAATTTCACATTTCCTGTCCTCTGCATTAGGACTTAAATTTCAAGTTTACTATGTTTTCAAGAACCAGTGTTTGATTCCTGGGTCCTATTTTTCTGTCTTTAGAGAAATAAAGTCTGTATGGGACAGGTGACCTTCTTAGTACTTAGCTGATGCTGTGGAAAGTCTTGTTTGTGGACTCTGTTTGTGGACTTCATTAATTGACTCATTCTTCAAACACTCAATGCCAGGGAAGTGTGATACACAGGGAGGGACTTGGCTTCCTCCAGGGGACACCCATAATACAGGGTGACTAATACCCCCACGTAGGCACTGACCACTGTCACTGTTGGCCAAAGGCCTGCTTTATGGAAGATGTACTGGTGAGCTCCGTGGCTCTGGTGGTCCAGGCATGGAATTTGGGATCAAGAGGCCATGGTCTTGGTTCCATGGCTGCTAGGACTATAATCTGTGGCCTCCCTTGGTTGCCTCAGTTTCCTTAGCTATACTGTGGAGGGAGGCTGCTAGATACGATGGATCAATCCCAAGCAAAAAACCATGGAGCAGCTGCTTCAGAATCATCTCAGCAGTTAACAAAATTAAAATCTGGGCCCTCAACCTCAGAATTTCTGATTCTGGGCAGGTTCTGGAATTTGTATTTATACAAGGACTCCCTGCCCTGGCTGATTTTCATATGAAGCATCCTTTGGAAGGCCCTGGATGACTTCTAGCTTCCCCTTCTTCCCTATAGCTCCACTCCTCATCTTTACAACCTAACACCCTCTTAAATATCTCCTTCAGAGGGCCTTTTTGACCTCTGACTGATTGGCTCTTTATAGGGAATTAGGCCTTGCCTCCATGGAAAAAACAAAACAAACAAAACCCAAAAAACTTTAACAAGACTCATCACTGTGTACTTGTGTATGTTTTTGTCTCCCATACTGGCTCTGGAGCTTCTGAACGTTATGATGGCACTGTGTTGGCCATTGCATCTTCTGTGTCCTGCCCACTGCTTGGCGTGGAGAATATGCCTAAAGGGGGGGTGTTCACAGGGCAAGATGGGAGAGTGGGAAAACCGTAGAGTGGCTCCTTTCACGGCCTGTTAACACTCCTTGAAGAGGTTTCATGGATGTTTCCAAAAAATCACTCCAGCATCTTTGGGATTGCCCATTGAATTGCTTAATTTGCGTCGGCTCTGGCACCCAAATATCTGCCTGTTACAGAGGAGCCTGCATCCCTCCTTTAGCCTCAAGGCCCCAGGATGGACGTGGGATTGCTGAAAGAAGCGGGGACAAGGAGACACGTTGGAAACTGATAGCTTAAACTCAGGTGTTTTGCAAACACAGGGACTTCCGAGATATTAGTTGGCATTCGCCTCTCTTTACCTCCTCCCTTCCCCAATTGAAAAAGACAACCCACAATACGTGGGCCCCAATTCTCCTGAGGACAGAATGGAGTCACACTGAGAAAAGGGAAGTTGGTTTCCTGGTCGCCCTCCCACTCAGGAGTTCTGGGTGGCGCCATCCCACACTATTTGCATCACTGAACTATACACATTGCCAAGTCTGCATCTTAAATTTAAACATTTGGATGCTGGTAAAGAAAGCCTGAGGGAAAAGGTAACATTTCACCCTAAGCGGTGCGTAAGCACTGTACATCGTATGTTTTACTTCTGCTTTTGGATTAAGGACAGAACGTTAATTAAAAAGTAAAAAAGCTCATTTTCTGAGCAGCAATTAATTTGTGTTCACTCTGCTTTTCATCTGTCGAGTCTTTGAATTTTTGAAAACATAAAGGCTGTAAAAGATCTCCAGGGGTCTTTCCAATGTGCATTCCCGTCTGATTGTTTTGATCTTTAGGCTACATATTGACTTGGAAAAGGAACCAGTGTTATAAGAAGAAATGTCATCGCAACGATCTGGTTTCTGATTGTCCTTTGGATGGCGCAGAGGTGATAAGGCTCCAAGCATATGCTCTTGTTGTTTATTGGTTCTGCCCAGTTCCCGTCCAGAGTCCAGTGTTCCTTTTAGTCAAAACCACTAAGAAGCAACATAACTGGATTCATTAGCCTGAGTTCTGAACGCTCCTCTGAAGAGTTATTTTTGTATCATATAATTTTAATTTTTGGGGACAGGCTGTACCACTTTCCAGGTGCCAAAAGTGATCACTCAGATTTTTTTATTAGGTACTATTTTAGCTTCAAAAATATTTTATTTTTTATGGACTGCTTTGTGCCTTTGACCCAGTTCTCTTTTCCCTGGGATGTGTGCCCTAAGAGGATGACATTTATGTTAACAATACCTGGAATATTAATTCCTTTCAAATGAAATCACTGTCCCCATCCTCCTTCAACACACACACACACACACACACACACACACACACAGCTTCCCAAACATGCATCCTTCATACTGGTAAAATGTGTTTAGAGTACATATGGGGAAAACTGATTTTTCTCCCTTTTGCAGCAGGGGGAGGAATGTACAGAAGTCTTGTGAGAGGTAGCTGGAGTAATCGAGGGCCCCCAATTGGCAGACCTGGACCCTGTTGTCTGTATTGCTCCTTGTGGAGGGATTTTCATACTCATGGGGGCCGTGCCGTGAAGGAAGGACCACAGACAGACCCTGTAGAAATAAGAGAGTGTGCCGTTTGCAGAAGTGAGCTGTCAGCAGCCATCTCCTCTAACTGTAATTTGCTACAGCCTAGAAATGAACAAGTGACAGCTATTAAAAGGGCTTTAGAATAATTGCAGGTAAGGGTGAAGATATTATAGAAAAGGCATTTTATGCCACTTATACTTGTTTTCTACTCAGGGAAGGGTTGAAAATATTTGCAGGCCATAACATGTTTACAAAACAAAATAGAATCCTTGGTCATTTTATTTATGACTAGTCTACAGTGTTCTTCATGGCTTCTTTCTTCTTTTCTTTTTTTTTCTTCCATGTCCTAGTGGCTTTGGTTTAGCTGACATCTGAAGGAGGGCGGTATCACATTGGAGGGAGCCGTGACACATTCTCAGCATTGGTCGCTGCCAAGGGGGTGAGGTGACTGGGGGTTATTTCATCCGAGATGTCAAAGTTCCTCACCATGTGCTTTTCCTAGGGGGAGGGGGTGGAGCAGGGGCTCTTGTTCTTGGCTGGGTGCCATCATGCTGTCATGTGCTTTTTGTGAATTTTGGTTTTAGAGTTTGAAGAAGCCTTTGCCCAAAATATACCTTGAAAACGTCTCCCCACCTCCCAGCTAATGTAGCACATCCTAGAGATGCCCCCCCCTTTTTTTCTGTAAATTGAACTGCAGTGGTTGTTCATTTTCACAAACCATTTTGTTCCAAGTAAGTATACATTTGCTTGACAGAAAAAGAGTTGAAATATCTGAACTTAAGCGAGAATTCCAAGTGCCATTCTTGCCTTGGAAAGTCACAGAGTCAGCTCCATGCCCTTTGTCATCTGTGATTTCCAGCAGTGAAATGATTTGAATCTAGTTTCTAAAGAGGACCCCTTTGATCCTCTGAACCATGATCCTTCCTTGGGGGAATTAAGTTAGCCTTGGGAAGTTCAGTTTGTGATTTTTCAGGAGAGAAGATACAACATATTTTACTGAAAAGACGTTGGGCATTCTAAGTTAATGATTCCCTGCCTATGATATTGAGGAGTTAGATATGAATGCGTGCCATGCAGAGGGATTTGTGTATGGTATGTTATTTATTTCTCACAGTTAACCACTATTAATAATCTTATTGTATAGATAAGAAAACTCAAAGCTTAGAGAGGGCGAATCACTTGTTCAAAGTCAGAGCCAAACAGAACGATGGACTGATCTTAGGTCAATGAGAATAGTTAACATCAAAGAAGACTCTGGAGAAGAGATCCTTTTGTTAGGAGACTTACAGGCCTGTGGAGCAAATATTTATTAAGAGCTTAAAATGTGTGCTGAACTGCTAGGCACCAGAGACCCAGAGAGCTGCCTGAAGAAGACTCTTGTGAATTAAGGGTCTGGTAGCCTCACCGCAGGAGGGAACTCCCATAGGACTTTCCTGGGGAGATTCTCCTCATGTATTAGCATGTGAAGTGCTGAACAGCCTGCAGTCAGAAACCTGTTTTCCTTGTAATATTTTTGGTTTTCGAACTCAGTTAACCATAGGTTCCCTTTTTCTCCAATAAAACGTATTACATTTTGCAGAACCAATATTCTGTGCAGCGCATGTTTGGGACCTAACCTAATCCTTTTAAACTCATTTTTACACACGTGAGAAATCTGAGGTCCATGATGACTTGGCCAAGGTCAAAAGTAGTTGTTGGCAAAGTTTGTGTCATTCACCCATTCATTCAATAAGTATGTATCCAATGCCTCCCAGGGTGATTTGGGGTATAGCAGTGAACAAATGAACAAGACAAATATACATGAAGGCAAAGCGATAATTTTAGATAACAGTAAATCTATGAAAATTGGAAATTTTTACTTTTTCAGCATTCTTTTCAAGACAGGAAGCTTGCCTTTTTCATCTTTGTTTCCCCAGTTT
Source organism: Neofelis nebulosa (assembly GCF_028018385.1). Classification (NCBI taxonomy): domain Eukaryota; kingdom Metazoa; phylum Chordata; class Mammalia; order Carnivora; family Felidae; genus Neofelis; species Neofelis nebulosa. The sequence goes on from NC_080785.1 coordinate 41,975,777, forward strand.
CTAGCAAAGGGCAGGAATGCACTTTCAATAAATAGTTGTTGAAGAAATAAATGAGCTGTTGATGATTTGGGGCCTTTCCTATTATGTAACAAAACATTCAATTAAAAAAATAGCAATTGCTGATAGTTTTGGGGTGTATTACTCTTTGGGAAATTAAAAATGAAATGGTCTGGGAAGTCCACAGATTGAAGTAGGTTTATTGATCACCCTGCTGAGAAGCCACAGTTCTGAACAGTACTGACTTTAGACAGTCATTAGAAGGCAGGTACCTTATGTGAGAAGTTGTGTTTCAAAATCATCTCTATAGGTTTCTCAGTGTTGGTAAATTGTTTCATTGCATAGAATTTTCAGACCACATCTGTTTCTTGATTCCTGGGCTTTCGGCCATGTTGCTAAAGTGCCAGAATTTCTAAGGCTCTACCCAAATTGCTAATATCAATAGATTCTTGAGGAGTATATAGTTTGTTCAGATGCAACAGAGGTGGGACAGAGAATCTTATTAGATGGCCAGTTCCTCATGGCTTGAATTAGAGGGGACCTGGGAATACTGGGCAATCTGGTGATTTTTCTGAACTGTGATCTTCTAGATCTCTGCTCACGAATATTGAAAAGGACTAACGGAAAGATGTATTATATGTGAAACATATGAAAAATGGCTGACATCAGTACAGTACGAGGGTCTATGAGTCCATTGGCCTAGAGGTTCTGGTCAACAAAGCAAATAGCCTTTCTACTTGCATTATCTCCTTCTCTTAAGGAATTTGTGGCTGAGGAAGACCATTCTGCTGTGGAGGAGATGATGATCTAACACTGGCATGTTCATGTCTCTTTACAGTTTGCCTTGTTGTCCCAGGAAGGGAGGGGGGAGTGCCACAATGGACTTTGTTCTGCATTCCTCAGAGTGGGAACTACCTGCCCCCGAGAGACCTCCACTCATGAGGTTCACTCAGCAGGGCCCGCAGGACGCACGCACCCAACACATCACCGCAAGCAGATCATTTAAGAGGGCATTTCAGAGAAGGGCATTTTAGTGGTTAGAAATGCAGCCTTTGGGAGCCTGTGTGGCTCAGTTGATTATGCATCTGACTTCAGCCTCAAGGTTCCTGAGTTTGAGCCCTGCATCCAGCTCTCTGCTGTCCGAATAGAGCCTGCTTCGGATCCCATATCTCCCTCTCTCTCTGCCCCTCCGCTGCTCGCAATCTCTTTCCTAAAAATAAATAAACTTAAAGAAAAAAAAGAAATATCTTAATTTCATAGAAGGGCATTTTAATGGTTAGAAATGCAGCCTTTCCGGTAGAGAGCACTTACAATTTGAAAGAAGAGAAAGGGAAAAATGAATCTGACACCGTCTGTCAAATTCATTTCTAGGTTTCTCATGGAAATCTAGGTTTCCCCAAGAGGGTATTTCCCTGAGAAGGAATTATTTCATTCTACGTGGCTCTATGCATCACAGCAAAAATCAGACATCTGTTTCTGGGGAAAAGAGGCAAAGAGGAATTGGGATAGGTATTTGAGAAATAAAATAAAATGGAAAGCTGCAGATTTTATTTAGCCCCAGAAGTGAAAGCAGAGCTTTTAGAAGTTAGGTAAAGAGATACAGGCTTAATAGTATCTGTAGGAGTTTACTGTAGGCTGTAAGAGGAATGTCTGACTACAACGAGTGATGAAATGGTGGTAAATGGTATTGAACGGAAACGGTGGATCTTTTAACCTTCCATATTTTAAGTAAATAATCTGTAATGTAGAAGACATTGGTGCATGGCAAAGAGCATGATACCTGGGGCTGGAAAGAGCCAGGCCTGAATCCCACCGTTTCCACTTATAGATGTGAGAACTTAAGTAAGCTGTGTGATGGTTTTGATTTAATAATTTTCTCATCTGTAAAATGAGGATTATAATACAGACCTCCAGAAGATGCTATGTGGTGCTTAGCAGGCCTGGCATGTGAGGAGTGCTCAATAAGTAAATGGTAGCTTTTATTATTAACTCTAAATAGAAAAATACCTACCTAGTGTCCACCACACCTGGAGAGGAGCTCTGAAATGCCCTCTGGAGGTGCTTCCAAACCTTGTGACTTGATTTAGTGTGGCATCATGCTTGCCTGATTTTTTTTTTTATTTCCAAAGAAATCTTATATTTATTTGTTACCCTGTGAAAAATAAGACTTTTTGGAATTTGCACAATCCATTAACTAATTCTAAAACCCCTTTCCTAAATAGGAAGGCAGGCATTGCCCTGCTCCATCTGCCTGTTTGTGCACCTGTTTAAGCATTTTAAAATCCAGCAAAACATTTAAAATCATGGAAGCCAATTGCTTCATGACTAAACAAAATTCCCTAAAAGTGTTGTATATTCCTGCCAATAGCAGAATCCTCCAAAAGAAGTAGGAAAACCATCCGAGCTTCTTTATTAATGCTGTTGATGTGTTGAGACTTGTACCAGGTCCCTTAGGCCAAAAGGAAGCACAGATCTGGGGGTGGCGGGGGGGGGGGGGGGAATCGGATGAATTAAGCCAATAAAATCTGATCTCTTGGCCAGAGATATGTAAATTATTTGTCTCAATTAACAGAAATAAGACTGTCAGGTCTGGAAAAGACTTTGGTAAATAATGCAAACTCATTGCCTTATTGAATTTATTTCTCTGGATACTATAAATGTAATTGGTAATCAATAGGTATTGTTTGCTTGCCATGTGAAATAGTTTCAAGTTGGGCTAAGGAAGAGTCTGTGGTGTTGAAATAGAGGAAAGCTAATTTTCTTATGCTGGGATTGGCTTTAATCTTATTAGCCAGATGTTCTAACCATTAAAGCTAACCAGTCAGATGAAGCCACAAAATCTCAGTTGCACAATTTAATTGGATTGTGAACTGCATTCTTTAAAGGTCATCATTTGTATGGGACAGAAGCACCTCTTGTCTGCATTTTGGGAGCGCAGGTTGGCTCCCTGGTCTCATTCAGGTCAGAAACACTGCTGGCATTCACTTTGGACCTCAGCTCCTTGTGGTTAAATCACTGCATTTGTCACCTCCAAGCACAGGGGCCAATTTTGGCCAATGAAAGTGGTTAACCCTTCTGCCTGGCTCTCTCCTGCTGCTGTTGATGAGGCATGGCTCTTTCATCTGTGCCTGTTGGAAGAGCGTTCAGAAAAATCCATTGCAGCTCCCAATTTTGATAAAGCCTTTAATTTTCCATCCTTTCCCTTGGCAGTTTCATCCGTTTGCTGCAAATTCAACTCTGAAGAAGCCAGGGTTGAATTGAGGTGGCAGTTTCAGAACTGCCTGGAGTTTAGGAGGTGTGATTATATTAGAGAATCTCCAGCCTGGAGTTTGCTTGGCATTGAAATCTGAAGGCTTATACTATCCTCACAGGGAAAGATTTATGGTACCTGGGGAGAGAGGACCGTGGCCCAAATGAAGTGTGATATTTTGATAAGGTGCTTGGCAAGGTTGCTGGATATAGAGCAGAGTAGGTCTCCAATGAGTACAGGCAATCCTGAGCCCTCTTGGCTGATCATTACAAAATGCGTGTCCACTAGGAGATGAGAAAATGTGTGGTGGGCAATATAGAAAGAGTACAGTTGGCTAAAATAAGCAAATAGGGAAAAGAAGCCATTTGAGAGAAAACTTGGCGCATATTTGGTATTTGTGTCTGTTTTTCTCTTGAAATGGGCTGATGTGTTGGCAAGACGTTTCTGGCTGTTGTCAGAACATCTGTGCTCCTTTGCAGAAGACTCAGGGTTCTAAAGTGTTTGGTGGAAACTATGTAACTGCCACTCTGTATCCTCATTAAGGAGTTAAGCCTCTACTGCTCCCAGTGTGATTTTTTTTTTTTTAAGTTTTTTTTTTTTCAACGTTTTTTATTTATTTTTGGGACAGAGAGAGACAGAGCATGAACGGGGGAGGGGCAGAGAGAGAGGGAGACACAGAATCGGAAACAGGCTCCAGGCTCCGAGCCATCAGCCCAGAGCCCGACGCGGGGCTCGAACTCACAGACCGCGAGATCGTGACCTGGCTGAAGTCGGACGCTTAACCGACTGCGCCACCCAGGCGCCCCCCAGTGTGATTTTTAAAGAAAGACCTGGCACACAGCTCTGGGCTTTTACTTTTGCATACCACGTGGCAGAAGAGTTTCCAGCAATGAAATATAAGGCCATCAGATTCAAGTGTGCCTCCTTGAGGCCAATCAGCTTTGCTTGCCTGATTGGAAATAAGAACGAAAGATGCCAAGTCAGCAAGGTAATTGTGACTCAGGCTCGCAAGCAAGAGGTGTGGCTAATTCTTTGAAGGCTTTGCTGTAGCCACTGTTGTTAGTGGTAAATGCTGTTACAGTGATCCTAAAATATCAGTGACAACACAATAAGAGTGTCGTGTTTGATCACCTCAAAGTCCAGTGCTGGTCAGTGGGGTCACCCGGGGCATCCACACCTAGCCAGCACACTACCCATCTTCTACCTGTCTTTCTTTCTCTCGAACTCCATCACAGTGGCCAGATGTGGAGGAGATTGGGAAATGTGGTTAGTGAGGTGCTTGTGGAAATGCGGGGACTTACTGAATACATAGTATTGTCTCTACCACAGCCCTAAATGTTCTTCCCAAACAGTTGTGGATCCAGGTGTTGTGGGGCCTGACACTTAAGCAGGTGTGAGGCTCGCTTTAGAAAATGACACGAAATTACGTATAAAAGTGAATATTCATTTACAGTGAAAGGGGAAGGGCTCATTCAAGCAAGAGGCCATGCAGATAAAGGTTTCTTAGTGCCACCATAAAGGTAGCTCTGCCCCTAGATGTCCCAATAGAAAATGGATGTTTCCCCTGCTTGAACTGTAACCAAACTGCCCTGCTCCATACAACCCCCACGGAGCACTTTGTGCTAGAGAGGGTGTGTGGAGCCAGCTACCCCACCCTGCCCCCCAGTGTGAACACTGCTCCAGCTTGTCTGGGGAGCCACTTGGCTATATGCCCATGATCCTTCATGTACTTTGACTCAGCTATCTTCCCTTCTCCTCCTCAGCTTGCCTGCACAGGGCTGTGGGCACGGGTGCAGAGGCAGATCCAGAGTGACTGTAACCTAGCCACTGGGTTCCAGACCGAACATCCTCCCCTGCCTGCATTTATAAATTTGGCATATACCGAGCGTGTGTTAATATCAGGGTTAGTTGGGATAATGCATCAAAGTGCTTAGCGTAGTGCCTGGAACTTAGTAAGAAGTTAATACATGTGGTCTATTTTTTATTATCATTCACACTAGGCAAAGATTTATGTTTGAAGATGTTCAATCTGCATTAGTCATATGTAAGAAAATGAAAATATTCTAATTGTCCAGTGACAGGTATATGCTTGATGAATTATATGTCATCATACAGTGGACTGTTACAGTAATTACAAATGATGGTAAAATGCTTTATGCAAGGAAAAAAAAAATGCGTGTAAAATAACAGGTGAAAATAATGATGGGAAACAGTGTGGCCCAATTATGTAAATAATGAGTAAATTAAAAAACACTGAAGTTAGGAAAATGTTAGCCTTGGTAATTTCTGGATGATAGACGTATGACCAAACTTTATGCTCGTCTTTATAGCTTTCTGCATGTCACAAATTATGTGTAATTGTTTAGATAACAATATTACTGATCTTCCCTTATAAATAACAATATTACAACTTTAAATGTGCCTGGTTATTTTACTGTTTCTGAAGTGCTGTCACTTCATATTTAATCTTCACAACAACCCTGAGAGAACAAAAAAGAAAAAACCTTGCATTTTTAATGGAAAGTGGATAAAACAAAGCAAACCCATCCAGCCACTGAGAACTTTGAATTTTTTGAAACTTCCAGATAGCATAGTCACAGAAATTTCTATCTCTTTCCTTACATTCCCTAATTAATTCTGCTGTTCACCAAGCACTGTAACAAAGGTAAAAACACTGCTCTCTTCTCGATTAATACGGCCTTCTGTTTAGATCTTTCATTACAAATATTTTAAAAGTATTAGTTTGGGTTAATTTTTCATGGAGGTTCTAGACTACAGCTTGGAACCCTAGCCTTGTTCTGTCAGGAAATGCTGTCTGCATTTCAGCCAAGGAGTTTAGCAGTACACTTTGGGTCAGAGCCTGCCTGCTTCCCAAGCAGGGCTCCTGGGCTCCCTGTCCCCCACCTGCCCTGCAAGTCCAGCCCTGTGCTCTAGCACTCCAGGCCTGGGGAGTGGGGTTGCTGGAACAGCCTCTAGGACCACAGGGACCAACACCTTCTAATCAGATCATCCTGCATGCTCTTCTACCCTGGCTGACTGGTGTTCTTTATCTGGCTTCTTTCTTGTTCCAAGTGCCAGAATCCTCACCAGAATGACCCACTGAGAACTGGGCGCTTGGCTCCTACCAGACCCTCCTTCCTGCCTTATTAGCCCTTTACTGCAGAAGCTGAAGTCTGCCTCCCACTCCTACCTGGTGGTTGATGTCTCCTGATAAAGGCCTGCATGGAGACTTCCCTGATTCTGACTCCCAGGCCATACCTGAGAATATTGTGTTTCTAGATTTGCCCTCTCCACACCTGGCCTGGCCTGCTGCTTCCTGTTTCAAGTCTGACCCTTGGATGCTGACCTGGTTACTTGAGCAAACCCAAAGGCATCCTTGGCGTGGACATCCAGCAGGTTCAGGAGTCTGCTGGTGCAGTGCACTCCCTCCAAGCTACCAAAGCTGCCTCTCTCTTTGCTTTCGGCCTTGCTCACCCCAGGGACCTGGGCAGATCCGATTCCAGGTTCTGGACTCTCCTGTGGGCCTTCCCTCCCTCACTGCAGTTAACTGGGCCAGGTCACCAGATACTGCACTTTGAAAAGACAACCTGTTTTGAAGTTGTCCACTGCTTGGAGGACTGCCGAGCTGCAGGCTGCTGGGGGTGCTGGAAGGCGGGTAAGCAAGATAGCTTGTGCTCATCTATGCTTAGGGGTAGAATCCTCTTATTTCAGCTGTGGCTAAAAGTATCATTCAAGGCGGTGCAAAGTATGTTGCACTTTCTACCTGGAACCGTTTCAAGTCCCTTAAAAGTATCCTGGGATGGGAATGTTCCTGTTCCTGTGTCTTCCTTAACAGGCAGGTCAGGTTAAGTGGAAAGTGTGGGCAGGGAAAAATGTTGTCAGGGAGAGCCTGGGTTGCTTTGTTAGATTCCTTGGGCTGCCTTAACAAATTGCAACAAACTGGGTGGCTGCAAACAGAAATTTGTTCTCTCAGGGTTCTGGATGCAAAGAGTGCAAAATCAAGGTGTTGGTAGGGCCTTGCTCCCTGGGAAGTCTCTAGGGGAGGATCCTTCTTTGACTCTCTCAGCTTCTCTTGGTTCCAGGCATTTCTTGGTTTGTGCACAGGACTCCTGTCTCTACCCCCGACATCACTTGGCTGTTTTCTTGTGTGTCTGTCTTTGCATGGTGTTTTCCTCTTATAAGGACACCAGTCATATTGGATTAGAGCTCACCCCAATGATCTCATCTTAACTTGATTACATCTGCAAAAACCCTATTTCCAAGTAAGGCTACATTCATGATACTGGGGTTAGGACTTCAGTATAACTTTTGGGAGTCACAATTCGACCCATAACAGCTGCCTTTGATCCACTCCTGCTGAACTCACTTCCGTGGTGTGGCCACCAGCAGGACTTATTTGGGTCTTACTTTCCTTGGCTTTAAGTGGAGATAACAGTACTGCCCTCTAAAAGGGTTTTGAGAGCATTAAATGAGGTAACGCTTGGGAGAGTATCTGGCTTATAGACAGCGCTCAGTAGGGTGTTAGCTCTTATGGCCAGTCACGTCCAGTCCTTTGATTTCACAAGCTGGTTCATGGAGGAATTGAGTCACACACAAAGTTACAGTAAAGCAGAAGGTTAATTCTTTCCAGGCTGTGACCCATGGGATTCATCTGCACACAAATTCTGCTTACAGTGTTGTTGTCAGTACTCCTTTTGCCCGAGTATTAGCTTGGTTGACATCTTCTACATTACTCTTTAAGGTGAATGCAATGTAACTCTCTTGGGCAAGGTCTAGAGAATCTAGGCCTTGAGCTGGGCTGAGAAAAATGGGTCTATCCTCTAGGGTCATCGTGTAAGACACGTGGCTTGTGCACCACCAAGCTCCATGGTGCCATCCATATGGCCTGTGTGAATGGCACTGCTGCAAGCATTTCAGGGAACACAGCCCTCAGATGGCTGAGGGTCCTTCCCGGGGTTGCATGAGGTTGGTTGGTGGGTACCACCAGTCATGGTGTGAAACTTGAAATGTATTCTACTGGCTTAATTAGTTGGTAGAAATGGGACTCCAGAGATTCAAAGATTCCATATTCCGTAGCTTTGCAGAATAAATATGTATATTATCCATCAAGGTAGAACCTATAAGTTGTCCTCAAGTCAAACTGCTCTTGTTTTCCCCACATTGTCACTGTGAAGTTTGTGTCCTCAGTTTCACAGTTGGAAGCACATCTGATGTGGAACATAGGTGCTACAAGTTGAAGGCCTAAATAAAGCACAGCTTAAGACTGAACTCCAGTAAAGGAGTTCTCTATCAGTTCATTCACTTATTTCTGGTATAAGTCAGTTGCAAATCTGAAAATACGGTCTTGAGTTTGAATGTTCATTTAGTGGAGCTGATCATCTGAAATGCTTGTTATTAGAAAGATTGCAGATTTCATTATGGAAGTTACTTTGAACGTAATATATGTGGGTCTATTGATGTTCTGGGAATTTTGAAGCTGTGCTATAGAACTTTGAAGATGTTCTCGTATTGAAGATGTGCTGTAGCCATTTGGTTTATGAGCTGTTGAGGTGCTGTTTATTTTTAATATACTCTGTTCTTTCTTCTTCCCAAAGCAAATAATCAAGAATTACTGTTTAACTTTAAGTGAGATTCATTTACTTTATGTTGAGAGTTCTTATTACTTTAATTTATTTTCCTTTTTCCTTGAAGCTCTCATGTCTTTTGGAAGATAAATCTTCCCATGCACTTTTTTGTGCATTCTTTTCCTTTTCAGTATTATTACAACCACAGCAAGGCATGTTATTACACACTTACCATATGCCAGGCACTGTGCTAACTGCTCTAGATAGATTATTAGTATTATTATTTAATTTCATATCAGTACTAGATTTTTAAGTAGTGTCTGTTAGAATTCACATTTTATAATGAGCGTTTGAGGCCTGGGCAGACAGATTGGCCGATGTTTGTAAAGTGGGGGGGCCAGAGTTTGAGCCCTGATACTCCCACTCGGGATCCTGTGCCCTCCACCCTGTACTCTTGATATTGCAGACACTGTCCATTCTTTGCATTCAGGGAACTTCAGATGCAATCTAGAATTTTTCAGCGATTCAGAAGGCCTCTGCATTTTCATGTAGTGTGAATTTTGGGCCAGTGGATGGATTCACTGTGTTTAATTTGTTTTGTTCAGGTTGACATTGTGCTAATTTGCACAGGCAGTAGCCGAAAGCAGTGGGAGATATCCCAGTAAGGCTCTGGGTTGCAGGAGATATTAGCATGGAATTGAGAAATTCACAGGTTTCATACCTAGATAACCTTGAGGATTGACTCAACTTGTTATTGAGTATGTATTTCTGAACATAGAATGTTACTTGCTTTTGTGTAATAAATAATACCAAATCAACTCAGATAACTGGTTTGAAAAGTTAAATAGGGTTAAAAAAATTTTTTTTAACATTTATTCATTTTTGAGAGACAGAGAGAGACAGAGCGCCAGCAGGGTAGGGGCAGAGAGAGAGAGAGGGAGACCCAGAATCCGAAGCAGACTCCAGGCTCTGAGCTCTCAGCACAGAGCCTGATGCAGGGCTCGAACTCACCAACCGCTAGATCATGACCTGAGCCCAAGTCAGACACTTAACCAACTGAGCTGCCCTCCTCTCCCTTTTTTTTTGTACTTGTGGAATTTCTCAAGGACTCTAGTATATCCTATGTGCATTGCAATCCTCAAGAGAGAATAAAAGGAGCCTTAAGTGTTTTTGGAATGTACCTGACAATTGTTTGCTTGCTTGTTTGTTCATATTTTGTTCTGACAGGTAAGATTAGTCTTAATGCATTTAGCACATGTTGTTTTAAGTTGTTACAGTGGAGCGGTTAGGATGGCCTTGACTGTAAGTAACAGAAAACCCAGTGCCAAGTGGCTTAAGCAATAAAAGCTATATAAGTGCAAAGGTTAGAGGTATAGTGAGCTATAGAATTAGTCTAATTCAGCCACTCCCTAGGCATTTAGGATTTGGTTTCTGTTTTTATTTCTATCCCTGCCACAGTTGAACTTTGGATCTGGGCATAGGACAGATTCCCCTCACAAATGAACAGGGTGGTGACCAAAGAATGCCAGAAGAAAAATCTGATAATTTTTAGGAAGAACGCACGGGCGCATGGTTGCTTGAGAGGCATCAACAAATGCCCACCGTGGCCAGTGGCGTGGCTATGCCTAATTTAGATTAATGAAGATATTAATTCCATGTTTTCTTTGCCTTGTATGTGTTGACGTTCTACATGTGGTGTATGGGGATCCCCCCGCCCCCAATATTTCTGGTGAATATTTCTGTAGTTCCCTCTAAACACAGAAAAAGTTTCCAGCAGCATGCTCAGAGGTACCATTCTGCATATTTCAGTTTCCCATGTAGCCATACCAGAGATCTGGTAAGACACCAGTGCTGGCTGCTAACATCTACAAAAGTTTTAAACTTAGTGAAAGGAGCGCTAGAATGACATTATACCCATCCATAGCCATGCGATTCATATTTACACTTAATATTATTTTGATGTGAAAGTGACCTGGTGAATGTAAATGGACTTCTCTTAATTTACCCTTTCACTATACTGCTCGCATGTTTTTTTCTCAGTTCTCAGAGAAGTGCTGAAGGGTGTTTTGTTGACTGACAGGCTGGGAACAGTGAGAAAAAAAGAGAACTAAGGGCTATAAATTTGCATGTCACACGGACATCCAGTTTTTGGCCATGGGGTTTCTTCTGAGAAGTGAGAAATGCCTTCAGATGACCTGGTTCATTCGCTGGTTGCCCTATTTATTTGCCATATTGCACCAATTGGTATTTCCTTCTATTGTTCAGTTGATCAACTGAGTGCCTGCTTGCTATGTGCAAGGTATTTTGTATGGGTTCTAAGTTGATCGAGACTTTCTTTAGAAACACAGCTTTCTTGGTCTTTCAGTCTGGTCAGGGAGATGACAGGGTGCACAAATAACTAACACAAAGGATCAAGTGCGGAGGGAGGCTCAAAACAAGTTCTAAGAGGCTGAGAGGAGGGAAAGATTCCTGGAGGGCTGAGGAGTCCTGTGTGAGTGGGGGAAGAGAGAAGACTGGGGACTTCAGACACAGGAAGTGTTAGCAAAAGGATAAATAATCTGGTTTGGCTAGAGCCTAGATGTTGTGAGGCAGTCAAAAAAGAAAACACCAAATTAGTCGAGTCACTTCTTGTACTAGGGATTTATTGTTGTTTAACCGTTACTCCAAAACTCAGCAGCTAACCCAACAAGAAGCTCCTGTTGCCTTTCATAGTTTCCGTGGGCCACGAATCCAGGAGCAGCTTGGCTGGGCAATTGTGGCTCAGGGTCTCCCTGAGGTTGTACTCAGATGTCAGATTAGGGCTGGAAGATTTGCTCCAAGGTAACTCATTCACATGGCTGGTAAGTTGGTGCTTGTCTTCTTGACATGATGGCTGGCCTCCCCCAGAGCAGAAGTTTGACAGAGTTGGTCAGGTGGCAGCTGTATCCTTTTAATGATCTAGCCTTGGAAATGACATAGCATCATTTCCCAACGATTCTATGTATTAGAAAAGCCCAGTCTAAGGGAAGGTGGAAATAGGAGTCACCTTTGAAAGGGGGGAGTGTCAATAAATAAAGGGAAGAGTTTCAAAGAATGTGCACAGATACTTAAAGCTATACTGCTCCTGAATTGGAAAAAAAAAAAAAAAAAGACAGAAGCAGAAACAACAGTTGCATTGCAGTAGTTTTTTTTTCTTTAGTTTGCGTTTATGTTTTCTTTAGTGGTAGTTTCTTTAGTTGTTTCTACATAGTCTTTCCTCATATTGTTGGCATGTTAGGTTATTTTTGATTGGTAAACTATGGCATAAATACTATCTTAAGTGTATTTTCATCTACTAAACCAGTTATTTAAAACAAAAGTTGGTAATTTAATTCAAGAGGTTTCTTGTAGCAGAAACTTACTACATAAGGTAGTAGATAAAGCAGAAGTGTCCCCGGGCTGGGGTGGAAGTGGAAGGGCGCAGCCTCCCCTGAGCACCCATCAGGACCCATAAACACTGGGACCCTGGAGACTACAGCTCTGCTTGAAAGCCATGCCACAGATCATTCCAGTTCGTTTTTTATTTTCTTTAAGAATTCAGTTTGTTCTTTTGAAGAACTCTTTCCTATTCCATGATTTCAAACTGCTTTGTAAAATGTTTTCAAATCCTGGGGTGCCTGGGTGGCTGAGTTGGTTGAGTGTCCAACTTTGGCTCAGGTCATGATCTCAGGGTTTGTGAGTTCAAGCCCTGCATCAGGCTCTGTGCTGACAGTTCAGAGCCTGGAGCCTGCTTCGGATTCTGTGTCTCCCTCTCTCTCTGTTCCTCCCCCTCTCATGCTTTCTCTCAAAAATAAATAAACATTAAAAAAATGTATTCTAATCCTAAGAATTATTTTCGGCATTTTAAATATGTGGTTGTGTCATGGCACCCAATGATAGTATTGTTTCATTCAAAATGCATGTTTTGTGGGTGGAGGTGGGAGGTGGTTGAGAGTGAGGAAGATGACTTTAATTTGAACAGAACTCCCCCCTCTGTGGAGCACATATTAGTTACGTACATACCCGGGGACTGAAGAGAAAGGGTGGTTATAGCAGTGAAAGACACGAGCCACCATTCTCTGTGATGTCAAAACTAAAAGCCGTCCGTGGTCATGGAGCCTCAGACAGTCACAGTATTACCTGCCGGGGTGGGAGGCAAAATTCTGAGAATGGAGAATATGCGTACTTTTGTGTAAGCGTTCTTGATAATTTCCAGAAGTAATGGGAAATTTTTATGAACCAGATACAGAAAACTATACTCTTTAGTCATATGAATATTAGTTTTCTCAACATAACAATATACTACTAAGGTCCCTTTCCCTAAAAAGCCATTTCTGTAGACTGTGTGCATGAAAAGAGACCCTTTAATAGAGAAGTTGGAAAAGCAGATTACATTACCTCTCTTTAACACATTTAAAGGGCAATAGCCAGCAACATTATATTTTATTTAAAGAAATTTGAGGATGAAAAGCATGAAGATACTAATTTTTCTCTACCATTACTTTGCACTTTCATTGCTGCTACGCTGAACTTTACCTACTTGTTCCTGGAAAGAAAGAACATGTAGCTTGCTGCACAGATTTCTTTTTAAACTAAAGAAGTGTTGTAGTAGATGTAGAAAGCCTAGAAGAAACTAGGGGCTGGTTGTCAATTCAAGAAGGAAGATTCTGTTTGTTTCCCCCCCCCCCCTTTTTTTTTTTTACAAAGATGTGTGTGTGGGAGGAGATTATTGCTCTTTGAATTCCTCCATTACCAATCGCTGTTACTACCTGTGGGATTTCCCATTTAGAATATTGGTAAGGTAGAATTAGTTGCTCTGTCTCCATAATTATTTCTTAAAATGGTTTTCTAAGAGCCAGTAAAATGTGCTACTTCTTGTTCTTTCTTCCTGTTGTAGCTGTTCCAGGTTTTATTATGAAAATGTATGCGTGGGAATAAAAGCCTAAGCTCTTATCTAGCAGAGTGTCTGGCATGGAATAGCATCAGTAAACATTAATTCCCTTCCACCTTTCCTTATCCTGATGCCTTCTGCACTTACCCCAGCATCTACGTAGGGAGGGTGTCAAAAAGCCCCAGAGCAGATGGCTTATGAATGACATCCTTTTCTTCATTCAGCTCAAAATCTTTTCACTTACGTCTTCTAACCTTTGTAGGTTTATCTATTTCTCCCCAACATGCGACCCACTGTTTTTTATGTTTTTTATCTCTTCACCAGCGCAGAACTCAGGTTGCCTTCGTGTAGGGCTGGACCTACAGGCCCAACGATGGTATCTTATTTCTCTAACTGTACTAGTTTTATCTTGTTTGAATGAAGAAAACTATTAGAAACTTGGATTATTGATCATTCCATTTCATTCGTGTATGTCCTATATGCCATCCATCCATCCATCCATCCATTCATTTGCTCAGCATAACATTTATTGAGGGCCCACTGTGTAGGGTTGTACATGGGGTGGGGCATGGGGCATGGGGCATGGAGGCTACTGTGACCTAGACTTCCAGCCCTTTGTCTTTGCCTTTTAGTAACTCACAGTCTGGTGGAGAGATAGACATGTAAACGAGTAAGTACATTTCAAATAAGCATTTATCCAGCTCTTGCTAGGTGCAAGGACATGAACCAAATTTCATTATTTTAAACCTGATCCTTTCTTTCAAGGAGTTTATAGTTTAGTACAGGAAAGAAAACACATATCTAATTTAGCAACAATTTAGAGAGCTTTGTATGTGTCAGTGTAGTTGGGCAGTTCAAGTTTATTTTCATGTTACTTACCTAAAATAGACCCTTAATATGCAAAGAAAGTAAATATCTTTGGAGCTGGAATAATTAGAGTGGGAATTGAAGAGAAAGTGGGAAACAGAATAGTTAAGAGTAGTCGAGTAGTTAAGGGCTCTGGACTGTGGGAGTCAAATATATCTGGATTTGGATCTTGGCTCTCTTACTTAGTAGTTTTGTGACTTTATGGGGGGGGTGGTTAATTGCCTTTCCAAGGTTTAGTTTCTCCATCGGCAAAATGGGGATAATATTGATAATACTGTGGCAGATTGTATTTTCCAAAGATAGCCAAACCGGCATCTCTCATTTCACATGTTCTTATGCATGTCACTTTGACAGTCATTACTCACTTAGTAATAGGGTTTTGTCTCTTCTTTTTGATCTTGAGTGGAAAGTTGTGACCACTTGACCAACAGAGTATAGCATAAGTGGTGTTCTATGACTTGCAAGGCAAGATCATAAAAATGCTATGCATTGCCATCTTGTTCTGTGGTGTTCGTTCTTGGAAGCCAGCCACCATGCTGTGAGGAAGCCCAAGCTGCTCATGGAAAGGTCCAAATGGGAGGAATTGAGGACTTTGGCCCACAGGCTTGGCTAAGCTCCCAGCTGACAGCTAGCACAGCTTGCCATCTTGAAAGTGGATCCAGTAGCAAGCCCCAGGTGAATTGTCCTCGCTGACTCCACATGAAGCATAGACCAGCCATACCTCCACCCTGCCAAATTATATTTTCATGAGCAAAATAAATGATTGTTGTTGTTTGAAGCCACAGATTATTGGGATGGTTTGTTACACAGCAATAAATAACCAGGACATCTGCCATGTAAAGTTGCTCAGTGGATTCAATGAATTGATGCTTATAAACCAGTACAAAACTAATGCTTCACAATAGTAGTTCTTTTCATTATTGTTACTAGTTGAGAAGATAATGGAAATCAGCATCAATTCAAAGCATTTAATGGAAATCAGCATTAGTTCACAGTGAGGTCACAATCTAAAGTTCCTCCTGAACTTCTGGTATGGGATAGATTTTAAGGAACTTGTTTTGTTCATTTTTTTGTCATTTGTAAAAATTCTGTTGTGTATCAGCTTCCCAGAGTTCTTTTCTCCTGGGTTTATGATACTGACTCTGCCAGACTCTGTCCTCCTTTGATCCAGAGTTTCATTCAAGCTTTCGGTGTCATGACCAGATTCATAATCAAGGTTTTAAACTTCCAGAATATTCTGCGAAGGTCATGCTCCTGATGTTATTAAATTTTTTTTATTAAATTGTGGTAAGAAGCATAAAATTTATCATCTTAAGCATTTTTAGGTATACATTTCAGTGGAGCTGAATATTGCTGTGCAACAGATCTCTGGAACTTTTTCATCTTGCAAAACTGAAACTCCATACCTATTGAACAGTAACCCCTCATTCTCCATTCTCCATGCCCCCAGTCCCTGGCAATCATCACTCCACTTTCTGTTTCTAAGAGTTTGGCGACCTCATGTGAGTGGAATCATGCAGTATTTATTCTTTTGTGACTGGCGTATTTCACTTAGCATCAAGTCTACAAGATTCATCCATGTCATGGCATGTTCTTTGGGCATAAAGAAATTTGGTAGAATGTGCTTCTTTCAAAGGCTGAATGATATCTATCCCACTGTATGTATGTACCACATTTTGTGTATCCCTTCATCTGCCAGTGGACATTTGGGTTGCTTTTACCTCTTGGCTATTGTGAGTAATGGTGCAGTGAACATGGAGGCACAAATACTGCCCTGCTGTTATTTTTTCCACCTTCCACCAGTACCAGAACCTCACTAAAATGTATTTGAGAGGGGGAGGGGCTTATTTGTGTTCACTGCCATTTTTCCCCCAATATATTTTAGAGAGTTGTACATCATTAGGTGGTCAAGCTGCCCAGCATATTGGGGCGTTCTTCCCAGGGGTTTCATCTCAGCATGCGTATCTGTTGTGTAACCTGAGTAATATTAGAGTTACACCTCTATTTGAAGGGCTCTTCCTTGCTTTCAAAGCATGGTTTCACATCATAAAAGCCATATATGAAAAGCCCACAGCTAATATCATCCTCAATGGGGAAAAACTGAGAGCTTTCCCTCTGAGATCAGGAACACGATAGGGATGTCCACTCTCACCACTGTTGTTTAACATAGTGTTGGAAGTCCTAGCATCAGCAACCAGACAACAAAATGAAATAGAAGGCATCAAAATTGGTAAAGAAGAAGTAAAACTTTCACTTTTCACAGACGACATGATACTCTATGTGGAAAACCTGAAAGACTCCACCGAAAGACTGCTAGAACTGATACATGAATTCAGCAAAGTCGCAGGGTACAAAATCAATGTACAGAAATTGGTTGAATTTTTATATACCAAAAATGAAGCAACAGAAAGAGAAATAAAGAAACTGAGCCCATTTACAATTGCACCAAGAACGATAAAATACCTAGGAATAAACCTACCCAAAGATGTAAAAGACCTGTATGCTAAGAACTATAGAAAGCTTATGAAGTAAATTGAAGAAGACACAAAGAAATGGAAGAACATTCTGTGCTCATGGATTGGAAGAATAAATATTGCTAAAATGTCAATACTACCCAAACCAATCTACACATTCAGTGCAATCCCAATCAAAATTGCACTGGTGTTCTTCTCAAAGCTAGAACAAACAATCCTAAAATTTGTATGGAACCACAAAAGACCCCAAATAGCCAAAGTAATATTGAAGAAGAAAACCAAAGTGGGAGGCATCACAATCCCAGACTTTAGCCTCTACTACAAAGTTGTAATCATCAAGGCAGTATGGTATTGGCATAAAAACAGACACATAAACCAATGGAATAGAATAGCGAACCCAGAGTTGGACCCACAAATGTATGGCCAACTAATCTTTGACAAAGCAGAAAAGAGCATCCAATGGAAAAAAGACAGTCTCTTTAGCAAATGGTGCTGGGAGAACTGGACAGCAAGTTGCAGAAGAATGAAACTAGACCACTTTGTTACACCATACACAAAAATAAACTCAAAATGTTTGAAAGACTTAAATAAGAGCAGGAAACCATCAAAACCCTAGAGGAGAAAGCAGGGGAAAACCTCTTTGACCTCAGCCGCAGCAATTTCTTATTTGACACATATCCAAAGGCAAGGGAATTAAAAGCAAAAATGAACTATTGGGACCTCATCAAGATAAAGCTTCTGCACTGCAAAGGAAACAATCAACAAAACTAAAAGGCAACCAACAGAATGGGAAAAGATATTTGCAAATGACATACTGGATAAAGGGCTAGTATCCAAAATCTATAAAGAACTTACAAACTCGACACCCAAAAAACAAACAATCCAGTGAAGAAATGGGCAGAAGACACAAATAGACACTTTTCCAAAGAAGACATCTAGATGGCCAACAAACACATGAAAAGATGCTCAATGTCACTCATCATCAGGGAAATATAGTCAGAGTGGCTAAAATGAACAAATCAGGAAACTACAGATGCTAGAGAGGATGTGGAGAAATGGGAACCCTCTTGCATTGTTGGTGGGAATGCAAACTGGTGCTGCCACTCTGGAAAACAGTGTGGATGTTCCTCAAAAAATTAAAAATAGAACTACCCTATGATCCAGTTATAGCACTACTAGGAATTTACCCAAGGGATACAGGAATGCTGATGCATAGGGGCACATGTGCCCCAATGTTTATAGCAGCGCTTTCAACAATAGCCAAATTATAGAAAGAGCCTAAATGTCCATCAACTGATGAATGGATAAAGAAGATGTGGTTTATAGATTCAATGGAATACTGCTTGACGATGAGAAAGATGAAATCATGCCATTTGCAGCAATGTGGATGGAACTGGAAGGTATTATGCTGAGTGAAATAAGTCAGTCAGAGAAGGACAGATATCATATGTTTTCACTCCTATGTGGATCTTGAGAAATTTAACAGAAGACCATGGTGGAAGGGAAGGGGGAAAAATAGTTACAAAGAGAGAGGGAGGGAGGCAAACCACAAGAGACTCTTAAATACAGAGAACAAACTGAGGGTTGATGGGGGGGGTGGGGGAGAGGGAAAATGGGTGATGGGCATTGAGGAGGGCACTTGTTATGATGAGCACTGGGTGTTGTATGTAAGCCAATTTGACAATAAGTTATATTCATAAAAAAAGCATAGTTTCACAAGCATTATTTTATTTAACCCTTGCTGAATGATGGCTATTTCTTTAATATGGGGAACAGAGGATACAATTATGGATGTAACCTCCATGCAGCTGTTGGCATTTAATATCGTATTCATGTTCTCTACCAAAGTGAGCTTCAGTTATGAGTAGGCTTGATGTAGTTTTTTACTTTATTTTTTTTTATTTATTTTTTTTTTTCAACGTTTTTTATTTATTTTTGGGACAGAGAGAGACATAGCATGAACGGGGGAGGGGCAGAGAGAGAGGGAGACACAGAATCGGAAACAGGCTCCAGGCTCTGAGCCATCAGCCCAGAGCCCGACGCGGGGCTCGAACTCACGGACCGCGAGATCGTGACCTGGCTGAAGTCGGACGCTTAACCGACTGCGCCACCCAGGCGCCCCTATTTTTTTAATTAATAGATGTTATTATTTTAATTTTTTGTGTTTATTTTTTGAGAGACAGAGTGCGAGTGGGGGAGGGGCAGCTAGCGGGAGACACAGTTCAAAGGAGGCTCCAGGCTCTGAGCTTTCAACACAGAGCCCAACACAGGGCTTGAACTCATGGACCACAAGATCATGACCTGAGCTGAAGTCAGAAGTCTAACTGATTGAGCCACCCAGGAGCCCCAATGGATGTTATTATTTTAATAGAAGTTTTAGGTTTATGGAGAAATCAGGGACTAACCACAGAGAATTCTCATATCTCCCCTCTCCTTGCACAGTTTCAGGTGTTGTTAACATCTTGTGTTAGTATGCTACATTTGTCACAGTTGGACCAATAAATGACACGTTATTAGTAATTGAAGACCATAGTTTACATTAGGGTTCATTTTGTTTTGCGTTGTTCTGTACATTTTGGCAAATGTATAATGCTTGTATCCACCATTACAGTATCATACAGAATAGTTTTACTGCCCTAAAAATCTCCTGTGCTGTACCTGTTCATCCCTCACCTCTATGCCCCCTCCCGGAGCCCCTGGCAACTATTGATCTTTTTACTGTCTCTGTAGTTTTGCCTTTTCTAGAATTTCATATAATTGGAATCAAACTGTGTGTAGCCTTTTCAGACTGACTTCTTCACTTAGAAATATGCATATAAGGCTCATCCTTCTTTAAAAAATTTTTTTTTAATGTTTATTTACTTTTGAGAGAGAGTGAGGTGGGGAGGGGCAGAGAGGGACAGAGACAGAGAATCCGAAGCAGGCACTGTGCTGTCACCAAAAAGCCCTACATGGAGCTTGAACCTACTAACCATGAAATCATGACCTGAAGCAATGTCAGATGTTCAACAGCCAGAGCCATGTGGGTGCCCCAAGACTCATTGTTCTTTTTGTGTGTGTGTAGCTCGATAACTAATGGCTGAATACTATTCCATTGTGTGGATAGACTCCTGTTTGTTTATCTGCTTTCCTATTGAAGGATGTCTGGGTTGTTTCCGAGTTTGGGCAATTATTAATAAGATTGCTATAAGCATTTGTGTGTAGGTTTTTGTATGGATATAAGCTTTCACCAAATATCAAGGAATGTGATTGTTACATCATATGATGGGAGTTTGTATAATTTTGTAAGGAACTGCCAGATTGGCTTCCAAAATGGCTGCACCATTTTGCATTCCCAATGCAAATGAATTACAATGAATGAGACTTCCTTTTGGTCTGCATCCTCACCAGCATTTGGTGTTGTTGGCGCTTTGGATTTTAGCTATTTGAATAGATATGTAATGTTATCTCATTGTTGTTTTAACTTGCGTTTCTCCAATGACATATAATGTTGATCGTTTTTTCATATGCAGCATGTTTTTAGTCTTTATTTTTAAAAATTTTATATTGAACTCATTCGAGGCTCACACACACACACAAAAACAAACAAAAACCCCACGTATAGAGCCATCCCTTGATCGAGCTTTTCCCAATGGTAACATCTTACTTTTATCAAAACCAGGAAATTGACATTGCACAATACGGTGAACTAGGCTGTAGACTTTACTGGTATTTATTTCATCCGTTTTTTGTGCACGGATTCTATTTTTGTGCGTGTTTATAGTTCTGTAAAGTTTATTGTCTATGTGAATTCATGTAATCACAACTACAATTAAGATATAGAATTGTTCCATCTCCACAAAGACACTCCCTAGAGCTCTGCTTTTATAGTTACATGCTCCCCACAAACCCTGCCCGGCCCTAATCTCTGGAAACCACTATTCAGACATATGTTTTTTTAAAAAAATATACTTGGGGTTATTGATCTAATTTTGTCTCTGGGTCAGTATAATTTGAGGGCTATTGTTCGATTGATGTTCCTTTATGGGTCCAGTCTCAGGTTAGTTAGAATGAGCATCTTCATGTACCTTTTGAAACAGGAACATTTTCTTCTTAGGAATTCAGATACAAAGAAGTTTTGCCAGCCGTGTTGCAAAGTTTTGAATGGCTAACAGAAAAAGAGGCACTTTAGTGAACTTGAGTAAAATGAGAACACTTCAGGAGTTTGGGACAGGTTTGACTTCAATGTATGTGTGTCTTGCTACAGATTGTGAAGTATAGTCATTAACCCTTAATGCAGCAGATCCGTTAGGCTGGGATTATTATATGATAAAAAAACTACACAAAAGTTTCATAATAAGTTCCTCAAAGTAAAGATGTAGCTTAGTTCATTTAAAACACGACTTAAATTGGGGCATCTTAGTGGCTCAGTCAGTTAAGCAACCGGCATTTGGTTTTGGCTGAGGTCATGATCTCACAGTTAGTGAGATCTGCCCTTCTCCCCCACTCACTCACTCACTCTCTCTCTCCTCTCTCTTTCTGTCTTTAAAAAAAAAAAAAAAGCAAGCAAGCAAGAAAAATGTCTCCAGACATTGCCAAATGTCCCCAAGGAAGAAGCAAAGGAGGAGTCATCCCTAGTTGAGAACCACCGATTTTATACAAATATTTTCACACATACATATACTTGAAAAATATATAGTATAGGGGCTCCTGGGTGGCTTAGTCGGTTAAGCATCTGACTTCGGCTCAGGTCATGATCTCACGGTCCGTGAGTTCGAGCCCCGCATTGGGCTCTGGGCTGATGGCTCAGAGCCTGGAGCCTGCTTCCGATTCTGTGTCTCCCTCTCTCTCTGACCCTCCCCCTGTTCATGCTCTGTCTCACTCTGTCTCAAAAATAAATAAACATTTAAAAAAATATATATATATAGTATTATTTTCTAATTTACATAAATCACGTGGAATTTATGTTTTGTTCTGTGTCTTGTTTTGTCCATTTGTTATTATGTCATTGTATTTCAGCCATGAACGTAAGTATAGTGTATCCCTTTAAGTAATATATATTGGGTCACCTGTAGACTGTATCTGTATGACATTTTATTTATCTGTTGATGGACATGTAAGTTGTTTAAGTTGTTTCCAGTTTTGCCATTAAAAATTATTCTTCGGTGAATGTTTTTGTCCATGTCACCCCTGAGCACGTATGTGATTATCAGAGGCACTGAAGAAAAGCCCCGTTGAATGTATTCAGCTTTACTATAAATTACCAAATTGTTTTCCAGACAGGCTTTATTAACTTAAACTCCCAATCAGCAGTGTATGTCATCCTGTTTACTCCATATTCTTACTGACACTTGATATTTCAGAATTCTTTATTCTTTGCCCTGAATATCTTCCGTGGTATCTTATTGTTCTACTAATTTACATTTCCTGATTCCTAGTGAGTCATCAAGTTTTAACTGGACGGACCTTTGGGATCTTCTAGTCAAGTGCATTTTAAGATGAAAAAAAACCAAAACCAAAACCAAAGAATGTGGTTTTACTTCTTTGATGTTATTTTTATTTACTAGGAATATTTTTCTGTCTCATTGCTTTATGTTCCTCATGGTCTTGTATTGAATTCTACTTCAAATTAAGTGGAAGCCTTTCACATTTGCAGCAAAGGTGGGAAATGTATAAGTAGAGAAAAAAAGAAGAATTTTGATAGTACAGATTTACCAGCCATCCCAAGAAGATGGCTGTTTACTGAACTGATTGTGTTTGGCCATAGGGCCTTGTTCAGGAAGGGCACTCAAGAGTTTGCATGAATGATGGAATGAACCCTGAGATGTAATGAGCTAAAGTCAAAGTCCTAGGAGCAGCTTTCAAATACCCTTAAAGCTGGGTTTTTCTCATCTCCTGCAGCTTGAGCTTAATTTCCTGGTTCTGTCTTTACCCACAGTAGACCTAGGAATTCCTGATAAGGGAACGAAGTGTCAACATTTTGCTTATTAATGATTGGTTTCCCAGTGAATTTTGACCCATGCTCCTCAAGGCAGTCCTCTTGAGGCTACCCTCCCAGAGTCCAACTGGTAGGACCAGCAGAGTTGACCCTCTGGGATAGAGCACAGTCCCCCAAGGACACGCAGTTTCCTCTGACGGCCTCTGGAAACTGGAAGAGGTCCAGCCAGTCTGTGCTGTAACTGCCACGACACTAGTAAGCTTATCTTCCAGACAACCTCATTCCCATTAACGAGCCCAGCATCCTGAGTCCTGGTAAGTATGCCAAAAATGATTTCAGTGCCCCACACACATGCAAGTTTAATTGCTCTGTGGTTGCGTAAGATGCAAAACGAAGGAATGTATTGCCTACAAGGAATGCATTTGTGATTATGTGTAATTCATTGCATCACAGATATTTGTGTCAGTCAAAGCAGCATGGAAATGTATTTGTTTTACTTTGTGATTTGGAAGAATAACTGCAGATAATCAAGCTTTCCCTAGAGTTAAACTTTGTGGGCTTATTTTTATGCTAAATGATGCACATAAATGCATGTTAATATTTTGTCAAACTGAAAAATATTTCTTGCTGAAAGAGACTCTGGTAATAACACTTTTTAAAGCTACCACATGGAGGATGCCATAAAGTCCATTTGTGTGTTTATTTCTTCTGTGACTCTTGTTTTGAGTAGGCATCTGTTGATGACCTACTGTGGGCAGTGTGCTGTCCCAGGTCCAGGAGCTAGAAAGACAGATAAGGGGGAGGCCTTATCTTGGGAGCTTTTTGTCAAGTGGAGATAAAGATGCACAAACAGATAGTCACTGTGAAAGGTGATAGATACCATGTGATACTGGGCAGAGGGGAGGAACTTTGGGATAACCACTTTGCTAAAGTTACAAGTTTCTCGCTGTACCCTGAATAATGAATGTGAATGCAATACAGATGAGACCAGGGGTGGGGCTGAGGCTGGAGCTGAGTGTTCCAGGCAGAGGGAATAGTATGGGCAAAGGCTAGGAGTTGTGAAAAAGCCTGACCTTTTGGGGGAGAATTGTTATTTATAATTCATTCTTGTTGTTTGGTCTGAATGTATTGAAAACACCCATGCCCTGCTCCTGGGAATACTTCATTCAGATAAAATCTTATCACCCATTATGCTACCTAACACAAGTATTTTAGTCCCCAGCTGGTGGTCCCCATTGCCAGTACTTCATTGATCTAGCCATGGTGACTTCTCTCCAGGGAATGTTGCTCAGCAAATGCCTTCTTCCAGCCAGTTTCATAGAGTCCACACTTTTAGTGAGGATGCTGATCATGTGCCCACTTGCATTTTATTCAGAAAAAGGAAAAAAAAAAGAGGGAAAGAGATTTGAGCCAAGCAATCACTGATTTTTTTTTTTAACTAGAGATTTTATTTTGTCATCAAGTAACAATTATCCAGCTACAACCTCAGTCTATTTAGAACTAAGATTTGAAGTCTGCCTTCCAGACCCCCAGAGAAAACCATGGAAGAAAATATCCAGGAAACATTTGGGACTGGAGTGTGAGACTCCACACCCCGCCCCCCTGCCCCATTTTTTTTTTTTTTTTTTTTTTTATTACTGAATTCAGAAACTGCTCCCTTTCCACAGAGAAGTTACATCTCAACAGTGGTTCGAGTTCTGGGCTCTGCAGCTGGGGAGCATTTGAACATTGCTTTCAACTTGGGTAAAGGAGAACCCCTGTGGAAAGGGGTTCCCTGGAGGGCCTGAGGGATTTATTATTTACTAGATTGTTACTTCCATTAATGCAGAGAAGAATTTGAAGGATGCTTTCTTTCCCCCCAGAGATGTCATTATCGCAGGTAAAAATGACATGGGAACCCTGGGGATGCCCTGGAAAACGGAGGGAGTGGCAGAGATGAGCAGAGAGCATGAGCACCACTGGAAATACTGGCATGTCCCGCTGGAGAGCACTGGGCATGTGCAGGAGCGTCCTGCAGCACGTGGAGTAATTGGAAGATGAAAGAGAGGACCCGCTTAGGGTGCAGGTCACGGGTCTCTCTTGGTAGGATTAGGGGGAGGTGGTTTGTGGAAAAGAAGACAGAAGGTGCTGGTTCAAACCTTTCCATGCCCTCTTTACATCGAGTGAGTTTCTGTACTGATTTGACAAGAAAACTTACAATATGAGGGATTTTTTCCCCTCCCATCCCCTCCTCCCTTTTTCTTTTTCTTTTTTTTTC
Source organism: Neofelis nebulosa (assembly GCF_028018385.1). Lineage (NCBI taxonomy): Eukaryota > Metazoa > Chordata > Mammalia > Carnivora > Felidae > Neofelis > Neofelis nebulosa. The sequence goes on from NC_080785.1 coordinate 42,000,991, forward strand.
TATTAATGGACTTTATTTTTTTTAGAACAGTTTTAGATTTACAGAAAAGTTGAGCAGATAGGACAGAGAGTTCCAATATACATTCCCTTTTCTGTACAGTTTTTCCTGTTATCAACATGTTGTATTAGTGTGGTACATTGAAAAAAAATTAACGAATCAATATTTATACATTATTATTCATTATATCTATAGTTTACATTAAGATTTAGTCTTCGTTTTGCACAGTTCCGTGGGTCTTGACAAGTGTATAATGTCATGTATCCACCATTATAGTCTCGTACAGAATCGTTTCACTGCCCCCCCAAATCTCCTGTCCTTCTCCTGTTCCTTACTGCTCCCATCCTCACGCCTGCTCCCCCCAGCCTCCAAACCTCTGGCGACCTCTGATCTGATCTTTTTATTGTTCCTATAGTTTTGTCTTTTCCAGCATGTCACATAGTTGAAATCAAATAGTCTATAGCCTTTTCAGACTGGCCTCCTTCACTTAGAATTACGCCTTTAAGACTCATCCACGTCATTTCATGCCTTTATAGCTCCAGCACAATTGCTGGGTTGTATGGTAAGACTAAGTGTTTAGCTTTGTAAGAAAGCACCAAACTGTCTTCCTAGATGGCTGTACCATTCCTCCTTGCCTTTTAACTTTCCACATGACTTTAGTTTGGAAATAGAACATAGAGGTAATTTGTGGAGAAATGCAGATGTTACTTAAGGTGCCGCGCACTGATTCTGAAGTAACTGGAGAAGTGGATTCGATAGGATACAAGAGCAGAAGACTTGATGAATAATGCCTTTTACTATAAGGACATTTATTGTTCACTTAACCAAAGTCAGGAGCAAGTGGCTTCAGATTCATTAAATAGCTCAAGCTCGTTTCTCCTCTTTTGCTCATCCATACTCAGCATGTTGGCCTTTTGTCTTCTGCTTGCACTTCATAATGTGAAGATGGCTGTTGTAACACTAGGCGTCATGTCCTCACAGGCTCAACAAGAATAAGGAGGAAAAAGAAACACCACTAGTTCTCTTCTTACTTTGTCTCTTTCATCAGAAAAGCGACTGTTAGCAGATTTCTTCTGATGCCTTATTGGCCTCAAATGGGTGATAGAGTCACTCCAGCTGCTTGGAGGCCAGGAAGTGGCTGTTTTGAACCCCTCTAATGTTTGACCAGGCCTCCTCCATTTGCCCAATGGACTGTTGCTACTTGTCAGCTTTTTTGGCCTCAGTGTCCTTCTTCTGTTGTATGAGGGTTGGGGTGTTCACTCATTTTCCAACTGTGTTTCCATGAGCCCCAACCTTCTGGAGATGAGCTTAGGGTACTTTCTGCTGGGAAATGGATGGGGGTAGACTGAGCCGGGTTCTGCCTTCCCACTTCTTCCTGGACAAGCCTACTTCCAGCTTCCTTACAGGTTAGGGCTCCCGGAGGGTTTCCTTTGAATAAGGCTTTTGCAGCCAAAATTCAGTGTGAAAGCATCCTGGGTTGGATGATGGTGAATGTCTCTTTCAATTCTAAGAGTCAGATTTTTGGACCAAGGTGAAACAAGGCTATTCGTTCCCTAAGTGCTTTGTAAAATCCTTAGAACTTTGTCTCAAAAGCTTTACCAAATGCACATGTTGTGCGCCGGCTGAAAGGAAACTGGTTTTGTTCTCTGTCCTGAAGGAAGAGGACTTTGCCATTTTGAAAGTGGTTTAAATCTTACTTCTTCCTTGACAAGGAGGTGGTTTGGAGGTGGAAGATAAGATGGTCAGCAGTCTTGAGTGTTACCTCTGAAAAGTTAAAAATTTGATCTTTCTTAGTCTTTTCAAATGTAAATATCTAATGTCCTTGAGCAAAAAAATGATGATTTGTGTTCTCTTCTGTTCTTTTCTAACTCCTGTCTATATTTATGTGAAATTTGTGGCCTTTCAGATGGGCATTTTATATTTGATGTAATTATGTTTGTGTGTGTGTGTGTTCTGGAAAATGTTGTGGGCCATTAAAATATATTTCAGTTAAGGTGCTTTGTAATCAGCATTTATGCCCTGAAGTGATTTTATGAAATTTTATGGAATATAAAATACAAAAAAACCCCCAAAACTAGGTGTGTGCTCCCTAAGGAGCAATGTGTGAATCTGCTGGTGACTGAAGCTGACATATTTTTGTTTTTGTTTTTCTTTCTTTTTCCTTTTTCTTTTCTTTTTTTCTTTTTCTTTTTTTTGGAAATAACTCCAGTGGCTTCACGGTCCATGCAGCACACTGTGATATATGGACAGCATGCTGGTGCTGGTACCAGCTGATACCAGCCTGGGATGCCCCCTGATCTTGGGCAGCTTGTGTCTTTCTGGTCTTACTGGTACAGTATTTAAATACGGAAATCCTGCTGTGTGAAAGACAAAGGGCCTCAGTTGTACATGAGCACAAGCTATCTGATGTTTCATGGTGACAAGTGTCATCTCATTTACAATGCATAACTCCCTCCAAAGTAGATGTGTTCTCTCATTTTGCAGTGGAACACCGTGAAATACCAGACTTGTGCCATATTAAATAGCCAAGAAGTGGTGGCAGAACTGGAGATGAAGTCTTTCCAGAAGACTGAAGATTTGCCACTAAATCAGTGGCTCTGCCCTTCCAAAATAATTGGCATTTCTCAGACTTACTAATTTTGGGGAACACTTTTGTTTTTGGTGCCAAATAATTTGCGCATTTAAAGATGTTTCCTCCTCATAACAGTCCTAGGGAAAAGAGAGCTTATGCTGGCATGTAGTATGGGGGTTACAGTATTATCCCCATTTTATGTCGCAGCAAACTGAGGATTGAGAATTGTAGAGGAGATATGTCCTTCCAGGACATGTGAAAATCTGCTGAAGATGTTGGACAAAGGGTACTCCTGATAACACTGCTTCCAGCTTCTGTGGATTTATAAAATTCCCCCAACGTAGTCACTCAGCTTATTCTTATGACTGATGGCACAGTCATGCGTTGTCCAAAGGTGGGGGTGGTGGTGAATGTTTGTCTACTGGAAAAAAAATGATAAAAACTTCAGTCTTTCCTCCTTTCCCATACACTTTCACAGTGGCTCATAGTCACAGTCCTTGGGATCCCCTTCTTTGCCTGCAATGGGCTGGCACTGGGGCCAAAGTGGAGGGCATGATGTGCTGGCATGGCATAACTCTTCACAGGGCCTTCTAAGAGTGGGTTCAGGCCCTGGTGAAAAACACATTGGTGGTTCCTCCAGTGAGGATGCACTGGCTGATAATGTCTACATAAAAATTGAGATTGACATGCAAAAAAATTGCCTGACACACACCTCCCCCGCCCCCCACGCCAACCCCCAAGTCTTGGGAGAGAATCATTCTCCTCCCGCTCTCCTTTCCCCCAAGAAGTTTGTTGAGTGAGTTGAATAAAGAGCGTGATCCCAGCCCTCATAGTCATGTTCTGGCAGAGCATGGGTGGGCTAGTGATATCCAGCAAGACAGATCAAGGAGGAACCAGAACCTGCAATGGATTGAGGTGGGTTCCAGATGGGAGAGCAGAAGCCCAGCTGGAGGCTGAAGGTCTTTGTCCAGCCAAGTGGCAGAACATGGTATCTGGACTGGAGGGCCTCAGGGGCAGATGTTAGATGGTTGCCTTGTTAGGTTGGTGAGGGTACCTATGAAGGGTCTGCTCCTTGTCCCATTGAACTTTAGCATTAATGAAACTGGCTTCCTCTAGTAATTCAGTACATCTGAAATGGAAAATCAGTTCTGGGTTGGAACATGCCAGGAAGGTGGGGAATGATCTTTTTAGGAGGTCAGAGTCTTAAACTGAGGGTGGTGTTTCCCAGAGAGGTGCCAGAAACAGGAAGCTTTTCTGTGCCTGTGGGGTTGGGGGTGGGGGCCCTGGGAAGTAGTGAGGGGAGGGACTTATACACTGGGCACAGACCTGTTTAACAGGTCTATCAGGGGACTAAGTCTAGGAAGAAGTAGTATCACAGTGCCACAGTTCAGGTCATCTTTTCTTTCCATTTTCCAAGTAGGATTAATGGAAGAAGGTGAGACTGTGACAATAGCAGCTATACACAGAAGCCTGTGCTCTCTTCTGATCCCTGGCCTTTCTTTATCATTCCCTGGGGAGGAAATTTTTGCCCTTTGGTTTCCTTACTCAGCAAAGGGTTTTTTTTTGTTTGTTTGTTTTATTTTGTTTGCTTTGTTTGTTTCAAGTATCCAGGAATCACATGACAGGAGGTAAATAAAATACTGGAAACAGAGAAGGAAGATAAATAAAGTTGGTGAAGTCAGTCCCTTTCTGATTCCTACCTGAGTTTCCTTATCCCGTTTCTCGTATTAAGCAGTGAAAAGAGCTTTAGAAGAAAGGACTTGTGATGATTAATTAAATGCTTACATTTAAATGAATATACAATTGAGTTTTCATGTGAAAGAAACTTTAAAGTACTAGAGATAGGAAGGGAAAATAAAAATGAAAGAGATATTAACCTCCCTACTTTTCAGGGCACTTGAGAATAGAATTCAAAAACCCTTTCCTGCTTTTCATGTGTTTACACATCTTTTTAAAAAGTGACCCTGGGGGCAGGAAAAAATAGAACATATTTACTAGTATCTGTTGGGCCTCAGGGGCTGTGCTAGAGTTTGTATAAACGTGAGCTCATTTAATGCTCACTACAGTACTGGTGAAATGTGTGTCATTGGCCACATTGATGAAAAAATTGAGGCTCAGAGAGGTTATAGACACTGCTCAAAGGGAAATCACTGGTAAATGGACCTGAGGCATTCCAGCTGTGTCTTCATGAACATGCTGTCCATGCCCCTGTTAGTGTGTGTGTGCTACCGAATGGAGCTGTCTTACAGATGCCTCTTACAGTCATTCCTTTTACCCCTATGTGTTCCTGACATATTGATTCAAAGGTGAGCTTGAACCTTCTTTCAGTTTTCTCAGCCTTTGAAAACTGACCCTTCCTGTTTTGAGCATGAAGTATTTTAAGCATTGCTATTCAAAGGGAGAGAAAAGTTAAAGAAGAAATGAGGAAAGTTTATACTGTGAGAGGCCATAAAAAAGGTGTTTTGACCTTCTATTGGGTCTTAGTTTATTTCTTGTCTTAATATATAAGTAAATTAAAATTCAATTGATTATATATTTTGCGGATATTCTACCTTATTCAGTAGAGTTTAAGACTATGCCCAATTTTATATATCCAGCCAGTTTCTTTCCAATGAAAATTCCCATCTTCAGTCTGTACTCATCTGTCTTTCTTAGGGCTTAGCTATCAGATTTAGGTTAATAATCCTCATAACATGATGCAGTCATCTTTTATTTTCCCCCTTTTCTTTTCAGTGAAAGCAATCGATGCTATGAATTTTCCTCTTAATTACTTTTTTGCCTGAGCCCTCTAGGGTTTTGTATATAGCATTCTTAAAGTAATTGGTTTCTGGCCAAGATTTGTTGAACACCTATGATATTCTAGTATAAAGGAAAAATATACATACTATACTTTAAACTTGAAAATAGGCCAGTAGGCAAGAGGATGGCTGTGTGTTCCTTCAAAATCATGCTATCTTATTGGCCCCACCTAAGGATTATCTGATTCTCTAGGTGTATTGCCTTTCTTTGCTTTTCTTTGACTTACTTTTTATTGTCGGTTAAGGTATTTTACAAGTCTTTGAGGGTAGATTAATACCTATAGGAAATGGTGCAATGCAAATGAGTCTTGTCCACAAGAAAAGATTATCCCCCAAAATATAACTTTGCTGCCCTGCAAGGCATTATTACCTAGCTTTCTATCTACTTCAGCAATCTTATTTTGGAATGCTTCTTTCAGGGACTATATATAAATATGTCTCCTGTCCTGGAACCCTCTGAAACAACTTTTCTATCCTGTTGGTTTTCTCGTTGAATTAAATACGTCTTTAATAGGTATTCATTTTGTGTTTGTATAAGGATCACATTTTTAATGTTTTTAAAATTGATTCACACTAGGAACAACATAAGAGGCTTTCACATGTGTCAGAAAGACCCAGAGCTGGACATTAGTTAAAACAGGAAAACTGATATTACAGGAACTATTGCAATAGGGGAAAAAGAGGACTGGGCTCAATTCCGAATGCCACAAAGGAAAGTGGAGATTTATAGCCAAGGATCAGGGAGAGGGTCAGAGAGAGAAAATTACTAAGAGGAAACATCAAGAACAGGGGATTCTTGTGAAACTGACACAACAGGATTCTTGCTGAAGGCAGACCAGGGTGATCATTTATCACCTGGGGGGTAATGGTGGATGAGGAATTTGGTCAGATATTGAGGGTGGGAATTTTCTCTTAAACTGATTTTAGCAGGATTCTTGTTAAAATTGGATTCTGCAGGGTCAGAGGTGGAAGCTCATGGAGAGGCTTTATTGAGCAGGGGACTCAGAGGAGGCTGATTAAAATTTGGTCAAGGAGAGAATCCTTGTAACACGAATAATGCAACTTAATCTTCACATAAATCCTCTTAGGTGAGCTTATCATCGTCTCTAATTGTACTCAGGAAGAAATAGGCTTAAGAGTGTTCAGGTGGGTGTAATGTAGAGGCACCCGGTGAGGCCAGGTTTATATGAATCAAGGTCAGCTTCGCCATGTTACCATGAGAAGTCATGTGCTTCTCACTGAGAAGAGCAGTGACAAGTGTGACCTAGTACGGTGCGTAAGAGAATATGGATAAATGAAAGGAAGAAATAGGTGAAGGAAAAAAGTTTGAGATCACCTACAAAATAACTATGATACTATTGTGTTTTTTCTCCCCATAGGGCAAAATTAAAGTGTGCAGAATATCTATGCAATGGTTGAATCAGATGGATTTGACTTGGAAAGACCCTATCTCCTACCTCAGACCTGAATATTTACTTACTGGGTATATATAGAGAAGTGGTTTAGAAGAAGTAGCAGAGGTGCTTGCTTTTACATTAACAAAACAAAATGTTGGGAGAGGTGAGGTGCCTGGGTGGCTGAGTTCCTTAAGCATCCGACTTCAGCTCAGGTCATGATGTCACAGTTCCTGAGTTCCATCTCCCAGTTGGGCTCTTCTCTGACAGCTCAGAGCTGGGAGCCTGCTTTGGAGTCTGTGTCTCCCTCTCTTCCTGCCCCTCTGACGCTTGTGCACACGCACTCTCTCTCTTTCAAATAAATAAATAAAACATTAAATAAGAAACAAAAAAAGCATTGGGAGAGAAGAACTGTGATTGCTTCTAGATCTAGCCAAACACTCGGATTTCATCTTTCACTATGCAAATGTCCAGTTCCAAAGCTTAGCCTTTTAATACTGTGTGGTGTTTTAAGTTTTTCTTGCGGATCTCATAAAGTTCTCAAAACAAAATTGGTTATAATTCACTTTACTTAAAAATAAACATATGAGGGATGTGCTATGAAATTAAATCAACAATATGCTGCTTCAAGCCCAGGATTACTGGAAATGATTAGGGAGACATAAGTGGTAGGTGGTAGTGAGAGAGGCAAGGGTGAGCAAGTCTTAAAACATCTCTCTCTCCTTCTCACTCTCCCTGTAAAACTACTCTCAGCTATGCCCACAGCAGGTAACGTTAGGAACTTAAATGTAATTAAAGTACTAGGGCTGAAACTCAGCATGCCATGGTATCCATCGGTAGCAGCAGACTCTGTCCTTGAAATACTCTACTAACCAGGTTACGTATAACTTCAGTGGGGTTCCAGATTGGAGGTTGGGAAATTGGTTTTTGTGTCTGGAAGTGCTGAGTCAGCAACACCTACTGTTGTTACATTCTGCATCCTGATTACAGGCACCCCCGCTCCTATCCATTTAATCCAGAAGCCCTCTGGACACTCCCGATACTGTTCTCTCCTGCACTTCTCACACACCTGCGAAATCCCATGGATACTGCATCCTGTGTTTCTAAAGAATCTGGCTTCGGGGCGCCTGGGTGGCGCAGTCGGTTAAGCGTCCGACTTCATCCAGGTCACGATCTCGCGGTCCGTGAGTTCGAGCCCCGCGTCGGGCTCTGGGCCGACGGCTCGGAGCCTGGAGCCTGTTTCCGATTCTGTGTCTCCCTCTCTCTCTGCCCCTCCCCCGTTCATGCTCTGTCTCTCTCTGTCCCAAAAAAAATAAATAAAAAACGTTGAAAAAAAAAAATTAAAAAAAAAAAAAAAGAATCTGGCTTCTGTTTCCTTCCCACTGTTCCTGACCTAGATTAACAACTGTCTTCAGCCTCTGGTCTGAAGATGGCTGCAATGGTCTACTAACCTACGTCCTTCCCTCTGTGCCCTGCTACCTCCCCTCTGTAGATGGGTTCCTCGCATTGTTGCAAAAATGTCCGTAAGATCTTGCCAGTTGGCTTCGAATCCTTTAGTGGCTTCCCATGGCTTACACACCCTTGCTGAGCATCCAAGCCCTTTTTGCCTCAGCCCCGGTCCACCTTGTTCTCCAGTCCTCCCTTCTCCTGTAGTTCACCTTTGCTCACAGTCTCATCTGGAATTTGTTTACATCTGCTTTCAAGCAGAACCTGCAGACTGTGTTGAGCCAGCCATTTGTCCTGGACTGCTTCCCTCTCAACCTGGATGGGGTCAAGCATCTCCTTCTCGATACTGCACTGCAGCTTTTTATTTATAACCTTTCTGTAAGAGACCATGCTGTGTTCTGGGGGCAGGGCAGTGTCCGATATACATTGGTGTCTCTGTGCTTAACAGGGAGGAGCTCCCCATAAATGTTGGTGGCTTGAATGAATGAGTGAAATGGGACCTTTCTGGCAAGAAAAAGTTAATGCAACTAACCTTTATTTAGCTCTGGAATATTTGTGTGAGAAAGACCTAAGGTGTTCACAAAAGCATATCATCTCTTCTTTCTTTTCTTCTACTTTATCCCATCTCTAGAAATGTGTCTGTATAACTCAGATGTCATTACTATCACTATTACTACAGTTCTCTCCAAGGAGGAGGCAGGAACGGTGGAGCAGAGAGAGTACAAACCGAGATATGCCCAAGCCCCCTCCCCCAGGTCGGTCTGTCTTTGAAATAGGCAAGCCAGTCTTCATAGACATGAGGGGATTTGAGCACGCACACACACACACACACACACACACACACACACACACGCTGGGTGTGTGTGTGTGTGTGGAAATGAACATCACCAGCAATGGGGCAAATCAGAATCCTATACCACCTGGTAACGTGCAAGGAAAAGGATGCAGCTTCACTTTTCCGTGATTTTCCTGCCAAAAACTCATAATCTGACTCTAATCACAGGAAGCATCAGACAAAGCCAATCTGATGGACTTTATACAAAATAAACAGTCTGTAATTTAAAAAAAGAAGTCAAGGTCAGAAAAATCAAGGAAAGACTTAGAGGGGGGAGGTGTTTTAGGATGAAGACCAAAAAGACATTAACAATTAAAAGAACCCTGTGATTCTGAACTGGATCCATTTGCTATAAAGTACATTATTGGGACATTTGGTGAAATTTGAATGCGGTGCAAGGAGCAAATGTAATATGTATTATATGTTAATTTCCTGATGTTAATGGTTGTGTTGTGGTTATGGAGGAGAATGTTATTGTCGTGGGAAATGCACACTCAGGTATCAGTGAGTGGTGCATCTTTGGGTTGTCAAGTTACTTTCAGGAGGTTAAGAAAGAAAGAAGGTTCTTTGTATTAAAGTTGCAATTTTTTTTTTGGTAAACTTGATATTGCTTCAAAATAAAAATTTTAAGGCAAAAACGTCAATAAACAAACTTGGACTTGTCCCCATGGACAGGTTGTCCTTATGAGATGTGATTATCGGTGTATTTATGGTGAGGGAATTGTGCAGAAGAGGGGCTTCATTTTCCTTGAGCTGAATTGGGAGCCAAGGGTGAAGTTGAGGGGCCTGGTGGAGAGCAAACATGGATCCTGTGTCATTCCCCCCCCCCCCCCGCACCCCGCCCCACAGCCCCCGCCACCTCTCCAGTCCTCAGCAGGTCGCCTTACCTGAAAACAGGCTCAAAAGACAGACTGGCAGCTCCAGCAGAGCAGGGCTACCTCCCAGGGACGGGTGCAATTGGCAGGCTTCTAGTAAGATGCCAAGTTGATGATTTACTGTGAGACGTGTAAGTGCCAGACCACTGGCACTCTGTGACGAGCAGATTTCCTCTCTATAGCAAACTTCAAGGCAAGCTTGGTGGTAAGCAGGAGAGTGTGAGGTAAATAAGGAATCACAGTGAGGAGAGCTAGCCAGTGCAATTAGTGTCCAGAGGTGTCCTGTGAGGGGAGCCTGACTCCTCCATCCTGCATGGGAACGTCACACTTGGCAATGGCATGTGGAGGCGTGAATTGGCGGTGGGGCTTGTACTCCCTTGGGCGGAGCTGGGTGGCTTCTTAGACTCCGATTTTTGTCTGCTTCCATGGTTGGCCACCTCTCTGCCTCTGACTGATGTGTTCTTGCTTTAAATAGGGAATTAGTGTCAGGCAGGTTGTTGACTCTTGAATGTCTTTGCATGTCTCTGATTCTGTGTTGACTCCTGGGTTGAGTTTATTTGTTCACTTTCTTTGAGTTCCTTTAGAGGTCCTCGTTGGCCACTACTGGCCACGTGGGAACTTGGGGTAGAGAGAGGCTACGCTCTAGAGAAGCAACTTCCCTTTTTCTATTTTTTTTTAAAGTCTGGAGCCATGTAAAAGGAAAGAAAGACTTAAAAAAAAAAAGGCTTACCTTCTTGGAATATCTTGTTATCTCTAGAGTTCTTGAACTTCCCCAGGTTTCAGAGATTTAGCCAAAATAGGTATTTCTCCCTTTTGAGAACAGTGTGCCCTCTGCTGTGAACCAAAGGTATTCAGCTTTTTGGTGCAAAGTCTACGTGGGGCTGGCTGGTGATTCTAGCTCTCTTTCCACGGCTGAGTAGCACTCTCTCAGGAGTGAGACTTCCTGGCTTCTCATCCCCACCCCCGCCCGGCCTCTTGAGGTTTTCTGTTGTTACTCACACAGGTGGTCAAGTCTGCCAGGGCACTTCACGACCCCCAGGTACTTAGCCCTGGAACTTAAGGTTCCAAATGGCTCTGTATGTAAAAGCCATTTGTTTCCTGGGGGGTGTCACAGGAGACCCAAACCTTGAGGCTCTTGAGTGCCACAGCCTGTTTTTTGAAGAGTTGCCTAAAATCTGAAATGTAAGTCAGCCTGCAGAAAGAAGCTATGGTTCTGTCTGGCTCATCAGTTAGAGACCAGACAAAAGGGTCTGGGTCCTTCCGTGAGTGATGAAGGGCTGCGTGCTTTCAGGCACAAACTCCGTATCCTTCTTCAAAGGATAGTTAGAAGGTTGTTTTGATTTTTGCAAAGGAAGAGCATATACACATATGGACTGGCCCACACTAGTCCAACTTAAGGGTCCTCAATTTAGTGTGATTTTATATTTTGTTTTCTCCTTTGCCCATGCAATGATAAGGCCCTTCATAGAAATGCCTTAATAAATGATAACCAGAACATGCCTGATTTGGCATCTTCTATGACGTGGAAATTGAACCCCAGGTTCAGTTGGGGATGGGGAAGCAGCATCTACGTGGTCACCAGGTCAGCTGCTGAGCCCTAGCTTGACCCTCTGTGTACTCCTGAAGAGCTCTTGGGATCTGGTGAACAGACACAATAGACTGGAGGGTGGTGAGTGTCTGCGAGACTCAAGGAACAGACTTGGTTTCCATTTGCAAACAAAGTAACACTGCAAGCCCCCACATGAATTCTGGAATTAGTCTTTGCTATATGTGTGATTTTTTTTTCTTTTTTTCTTTTTATTTATTTATTTATTTATTTATTTATTTATTTATTTATTTATTTTTTACCAAGTCAGGGGCTGTGATGAGTTATCAAACTCTGCGGACCAGAGAAAGGAATAGAATCAAATCACCTGAAACATGCTATTCAGAGCAGGTAGGACTGTAGTCTGCTCAGGGACCTATAACTTTCACTTTCATTCCATCCCTGGGCCTCCTTGCATCTGGGAGTCAGAGAATAATAATAAAATAAAGGCAAGCTGTAACAAGAAATGTGATCCTTGGGGTACCCTACTAAGCTGTGCCTCTGTCAGTCAGGATTCCTATTTGATGGAAAGAGCTCTGCCCTTTCCAGCTCTGCCAGGCATTCCCCTCGGCGGTGAGGGGGCGTGGGCTTGATGTGAAACTGAGCCCTCTCCTTGCACGTGGTGAGGCTGACAGTTGTATAAGGAAATGTTCCCTGGAATGGGCTTCGGGTCCCTGCTCAGTCAAGAGGCAGACTTTTTACTCCCAGTGACAGCTGCAAGGTACCAATTTACGGCGGGGCACTAGCTCAGAATTCCAATTACCGTTTGAGTTTGCAAAGAGCCTACATTTCCGTGCCTATGGTGCATTTTTACAACTTGCCACTGTGGTGGCCAATATACAGCCATCCCCCGTTACTAATATTTCTAACCAAATGATTTGCGGAACGAGAGCGCAAGTGATATATATATACTTAAGGCTTTTTGCTCCTTGCCAGGGGTTGGGGGTGGAGGGAAGTGCTGGGGAATCTGCTCAGAATTTCAAGAGGTTAAGAAAGGCAGGTGGAGATGGTGAAGGCTATCAGATTTTGGAAGCCGAGGAACACCTGTGAGGCTGTGGGAAACAGGTATTTTCTGTTTACAGTAATTAATTTTTGTTTCAGAGAGCAGCTCTCCCTAATGAAGGTAGCATGTGCCAGAGAGTTAATAAAGGATTTGGGGGGGCACTTGCACTTCATGCTTTATGCACACCCATAGCTTGACACGGTAGCATTCGTTTCTTCTACAACTCTTGACAGTCTATTTCCTCTGGCTGAAGGATGACTAGAGTCGCTGTTGTAAGAGCAGGATATTGAGGATCTGGAGACTAGCACGTCCCCTGCGCCCAGGCTGTCATTTTTGCCCGTTAATGCTCCACAGGGCAGGAGGATGGAAGGTATGTCTTCCAGCTTTGACAATTCATGGATCTTTAAGGTGCTTGCATAGCTATGTTTTAGCAGTGGATCAAAGTGTATAGATTTCAAGTAACAGCTTTGTTGCTTCTGTTGGAGGAAATCCACGTGTCTGTCCACATGCACGTCAGCACAATGGAGGAAAAAAAATCTCAACATTTTAAAATAGATCTTTAAAAACATTACCAAGACTATGTAGTGCTTTAAAAAAAATCCTCCTTCTGAACTTTGGAAGTCTTTTTCTCCACACATAAAGGAAAGGTCTTATGTGGCTGTTTTGCTTAATGTGGGCTGGTTTTATTTTGGACTCTTTGAAACCCAGCGTGAAGGCTAAAATTCTATGTGGACAAGTAAAAAATGAAAGGAATGGTGAGATTTTGGTTGTGCTAAATTAAAGTGACAAGGTACTGATAACAGGGCATGGCTGTGCCCACAAATTAGCCCTCTCTAATTTGCCGCCGAGGAAAGGATTGCTTTGGTGTTGCATTGTAATTTCTCTCTTGAATTAAAAGTTTAGAAAGTCTAGTTTGCTCAAAAGAGAAAACCTGAAAAACGTAAGCCTTTCAGTTTTGAAATGGCCCATGGTTCCCCTATGTTCAAGGAACTGTTTCAGCTAATCTTGCTTCAGAAGTATGTAAATTACATGGTTTTATGTTTAGAAGCCACACTGTGTGTTGGATTATTTGTGTGCTACTTAAGGTAGCCTTTTCCAAAGTTTTTGTTCCAATCCAGGATGTACTTTGCGTTCCTTAGGTGGCATCTGTGTTTTGTGTGGTCTCCTCTGTATATATGAGGTGCTAGAGGGGCGCCTGGGTGGCTCAGTCGGTTGAGCATCTGACTTCAGCTCAGGTCATGATCTCATAAAGAATTCATGGGTTCATGAATTCAAGGCGTCCAGCTCTGGGCTGACCGCTTAGAGCCTGGAGCCTGGAGTCTGGAGTCAGCTGGAGCCTGATTTTGTGTCTCCCTCTCTCTCTGCCCCTCCCCCACTCATGCATGTGTGCTCTCTCTCTCAAAAATAAACATTAAAAGAATTTAAAAATAAAAAAAAAATAAGGTGCTATGTTATGTACAGAATGGATTTCTGATGGGGGAAGGAGGTAAAGAAGGCAAAAGTTACTTTCTTCAACTTCCATTTAGTTCTAGGCGGCAGCTTGATATTGATGGGGAGCTGGGATGACATTAAGTTTCTCCAGCTACAATATGGCCTACCTCAAATTACAATATCCCTGTACCCCAAACTCAGCTTCCTAGAGGGCTGAAATGTTGTCATTCTGCGAAATCAATGATCATATTACAAAAAATTGGCCTCATGGATTGTAGAATATGACTCGGGATTGTTTATTACAGTACTGTAAAAAATGGCAATTCATGATAATTCATCTTTTGTTTTTAGTTTCTGTTGGTGTTTTCTCAAGGAGAGACCTGCTGCTCCATATCAGATTGTCCACTCCTTGGTGTTGACACTTGTGTCCTCGTGAGAGGCTTTAATTCATCATGGCTAATCCATACTTAGATAGTTATGGTGTTTCCTAAACTGTGTTCCAAAGGTGGTTAATAGATGTGATGTGGAAAGGGTTTTATGGTCAAATTTGAGAGACACTGGGATAAACAAAGCTAACAGATTGCTTTACTGAAGGACTTTTCTGGGCCTTTAACATTTATATATGCACATTGTAAATTGTCAGGACAGTGAGTGGAGTAGACATCTGGCACAGGTATCTGCTCCTAAGTGCATGCCTAGGGAACACTGCCTCAAAATTTGGCTCTGCCTGTCTGTTATGGGTTAAAATTGTGTCCCTCCCGGAAGGTATCTTAGAGTCTTCCCCTTGCCCCCAGTACCTCAGAATGCGACCTTATTTGGCAATAAAGTCCTTTAGATGTAGTTAGTTAAGATGAGGTCATATGGGAGTAGGGTGAGCCCCTAATCTATTATGACCAGGGCCATTAATAAAGGGGGAATTTGGACATAGACACATACATACCGTAGGACAGCGCCATGTGAAGATGGAGTTATGTTGTCACAAGCCAAGGAACTACCAGAAGCTAGGAGAAAGGCCTGGGATAGATCTTTACCTAAGCACGTTCAGAGGGAGCATGGTTCTACCCACACTTAATCTCAGACTTCTCGCTCTAAAACTGTGAGACAACACATTTTTGCTGCTGAGCCCACTCAGTTTGTGGTACTTTGTTATGGCAGCCCTAGCAAACATTGCCATTTTAGACTTGGGCTCAGTATCTCAGGCTTGTTTTCAGGGTGGGCTAGAACCACATTCCTAGTTCTAGAAGCTTCTCAGCCAAGCTCTTCTCTGATCTTTTCTGTATTGTGGGTTCATTCTTTTTTTTTTTTTTTTAATTTTTAAAAAATATTTATTTATTTTTGAGAGAGACAGAGAGTGCACAGGGGAGGGGCAGAGAGAGAGGGAGACACAGAATCCGAGGCAGGCTTCAGGCTCTGAGCCGTCAGCACAGAGCCCGACCTGGGGCTCGAACTCACAAACTGTGAGATTGTGACCTGAGCTAAAGTTGGACGCTTAACTGACTGAACCACCCAGGTGTCCCGGTTCATTCTTTATATATGCTGTGTGTGGTACTTCCACTAGGGCATGCACCTTCTTCCCATTGACCTGGAACACTGATTCCTAACTCTAGTTTTATACAATGGAATTATCCAGGAAGTCAAAAAAATACTAATGGCCAGGCCCCACCCTGGGCCAATTAATTATAGTCTCAAATATTAGACTTGAGACTATAGAGTCTGTACCATATTAGAGTATAGAGCTCAAGTATTTCCTTTAAAAGTTCTCCAGGTGATTCTAAGGTGCAAGCAGGGTTAGGAATTACTGAAGGCAGCAAGGGCTGAGTGTATGTCAGGGGGGGTTGGGGGCTGGGTGATGGAAGCACCAACCAAAATTCAGCAGGGGATAGTGGGTCCCTTGTTGAAGCCAAAGAGCTGGGTTTGAACCCTGGATCTTCCACTTACCTACCGTGACTGTGTAAGAGTCACTTAGTGGCTCTATACCATGGATTACTCATTTATACAGTAGGGATTATGATTATCCAGTAAGGCTGCTGTAAGGTATCTTAGTGAGGTCAGAGTTCTGTAACAGAATATGATAGACTTGGTGGGTTTTAAACAACACAAACCTATTTTTCAGAGTTTGGAGACTGGGAAGTCTAAGACCAAGGTGTCCATTCGTGTCTGATGAGAGCCCATTTCCTGGTTCATCTTCTTGCTGTATCCTCACATGGTGGAGGGGCCAAGGGAGCTCTCTAGGGTTCCTTTTATAAGGGCACTAATCCCATTCATGAGGGCTCCACTTTCATGATTTAATGACATCCCAAAGACCACCCTTACCCCCCCAAATACCATCACACTGGGGATTAGGTTTCAACATAGGGATTCTGGGGACACAGACGTTTAGTCTGTATCATGAGAGTTCAGTGAGCAGTATTGAATTCAGGGTCTGAGAGATAAGCATTGAGGACTCTTGGTGAACATGTTCAGGAGACCCTGTGATCCTGTTCTCAGTGAGTCTTCCAAGGCAAGAACAATCTGTCCCTGTAATCTTCTGTCCTTTATCCAAACCTATCCCTTCATTACTCTTCCTTATTCCTCCCTCCCTCTCCAACTGCCTGCTCATAACAATCACAACATTCAAAACAAAGGAAACCTGCATTCTTGGTATGCACACCCTTTCTTCACAAATAAAAAAACATTGGTTAAGAGAGTGTGTTTATTCCTTAAGGAAGTGGGCTCTGGGCCGAGGATGAGGTCACTGTGGCCCATACCACTGTGGGCTGCAGTCGCTGCTTTTGTAGGTGAAGTCATTCTTAGCCAAGAGCAGGCAGCTAAAGCACAGCATCTGAAATACTACCCAGGAATCCCCAAATTGAAGACAAGCCTGATCTTAGGTTAATAGGTAGCCCACTCTCTTGTGAGAGCTTTCTGGCTCCTGGCTCTGAATCAGAATTAACCTTGGGAATGCCTGTTGAATCCAGATCTCCAGGGGTCAGAGCTGGTGTTTGGTGTTTCAAAGGTCTACAGATTACTCTAATGCAAGGACAGACTTGCCACCCTTCATAGTCTGTATGTATGCATGCATGTATGGGTGCAGGCATGCATGCATTTTGTCATGTAGAAATCCAAGCACTCATTCAGTGCTTCATTCACACATGTCAGTGTGTGCCAGGCTCTCTTCTAGATGGGATATTGGCATGAATGAAACACTCATGTTCACTTGAAGCTTCTTTTCTAGTGAAGAATCCAGAAAATAAACATGTAAACAAATACCTGACATAATGTCAGACTTTGAGGAGCACTAATAAGAAAATAATATAGAGGAGGCAGGTGGGAAGGACAGGACATTGTTTTGGTTAGGGATTAAAGCAGGCTTCCCCAACGAGACAACGTTGGAGCCTGAGTAAAGAGAGGGAGCAAGTTACAGAGCAGTTTGGTTGGGGGGATGTTCTAGGCAGAGGAGAGCTTTGTGTTTGGTGTGCTGGAGAACAGCAGAGCCAGTGGAGTGGACTGGACAGGGACAGAAGTGCAGAGAGGAGTGGAGGCCAGACCATAGAGGCCGACAGACTATGCATATGGCTTTGAATGTTTTCTAAGTGTGATGGGATGCAAAGTTTTGGGCAGGGGAGTGACATGATCTGATCTGTGTATTAAATGTATCACTCTGGAGAATTTATTGACCATTGTCAGCCAAATCCCAGAGTCCCAAGGAGGCCCACTAAGAGGTATATTTTCAGGCACTGTCTAAGGAGGTTTATTCATTTGCTCCCAGAAAAGTAGTAAACCAATTCCTAGGCAGTGTTGGCTATGCTTAGAACATCAAAACAAAGTATAGAATGTAAACTTTTTACACTTTGTCAAATCTGTATATTTTAAAATATGATAGCTGCAGTGTTATTTTAACAAGACCATAAATTCAAACAAATTTGTGTTCTTTTGTATTGCTGTCTTTTCTTGTGTGCAACCCTTGTTAGTTTTATTACAGGTTACAGTAATGGAAGTAATTTGTAGGGGTCAAATTTTTGAGGCAAGTTATTGAGTAGATCTAGAATTTAGTGTTTTTCTGACAAACAAATGGAGAATTTCCAGTTTTCCTATAATCTAATTATTGTGATCCCTCTTGTTGGTAAGTATTGTATCTTTTCTAATGACTGGCACTTTTTATTTGCATGTGTATCACTTCATTCATCTTGTTTGAGTGTAAGTAATTGAATGTCTGTTACGGACTAAGTGTTTGTGTCCATCCAAAATTCGTGTGTTGAAGTCTAATCCCCAATGTGGTGGCCTTTGAGAGGTGGTTTTACACTTTTCCTGTAACATGTTATACGATAAAAAGGGAAAGTAGTTGTACTTGGTAATAAAAGAGATAGGTAGAAAACAAAGATGAGCCGTCAAATAAAAACTGAAAATATAACAAAAAATGTATATGTAGATTCATTTGTGAAGTGTTTCAAAATTTTTGTGTTAGATGCTATGTAACAAAGGATAAGTAAAAATTCATGAACTCACTGGACAGATACAATCTTAACCAAGTACTCAAAGTTGATACCCTCCCTCATCAATGGGATAAACCAACTGCATGTGCCTCCTGATATGAGGTATGACACCACTCCTGTTATATTTCTGCCAAAAAATCCATATCAAGAGTCTCATTTCAAAGAAACATTAGGAAAACCCAAATAATGGGACGTTCTACAAAATAACTTTTGTATATTTTACCTTACTTTTCAAAAATGTCAATGTCACAAAGACAAATAAAGACTGAAGAACTCTCCTAGATTGAAAGTGACCAAAGAGCTACGTAACTCAATGCTATAAGTCATCCTGGATTAACTCCTAGACCAGGGAAACAAACTCTGGTCTTTTATGATAAAGGACATTATTGGGGCAATTAGTGAAAGTTGAATAAGATTATAGTAGTAGATTATATAAAGTATAAATATATACTTTATATATATATATATATATATATATATATATATATATATATATAAAGTATAAAGTAGATTATATAATAGTGTTGTATCAATTTTAACTTCCTGATTTTGATAATTGTGCTGTGATTATGTAAGTGAATGTTCTTGATCTCTAGACATGCACATTAAAGCATTTAGGATAAAGGAGCATCACATTTGCAACTTTCTCATAGATAGTGCCAGAGGAGGAAAAGCTCTTTTTCCTCTATCCTCCTAGGTTCTCCGGCTGGGGCTCTGCACATTAGACTGACAAAAGATGAAATAATGAGAGAAAAACAAACAGAAGTTTATTGCAGCATGCATACACATAGGACAAACTCAGTGTTGGGTAACTCAAAGGGGTGGTTAGAACTTGGGCTTTATAGCATCTTAACAAAAGAATAGTAAGTTTCAAAGAAGTGATAAAGTCAAAGGAAAAGGGTTTTAGGTTTTCAAGGGTAGCAAACTGTGGGAAGATAAATATGTGGGGCAACTGGAAGGTAAGGGTTAATTTAGTAAGGCTTGTTTATGCAGTTGCATCTTGGTGCCATCTCATCTTAGGTGATAAGGTTGTCTTCATCCTGGTATTGAAAGCAGGGGACATCTTTATGGGGGATCTTGTGTTCTGTTGTCAGGCAGATTGGCAGAGGGCAGAAAGCTCATCCCGTGTATGCCCTTTTTAAAAATTGCCTTCAGCCCACAGTAATCCTGATGCTAGACCAGCACATTTTGGGGGTGGTATACTCTGAACTCCTTCACTCTTCTGAAATAATACAAGAAAAAGAGATAAAGCTACTGTGATAAGATGTTAGTATCAGAGGAATCTGGGCAAAGAGTATATTTCATATTCCTACTGGGGTTTTTTCTAAGTCTCCAATTAGTTCAAATTTGAACCCTAAATTGAGTTTAGGAGTGTATTTTCCTCCAAATTTCAAACACCCCATAAGCTAGCGTTTTCTTTTTTTCTTTTTTTTTTTTAATGTTTATTTATTTATTTTTGAGAGAGTGAGAGAGAGGGAGAGGGAGAGAGAGAGAGCGCGAGCATGAGCATGATCAGATGAGGGGCAGAGAGAAAGGGAGACACAAAATCCTAATCAGGCTCCAGGCTCAGAGCTGTCAGCACAGAGCCTAATGTGGGGCTCAAACCTGCCAATCGCGAGATCATGACCTGAGCCAAAGCCAGACACCCAACCGACTGAACCACCCAGGTGCCCTTGGTGTTTTCTTAATGGTAGAAAGAAGGCTTCTTTTTTAAAAATATAAGGCAAGTATTTGAGATTGCCTTAAATATTTTGTCAATTAGCTAAAAACATTTCAACATTATCACGTATCAATAGAGCAGTGTGAGTCTTGACATGCCAAGAGAGCCAGTTAAAATTAAGTGGACCAGTGGGAGGTATTTTTCTTATACTTGATTCTTACATAGCCTTAAATAGTCTTCAATTCTTGAATAGAAAACTAATGTGCAATTTAAAGTATTTACTTCATACTGCTCATAAATCTGAAGATTTGTCTCCTTGTTTTGAATGTGTTTTAAAAGAGGACATAAAAATTTACTAAGAAGTGAGACATTCACTGTATAGGGGATTTCCTGAATAGTGACAGTGATCTGGAAACTTGTCAAAGATTCTGTCCACCCCTGTAGACTAGAAGGAGGCACGAATATTTGATTTCTCATGTTCTACATATAAATTTACCTGGACATTGGTTTGTAGATGGTTCAAGCTTTGACTGTTAAAAATATGTGTAATTGCATAAACTCACATTTTTGTTAATCTTAGAGCCTACGTCACAGTGCGAAATCACCTGTTGTTATTATAAATAACTTGGGGCTCCCTTATGAATTGTCACTTAAGTAGTAGGTAGTTCTTGCAGTTTTACTGTTCAGAAATGGTGTAGCTTAGTGGCTCATTTTATACAGACTGTTGTCCACTTCACGAAGAAGAGTTTTGCCTCTTTCACCCTGCACTTTCTACTGGAACTCTGATAAACTGGCAATGCCGAGGTTTTATTCATTATGACCACTCTACCTAGAGTAATGGTACCCTGTTTTTGAAAGAGCAGTTCTTTTGTTGGTAGTACTGATCTAATGAATAGACAAAGGCTGTGAACTTGGACATTATCTGGGGTCGGTCTTCACTCTACAGCAGCTGTAGAACCTTAAATAAGCTACAATCAATACTCAGTATTTGTGGATTCTGTATTTATGAATTTGCCTACTTGTGAGTATTTATAACTCTAAATCAGTGCTTCTAGTGCTTTTACAGTCATTCACAAACATGCACTGAACAGTGAAAATTCTGAGTTGCCCAGTGAGCACATTCCCAGCTGAGGTCGAACAAAGCAACACTCTGCCTTCTTGTTTCAGCTCTCATGATGTAAACAAATGTCCTTTTCATGGTCTGTTTGGTGCCATGTTTTTCACATTTTTCTGCCTTTTGTTGTGATTTCACTCTTTAAAATTAGTTCCAAGCGTAATGACAGAGTGCTGTCTAGTGTTTCTAAGTGCAAAAGGTTGTGCCATGCTTAAGAGAAAAATGTCCGTGTTAGATAAGCTTGTTCAGGCAGAAGTTACAGTGTTGCTGCCATGAGTTCAACGTTAATGAATCAACAGTTCATATTAAATAAGATATCTTTAGGCAGAAACACACATAGAACAAAATTGTGTATAGATTGGCTGACAAAAATGTGGCTGTTGGCTCACAGGAACCTAACTGTGTATTTCCCTTAGGAGCAATAGTTCAGCATTTGCCAATTCAGTGATCCCAGTGACTTTATAGAGAGTATCACTAGTGCAAATAGAGAAGTGACTTTATATTTGACCTCTCTGAATTTCAGCTTCCTTATAGATAGGGTGCCTATATATCTTACTCATCATACAGCCCAGAGTGAAAGTGAGAATTTATCAAACAGTATGCTGGTTCACCGAGTCTAAACAATTATTGTCGAGAAAACTGGGTCATATAGTCATCCTATCATAGGTAATATGGAGCTTAAAATACCTAATTTCAGGAGCACTCAGCAAATATTTATGGACCATCTCCTACTTTCCAGGTAGAGCATGAGGTCGGATCGAACCTGACCCTTTCTAGGAAGACCTTAGTGGCTGAAAACTAATGAATGAGGAGAGAATGATGCAAGATAACATCCTGTTAAGGATTCTAGGGGCAATGGGAATCTTTTGAGAGATTCTAAGTAGGGAAGTGATAAGACATTTAAAAAATTCTCTGTAGTGAATGGAATTGGGAGTGGAGGGGGGAGTAAGTCAATGCAAGGGAAGTGTCAGGAGGCTACTGCAATAGTCCCAGCAAAAATGATGGTGAAAGTGGAGGTGAAAGAAGACTGACGTACTTAGGAGTTCAGTTCTCTTGGTCTTGACAATGAATATGAATGTACGAATGAGGAAAAAAGCTATCAGATATGATCTTCAGATTGCTTGAATAGAAGTCCATTTTCTGAAAAGAGAAATGTTGAAGGAGAACCATTATGGTGAGCAGAGTCAAGCATTTAGTAAGTTAGATATAGGTATATTTACATAGAAGACCATCTGTAAATTTTAGTTTTTTCCCCCTTTTTATTTCTGGCAATAGCAATTTTTAAAATGATTTTTGTTTTTTTCTCCCCTCTCTCTTTATCTCTGTGGGTTTGTGCATATTGGTGTCCAAATCTGGTTACTACTCTTTCATTTTCCATACCAATTTTCCAAGCATTCTTTTGCACACATTAGTTGGAAGTCGGTTAATACCCCATGTCTTCAGTTCTGCCACTGTCCACAAGTATGCGGTTTTCCTGGTCCAGGTTTCAGATCTGCTTCAGGCTGCCCAGAAGAGACAGAAGTATGGGCCTCATCTGGTTATCTGGTCCAGGTTCTTACACAGGCCACACAGAGTGGTCTGACTCTGGCCTTCCGAGGGTGCAGCCCTTTAGTGCACACACGGGAGCTCAGCTGCTGCAGCGCTGGCTCCCCGTTCCAGCATGACTGGTTTTTTGGGAGCTTTCTCCAGATCCTGTTTTTGAACTTGGGTTATACTTCTAACTCCTCTAGTCTTTGGGATCTGTTGGGAGGAAAACTTCTCTCTACCCACTTAGCTTCAAAAGGTCTGGGTCCTGCCCATTTAACTGACAATAGATTAACAGGGAAAAGCAAAGATTTATTTACATGTGCATGCAAGAGTACTCAGTATTGATTAACTTGCCGAATAGTCAGAGATAAAGGTTTATATACCAACCTAATAAAAAAGAGATGTTTAGAGCTTCAGTGGGGAAGTATGGAAAGTTCTGTTGGGCTTTTTGATGCTAATGCACAACTGAATTCATTTGTCCTGGTGCTAAGGGTTAGTCTTCTCTCTCCAGGCAGAGAGGGTGGTGGGGCATAAGGGGCCTCGTCTGTACTGTAGGCTGTATTTTTTGAAGCCTCTGCTGAAGTTTAGATAATTTTCTTTCTGTGGTTGCTGATTGTGCTGACGTTTTTAGTTTGCAGTAATTTTAATACCTCTTTGGTGGGCTGTTAATTAATCTCTTCAGACTCTAGGTTTCCTTTTCTGTCAGAACAATCCAAACCCATCAGTCTAATTAAATTGAATGTCCTAAGAGAGGGATTCTGGATCCCTTTTTTCCTGTGGGTAGAGGATGGCTCCTCTATCCTTATGCACATGTATCCATCTTCTCGTCCTTGATCTGCCTATCAAGGAGTACTGGAGAGGGGTAACCCTGCTCAGGTCACTGAAGGTCACTCCTCCTCCCTCTTGTCAGTGGTACTAGTTCACCCCTCATTTGCATAACTGTGTGAGGCCACCTTGTTTACTCATCACTAAACTAAGATCTGCTTATAGTGATTTATCTTTGTCCACTCACAGACAGACACATGGTCTGGCAGTTTCCCTTTTTTGAAACTTGTAAGACCTGCCACATCCTGTGGAATCAGAGACTTTTAACTAATGGGTAAGTAAGAGACGCTGTGAATTACAGGTTCACAGATTTCTTGCAACTTTTTGATCTTGGATAAAAAATGCTTAAAAAACAGTGAACATTAGGTGAGGTCAGCTTTGATAAAAGGTAAAATCCTAAACCTTTGCTAACTGGTTTGTCCCTTCCCTCTCAAGCCGCATGAATCTGTGCTTTTTGGCTAGGAAGAATTTGATCTGTTACCAGCTCATAAACCCAGGAAGGCTTCCCTTCTTTTTCACTTACCAAGTTTTTAGCAGGGAGAGGAGTAACCTCTTAAGATGTGATTATGCGTGCTTTTGAGTACTGCTTTGCCTCTAAGGAGAGGAAATACTATAGGAATCAGGGACATAGGAACAAAGAACCAAAAATTACTTTGTAGAAGTTCTAAATTAAAAAAAAAAAAACGATTAACTAGTGTTCTCTTTATCTGGCGAGTGGTAAGGAAGCCTCAGATACAGTCTATTCAGCTTTTTGCAAGACTTCCAGAAATGTATTAATAAATTCTTGGACAACATGGAGAAAGGGGAGCTGGATGTTGATACAGTCAGACACAAATGGTTGCATAACAATCTCATTCTCAGCCACCACCTCCTTCTTTTTCCTTCCTGGGCTACTTGGGTGTCCAAGGTTCTGGCCTTCAGCCAGGACTCACTGGTGTGCCAGTCGTGGCCAGCATCCATTACGATTGGTCATTGTGGACCCTGTGCTGGTATTAAGTATTTCACATGTGGTCTCGGGGTATAATAAACTAGAGCTCTTGGGGAAGGCTGGCTGACGCTGGACTAGGGCCAGCTAGCTCCTCGGGAACTTTGTGCATGGTGCCCACCCCCCTACATATAATTAAAATAAAAAACAATCATAAAATAAGTGTCAGGAAATCCAACACAGTGCACATATTCTCATGATGATGACCTTAGTATGTTTTTAGAACTATAAAGTAACAAATAATGTTTTATTTTCTCATTGACTGGATGTGCCTGCTTTGTTAGTCCCTTAAACATGAGCCTTTGTTGAACTCAGAGCAGGCCTCCTACGGCAGCAGGGAAGGGAGAGAATTGGGAAATATGGATAGATTCTATTTACATTTCAAGCTTCTATCCATAGTTGTGTTGGCTTAAAGTGAGTAAAAATTGTTTGCATAGCCATTAAGCGTTTACGATAACGTGTTGAGTTGTTTAAAAGAACAGCACTGCTTAAATTAAAATAGCACCATGCACAAATAAGCCATAGACTCCTTGCAGTGGAACGATGAAGCACAATATCCAACAGAGGGATTTACCGCAAAAGTCTAAATTTATTAAACTCCCTCTTTTGCATATTGGTTTAGTTAGATTGTTTGCTTTTGGCTTTAGGGCAAGTAAGTGTGCCTTTCCCAGAACAGATGTCCCCTAGTGCTGTCTTCAGCTTTACATCTGCTTCTCCTGTTGTGATGTGACATGCTGACTTGCAAAGCAGATGGTGTGGCGGGATTTCAGGTGAGGCTCATTCAGGTGATTCTTCCCTTAGGTGTCACAGCACACTGTGACTATTGCTCAGCACCAAGGGTGAGATCAGAAGCGTGGAGGGGGGATGTTGCTTTTACAAGCCTCAGGATACCGGGCTGGCTGTGGCTACATTTGCCGTCATTAAGAGCCTGTCAGACTGGGGAGATGATGTCTCCTGATAATCGCTCTCTTCTGCTCAACGCCAAGTTGAAGAGAAAGATAATTGTGAGAAAAGAGCGCTGAAGAGAAGCGCCGACTGTCAGATCCCTTAAAGAGTGAGGGATTTATCTAGGAACACAGCTGAAAATACCCATTAAATATGTAAACTAGACTGAAGGGGTTGGCAGAAAGAGTGGCCGTTATTTATTGAATTACTGCATTTTTATTAGTTTGAAATATACTTACATATGTTTCAGTTAGCTCTGGGGAGGAGAGAAAAGTTTATTAGTACAACTCTAAGTTATAAAAAGTGTTATTTAGTTGCTATAATTTTAAAAATGAGATGTGTAGGATAGGGGAGGATAAAAAGAAATCTATGGAAAATCCTATTTTGGACCTACCTGGCCTTATGATTTTAGAACATTAAACACAGTGATCATGTATTGTATATTTATCATGTGCCAGTGTCTCATGGAAGCACTTGACTTCATATAATCATCACAACACATCTGTGACATAGTGGTCCTACCCACATTTAACAGATGAGACATTGAGGATTAAGGGATTTGCCTAGTCACTCTGGTGGTTAGTTATAGAGCCAGTTAGTGCTAGTGATCTCAGAGATTAAGGTTTTAACCACACAAAGATGCGTTAGTTGCCTCAGTCACTTTTCTAGTTACCTTCCCTGTTTTAAAAAAGTGGGGACAGGGGTGCCTGGGTGGCTCAGTCGGTTGAGTGTCCGATGCTTGGTTTCAGCTCAGGTCATGATCTTGTGGTTCCTGGGTCGACCCCTGCATCAGGCTCCCTTGCTGGCAGTGAGGAACCTGCTTGGGATTCTCTCTCTCCCTCTCTCTGTGGCTCCCCTGCTTATGCTCTCTCTCTTTCTCTCATAACAAATAAGTAAAACTTTAAAAAATTAAAAAAAAAATTAAACAGTGGGGACAGGACTAAATTATTTTTAATGAATCAGTGAGTTTTAGAATTAGAAACTCATTGCTTTTTAAAAAAAAAAAAAACTGAGCAGACCCAATGTTTATCCTATACTTACTGCAAAAGGTCAAGACAATGACTAAGTGGTAATTACTAGCAAGTATTTGTAGCAAATTAAGTCATTTCAGGATTTTACTTTTGACAATTATTTGTATCAGTTTTAGTAACAGGGACATGGAAAGAAGGTATTTCTGAGCCACATCTCAGTTGCTTTCTCATTTCTGTCTGTATGACCCTCCTCCCACCCCGTCGTACTCTGGAGTTGCTAAATAATCATATGGCAAGCCATCAGCTCATCAAGGGAGTGATGAGTAAATGCAAGGGGTGCGTGAGAGGAGGGAATTTCAGGCAAGGAATAAGAGACAAGCCACTGAAGAGAACCAGGAAGAGACTGTTGATTCTGTGCTTTTCAAATGTGAAGGTTATTTAACTCTGCCTCCTTAGAAAACATGCTCCTTCCTCCTTTAGGAAAGAAAAGATCCATTCTTTAGCAGATCATAGATTCTTTTACATAGTGCAGTTTATTAAGATGTAGCTACTTTATCTTTATTAAAATTTTAAAAAAAATGTTTATTTTTGAGAGAGACAGAGCACAAGTGGAGGAGGAGCAGAAAGAGAGAGAGAGGAAGACACAGAATCTGAAGCAGGCTTCAGGCTCTGGGCTGTCAGCATAGAGGCCAACAAGGGGCTCGAACCCATTAACCATGAGATCATGATCTGAGGCAAAGTTGGAGACTTAATGGAGTGAGCTACCCAGGGGCCCCAAGATGTAGCTACTTTAAATATATACAAGAAAGTTTAAATGTACTTCCATTATTTATTGCTATAGGGACATCTCATCCTTTTGTTATCATGCTAAAATCTGGTATTTCACAAAAGTTAATTTTCTAGGTAAATACCAAACGTAACATTTTAATTAATTAATTTTTTTGTTTTTGAGAGAGAGAGCAAGTGGGGAAGAAGGGCAGAGGGAAAGAGAGAATCTTAAGCTCCTTTAACATTCTTTTTTAAAAAAAAATTAAAAAAATATTTATTTTTTGAGACAGAGTACAAGTGGGAGAGGGGCAGAGAGAGGGAGACTCAGAATCTGAAGCAGGCTCCAGGCTCTGAGCTGTCAGCACAGAGCCCACCGCGGGGCCAGAAACTGGGAGCCAGGCCATGAGATCATGACGTGAGTCAAAGTCCGATGCTCAGTCGATCGAGCCACCGAGGTGCCCCCCAATTAAGATTCTTAAGATCGAGATGTGGGGCTCCATCTTCCCGTGCCGAGATCATGACCTAAGCCAAGATCAAGAGTTGGACACTTAAACTGAGTGAGCCACCCAGGCACCTCTTATTAACGTTTTCATTTTAATATATTATGATAGAATTTTACATTTTTAAGTATACCATATAGGCAAATGAGGATATATAACATACGTATTGTTTAATGAGGAATAATAAAAAAATTAATACTCATTTACCTACCACCCAGCCTGAGAAATGGAACTTTACAGTACCTTTGAAGCCCTGATCCCATACCTCTCCCTCATCTTTGTAACCTTTGTCCTGAATATTTAAATTTTTTTTTTCAACGTTTTTTATTTATTTTTGGGACAGAGAGAGACATAGCATGAACGGGGGAGGGGCAGAGAGAGAGGGAGACACAGAATCGGAAACAGGCTCCAGGCTCCCAGCCATCAGCCCAGAGCCTGACGCGGGGCTCGAACTCACGGACCGCGAGATCGTGACCTGGCTGAAGTCGGACGCTTAACTGACTGCGCCACCCAGGCGCCCCTGTCCTGAATATTTAATTCATGATTTCTTTTTATTTTTTTATTTTATTTTATTTTATTTTATTTTATTTTATTTTATTATTTTTAGGGTTACATAAATATAGACAGTAACTTTGGAACTTTATAAAAATGGAAATATTTAATATTAAATTCTCTGTGCCTTGTTCAACATTAACATTATAGTTCTGAGATCCACCCATGTTGATACATGTAGCTGTACTTCCTTTTCATTCTTTATAGTGTGTATTCCATTTTATGAATATGCCACCGTTTATTTTTCTCAGGATAGACATTTATTTGAGTTGTTTCCAGTATCTTGCTGTGAGGATGATGCTACGAATATTTTTGTGCACCTCTCCTAGAGCAGATGAGTAACAGTTTCTCTAGGGTGTATCCCTGGGGAGGAGAAGCTGTGTTGTAAGGGGTTTATACACCTAAGCACCTTACTGGGCAGTGCCATCATGATCCCAAAGTAGTTGTGCCATAAATTCTCCCAGGAGCACATGAAGTTCTTGTTGCTCCACATACTTTCTACACTTGGTGTTGTCAGATTGTATAAACTTTCTAGCCTCAAGGATGCAAAATGGTGTTGCATTGGAGTTTCTTTCCATTTTCCTAATTACTAATGAGGCTGACCATCTTTTCATAGGTTTATTGACATTCATGTTTTTTTTTAAATAGGAAAAAATTAGAGACTATTGTTCATCAACAAAAGAAACCCAAAAGAACTTCATGTTTTCTCTTTCATGAAATGTCAAAATGTGTTTATGTTGCTTATCCTTTTTTATATTGATTCCTTGCAGCTCTTTTTATATGCTATGTAATAAGTCTTTATTCATTATAAATGTTACAAATGTCTTTTCAATAAGTGATATTAAAAAAAAACTTGGGGCGTGTGGGTGGTTCAGTAGTTTGAGTCTCCAATGTCCAACTCTTAATTTCGGCTCAGGTCATGATGTCACAGTTCATGAAATTGATCTTGTACAGCACTGTGCATTGACAGCTGGAGCCTGCTTGGGATTCTCTTTCTCCCTCTCTCTCTCTGCACCTCCCTTACTGACTCTCTGTCTCTGTCTCTTTAAAAAAGAATAAACATTAAAAAAAATATGATTTACAAATATTTAAAAAAAATTAACCAAGTAAATTAAAAAAAATTTTTTTAAGTTTATTTGTTTATTTTGAGAGAGAGAGAGAGTGAGCAATCAGGGGAGGGGCAGAGAGAGAGGTAGGGAGAGAGAGAACCCCAAGCAGGCTCTCTGTTGTCAGGACAGAGCCCAACTCTGGCCTCGAACTCACAAACTGAGATCATGACCTGAGTGGAGACCAAAAGTTGGACGCTTAACCAACTGAGTCACCCAGGTGCCCCTAACCAAGTAAATTTTTAGATATAATTGGCTTTATTAAATGATTCATGAATTAGGCAGCATCCCTTCTAGCAAGTAGAAGAATACTCCAAAGAACTGTACAAAATGCAAGTTTTTTTTGTTTGTTTGTTTTTTTAGGAAGGAGGGTGGGGCAAGAAAGTTACTAGCAAAAGAAAGGAAAGGATTGTTTTAGGCAAGGAGGTCTTTTCATGTACATCACCTAATCTTCCTTTGGGAGATATAGAGGGTCCATGTGACAGATTACCTTCATTGATGCTGACCAGAAAACTCGTGAATGACCAGTTAAGATTACGTTTTTGGGGGAGGTTGAATCTGCAATTTGGTCGGGCTATTTGTATCCTTCTTAAGAGATCCTTCTTCGGTAATGATAATTAAGATATTCTTGTGTATGTGTGTATGTGTGTATATATATATATATATTCTAAGACTTACCTTTCTATTAATTTATACTTAATGTCTGGAATTGTTTCATTTAATGTAGATTGTGATGTGGGGGTTAAGTTTAATTTTCCCCACATTGTTCTGGTGCTATTTATTAAATGGTTAATTCCCCCCCCACCCCCCCCCACTAGTGTGCAGTGTCAGCTTTAGCAGTTACTAAGCCCTCATCTGTGCTTAGGTCCTCCTCCAGCCTCTATATTTGTTACATATCCTTGTTGATGTCTTTACTATATTGGTTCCTCTTAGTCATAAACTTTATCTCTCCATCTATTTTGGGGTGTTTAAAATTTTTCAATAAATTTTATTATTTTGTACAGAAAGATCTTGTAAAATTTTGTTTGGTATATTCCTAAGTTTCTTTATTATTATTATTATTGTTATTATTATTATTGTAAATTGTATATTTGAAAGATTGCTCTTTCTAATTCTTTATTGCTGGTGTATAGAATTGCAGATAACTTCTATGCATTGATCTTATATTAATAAATCTTGACAAACTATCTTATTAATACTAATAAAGTTTCTGGTAGATAATTATATTGTCTGATTAATGACAAACTTGCTTTCCCCCTTCAATCCTTATAATGTTTGTTTTTCTTGTCTTATTGTGTAGGCTGGGACCTCCAGTACAATATTTAATAGAGATTGTGCTGTTGGACTTCCTTGCCTTGTTTTCAATTTTAAAAGGACTGCTGAATGCTTCATAATTGAGCATGATGATTGCTAGGCTAAAAAAGCTATAGGCTTTTTAGATATATTTTACCAAGGAAGTTTTCCTCTACTCCAATATGTCTACTTTTTCTAAAAGGCTTTAAGAAATTGTGATTGACTTAGAGTGTTAGTGATTCTGATGTCCTGTTCAGCCATGGCAGGAAAGGAGTTAGATTTATTATCAGTGATTGATAATGATGCCTGCAGTGGTGGCTAGTGGAGAAGGGGTGATAGAGGGAAGTAGCATATGGTTGCTATAGTTTATTTCTGCCCGTTTATATGTTGTCAAATAATTTCATGCAAATTACTACATTTTGGCTATGATTTCTAGCTTTTTGTTTTGTTTTTATTTAGAGGATTCTGATTCCATTACTGTGACTGGAGCCCAGGTCTAATGCTCACCAGTTTTTTTCTATTACAGTCTGGTGACTCTTAATATGTACCATGCTTAAGTAACCAATTCTTTCTTCTGTAGTCTTCCCCAGGTTCTCCAGGTCACACACTTACTGAGTTGAAACTGCAGCCTGCTGTTTTTCACTGTACTTCTGAGGAATGTCCTTAAAGCGTCTAAGAAATAATTGGCTTACCCCGAATCTAATCAGTTTATTTATTTAGTTATTCAGCAGATATTTATTGAGAGCCTACTATGTGACTAGAGGTCTAATGGTGAAGAGGATAGCATTCCTGCCTCATAGTTTACACTCTAGAGTGGAATTATGACAATAAACAAATAGGTGAGTGTGCAATATAGTACATGGTAGTGATAAGTGGTGAGTGAAGGAGAGTGAGAGAGAGAGGAAGAGGATGATTGGGAATGTATGTGTGTTGGCGTGTATGCCAATTTTATTGGCGTTAGGTTATGTAGAGAAGGCTTCTCTGAGGAGATGACATTTGGGTAGTCCTGAATAAGGTAAGCAAACAAGCTATGGGAAGTTGTGGGAACAGTGGGTGGAAATCATAGTATTTTTGAGGAACTACAAGAAGTTCCACATGGCCAGAAGAGAATGAGCTAGGAAGAATGGAGTAGGAGATGGGGACAGAGAAAGAGGAAGAGGCCAGAAAATGTTCGGCTGGTAAAAACTCATCAAAGAGATTCTGCTTTCATATTCTTATTGATATAATGGAACTATGTAGGTGTAAAGTATTTTAGCAGCATCTGATATGTTTGTTCTTTTATTCTTTCAATGATTTCTTCAGTCCATTTTTGGGTTGCTGAGAGTAAGAATGTAAATGCCTTGCGAGCAGCAACCAGGGTTTACTTAACTCTTGTGTCAGAATCTCCAAGTTCCATGATTGATGGAAGGAAGGCCCTTGTTAATATTTGTGAAATGAGCAGAGAATATTTTTCCCCTTGGAGGAGTTTAGGGAGTGCTGTTACTTAATTGAGGCTGGTTCTTTGGGTCAAGTTGGGAGATGTTGCTATTCTGCAGATGCTAGAGGAATGAACCTTGGATAGGGTAGGTGGTAGCCACATGTCTTTCTAGCCTTGAGTTGCTCTATGGATGAAACTCTTCAGTTTCAGTGAGGGTGGGAAATTCTCAAACTCCGACTTCCTTTCTTCAAATAGAAACATACAACTTAGGTAACTGTAAATGATTCGTACATGATCCCATAACTTTGTTTTACTTCAGCTACTGTTTTGAACATTAGGTATTAGGATATTGGAATGAATCTGATTCAGAGCTAGATGTTAACTTCTATGCCTTAGTCACCTATTTGTAAGGTGAGATTATGTGACAGTATTTGCTGTCCTACCTCACAGAGATCCTATGTATGATGAAATGAAATGGATGTTAGAAATTTGGTTTGTCTATTTTAATGTATGGTAAATATAGTCTGATAGACTGTAGTTATTACCAATAATGTTGGTTTTGTTGCATACAACATAATTTAACTTTGAAGAAAAAATACTCTTGATTTTGCATTCCTAAAGGATGTGACTATAATTTCTTCCTTTGTCTTATAGAAGAATGGCACAGATATGAAAATTGAGGGGTAAAAGTAAGGAAGCTGTTCCTAAATTTTCCTTTTTATCTTTTATTCCCTTTGATTAAGATGGGATTTGCTGCTTAGAATTCAGAAACAATTTCTAGATAATTTTATTTAAAAATTTTTTAAAATTTATTTCTTTTGGGGGGGGGGGCGGGCAGAGAGAGGAGAGAGAGAATCCCAAGCAGGCTCTGCACTGTCAGCGCAGAGCCTGATGTGGGGCTGAAGCTTATGAACTGTGAGCCAAAGTCAAGAGTCAGATGCTTTACCGACTGAGCCACCCAGGTGCCCCTAGATCATTTTAATCACCTTGGAAACCTCATTGGTGGACAGGCCCCTGTGAGTGGTGGCTGAAAGTGAAATCTTAGTTTGGTGATTCATTTATCAGATGTTTTCTTATCAGCATAGTGATTGTAATCTTTAGTAGGCTATACAATGATTATTAACTGTTGTACATACTTAGGAATCTTAAAGTCCATGCACATATTTAGTAGTATGACAACATGGGAAGGAGAACGGTGGCCATGGTGATACTTTCTGTGTGTCTGTATGCCTAGGAAAAGATAAGCGATGAGATGGAATAATTATAAGTAATAGAAGAGTCTACTATTGGAGAAAAGAATTTTTAGACTGTCTGCATCAATTAACTAGTTGGTTAGCTCTTTAGCTCTCCACTTTACCTTGGAAGCCACATTTTCTCCTGTGTCTTCACACTGGGTTTGAACTTTTATGATCACTGAGATCAAAGTCTTGGTTGTAAGAAATTATGACTGAGATGAGTAGTTTGTATTTGAGAATTGGCACTTTGGTGGTTCTACAATAGAAGAGAGTTTTCTCTTCTGTTTCTCCTAATGAGGAGAGCTTCTTCAGGGACCAATATTGAGCAGATCTCCCACTGCCCTTTATGTCCTGCTGCTCGTTTGGTGTTGGCCCTCACTAACTAGAGGGAGCTTGGATACCGTCTCTTTCCTGTTGAGCTCTGAATCTCTTGGCTTCACTCCTCTCGCCACACTTCAGCATGATCCCCTGCAGCAAGCTTGGGAATTGATTCACCAAAACAAATTCTTTCATTTCCAGGTGCTCATTTGAAGGACTCTTCACTCTGTGAAGTTTCACAGCCTTTGATTACCGTAAGACTTTAGGACCACATCATAGAATTTAAAACAGAAAGTGAAAATGTGGCCTGATATTAGAAGTTATTTCAGTAAAAGTGGATGTGTTTTCCAATCTATGGGAGTAGACAGACTACTATTACGTTCCCATTCCATGGAGGCTCAGATGTAAACCTGTGGGGTCAAAGAGCTTTTTATTTGATAAAAGCTAAAAACTTACCCGTATTCCTCACAAGTTATGACAGTCATTCACAACTGTCAAATATAAAAATGTTTGGATACCATCCAGGGATAATCTTTAACAAGTTCCAGTGCTAGACATATAAGAGTTTATAGAAACTTTTTGAGCTTTGCCAAGAAGATACTTCTGACGTGTCTTCAGTAAGATTCCTTTTTGAATTATTTTTTTATCAATGGTGACAGAAAAGGGAATATCCTTAGTTGTCTTACACCTGAAAGACAGGATTTGTCCACAAAAGCACTCTACTTTCTCTTCTTTCTTAAGCAAAACTTGCCAAATCTTAAGATGGTGAAATGAGAGGAAGAGCAAATTTGGTTTGACTTGAATTTTTTCTTATCTTAATTACAAAATGTAAGAATTCTGGAAAAAAATACCATAGTAGAAATAAAGTCCAGAATTTAAAGCACTAAATCATGCCTTATAGAACTCATGTGTTATTTTTTCCATTTCACTAGATTTTTGAAACAAACAAACATGGAAATTCTCTTTCTCCAGTTGGATTAACATTTAGGTGAAAGCCCAAATGGTCAAGTGTGAGTAAAACTCTTTAGGAAATTTCTAATTTAAGCATAAGTATGTTTCAGCATTCTGATTTTTGTCTGACATTTTGAATGCTTTTAGTCATGGATACAATACTATATTTGGCAGAATGGATATTAGACACAGAGCCATATTAAGGTCCCCTGAGTATCTCTAAAATCTTGTTTTATTTTGATAAAGACACAGATAAAGACTGTTTGAGAATTTAATCCAAAGGGAAGAATGTATTGAGGGTTCCAGTTTGGTTTGCTGGGAAGATATCGTCCTTTGACACCATAGTGGCCCAGAGATGGGGATGTATGGGGGCATTCTCTGGCCTTCTGTGGGGAGGAGCCTTCTTTACTTCTGAGAGACCTGGCCTAGGGCAAGGTCTTAGTTAGAACCAAATTAAGTGAGGGGATTCTTGAGGGATTGAGTTTAAATACAGAAGCATAGATGGGAGGGTATGGTGATGGTCATGAAGTCATTAGCGTCCTTCTAGGGTATAATTTTTCAGGGAACCCTTCCCTGGCCTTTTTGGTTTCCTGCTCACTGTGTTTCATTTCTTTCTCCAATTCCTAAGCCCTGGAGGTAACTTCCTTTCTCTTTCTACCTCTGCCAGTGTTTATTTTTATTTTTTTATTTTTTTTCAACATTTTTTAATTTATTTTTGGGACAGAGAGAGACAGAGCATGAACGGGGGAGGGGCAGAGAGAGAGGGAGACACAGAATCGGAAACAGGCTCCAGGCTCCGAGCCATCAGCCCAGAGCCTGACGCCGGGCTCGAACTCACGGACCACGAGATCGTGACCTGGCTGAAGTCGGACGCTTAACCGACTGCGCCACCCAGGCGCCCCTCTGCCAGTGTTTAGATCTTATGGTATTATGGATTCTGAGAAATTAGTCTTATCATTTCTTGAGATTTTCCAGAGTTATTTTTCCCCTTCTAGTAAGAAATGAAAGGTAGGAAATAAAAGGAATAGTAAATGTGTTTTGGAATGACTTCAAGAAGCTGGGGGCAGAAAGGAAAAATGGAGAGGAAGGGAGACTAAGTTCCATAGTAGGAGTTTGGCATACTAGAGCAGCCAAGAGAGGGCCAGAGGTACTGAAATGGGATTGGGAATAGAGGGAGGGGGCAGAGGAGGGAGAGAGAGATGGAGAGGGGGAGAGTGAGAATGAATATGAATGAGGTCTGGACAGGCGGGCACTGGTTGGATTATGTAGGCCTTTGTGAAACTGTCAAAGACTTTGAGTTTGGAGGCATCTGGGTGGCTCGTCGTTTAAGCATCCGACTTTGGCTCAGGTCATAATCTTGCAGTTCCTGAATTCAATTCCCACATTAGGCTCACTGCTGACAGTGCAGAGTCTGCCTGGGATCCTCTGTGTCCCTCTTTCTCTGCTCCTTATCCCTCCCCCCTCAAAAATAAAGAAACATTAAAAAAAGACTTTGGATTTAAGCCACCCTCAGTGGGGAGCCATTAAAGGCACTTAAACAGAAGAGCCATTTAAAAAATTTTTGTGCTTTCCACTTTGGTGGCTGTGTGGAGAAGAGACTGGAGGCTTGTTATAAGTCCAGTTGAGAGATATTGGTTTGGCCCAGGGAGCGTCAGTGAAGATGGAGAAAACAGGATATATTTGAGAGCGTTTAGTTGGATTGGCGGTGGACGGGAGGCGGCAGGTAAGGGAGAAGGAGTGTCAAGAAGGACACCTGGGTTTTGGCATGAGTACTGAAGTCCATGTGTTAGTCAGGAAAGACTAGGTCCCGCTGTGGTAACAACAGCCTCAAAATCTCAGGCCCATATCACAAAGTTTTCAGGCCTGCAAAGTGGGCCATACATCCAACTGACCCTCCAAGGCAGCTGCCCTTTGAACTCAGTGGTCAGACTGCCCACCATTTTAACAGACTTGGTTCTACCAAGTTTGCTGTGACAAAGGAAGAGAGGACATGACTCTTCAGTTATACTGTCACTCTTACTCACCTGTTGTCCACAGTGGGTTATGTATGGCTATACCCTTTTATTTCAAGGAGCTGGAAGTGTAACCCCCTAGTATACTCAGAAGAGGAGAAACAGAAAACTTGGTGTGAAGGTCTACCACAAACCCATTTTTTAATATTTCCATATCTCCATTTAATATCTTCAATATCTCCTCTGAAGGAGGAGCAGATTCTGGAGGAAAGAGTTTAGTTTCACATATGCTGTTTGAGATGCTTATGTGAAAAACTAAATATCTATATCAAGTAGGCAGTTGGATATTTGAGGAAGGGAGGAAGAAGGAAAAAAAGGAATGAATGAAGGAAAAAAGGAAAGGAGGCCAAGAGAGTAGGAAGGAAGAAGGCAGGAAAATTTGGGTTTTGTATATATGTTGAAAGTATATCTGTGGGATTGTATGAGATTGCATAGAGATGGTGTCTAGAGAAAGACTAGGATGAAGAAATGAACCCTGTATTAGTTAGGTTAAGCTATGCTGTATTATGGGTCCTTTATGGTTCAGGGTGAGATTCTGCCATTTTATATTGTACTGTCTGGGCAGAAACGGGCTGAACACAATATTCAATGTCACTTTCCCAGCACCTGGAAGAATATGTTGAAAGAAGTGGTACCTGGTAAAACTGGACTAGCAGGAGGTAGTAATTGATAAATTATATTATGTTATATAAGATTATATCAGATTATATTATATTATATTAGTCTGTTTTTTTTCTGGTCAGCTTTGTGGAGATAGAACAAAATTAATTGCTTTTCCTTTCCCTTCAATGAGTATTGACCAATGTATAGAGTCATGTATCACCACAATCAAGAAACAGACCATTAACATCACTCTAAAAAAGTTCCCTTGTGTGCCCTGTGCAGTCAAATCCCTCTCCCCAGACCCTGGTAGCCACTGATGTGTTTTGTATCAATATAATTTTGCCTATCCTAGAATTTTATATAAATGGAATCATGCAATATGTGTTCTTTTGTATCTGGCTTCTTTTATTTGGCATAGGGATTGGCAAACTTTTTCTGTAAAGATTCAGATAGTAAATATTCTTACAGGCTATAAGGTCTTTGTTGAAAGTACTCAACTTTGCTGATTACACCATGAAAGCAGTCTTGGAAAATATATAAGCGAAAGTATGAATGTATGTAACTCTGTTCCAGTGAAACTTTGTTAACAAAAATAGGGAGAAGGCCAGATTTGTCCTTGTAGGCTGAAGAGAGCTGACCCTTGACTTAGGAGAATGCTTTTCAGATTCATTTTTATTACTGTGGGTAGTAAATCATTCTTTTTTATTGCTGACTGGTATTCCATTGTATTTCAAATATTCCATAATGTGCTTACCCATTCATCAATTGATGGGCATTTAAGTTGTTTCTAGTTTTGGCTTTTATGAAGAAAGTTGCTATGAACGTTCACTTACAAGTCATTGTGTTAACATATGCCTCCATTTCTTTTAGGTATATACCTAGGAGTGGAATTTCTGGGTTATATGGAAATTGTACATTTAATACTGTAAGAACTGCCCCAACTGTTTCTTTAAAATAAAAAAAAAAACATTTTAATGCTTATTTATTTATTTTGAAGGAGAGAGAGAGAGAGAGAGAGAGAGAATGAGTAGGGGGAGGGACAGAGAGAGAGAGAGAGAGAGAGAGAGAGAGAGAGTATGAGCAGGGGGAGGGACAGAGAGAAAGGGAGAGAGAGAAACCCACACTGACAATACAGAGTGGGATGGGGGCTCAATCTCACTCAGGAACTGTGAGATAATGACCGGAGCTGAGACCAAGAGTTAGTTGGGTGCTCAACCCACTGCACTGAGTCACCCAGGTGTCCCTCCCCAAAGGAGACCTACTAGTTAACCACCAATGTATGAGAATTCTAGTTGTTCTGAGTTCTTACCATTGTAGTGAGTGTCTACTGGAATAAATATTTATTAATATTTAAATGTTAATGGTTATAAATAAATCAATGAAGTATAGTGGGAATATTGTCTAGTGTCATAGATTTTTTAGATATGATTTTTTAATGACTACTATTCTGTCTTGTGGTCTTACCATAAATTATTAAATGGATTTCCTATTATTAAACCTTAAGACCATTTATAAAAATTTCCTTTTGAAAACAGAGCAGTCACCGTCTGTGGAGAAGACAATAAATTCAATATTGCTCTTACTGGTAAAGGTAGAGAGTGCAATTAATTCTTACTCTTATTTGCAGTTACTTGCTAGGACATGTGCCTTTCCTACTCAGTTGATCTGGGGATTGGGTTGAAATCCTTTTGAAATTTGATGCGCCTAATTCAGTCCCACTTTTGAGTGGGCAGCCACCCTGCCTCTTCATGGGTACATCAAGGAGTACCCTCAGGCACATCCTGGAATTTTCTTAAAAAGTATTTTGTGTCTCTTGGTCTCCAAGTAATTTGTGCCTTAACATGTAGGTGAATTAATTTTTGTCTGGGTAATTTTTAAGTAAATGTTTTAAATGTCTACCTCAGTTGTTTATTATTAATGTTTACTTATTTTTGAGAGAAAGAGAGAGAGAGAGAGAGCAGGAGAGCACAAATAGGGGAAGGGCAGAGAGAGAGAGGGGGACAGATGATCCAAAGCAGGCTTTGCTGACAGGAGAGAGCCAGATGCGGGGCTTGAATTCATGAACTACAAGATCATGACCTGAGCCGAAGTTGGACACTGTTATAACCAACTGAGCCACCCAGGTGCCCCTGTACCTCGGTTTTTAAAAAATCTCTGTCAAGTTTTGTAAACTTCTACTTTAAGCTGTGTAACTTCCCAGTGAACTGTCTTATACCTGAGTGAATTGATTTGCTATTTAGGTTTTTGCTATAATAAGCTCATTAACTGTTGGAGCCCGACACCAAAAAGTCATTATTTCAGTTTTGAGTACTTGTTCTGAGGCTATATATTCTGACAGAGCTAGATGTCAATTAAGATTATTCCTTGTTAGTGGAAATAAAATTGTATTATCTGCTTATAAAAGAGTCCCTCTGGATCCTTTCTCTAGGGACGTAGGAGAGTATATTC
The DNA here is from genome assembly GCF_028018385.1 of Neofelis nebulosa. NCBI lineage: Eukaryota > Metazoa > Chordata > Mammalia > Carnivora > Felidae > Neofelis > Neofelis nebulosa. The sequence continues at coordinate 42,040,629 of NC_080785.1, forward strand.
AACTTGTGCAAAAGTTTATCCGTTCATTAAGTGGAAAGGTAAGAATATAGAGGTCATCAAGAAATCCCAGTTTTACCTCACCGGAAGTTATGCTTGAGCCATGGGGTGTTTTTCCTGCAGAGCTCTCAGAGGAGCTGCATCAAATTGCAGGTTCTGTCGCAGCTTCAAGAAGTCAGTCTGTGTTGAGCCTGAACGGCTCAGGCCATGTGATTCCTTCCATGGAGTCAAGGTTGGATGCAAGTTTGGTAAGTCACCATCAATGTTATGTTATACCAAGTGAGAAGGTACAATAGGGATCCATAATGAAAAAGTACTTATAGGCTCCTGCTTCCTCATGAACCATATTTGTTGTAAAATCCTGGATTTGCCGATTCATAGAGCTAATGTTGACTGACTTTCACTGTGTGCCAGGCCCTGTTCTATGCATTTTGTGTGTATTAAGATAGAATGAAATTCAGTGTAATGGCACAGAACACAAGACTTTGGACTGGCAAGGCTGCTAACTAGCCAAGTTAGTGGCTGGTTTCCTTGGAGACTACATTTCCTCATTTTTAGAATGGGAATTATGAACAGCATCTATTTCCTAAGGCTATTGGGAGGATTCAATGAGTTAATATATCTGAACTGTTCAGTGGGGTGCCTGGCACATAGTAAATCATATGAACACTAGCTATCACCATCATCACCTTATTACTCATCTCAAGAAAGCTGTGAGATAGGTACTGTGGTTTTCCCCATTTTACAGTTGAGCAAACTGAGGCACAGAGAGCAATCCTCCGAAGGCCACAAGGCTAAGAGGCCATGAAACTAGGATTAGAATACATGTAGTCTGAGTCCAATCTGTGGCCCTAACTGCTGTGCTCTGCTGCCTCTCCATTTAAAAGAAAGAAACGGCTATGAATTTTAGGTGTAATCTGCAGTAAAGCATATAGGTCCATAAGGAAGAGATGAGTAAGAGGGGTGTCTCTTGTACTGGGGGCTTGGACTTTACCACTGGTTCTTCTGGATGAGTCTATACATTCATTGACATGATAGTGGTCAACGAAGTGACCGAGAGTGCATCTTCTATTTGGAGTGGTCCTAGTTCAATAAATTGGCATCACCATCTATTCTGTTAAGTCAGCTGGAATCCTGGGTCATGCTGATCTCCAGCTTTTCCCTCTTCCCTGTATGCAGTCTGTAATCAATTCCTGTTGATTTTTATTTTTTAAATATCTCATAAATCTCTCACCTTCTCCATCTCCAAGGCACCACGTCAGCCGAAGCCACTGTCATCAGTCGCTTTCTTTCCAGTCTCCAGCAGTCTGTCCCTCCTTGCTCCATTCCAGTCTGCTCTACTCATAGCCTAAGGCAAAATGCAAATCTTGTAATCTTGTGCCCTGGCCTAAAACATTACCCATTTCACATCCAAATCCAGATCTATCTGATTGTAAAACCTGCCTTCTTTCTTCTGCCACCTTGCAGAAGAAAGTTTGGAACAGTTAGCTTTGATTTGCAAAGATGAAAAAAGTAAGATTCTTAGGTGTCAAGTAGAATCAGGTTTTCTTTGACCTCATTCATTACATTCATGCCTCAGATAATTAGGTCCCAGAATCTGACCCCATTACCAGACCCGTCAGCAGAACTCAAGTGTTCCACAAAGATTTATAATCTCTGACCTCTTTTCTAGGCAAGGCAGAGCGTCTCATAATAGGAAAATGATAAGATGCATAGCAGCCTTTTCTAATTTTTTTTTCCCTGCAACCTCGCTCACTAATCTAGCAGGTTATTTAAAAAAGTTTTTTTTTGGTGTATGTGGTTATTTTTACTATTATTGGTTGGGTTTTTGCCTGACTGAGTCTTTATCAAACCAGATATTAGCTGGTTGAGTCCCAAGTTTGCTAGAACTGAGTGCGGATAATAAGAATTTTAAATCATCAGCATCCTGTTAATTTACCAAGGTAAAATTTAAAAGGCACTCAGTTAGCAAACTGCCAGCACTGAGTTGGAAGTCCCTCTATCTGGTTTCCTCTCATCAGCTTTTAATCTCAGCCCTTCCCAGAGCATGCAGACAGAGTGTGGGGGATCTCTGCCCAAGGGAAAGCAAAGAGGAAATGAGCAGGCAACAACAAAATCTATCCAGAACGTGATCCTCGGGTTGGCAGGAAGCCAACTGGCAACTCCAGGGTGTAACCAGTAATATTGGTTTTCAGGATAGAACTGCAGGCCGCCTTTTCCCCATTTTGTACCGGTTTTTATTTTTATTTTTTATTTTTAAATGAATATGGTAAGGAATTTCTGGATTCACATATATGCCTATGGAAGAGCAATGATTTTTTTAAAAATCTTTATTTCAGAGAGAGAGAGAGAGTGAGTGCTTGAGTTGGGGGGGGAGGGAGGCAATCCACGAACAGTGAGATCATGACCTGAGCCCAAATCAAGAGTAAGACACTTAACTGACTGAGTCACCCAGGAGCCCGAAAGAGCAGTCCATTTGTTCAACGTCAAACAGTGGCCCATTGGATCCACTGTTATCTTGGTGTTTGTGTGAAAAACTCTTCAAAGTGTGGCCACCTGTCTATGCTGATAGCATGTGCCCAGACAGTGTTTTATCTTAAGACAAATTGCAACAAACTTGTGAGGGAACCCAGACAAAAACCAGAAGTAGAGATCTCTATCATTCAATCCTGGGAGTCCTGGCAGAGCCTCCTCAGGTGAAGGAGGTAAGAGAGAAAAACCACGTTTTGGTTTTTGTTTGTCTTGTTGGGCCTGTGGGCTTGTGCCTAATAACCAGAGGGATAAGCTATCTAAAACCCTGAAAATGGAGGAAATTCATGTTTCCTAATGGAAACTTCCCTGAGAAACATTTCAGAATTCTTCTGTGTCTAGCCAGGATATGATACCCCCGGTAGTAGAGCTGTGTCATCATCGGCCACTTAGTGCCCATGAAAACCCCAGTTTCTGGGGAGCAGCTGGGCCCAGGTGGGGCGGGCCATGCTCATCAGGCTCCAGGTGCCTCCCCTCCGTCAGCTTGGTGGGTGGAGCCTCAGCACTTAGAGCTACTCACCTGGAGAGCAGGACAGCGAAATCAGTGAGTGGGGCAGCTGGATGGAGGTGTCCCTCAGACAGGTGAGAGTTGGAACTCACTCTGGAGGGCTGGAGTGACATGTAACTGGGGAAGCTGTGCAGTAGTGGTGGGACAGGTCCCTCTCTGTGCAGAGGGCACCCCTTTGGTCCTTCTTGAGGGACTTGTAACTGTCGCATACCTGAAGGCCACATCCACTTCTTGGAGAGAAAGGATTGAGACGCAGTTGAGTCCCGGTCACCTCGCTATTCTTACAGAACTTGGCTGTGAGACGTGGGTTGGGAGAGAAATCGTGTCCGTTTTGTTCCATCAGGTTATCTGCCCAGGCATTTCTGCTTTTGAAATGCAGGAGGATTCTTCCGGAATCTTAACACTATCCTTCCTCTTCCTATTCCTTCCAACCCAGTCACTCACCTGGAAGCTTGGTGCTCATCTTTTAAAACCCAGAAGAAAGAAAAAGTGTTCGTATCTGTAAACCCTCCGTGGACCTGAAGCCAAGTTAGCATTCCTCAGAACAGTTTGTCCAGTTTGGTTGTGATGCTAAAAGGGGAAAAGAACCACCGTGCGGTGGGACTTCTGTGTGTTTCGCTAGGGAGGCTACTGGCTGCCGTGTCCAGGTCCCCCATGCCTGCCAGATTCATAATCATAGTACTACCCTAGCAGACCCTGTTCCAATTGTTTATATGTTCAGGGTTCACAACAGTCCTATGAGAAAGGTTCTATTGTTCTTCCAGTGTTACAGAGAGGATACCGAGGGCTAGTCATGTTATGTAACTGTCCAAAGTCACAGAGCTGTGGGTAGGTCAGGGCCCGGATTAACACCGAGGCAGACACCTGACCTTCACACTCACTCACCAGCTCCTGTCCGTCTGGAGAATTAAACCTGAAGGACCCGAGGAGGGAGAAAGAGGCAGAGGCTAGTGCCATCCTGCGTGTGCGGCATTACATCACATACGCGTTGTGCAGGATGACTAATTCTGTGCTGAGTTGTCAGGTGGCAGCCTGTGGACGCACAGCCCAGCCCTCCGCCTGCCACAGAAGGCCCTTGCTGCTCATCTGATGCAATCGAATTTCCTAGGGTGGCCTTTGCTGCTCTGCTGTTGCTGGAGAGAGAGAGAGAGAGAGGGAGAAAGAAGTTTCGCATATTGTTTTTTGATCAGCAGGTTTGGAAACTTTGAGTGTTTGGCTCACAGGATGGTGGAAACGCTCCAGCATTTCCTGTGGCCTCGAGTCTGGGTTGTGAGATAGAGAACTGGGCCTGAGCTTTGTCTCCTCCACCGGGGAATGTCAGCACACATCACGAGTGACAAGGCTTGCCTGCCGGGAGCAGGGGAGCTTGGGGGGATCTGAGGGGGGCGGACAGGAGGGGAACAGTCACTGACGTTACAACAGCCAAAAAGGAATTTGAAAAGCAAATATCCAAAAACCAGAATAAAGGAGGAAGTGTGTGCCTTAGTTTGTAAAATAATGAACTTTCCAGTTGAGATGCTGCTTCCCAAAGTGCGAGAGAAAGCTCCTAGTGAAGGGAGAAGAACCAGCAGCTCAGCTTGTGTCTCATCTTGTTTTTGACAGAATTTCTCTGGGAGGAAAACAGATCTGGAGTAGGCCCTGCTCTCACCTCTGAGTGCCTCTATTTCTATTTCTGTCCAATGGGACACACGAGTAGCTGCTGCTTGAAGAAGTGCCTGAAGGTTTTCTGAGGAAGGAATTCTGGATTTTAAAAATGCATCATTGGTTTGAGTAATCCTGTGCATTTTTTTTTAAATGTCTGAGTTTGCTTTTAAGGAAAGAGTGATTCATTCGTTTTATTCATTCACTTGTCTGAAAAGTATTTGTTGAGCTGCTATTTGCCAATGCCATCTGGTCTAGACTAGAGGTACAGAGATGGATAAGATATATGATCCCTACCCCTGGGGAACTCATAAACTAATAGCATAAGGTATGGAAAGGTGTTCTGGTAGGAGCTTTGTAAGCACCTGAGGAGATAGTTGGGGCCATTGCTTCTTAGCTGGGGAGGCTGTGGGGTCAGGGAAATCTCTCAGAGGAACTGGCACATGAGATTGGCTTTGAAGTCTAGGTGGGAATTTTTGAAGCCAACCCAGGGGTGGAAGGGAAAGACATTCCAGGGAGAGGGAACATTGAGAACAAAGGCGGGAGGCAAGAGAATTTGCCATGCCCAGGAAATGGCCAGCAGTTTGATGAGGAAGGAAAGCCAATATTTGTCTTGGTGCTTTTCCTCTCCTCTCAGGACACTGTGGCACACCTCGAGAGTAATCCTCGCTTGGCCAGTCTGGGGCTTGCCTTCTTTAAGCAGTGCTACCCACAGCCACTGCAAAAGGACTGTTGATGATCTTAAAGAAGAACCTATTTGCCACGACTTAGAGACTCCTCGCTTGTGTGTGCTTGTGGGTGGGGCTCAGGGATGCATTGGTGGGGGGAGGGTGTCTCCTGGTACTCAGAGGCAGGCGGGAACCAGGCTGTGGGAAGTTGATGTGCTATAGGTCATGAATCACCAGCCAAGGTTTTAAAGCTTGAGATTCAAGCTCTCACAAATCCAAATATTCTGTTTCTTTTGCTGTTTATCTTCTGCTAGTTTGCACAGTAGAAAGCTGTAGTTAATTGAATTTTTACTGTCCTCTGTGAATTGGAAAGAGTTACTCAAAAGAATTGGGTTGCTTTCCTGGAGATAATCCCATAGATGCAGGTGATGATAATTCAATATGGGACTAAAGGAAAGTGTTTTCTCTGCCACTTTCCACTCTATTTCAGGCCAAGACTATTCAGCACTTCTGTTTTTCTTGAGAAGTGGAGGAGGTAAATGGTTTCAAAGCATCGTTTCCCGAACTGTGTCCCATGTGAAACTAATGCCACAAGATGCTCCGTGGAAAAAAAAAAAAAAGAATTTTCTAGAAAGATATATTTGGGAAATAGTATATACTGCATACAAAAATTTCACGGTACATATATATTGCATTAAAGGCCCAATAAGTCCTATAGTAAAGGAACCTTTTTAAAAATGTGGTATAGTGATTAAAAACATTGATTGTGGAATCAGACACATGTGGATTGAGTTCTGGCTGGGCTCCATATTTGGATATGAGACCTTGGGCAAGTTACTCAATGTCTGTGCATTTTAGTTTCCTAGTCTGTAAAATGGTTTAGTAATGGTACCTATTTCATAAGGTTGTTATGAAAAGTATATGATACATGAACTAGCTGGTTCCATAATTAGCTGTTATTTCATTTGGTGTTTTACAAGAGATTTATTTTTTCCTTTTCTTTCTTTCTTTCTTTCTTTCTTTCTTTCTTTCTTTCTTTCTTTCTTTCTCTCTCTCTCTCTCTCTCTCTCTCTCTCTCTCTTTCTTTCTTTCTTTCTTTCTTTCTTTCTTTCTTTCTTTCTTTCTTTCTTTCTTTCATGTTACATTACTTAATATCTGAAGGAAGTAGTGTTGTGTGGGAAATGCCAGGCTAAGGCTAATTCCTGAAATGCCTGCATGATTCCTGGCAGCAGTCCAGGAGAGGGAAAGCAGCTTCTAGGCACTGAGGTCTCCATCAGAAATGTGGACATGCAGATATTGAGCTCTAGGACTGGGGAATAAAGTATCATTCCCATTTGGCTCCAAGGTCAGATTGTGTAACTTTAGTCTGTGTTTTGTGGTTCAGTTGTCTCTTGAGGGACTGGCAAGATTATAACTGAGGGCAGTAGACAGATATGGTAGTGTTGATGTATTAGTTAGGAGTTTTTCAATTACAAGTGATGGAAACCTACCTCAAACTCACTTACTGTAGCAGGGAATTTATGGGTTCATATATCTAGGAAGAATATTAGGAGAGCTCAAAGAATGGAAGAAAAAGTGTTAGGAGCCAGAATACTCAACATAGTTAAGACTCTTGTTCTCTTTTCCCCTCTCCTGTCTCTTTTCTCTTTGTCTTTGCTTCTCCTTGCCACATTCCTTCCTATTGCAGACAGCCCATTCCCACATGGATAGAAGATGGCGGCCTAACAACCCCCCATTGAAAGGGAGAACTCTTTCCTTCCAGGCCTCATAGAGCAGTCCCCAGAAATTGATTTGCTTAGATCATGTGTCTGTCCCTTGGACCGATCAATCACTCTTGCCAGAGAAAGGGGCATTGTCATTGGCCCCACACATGCCCAATCTTGGTTGTGGGACAGGACCTGCTACCTGAAGAGAAGAGGTGGAAAAGCTCACTAGACAGACAAAAACCAAAGCTACAAGAGTTCAGTAGAGCTGTATGTGAGGGAGAATGTGCTAGAGTAGAAGGTAACAAAATTGTCCTCAAATGATATCAAGGTTTTCATGGTTTTATATAAATTTCCTTTCCTGTTGATTTTAGCAACTTACTTTTTTTTTATTTCTCCAAGTGGTCCTTATTCTACATCTCATCTCTCTTTTTTTTTTTTTTTTTGCAGTTAAAATATTATATTTATGACTATTACTGCCCACTTTGTGAAGTTGGTCTATGTAATAAGTTTTTTTATTAAAAAGTTTTTTTTATTCTTTATTTTTGAGAGAGACAGAGAGACAGAGAGACAGAGTGCAAGTGGGGGAGGAACAGAGAGAGAGGGAGACACAGAATTGGAAACAGGCTCCAGGCTCTAGGCTGTCAGCACAGAGTCCTATGCGGAGCTTGAACTCATAAACTGGGAGATTATGACTTGAGCCAAAGTTGGATGCTTAACTGACTGAGCCATCCAGGCACCCCAATAAGTTTGTTTAAAAGCAATATTAGAAGCAGTCACCTTAGTGCCCTGCTTTTCAACCAGAGATGATTTTGACTCCCAAGGGACATCTGGCAATGTTTGGAGACATTTTGATTGTCTCCATTTTATAAGTGAGCATCTGATTGTATAAACGGGCATCTACTGGGTGGAGGCCAAGGCTGCTGCTAAACTTCAGCAGAGGCCAGGATGAGTCCCACAGCAAAGAATTATCTGATCCAGAATGTTAATAATGCTGTGGTTAAGAAGCCCTACTTTAGTGGTTTCAGGAGAACAGACCTTCTCATGGCCAAATTTATTAGTCTACATTTTATGGATTAAAAATAAATTAATTTTATTTATTTCTAAAGGGCTTTTGCTTTTTTTCTTGATTGTATCAGTGTATGAGAGTGTTATTTTGCCCACATTCTCACCAATCAATGAACATTTATTTCTTACCAATATGATAGACAAAAAAGGTCTGTTTTGCTGCTTTAATTTGCATTTCTCTTATTACTGTTAAGAGTGACCTTTTGGGTATTTATTGAGCATACATTTCCTCTTGTGTGCATTACTTTGTAAACTAAAAAAAAAAATTTATAAGAGATCATTGTTAAGGATATTGATACTAGGTTAGGTCACAGGTGTTGCAAGTATTTTCTCGATTGCTTATTATTTGTTTTTAAATTTTTATGGTGCTTTTTGGAACGGTGAAGATTTTAAGCGTCTTTGTGTCAAATCATCAGCCTCTTCTTTATGCTTTCTGTCTTCAGTGTTACGCCTGTTTACTAGGGCTGTCATAACAAAGCACCACAGTCTGGTTGGTTTAAACAACAGAAACGTATTGTCTCCTAGTTCTTGGGGCTGGAAATCTGAGATCAAGGTGTGGGCAGCTTGGCTCTTTCTGAAGCCTCTCTCCTTGGTTGTCGATGGCCGTTCTCTTACTGTTTCCTCAAATGGTTGTCCTCTGTACCTGTGTCTAGATTTCCTCTCCTTACAAGGACAACAGTCAGATAGGATTAGGGCCCATTCTAATGACCTTATTACAACTTAATTTCCTCGTTAAAGGCTCTGTTTCCAAATACAGCCATAGTCTTAGGTACTGGGGGTTAGGACTTGATCATATGAATTTTTGGCGAACACAGTAGCCCACAGTCATGTTCGAGGGGCCTCCAACACCTTGAGAATATGTAAATATTTGGGGGAAGTTACCAAGCTCAGTAAGGTTTAGTATCTTCATTCGTTTACTGTAAGGAGTGCCAACTATCACTAGGGGAAGGATGCAGGGTAAGGAAACAAGTGTGTGCTTCAGGCTTCCAGTCCAATGCCTGCTCTCAGCTTCTGCCCCTGCTCCTTTCTACCAGCTGTCCCATGCCCTCCATGATGACATTTCCAGTTGTTGTGAGAGCAAAGGCTTTTCTCTGCAAGTTTGCAACATATTGTAAAAGGGTAGCTAATAGCACGTTTCGCACCTGGCAAGTTGAGTTATTACTAAGATTACCTTAGGAGGCTTTTGTCAGGAGCATATACATAACATGGAATATTTGATTCAGTTCTCTCTCTTCCTTTCTTTCTTCTGAATGGTTATGTCTTGCACAGTGTTCCCCTATTCCTGAAGCCATGAAACTTCCTCCTTGGCCTCTGCTGTTGTCAGAATGGATGTTAATTCCCTGATGGAGTAAGAGACTCTGAAATGGCACTCCCACCATCTATCGATCTATCCAGATCCTCCAGTGCAGGGGAGGATCCCTGCTCTCATGGTCTTCCCTGGCCGTCATTGCTCATCTATGCGACTTGGAAAGAGGAACGTCTGTCCTCTAATGCATGTTTGAGAAGGGAAACAAAGACAGAGTTCAGCAAGCGTGGATGAATCATAGCATCCTGGATAAGGTGAAGTGGGAGGCACCTGTCTCTTACCGTATTCTTGGGCTTAGACAGTAAGGGTGTTGGGATGTATCATTCTGTTTGGAATAAGAAGGATGTTGTACAAAGAAGAGGAGAAGAAGTAGGCCTTCCTGAGGCACAATGCACCATGCAAGACTGTGTCCTCCAAAGCACAAAGTAGGGGGCTCAGGAAAGCCTGAGTAATAGACGGAGATCAGAAGATGCCACTTTGCAGTAAGTATTGTTTTGAGCTGAAATCAATTTAGAAACAGCAGCACAGGAGGAACTCTCTGCCATTCTCATTTCTACTTAAAAGCAGGGCATAAATGTTTCTTTTGTAAAGGAAATTTAGATCTATAAAGGAAATTTCTATTTGTAAAGATATCTTCCTCTCCCAAACCTGGAAGAGAACTACTCCAGACACCACTCTTAACCACATGAAAGGATTTGAGACTGCATAACAAACCAACTGAACAACTTGTTTTTTAACCATACATTTCCAAATCACCATTCCACCCCTTGTATCCCTCAGGAGCCCAAACCCCTTTGCCTTTGTCTAACCTCTTGTCCACACTTTGTCACCCTGTGTGAGACGGTATGTAAGCTCCAAGCTCTAACCACCCCTTTGAGTTACTTCTCACTGAGTTCTCCTGCATGTATGTACATTGCATGAGTAAACTCATTTGTTCCCTTCTGTCAATCTTGCCTTTGTTAGTTTAGTTTGCACTACCCAGCCACTGAACCTAAGAGAGCTGAGGATAGGTTTTTTCCCTTCCTCTCTAGATGGACAAAGTGAATGAAAGATTACTTTCAGAAGGGTGCTACTTTCAGAGTCCCTTTCTTTTTCTCTCTCTTTTTTTAAATCTTTTTTTTAAAGTTTAATTATTTATTTTGAGAGGTGAGGAGGGGCAGCGAGAGAGGCAATCCCAGGCAGGCTCTGAAATGTCAGTGTGGTGTCTGACGTGGAGCTCGAACTGTGAGATCATGACCTAGGCTGAAATCAAGAATTGGATGTTTAACCGACTGAGCACCTCGGCACCCCTCTCTTTTTTTTTTTAAATGTTTGTTTATTTTGAGAATGTGAAGTAGAGAGTGTGTATGCGCACTTGTGCACATGAGTGAGAGCGGGGGAGGAGCAGAGAGAGAGGGAGATAGAGAATCTTAAGAATCCCAAGAATCTGTGCTGATAGCACAGAGCCTGCTTGGGATTCTCTGTTTCCTTCTCTTACAGAGGCTGATGTGGTGCTGGATCCCTTGAACTCTGAGATCATGACCTGAGCCAAAATCAAGGGTCAGATGCTTAACTGACTGAGCCACTCAGGTGCCTCTAGGCCTTTTCCCTCTTTACCTAACATGAATACTAAGGGAAAAGGTTGTCTATTTTTTTTTTTTTCTACAAGGGAGCATTGAGCATTTGAAATATGAGATTGGTGCTCCCTCTCCACTATTCCCATAATCAGTATAAACCTATTATTTGTCACCAGTAGATAATGATAGCCAGTGAGCAGAGGACAACTTTCCTGGGGAGGAATGAAGGGACAGAGGAGTTGAAGCAAATCATTTACCCAGCTGTTTGGTGTTTCTTTCCCATTGATCCGCCTTTTGGCTTCTACTGGCCCATCTGTCAGCCTCTTTCAGTGCAGTTGTGGGGGCACACAGTTCACCAGGGCAAGTGTGTTAGTTTTTCCATTACACAGCTCCTATAGGAATGTCCACATAGGCTTGATTTTTTCCCCCCTCTCTTAATAGGATTTGCTGGTGTAACAGAAAGACTAGAAATAGGATAAAAGGGTTTAAAGCCATTACAGGGACCAGAAGCTAAAACTATATGGGAAATTCGGTGGTGGGGGGGGAAGGATCAGGTATTTGGAAACTTTATGCTCCCAAGACCTAATCAAGCTGACTGGAAAAACATGTGCTGATGTAACAGCTCTTTAGGAGACTACAATGAGGTGAGCTTCAAACAGAGATATAAAGAACTTTGGACATAGACCAATGTGTAGAGACAGACAGATTTCTAGATGGGAATCAAGAGCGGTTTCTCTCTGTTGTCTTGGAAACGTGACCTAAAGCTAAGAAGGAGACCTTCAGCAGAATGATAAAGAAAATTGCAACTTGCTCAAGGGTTATGGAGTCACGTGTAACTGACACGGGGACTTTAGTAACTAACTCCCAAATAAAAAGCAACTAACTCCTCTGTCTCATTAAATTCGCTCAACTATAAGCAAAGCCATTTGACATGCATATTAAGGTTGTAGAATTTTCATGTTAAAAATGGAATCAAGTAAATCAATCAGCAGGCAAGCAGGGACCTTGCAGAATTCTCCACCCGTTTCCTAGTTGCCTCCAGGGATTTGAGAGTTACCTTACAAGGCAGAATGGTTGGAGTGTCTAGCCAGCTGCACAGACTTCCCTTTAGTGGGTCTTAAATTTTAGTTTGCATAAGAATTATTATATTAGGCTGTTTACCAAAATTTATGAACCTTATATTTATGGGGCAATTTTGACAACATTAGACTCCACTTTACTGCTGGTGGCTCTGATGAGATAAAATTAACTGTTCTCTCACGGAAATATAAATTCAAGAGGATAAAATGTGGACTTCTGAGGATAACAATGTGGACTGGATTATTCATTCTGAAATGGTGCACCTGACTCTTCCCTGCTGGAGCGCCGTCTGTGCTGTTAGTGTGGGTAACACTGATGAAGTCTAATCACACTTGTCAAGTGAATTCCCAGGGGATTCCTTGTAGCCTTTTGGCTCTCTCAATGGCTCCTTTGTCCACTGCTGTCATCTTATTCTCCACAGAGACTCAGGGAGAGCCACATCATTGGATTCTCACCTGTTCAACAGGTTTTGTCTCAACAGTCTTTGAGGAATAAATACCAGTGAAAGGGGAAGAAAAGCACCCTTGGCTTTTGATTCCTGGGTGGTTAGATGACCTCTTTTAGTGTAATACTAGACTATTTTGTGTAGAGGTGGGAGGAGGGTGCTCAAAATGCATTTTAATTTTCATTATTCTCTTGATCCCCAGGATCGTGTGTTCTTTGTTTATCTGGTATTTACAGTCTATTTTCACATTAGAACCTGTTTTCATGATTCTTATTCTAGGGTGTATAACTGGTTGGGATTGAAGTGATGTGGTACAGACATAATACATTGCCCATAGAATTCTCTAGTGAATAAAGGAGCATAGAGACTATGAAGAGGAATACCCCAGTACAGATTTGCTACTTGTGCTTGCATATATGAGACCCCATAATTATTTAACAAGTCCCTGTTGTAGAATATTCGTCCAGGTGGATGTGCAACTTTAAGAGGACGGAGATTCTCCACTGTATTTTCACACGCGCACACACACACACACACACACACACACACACACAAATTTAAGTTTTGAGTCACATGAATGTGTTATCCGTTCAAAAATATTAAGTTAAAAAAGTCATCCTAAAGAAACAGGCCAATAATCTAGGGGAGGCAGCAGAGGATAATCTTACTTCTTTTGTGAAAGCAACACTATTCATTACAGTGAAAATTCAAGGTCCGTTCTGTTTGCCGCACTATCCACATCAGTCAATTTTCTTCCCTCCTGAAGGCGCAGTGTGTGAACTGGCCTTGGGGAGGGAGTGTGTGTATGCATGTGTGTGAACCTCAGGGCATTTTTTCTTCCTCATGATATCCTGGTTGCTATAGTGCGGAGCTCTATTTGTGACACACAGAAAATACTTTAAAGAAATGCTGCTTCCTGACCATGACTTCCTGGGCAATCTGTTCTTCCGGAGACTGTTGAGCGCGAGAAGTTTATGTGCGTTTCTGGACAGAGTGAGCCCAGCTCATCCAGACCCTGGGCACCACTGGGAGCCGAACCCCGTGGTAAGGGACAAACTGCCCCTTGCGGGGACCACGTCTCCTGAAGGCTTCGACTCTAGGGCATTGGCTCCTTCCTGTCATCTGTCTTCTCTCCTCAGGAGCAGCCGGAGGTACAGTTGGTGCCCTGTGTGTTGTATACCCAGAGCCGTTTCTCATACCTAAACCACCAGTGAAAACAGGAAGTGATGAAGCAGAATTTGCCCTGCATCGGCACTGAGCAACTTTTCTTTCTTTTTGTCATTCCTCATTAGGTGTAGACACGTGTGGCCGTCTGCACTGTAGGATCCCGGTTCTATAAGCTTTGGACTCCCTGGGATTACCATGCCGCCCCCCGCGGACATCGTCAAGGTGGCCATAGAATGGCCCGGCGCCTACCCCAAACTCATGGAAATCGATCAGGTCAGTCATGCTGGCAGCAGTTTGGGGGTTCTCTTCAGTCTTCTTTCTGTCTTGGAATTTTCACAGACTTTGGTTAGCTCTTTTGTCCTCCTGTCTCTCTCTGGCTGTGCTGAAAAATCTGTGCAATAATAGTTGCAGTGTAGTTTGCTTTGTGTACCACACACAGTGACGACGGATGGGGTTTTTATGCTCGTCCAACATCTACTTGGATTGTGTGAATACAGGGTTTGTGTCTGAAGCTGGGTGAGAGGCGGCAGGGCCCAGTGGGTTAGGTTCCGGGCAGTTGGCACAGTGGAGGCTATCCCGGCCCTGCCTGGCAAGTGCTCATGAGTAGGTGCAGGTTGTTTTATCCTAGGCAACACGAAACTTAATTTTTTGATACACTTTCCCCTTTGATTTTTGCAGAAGCAGCCAAGTACATTACAGTAATAGCTTAATAGTGAAATTAGTATAGAGGGGCTTGGGCTTACCTCCCAGCTAATTGTAATTTTATTATTAATGTAAAATGCACTGTCTGTCTAGTGCATTGTCTGGCATGTAATACATCCTCGATACGTATTTAATGAATGAAAAATATCCAAAAGATTTTTTAATATGGCCCTACCTTTAAAAGCCTCCTTTAGCTTGGGTCTCAACAGTCTTACGGTGTGGCTTTGATTTGATTTGATTTGATTACAGGTTATCTCAGGAAGGTTACTAGAGCAAATAATTTAAGGAGGAAAAAACATTGAGACTTATGTACACTTAGAGTTTCATAAAACAAATACTATAGAATTCTAGGTGGCTTTTAATATTTTCACAATTAGGCTACCATGGCAACTCCACTTTTTATATATGTTCTCAGTATTGTTCTATGATTATGATCTATAAATTTTTTTCCCCTGGTCAGATGTTATTATCTGGTTGAAGAATACTGTAAGAGTTGTATGGCATTGTGTGGATCCAAAAGACTATTGACATAAATTATAAAGGTCAAATCAGAATTAGTTGAGCTTGAGTGTGAATTTGAGAAAGGGTAAAATTCTAGGATTGTTGTCAACAAAGGTGTCATCGGTCCAGCTCATCATTGTCACTTTAACTGCTCTACGAGGCAGTTTTTGTGGAGCTCTAGAAGCAACCCAGTGGGTAGAGAAGCCCATCCGGTAGTTTTATATACATTTGTGTCAGGTAACAGATGTTTGTCCTTTTTCATGTGCTGTTCGAGAGAGGAGGTGAGTTGAATTTTAAAATATGCTTGGGACTACCTGCTGCAGACTAAATACAGTTAGGACTAGGTTTGCTACTGGCTAAGGGAACCAACGGCTTCCAAGGGGAGTTGACCTCTTACATCCACATGGCAGTCCTGGGCTGGCGTGGTGCTCCGGGGACACGAACCCAGGCAGGCCTCTTCTGTCTTGTTGCTTTGCCTTCTCCATATGTGTGGCTGAGGATGGTTGTTCGGGCTTCACCTGGGAGCTCATTGGAAATGCAAAGTCTCAGACCCTACCCCAGATCTCCTGACCTAGAATCTGCATTTTAGCTAGGTCTCCAGGGACTCCTGTGTCTAGTTAAGTTTGAGAAGTACTGAGCTGGATCCCTGGTACCCCAGGTCTGGGGTACTTGTTTAAATGTTCTTGGGGCTTCTACCTCAAGTGATTCAAAGTCAGTGGTTTAGTAAATTATTTCCGTTTGATTCTGCCGTGGCTCCAGGAACCTCTGCTATCAGGCAATAGCTCCTGATACACATTCTTAGGGGTTTGTGGAGTCAGTGTCCTGTTCTTGCCTTTGGGGATGGCCTTTGGTGTGTGTGTGCCTTAACACTTATTTTTTAGTTATCTTTTTATTTTGGAACAATTTTAGATTCACAGAAAAATCGTGAAGAGTCTATTGAGAGTTTCCATAACCCCTTCACTCAGTCTTCCCTAATGCTTAATATAACTGGTACATTTCCCAAAATGAAGGCATTAACAATGGCACATTACTGGTAACTAAACTACAAACTTTATTTGGATGTCAGCAGTGTTGCCACTGATGTCCTCTTTCTGTTCCAGGATCTAATCCAGGAATGCCAACCACATTGTAATATAGTCGTCATGGTTCCTCATTCTCCTCCAGCCTTTGACAGTTCTTCAGGCTTTCCTTGTTATTTCATGGCTTGAAAGTTTTGAGCAGTAACTTTAGTTCAATACAGTTTTTAAACAGAGAGATGGCAAGACTAGTACAAAGAACTTCTGTCTACCTTTTATCCAGATTCTTTAAGTATTAACATTTTGCTTCATATGCGTGACTGTTTTCTCCATTTTCTCTCTTTTTAATATATAGCTTTTTTTCTGAACCATTTGAGAGTGATTTAGAGGCATCATCCCCCTTTACTCCTAAATACTCAGTGTAAGAACAAAATCCTTCTTTTACATAACCATAGTCTCTTTATAAAAGCCAGGAAATTGAACAGCAGTTCAAAACTATCATCTAATTCAAAGTCCATAGTCCATATTCAAGATTCATCAGTTGTCCCAATAAGATCCCTTATCCCTCCAGGCTCATGTATTACATTTATTGTCCTGTCCCGATGGTCTCCATTGACATGGAATGTTTCCTTAGTCTTTCTTTATCTTTTGTGGCCTTGACAATTTTGTAGAGTACAGGACAACTTTGTGGAATATTCTTCAGTTTGGGTCTCTCTGATGTTTTCTTCCCAGGTTTTGCATTATCAGGTGAAATGCCAGAGAGATGATGCTGTGTCCTCTTCGGGGCACTGTATCAGTAGGCACCTGGTGTTTCCTTGTCTCGTTCTTGGTGATGATCCGGTTTTACAAATGCAGATATGAGGTTCACAGAAGTTGAGTGATTTGCCAATTCATGAGAGCAGGACACACACCCAGGTCTCTCTTACTCTGAAGACTGAACTTTTAAACAGTTGGCTAAATTGTGGGCCTTGTGGTATTGCCGTATGGAGATTACACAAAGGATTAGAAACCTAACCCCTTATTGCCCTGCAGCTACTGAGATTGAAGTGAGAGACTCATGGCAGTGCTGGCATCAGGTGTTGTTTCTTGATTGGGTCAGAAATTGGCCCAAGAATTGGAAATGTATTTGCACATGCAACAAAGACTTGAGCCATGATTCGTACTTGGACTTTTCTTCTGATCTTTTACCTTGTTCAGTGAGGGTCGCATAACCTGCCTCTCTCCTGTGGCAGGCTACCTTTGTTCAGAAAGCTCTTTGCTCCTTTTGACCCTGGGTAGCTACTATTTCACTAAAAGGTTATTTCTGGGAGTTGGGTTCGGCTTTGCTGTCCCTTGTTCTCCTAAAACCTTGAGTATCCTTCCGCTTATCCCATTGTGTTGTCCCTGTCTGTCACCTTAAACCGGTGGTCCGACTCAACCTTGGGCGTGCCCAAGGATCACCCAAGGAGCTTGTGAAAAATGCACATTTCCAGCCGAGCTGCAGAGATTTTGATTCTGTCGCCAGGGGTGGGGCCCTTCCTCTGCTTTGTGAGGAACACTAAGTGAGGTTGATGCAGGGGCCCCCACACCTCCCAATCCAGGGGCTTGTGAGAAACCGTCATGAGCCTGTGAATTGCTTCATCTTTGAGTGCAGTTTCTCTAGTGCCTGGAGAACAGTCCGTCCTTAATCAATGGATATTTAATTAATGAATAACTGGAAGAAGGAGCACATTTCTGCTCAGCTTTGCTCTATTGATGCCTGTTTGGTTCAAGGGGATGTCTGCACGGAGCCGACTGGTTTGTTTTCTCTCCAGATTGTGAAGAGACAATTCTGCCTTTCCACTCAGCAGGAAAAGCCCCTATGGGATTTTTACAAGAAGAGTTTGCCATACCATAGGAAGCCATCAGAGGAGTTGTAAACTATCTCGTTGGTGGCTTCTGCTTTGGCCTTTATGGTCTGTTGCTGAGTTTCACCCTCAGGGGCCACTTGAAGCCACCAGTTGGTGGTTGTCTGGACATACTGAGCCTTAAAGCCTCCCACCCCCTGTCCTGGTTAACTTACTATTTTCTGAACAGCTTATTTTTCTCAATCAAGAGTATAGAACCCTCGACACTCTGATGAGAAGCGTTTGCTGAGAGTTAGTGTGGCCTAAGCAATGCAGTGCACTCTCCAGGACATTGAAACCTGGATGGGGCCCCGGAGCCCCCATATTTGCGAGAGGCTCTGTTACCCTCTTTGAGCCTCAGTATCTTCGTTTTGCAAAGCTGACATAATAATTTTGCACTTTCATGATTGTTGTGAAGATTAAAGAAAATGTGTGAAAAAGAATGTAGGACATCGCCTGGCTCAGAGTAATTACTCCATAAAGGCAGCCCTGTTTCTGCCAGTTTAAGCAAGTTCTCCTTAGATTAGGAAATGAGATGCGCTGGTTTTCTTTTTTACCTGCCCTTTGTCAAGAATGGTTCCCTGGCTTTCTCCTTCTTTCTGTGCCTAATGTTTTTATTTTTATTAAACAATTTTTTTAATGTTTATTTTTGAGAGAGAGAGTGGGGGGGTGAGGGGCAGAGAGGGGGATACAGAGGACCCCATACAGGCTCCACACTGACAGCAGAGAGCCGGATGTGGGGCTCGAACTCACAAACCATGAGATCATGACCTGAGCCCAAGTCGGACGCTTAACTGCCTGAACCACCCAGGCACTCCTGCCTAATGTTTTTAATGTTTAGGAACGAGAGACAACTAAAGGGTAGGTGGGAGGCATCACCTAGTAATAAGGGAGAATGCTAACTGGACATGCAGCCAGTTGTGCTGTGGAATATTCACTGGCTCCCTAGCACTTCTCCTTGATAGTTTCTTCTGTTTCTTGGCCACGTGCCAGCATTCTGGGCAGCAGATACTCTGTTCCCACACATGCGCCTCAGGCCTCTAGTTTCTCCTGTCTGCCCTGCCTCACATTCCTTCCTTTCCAAGGAGTGCACTGTGGCCAGAAAGCCACCACTCCTGTCTGTGCCTTACAAGTCCTCTGCTTATGGGTTTGTGTGCCTCCAGGATCTCATGATGCCCTTGTCTCCTGCCATCCTCTTCCCGCCCACACCCGCACCCACTGCCAGCAGAGGAGGGAAGGGATGGTCCTGCCCCTGTCCCAGGCCATTCAGTCTGTCCCATCCCCTGACTCTCTGGCTGCACCTGTGTTCTAACCCGTCCTTTCCCCTTACCTGAGGCTTTGCCCCATCACTGTTGTCTTCAGTTGTTCTTTTCTTCTCTGCTTTCACCAATAAGCTCTTCTGTTCCTGCCTTGGAAGGCCCTTCTCTTGACCTAGTAACTCTCTTGCTAGCGTGTAATTTAGGTTGTGTCTTTCCATTCCAAGTTGATTTAAATGTTGTCAGTATAGACCATCACCTGCGCTGTGTCAGTATCTACTTAATCTGAGAATGAGTAACAACTTTCCTCTCCCTGGAGCTGCTCTCTGATGGCTGCAGTGCCTTCTGCTTTGCTAAATGGAGTGGTCCTCCCTCCGCCTTGCTTGGCCTCTCTGTCTTGGTTACACTTGGCAAAGCTGCTCATTCTGATCTTCTTGAAACTCCCTGTTCTTCATTAAGCTGCAGTCCTGAGATTCTCCCTCCTTGTCTGATTAGTCTTTGTGAGTTTCCTTCATGGTTCCACGACTTTCTCCTTTCTAAATTTGCCCCAGCCTCAGTGCTTAGCCCACTGGTCTGTGTGTTTACTACTGATACTCTTTGTCTAGATTCCATGTTCTCTCTTGGCTTGAAGCATAACTTCTATCTAAGTAACACCAGCTCTGTCACCAGTGTGCCCCTGCTGGCTGGCCACCACGTCTTCTCCATTTGATAGATACGTTATGCCTCTAGATAAGCCTCCATGTGCCTGCAGAATACAAGCAAAGTGATTGGTGAAACTGTGCAGATGTAAGCCTGCAGAAAGGTGGTGTGATAGGTGTTACCAACTTTTGGAAGTTATTTCAGGTAGAAGAAGGATGGGTTAGATGTGTTGTTCACAACCCCAAGTGTACAGACTCCATCCTGTCCATACAAGGAAATAAAGCCCACTTCTACTCAGGAAAAGCTAGCCTAAGCCATCCCAGCAGGCAAGGGGTCTGGGTCATCTCTAATATCTGTGCACCGGACAAGCCCTTGGGAAGGTTGTTATACATCATGTTCAGGCCCAGAAACAATGATGGGGAGAGATGCATATATTTTTTTAAATGTTTATTTTTGAGAGAGAGAGAGAGAGAGAGAGAGAGAGAGAGAGAGAGAGAGCACGAGTGAGCAGGTGAGAGTCGGGGAGGGGCAAAGAGAGAGGCAGACAGAGGATCTGAAGTGGGCTTGATGCTGATAACAGTGAGCCCGATGTGGGGCTTCAACTCACAAACTATGAGATTATGACCTGAGCCGAAGTTGGACATTTAACTGACTGAGCCACCCAGGTGCCCCGCATGGTTTTTAACCTTAGTTGGATCATTCTCAAGGATCCTTCTCAAATCCTTCCCAAATGCTTCAGGGGTGAGGGGTGTATGCAGTGTGTTTGAAGGCTTTTCACACTCACTCCTGCAACAGCAGCTTATATCGGCCTTTTGATTTTTGCATGCTTTTGCAAAAGATTTTGTTTGAGGAGAGTATAATACAACTAAAAAAAAGTAAGTCATGGATGATTCTTGAGTGATCCTAAGACTTGAATCAGATTCTTTATTTATTTAAGTTTTTCTTAAAAAAATTTTTTTTAATGTTCATTTATTTTTGAGAGAGGGAGGGACAGAGCATGAGCTGGGGAGGGGCAGAGAGTGAGGGAGACACAGAATCCGAAGCAGGCTCCAGGCTCTGAGCTGTCAGCACAGAGCCCGATGCAGGGCTCAAACTCACAAACCGTGAGATCATGACCTGAGCCAAAGTCGGATGCTTAACCAACTGAGCCACCCAGGTGCCCCTTGAGTCAGATTCTTTAATTTGACTTGATGTCCCCTCCATGATTTCCCTTCATATTACCCAGGGTGCAAGGTATCTTTGTATTGACCAGGGTTCAAAGCTGCTGTGTGCAATTTTTAAGTACCATCTTGCTATATAGAAGCTTCCCCTTTAGAAGTATGTCCCTGCACATGCATGTGGTTCGTTTCTTGCAGTTTCTTTCTGAGAGTAAACCTGCTTGAATTCCTCCTGCTTCTGTTCAGCCCTTCATTCCTTTAAATCCTGGCTTTGCTAACACTGCCCAGAGCCTTCTTTGTATTCAAACCTTTGCTGAGTGTGTTATAATGCAGTTATTTTTCCATCTTTCTCATTTCTTATACCATTTTCTTTGCCTGTAGCTTTTATTCAGTTAATATAGTATGCACATAATGTTGCTTACATTTTTTTAGGGTACCCATGTCTTTTGAAGTAAATTATATGCTCCCGGTGATCAGTCAGCTTGTGTTTTACATGTATTTGTACCCTGTGATCCCTTACATCGATCTCTATTTCTGTGTGTATCTACTTTAGGTTTGAACTATGAACAGTAAGGATGAGAATAAACCATTGATATTCTCCATCCTCCTAGCAGAAAAATTGTAGTAGCATCCTCTGCTTATATATGGTCGGGGATATTATTTCCCTAAGAGAAACCTACATGGTGTGTTTTCAGGCAAGCGTGTACAAAATGACTGCCTGCATTTTCCCCTTAGCTATCCTATTTCTGTAGATATGTTTTTTTGTTTTTTGTTTTTGTTTTTGTTTTTTTTACATTTTTTAATGTTTATTTATTTTTGAGAGAGAGAGCGAGAGCGAGAGAGAGAGAGAGAGAGAGAGAGACAGGCAGAGAGAGAGGGAGGCACTGAATCTGAAGCAGCCTTCAGGTTCTGAGCTGTCAGCACAGAGCCCGAGGTGGGGTTCGGAGAACCCATGAACCATGAGATCATGACCTAAGCCAAAGGCGGACATTTAACCGACTGAGTTACCTGGGCACCCCTCTGTAGATATTTAAGATATAATCTAATATGTATAACTTTGATTTACCCAAGACCTTTTTAAGCTCATTAATTGCATAAAGCACATTTAAATTTTTGTGCTTGACATTGGAGTTTTGCTCATTCTGTACATAATAATAACAGTAGCAGTAGAAATAATAGCATGGGCCATCTGATGAGCACATACAATATGCCAGGCAGTATGTTAAATGCCTTGCAATGGAGTATTTCATCCCCCCAAAAAGACTTTAGATGTCCTAGTTCATAATTGTTCACAAGCTCATTAATTTGCCTCAGATCACACAGCTAGGAAGCTACTGATTTGAATCCAACACTGCATGATACTAAAACCCAGGCCATTTCTACTAAACCATAAATCTGTTTCGTAGCTCTTTTTTAAAAATTTCATTTCAGCCTAATTGAGGTGTGATTGACATGCATTATAAGATATTTAGAGTGTACATCATGGTGATTTGATATACAGATATACGGTGAAAGGATTCTCCCCCATAGAGTTAATTAACATACCCATCACTTCACATATTTATCTTTGTGTGTGTGTGTGAGAATGTTCAAGTTCTACTTTCTTAGCACATTTCAATTATACAATACACTGTCATCAGCTGTAGTCACCATGTTTTACATTAAGCTTTATTCATCTTATAGGTGATAGTTTGTACCCTTGCGCCAGCCTCTGCCTATTTCTTCTACCTCCCCAGTCCCTGGCAGCCATCTTTCTATTCTGTTTCTGTAAGTTTGATTTAAAAAAAAAATCCCATGTGTAAGTGATATCGTGTAGTATTTGCCTTTATTTTAAATTTTTTTTTTTTTCAACGTTTTTTTAATTTTTATTTTTGGGACAGAGAGAGACAGAGCATGAACAGGGGAGGGGCAGAGAGAGAGAGGGAGACACAGAATCGGAAACAGGCTCCAGGCTCCGAGCCATCAGCCCAGAGCCCGACGCGGGGCTCGAACTCACGGACCGCGAGATCGTGACCTGGCTGAAGTCGGACGCTTAACCGACTGCGCCACCCAGGCGCCCCAGTATTTGCCTTTATTTAACTTATCTTACTTGTTAAGTAGTTCTTTTTCAGATTCTCCATCTCTTATGCTCCTCCCTAATTGTTCCAACCATTAACACCAGTCTGATTTGAGCAGACACATACACCATTGCCAAATTTGCTTGCTCCAGCCACTAATGACGTGACTTCCAGGGACACACTGTGTTATGAAAGCAAAGATGGTATTTCTTTAAAAATGAGGGGCAATGTGGCCACTGGCCTAGGTTACTCCAGAAGGAGCCACCTGAAATGAGACATCCTGTTGAGGCTGGACACTGGTAAGGCAGTTTGACTTGGTGCTTCTAGGCATGGGCAGTGGGCAGACTGATAGGGCCTGAAAGTCTGGGCTGCCACTTGAGAGCTGTGTGACTGGGGGCAAGCCTCCTGCTTTGTAAGAAAGAATTGGCAGTATTCATACATCCTTCCTGGCATTGTGGGGATTCAGTGAGATCATCATTCAGCGCTCTGCTTAATAATGGTAACCACTAGCAGTCAGTTATGAGTTTTCAGATTGGCACAAGCTTTTTGTGTTCCAGGCAGGACTGGAAGCAATAATACAAACTTCTACTTAGTTGCATTAAAGTCAGTTCTGTAGCCTGAAAACCCATAATTCCTGCGACATTTAAATATTGACAGCCTGGTGAGCTAAAATGACACCTGAACTCAAAATATGTTTTGAATTCAGAACTTTAAGATCACATAGCACATAGAATGCACAACATGAATGTACTTAATACCACTGAACCGTACATTTAAAAATGGTAAGGGCCACCTGGGTGGCTTAGTCGGTTAAGCGTATGACTTCAGCTCAGGTCATGATCTCCCATTTTGTGAGTTTAAGCCCTGAATTTTGCTCTGTGCTGACAGCTCAGAGCCTGGATCCTGCTCTGGATTCTATGCCTCCCTCTCTCTGCCCCTCCCCTGCTCGCTTGCTGTCTCTCTCTCTCAAAAATAAATAATTAAAAAAACCTTTATAAAAATGGTTGTAAGTGGAAATTTTATGTTTCATATTAAGTTTATTTATTTTGAGAGAGAGAGCAAGCAAGCATGTGAGTGCAAGCCAGGAAGGGGCAGAGAGAAGGAGAGAATCCCGAGCAAAGCCCTATGTGGGGCTCGATCTCCCCAATCTATGAGATCATGACCTGAGCTAAAATCAAGAGTCAATAGCTTAACCGACTGAGCCACCCAGGCGCCCCTGGAAATTTTATGTTGTGTATAGGTTACCACAATACACAAAGTTTTAAAATCCCATAGAATCGAGAAAATGAGATTGGATTTCTGAAAAGTGAGGTTCCAACTTTACATTACAAAAATTAAAAGTCCTGTAATTTTCCTAGACGGTTCTTTCCTGACTTGTTGGATTGTATCACCATTTCTCAGCCTCAGAGCCACTGAACTTTTGGACTGGATGATTCTTTTTTTTTTTTTTTTTTAATTTTTAAATGTTTATTTTTGAAAGAGAGACAAAGTGTGAGCCGGGGAGGGGCAGAGAGAGAGGAAGACACAGAATCCAAAGCAGGCTCCAGGCTCTGAGCTGTCAGCACAGAGCCTGATGTGGGGCTCGAACTCATGAACCATGAGATCATGACCTGAGCTGAAGTCGGATGATTAACCTACTGAGCCACATAGGCCCCCCTGGACTGGATGATTCTTAGTTACGAGTGCTGTCCTGTGCATTGTAGGATTTAAGCTATATCCTGGCCTTTACCCACTAGGTGCCAGGAGCATCCCCTCCCCCAGTTTTGGCAACCAAAAATGTCTCTAGACATTGCCACATGTCCCCTGGGCAATTGACGAATTTCTCTCTGTTGAGAATGGACTAAATCGGTGGTTCCCAAGCTTGGTTCTTTGCTGGAATCACTTACGAAACATATTGAACATACGGAGAGGATTATTTGTAGGTACATTCGGAGGCCCAGGGATTCCTGTTTTTATCAAGCTCCTTGGTGATGCTGATGCTCTTGGGGCCAGATTTGGAAATCACTGTTGTGAGGCCCTCTAAATTTCTGACTCTCTCTGTTGGCGACTCATCTGGTTCCCACAGTAACCTTCAGTGTGTGATTCAGTACCCGCATCAGTAAAATGGTCCTACTAATTCTTCACCTCTCCTTACTTTACACAGTGTCCAAACATAGCACCTGCAGGAGCTCCTTCTGTTCCACATGACAAAGATGTGACAAAGCCTGTGTGCGGCTGCACTATTGCTTTGTGTGATGTCATAATAAAGGTAGAATGACACTGTGACAGGAATAGTCATTCCTCATCTGATTTTGCAACTGTCGGACTTGGTATTGTAGCTGTTATTACTTAAACTTCCTTTAAAATAAAGTGACCGGGCCATTTCCTTTTCTGGTTTAGCTCCCTCTCGTTGTGTGACAGAGTCTATATAACCTCATAAAATAGAGTTTGCCATGCTTTGGAAGGGAAAGGCAGCAAACCTATTTCTCCCCTCAACCATGAGCTCAGTTTAATTGAGCAAGAATGAATGCTAGCATTCTTCTTTTCCTTCTGAAAATGAATTGCAGATTTTAGTTTGCTTTCTAGGTAGATTTCAGCAGAGAAATCTTTCTGCAAGGGGGTGGCCCTGGTGAGAGGAACGTGCCTTTCCTTGTTCCCACCATGCATTCTATTATTCTATATATTCTATATATATATTCTATATATTATTCTATATATTTTTACATTTTATTAATTACCTTTGGGAAGATTTATTTTTGTCCTTCCATCAAAGCCATCCATGATCAAAAGACAACCAAATGGCTTTGAGATAAGATATATACATTTTCAGAATGATTGTAGATGGACCATTACTCTGGAACAAGTTTGTGGTGATCTGTTTGGGTTTGTCAGCATCATCACGATAGGATGCTGGTTATTTCTGGCTGACTTCTTTCTTGACCTCCTGACCCATATAAACAACCACGTATCAGCCTATTTGCCTTGGCCATCTATGTCCCTTGTCCTGCAAACTCAATATATTCAAAACTGCCTTATCATGCCTATCATGCCTTCTACTCCAAGACCTGTGTTGCTTTGCTTCGGAAACTTCATGTTTTCCTTTTCCAGGTGATAGGTGAGAACATACACGTAGTTTGCTGAAGCTGAAACTGTATGTCCTCCCAGGCTCTTCCCTCTCCATTGGCTTTTCTGTCCAGTCAGTTACCTCAGTAAACTTGCCTGCATCTGGTCCCTTTTTATCACATCTGATGCTGCTCCTGCTCTGGCTGGCCCTGTTTTCCCTGGGCAATGTGGAGGAACAGAGAGAGCAACAAGGGAGGACTTAAAAATAAGTGTGTCAGATATCTCCCAAAGGGATAACTTTAAAAGCAAGAGGATGATATCTCCATGAGCAGATTATGAACACAAAGGAGGTAGATAGAAATTGAGGAATATATGGGTATCAGAAAGAATCAATTAGGAATCTTAGAAATGGAAAATATACATATGGTAAGTGAAATATAAAAAAAGAAGGAAAACTACAAAAGATAAGTAAAAACAATAGAATGCACAGACAGAGTAACCCTAGAGTAGATTTGGCTAAAGAGAAAATTGATAACTTGGAGAATGAGAATGAGGAATTCATTCAGAACATAGCTCAAAAGATGAATGAAAAATATGATTGTGAATTTGTGTTAAAAGGATGCATTAGGAAGTTGTAACCTATGTCTAGCTGGCAGTCCTACTAATAAAGAATGCAGAGCACCTGGGTGGCTCAGTCAGTTAAGCATCTGACTTTGGCTCAGGTCATGATCTCATGGTTTGTGAGTTTGAGTCCCATGTCGGGCTCTGTACTGATAGCGTGGATCCTGCTTCAGATTTTCTGTCTCTGTCTCTGTCTCTGTCTCTGTCTCTGTCTCTCTCTGCTCCTCTCTCTCTTTCTCTCAAAAATAAATAAATAAACATAAAAAAAAGGACAAAATGAATGGTGGAGAGGCAATATTTGAGGAAATCCTAGCTAATATCTTACTTCTCTGGAACTGAAGAGAAATTCTACAGTGGGAGAGAACAGAGGCTCTGGATTTGGCTGATTGGATGAGTAGAGGCTCTGTTATTCGGAGCTAAATGGACTTAATACTTTATCCAAGAGCCACAAGAAAAGGAGAGGTTTATAAGCAGGGGATTGGCATGGTATGATTTGTACTTTTAGAAGATGTCCCTACTGAAAGCAGCCTAAAATCTGCAATTCATTTTCAGAAGGAAAAGCAGAATGCTAGCAGAATGCTAGAGGTCATTCTTGCTCAGTTAAACGGAATTCTCGGTTGAGGGGAGAAATAGGTTTGCTGTCTTTCTCTTCCAAAGCATTTGTATGTTTTGCAAGAGGTAAAATGAAATGAGAGAGATTATTTAGACAGCCCTTGCAATAGTCCAGGCAAAGAGTGATATGCCGTGGCTTAGGATAGTGATGGGAGATAGAAAGAAGTGAAGCATATGTCTCATCAAGATGTCTAGTAGGATTAAATTGACACAAAATTGATGATTGATTATATGTGGGGGGTGTCAGGTGAAGAGGAGGGAAATGTTAAAGATGATTCCGAGATTTCTTGTGTGAATAGCGAATGGTGGTAGCAGCTATCAAGATAGTGGAGGGATATTTAGGTGGACTCACAGTCTTCATGGAAACCTTACACAAATGGGTACAGGAGAATAAAGCAGGTATCTGTATGACTGTACCTCCTTTCAGATTTTCTTTGGGTTTCAATGCACTGGCCAATTTGTCCACTTAACTGGTCTCTCAACCTCCAGTGCAATCACCTGTCATTAGGAAATGCACTTGACTATGTCACTTTCCTGCTTAAAAACTCAGGATGGGTCCTAATCATCAAGAGTTGTTTATAGGACTTAGACATCTTTTGCCTCTGAGTTGCCTGTTTAACCCCTCTCTCATTCATGCGTATGACACTGTTCATATGCCACATGAGCCATGGCTTTGCATTTGCTAGACTTATAACCAGAAGTACCCTAAGCAACCCAGATATCATCTGTTTTTAATTGCTCCTCTGTACCCAGAAGCAGAATAAAGAAGAAGGTTTAGTGAGTCACCTATGAGATTGACTTGGTGGGGCTGAAGAGCCAATAATATGAAGAGCAAGGAAGGTATAATGTTGATTCCAAGCTTATTTTCTGGCAAACTAGAAGAAGATGAGTAAAAGCTGCAAATTAGGAAAGAGTTTGGGGTAGGTTTTGAGTCTGAGGTTATGGAAGGATACACACTCAAGTTACAATGGCCCGAAACAGAAGGGAACTACACAGAAGTGAGGGCTGGATGTTGGATTTGAGCATAAGGTGAGAAGGGGACCAGAGCACAGAGAATTCTTCCACTGGATGTCAGAAGTCTCAGTGTTCACTTAGGGTTTCGTCACAAGGCAGTGTCATCTACTATTCTCATGGAAGTGCTGAAACATCATGCATTAAAATAATGTTTATCATGAACTCACTATGTGCCAGGAACCAAGATGCCCAGAAGTCCAGCACCCTTCCCCTTGGGTGTTAGCTCTGGGCACTTGGTCTTGTTGTTCATGGTTGCCAGGGTTTCAGATTTGGGATGGAGTTAAAGAACGCGGATTCTGAAATGACATAGGTCCAGGTTCAAATTCTGGCTTTGTTCTAGATGCTTTAAGGCTTTGAGCAAGTTACTTAACATCTCAAGATCCTATGACAGTTTCATCATTTGTAAAATAGACTTAGTAGTATCATCTTATAGGGGATATACGATAGTCATTCAATAAATTGTAGCTATTACTATTACCATAAGTGTCAGAAGGGCTGGCCAAGTGATGATAGATAATAAAAGTCTAGGGGCGCCTGGGTGGCGCAGTCGGTTAAGCGGCCGACTTCAGCCAGGTCACGATCTCGCGGTCTGTGAGTTCGAGCCCCGCGTCGGGCTCTGTGCTGATAGCTCGGAGCCTGGAGCCTGTTTCCGATTCTGTGTCTCCCTCTCTCTCTGCCCCTCCCCCGTTCATGCTCTGTCTCTCTCTGTCCCAAAAATAAATAAAAAACGTTGAAAAAAAAAAAAAAGTCTAGGTTGATGATGTCTCAAAGTTAAGGGAGTTTTAGAAAGTGCATGACGTTGTGGCCATTGTTTGCATATTCCAAACCCTTCAAGAAGAGCCTGTTTTGTTATTCTTCAAGGCTATGGTTCAGCCTTAGATTACCATTGCCCCATTCATGGGACATCTATTTGAGACTTGAAAGTCAATGTCCTTCTGCTGTTGGCTGGTAGATGTCCCAGCACATCCATTACCATTCAAGAAAGAAGGATGAATTGGCATTGGTGTATCCACTCACAAACAAGTAAACCCACCACATAAAGAAGAGAGTCAAGAAATAAAGGAGGGGGAGAAATTGAAAAAATAAACTCACTTCTTAAAAACTCCCTTTGCCACCAGTTCCTCTCAGTGTGCTTTTGACTGCTGTCTTATATCGAATCTTGGTTTCTTTGCAGGTGATAAACCTTCATAATCCTGTTTTTAAATTGAACCTGAATAAAGTAAGGTTCTGGCTTTCTTGTATCTGCTCACCTAGACTGATAATACCCTACTCATGTGGGTCCACAGTCATTTCTGTTTATCCTACTGAGCCTGCCTGTCCTTTAAATTTTAAATCATGCACATAAATACTTATTAACCTTCCACATATGAATTTGACACAAATAAGTAGACTATTTCACAGGAGTGAGGGTAGGCCGACCTTATGACCTCAGCTGGTTTGGAGTACAAATCCCTCCTTTCCACAGAGAACACTTGGTTGCAAGCGTGTGGAGTATAGTGGCGTGCCAGCCAGTGGGGAGTCATCTGGGCATACTTCTTGGAAAGCACTGATATTAGGGAAAGTTGAGAGGGAGATAGGAAATAAGAGATTGGTTGTTATTGCTGCCTGAGATACTGAAATTTGGGGGAAAAATATGTTTCTTATGTCCCTAGCAACATTGGTATTAGGACAATATAAAATAGGGACTAGGAAGGAGAATCAAAAAAGATAATTGGTATCAGTCGTGCTTTGTTTTTGCATTGTTCATTTTCATACTTTAGTCACTTTCTAAAATTTCAGTTTCCCTTCCAATTGAAGGGAAATACAGTCTCTACTGAGGAGGAATACCAGAATACCTCAAAGAGAAAGGGTTTTTTTCACTTGTGTGTAACCCACTAACACACAAAAGTGCTAATTATTTACGTCTTTGCTCATTTACACAGTCCAATGATTTTTTTTGACACAAAGATTCTACTTTATCTTGCTAAAATGTGATATTTAATTAGTTTCATGAAGCTTGAAACAAGTCATTATAAAGAAACCATTTCTGAAACAAATCATTTGTCAAGAAAAAGGTGGCATAGCCTATCATCTTTCAGTTTTTAAAATTAATGTGATCCGCATGGTTGTACTACTTTGGAGATGTAGTTGTAAAGCCCTTTGTCACTTCCGACAATGGAATCTTGTGCCAGTGATTCACATTGGAACTGTTATCAACATACTTGCTTTCCAAGAACCAGCTAACTTTGCCCAGGAAAGTGTGGTTTTGTCATTCTCGTTCAGATTATTCAGGCTGCCCATAGGAAGACAGTAGGCACACACACCCCCCTCAGAGCACATCACATTCCTCCATACAAAAGTATGGAGGTAAATGGCTCTGAAGCATGGAGACTCATCATAGGGCTCGTTGGGGTGGGGGTGGGAGGATAAAACTGTTCTAAGATGACTTGTGTCATTGACACAATGTCAGGAAGCACCTCCGGGAACTAGGCGGGTTACTGTACATTAAAGTTTCTCCATGGGGCGCCTGGGTGGCGCAGTCGGTTAAGTGTCCGACTTCAGCCAGGTCACGATCTCGCGGTCCGTGAGTTCGAGCCCCGCGTCAGGCTCTGGGCTGATGGCTCGGAGCCTGGAGCCTGTTTCCGATTCTGTGTCTCCCTCTCTCTGCACCTCCCCTGTTCATGCTCTGTCTCTCTCTGTCCCAAAAATAAAATAAAAAACGTTGAAAAAAAAATTAAAAAAAAAAAAAAAAGTTTCTCCAAATCCTATTGTAGGCTAAGTCGTAGTTAACATGCGTATCCCTTCTCAGAGGTGTCCTGACGTGTGGAAGCTGGGTTTCTTTTCTTTCTGGGCCAACATTACTCATAACTGCTGTGCAGAATATGTTCAATGAATTTCCATCTATAAAAGCAAAGTAAAATCCCAAGTGCTGTGCTGTATCGCCTCAAAGTGTCAGAATAAAGCATCTGTCACATTCTTTTAAAGCATTGGAGAAAAGCTTTTTAACACACTGAAACCAAAAACTTTAAGTCTTTGTGGAAAATAGTTTTGCAATTAAAGGACTGTAAGACGCTGGCCGTATGGAAGGGCAGACGCATGGTGGGGATCGGAGATTGCTTCTGTTTTCCTCTTGCTATGTTCCTTCTTTAGCTCCTGCGTGAGCTTTAGCGGCTGTCGGAAAGAGACCAGAAGAAAGGGAAAGAAGCTAAAAGTCTGGAAAAAGAAGACGTGGTCTTAATGAAACAATATTTGCTAATTGCCTGCCTTGCGGGGGCCCAGCAGCCACTCGCCTGGGAAGTGACAGAGGTGTCTCAGAGGTGGTCTCTGCCTCCATAGCAAGTGTAACTGAGTTGGCAGACAAAATGAAAATGAGTTGAAGAATGAAGAATAGGAAGAGATGAGAGCCAAAGGCAACAACGGGGCTGGAGTCACTCAAAGAAGAAAGAGGAATTGGATATTCATTCATGTATTTATTTCAACTTTTACAAAAAG
Source organism: Neofelis nebulosa (assembly GCF_028018385.1). Classification (NCBI taxonomy): domain Eukaryota; kingdom Metazoa; phylum Chordata; class Mammalia; order Carnivora; family Felidae; genus Neofelis; species Neofelis nebulosa. The sequence goes on from NC_080785.1 coordinate 42,072,250, forward strand.
TAGCTGTAAAGTGGCAACACAGGATACAAGAATTTTGAAAGAAGCTCTTCATAAATAACATTATGCAGTGTCTTACTCTGTCCTGGGTGCTATCTCAAAGGTTTTACCTGTGCCATCTCAGTTCATCTTCATGATACTACAGTGTGTGAGGTACTGTGTTTATTTTCAGTAGAGAAAATGGAATCACCGAGAGAAGTCGTAAACCTAAGGATTACAAAACCCAGAGTTGCAGAAGTTGGAGTTTAAGCCCAGGTCATTTTCTAAAGATGAGAGCTCATAGTTGAGGGAAGATCTAGAAAAGCAGGGAGTGGATAAAAATTCAGCATTCCCAATGCTTTCCTGGTGTCTGTTAACTTAATGTCACCACATAAGCACTTTCCCCCCCTGTGTCATTAAAAGCATTTGAAATGAGTGAGGTTTCAGTTAAACCAGGCTGTGTTTTCTGGGCGATGTCCGTTTTGGGACAAGTGTGTGCCTGACGAGTGACTGTTGGAGGCTAGAACTCCAGCCCACAATCCGTAGGTGCTCACAGCATGTGGTCACAACGCTGGGGGTGCTATCAGCCTCCATGGGTCAGTGTCAAGGGAGCAGTGTGTGCATGGACAGATTTAAGAGCCCTGAGGTGAGCCTTTGGGCTGGGTGAGTCTTCAGGACAGATGCCTCTGCCAACGGATAGGAACAGGTGGTTAAACAGGAACTGTGCTCATAGGAGGCATGTCAGAGACAGGGACATGGATGTGGCAGAACTGTGGGGTTCTCTCCAGGGGAAGGAGCCTTAAGGCAGGCTGGACGCTGCCTGCCCCTAAACAAACAAGCAGAGATTCCCAAGGATGTTTCTTCTTGGGATTCTCTGATGCCTTAAAAGAACCATGTGGTTTGTGTGAGAGCATAGTTTTTTTTTTAAGAGATAAAAGGGAGCCAAGAGGAAGATCTGGTTTAGTAAGGAAGAAGATGAAGTGTTAAGCTTTCGTGAAGGGGTGGCAGGACATCCACGTGGATCTGCCCGAGGGGTTATTGGTATTGCTGGACCAGACCTTAGAAGAGGGTCAGAGTGGGAGGCATGGATTCAGGAATTTATGATACTGGCATTTCATTAAAGACAAGGGAGAGATAATAAAAAGGAAAGCAAAGACCAACACCCACTTTAACGAATAGAGAGAAGAGAGTGTTGCCAGAGACACAAGATTAAAAATGAATTGCTAGAGAATTTGGTCATTCGCAAAAATGTAGCTGATCTTATGAAAAGTAGATACACAAATCTTTTTGTATAGGAAATTTGCTCTCCTGACTCGCTGTCTTTGATAAATTCCATTAGATAAGGGAATTCTTTTGGAGAATAAGAGTTAAAGTCAAAAGGGAGGAATAAATCTTAAAAAAAAAAAAGCTACTCCTTGAATATAACTGTTGGCACATGGTACTTTGCCAATCAGATTCATATGGAAATGCATACTTTGACAAATAAAAATATTTCTACCAGCATTAAAATTTCCCCAGAAAAATATAAAATGAAGAAATACTTTTCTATGCTGCAAGATGACTTCACTGTTGCTAAGGGGAATGAGGAAAAGAGTGTGGTGGTCTGGGGCCACCCCTAACCACCTGCAAGGTGCAGTCTGGTAACTGTCTAACCCTCCTGGTTATCCTTAAAAACATTCCTGCTCTTCCCATCTCAGCTCACTGCTGAGGCCAAGAAGATAGTTTTGACCTTCAAAACAAAAAGCTTAAGGAATTTGGTTACTTTTTAAAAAACTTTAAGTAGGCTCCACAACCTGTAAGTTTGAACTCATGACCCTGAGGTTAAGACTTCCACGCTCTATTGACCGAGCCAACCAGGCGCTGCAGTTACGATTTTTTTTTTAAGTTATGAAAACATACTTAGGTAGTTAAAATAATTTTGCCTCAATATTCTAAATCCTGATAGATTCAAATAGAGTATAGAATTTTATTTTTAGCTCCTTTAGGCTTTATGGAATCAGGAAGAAGAACCAGTTTTTGCCTTTTAGACCAAATTTTCTTTTTCTCCTGAGCATTTTCTCTCAATGAAGTGAAAGACAAATTGTTCCTCAGTTCTACAGAAAGCAATCAAAGTGTCACCATACTCCCAAGACTTAGAAGACTGGGGAGATAGGCAGAAGCATCCTATGCCGCTTGAGCAAATGTTAACCAAAACATAGGCAGAGCTGGCTGGCCTTTGGCTTGGAATGTAAGTGGCACAAGGAAACTCACGTCAGACTAAGGGCTTTGTGTAGGAAATGAGAAAAGCGGTGGCACCAGACTAGTGTTTTCTGTTTGGGTATCTTGTTCAGTCCCAGTTTATGATAGTGCTGCTTACCTGTGTGACCTTGCTAACGGATGGTGATGGTCATTTGATGGGTATCTGTTTTATCACCTGTTGAATTACACTCGTCATCAGCTAGCTCGCTCAGTGCTTTTCCAAGCCATGAATCACATAACTCCTTCAAGAGGCATCTGTGCAGGGAGTAGTGACAGCATTCACGTGTCTAACAACTTCTAGCCAACAGCTGCTTAGAGCCACCCAGTGTAGTTTACATGGTAGGAAGGGGGGGTGGGGTGGGTGTGCTAGTTAATCCAGGCTATTCTTCAAATAGTTTCCTTTATTCAAGCCTTTTTGTTTGTTTTTTGACAGAAAGTGAATGTATGGGTTTTCCATTCAACAGAAATGCATTGAGTCTCCTTTTAGATTCTACTAGCACCTATATACTATGGTAACTAGTACTGAGGGCTGGAGAAGATTAACCCACATGAATTAAGAGGGCTTGTTCTCAAGGGACAAGAAGATAAGACAGAGATACAAAGTTTTGGGGAGTGACTTATTTAATGTGCTAAGTACAGAGAGGGAGTGACTTCTGTCTGTGTGGTTGGGGAGATCAGAGACATCTGCTTAAAGGTGGATATTCTGCTTTGAAATGGGTATTACTGGTAGTAAGAGTTCATTGTTAGAACTGGAACAGAAAGGAGAGGGACATTCAACAAATGGTATAAAGTGTAAGTATGGAAGTGGGATTCTTTTCTTTTCTTTTCTTTCCTTTTTTTTTTTTTTTTTTTTGGTGAATCATGGACTAATCCAGAAGCATGAATAACATGTACAGCATTAGTATAAAGTTTGACTGCATGAGCACAGATTGTGGAAGGCCTTGGATGACAAGCTAAGGGATTTATACCATATTGGTGATGGTCACTGGGGATCTACAGAGGATATTGGGGCAAAAAAAGAGTGACCTGAGCAAAGTTTGTAGGGAAAGTCAGATTTTACCCAATTATGGCTAATGTAGGGATTGGAGAGAAAGAAGGTGGGGATGTGGAGACTTATTTGCAAGGATCTGGTGACAGTGTCCCGAGAGCTCTACAGAGGTAGTAGTAAGGTCTGGAACAAATAAAGGGGGGACAGTTTGTGGAGGCAACAATAATGATACTCAGTGGAAATGCATATATCACAAAATAGAGTAAAGAAAAGGGGAAGGCAAGGATGAATTCTCTACAAATGTATGTGAAAAACTGCCCCATGTAAGCAGTGTAGGAACTAATGGCAGATAAGAATCAGAGTTTGATGTGCCAGTGGAGCATTTGACTGAGGATTTGTGGTGAGTCATCAGTAATGAAGGGGTTGCACTCCGGAGTGGTTGGGACTAGGGACAAAGAATGAGAGGCAATGGGATTGGGGGGAATATTTGTCTGATAGCAGGAGTTGGGATGGGGAGTGTCTGTATGTTAGGAGAGTAGTTAGGAGGTGAGAAGTCATGACGTGCCTTTAACTCCGTTGAGCTGGAGAGTGAAGAAACGAAGGCTGTAGGTGCTTCTGAGCAGAAGCGGTGCAACCAGAGGGAGCCGTCCTGGTGGGGGTGCGGGACCTTTGAGGTCCTGTTGTTGTTGGGGCAGGTTGATGGGTGAGAGTGATGGTTTTTGTTTGCGTATTTAATAAGATTCCTGAAGGAGAGTTAAATGTTGTATCTAGCAAGCTGTCAGAGATGTGCAAGAGAGTATTTGGAGCCAGAACTTTACACTGTGGGCAGTTGAAGTGAATGAGGAACTGACCGATTAAGCAAAAGCGGAAGAGACCAGAACAGAAATGTGGCATTAGGAAGTTAGAGGCAAAAGAGAAACAATTGAAGGATCTCTTGGCTTTTACTGATGGTGTATTGGTTAACACTGTAGGAGACTGAAGGAAATACCATGAAAGCTCTGGAAAGAGGGTTTCCAAAAGAAGGCAGTAGTAATAGTGTCAAATAAGGTAGATCAATTAAGGGAGAGGAGGACTGTGAAAGTTCACTGGCACTACCTTTGGGTGGTGGGAGCTAATATTTCACTGGAACAGCAAGAAGAATAGAGGAGACAGGTGTGGGACGTGGGCCATAACATTTATTTTGAGGGGTTAAGGCTGCCTTATGGGTGCGTTATGTTCAGTTAACTGTGATTCCTTTTCATCAGTGGTTTAGAGCCTTTGTATAATCTTTGTTAAATCTCTAAGTTCTTCCATGGTTTTTACTCCTTTCATCTATCCAGCCTGAGAATATTCTAGATATAATAGCACCCCATAGACTTCTGTCTGTTCAAATTTGGTTCTGAATCTATGAGTCAGACCTGAAGGAAAATCTAAGAAATTACTTTATGACACCTCAACTAGGAAATCTAATTCTGGGAGCTATTGTGTTAGATGCCTTCTCCTACCTCAGTAGCAATGCTTTCTTGGTCTGATCTGTTGTTTCAATGTAATTCAAGGCTAACATCCAGTCTTGTTATTTATATTTCAGTTTTGAGGGTGCAAAAAGTAAGATTAGGAGGCTAGGGGTGATAAGTCTTCATAAGATACAGATAGCCTGGAGAAGGCTCTGGCAGTTGGAAGTGCAAAATCCTCATCTTATGGGCATAGTTTTACTCCTAAAATTCCTTTGTCCTTTGGATGTGAGAACATCATTGCCCCTCCACTCAAAGCTAAAGCCATAAACAGTGGATAAGTTCTTGTGAAGCCATTGGCTTGTATAACATGTAACTTCTTTGGAGAACCCAATCTCCATTTCTCATCTTATTAGAAAGGAGACCAACTCAGGATGTCGGGATAACCCAGCAGCTTTCCACTCCTCAATGATTCTAGGTTCCCCTTCTTCCCACTGGATTTTTAGTTTAGTCAGACATTCTTTTGAACACATGGTGGTGGACCATGTGGTGGATCTAGTCTCAGTCATAGAGACTAGATCTCTGGTGGGCAGGAGTTCGTTGGAGGAACACTGTGGACTGAGCTGGAGTCAACTTTTAGCTAGGGCTGGAGGCCCTTAGAAGGGACTGTGAACAGTGGTCAGAATTCACTAATTTGTCAGAGCAGACATGGTAACATCATGTCTCAGGGCTATTCTGTGACATGAGAGAGTAATAAGCCAAAATCCTAACCCTTAACCCTTTTTTGATTTTTTTGCTCTTTGTATTAATTCTCATTTATTTCTTATAGCAGCCCTGAGGTATGGGTAGGTCCTATGCCCGTTCTACAGATAAATTAGTTGAGGTTCAGCAAATTAAAGGAATTGTATAGGTTATGCTGCAGACCAGTTAAGGAGCTAGGATTTGAATTGGTTCTGCTTGATTCAGTATTCATTTCCCCATAACACATTTCCCTTCAGAGGGACAGAAGCAGAACATGTTTATATGTAGACAGCTTTTTATATGTTTGTATCTGAAAAATCCAAGGCCATGTGTTGTATTTCTTTGATTTTTCTGCCCCCTTTATTTCTTGCCTGTGATTTGTTCTTTCGGTTGACATGCTACTGCCCACCCCAGACGGAGATAGATAGGGGGTCTGTTTTCGTCCAAAGTAGAGAGGTTTCAACATCACTGGGTGAGCTGTATGGGTCTCTCTCTTTGCTGCATTCCTTCTCTCTGGGGGCAGGCGGAGTGGAACACAGCTGTGGCTGTTAGGCCTGGAGCACAGCTGTAGTCAGCCGGCCAGTTGACACCATGGCACATGGTGTCATGGTCTCATTACTCAAGTGTGTCCAGCTCAAGCTGCTGCATGATTGGCATTTGTCAGGGCCACGGTTAGGAGAAGAATTCTATGCACTTTGTAGGAACAATTTCGCAATGCCTCCTGTTCCATTTGCCACACGTTCTCATAAAAATGTCCTGAATCCAAGCTTGTTTGCGTAACACCACACTGCTGGTTGCCTGCTTCGTGTACTGATCCTGAGGAATTCTGGTTATCGTTTGACCTTGGGGCTCTCATTGCCTGTGAGATCGTTGAACAGAGCTCCGTTTTCATCTTGATTTTAACGCAGCTACGTTAAATATGATGCATGTTTTGTTCAACTAATAACGTTAAGAATAGAAAAAGGGACCACAAGGATAGTAAATCATTAATATATTGGGCGGTGACGGCTGGTAGATTACACCTTGAGAAAAACACCAGACTCATTGACAACAACCAAGAATAGCAAATGGAAGTTCTCCTTACTTAGATATCTTTTTATTAAGCTCCTTTTCTTCTTCTTTTTTTAATTTAAAATGATGAAATGAAACTAACAGCATTTCCTTTTTTTTGCTATTTTTGCAGAAAAAACCACTGTCTGCAATAATAAAGGAAGTCTGTGATGGGTAAGTGTTACTTAGGATACGTGTGAGTTGCTTCAGTCCACAAACTGGAAGCTAATAAAATATTCCTGAGCAATTATTATTGCTTTATTATTATTATTTTTATTTATAACATTATTTATAAGTTACTACCTGATCTCCGCAAAGACATCAAGAATCACTCTGTACAATTTACATGCCCTCTTACACCAAAAATTTACTGTTGTTCCTCAAAGAGCAGAAAGTGTGAAATGGCTGGTGTGTGCACATTGGGGCCGGTTTTATTTATTTTGAAAAGCTGTGGTTCATTCATCCTACTCAGCAGGGAGCAGTCTGAAGTTCCTGAGGTTAAATACACACCTCATCTGGTATAAATTGAGAGGACCATTCAGGCTCCCATAGAAGACGAAAGAATTTAGAGGACAAGTCAGTGTGTGGTTTTGCTGCCCCATGGAACTTGACAGTGTTACAGCTTTCCTACCTCTCTTTGGCTAGCCTTAACAATCCAAAGGGAAAGCATATATAGAATTGCATGAGGTTTTTCTGCTCCAAAGCAGAATTATGAAGACAGTGTTACTTGGAGTTTATTTAAGACCTGGGATACTTGATTGGAATGTTTCCATATGCAGCAAGCATAGTGATTAGGGATTGCAGAACAGAGACCATTGGAATATAACAATTATCAAAAATTTAAATTGCATTCATTTCTTCTGTGTTCCTCTTTCTGCTCCATTCCTTCAAAATGGGGGAGGAATATAACATTGTATTTAAACACCCTGCCTCAAAGCCATGAAGATGAAATGCTTCAAGGTGAGCCACATTCCATCCACTAGGTGTGCAATAGGACCACGATGATCCACAGAGGAAATGATTGGTCAGGGCGATGCAAGGTGGGCTAATGTCATTCCAGTGTTAGGAAGCTCACTGGGGGGTGTGTTGGGTACTGGCCAAATTCCAAGTGTAGGGCGCTTCATCCTTCTAATTCTGTCACACTGTAAAAATGACAATGACCCAGTTTTTTTGTTTTTCTGATCAGTTTATGCTTATATTTTTAAGGTGGTCCCTTGCCAACCATGAGTACTTTGCACTGCAGCACGCCGATAGTTCCAACTTCTATATCACAGAAAAGGTAGGTCAACCACATTATTTAATCTGGGACACTTCTATTTAAAAAAATTAAAATATGACTGATATTTCCTGTGTTCAGGACTAGACTAGACCTGCTGATTTAAATTTTACACCTCTATCATCTGTAAAAATAGAGTGTGCAGAGCAAAGACTGCTACTTTAGTATGAACAAGGCAATAGTTAGCGTCTTCAGGAGTGAAGACCAGATAGGTTTCTGCATCACGTTTTAGCAACTACATTTGCCTTCTAACTGTGCATATACTAGTCATTCTTATTCCTTGGTTACAGCATTTATTTGATGTTTAATGACTCCTTTCTCAGACTGTTTTTTTTTTAAGAACAATCTCTTAAGTCCTGTTTAAAGTAGTGGAAACAATGGTAAGAAACCTTTTCAAAGGCGGCATTGTGTAGACACTGAGTATTCTGTGGCTCAGGGAACCTTGCATTCTTCATGGGGGATTTTGTTTTTTTTTTTACTCTTTAAGAAGCTTGGAGGAGAAGGAGGGAGTGGTAAGGACTAACGTGGTTGTGGCAGCAAGTAAAAGCAATGTCTCCGAGAGATCCCTGACAGGAGAAGGGAAAACTAATATTTATTCAACACCTACTGTGTGCCAAGGAACTGGGCTAGGCACATTTACATACGTTTGTGGGTTTCTTCCTCAAGACTAACCTGTGTTGTAAACAGTATTGGCTTTGGGTCACAGATAAGAAACTGAACCACTAAAGTCCAATGGCTTGGCCAATATCTCACGAGTAGTAAATAATACAATCAAAAAATAAGTTTAGGTTTTTGTGCTTCAATCACTTTGCCTTTTGGGAATTTCTAGAAGAGCTTAGTGTTTAGTTATTTTAATGAAGAATTCACTGAAATACATAGAGTCAATATTGTCCTCATGGAACTTTATAACCTTGTGGACTTGGTGGGGAGGAAAGGCTCAAGCCCCCTGAACAGTTTTCATGACAACAAGGTAGTCAGTTCTGGGACAGAAGTGAATACAAAGTGCTCTTAGAGGAGGGGGTTATTGGGTGACCTCAGGCTCCAGATTTTGTTCCTCCCAATCAGCAGTCCCTGGAGCGACCATCAGTTTACCTGTGAATCAAGTGGTTGTGCAAGGTGGAGGCTGTAACGAGGGTCCTGCAGTTACCGTGAGGGCTTGCTGTCCCCAGAGGAGTGTGTGTGTATGGGGGTTGGGGGCAGATGGTAATTCAGTCCAGCCCAGTAGGAGTATAGCCACAGACTTGGGAATGCTTCTCAGAAATTGCTTTGTTCTTCCCAGATGGACACTGGAATTTTTATAACTGATCGTGTTTTTCTCTTCCTACTAATTGACAGAAAGCTGAGAGTCAACAAGTGGACTAGATTTCCTGGCCTGTGTTATATTTAATTTTACTTGTTCCTTTGATGTGTTCTACCAACACTTAGTTTCCTGTCTTTATTTTCCCTTAGCTTCATTTTCTTACTATTTTTCATTGATTCTTTACTGATTTATATAATCTGCATCCTCTTCTTCATGAGGTAAAGAGGGTATAAATAAGTAAGTTAAATGTTAGCAGTTAAACATATTGCTGTGGATATCTTTAAGCAGAATACGGTCTCATTTCAGCTCGGTTCACCTTTTAAAGATAACTAAAATATTACAACTTTTAGGGTATTATCAGAAAAGATTGGATGGTTTCCTACTATTTGGAGCATAATACGAAAAAGTGTAAAAAGTATTGAGTGATATAATTATAGGGGGATAGAAGTTATAATGGATTTTTCAAATATCACCAATTAGTGGGCAGTGCTATCAGTTTTGTTGGTTGCAACAGCATAAAAAATGAGAATAGAATAGATCACATCACTTCACCTGTGTTGTTTGTTTTTTTTTTTAATGTTTTTATTTATTTTTGAGACAGAGAAATACCGAGCATGAACAGGGGAGGGGCAGAGAGAGGGGGAAACACAGAATCTGAAGCGGGCTCCAGGCTCTGAGCTGTCAGCACAGAAGCCCGTCGCGGGGCTCGAACTCACGGAGTGTGAGATCATGACCTGAGCTGAAGTCGGACGCTTAACCGACTGAGCCACCCAGGCGCCCCTCACCTGTGTTGTTTGTAAATCCATGTGTCGTACACACACATATACAGGACATGTGTATTGTGCTGGGTTTTTTTTAACCTTGGGTTGTGGTAAACCACAGCCCAAAGTCACGGAATCACAATATCCCTGCATTTGGTTAATCTGTATTGACTTGTGTCCCCTGGTGGCTGTGCTGTAACCCGTCATCATTGGCAGGAGACCTCAGTGTACTGTAGATGACTAGGATGAGATTCTCAGACTGTAGAACATACTCATTGCAAGGAGAACCTTTTAGAAATGGACATTTTCAGATCCCACCCCTAGAGACTCAGATTGAGCTGGCTTTGGATATGGCCTAGAATTTTGCAGTTTAAGATCCTCCATGGAATTCTAATGGAAACCCTAGGACCACCTGGGGGGATATAGCTCTGGGGCAGTTTTTTGGTACCAGTACTGTGTGTACCACAGAAGTTATGCACTAAGTTTGACTTAGAAGTGTGTGTGCAGCCAATTCTTGGAATAATTTAAAAATTCATAAAATATTTATGCTTTTGTTCTAATGAAAATTAATGTATACACAGAAAATTCAAACCACTCAGAACAGTGGGAAAATTATTAAAATAAAAAAAAATTTAATGTTTTATTTATTTTGGAGAGAGAGAGACAGACAGACAGACAGACAGACAGGCAGGCAAAGTACAAGTGGGCAGGGGCCCAGAGAGAGGGAGACACAGAACCCAAGCAGGCTCCAGGCTCTGAGCTGTCAGCACAGAGCCCAATGCTGGGCTTGAACTCGTGAACCGTGAGATCATGACCTGAGCTAAAGTTGGACGCTTAACCAACTGAGCCACCCAGGCACCCTGGGAAAATTGTTATTTTATCAGGCATCTTAGTTGTTTTTTAGAAAATCTTGTGTTGCCTGAGAACATTGTTAATGTTGAGTTTGAAAGGGACCGCCACCTATGTTTGTCATCCAGTCTGTCTGTCTTCAGGGGGCAGTAGCAGAGATTATTCTTTTATTAAGAGTTTAGGGAACGAGAAGACTCATCTTCCCAATCATCGCTCTTTGTTTGTAAATAGAATGTCATCACTCTTCCTCCTGCAGCTGTTAGTGGGCACAGCTGTGTGTGCATGTGATACAGAACTCACATGTCATGCACAGGGCAGGAGAGACCTTGGATCCTGGGTCACAGGCGCAAACCTGGGCTGCCTTCAGTCTGCTGTTAGGTTAGTGCAAATATTCCTATACATAGAGCCCATTTTCCATTTTAGCCTCATTTTGGTTGCTTACAGCCCAGTGAGTTGTTAGGTAATATTTGCATTACCATGGTAACTGGTGACTAATTTTTGAAACTTGTACATGTTCTTCTTAGTTACTGATTTCCCCTTGCATATGAGGTGGTCTCCCCCCCTCTGCCAGAGATAAAATATCACCTGTAATTTGAAAGAAGAAAAATTCTCCAGGCTCGACAAGCTAATGCATTTTGTGACTGATGGACGGATGCTTGTAATTCTCTTCTAATATCCTCAGGAAGGCACCTCCCCTACTTTTCTCATGTTATCCAAGTGCATTTTTCCAAAATAGTCTCATTTGCTTATTGGGCCATTAACTTTGGTTTTTCAGTGGGAGAGAATATTATGTTGTTGAGCAGTGTTCAGCAAAAGCATAGCATAGAAATCCTGACAGAAAGTTAAGGTTTAGCTACTCACAAGCTCAAATTCTGCCCCAGAAATTTTTATATTTCAGGGTGATGTCCGAATGAAAGAGAGAGAGAGAGAAAGAGAGAGACAGAGGCAGGAAAAAATAAAAAATAAAAAGTGAATTGTGTATCTTTTTTCAGCTTTATTGGGGTATAATTGACAAAATTGTAAGATCTTTAAAGTACATGGTGATTTGACATATGTATACACTGTGTAAGGATTCTCCCCATCTAATTAATTAACACATCTATCACCTCATGTGCTTATTTATTTATTTGGTGGGAACATTTAAGTTCTGTTAGCAAATTCAAGTTATATTACACAGCATTATCGACTGTAGTCATCATATTTTGAATTAGATCTTTAGACCTTGTTCGTCTTATAGCTGAAAGTTTGTGTTGTTTTACCAGTCTCTCCCTATGTTTCCTGTCTCCTATCCAGCCCCAGAAACCACTTTTCCACTCTCTGTTTCTATGAGCTGGACTTAAGTGATACCATGGAGTATCAGTCTTTCTCTGTGTGATTTATCTTACTTAGCATAATGCCCTCAAGGTCCATCCATGTCCTTGCTAATGGCAAGATTTCCTCCTTTCTCATGGCTGAATAATATTCCACTGTGTATATGCCACATATTCTTTTATCCATTCATCCATCGGCAAACACTAAGGTTGTTTATACACCATAGCTGTTGTGAATAATGTGGCAATGAACATGGAAGTGCAGATATCCCTTTGATAGCCTATTTTCATTTCCTTTGGATAAATATTCAAAAGTGGGGCTGTTAGTTAATATGATAGTTTTATTTCTGAAGAGTTGAGGAACCTCCATGCAGGTTTCCTTATTGGCTGTACCAATTTACATTCCCACCAACAGTGTATGAAGGTTCCGTTTTCTCCACATCCTGGCCAACACTTGTTTATTTATTTGATGATAGCCATTCTAACTGGTGTGAAGTGATATCTCATTATGGTTTTGATTTGCATTTCCCTGATAATGAATGATGTTGAGTACCTTTTCATGTACTTATTGGCCATCTGTGTGTCTTTGGGAAAATGTTCATTCAGTTTCTCTGCCCATTTTTAAGTGGGATTGTTTGTTTGTTTGTTTGTTTTTGCCATTGAGTTGTGTGAGTTCTTTATATATTTTGGGTATTAACCCCTTAACAGATGCAGGATTTGCAATTATTTTCTCCCTTTCCATGGGTGGCCTTTTCATTTTGTTGATGGTTTCCTTTACTATGAAGGAGATTTTTAGTTAGACATATCCTACTTGTTTATTTTTGTGAATTGTGTGTTTAAGTATTCTGGTGGAATTTGTCTTCCAAAAAATTTTTATATAGAGAGACTGCTAATAAGCATTCTAGCTCATTATCCTCATTTCAGTCTGATGATGTGTGTGTTATTGTCTCCATTTTACAACAAGGAAGGTGAGACCGAGAGAGAGGTTAAGCAACAGGTTGTATAGGTCATGCAGATGGGCAGTGGTTAAGCTGAGTCTTGGACCTGGGTGGGTCTTTCTTCAAAGCTTTCTAGGCCATCTCCTGGAAACATTCTGTCCCCACTGCCCAGGCCCCAATTTGTTTATGATTCTTTTCCGTGGACCCCAGACCACTGACCCTGATGGTAATTGCCTCACGAAAATACATACAGGAAGTTACAGCCAGCTTCTTGTGAGCATTTGTTACCAGCTTCAGTCTGTGGCTTCCTTATTCCCTAAAAGGGTAACTTGGAGGAAGTTGTAACAAGTAGTGTTCCACTCCCTAGAAATTAGCAGAGTACAGCTGACCCTTGAACAACAGGGGTTTGACCTACCCTGGTTCAGTTATACATAGATTTTTTTCAATAAATATAGTACAGTACTGTAAATGTATTTTCTTTATGATTTTCTTAACACCATTTTCTTTTCCCTAGCTTACTTCCTTGTAAGAACACAGTATATAATACATATAACATACACAATATGTGTTTCTCAGCTGTTTATGTTGTTGGTAAGGCTTCCAGTCAACAGTGAGCCATTGATAGTACAGTTTTGAGGGAGTCAAAAGTTATATGTGGATTTTTGACTGAGTTGGACATCAGTGCCTCTGACTCCTATGCTGTTCACAGGTCAACTGTACATTTTCATTTGGATTGTATGGATTATATAATTGTGCAAGGTAGTATTATTGTACTAATACCGTTCTTTTTAGGAAAGTTGCTTTGTCATGCTTAAACCTAAGCATTAAGAGAGAACAGGGCATAGTAAAGGATGCCTTTGGTAGACTGTATGTTCCACTGTTAACCCCCTACTAAGACCTGTTTCAGAATGTCTGAAGTATAGTGATATACCTTGGTAGGATCTTATTTAGATTAATTCTTATTTTGTAGGAAGAGAGATGGCCAAGCCTCATCTGGGCTCTCTTAGCCAAGCTGGCTGCAGCAACCTTTGGGAAGGAAATGGGGTCATTTGTGGGGCATCCCTTTTTATGCCATTCTCACTTCCCAGATGCTCTTGGTTCTCAAAGGCCTTGAGCCTCCCAGAACCTGGGTAGATAAGGATTGTGTCCCTGGGACTTGTATATTCTACTCGGTCAGGAGATCACTCAGTTAACCATGTGGAATTCACTTCAACTGTCATGCTTTGAGTACTGGGCTCCACAGAGGGCCTAGTGAGAAGAATATGTTCCATTCTCTGCATTCGTGATCTCACTCTCTAGTGGGGGGACATAGTCTTGAAATGGGCACAGGTTTTAAGGAAGGAGAGGAAAGAACCGAATAATTATAGGAGGGAGGAGGTCACCAAATGGGTCTTTGAGCAGGCTAACTATGTCTGATCTGAATTTGGGAAATATATTCATTTAAAGACCACACTCTTTTTGTGAGTTTTAGCATCCTGGCAGGCCAGTTCGGGAGTGCTCTGGTGGGGGGAACAACTACCATGAACATTTATTGGATGTTTGCTCTGTGGCAAGCTGTCTGCTAAGCGCTTTGCATGGACTGTTTGTCTTATTAAATCTTCATGGAAAGCCTGTGAACCGGGTTTTATTGTTACATGTTCCATTTTACAGAGTCAGGGGTGTAAGGAAGTAGGCTGGGATTGGACCCAGGAAGTCTGACTCGAGAGCCAGTGTCCCACACTCTTGGGCTGTGCTGTGAGGCAGGCATTTCGGCACGCCTCATCATGCCGTACCAGAAATGGTAGACATACCAGTTCTGGTGCTGGAGATGAAAATAGATTCTTTCATCATCTTCTTTTGCCTCCCTAGTTTCCTCTGCTGAAAGTCCTCATTCTACCAGCTCTTGACCTCCTGAAAGCCCTTGACTCGACATACATCCTTGACCCAATAACCCAATTTGATCAGCATTGTTGAGCCAAGTAGTTTGCTTTAAAACTTCTGCAGAGGTACACACATCACCAGTAGAGACTCCTTTCCATTTGGAGCAAAGCTAGTGAGTCCAGGGGAATTGGCTTCATCTCTGTATGGGAGGGTCAGCTTTGTGCAGAGATGGTGGATGACACCTCTGAACTGGGTCGGCTAACACAGGGGTACGTGTCTCCGTCGGTCGCTACAGAAAATGAGAACAGGAGTGTCCTGTGGCTGGCTCAAGATCGCTGTAATCAAAACAGTTCAAATTTGTGCATATGCCTTGGGTAATTTTTTTTTCAAACGTGCCCTTTTTTGTACGGTGGATGTAGGCTGTCTAATAAAGAGAGAGCAGGGGCATTTTTGTTAACCACATCTTTCTCTGTTCTGGGTTGGTGTCCTGAAGCACAAGACGTCTCACGTCAATCTGGCTCATCTTCTAAAAGTGGCTAAAATCTTGTGGGGTTGGAGGTATTTCTGAGAAAAGATTGGGGAACTTTCTTCTATTTTAGGTATAATGTGAAAGTGCAAAACTTTTTGGATGATAAGATTCTAGGACAATAGAATTAATAGTAGGGGTTTTCAAACTGTAGATCATCCCTCATTAGTGGGAGTTACATCATTTTAGTCGATTGAAAGAGCTTTAAGAATGGACCGTAATAGAGAACAAAAATAACAGTCTGTTGCATGTGTTGTTTTGCTTCTCATACATTCATAAAATACATGTATAGTCTTAGTTTTGCCTTGGCTTGGGGGCAGAAGTGTTGGAGAGTCACTGAAGATCATTACAAGGGAGGGTTCGCTAGGGAGAATAAATACAAGGCTGTATGTGAAATAGTTTAAGGAAGCCTCACGATTGGAGTGTGTTCTTCCCTGAAGAAAGTGTCATGCATCCACAGACCACCACCAACACTGCCACCAAACAATATACAAAGCAAACTGAGGCATGTCTTTTCCTGGGGAGCTGTCCTGCCCCTGGTTCCTGGGCAGGAACCAGACGGCAGCTCTATGGCCTGGTGCCCTGTGTCCTTTCCCTATTGTCACAGAGCCAACGGCACCACGAGCTGACACATTATCCTAGGTGGGCCCCCCATACTCTCTTCTGGGAATCTGAAATTCAGGGGTGAGTTGGGTGGTGGTGTTTGCCAGAACAGACAGTCACATGGAATCACATCTGATGGCAGATAAATCATCCTGCAAGTCAAATAGTTGGTAGAGCAAGCTGTAAGCGCACTGAGTAAAACCAGCCTGCAGGAAGGATTGAGGGAAGTGGGAATGAAGGCCCCCCCGAGGGAGTCAGCAGCGGTGGAGAGGGAGAAGCTCCCATCCTGATTTCCCTCTCTGCTTTCTGTGTCCTGTCTTTGCACCCCCGAGAGAGGACCTGCCGGGGCTTTTCAGTCCCACCCCTTTACTGAAACCACTTTATGTTGGTCTTGGTTACTCTTGATCAAAGAACTTTCACGGGGATAGGCATTTTAATTTGAGCAAACCAGAGCCCAGGAATGTTGTAAATTTCCTGACCCAGCCACATTCCCTTTTCTGCCGCCTACGGTACAAGATTCTGGATTTGTTCAACAGAAGCCACTGTCACCACCTCTGCAAGCTGCCCTCTGCCAGGTGTGACTGGCACGGGCCCCCACCTGCAGACCTGAGCCAGTGCCCCAGGACCGGGTCTCAGCAGGCAGGAATGCAAAGAAAAATGTTCCTGCTTTTCACCTTGCCCTGTCCACTCAGCTCTCCTGGGGTTCCTGACTCTAAGCATTTCTTCCGTGCTGCCCCTTTGCTCTCTCCCGTGCCTTTCTCACAACCTGCTGCCTGCTGTGGCCTTGTTAAAGACTCTACGTTCACATGTGCCTTGCTGCTGAGTTCTCCCTTTTTTTTAACTTGTGATTGAACCTGACTTTTATTATGGACGCTCCTTGCCCTGATGGCTGCTGGAATGCCTGTCACCAGCTTTTGGAAAGCACTGGACTCTCCTAGATAGGCTACTTGTACTGGATCTGCCAGCTTATAACCCAGGGCTGTCAAGCAGAAACAGCCATGCCAGGAGGAAAAAAAACAAAACAAAACTATGCATGCGTATGTTCGATAAAAGAAACTTGTATGGACTTCCCGGATGTGCCAGGCACTGTGTTGAGCCCAAGATAGTTCCAACCTTCGTGATTCTCAAAGTCCAGGAGGGAAGAAAGACAAATAAATATTTAGTCCAAATTAGCCAGTTATAATTGTTAAGTGTCACAAAGGACAAATGTAAGCATCCAGACCTAATTAAGCCTGGAGCAGGTGACATTTAAGCAGATATCTAAGACAAGGGTGCAGGGGGAGGCCCTTGAAATGGGCAAAATGTGGCTAGAGAGTTTTGCATAAGCCTCAATTCTCAAGGCCTTGTAAGGCCGTATTAAAGATGTTAAATTTTATTCTAAGGGCATTGGGGAGCCTTATGGTTCTAAGCTAAACCATAAATGACTACAGACTTCCCGGTGATTAGTCTGAATGTATCATACTGGAAGAGTGGTCAGCCTATGCTAGAAATGATCAGAAAACCATTTACTATGGAGAGGAAGGAAATGCAAGGGTATTTTGAAATAGATCTAGGGATTGACATCAAATGCCGGGTAGCTCTCTTGATTCCAAGGAGAAAATAGGACCAGATAAGAATCTTCTTGAAATGTCTGCCTTCAAAAAGCTTGCCACAGGGGCGTCTGGGTGGCTCAGTCAGTTAAGTATCCGACTCTTGATTTTGGCCCAAGTCACGATCTTATGGTTCGTGGGTTTGAGCCCTGCATCAGGCTCTGTGCTGACAGTGTGGAGCCTGCTAGGGATTCTCTCCCCACCCCCCCCCCCCCCCCGCCCCGTTCTGATCCCCACTTGTGCTCTATCTCTCTCAAAATAAATAATAACTAAACTAAAAAAAAAAGGCTTGTTTTGTATTAACCTCCTTGATACCTTGGCTAAGGTTAATAATAACATATTGCAGTTAAATTGAACTGCTCTCTTTATTTATTTCCACAGTGCTGTCTTCTTGATAAATTTGTTGATTTGCACAGCCAGATAAAATGTTAATATAATTATCTGACTAACATACTCAATTTTAACATCCCTTTTGGGTACTCCTAATATAGAACATAAAACATTTTCTAACTTACATTCATAGGAAAATAAGTAGAAAAAAATCTTAATATTTCCTGTAGATTGGGGCATAGGAGTGAAAGAGGGAGAAATCTATTTGCTCAGATTTGACATTTAAGCATGTGATGGGATGAAAAAGATAAGTCCCTGATTTCATAGAGTTTTCAGTCTAGAGATAAACTAGATAGATACCAATTGATGATGGATGAGGGTCATGTTTGAAAAGATTATTGGGAATATGATTTTTGAATCAGTTAGGTTTATAATTTGATCCTCTGTGGACCTATGTGGTTCAGTGCACATTTAAAAAATCTGTTAAGTAGAATCTGAACTCTTATGCTTTATTTTTTTTATTTTTTTATTTAAAAAAAATTTTTTTTAACGTTTATTTATTTTTGAGACAGAGAGAGACAGAGCATGAACAGGGGAGGGGCAGAGAGAGAGGGAGACACAGAATCCGAAACAGGCTCCAGGCTCTGAGCTGTCAGCACAGAGCCCGACGCGGGGCTCGAACTCACGGACCGTGAGATCATGACCTGAGCCGAAGTCGGATGCTTAACCGACCAAGCCACCCAGGCGACCCATCTTATGCTTTATTTTTTAAACATCTGACTCATACACCATAAAATCTGCCCAGTTACTATATATACTGCAATGGTTTTAGTGTATTTATAATATAATATGTAGTGTTTTACTTTTTAGATAGTAAGTCTGTGTCATGTCCACCTGGGGTACTTTCATTTTCCAAAACAACAGCTCTCAGATTTAAATGCAGATCACGTGTCAAATCTAGAGGTTTAGATTCCGTAGATGAGGGCTGGGGTTCGAGCATTTTTAACAAGGCTGTTGGTCATGATTGCACACTACCACTAGAAGTGTGAGCAGGTTCTGGATCTTTCCCCTTATTCCTGCGTATAATGAGAATCCACATTATGAAATCTTATTGGCCTGTAGGCCTGGGCGCTCCCTGAACTGGAGGCATCATTTTACTGTTGCTGAGAGAGCATGAGGTCCAATTTCTTACTTATTTAACCTGGCCATCAAGGCGTGTCACAGTCTCGCCCCAGGCAACATTTTCAATGTTGCTTGTCTGTCTTGTTTTCTCAACTTCAGACAACCTGCCTGAATAAACTCTAAATAAACCTTGCTTCTGGAATTCAGTCCTGTTCTTCCTCCCGCCCCTTCCTCCTATTATCGTGTTTCAGGTACAGGACTAGGTGCTTTGGATAAAGACACAAAATAACATACTCTTTGCTCCTGGGGAGATGAATCTTCGCAACAAACACACACTGAAAGCAGTCTTATTAAAATAACTGCCATTTCAGGACAGCTGACCTCTTCTCCCTACCAATCCTAAATTGTTTGAGCTGGAAGAAACCTTGGCTATTTGCCTGAAAGAATCTTAACCCCAGTTCTGGAGATTAGTTTCTTAATTCAGTCTTCTTGTAAATTTCTTCCCATCTTTACTGCTTTCAGAATCATTGTTTCTTTAGTTATTGTCTGGTAGTTTCATTTGTAGAGAATCAGAACCTGCATGTCTTTGCTGTTGCCTTGAAATGATGTTTAACTATTTGTGTGCTAATTTGTATTTTCTTCTCCATGGGATTCGAAACACCTTGCAATCAAAAACTGTGTTCCACCTCTAGACCCCTCTTACAGTGTCTCACCTGGTTTCTTGAACAAAAAAGAAATAGGTGTTTGAGGACTGTTTGTTGATTTAATGTGATGCAGTTTTCTCTGTAAGATAGAAAGTACAATTAGTCTCTTAATAAATATGTATGATGTTGGTTAATTCAATTAACAGAATAGGCACATACACTTTCAGATTATTCACCATGGAGGAATTGTAGAGTGAATAAATGAATCTTAATGCTTCTCTAAGAGTCTTAAATCAATGTTAAAAAGTTGAGTTTGGCTTTTGGTCCCCCACAGCTTATTAATTATCTCTCTAAAATAAGTACACTATATATATTCACACACACACACACACACACACACACACACACACACATCTGAATTTGATATTCACACGTTGCTGAATATCAATTAAAATTTTTAAGGGTTCATGAAGTCTCATAATAATTAAATCAGTTCTATGGTTTGAAGTACTCCCTATTTGGAATAAATGACCTATTCCTGAGAACATGGTCAGCTTTAGGAATTTATCTCTAGTTCACTGCAATTGCCATGGGGAGGGAAAAATAAGAGCCCCCCTGTACCTTACAGTATACAAGTAAATCATTATTATGCAGATAATCAGACAGTAATATAATTTTAGTCAGCATTATCATTTTTATTTTCATTATAGCAAATTACAACCTCTAAGAATCAAACTATACTTATGAAAGATAATTTACCCCAAATTATGTGATTGTTCAATTCTGAGAAAGTGTATTTTACTTTATTTCACCCTGGGGATCTATTAATATTCATGTGGCTCACCTATCATAAGTTCTTCACTTTAGTCAATTGACTCTAAGGAAGCAGTAGTCACAGGAGAGCAGAGAGAATTCTAGGCTTAAATAAATGAATGCTTCAGACTTTCCGTGAAGGAAAATATGGGCCATGGCTTAGAAATTTTGTTGGTATTCTCTACCCCACCCCCACACACTCTTTTTCATTACATGAAGGAGAAGTTTATGATAGTCACACTCCACTGTGGTGACCCATTTTCCAATAACCAGTGAACAACTGAATGCAGCTGTTTGCAGTTGGCTTTACATGTACATATGGTGAAAACATGTCACCAAGAACAGAGGTTGGAGCCAGAATTTTGACCAAAACAAAAAACGCTTTGAAATAATGTCATTTTGTGTTGGCTTGTGTTTTGGTCCTTTTAGGCTGTTATAATTTTATTTCTCACAATTTTATTTCTCACAATTCTGGAAACAAGAAGTCCAAGACGGAGGTGCTGGCAGATTTGGTGTCTGGAGAGGGCCTGCTTCTTGGTTCAGAGGTGGTCATCTTTTCACTGTGCCCTCAACATAGCAGAAGGGAGAGAAAGCTCCAGAGGGTCTCTTTTTATAAGGGCACTAATCCCATTCGTGAGGGCTTTACCCTCATGACCTAATCACCTCCTAAAGGTCTCACCTTCTAATATCATCATATTGGGCATTAGGATTCAACAAACAAATTTGGGAAACAGAAGCATTCACTCTGTAGTAGTATCTTGCCACATGTGAACCAACACTTTTTTATAATTACTCCCCAGACCTTACATTTTGAATTTCTCCAAGTCAGGAACCAAAAGATTATTAATATTGTTAACATTTACTTTAGGTGGCGCATGGGTGGCTCAGTCAGTTAAGCATCCAACTCTCGATCTTGGCTCAGGCCAGGGTCTCATGGTTCGTGAGTTCTGAGCCATGCATCAGGCTCTGTGCTGACAGTGCAGAGCCTGCTGGATTCTCTCTCTCTTCCTCTTTCTCTTTGCCCTTCCCCCATTCACGCTCTTTCTCTCTCTCAAATATATAGACTTAAAAAAAATTCTACTAAAGAACATACTAGATTTTTCCCAGTTCAGTAGATGAAGACAGAAGGCCGGGGTTGAGCTATGGGCAAGATGATGGCCCTATGGCACACCTGGGTGTTTGATTCCTGTGATGTTATTTAGGATGAAGTGGTAGGTACTGCTTGGCTTCCCTCAGCCCTTCCTCAACCCATCAAGCTCAACTTATTAAAATTGGAATACACACACAATCACACACACCCACACATGTGTATGTACTCCTCAGACTGTCCGGACCTTCCTCACGAGCTATGTAGCCCTGGGATTGGGCTTTGGCCAGCCACTGCCTGTTCTGGGAATGTCATCTCACCTCTATCCTGGTATTTTGTTCTCAGTGACTCAAACTAAATCGGCAGTAGACTTTCTGAAGTTTTCTGTAAAAACATTTTTTTGGGTGGTTTTAGAATTTCCTAATTAGAGTTTGGGAATTGGATGGGAGCTATCATTTTAAATCATTTGGTGCTTTTCCTCTAGGGAAGACTTGGAAAAATATATACTTATTTCAGGATGAAGAAAAAAAAAAGCCAGTCTAAGTTGAGTCACATAAATGAGAGGGCGCAGGAGAGAGGAGGTACTGACTGCCATCGGAATTACTCAGATGTCAGTGGTTTTATGACATGTTATTTAATGTTTACCACTGACTGTTGGATAGAGGCTATCATGGTGATTACACAGGCAGCTAACTTTTTTTTGCTTAGGCTCCCTAGCTTGGGTTTGGTAAGATAGGACTGCTTCTAGAATTGCAGGCAAAGATAAATGCCAGAGGTCATGATAATTCCATGTTCTCTAGTTCAGTTATTAAACCAATGAATAGGTTGACTCAAGTACTCAAACATTTAACTGTGTCATGCTCAGATACAGAATGAGTGACACACTCTGAAGGCAGGCACTTGTTTACCAAGAATGGCCCTAGAAACACTAGAATACTCCTAAACAAAACTAACAATAGTAAAAAACAAAACCAGTTATCAGTGGAGGAAAACAGTTCTGAGAAAGGCTCTGTGATTCTTACAATGTGTTCCAAAGCCAGCAACTTAACTGCAGATTTCCTAAGCACAATCTCATTCATGGTTTTTTTTTTTCCTTTCAGAAATGAGGTTATTTTTGTCTAGCTATTAGACTACATTTTCTCAAAGTTTTAGGCTGGAAACAATATAGACATCATGTGTTTGTGTCAAAGGATAAAAGATTCATGAAACAGGGGCGCCTGGGTGGCTCAGCTGGTTAAGTGTCTGATTCTTAATCTTTGCTCCAGTCTTGATCACAGGGTCATGAATTCAAGCCCTGCATCAGGCCCTGTGCTGGGTATGAAGCCTACTTAGGGAAAAAAAAAAAAAAAAAAAAGATTAATGTAACAATAGTCACTTATACTATTTGGAAAGCCTTTAAAAAATTTATTTTTAATGTTTATTTTTGAGAGAGAGAGACACACACTCAGAGCGTGAGTGGGGGAGGAGCAGAGAGAGAAGGAGACACAGAATCTGAAGCAGGCTATCATCACAGAGCCCAATGCAGGACTTGAACTCCTAAACCGTGAGATCATGACCTGAGCTGAAGTTGGATGCTTAACTGACTGAGCCACCCAGGCATCCCCGGAAAGCCTTTTTTTGTTGTTATTTTTAGTATGTTATTTTCTGTATTATTTTATATTTTTAAAATGTTTGGGAAGACCTATCAGGATGAATTCATGACTATTAATGGTTGTGATCCACAGTTTGAAAAACATTTTATTACAAGGTCCCAGACACAGATTTCCTCATCTTTTAATCTCAATGTCTAGAACAGTGCTCAGTAGATATTTGTTTCATGAAAAATGACTACCCACTAGAACAGTAAGTCAGTGACCCAAGGGCAGACTTAAGGGGTAGGCATGAAACAAAGATCAAAAGAAAAAAGAGAAATAAAAAAAAAAAAAAAGGGAAGAAAGTTTGGTAGACAGACTGGAGAGAGCAAAGAGATTTTAATCTCCACCTCTTTGCAGTTGTTTTCTGGATGTGACACTGGGTGACATAAGGGTTCTAGATTGCCCACTCTTTCCACTGTGATCAGAGTTAAGTTACGGTAATAATTATTGCGTGACCTTTTTTTTTTTATCTCCATTGTTTCAGCTGTCTATTGTTGCTTCAAAAAACACCCGAAACATAGTAACATAAAACAAAAACCCATTATCAGTGGAAATGATTAGTTATACTCATTGATAATCTGGGTCGGGGATTTGAACATGGCAAAGCAAGGTTGATGGCTTGTAATTCATTGCTTGGAGTCTCATTTGGAAGGACACAAATATCTGGGAGATGGAATCATTTGGAAGCTTCTTCACTGGTCTGTTTGGCTTCTGGATTGGAATGACTCAAAGGGTGGGCACCCATCAGCTGGGACCATAAACTGAAGTGCCTACATGTGGCCTTTGCATGTGGCTTGGGCTTTCTTGCAGCATGTAGCAGTGTTCTGAGAAGCTCCCTGCGACGGTACTTCCTAAGAGCCAGTGTTTCAAGAGAGCCAAGCAGGAGCTGCATGGCTTTTGATGACCTAGCCTCAGAAGTTCTCTGGAATCTTCTGCTATACTCTTTTGCTTGAAGCAGTCATAAGCCTAACCACAATCAAGAGCAGAGGACAAGGGACCACCCTCTCTATAGAAGGAGTGGCAGAGAACTCTGGGGCTTTTTCATGAAACCACCGTATGCAACATTTCTTTAGCTTTCTCTTTCAGGGAAGAGCTGTGAGACAGGTTTCCTACTTTCCAGAGATTATCCAAAGATTAAAATGTGTTTTTTCACTTTTGCTAGATTTCAACTGCTTAAGCTAAGAGGAAGAAGAAAATATAAAAGAAGAAAAGTAGAAGAAAGTTTACATCATTAAAACATACAGTAGCAATGAGACAATTTCCACTTCGATAAAGGATACAAGAGGCGAAAAGATCTGTTGCTTCTCTTTTTTGAGGATGGAGGGGGACAGTGATTGTATAAATTGAGAAAGTGTTCACAGGAAAATAGAGGGAATTTATTAGGCACTTTGATATTTACTCCTTCTTCTGAGAATAATTTTGGGGGAAATTGGTTCACTTCCTTTACCACACCTAAAGTTTCAAGTCCAAATACAAAAGTGAGCATTTTGTTACATCAACTGCACTTGTAAACCAGTAAGTAACCACTCTTCATTTTTCAAAGACGATCATGAAGTTGGTGCTGTAGCTACAGAGAAAGATCTGAAAGAGACCTGGTGGGTTAATTGCAGTGCTGTCGAATCTCTGGTACTGATAGAGGTCAAGTTAACCTTGGCTATCAAGCACACTTGTCATTTCTCACTCCTGTCGGAGGGGGGGAAACCCCAACCAAAACATAAGTTTAAAAATGATTCATTATGACCTTATTTAAGATTTTGCATTTCATTAAGAGATGACTAGGAAGGGATAGCTTCCTCTTACATTATGGTTTTTAAAAATGTATTTCTTCCCTTTTGCCATTCTTTCTTTGCTCCCTGACTTTTATTTTTCCCTCCTGTGATCCTGTTTCTTCCTGCTGATTTTTCCTTTCTGTCTCTCTGTGACTTCATTTTTCTTTCACTCTATCTTTCCTCACTATCATCTTTAGGTTATTAGCCATCTTTTAAAAAAATGTCTCTTCCCGGGCTCTGTTCATCTACTTTTCTTTCTTTTCCCCTGTGTTCAGATGCCTTATCTCTTGTAACTTCAGACTTGCAAGCACTGTAGGTTTAGGTTTTTAGATATAAAAAAAAAAATAATGAGGTACCACTTTACTAATTTAGTGTAACTTATATAAAAGTCTTTTCTCAGTATTTGCTGCTCCTAAGCAAGCTGATATGAAGTAATCAAATTTCATTTACAAAATTTACACAAATAAGGTAAGCACATTGGAGACATATTAAAAAAAGAAGAGTCAAAATTGTTTAAATGATCACAATCCTGTTACTTAGAGAAAACTAACATTTCAGGATACATATTTGAGTTTGGATACATATTTGTTCTTGCAAAATGAGATCATAGCATACACATTTTTTCATAACTTGCATTTTTTTAAATTTGAGAGGCAGACAGCGCTAGTTAGGGGAGAGGGGCAGAAGGAGAGAGAATCTTAAGCAAGCTCCACGCACAGTGTGGAGCCTGATGCAGGGCTTGATCCCACATTGAGATAACCACCTGAGCCGAAATCAAGAATCCATCACTCAACTGACTGAGCTACCCGGGTGCCCCAGCATAATTTACATTTTAACGTAATACATACTGGACATCTTAACATGTTAGTTAATATACTCTGCCTATTTCATTGTGTACTGAAGAATAAAAGGCTTAATACTAGCAAGACAACATGTAAGTCACCTAGCTGTGGTCATCCCTCAGTGAGTCATATTTTCTATTTATTTGTCAAACTTTCTTCATGGCTGAAAGTATTCAACTCAGTTTTAAAATCAGTTCTTTTTGTTTGGACTTTTTACTTGCCTTTTTTCTCTTCTGTTCTATTTTTTCTTTTGTTTTTAATGTTTTACTAATCTTAGAGAGGAGCACAAGCAGGGGAGGGGCAGAGAGAGAGAGGGAGACACAGAATCTGAAGCAGGGTCCAGGCTCTGAGCTGTCCACACAGAGCCCGACATGGGGCTTGAACTCACGAACCGTGAGATCATCACCTGAGCCAAAGTCGGATGCTTCACCGACTGAGCCACACAGATGCCCCTCTCTCTTTTGGTTTTTTTAAAACAATACAATAGCGTCCATTCTTTAAACTGAGGCTTTTTGTGATTTTTTTCACTGTTTCCTTAGAAGATAGAAGTTTAATGATGAGTCAAAGAAACGGGGTCATCCTGGCTTATACAGTCACCATTTGTTAAGGACCCCCTAGGCACCAGGCACTTTAATGGATGATTTCATTTAAGCATTTAGGGCTCACAGAAGCCTTAGGGGTTTTGGAGTTTTAGGTTGCAGAGCTTCTGGTGGTGAATTTTGGAACTGAAATGAAGATCTTCTGTATTATTATGAAGAAAGTTCCATTTCAGGGGTTTTCAGAGGTGGTTCAGGAATTGCAGATGTATTTAGTTTATACAGCCTTTTAAAATATTATTTTGAGTTCTTTAAACGTAAGTAAGAGAATCAACAGAAACTGTAATAAGAGCTTCATCATTATTAAGGTGCCAGGTTAAGTTGACTTTAAACAGACATCAATATGAAGCATTTCATTTCCTCCATCCCTGTGCATATATTTACACTGCTTATAAATGTGTCATTGACTGGGAAGATTGTACTGTTTTATTTTAAATCAGGCACGAATCCATCCATTCAAGCAAAATCATTAAGCAGGTTTACTGCTGCTGCACCTGTGTGCTGGCCCACATAGAACAGGGGTGGTTCAGATATATTGGCTTAGGAGCATGGCTGGTGTCCAGTAACAGGTGAAAATCTAATTGATTCCTTTCTGTGAGCTTTGGATTTTTTTTTTTTTTTGGTCTGAATTTGAATATTTATCAGGAATGAGAGTTGAGATTAGATGTTAGTTATATAGATTTGAAAGAAAAGGTGTCCCATTGTACCTTTTCCAAGAATCCTTAGATTTCGAGTTAGGCTCTCAAAACATTTACCACTGACAGGTACATACGTGTGTGTGTGTGGTTGGCAGCATCCAAGGTGGCACCCAAGATACCCACCCCCTAGTGTTGCATGCCCAGTATAATTCTCTCTCTTTGAATATGGTCTGGATCCATGGATATGATGGGATGTCACTTCTGTGATTATCTCATACTGTATGTTCCAAGGCATTTGCATATGCAGTTAAGGTCCTTAATCACTTGACTTTGGGTTAATCAGAAGGGCGATTATCATTGTGGGCCTGACCTAATTAGAGGGGCCCTTTAAGAGAAGCTAAAGCACTATAGAGATGCTCTCCTTTTGTCCCTGAGAAGGAGAAAATTGTCATGTTATGGAAAAGGCTCCAGGATAAGGATGGGAGGAGAGCAACCCCTTGGAGTTGACCATGGTTCCTTGTCAATAGCTAGCTTAAAAATGGAGGGAAGAGGGATCTTAGTCATACACAAGGAAACAAATTCATCAACAGTTGGAATGAACTTGACAGAGGCCTCTGAATTCCAAATTAGGATTCAGCCAACCAGCATCTTGATTTCAGCCCTGAAAAACCCAAGTAAAGGACCTAGCTAAAACATTCTAGATTCCTGACCCATAGAAACTGTGACATTACACATTGTGTTGTCTTAAGCTTCTAAGGTTGTGATAATTTGTTATACAGCAGTAGAAAACTTGTACACAGTGGAAATGCATCCAGATTTTCTCCACAGTGAGTAAGATAATAAAACACAAAGTAAATTGAATGTGGAAGCTTGTTATATTATTTTGATAATCATCCACAATACCAGATATTGAATTTTTATGTTACTATAAAAGCTTCCTTAATTCCTACTGATGACCTTGGTAAAATACACATTTACAAACTTGAGCTCATAAAACATGTTAATATTAATACACTGCCTCTTTGTCTAGTTTAGGTTCTGAGGCATCATCTGAGGGATTTTTTTTATCCCCTTTCTAGAACAAAAGCATTTCATTATTTGAAAACCACTGGCTTGACTAATAGGCACTTTTTAAAAAGACTGCATTTTGGTTGTTTTAAGAATGTAACTGTTGGCAGGGAAAAGAAGAACAAGATTGTGCAAGGCTAATTTATAGTCAGCACATTGTTTTTAAATATATGTTTATATCTTTAATTATTCCCTCATTACAGAGTAATGCATAGATGTAAGAAATCCAGCCACTGCTTTTGACTCAGACCGATGAATTTTAGACTAGTGATATTATTGTCAAGCAGAAATCATTTAAATAGTAATTTAAAACTTTTTAATCATGCCATATTTCAAACATATCAAAAAAGCACAGGAAATGATATAACTGACACCCATATACTCAATCATCTAGATGTTAATAGATATTAACATTTTGCCTATTGCTTCAGATTATCTTAAAAAAAAAAAAAGCTAGTCTGGCTTAAGCCCTACTCTGTCATTCTTCCTGTTTCTCTTTCTATTCCTCTCTCCCCAGAGGTAAGTACTAGCCTGAGATTGATGTACATTATCCTCATGAATGTTTTATATGTTTTCTACATATTTATGTTTTCGTGAATAATATAGAGAATTGTTTAGCATTTTAAAATTGAAGTTACTGCTATCATACTGTAGGTAATATTTTCCAATTTAAGTTTCTCATCCAAACTTATATTTTTGAGATGAATTATGCATAATACCCCATGGCATGAATAAAACCCAGTTGATAAGCAGTTGTTTCCCCAATTTTGGTATCACAAATAGTACTGTAATGAATATTCTTGTACATGTATTCATGTGCCCTCACTTGAAAGTTTCTCCACTACAGAATGTAGAAAGCCTTTGGGTTGCAGGGTGTGCCCCGATTCAGCCTTACCAGAAATTGCCCAACGACCTTCAGCCGGCCTAGTGCCACCCATAACGTAGAGTTCGTATTCCCGCCTTCCTAACCAGTGCTTGCTGTCACAGTCTTTTTAGCCAAGTGGATGGGGATGCTGGGCGGCTTCTTGTGGTTTTAATTACTATTTCCCTAACTGTTGAGGCTGAGCATATTTCCTATGTTTATTATCTCTTCAGATTTCCCTTTTACAAACTGCCTGTCCAGTCTTGGTCCAGCAGTGGGAGCAGAGTGTCGTACTCTAATTGACTGACAGGAGTTCTTTATCGGAAGTGGACACAAGTTCTTTTTTCTTAGCTCCGCTTAGTCCATAGCTTTTTGTTAACTTTCCTGTGGTGTCTATTGTTAAAAATAAGTTAAATATTCATTTTAAGATGATTAAATTGATCTCCTCCCTCACACCTTTAATATCTGGGCTTCCCATGTCTTGTTTAAAAGCACTTTCTCTAGCCATATGTCATAAAGGTATTCTTTTGTGTTTTCTTTCGAAAGCTATGAAGTCTTGATTTTTATATAGGTAATTAATCAATTTTGAAAAAGTGTGTGTGTGTGTGTGTGTGTGTGCATGCGCGCATGCACATGCATTAGGCAGGGCTCTAATTTTATCTTTTTTGTCCTAGCACCATTTGTTGACTAATTCATTGCCCTTCTTCCCATCCCCATGATTCTGCTTCTGATCGTCGCTTCTGTTGTGAGTCAAGTTTTCTCAAGTATAGGTATCTTTGTGGCTTTTTGGTTCTTTACCACACACCTTCGATCACTTACAACTTGGTAACAAAACTTGATACCAGGAGAATGAACCTGTCTTCTTTTTCTTTATCAAAATTATCCTTCCCAGTCCATACTGTGACATTTATATGTATTTTAGCATCAGCTTTTCAAATCCTGTTAGGATTTTAATTAGCATTGAACTAATTTATGGATTAATTTTGGGGAAAATTGCTTTCTTTATGGTATTTTTCTATTTCATCCATGAAAACGATTTATCTTCATTTATTAATTCATTAGAATGTTCTTTGACATTTTCCAATGAAAGTCTTGTAAATTTTTTTTTCAATTAAATTTAGTAGACATTTAGTGTACGTTTAGTAAAATGTATGCCTAAGACCTCATGTATCCATCATAAGTTATATCTGTGTTTATGCACTTTCATTGTTTATAGCTATTTATGTATTATATATTGGGCATTTGCTGTTTACAAGTCATTCTGTTGAGTTTAATTAATTTCTACAAACATTGGCATGTATTTATCAGTTAGTGTATTTCCCATTTTTTTTTTAATTTTATTTATTTATTTTTTCAACGTTTTTTATTTATTTTTGGGACAGAGAGAGACAGAGCATGAACGGGGGAGGGGCAGAGAGAGAGGGAGACACAGAATCGGAAACAGGCTCCAGGCTCCGAGCCATCAGCCCAGAGCCCGACGCGGGGCTCGAACTCACGGACCGCGAGATCGTGACCTGGCTGAAGTCGGACGCTTAACCGACTGCGCCACCCAGGCGCCCCTCCCATTTTTTTTTTAATAAACAAAATTAAGTGTCCAAGAAAGGAGGTAACTTGAATATGATTGTCTATGACTAATTGTACAGCCTGGATTTTCTCAGTTTTATTTATACCTTTACCTTTTGCTAAAAGCCATGTTGTAAATGGCTTTTTAAATCAGCTGCTGTTTCTATGATATATGTCATCTTATTTCACAGGATCTTTTTATAGTAAAAAACCCAAAACCTTGTTATCAAGTCTCTATGTGAAAAAGGCATTTATTTAATTCACCAAGTAGTTGTCCCTTCATACCAATTAGTTAGTTCATCTGGATTGGACATACTTACACCAGAAAATAAGTCTATAAAATAAATGCTTTCTTTGGCAATTATCTTTGGATCAACTCTTAAGAAAAAAGCCCTATTTAACTGAATTTGCACAGTCTTGTTATTGCTGACTATGTCATGAGTGCTTTCCACGAAGGTAGAGTTAGTTCCCTTGCCTACCCTGACAAGACAGACAGCTTCTGGAGACAAGGCCTGGATGTCTGAGTGCAGTGTGGGTGCTCTAGTGAAAAAAGGCAGAGGAAAGCTCAAATGCAGATGAGTTTGTAAAACTTTAAAAGTTTTGACTGTTTACTTCCTGCCCCTTGCATCTGTTATCCCTACTAACTCCTCTAGAAGACTCTGTTTAAACTCTGATTTCGCGGGGCACCTGGGTGGCTCAGTCCGGTTGGGTGACTGACTTTGGCTCAGGTCATGATCTCACGATTTGTGGGTTCAAACCCCGCATCGGGCTCTATGCTGACAGCTCAGAGCCTGGAGCCTGCTTCGGATTCTGTGTCTCCCTCTCCTCCTTGTGCTCTGTCTCTCTCTGTCTCTCAAAAATAAATAAACGTTAAAATTAAAAGAAAATAAAATAAACTCTGATTTCCCTCCTGGTGCAAGGAGGGAGGGAAGAGAGGATGGCATGAAGCAGACTCTTGTGGATGTCCACTGAAGCCCATTCTTTGTTTTGTGTGCACTGTTGGGTACTTTGTCTCCCGCACTGAATCCGCAGCCTGCCTTCCTCGGGCATCCATCCCACCTCTTCTCTTAACGGGGCCCTTCCCCATAGGGCAGGAGCAGGTGGATTTCTGGGAGTGCTTCTGGACGGCCTCATGAGCTGCAGAGCTTGGGTGTTGGAGAGCTTCAGGGCTGTTGTGACCTTGCTCCTGTGCCTGGGCAGCCTGGTACTGTGGCCCAGGTGACCAGTGTGGTGGAATATGGCTCATTTCCATTCAGGACACCGTTGCGGACACATGGATTGGTACTGGAACACGAGCAAATACGTGTCAATTCTCTGTTTTAAAAAAATGCTTAATGATACATGTGCCTCATAGTAGGCATGAAATAAATATCCTCTTGTGGACAGAAGGTTGTAGATAGAATAGGGAAGGAAAGGAAAGATAGTTTGAAATTTATTTGCATTGCACAAGGAAGAAAGGGACTGTATGTCTGTCTTTGAAGACATAAATGGGCAGTTAGCTTTAGTTTACAAATATATTCTGGCTCTTACTCTCAATTGTGATTAAAATATCCATTCCATTCACTTAAAAAGTATTTATTGAACACGTTTCACCTACCAGGCACTGTTTTAGGCACTGATGATGATAAAATGTGAAGATTCCCACTCTTCTCTTGCATATGTTCTTGTGTGTGTGGACACAGACGAGAAATTTTTAAAAAACAAACAAGGTATTTATTTTGAGATTGGGGTATGTGGTATGAAGGAAGTGAGTAACGTACTGTGATACACATATGGGGGCAGAGTGTGGTAGGTGTTACAGTTGAGGTTCAGCCTGCTAGGCCAGCTGTAGAATATAAGTTCCAGAACAGGTCAGAAATATGATTTGGCTTGGCTCAAGTTAACAAATAACCAGATAAAAACGAAATACAACTACAGCAGTGTGGATGTGGTTTCCAGAATAAGGAGCTTTGGACCTTTCTTCTTCTAACACATGAGCCCCGAGAAGAAAACTTATGCCTCCTCTCTAAGCAGTAATTCTCCTGTAAGGATTTCTGCTACCCAGGGTTACTGTCTTGGTTCTGGGTCTTCTTCATGGGGTCAAGCCAGCTCCAGGGCAATCTGGATCTCCCTGCAAGGCCCTGGATGTCCATCTGTGGGCCTTGGCCGAGATTGCCATAAGGCATCAAGAATGTCTCTCTAAAGAGGAGACATTTGAGCCAAGACTTGTGGATCATAAGGAGGCAGATCATAGCATTGCAGGAAAAGGAATAGCCAGTGTGAAGGCCCTGAAGCATGAAGGACTTGGTGTGATAGGGATAGTGAGCTGGGGGTGGGAAGTAGATCGGATGGGATTGGAAAGGTTGGCTGGGGCCACATCCAGCTGAGTCTTTTAAAGCATAGTAGGTATTTGAATTTTCTTCTAAAGTACAGTGGAAAACCACCGTTTTAACCTGGAGTCCATGAACTTATGCAGAAAGAAAGTTACAACTCTGTGAAAATATAAATTTTGCATTATTTTAGTCATGAATATAGGCAAGAAGCCACAGTGGTAAAGCAGTATCTGTGCCAATGTTACCAGTAGAAATCATAGATATTTCCATTTATCACTGTTATTACAGCTTCTTCAACATATAATTTATGATCATTACACTTAATTAGAAATTATGGTGGTTATTAGACCTTGTAATGTATCTTGTTATTTCATGCATTAATACAGGGATCAACAAACTATAGCCTTTGGGTGGAATCCAGGCTGCCACCTGTTTTTGTAAATAAAATTTATTGGAACACAGCTGTGCCCATTTATTTATGTATCATTGTTGCAGCCCTTCCGGCCTGCAATGCTTAAAATATGTACGATCTGGCAATTTCTGGAGAAAGTTGCTGATAACTACATTGATAAAGCAGCATATATGTTACTATGATACAATTTAAAAAATATTTGCATAACTATTGGGTTTTTTTTGCAAGCGTATGCATTTTATTTCTGCATTTAAAGACCTTATTCAGAGAAAACATCCATAGGCTCCACCCGACTGCTAACACATCCACGATCATGGGGAAAAACAGAAAAGAAAAAGAATCGCTGTACTGCGATGTCTCAAGGCAGGTGAACAAAATGGCCCTGACCTGTGTTCCCTTTGCCTCAGATCCTCTTCCGTCTTCTTTGTCAGGCAGATTTTCCATATTTTTGGTGCTCAGTAGCGAAGCTGCCCCTTCTTACGAATGATGTGTTGCATCCATTCTGTGTGCCAGACCGAGGCGTTGTTAGCACTAATTTAATCCCCACAGCAATACCATTTAGTCTAGGTATGACTGTCTTCGTGTGGCAGCGAGGGAGGTCCAGAGATGTTGTCATGTACGTGTAGCTCATTTACCGAATTTCACTGAGCACCAGCTATGTGCCAGGTGCTGTGCCAAATGCCCAAGGAGACAAAGCTGTTAGTGGCGAAGCCACGCTTTGAGTCAGGCCCTTCAGATACCAGTGCATAGGTGGGTCACACCACAGCAGCAGGTTACTTTTGGGATACCATGTGACACCGTGCTGTCTCTTTGATGCCAGCCAGCGAGCTTGTTCATTTCTCCCTCTCTGATGTTTCCATCCCACTTTGTTCCATAGCTCTCTGCTACAGAGGTGTCCGTCTTGTTCTCCCTCCATAGTCTGTTGTTTGCATTGGCTTTGGCTAGAGTCAGCTGTGGAGTTGGCATTTTCACTGCTGTAGCGGCATTCTTGGTGATCCCTGCCAGGGCCCTTGGAGTGGCCTTTTAAATGTGTATGTTTTGCAAGCATGAGCTTCTTTCCTGTAAGTGCAGCTCTCCTCTCCAGCACTTTGTGGGTTTCTGAGGCCACAGGCTCTAACTTGCCAGCAACATTGTAACCTAGGTTTAAACATGTGCAATGTGACATTTAATTGGGGGCTAAGTTAAAATTGATGGCAGTGGAGAGGGGCTGGGGAATCAAGTCTCTGTCTCAAATGGATGATAAAACACGACTGCAGGGGAAAGGCTGTTTCATGTGGTTCACTCCAGCTTTGCTGGTTCCTTCTGTCAAAACCAGGGAGGTCGCTTTCTCCTGCAGAAACGTAGACAATCTTCATTAGCTGGGTTGGGCAAATACCCACAATATCAGACATTTTTCCTGCTCTCTTTCCTTTTTTCATCTGTTGCACACGAGGAACATTGTTCCTGTAGTTATCTACACATGGGCACTGGTATTTTTTTGGTGTATACACACACGTTATATTCCAACAATTTGGACTCATGTTACAATACTGTTTTGCAACCTACATTTTTCGCTGCACAATGCAATGTGACATGTTCTGATGTTATTAAACATTTTTTTATACCAGCCCTTTAATGGCTGTGTTATGTATAATTGGGCTGCTTAACTATATTTATTTCAATTTTCCTTCATATTAGGGAACCTTTGGAAGACTTTGTGTATCAGTCAGGGTATAGACACCATACCATTATTTGAACAGGAGCATTTTATTTTAAAAAATGGTTCCTTGTAGGAACTGGTTAACTGCGAGGAAAGGGGTAAAAGAGGATGCTGAAGAAGCAGTTGCAGCAAACCAGCTGTGGCCTTTAGTCTGAGGAGTGGGCAGTTTGAGAACTAAAGCCCAAGAGAGGGAACTGCCCCCCTCCCCAAGGCTCTTCGAAGAGAGCATGGCTGCCACAGGGACATCACCACCAAGGTGAAGGATACACACCTGTGTTGGACTATAGAAAGGAGTCTGTAGTAGGCAGAGTGACTTAGAAGTGGCCTCTGTAGGCGGAGTAGGGCAGGAGGCCTGAGGACTTGCACATCAAATAATAAGAATCATGGTGGTGGATGGAAAGCCAGCAGCCTTTTTCTGACCAGGCAGGATCATTCCAGTGCCCTCCACTGGTGAAGCTTCACATTCTGTCAGGTGGCAAAGGGGAATGCTTGGGTGTAGCTCTTGTATTCCAAAGTGGGGCCAAGAAAGCTGGGCTTTGAGATAAGAAACAATAAATAATGCACTGGATTTGCTTTTAGTTTTTTTTTTTTTCTCCATTATGACTAATACTGCCTTAGACAGCCCTTGTAAGATGTCGGTACCTCTGATGTTTCTGTAGGACAAATTCTTAGAATTTGATTTTGAACATTTTTAAGGCTTTTGTTAAACATTACAAAATCACCCACCAAAAATTGGGCCATATTTACTCTCCTTCAAGTTATGCATGTGAGGAAAGGCATAAATTTTTATCATAGAACTTTTTACTAGCTTTTCAGATCTGGGTTCTTGTATCAGATTGTGAACTTGGAGACTGGAGACGCTCAGGGCAGGTGGGCCTGGGGCTGGAGCCTGCGGGCTGACTCAGTTAAGTGCCAAGCCCTGCAGTGATCGTAGTTAGAAGTGTGTTGCTAGAATCCTTCATCACCTCAGCCAACCTCCTTAACTTACTTCCTTTCTACTCCACTTCACTGCTGCTGACAGATTCATTTCTCTGAAGCATTCCCTTCATCATAATCAGTAATTTTGCTCAGAAACCTTAAATGTTTCCTCTTTGTTGTACTGAGAATAAAAGAGAAGAGAATTGACCTTTGGTGCTGGGCCCCTTGCCTCCATTCTGTTGATGAGGAAACTGAAGCCGATCGACTTGCCCAAGGTCACATGGGAAGTTAGCTGGCTCAGGCCCAACCTGGGCTTCCTTCCTTGTGGTCTACTGCACTTTCTAGGCTCCCAGACCCCTGTTGGTCCATCATGCTCGTGACATTACTGTTCTCCCAGGGTCTGTAATGAGAGAGAGAGATTTTCTTAATACATGTCCTCATTCCTCAGATGACCACACTATGCCATTGCTGGTGCTGATCCCGCTGTCTGGATTGCTAAAATTGTCCCCCTCAGCTTCTGTGCTCAAGGGGGCTGCCTACTCTGACTTCAAGGTTGAGTCTAAGACTCATCTCTAAATAATGACCTTCCATTATTTCTTAGCAAATTGTACTCAGTCAATTCTTATCCTAGGGTGTCAGGGAGACCTGGATATGGATTGGGTCCAACCTTGAGCTTTTGGTCCCTGGGCCTGGACACCAAGATAGGTGTGTGCTCACTCCTACCATGTGAACTTGGCTGAGGAAGCAAGCAAAAAAAGGGTGCCTGTTTTTCATCAAGAGTGAACATCTAATAGTGCTTGTTCCTTTAAGGTAAGACAGCATGTTCTTCTGCAGAAAAACATACTGTTCTTCATCTCTGTCTTCTACAAGTGGTTGATTAAAATGCTGAGGGGGACCAGCATTCTCCCCATGTTCTTCCCCTGGGGTTCACGACATCCCGGGAGACTCCCTGGGCCCCTGCAAGCTGTCTACCTGCAGCTCTCCGCTCATTTTACCCCGAGTCTCATTACATATGGAAAGAGAGCAAACCATTCCTGTGCAGCATGCCCTCGGCCTCCCTCCGTGGTCTGTGTTTACACATCACAAATAGGTAGTTAGCAGATATCTTCCTTTATACCTGCCTCGTTCCGTCTTCTCTTGATGTTGGGAATTGTGTAAAGGATGCCTGTGTTCTGTGAAAAGGAAAGCGATGGAAGAAAAACAACTGAGAATAGAATCGAGTTAGGGGCAGGAAAATAGAGTGGACAAGAAGTCAAGCCCAGATCCTTCGATTAATGGGTGAAGATGAATTGCTCAAGCTGTCTGGGGATGATGGGGACATGGTCTCTGATGGTAAACGAACCTGGGGAAGGCCACAATGGGAATTACGGTGAATGTGCATTTACCACAGTTTGCCACACATTCTCATCTTTCTACCTCACCCCCGCCTCCCAGCCTTCTTTTTTTTCCTGTTTTTGGAGGTTCATATTTTTATTTTAGGGTATTTCTAACATCGCTCCTCAAATGTTAGACCCGTAGTCCTCTGTCTGGAGGCATTGCTGCGTAACCTAGCAACCGGAATATCATGTACTGTCCTCAGTTATTCCTTCAGCCTGAAGATTTGAAGATCACTCAAATGGACACATAAAGGACAAAAAGGGTCAGGTTTACATGCAAAATCAGTGTTTGTGATGATTGAGTAATGGAGGTGAAAAACAGCATTATTTAGTAGTAATACATCCAAAGTAAGGGCCCTGTCACATCTGGAGAGAGAGAGAGAAGCAGACAAGGAGAGAGGAGGAGAGAGGGAGCCAGAGGAAAAAAAGACCCCGGAGCTGCCTGCCCTCCAGGAGTCTGGCTTTTTGGGGTCGTAAGCGCCCTCTCCCCCTCTGACCTTCTCTTTCCTTGCTTTTTGACCAGGGAATAATTCTTAATTTGTCTGGCTAGATAGAAAGTTGGCATACTGAGAAAAACAAATTTCAGAGGGAAAAATAGGAGAACAGTGACATTTTTCAGCAGGATCTTATTATCCAACCCACACAGAGACTGAGTCGCTGAGCTAGTTCTGTGAAGAAATACAAAGACATCCTATCGAGACGCCTGTGAATGTCAGGGGCTAGTACAGTCAGGAACTGCTGGGCATGAGTAAATATGACAGTGGGGCTTTAGCTGGCTTTCACTGGGCCACTTCTTCTCGTACACTGTGTGCAGTTGGGACATTTCACTGCACAAATGTTCTGGCTGCCTCTTTTCTCTTCATTTTTGAGGTGCTGGCATTAGTCTTGTTTGCCTCAGACTCTATTTCCTTGAAATTCACAATACTTAGTCTGAATGTGCTGGGTGTTCTTGCGGATTAGACTGGGATGATTCTAAACTATTGCGCCTCAGAGTTACTTAGGATTATAGCGAAAATGAGCATCCCTGAGAAAGTGGCTAGGGAACAGGAGCCCTAGAAACCAGTATTTTAATGTGCCCTTATGGTGACTCTAAAAGAGATGATATGACGGTCATACAAAAAAATGGAGGATTGAAGACTGATTTCTCAGAGAGGGGCAGGGGGCAGTGTCTCGGCCTGTGACTCGATGGATACATTCTTCATTTTTGCAGAATGCCCCTCTCTGTTTGGGGGCGGGAGGAGGTTGGTCCATTGTTTTCTTTTCTTCCTCACATGCTTTTATATGTCATTTAGTGGTGTTATTCCTTGGCTAGCCTGGGAAAGTGACCCTGACCTGGTTGAATGCTGCTGGATTGGTCCCATTGGAAGCTGCTCTCCAGGGATCACCAGTACAACCTGTTGATGAAACAAAGCTGGCCAGTATATTGCTCACTGTCTGTGGTAAAGGGAAAACACAGCCATGCAAAGCTTGGGCAATGTCTCGGCAGGTGCAGGCGTATTGGTCAGGGTTCAACAAGAGATGCAGAACCAGTGGGAGATATGTGCAAAGAGGTTTATTGCAAGCAGTTGGCTTACGTGATTGTGGGGACTGGATAGGCAAATCCAAAATGCATAGGGCATGCTTTCAGGAAGAGGAGGCTGGAACTCTGGGGTAAAAGTTGAATCTGCTGTTCACTGGTAGAATTTAAGGCCTTTCAATTTATGGAATCAGGCCCACCCAGATTATCTTGGATAATCTCTCCTACTTAAAGTTAACTGATTATCAACTTTAACCACACCTGCAAAATACCTTTACAGTAACACTACCTAGATGCATATTTGATTGAATAATTCGGGAGAGCAGACTAGTCAAGTTGATATATCAAAAGACTATCATAGAAGGTAATATCAGGATTTCTTGAGAATTGGAATTTGATTTAGGCCGATCTTTCAAAGCATGTATGGATATGGTATGGCAGTCCAGATTAGGTGTTAACAGCAGAGATTTTCCAGTTGAGGGATTCAAAGAATCTTTGGATGCAAACAGTTGATGTTTTCCACTGAAGAGTTTACGAGCCTTTTAGGAAATTCCTGTAAGGAAATTCACTCTTTTCTAATGAAGGAAGACATACACTTTTGTTCCCAAAGCATGAGCTTTGTGATTTCTTCTTAATTTATGAACTAGAAACATTAAACACAAATATGGCTACCATACTGTCAAACTGGCCACTGCAGAGACAGGACACATTCACAAACTGCAAATCAGAGCCAGAATTTCACCTCATGTATGCCTGCCCCTCCCTCTTTAAGTGGCTAAAGGCCAGTCTACCTTGTAAGTGTCATATCTTTACTCTCTTTGTGCATCCTAGACTCTTTTTTTTTTAATGTTTATTTTTGAGAAGGGGGAGGGGCAGAGAGAGAGAGACACACACACACACAGAATCCGAAGCAGGCTCCAGGCTCTGAACTGATAGCTGGACCTTAACGTGCCAGCTGATAGCTCAGAGCCTGATGTGGGACTCGAACTCATGAACTGTGAGATCGTGACCTGAGCCAAAGTCAGATGCCCAACCAACTGAGCCACTGGGGTGCCCCAAGGAGACCCCACTTTTTAAAAAATGTTTATTTATTTTGAGAGAGAGAGTACAAATGGGGAAGGGCAGAGGGAGAGGGAGAGAGAGAATCCCAAGTAGGGATCACTGACAACACGGAGCCCAACGTGGGGCTCAATCCCACAAACATGAGACCATGACCTGAGCTGAAATCAAGAGTCGGATGCTCAACCGAAATCAAGAGTTGGACACTCAACCGACTGAGCCACCCAGGCGCCCCTGGAGACCCCACTCTTAAGTGATGCTCTACGTTGCCTGGATGAAATGTATAGAATCAGAGAAAGCATAAGCCTTTTCCTTTGCTGACCAACTTTACATTCTTTGGAGAGTGGAAGGTGGCATCAGCCTGTGGTCGAAGAGGTGTCATCCAGTTGATTTTCCTGATAGAACACAGCCTCTGAAGCACAGGTCTGTCTGTACTGCCTTTCTCTTTGAGTCTCATCTACCTTTCTGACAGGACCTTAACACTTAAAATAACTTTTTTAATGTTTATTTATTTTGAGAGAGAGAGAGCAAACAGGGGAGGGGCAGAGAGAGAGGGGGAGTGAGAGAATCGCAAGCAGGCTCTGTGCTCAGACTCACGAACTGTGAGATCATGACCTGAGTTGAAATCGACAGTTGGGTCCTTAACCGACTGAGCCTCCCAGGTGCCCCAGGACCTTAACATTCTTAATGCAAATTTAATAGCTCTTCCCCTTATCTTCTTTTATTCCAAAATGCAAAACACTGATTAGAAACACATTTTTTTTCAGAGGAAAGGAAAAGCCAGAAGGCAAATGAACTGCTAGCCGAGAAGACAGAGGCACAGGGATGAGAGCTGCTCTCTAGTTAATGGTGGCTGTCCCTCTCATTTTTGAGCCACTTCTAGGCTGGGCTCAGCGCATTTATCACCTCTTGTTCTTACTGTTTGTTCCCCATGCAATGGTTCGCTCTCCCTACTTTAGGGAAGAGAAGACTTACATCCGTGTGGTTAAGGACCTCGCACTGAGCACAAGTTGGGGAATTTGAACCCAGCTCCTCCTGTCGGTGGTTTTGATGCTGCTTTTGGTTTAAACACACAGTGCTCAAGACCCTTTCTTTAAAGAACTCATACTTAGATCCCCAAAAGTCAGGAGCCAACATTGCAGGAGTCAACCTGGGGGCCAGCTGCTTACTTTTACCCCAGTCATACCCCCACCTAGGGTCCTGTACTGTGGGCCTCACAGGGAACCCCTGAGAACCTGCAGGGCGTTTGCTGATACCATGCTTACTCCTTTGCTCTCATGTACATTGACCAGTTGATGAGGATAATTCCCCTCTGAGGATAAATGCAAAATCTTGGTCTTTTTCCAGAGAGAAAATGGGCAGAGGGTCGACTCAGTCAGTGGAACATGCAGTTCTTGATCTTGGGTTGTGAGTTGGAGCCCCACGTTGGATATAGAGACTAGTTTTAAAAAAATCTTAAAAAAAAAGTTGTTATGATGGTTAAATAAGCATGACAGCAAACCCCCAAAATACCCCAGCTCGGTGCCTTTCAATAAATGTTTATTGCTATTATTAGGAATCCCTACCCTCACTCCAAATTTCCATGAGGAAATATTATCCTAAGTCCTCCCGGCCTCTTTGTGTTCACAGGGCTGCTTTTTCTTCTTGACTGGTTATTTGGGAAGAATAAAGTGGGCCCCTTTTTCTCTGGGAAGGAAACTGCTTTAGGTCTGACCTCAACAGGTAATCTGAGGGTCCAGTTAGCTGTCTTGTTGGTTCTTACCCTGAGCCTTGTTTTCCGTAAAAACTAGTAAAGGGGATATTTTAGGTTTTCATCTTCTGACTCTCTTATTTCTCAATTCATTTAGAACCTGAGCAAGAAAGAGGAATGCTATGTTTTCAGCTTCCTTAATGTTTTATAATGAGAATTTGCTGTCTTTCTTTCCTTTGGCAGAGAGTCATAGAATTTTAGGGTTGAAAGATTTTTTAAACGACAGAAGTTAATTTCACCTTTCCCGCTGACCAGGTGGTCATTCGGGCCTTGCCTGACACTTCCAATAATGAGAAGCTTGCTTTCTCCAGAGGCAGCCCAGGGTGTCTGCCTGCGGATGCTCTAGATTGAGCTGGAATTGACAGAGTTGGACTTTCAGGCCATCCTGCCCTTGGTATGAATGTTCGGATTAGGTTTTCTTTGGGAGACAGTGTGGGCCTGCTTTCTTTTAGGTAGTCGTTTTAGAAAATTCATTTTCCAATAAGTAGTCAGAATTGGCTGAGGGAGAGAGAGAGTGTGTTCTGTGTGCTTTTGGCATCTTATCCTGAGAAGCTTTGTACCACCTCCGTGTGCCGGCTGAACACATTCCAGATTGTGGCTCCTCTTAAGTGATGCAGGAGAATGATCCTCATGGCGCTTTATTAACTTCCTGGCCTCTGTGCTCCAGGGTGGGGCATGTGGATGTGCGACTCCCGTAAGGTCTCCTCCTGAAAACTGAGAATGGTGCGTACTCTGGTGGCAGGAAATAAAACTGCCAGTGAGATTCTACTTCCAATGCCAAAGATTCTACGTGACAGCTTTAGGACATTCACCTCCAACATGCTTGCCAAGT
The DNA here is from genome assembly GCF_028018385.1 of Neofelis nebulosa. Lineage (NCBI taxonomy): Eukaryota > Metazoa > Chordata > Mammalia > Carnivora > Felidae > Neofelis > Neofelis nebulosa. The sequence continues at coordinate 42,114,527 of NC_080785.1, forward strand.
GGAGAAAGACTGACTTGGGCTCTGCTTATTTATGCTGTGTTCTTCACTCTAAGGTGACACACAGTTAGAGCTGGCAAATGTTATGAAACCAAGTTCCTTAATATAACCTTAAAAAGGTAGCTTTATTTAGATGGGATTCACATTCCCTTACATCCACTATTTAAAGTGCTCAATTCAGTGGTTTTTGACATATTCCTAGATTTGTGAAATCATCACCACAATCAATTTTAGAACATTTTCATCGCTGGGAAAAGAAACCTTGCAACCATTAGCGTTCATCTCCCCCCAGCCCCCACCACCTGCCAGCACCTGGAAACCACCAGTGTGCTTTCTGTCTCAGTGGATTTGCCTATTGTGGACATTTCATATAAATGGAACCATAACAGCGGTGGCCTTTGTGTCAGGATTCTTTCACTTAGTGTAATGTTTTCAGGGTTCATTCATGGTGTAGCATGTATCAGCATTTCTTTGTATTGCCTAATAATATTCCGTTGAATGGGTATACCACATTTTGTTCACCAATTGCTGGACATTTGGGTTGTTTCCAGCTTTTGGCTATTATGAATAATGTTTTTGTGAGCATTCATGTACAAGTTTTTGTGCAGATGTGTGTTTTAATCTAGCAGAACTGGTTAGGTTGTATTTTCTAAATAACCTTTCAAAGTTGCTTTTTTTTGGTTTGCTCTTCTTGGGCCCTATATTCCTACTCTCTGGACTTCTACTCACTTCTTTGCTGAATGCTGTCTGTGACTTGTTATAAAGTTAATACATCTGAGACCCAGTTTAAAGTTCTTTGTAGAAATAATTAAAAATCACTCAAGAATTATGAGAATAAAGTGACAAACTGAATCATAAGAATTCTTATTATATGGTATCACTACTAGATTATTTTTGCCTTTGCTCTCTCTTCTTTACTAAGCTTCTAAAATTTGAAGACTTACAAAGATTTTATTTTTCTTTTCCAGAATCGCAATGAAATAAAAAATGGCACTATCCTTCGATTAACCACATCTCCTGTAAGTTGATTTTAGTTTATAGCTTTCTAGTAAATGCTTTGGTCTTCAGTTCTGCTATATGTGATTATGGGATATTAACTTTTATTTATTATTAAAATTTTTTAAAAATGTTTATTTATTTTTGAGAGACAGAGTGTGAGTGGGAAGGAGCAGAGAGAGAGGGAGATATAGAATCTGAAGCAGGCTCCAGGCTCTGAGCTGTCAGCACAGAGCCCAACGTGGGGCTCGAACCCACGAACCATGAGATCACGACCCGAGCTGAAGTCGGACACTTAACCGACTGAGCTACCCAGGTGCCCCTGCGATATTAATTTTTGAGGGTAACTTTAGTGCAAGACAGAAGGTGTCTGGAATGTCCTCACATGCAGATCCTGGATTAGCAGTAATGCCTTTCCTTGTATTTCCCATTTCAGAGGAGGAAACTTTTATTTCAGGTTCAGTGCAAGTAAATTGACTATAAGGTTTGAGTTTGGTGGTCACTTCAACAATTCTCATATTACAGATGGGGTAACTCAGTTGTACTGATTGGTTTTACCCACCTGCCCACACATACACCTAATGCCATCTGAGCGAATTCAGTCAACGGACAAAGCAAACAAAACCAAAGACAGCCTATGATTACCTCCCTTTAAAGTCAGGGTGTGTATGTGTGTAAAAGAGAGAGTGTTTAAGCGTTTTTCTAGTTTTGGTCAGTTATTATGACAACTCATAATAATATAATTTGAGAAATATTTGCCACTAAGGTTGTTTCATTGACAGCTGATTCTAGATGAAACACTTCAAAAGCTAAACAAAGTGCTACAGAATATTTAGACTACTGTAGCTGGCTGTGTTGCTTATCTTCATCTCTCTTACTTGCTTGCAGATTCTTTGGATAGTAGCATTAGCATATTTAAACTGTATTATTTCACAGTGCATTTTATTGCTTTCCTAAAAAATATCGTGCACAAAATACACCAAGTGTTACTATTTTCACTCCGCATATGTCATGAAAACTGTGTCTAACTCTTATTTTCAGTTTCCACCAAAGCCATGTGGTAGGCTAAAAATAAATTTGAAAATTGGGAAAAGCATCTGGCTAAACTTAAATTGTGGGTACTGTAACTACCACACATTCTTCTGGTTGAAAATTACATTAGAGAGGCTTAAAAACTCTTAAACATTGTACCCAACAACATCTTGAACCTAAACACAGTGATAAGCTCCACAGAGTGCATCGTGGGAGTTGGCCAAACTGTCTTCTGGTGCCTTCTTTTCCACTTTCTGGAAATCATATTTCATACTCCTTTTTCAATGGCCACATGATGAGCTGAGACATTTTTGTCTGACTTAGCATTGACCTTACCTCAGTCAGCATGAATTAATGTTAATTTGACCTTTCGAGACCGTGATTTCATTTGGTTTTTGTAGTTTCTGTTTATCCTGTTACAATTACTCATTTTGCTGGCTGGGCAGAAAGAGTCCACCTTGCCTTGTTAGGTCTCAGAATTAGAAAGGCTCAGTTTTCACATCTAAGCCAAAGAAGAATTTCATTCTTTTTTATTGCCATGGGTGCATGAACAAAACTTCCACAACATAAGCTACTCCTTGAAAGAAGGTTAGGTGTTTGTCAGGGTAAAGTTTTTCAGCGTCCCGATAGCTCATGCTTTTCTGGTAGTGACCTTCACATTCCCAGCAAGGTGAATGGTGAGATGTGAAAGCCAGTGCACAAGGTGATATCATAAGATGGAGTCCACCTACAAGAGACTGGTGTCTGTATTCTAAAGACTGGTGGTTTCCAAACCCGAATCATTGGTGGAACTTTAAAAATGCAGTTGTTTGGGCCTTTACTGAGAAGCTGAATTATGATACCTGGAAACAAGGTCCAGGAATCTATATTCATTTTAAACAAGCATTTTATGATTTGGCTGTAGCCACAGGGTCTAGAACTGGGCATTACTCTAAGTGGGATATTTTGGATCTGTAAAAACTTCACTTGCTGTCAGTAGATTGTTTTTTATTATTTTGCGTTTAACTGAAAAATATGGGTCAGCATATGCTAACTCTTTCACTTTTCATGTACGCACAAAAAAATGTTAAAAAATGTAACCGTCTCCATCAAATTTGCCAGGAAGTGTTAGTGCACCAGAAAGAAATCAGCAAATGGTGTCATACCATAAAAATGTTTGATTCTTTCCTCTACCTCAGCTGAACTTCTTCTGTAGCCAGACAAAATGCACACACACCGACATGTGCACACTTACGCGTGCACACACATGCACACACTCTTGCTTTAGGTAATGTGCAACTGCGCTGAATTCCACCTGTGTGACCTTGGGCAAGTTACATAACTTGTCTGCACTTCAGTTTCCTGTGTACAATGAACATGATGAGGACAGCCACCTGTTAGGATTATTGTGTAGATTAAATGAATTCCTTCATGGGGGTATTTAGAATAGTGGCTCATAAAAAGCCCCAGGTAACTTAGATGTTTTTATTACTGGTACTAGAAGTACCACGCACCGTTAGCATTAATACTGACAATGAAATAATTTTTGAGTACTCCTTATTATCATAATCTGTATAATAAATGCAGGCTTCCTGCTTGGAGGAGATTGTACTTTTCGAGGAATTCAAAGTGATCTGCTTGGGGTAAATATATGTCAGTGCTGTCTGTGCACTTGAAAAATTTACAAAAAAGTGTATCTTTGAATGATTTTAAAAGATAAAGTGATTCTTGCTCAGCTCTCCATTCTCCCTCTTAAAAACATGGGATTTAGGGTGCCTGGGTGGCTCAGTCGGTTAAGCGTCCGACTTCAGCTCAGGTCACGATCTCGCAGTCCGTGAGTTCGAGCCCCGCATCGGGCTCTGGGCTGATGGCTCAGAGCCTGGAGCCTGCTTCCGATTCTGTGTCTCCCTCTCTCTCTGCCCCTGCCCCGTTCATGCTCTCTCTGTCTCAAAAATAAATAAAACGTTAAAAAAAAATTAAAAAACAAAAAAACCCCAAAAAACATGGGATTTAGGGTTCGGGTGACTTTTCAGATATCCAGGAAACTGAATGAGTAGAGAGAGTTCTGGTTCTCCCCCACCTTCCTCCTCCTCCTTTTTTAAAATTTCTGATGCAAGTGTCAGTTTTTGGTTATAACTACAATGGGAGACCACTGTGCTTCTCTGACCAAGTGATGGGGGCATGGTTCCATTCCTGCCTCGGCATCTGAAGTGTTGGCATTGGTTTCCTTGCTGGGTCCCCTTCTCTCCTTGGGGCTACTTTCAGGTGACAGGGAAGGGGGAACTGGGCAGGGAGGAAGGGGACCTTGACTGTGGAGCCTGTTGGGGTCTCAGTACCTGTGTGGATTCCCGTCCTTCACTCTGCAATCTTAACCCTGTTACAGTCCACACGGGGCTCCTCTGATAGTTCTAATGAGTTTCCATTCAGAAGATACGTCGCTTCCGGGGACAAATACCTCCTCTTCCCCTTTCTCTGAAATATAACAAGTTTCAAAGGAGAAACAAGTGGCTGAGAAGGAGAATATGAGGATAGTACATTGCTTCACCCATTGCAGTTTTGAGTTAAATAGTAACTGCCACAGATGTTGAGTTATTTCCATTAGGCAAAAATAGAGGCAGAAAAATTTAATATTTTATTTTTCTTACCGTCTGCCCCAACTGAAAAGTAGCTGTGAAAATCTTTACGGAAGAACGAGAAATATAAACTGCAAGTTATTATCCAATATATTTCCATTCCTCCCTGTCCGGCATGTAGTAGCCAAGGGCAGAGGCCTTAAAAAAATGTCTAATTTTAGGCGAAGCTACTGATTTGGTTTCCTAATTATTTTGTTTTATATTTGTGCAGTAATTAGCCAATGCCTGTGAAACACATGTTGAAAAGCAAAATTTATAAGCACTGTTGTGTGTTGTGCTAGAAGATTTTCAGTAACTGGGAAAGATTATTTCTAATGAAATAATGTCTAGTGAAGCTTTTGAACACTCTGTGTAGGCAGTTACTGCTCAGAATATTGACTGAATGCACGAATGTTCTGTATAAATTTGCATAATGGCTTAACTAAGCAAATAGCTTTTTGTCATTTGTAGACAATAATTTTACTTACAAGGTAAACATTTTCCCATTTTTCCCTCCTCACTGCCACTCCTGTTCCCTTTCAGGGGCTTTACTGTTTTTGTGCTCTTACTTTTCCAAGAGACAGAAACGTGGGCTTTGTCAAGAAGGCAACCAATTGCCATCATTAAATTAACAGACATTGCTTGAAGGTGGAGTCATGCAGGTTGGAAAACTGCCCTTGGTATATAGAATGCACATGGTCTTATGCTTCTGGGCCCTGTTGTCTTCCTTTCTCAATGAAACAGTAGTTTTTTGTCTATTGTGGTTTCCTCTGTGAACACTCTTCCATTTATTTTTGTCCTCAATGAGGCTCAAAACGCCCAGCAGCTCCATGAACGAATCCAGTCGTCAAGTATGGATGCCAAGCTGGAAGCCCTGAAGGACTTAGCCAGCCTCTCCCGGGATGTCACATTTGCCCAGGAGTTTATAAATCTGGATGGCATCTCTCTCCTCACGCAGATGGTCGAAAGCGGCACCGAGTAAGCATCTTTTATCCAGACTTCTAGTCTGTCCTCTTCTTTCCCGCATTCTGGGGATTTGTTACTTTCCTTGTACTTGTAATTTCTAGTTTTAAAGACCAGAAATTGACCAAAAAAAACAAAATCTATGTTTCAAAGTCTTAAACTAGGTCAAAATAGCATCCCTGAATAATCTTTTAAAACATTGTCATTTCAACGATGAAATGCTTAATTATTTAAAATTATAAATACTATAAATATTTATCAAATACTTACTGCATATAAAGAGTGGAAGTTGGGAGAATTTAAAAAGTTGTGAGCCGGGGCGCCTGGGTGGCGCAGTCGGTTAAGCGTCCGACTTCAGCCAGGTCACGATCTCGCGGTCCGTGAGTTCGAGCCCCGCGTCAGGCTCTGGGCTGATGGCTCGGAGCCTGGAGCCTGTTTCCGATTCTGTGTCTTCCTCTCTCTCTGCCCCTCCCCCGTTCATGCTCTGTCTCTCTCTGCCCCTCCCCCGTTCATGCTCTGTCTCTCTCTGTCCCAAAAATAAATAAAAAATGTTGAAAAAAAAAAATTTAAAAAGTTGTGAGCCAAGCCATTAAAAAATCTATGGAGGCAGACCTCAACTGAGATATAATTCCTTGTGAGGGCTGGGACCAGTTACAGCTGACAGAGGGGGTCAGTGAATGGGCCTTTAGGGAGTTTGAGTTCCATCATGATCAGGAAAGGGATGGACATTTCTCCTTGGGGAGCTCACCTTCTCAGGGAAGGCTTTAATTCTGTGGTGTGATTGGGGGTAAGGAGCCTCCTTACCTGGGGGTAAGGAGCCGGGTGGGAGCTAGCTCTTACATGTGTGGACAGATGACTCCCCTCACCACCAAACGCCAGGGTAGGGTCCATAGGTAGCTAGCTACTCATTCCTATATGGTCAGGTGCTGCTGGCATAGACTATTAGAGCATGTAAGTTACAGCCTGTGAAAATGCCAAAACAGTTAATTATGTATGCTAAATTAATGATATGCAGAGTTGGGATAGATATTTATTAGGAAAGAATACATGTCACTGGGAATTGGGGTTTAAGCCTGGGTCATGTAGATCTCTCTTCAGTACATGGTGATTCAAAGAATGAATGGATGACTGTGCATATTGGAGACCTATCTTGGCTCTCTCTTCCAGTCCCTTTCCCCTCCCTTTCCCTTCCTTCCTTCCTTCCTTCCTTCCTTCCTTCCTTCCTTCCTTCCTTCCTTCCTTCCTTCCTTCCTTCTCCTCCTACATGTGGCATTATTTAGTCTCTGCAACTGGCACTAGTGAAAGATTCTTTTTAGATGGCAAACAGGCTTGGATGATCTGAAAAAGGGTTGATTGTAGACAGTTATCATTTTATTTATTTATTTTTTTATCATTTTATTTTTTTAATGAGGACTAAAGCTCTGCTCATTAAAATATGGGGGAACATCAACTTGCAGCAGGGTGGGGAAACTCAAATTCTGGGTGTTACCAGCATCCCAGCAGGCCTACTATAAATTGGAGCTGGAGTTTGAAACAGCTCAAGGGAAGTTGAATAAGTTTATGGATCCAGAAGACTTGACCAAGGAAAAGGAGAAAGGGTTTTTGTCTGTGTTGGAAGCTCCAGGCTGAGGTCTAGTGTGGAGTGTGTCAGATCCCTCATTACTTGGGGCTAATGAGCAGCAGAGTGTGAGCTGGGATTATGAACACCTTCACTGGTGACTGTGGACGACTTCACATGGCTGCCACTCCTGCTTCATGCCCATCACTGCTTCTGGTGGGACAGTGAGCCCTGGGGGGTTGAACCTCAGCCACATTTATGGCATGTTAAGTGAAAACGTAAAAGTGGCCCCACATTTACTACCTAAGTCCCAGACGTGGATGTATCACAAGCGATGTACTAGAGCCAGTTGTAATGTAACCTGCTAATATTGGGCGGTTCTACCACAGACCTAGGTCTCTAGGGGCTTAAGCTCTTGAATATTCAGAATGCTATTGTGTTAATGCCTCCAGATTTTGCAGAATTGTGATCATAATTACAATTACAATGTGAAATACACTGAAAGCAGGGGTCCATGTGATTTGCACCCTGAATAGAGGGTTGAGGCAGAGCTCTGAGACCCCCAAGGGCGGCAGTTATAGATTTTGACAATGAGGAAAAATGCATGCTGGGAGCGCCAGTATTTTAGTTTCTCATTATATTTGTTTGCTAGTGCTTCCATAACAAAATTATCACAGACTGGGTAGCTTAAACGACAGAAATTTATTGTCTCTTAGTTAGGGGGGCTGGAAGTCTGAAATCAAGGTGTTGGCAGCGTTGGTTTCCACTGAGGTCTCCTCAATTTGCAGATGGCTACCTTCCTGCTGTGCCCTCATGTGATCTTTCTTCTGTGTGCGCTCATTTCTAGGATCTCTCTGTATGTCCAAATTTCCTTTGCTTATAAAGACACCAGTCAGATTGGATTGGGACACACCCTCATGGCCTCATTTTAACTTAATCACCTCTTTAAAGGTTTTGTCTCTAAATACTGTCCCATTTTGAGGTGCTGGGGGTCAGGGAATCAACATATGAATTCTGAGGGGACACAATTTAGCCCATAAAACTCATTAAGGGGACACTGCCCTTTCTGCTTGAAAAGGAAAAGAGTAAAAACTGATGCTATGTATTTGTCTTGTCTAAATTATTACTTATTGTCTGTATCATTGCCTTACTCTGTAACCCATCTTGACCTCTAGGGGGGCCCAAAAGAACCACACTAATCCTCAGAATGAGGATTGAGGATGGCACGTCTGAATTGTATCTCCATGTTGCACACGTATAACCTGAGAGAATGTTGACACTGAATGTACTTTATGTGAACTACAGTAATTGAATTCCTGCTTTAAAAAAGCGTATTAAAGTAATTAGCATTTTAATTATTTATAATCCAGAAGCCATGTTGATTTGTTCCATGCAGCCAGGTTTCAGACACACAAATGATTCAAGGCCAGATCTTGGGTGAGTTCTCATTTGCATTGATCTCTTACACTGTCCCATCACACTATGTTATGGGAAGGAATGATATCTCTCTGGATCATCTTCAGTGTCCTCCTCACCATCTTATATGAGTTCAAAGCCCTGCTACTTCGGGGGATGGAGGGAGGAGGCACCCTGCTTCCTTCTGCTGGGTCCTGCGACTCATCTTAGAGCTGCTCATTTGTTGCACAGCTATTTTTCAGGTCTTCTGCTCAGATTAAAAACAAAAGAGAAAGACCTTTTTCTTGTAAGGAAACCTGGCTTCTCAATTAAACTTCTAGCAAGACATTCATTAATTAACAGGAAACTTTTGGAATAGAAACTGTACAAATTAAATGGATCCTGCAATTTGGAAGGCATTTGGTCATGACTTCTGGGCAGATTTCCAGCTGGGCAAGGCAGAGGTTTTGTGAAGCAGGACCTGTGGAAATTTTTAGGAAACATTGAAGAAGTGCAGCTGGAATTTTTCTCTTTACTTTGAGCTATAATGAGATTCAAAGATTACTCACCTGGTTGTCGTTACTCAAGGCTGAGCTTTTAAAGGTCTCCCTCATTGGTGCCAGGAGGGGCCATCGGGCAAAATTAGCAACAAAGGAGCAATGGAGAATGTCACTTTGGCAGAATGCAGTGATTAATACCTGAATTGAATTTTTCCATCCTTGTGGGATTTTGAAATTCTATTCCCAGTTTAAGCTTGAGACATAGGTGTGGAAGCAAATGAAGTTGTGAGGAAACTTCTCAGTGTTAGCTCAATCTGAGCAAGGAAATGGTTTCAGGGAAGGAAATTTCAGGAATGGACAGTGTTTACTAAAAAATGGGTATTAAAGATTTTTCAAGGGATTAATATCTGAAACATATAAAGAACTCATACAACTCAATAAAACAACCCAGTTGAAAAATGGTCAGAAGATCTGAATAGACATTTTTCCAGAGTATACATACAGACGGCCAACAGGTACATAAAAGATGCTTAACATAACTCATCATCAGGGGAATGCAAATCAAAAACACAGTGAGATGTTAACTTACACCTGCCAGAATGTTATCAAAAAGGCAAGAAATAACAAATGCTGGAGAACATGTGGAGAAAAGTGAACCCTTGTGAATGGTTGGTGGGAATGTAAATTGGTACAGCCACTCTGGAAAACAGCATGGAGGTTCCGCAAAACATTAAAAACAAAACTACCGTATGATCCAGTAATTCAACTACTAGGTATCCATCTGAAGAAAGTGAAAACGTTAATTTGAAAAGATACACACATTCCTATGTTTATTGCAACATTATTCACAATTGCCCAAATATGGAAGCAGCCTAAGTATCCACTGATCACTGATGGAAGAATGGACAAAGAAGATAGGAGATGTATGGAGTACTACTCAGCCATTTGTGACAACATGATGGGCCTGAAGAGTATTATACTAAGTGAAATAAGTCTGACAGAGAAAGACAGATACTACGTGATTTCACTTCCACATGGAATCTAAAAAACAAAACAAAACCCAGACTTAGAGTTATAGAGAATGGATTGGTGGTTGCTAGAGAGGAGATGGTTTGGAGGGTAGGCAAAGTTGGTGAAGGAGATCAAGTACCAACTTTCAAGTATAAAACAAATGAGTCACAATGATGTAATGTACAGCATGGGGGAACATAGTAATATTGTATTTGCTTTGTATGGTGACAGATGGTAACTGGACTTACTGTGGTAATCATTTTACAGTGTATACAAATGTGGAATCACTATGTTGTACACCTGAAACTAACATAATATTGCATGCCAATGACGTCTCAATAAAAAAAGTTCAGATGATATATTTTATTTTATTTGAAAGAAAAAATCATACCTGCAACTCAAAATCCCATGTAGCGAATAACACTGCTTTTCTTTGGCTTTCAATAAAACACCGTGTTCTTTGTCTATGCCTCTGTGCACACAGACAGTGGGACAGTTTGTCCTGTGTCTTTCCAGTGTTAAACAGTCAGAAGAACAGGGGAACATTTCCAAGAATGAAAGGGCAGGATTCTTATAGTTTCCTTCCCACTTGGCAATGTGACAGGAAAATTACGCTGCTGGAATATGAGTAAGCTGTAACACCACCCTGGGCAGAAAAGTCAAGAGACTGAAAAAGTTAAATTTATGTATTTACAAAGACCTCAAGACAGTTTTTTGAATTAGCATTCTCTCCTTAGTTAAAAAAAAAAGTGTGTGTGTGTATATGTATGTGTGTGTGTATATATATATATATATTTAAAAAAATAAATATAAGTAAGCAGAAGGAGGAAAATAAGAATCATTTGTAACCTGCCTTTTGAGAGACCTTTTTAACATTGTGGTATATACCCTTTTTGTATTTTCTTTTAGATACACACATGCACAGGCTTTATTACAAAAGTAGAATATATAATTACTTTATTACAAAAGTAGAATAATTATAATGCTCATACCTTTGTAGCCTGCTTTTTGTACCTAACAACATTGCCATGTCATTAATATGATTTCCTTTATCATTTTTGTCATTTGTATATTGTTTCACTTAAACTTTAAGTACAGTTGATAATGCAACTTAATAATTTGAAGGATGTGCACAGTGTTGTCAACCATCCCACAATTGTTGGACATTTGTATTGTTTTCAGGGTTTTTTCATGATTGTGAACATTCTCTAATCAGCTATTCTTCTAGTAAAATCTTTGTGAGTATTTAAATTACTTTGTTGGAGTATAATTCCTGATTTGGAGGATATACACATTTTAAAGCTGTTTTAAAGTGAGAACAGCCCGAAGCCCACTGAAACGTCCTCATTTATACTTTACCACTCATGTAGAAACATGTCCATTTCTAACACCCTGGCCAAAACTGGGCTGGGGTTCCCTTAGGGATTCTAGCTTTCCTAAGAAAAATAGTAGTGAGATAGCAGAGGGGTTCTCACTAATCTGGGGAATTTATAAGCGCTTTTTGTTTTTTTGGTTCAAGTCATTTCTCCAAAATTTGGCGGGATTAGGAACAGTGGAAAGAGTCCCATAGTTATTTTAGAGATATGTAAAACTCTTAGGTAATTGTCATAAAAATAAACAATGTGAATTGTATAATTATTAGCCCCCTTCCCAATCTGTCATACATATGACACAGATGTATGTATAGCTCTGTGTGTTTTCACTTATAAGAGATTTGTTGTCATCATTCATTAACAGACAGACGGTTTCATATGAAACTTTCATTAGTCACACCATTTTCTCCTGGCCAGAGTAAGAGCTGTAGCCATTCCTTAGGAGATGTGAAAATTGATGTATGACTTGAATTAAGCACCTGAATGATGTCTTGGCTCTGATATTGCCTACCACCCACAGTTGACAATGGATTTACAGATTTTATTCATTTGGCAAAGTGTGTATTATTTGAGTGCTGAATATTTATGACACCAGGTTAGGCAAATGGGAAGAGGTATTCTGGGGGCGAGGGGGTGGGGACTATGTGTGACCTTTTTTAGATGTTTTGTCTTCACACAAAACATGACTTTGTTTTTTGAAAGTAACTTTGTTAACCTCCATGGACATAGATTATCAGCTCTAACATATACTCTTGTTTCTAAGAATTCGATGTCCCTTATAAACCTTGGCTGTTCTGGGAGGTCCAAGCCAGGCCAGATTATCAGTGACTCAGTGACTGGAAGCTAAGCACAGGTCGCAGAGTGCATGCCCTGCACTTCACCTTAGACATGTGGCCCAGGGAGGAGCAAGCAGCTCCCAGGACCACAGAGAAAATGCTCTGTGTGCTCTGTAGGCCCCAGCTGTGAAGGCTGCCCAGTCTCCCCACATCCTTCTGCCTGATTTCTTGGAGCCTGCACTCAGCAGAGCTCAGGGAGTTCCAACTGGAACAGTCCTCCTGGGGCCCCGCTAGAGATTTACATCACAATCAGAGGGGTCAATCATCTTGTGCTTTGTCAGCCATTGTGTGGCAGAAAGTTCCTTAAACTGGATCTTCCCCCTTCCAACTGCTCTAAGTTTGTCTCTGGGTCTTTGTCCAATTGTGCAGTCATAGACCAGCAGACTCTAAGTCAGGGGTGGGTGATGGTCTGGTGAGGCCAAAGAAAAGATCTGGAGAGAGTGATCGAGGTGCACAGGTTTATTGGGGGAACTTACAAATAAGGAGATCAGAAGCAGTCAACTGGAGAAAGAGTATGCTGCTGGGATCTGCGTGCCGCAAGCTTTGATAGCGCAGCGATGTAGCTCAACAGCTCTCTGCAACCTTTCCCTCCTTGCGCAGCCAGTGTTTCAAGGGGATCAAGGCCTGCCCATCTGGACACTCTCCGTTACAAAGAAGACACTCTGGGTTGGGCACCCCCAGGAGCCCCTGACCTTAAAGACTGAACAACACATTCTTCCACACGTTCTGTTTGATGGGAATATAGAAGGAGGTGGGACTCTACATTCTCCAGAGAGTGACTAACAGGGACATTCAGGTGTACTTGCACAAACTAGCTATCCAGCATCCCTCTGGAAATGGAAATGAGAAGGGGTCACGCAGCCTGTTTTAAAGAAGAGATTATCTTCTTCTAGGAAACAGAATGCCATACCTTGAGCTCAGGTGAGAGGCCTCTGGCCACTCTGAAACAGCAGACTTTCTAGAACCATTTCTTTCTGGTCATGTTTCTTCCTTTCCTTCCTTCCTTCCTTTCCTTCTTTCCTTCTTTAATTTTTTTGGAGTGAGAGAGTGCATGTAAGCTGGGGAGGGGCAGAGGGAGAGAGAATCTTAAGTGAGCTCCACACCCAGTGTGGAGCCCAACGTGGGGCTCAATGCAGGGCTCAGTCTCACGACTGAGATTATGACCGGAACCAAAATCAAGAGTTAAATGCTTAACTGACTGAATGACCCAGGTGCCCCTTGGGCATGTTTATTTTAAAAATGACTATATTGAGAAAGAGAGAAAGAAAGAGAGGAGAGAACCTCAGCCAGAGACATCGACAACGAAAAGTTAGCCTTCTCTTTATGCTTAATCTGAATCAAAAGTGAGGAGGCTGAGAAGAAACACTGGTCAGGGAGAACCGTCCACGGCCAGAGTCTGCTATAGCAGGGGGAACACATATAAAAACCTAGAGGTTGGGGCGCCTGGGTGGCGCAGTCGGTTAAGCGTCCGACTTCAGCCAGGTCACGATCTCGCGGTCCGTGAGTTCGAGCCCCGCGTCAGGCTCTGGGCTGATGGCTCGGAGCCTGGAGCCTGTTTCTGATTCTGTGTCTCCCTCTCTCTCTGCCCCTCCCCCGTTCATGCTCTGTCTCTCTCTGTCCCAAAAATAAATAAAAAATGTTGAAAAAAAAAAATTAAAAAAAAAAAATAAATAAAAACCTAGAGGTGTTCAGGCACTAGGCCAGAAAGCTATCTTGAAAAGTTGTACTGGTAGGTTTATGTATTATACACACACACACACACACACACACACACACACACACGTACACAGATACACACCCCACATACACGTTTATTTTGAACCAGTGCTGTTAAAAAATAAACTGAGGCATATGAACATTTTTAAGAATTTATTTGACCAAAAATCAATTGGAAGCTGTCAGTGCCAAACTGGAAGTGGTTAGGTTTCTGCTGCACCTGTGGCAGGGGAAAGACTTTTATAGAGAAGAGGTGGAAGGAAAGCACCTATTTGACTGGCTGCAGCTTAAAGCCTCATTGGGTGTTCCTGATTGGTTGTTCTTAGATACCGGTTTTTTGTTTTTTTCTTTTTATTTGTGTGTGTGTGTGTGTGTGTGAGATCCTGCAGCATTTACAGGCTTAGATTTTGGTGTGCTTCTAGAGGCTTCTGGCCTTATGGCCACCTCAGTTAATGGCCTCCTTGTTTAGTTAACTGAAGGGTCCCCTACTAAATGGAAGAGTTGCAAGATCAAGTTTGAACATTTGTGTCTGTTGTGTCCTTTAATACAGATATCTAACTCCAGGTAGCGCCTTGCACCAACTTTCCTCTTGTTTCCTAATCTTTTTCCTTATGGAATAATCCCTTTTTAAAAAATTTTTTAAATGTTTATTTATTTTTAAATGTTTATTTAAATATTTATTTTTGAGAAAATAAATAAATGTTTATTTATTTTAAATGTTTATTTATTTTTGAGTTTTTTAAAAATGTTTATTTATTTTTAAATATTTATTTTTGAGAGAGAGAGACAGAGTGTGAGTGGGGGAGGGGCAGAGAGAGCTGGGAAGACACAGAATCCGAAGCAGGCTTCTGGCTCTGAGCTGTCAGCACAGAGCCTGATGCATGGCTTGAACCCACGAACCATTAGATCATGACCTGAGCCAAATTCAGATGCTTAACCAACTGAGCTACCCAGGCGCCCACCTCCCCCACCCACCATGAACTATTCTTCAGTGGTTCCCTTTCTCTCATGATTTTGGCACTTTTTGAGATTATATATCAGCCACTTTTAGAATATCCTTCAGTTTGGGTTTGTTAAAAGGTAATTCATTAAAGGTGCTTTTAAGAAAAAGATAAAAGCATGGCTCTCATACAGATATAAAAATGAACATATGTTAAGACATTTTACTCATGTGACATGAGGGAATGAGGCAGATGCTCTAACAGTTTCAAAGGTAAAGTCAAAAGGGCACCGATTTATATGGAGCAAAGGGTTGATGAAATGAATTGCAAATGGAGACAACCTGGATTTCCACCTGCAAGGAGGAAGTCCATTAGAGCACTACATGACAGGACAAAGTATATATATTCATCAGTTACCTACAATTTAGAGACAACAGGGCTGGAATCTGCTAATTCAGAAGAGTTTGCAACAGACACTGTACAGTTTTCCATTGGAACAATTTTTTTTTCTACATGTTTATCCTGTATTATTTTCCTGTTGTAAACCCATATGATACGTCTTTGTCTGGAATATTAGAGATGTTTGTGTGTGGTTTTGTTTTTTTTCATTGCAATCTATTGATGGCACATGATGTCTTTTTGTCTTGTTACTCGTGTTCACTTTGACTTAAGGCCCTTATAATAGTGCCTTCCAGATGTCTCTACTGTAACAGTTTTTTGTTTGTTTTTTGTCTTTGTTTTTTTTTCTTTTGGGTAGTTATACCACAGAAAATGGGAAACAGTGTAAATCAGGTTGGTATGTTTTCCCCCAGAGATCTGGTTCTGCGACAATACCAGCACACCAGTCTTTCAAACAACACGGACTCATTCAGTCCTGTTTAATTCAGGAAGCTATAATCTGTCACTATTATTATTTATTTTGGTGCTTGGTTTGTCCCAGATTTGGCTGTCCTTCTGACCTGTCCTGTCCTTCCCATTATTTTTTGAGCATTCATTACTTTCTGGTGCAGTGACGTGTTCTAGGGTTATCTAGATCTTTCCTTGTCTCAGTCCCATCAGGAGTCTTTTTTTTTTTTTAATTTTTTTAACGTTTATTCATTTTTTGATATAGAGAGACAGAGTGTGAGCAGGGGAGGGGCAGAGAGAGAGGAAGACGCAGAATCTGAAGCAGGCTCTA
This sequence comes from Neofelis nebulosa, assembly GCF_028018385.1. Classification (NCBI taxonomy): domain Eukaryota; kingdom Metazoa; phylum Chordata; class Mammalia; order Carnivora; family Felidae; genus Neofelis; species Neofelis nebulosa. The sequence goes on from NC_080785.1 coordinate 42,130,613, forward strand.
GGCTCTGAACTGACAGCATGGAGCCCGATGCGGGGCTACAACTCACGGACTGTGAGATCATGACCTGAGCTGAAGTCGGATGCTCAACCGACTGAGCCACCCAGGCGCCCCAAGGAGTCATTTTTACAAGGAGCTCAGTTCCTTTTAGTGGACAGTAGTGTCCTAGGTCTGCCCGCCTGTGACCACCTACTACTTTCACTCTTCCCCGTGGCTTTTTGAAGGAGGAGGGTGGGAAGGAAGCTAATTTTTTTTAAAGACAGATAAAGGAAAGGGATGGGAGGAAGAAGAAGAAGATGGCTGTATACATTTTTACCCCCACCCCTGACCCCCAGTTTTACCAGAGACTAGATCTGATCTCCTTGTGGTCAGTTAGGTTTCTCAAGTGGTTACATTTTATGTGGATGAAAATGAAACTTAACTTCATCTGAAGAGCCAAATCATTCATCAACCACTTACTAAGTATCTGCTCTGCATGTGCCTGACATTATAGTAGTGAGTCACAGTGTCAAGCCCCTGCCTTCAGAAAGCTGGAAAGACAGTGAGGTGCCCTACCAAAGTCATACAGCTGGTGTTTCTCAGTGAGTGCAGATGTGAGTCCCACCTTCAGTCTGGTCATGTGGGGGAAATCGGAGGTCAGGGAGGCTTCCCAGAGGAGCCGAGAATCTGGTGAATTTGGAGTAGAACTTAGCTAGTTGGACACGTTGGTTAGAGGGAAAGGGTATTCCAAACAGGGAAGAACATACCTAGAGCCAGAGATATTTGGCAGACTGGAGGGATGGGAAGTGGTTTGACAGGACGAACATCACTTGTTTCCTTATCTTCTTGACCCCAGGTTTTTAAGAAGCATGATTGTCCTTTCTTGCAGACAAGATTTGTCTATTGCACACTTTTTTGCAGGCTGCCATCACAGAGTTCCATCTGTTGTCCAAAACTATTGGAGTCTATTATGATGTCTTTTTTTTCAAAGAAGCAATCTTTTCTCAAGAAAAGGGAAAATAGAATTAGTGGGCATTTTCCCAAAGAAAGATAATTATTTCTTCATTGTTCGGCATATGCTTAAGAACTGGTCTAGTTTTGGGCTCTACTTTTTTTCATCAAATGTTTACCCATTTTGATCCAAATGGAATGTTCTTATTGCCTTTATTCAAGTAAATGCAATAGGTTGGTTGCAGTAGTTTAATCTCTGCCTTTTGGTTGTTTCTTATCATTAGAGAATACCAATTTGGTACTTTGAATAATGTTTTGAAATAAATAAAGTCTTGTGCATCATGGCAGTTAAATCTTCCCTATGTCTAATCCTGAGCTCTCTTCAAGATATATTCTTTGTGTAAAAATTATTGCTTTCAAACATACTCCTCACATGGTTGTTTTCAAATTTTGCAGACGATACCAGAAATTGCAGAAGATCATGAAGCCTTGGTAAGAATTTATGATCAATTAATACAGATGATGTAACACTTCCTTCTTCTTTGCATAATTAAACCCTGTCCTCTGACTGATTGTATAACTATGCATCTAAATATTTTAAGTGAGTGATTTTTTATTCTTTGTTTCATGTTCTTATTAACAGGTTTTTCAAAAATTTATTTCCCACTTTTTTGCTTTGTGGTAGAAAGGATATTTTATGTTTGTGGCCACAAAATGATTACATCAGAATTGCTATCCTTCTCCTAGAGCAAGGCTAGGCATAATTTTATGTACTACTTTAAACAAAAACTTCCTTTTTTGTGGCCTATGCGATGTTCAAAGTCAAAAGTCTTTGATTTTCTTCAATGACTTACTATGAAAAAGATACACATTAAAAAACATTCAGGATTGAAGTATGGAATGAAAATTATTTACTTTGAGTCTCAGAAAGTAGTCATCTGTCAAGTGAATTGCATGTTAATTCTGTATGGAGATCTCAGAACTTCTTTCTTAGAGTTCCCCCCCCCCCCCCCCCGTCACTGCCTTTCTTATCCATTAAACAGGGTGAATCCAAATGGGGCCTAGCAAACTCTCTACAGTAGGCAGAACAAATTTCCACTTCACCAAGTTGTTAAGCAGATAATTTCATTTTGAGAAGCAAGACTGAACAGTATCTGAAAATGTGCACCTTATTTTTTAAGCCCTCGGAGAAAATTCTGACCACTTCAGTGTTCAATACTGGTCTCGAGTCATTCATCTTCCCCTACCCTTCCCACATAGAAAAAAGCGTATATTGTCTTCAGTTATTAAATTCTAATGAAGCAAAAGGTACTACTGAGATTTGAGGGTAAATTTTTTTAAACGTTATTTTGAGATATATGTTTGCGATAGTGGAAACACTTAATGGTAATGGAAGCAGAAGCCATCTTTCATGAGAGTTTGTTCTGGGCACTGTCTCAATGTTTACATTCATTACTTTTACGCACTCATATCTGACACATAAGATCAGTATAATGAGAATTATTGCCTTGATGCAGAGGTTAAAATCAGGTAATGGAGCTGGGATCAAACCAAGTTTTTCTTTAACAACCTCATGCAACTTGCTAATGTAGAGGAAGTTGGGGGCTCTGAAGCCAAAATAATTTCTTAAAGTTTATTTGCTAATAGTTTTAATCACTTGGTATGTAGGGATGCTGGAAGTGGAATTACACATTAACCATGATTTTCATTTATCAAATGTAGACAAAATCAGTGCTCAGGGCCCTCGTTCTGGTAATGGTGGAATGTCTTAATTAGACTTAATACAGATAAAAATGGTTAAATCTGGACAAAGTAGTGTGAACAAAAACACCTAAAAGCAACTACTTGAAGGAACTGGATAACCCCCCAAAGTAGACAGAAAGAGGGTGGTCAGTTCTTGAAAGAACATAATGGGTCTCAGATGAGATTTGTGTGTTTGTAGCTTTTGCCTGAGGGTACCCGCTCATCCAGTTAGCACGGGGCAGCAGGCAGCCTTAGTCTTGGTAAGTTACTGAGAGGATATAGTTTGGGGGCTGGCAGAGCAGCTAGATTATTAGGGGCAATCTGTGAAAGAAGAGAAGCTCAGAGGGTAGGAGACCTCATTTCTACAAGTTCATATAGATCCACCTATAAAATCTGCCCAAATCAGAAGCATGAATGTACATGTGTGAGTGTGTATGTGTGTGAGAACCCCAAAGGACCTGGTAAAAACATCTACTGGGAGTGGAGAGAATTGAGAAGAGATTTAAACTGCTGCTGTTTGCAGAATTTGGAGTTTGATTCTAGCTAGGTTAATTTCTGCTCTAACAAAACAGTCTCAGAAAAACAGAACTGGATTTTGAGACTTGACAATCTTTTATTCCCAGTGTTCAGAATATAACAAAAATTACTAGGGGCGCCTGGGTGGCTCAGTTGGTTAAGCATCTGACTTTGGCTCAGGTCATGATCTTGTGGTTTGTGAGTTCGAGCTCCACATCAGGCTCTATGCTGATAGCTCGGAGCCTGAAGCCTGCTTCAGATTCTGTGTCTCCCTCTCTCTCTGCCCCTCCCCCACTTGTGCTCTGTTTCTCTCTGTCTCTCAAAAATGAATAAATGTAAAAAAATAAAATAAAAAAATTACTAGATAAATGAAGAACAAGAAAAGATGACCTATTCTTTTAAAATTTTTTTTTTTCAACGTTTTTTATTTATTTTTGGGACAGAGAGAGACAGAGCATGAGCGGGGGAGGGTCAGAGAGAGAGGGAGACACAGAATCAGAAACAGGCTCCGAGCCATCAGCCCAGAGCCCGACGCGGGGCTCGAACTCACAGACCGCAAGATCGTGACCTGGCTGAAGTCGGACGCTTAACCGACTGCGCCACCCAGGTGCCCCTAAGATGACCTATTCTTAAGAACAAAATAAAGCAGATAGTAGAAACTGACCCTGAGATGACCCAGGTGTTGGAATTAGCTAATGGAGACTTTTTAAAATGTTATTTATTTTTGACAGAGAGAGAGAGAGAGAGAGAGAGAGAGAGAGGGAGGGAGGGAGGGGCAAAGAGAGAGCGAGACATAGATTATAAAGCAGGCTCCAGGCTCTGAGCTGTCAGCACAGAGCCCGAAGCGAGGCTTGAACTCATGAACCATGAGATCATGACCTGAACCAAAGTGGGAGGCTTACCTGATTGAGCCACCCAAGTGCTCTGCTAATGGAGATTTTTAAAGCAATGCTTATAAACATATTAGAAGATGAAAGTATTAGTATAATGAGTGCACAGATGAGGAGTCTTAGCAGAGAAATGGAAACCATAAAAAATAACCAAGTGGAAATTATAGAACTGAAAAGTATAACACTTAAAATGAAAAATTCACTCTATGGGAGTTGAAGATGGAAGAAGAGACAATAACCTTGAAGATGAATCGTTACAAATCATCCAATCCAAAGAATAGGTAAAATAAATAGTAATTGACCTGTGAAATAGAAATAATTGGTCTAAAATACATCTAATTGTGGTATCAGAAAGAGAGGAAAGAGAGAATGAGACCAGAAAAATATTTGAGGAAATAATGACAGTTTCAAAATTTGTTGAAATATATATTTATAAAGCTAGGAAGCTCAGTGATCCTAACTGGAATAAATAGAAAACTATACCTGGAAACATCATAGTCAAACTTCTAAAATTTAAAGATAAAAAGGATACCTTGAAGGCAGCCAGAGAAAAACAACTTACTACATTAAGAGAGTAAGAATAAGAATGAGAGCTGATTTCTCATTAGAAATAGTGGAGGCCAGAGAGCAATATTTTAGAAGTGTAAAAAAAACAAAAAACAAAAAAAAAACCCCACACAAACCAAACCAAAAACAAAGAAAACCCCACAAAAAACAAAAAACTTGTCAAACCAGAATTCTTATCTAGTAAAACTATCTTCTGAAAATGAAAGTGAAATAGAAACACTTTTAGATAAAGGAAAATTAAGATAGCTCATCATCAGCAGGCATACACTACAGGAAATATGGAGGAAGTTCTCCAGCCTGAAAGGACATGCATTAGATAGAAATTGGGCTCTACAGGAAGGAGTGAGCAACACTGGAAATTATAGATATGTGGGTAACTAGAAAAGACAAAATACAGTTTTGTCTTTAAAATTTCTCATATTTATTTACATTTGTAAAAATGCTTATTTATTTTTGAGAGAGAGAGAGAGAGAGAAGCAGAGAGAAAAAGACACAGGATCTGAAGCAGGCTTCAGGCTCCGAGCTGTCAGCACAGAGCCCGACACGGGGCTGGAAGTCAGGAACTGTGAGATCGTGACCTGAGACAAAGTCTGATGCTTAATCGACTGAGCCACCCAGGTGGCCCTCATATTTCTTTAAAAGGCATATGGCCATACAAAGCTAAAAGAAGTATAACTCAAAATCCAATAGAGGAATTAAAAGGGACTATAAAAAATATTTGCAGGAAAGAAGGTAAGGAAAGAGAAACAGAACAAAACACAGCTAAGACAAACAGAAAACAGATGATAAATTGATTGGCCTAAACCTAATCATATCAATAATTAAATTAAATTTAAATGGACTAATCACTGCAATTGAAATATTTCAGATCATATTTGAAAAAGCATGACCCAGCTATGTGCCATTTATAAGAAATGTATTATAAATACAAAGGTGCATGTAGTTCAAAACTTGAAAATACATACATGTAAATGTGAATAATAATAAATTTTTTTTTACATTTATTTATTTTTGAGAGACATTGGGACAGAGCGCGAGTGGGGGAGGGGCAGAGAGAGAAGGAGACACAGAATCTGAGGCAGGCTCCAGGCTCTGAGCAAGCAATCAGCACAGAGCCCGACACGGGGCTTGAACCCACAAACTGTGAGATCATGACCTGAGTCGAACGCTTAGCTGATTGAGTCACCCAGGTGCCCCAAATGTGAATAATAATAAAACTTAGTTGTTTTATCAATAGCAGACAAAATAACAATTCAAGACAATATTTTGTCAGAGATAAAAATAATTCATAATAAAACATGGTTGCGTTATTAGGAATACATACAAGTGTTAAATGTTTATGTACCTAATATAAGATTTCAAAATACATGAAGCAAAAAGTGACAGCTAAAGGGAAAAATAGACAAATCCGTGGGGCACCTGGGTGGTGCCCCAGCTAAGTCGGTTGAGCATCCAACTTCAGCTCAGGTCATGATCTCACAGTCCATGAGTTCGAGCCTCGTGTTGGGCTCTGTGCTGACAGCTCAGAGCCTGGGGCCTGCTTCAGATTCTGTGTCTCCCTCTCTCTCTGCCCCTCCCCCACTGGTGCTCTGTCTTTCTTTGTCTCTCAAAAATTTAAAAAAAAAAAAAAAGACAAATCCTTAACAATAGCTGGAGATTTTAACACTGTCTTCTCATTGATAGGAAAACTGGCAAAATCAGTAAGGGTAGACAAGATTCGACCAACGTTGTAAAATATCTTGGGTCACCATTTATATAGAGAGCATCACGTTCAACAATAGCAGAATACATATTCTTTTCAGTGTATGTGTAATGTTCACCAAACAGACCATATACTATGCTGTAAAAAGTCTCAAGAATTTTCAAATGATTGAAATTATACAGATTACATTCTTTGACCACAAGGAAATTGTATTTTAAATCAGGAACAATAAATTTGCGGAAAAGCCTCAGATGTTTGGAAATTAAAAGACATACTTCTTTAATACCCAGGAGTCAAGGAATGCACCCAGGTGAAATTGCAGTATATTTTTAACTGAATGATAATAACATATAATATAGCAAAACAAAATTTGTGGATGCAGCTAAAGCAGTGTGTAGAGGGGAATTATATCCTTAAGTGCTTATGTTGGAAAAGAAGAATGGTCAAGAAAAATCAGTGATCTAAGTTTCTACCTTAAAAAGGTAAAATGAATAAGTGTGAATTACATAAGTGGGAGGAGGGAATAAAAGGAGTAACTATCCGTGAAATAGAAAACACATAAATAGTAGAGAAAATTAAAACTAGAACAGATTATTTGAAAATATTTAGTAGGAAAAAAGAAGAGAAAAATCAAATTGTCAATACTAGGAACAAAAGAGGGAATATCACTACAGAATACACTGAAAATTAAAGGGAAATAAAAGAATGTTATTAATAACTTTATGCCAATAAATTTTAATCCTTAGATACCAAATGTGCCAGCTAATGAGACTAATGAACACTGGTGCAAAAATCCCCGGCAGCATATTAACAAATATAATCAAATGATATATAAATGGGATAATACATTGTGGCCAGTGAAAGTTTATCCCAGAAATCACTCAATGTTTGAAAAGCAGTCACTGTGATTCAGTGTTTAGTAAAACAAAGGAGAGGGCTTAAAGAGAAAAATGATCTTAATAGATACAGAAAATAATTCATAGATACAGCAAAAGCACTTCATAAAATCCAGCATCCATTCATAAAAATTCTTAGCAATCTAGGAATAGAGAGAACTTCCTCAACCTGATAATGAGCATCTACTAAAAAACAAACAAACAAAAAAACACATCATACTTAATGTTGGCATACTGAATTCCTTCCAACTTCTGCCCTTTTAAAGATTGGGAATAAAGCAAATGTGTTTGCTTTTTGCACTTCTGTTACCTTGTGTTGGAGTTTTTAGCTATAGCAATAAATCGAAAGAAATAAAAGACATAATAATCATAAAGGAAGAAGTAAAACCATAGAAGACATGATTATCTGTTTAGAAATTGTAAATCTATAAAGAAAGTCTTAGATCTCATAATTGAATTTAGCAAGGTTTCAGGATACAGCATCAGTGTATAAAAGTGATGTATAGGTATGCATTAATAGCCAAATGAAATTTTGAAAATTTCTATTTACAAAGTGGCAAAAATTATAAAATTTTTAGGAATACATTTAACAAGAGACATGTAGCATCTCTTCACTGACAAATACATGACTGAAAGAAATTGAAGGCCTAAATAAGTAGAGAATATACCGTTTCTTGGAAGACACACACATTGTCTTCAGTGCAATATTCAGTGCAATAATATTCAGCGCAATATTATTTTTTAAAAAGAAATTGCAAACCAATCTTAAAACTTAAAGGAAATGTTTAGGACCTAGAGTAGCCAAAACAGTTTTGAAAAAACAACAAAGATGAACCAAGTTGGAGGATTTCATTAACTGACTTCAAGACTCACTATAAAGTTATTAACACAGTGTGATATTGGTATGAGAGGAAAGATAGATCAAAGAAATAGAATAGATTCCAGAATTGATCCACAGTTAAATTTTTACCAAAGGAGTGAAAAGAACGTTGGCACATTCATGCTATGATCTGAAGGCCAAGGGAATGTCTACAGGGTGATTTATAAATTTATAACCTTTTATGTATATACTTTTTACCACATACAAAAAAAAAACATTTGGAGAAATTCAAAGGGCAGGACAGAACTATATTCATTAACTTTGGGAATGAAGGATATATTGAGTATGACTTAACAAAAACTTTAAAAGTGGCCTTTACTTGCATCTCTTCTCCACTTCTGCCTGGCACCCAATCAAAACATTTGGAAGCACTGTTCTTTTATAAATTTAGCAGCTTAAATTGAAATGCTTCAAGATTGGCTGAATTTTGTTGGAATGAAGATGGTCTCTACTGAGTTGATGAGAAACATTTAGTTGAATCATTCCAGCACACATGGTGTGTTGGCTGTGACATAGCTCTCGACCAGCATGTAGTTTGCAGTCGGCTTAATCTGTGGCAGTCAGTACTGCAAAATCTTTAGCTTAGCACTTTATAAAAAACAAATAAACCAAACAAATAAAAGTGCTTCTGCACGTGCCATGTGCTTGCTTTATATTTGTAACCCTTTTAGCCTTGATCTTTTGCACGTGGCATTGATTTCAGAGCCTTGGCTCCTGCCCTCTCTCCTTGGAGGGTAAGTCAGTCCTCTAGGAGTGAGACTAAACATCTATGTCAGGGTTCAATAAGGGCTTTTATACCTGCATCATTTGAAATTAGGTGATTGAGTTCCTTGATTTGGAATGTAATAAAATTTTAGGATGGCCATCTTCTCCTTGCAACTGAGGGTTTGAGGTTGAATTTAAAAAAAATTCTCCTTCAAAAAAAAAATCCTCCCTCATGGAAACCTAGTATGCCATCCAGCGACCAGTCGTAATGAATTATATTTATGTTATATATGCACTATATATATGCTATATTGTATTTGCATGTGTATATATATTTTTATATTGTAATACATAACATGTATAAATATATCTATTCACATACATATGTTATATAGAATATATTAAATAGAATATATATGTTCTGTTCTATAGTATAACTGACTATGGTCTAATAAAATATATAGACTATGTTAGATATATAGAATATATGGAATATATTCTATATAGATATTTTATACCTATATAGAATATATAGAATATCTATAGAAACTACAAAGCACATAAAGAGGGAGAAAGAGAGCGAGAGCGAGAGCGAGAGAGAGAGAGAGAGAGAGAATCTCAGGCAGGTTCCATGCTCAGATTTTTATATCTACATAAAATATATAGAATATCTATAGAATATATAGAATATGTTAAAATATATGATGTGTATAAATAAAATGTTATTAGATAATATTTCTACAAAATATGAATATCAATAATATAACATATATATAAAGTGTTATTAGATGGACCAAGGGAGCGATCCCTGCCATGGACACCTTGGTGTGTGATATGAAAGAAGCTTCTCTCACTTACCAACTGTTCACACTAATGGAAACTACAAAGCACATAAAGGCCTATCGCAGTGGCAGAAATGGTGCTCCACCTCCTTAACAACCATGGAGATTAAAATCCTGGCCCCAAAAGCAGATTGGAGATTTGAAAACCAAATGATACACTTTCTCTCCGTCTTTTCTCTCAAGTCCTTGCAGCCTGTCTGAGAAGTCTGTGGGCAGAGTTCTAGAGCATTGGAGGAAGCAGGACAATCCTAGATGTTACTCAGGCCACTTGGATTATGGGCCCATTGAGCAGGGGACAGAGTCATTTTTCCTTCAGATAATTAGAGAGCATAAATATAATTTATTTCTTGTTTCTAAGGCAGTTAAGGAAGACTAATACTATCTCTATTCTCAGCCTCAACTAGCTCCAGGGAATATAAAGACAAGTTTGATTCCAAGAATGTGTGCTTTCCTTTGTCACTGCCTGTCCCACTGCTCATGCTGTTAGTGACAACAGTGAGGCAGTGTTTTGCCTGTATGGAGGCCATGGGTGCCGTTCTCCAATGTCGTGTATATGGGGGACTTTGAGCCGTTGAGATCTTTCAACATGCCAGGCATAAGCAAATGGCAACTATTATATGTTTGTTTTCCGCTCTTTTAAGTAAAAAGGAAAATAAATTAGCAAATAGTGTTTACTGATAATGATACGGTAAAATAATACATTAGCTAATATTGTTTACTAATATTATACATTATTATGTAATAATGTTTTCACAGTAATACTGATACCAACATACTCTATTAATAAATCTTGCTAATTGTTTTTATACCTGGCTCTCTTATTTTCCTGATGCAATTTACTTTTTTTTTTTTTTTTTTAATTTCACTCAAGCTAATGTCTGGATTTTGTCATTCATTGTCTGTAGAATGAGTCATTTCTGGAATTCTTTTTTAAAATTTGACCTTTCTTGCTCCTCTTTTTAACACGTTTTTCATCCTTCTACTTTTTTTTTTTTTTTTTTTTTTTTTTTTGGTTCTGTCCTTCAAGTAAGTTTGAGTTTTCTGGTTTGGGACTTATTTTGGGGGGCACGCCATGAAAGGGGCCCCTGTAAGATTAGTATTGCCAATCTGTGAGTCAGAGAAGGCTTTGAAAAAAAGTATTTCTGGCCTGCATGGGTTGGCTTTCCTTGCGTTCCACCCCCCCTCAACCCTGGCTCCAAGGACAGAGAATATTTGAAGGCAAACATTTGAAGATCATGGGCTTTGCTTATCTTTCTAGAAGATCGCTTTTGCATAATGATCATAGCTAACACTCACATGTTGCTGTATATATACACCACACCCTGTCTGAAGAGCTTAAAGTGTGGTAGCTTGTTCTATTTCCCCCAAAATCCTGAGTGATCACCACCACCACCACCACCACCACTGATTTTTTTTTAATAAAGAGTGTGCATGAGCAGAGAGAGGGGAAGAGGGAGAAAGAGAGCGGAGAGAGAGAGAGAGAGAGAGAGAGAGAGAGAGAGAGAGAGAGAGAGAATCTCAGGCAGGTTCCATGCTCAGTCCAGAGCCCAACATGGGGCTTGATCTTATGAACCATGAGATCATGACCTGAGCTGAAATCAAGAGTTGGATGCTTAACCGACTGAGCCACCTAGATGCCCCACCACCATCATTTTTAATAAATGAGGAAACTGAGGCACAGAATGTATCAGTAGCTTGCCCACTTAGAATTGGAGGGGAAAACTGCTATCTGACTCCTGAATCTGCACACATCATCATTTTTATCTATTTTTATCTGTTGCATCTCATCATCTCTGATCTCTGGGAGCTTTGGATCATGGTCTTCTGAGAGCCGTTGCCTCTTCTGTAGGTTTCTTTCTTGCATCACAGCTTGGAAAGTGATGCAGAATTCCCAAGGCCATTACTGAGCCTGGGCTGAGAGAACTGGGAAGAAGGGAAATTATGAAGCCATTTTACTTTTTTTTTTTTAACGTTTATTTATTTCTGAGACAGAGAGAGACAGACATGAGTGGGGGAGGGGCGGAGAGAGAGGGAGACACAGAATCAGAAGCAGGCTCCAGGCTCTGAGCTGTCAGCACAGAGCCCGAAGTGGGGCTCGAAATCACAAACCGTGAGATCATGACCTGAGCCAAAGTCGGTTGCTCAACCGACTGAGCCACCCAGGCGCCCCATATGAAGCCGTTTTAAAAGAAACATCAGCCTCAGGCACCTGGGTGACCCAGTTGGTTAGGCATCCGACTCTTGTTTGCAGCTCAGGTCATGATCTTCTAGTTTGTGGGTTGAAGCCCCGCGCTGGGCTCTGCGCTGACATTGTGGAACCTGGTTGGGATTCTCTCTCTTCCTTTCTCTCTGCCTCTCCCCTGCTTGCTCTCTCTGTCTATCAAAATAAATAAATAAATACATACATACATACATACATACATAAATAAATAAACAAACAAAAAAGAAACACGAGCCTGTTTTCTATACTATTAACTGCGAATAGATGGGAAAATTCAATCTAAACATTCTATGAGACTTTGTAGTGTAGCAATTGTATATTTGAGTTTACAGATTCAAATTCTGAACTATATTTTTTAAAAATCAAGCACATGAATCTGTGAGGTTGCATAGTATGCAGAAATCCTGATGGGCATAATTCAATGTACTTGAAGACAGTACTTATCTTGACAGTTAACGTTTATTATGATGATGATTTACAGTAGAGGTGAGTTTCTGTAAAATATTCTGAGTGTCTGTTGAGTGTAGTTTTGAACACATTAGAAACTAGGATATTGTCTGATAAGGGTCATGGGTGGAACTGTTTGTCTCATCTCTGTTTTGATTTCTAACTCAAACATTAGACCCTTCCTATAGCCTTCCAAATCACAGCAAGTCTACAGCAAACAATCATTATTTCTACAGATATTCTATAAAGACTATTAATAAAATGCTGTCCAGGGTAACAGAAATGAATATGCTTACTTACATATATATTTGTACCTATGTGTTTGTGTGTGTGTCTGCACTGACACACACACACACACACACACCCCACTCAAATCCTGTGCAAAGTGCTAATACTCTTAATAGAATTATTTCTAATTATTAGATACCGTGAATAATGAAAGAAGCACATTGCCCTCTCTTGGTTACTCTAACTTTCATTTGCTGAAAAGCTTTTCTTTAAGTTATCATTTACTGAATGCTTATATACTACACATGTGATTAAGTGCTCTACAAGCAGCCCTGTGATTAAATAGGTATCACTATTCAGTTTTTCAGCTAAGACAGAGGCTCAGAGAGATTTGTGAACTGCCCAGTGTGACATAGTTCACCAGAGTGAGAATCTGTGAGAGCCCAGGTCTGTCCCACTGAGGCCCTGGCTTATTCCATAAAACCCACCTTCCTCCTTTCCGTAGACTCACATTTTTTAAGAAGTTTCCTGAGGCCTAGCTGTGTATCTCAATGATCTTTTATAATTCTTCTCTATCCACTTATGTAAAGCTTTCTCACTTCTGTGTCTGTGCTTCTGCTCAGCTCTCCATCTCCATTAATCTTCTCTGTGTTTTCCAGCTTTGGAGACATGCTGTCCTTCACCCTGACAGCCTTTGTTGAGCTGATGGACCATGGAATAGTATCCTGGGATACGTTTTCAGTGGCGTTTATTAAGAAGGTAATGCAGGTTGTTTTTTCAGGGCTTAAATTATTTTCATAGATATTTTGCTCTGCTTTGAGGATATGTTATAGTTGTTTCTTATAGTTATTTGTGTAAAAGATAGATGTGGTTGTTGAAAATATTATGCATGTGGGGGTCTGGGCACCTAACTTCTATGTGAAGATGACATTGTCTCCCCACCAGGATCAAAAGGGTGTGTATGTGAGAACCCACAGTCAAGGGAAATCAAGGAATCACGTTGTTTACACTACAGACGCAGTCCCTTAGGAGTCCCTGGACAGGATTCAGTTATTCTCAAGACCTAAGTAGAGTTTTTTCTATCCTTCTTCAACCTTCTCTGCCCTCAATCAGGTATTCAGGGAAGGGGAAAGAGGGAAAGCATATTGATTTCCTGCATACCTGGATTTGAAGCAGGGATATAAGAGAAGGAGGTGTGCTTGGGTCCATGCTTCTTAAGTCAAGCTCACTTGTAATCATGGTGCAGTAAATGTCTCTGGGATTGATTTCTCCTTCTTTAGGAGGAAAGTAATGAAGGGATGGGCAAGGTGGACTTGGTGTGGGAACAGAGGGCAGAAGAGCCCCTGCCATTCCCTGAAGGGAAGGGGGGTGTCGTTCCCTTATAAATTTACTTTATAAGTATAGATTTCTGGGAAGGGTTATGTAAAATAAAGAATTTCAGAGAATCTGTGCAAAAGCTGGAAAGTCAAAGCAAAATCCAGAAGAGTCACTTGAATTTTTTAAACCTTGTTATTTTAATCCATGTTGAAATCATGGTAGACTTACAGAAAAATCACAAAAAACAGTACAGAATGTTCCCAAATGCCCTTCATGCAGCTTCCCCTAGGTTAACATTTTGCATAATGAGGGTACAGTTACCGAACTAGGAAATTAACAGTGGTACTATTACCATTATTTGATTTCACCATTTCTTCTACTCATGTCCTTTATCTGTCTAAGGGCCTGACCTAGGATCCCACATTGCACTTAGCTGTCATGTCTCCTTAGAGTCTTCTGATCTGACAGTTCCTCAGTTTTTCCTGGTCTTTCATGACAGAAAGTTTTGAAGACTACTGGTCAGTTATTTTGTAGAGTGTCCCTTATTTTGGATTTGTTTGGTATTTGATGGTTAAATTAAGGTTACGCACTTTTGGCAGGAATGCCAGAGAAGTAGTGTCATACCTTTCTCACTCGGCACATTGTATCGGGGTACATGATGTCGACATGTGTTATTAATGGTGGTGTTGACCTTGGTTACATGGTTGAGGTGGTATCTGCTGGGTCCACTCACCGTGAAGTTCTTTCCCTTTTGAAGTTAATCAGTATCTTCTGGGAGATACTGCCTTGAATCAAAGGGCACAGAAAAGCCCCTAGATTGTCAAATGAGGGTGTTGGAATTGGGTGCCCCAGAGATCGAATGCTTACATGATACATATTTATTTCAGACAAGAGCTGATTGGGAACCAGGGCCTTCTCAACAGACCTCTGAATTCTCTTCCCTTATGTAAGGGCATAAAGCCAAAGGAGATGATTAATGGGAACTACTAGAAGAGGAAGCCTCAGTCAGTGGTACGAATTGCTAAAAAGAAAAGAAACAATTGTAGATGAGAAAGCCAAGGAAACGTAAGCAGTGAATGATGAATGTGAAGAACAAATTGCTGTGTTCTGTCTTTCTAGGATAAAAGTTCTAGAGAAGTAAGTTCAAATCTGAAGATACTGGGTTCTGTGGATTTTTCATACTTAACAAAAATGTTAACTCATACTGGATTATGGCAGGCCTTTCTCTCCTACATCCAAATTGCCTTGCTTGTCTGTTGTTAGAGCCTCTTTTGCTCTAAAAACAGTGCTGTTCTGAATGCAAATTCCTTGAGGTTGTATTGTGCTTTCATCCACATTATCTCTTTTGATCTCCAGAAATCCTTTCCAGAACAGAACAGACTGTCTTGCTATTACTGGTCAGGAGGGGAGGATACAATGGCTTGGGGAGGTTAAGTGATGTCATAGGGAGTGGAGTGTCACTGGTCCCATGGTTAAGGGCTTCTTCCCCTCATGCTATACACCTGTGCTTTCAAATGGTGGGAAAAATAGCTTCTGAAGATTGGTTGAACCAGTATCGCCTCTGTTCAGCCCTCCCCAACCTCACTGGTAAGAAGTTAAGTGATTTCTTCTGCTCTCCATTCTCCTTGGATCTTGTGTTTGTCCCTGTGCAAACACTTACCCCATTTTTGTGAATTCTTTGTTTTTTTCTCCTGGCTCCCAGTAGACCATGAGTCTTAGGAGGCTGGAACCACAGCTTTCTGCATGACTTTATCCTCAGGGCCTGGCACAGAGGAAGACCGCAATACCTTTGTGTGAAATGAATGAATGAAACTTGTTTTGGAAGAATTTTTTTAAAACTCTAGAACTTGAAGAAAAGAAGGAGTATAGTAACACTGTATTTAACTCTATTTCAAGTAAAATTTCAGTTGTGAATGGACAGGGATTTGAAAACTTTTTTGTTAAATGACGTGAGAAGTGGTTAGAGAGAATAACAATAATTTAATATTCTAATTACGTAAGAAAATGGTTTTCATTCATTGAAATTAAATTAAAAAGTCTAAGGAAGCAAAGACTAGCGGTCTTGGCAGTTTAAATAAAAAATTAAATATTTTCTCAAAAGGCAATACATTTAATGGATTTCACATTCTCATTCCTTGCCATTCTCTTTCCTTTGCATTGCTACTTAGATCTCAGTCCCTTATGAGAATCTGAAAAATGGCCATCAGAAAATGACTTTATAATTGATAGTTTTTGTAAGGTTAACTTTTTTTATTCATTAGCTGGATCAAATTCAGCACTTTCACAACCCAGGAATTGTATGCAGGCAACTGTCTTTTAAATGGAGCTTTATCTCAACAAAACTCATCTAGGAAATGCCCTGACAAAAGATGTTTATCTCTGTGGTCCAGACTTGGCTTCCTATTAATGCCAAATTCATACCACTTTGGAGAAATATTTTTTCCCTGCCAGCCCGTCTTCTTCTTTACTGTTTTCTTATGTGTGGATGGAGATTCTCGTTTACAAACTTTGTCTGCAATAAATAACATCATTTCATAAACATTTTGAAAGGTAGAATCCCTTGATGACAAAATGTAATGTTGCTTTTTAAAGAGTTGGCTACTTAGGGAGAGGGTGGGAAGTTGTGGAGAAGAAAGAAAGGGAAGAAAAACAAAACAAAAAACTAGAACTTTCTATCTTACCCTTTGGTTTTCCCCTAGCCAAGTATAACATCAGTGCCTTTTCTCAGAAGGGGTGTTTCATACAAATGCTCTTACAGCCTTAGCTCTGCAGGAGGGCCTGGTTCACCCTACATAGTTTTCAGCACCTGGACAGACATCCAGCCAATTCAGTTTAGAGACTCAGTAATTTTTACCTCTTAAAAGACTAGAGAGATTCATGGGCCTGTGCCCAGATAATTTAAAATATGGCAATGGAACTGCAGGCTCTCTGTGGTTCTTTTCAGTTTTGACAGCATGGAAGAATTTTAAGATCTCGCCCTAAGTTATTCTAAGAAGTGTTTATGTGATTTTAATAGTTTATATCTTTGATGCATGCACTGTGATGCCCCTTAGCTTTTTAGAAGCCACACAAATACTCCTCCGTATTATTTAGGTAACATTTAAAAATGAATGCAAGCATGTGGAGGTAGTATATATAATTATTGCTAACTCTTCTTACCTCTTCTTTCTTACAGTACAGACCTACTTTCACACAGCTGTGCTTTGGCTTAGGGCTGGCTCACCTGTGTGGGCCAAAAGTACAGTAATGGAGCCAGAAGTAATCCAAAGGCAAAGAAAGTCATTGTTTCTTTGGGGGTAGGCAAGAGAAATTAAAAATTTAACCAGAAAATCTTTACTGTTTCATAACTATACTAAGATCTATAGTTATTTAAAATAGACATAGAGAATAACGCTTGTATTTTGATGAATTTGTACATGACCTAATAAGGAGCCTGTCTACAGTCATTATGTTTGTTCAGTCAGCCCTGATGCCTTGGTTATTGGTACTTATTAGATGGAAAGATTGGGTCATTTAAATATCTGGTTAGAGGGGCGCCTGGGTGGCGCAGTCGGTTAAGCGTCCGACTTCAGCCAGGTCACGATCTCGCGGTCCGTGAGTTCGAGCCCCGCGTCGGGCTCTGGGCTGATGGCTCGGAGCCTGGAGCCTGTTTCCGATTCTGTGTCTCCCTCTCTCTCTGCCCCTCCCCCGTTCATGCTCTGTCTCTCTCTGTCCCAAAAATAAAAAAACAAAAAATGTTGAAAAAAAAAAAAATTAAAAAAAAAATAAATATCTGGTTAGAACCACTGACAGATAAAGGCAAAAGGTGGCAGTTAGTTTAAAAAAGCCACTAGTATTTTAGTACTACAAAATACTAGTACAAGTATTTTCACGTTCTCAAGCCACAGACTTGTACGTAGACTTCTAACGATCTGCATGCCTGCTGTCTGCGAGGCAGGACTCAGCTAAGTGTGTTACACAGAATGCTCCTTTTGTAAGCTGCATTAGGATTGCTGAAATGATAGGTTCCATATCTCACAAAAGAGGTGAAGTATAGAAAAGATTAATTTTTAAGAATATTTTGATGAAGGTAAGGGGTTAGTTTTATGGGAGAGAAATTGATAGAAATGGCAAAGGGAAATGGAATATGTATATGTAATTCAAATATGCCTGAATTAGAGCAGAGAACACAAACTCTTGTACAACATTTGAGCAAGCCCCCTGGGACCATGACGGTCAATAATTTGTAGGAAACTTTAAAAGAAGGTATAGTTTGTATCAGAAAATATTGAGAGTTCTGGTTGGATATTTTGAGAAAGGAAATGTTACCAAAAGGATATTTATGGAAGTAGAGGATAAATGTGTATTAGAGGGGAATCTTGAACATAAAGGAAAGTGAAGATGCAGTCTTAGTAATCCAAGAATGAGTTGGCCCCTGGGCCGATGTTGTGCATGTACAACTGAATGCGTATCAAAGGGGAGACATTGCAAAATGTGTTCGTAGTGATAGAAAATAGGGGACTGGAATTATAATCACTAATGAATATGGCAAACTTGGAAAAAGGTGATAATTGAGAAAGGAGGATTAAGAAGACAATGAGATAGGTTTTCACACCTTTTAATTTAGGCTTTGTTGGAATATCTACTTGGAGTTATACTTTTGGATGCCAAGAATAAGCAATTAATGTACTTCATAGTAAATGCCTTTTTATTTTCCTGTCTTTGCTAGACTATAAGGTCTTCGAAATTAAAAAATCATGTGGGTTTTGCTCATTTACCTATTTCCAGATCTTAGGACAGTGTAAGCCTCTTTTATGGCACACAATCCATACTAGTACTTGAATAAGTGAGAAGAGTGTGTGGAAGCTACAAGGTAGGGGGGCAGGTATTGACAGTAGGCTTTCAGGTGGAAGCTTCTCCAGGAAGTCTTAAAGGTACATCCAAATTTACTAAATGGGGGCAAGAAAAGGAGCATGGAAGGTGGAGAGATAGTGCTGAGAAAAATCGGAAGTACTGTCAACAAATTTATTTGTGAGTTCTTCAGCTTTTTTTTTAAATTGAGTACCAGGAATTATGCTGGGATAATGGAAAATGGTTGAGGTGGTGTTGGTGAAGAAGTCAAGGAATTGACATTCTGTTTAGAGGAGGTCTAAGTGAAGTATTAAACCGTGGGCTCAGGATGAGGGTAATTGGATTTTTGTCAGAAAAAGATGGCCTTAGCATGGTAGATTGGACAGAGTGGAGCAGACTGTGAGGATTAAGGCAAAGGCTTGCCAGGGACAGTAAACACATTGGAGAAGTTTATTAGCCATGAAAGGAGCTGAAGCAGTCTTTTGAGAATCTTAAAATTTTCATACTCTTCCTGTGCTTTATGCTATAAAATAATAGCTTTCTGGAATATAAAGCCATAATATTACCATACTATACTTCTTCATGTCATCTATTTGCCACCCCTGAGATCCAGATGTATCTGGGGCCAGAGAGGGTATTGGTATCTGTATCCACTACCCTTACTTCCACCAGGGAGTCATTAGCTAGAAACAGTGGAGACGGTAACTGTGGTTGCCATGGGCACCTTTGTGTTTAATCTTGTACAAGGATGGAGAGGGGATGAGGAGAAGGGGTCAATGGGACAGCAGAAAGGAAGAAATTAGTGCCAATGGGGGGAAGCAGCAAGTGTCGATTTGTCATGGAACCAAATTATTTAGCTTTTAAGAAAGTAGTCATTATGTTGATATAATAACAGCCTTTTAGTGTGAGTTGTCAACAGACAGGAATAACTTTTAATGAGACCTCTAAAATAAAACCTTTATGGTACCCATGTGTTTGGGTTACTGTGATCCATTATTCTAACCCTTATTTTACTTCCCTCTTACATTGTGATTTATTGTGTTTGAGGCCTTAGTGATTCATTCCTTAGGGAATATATTTTAGTGCTTAAGCTATTATTTTAACTTTTAGCACTGCTCATTTAAATGTTCTCCTGTTTGCTAAATTTGAGATGAAAGGAATGTATTTTAACCATAAGAAATTGGAAGAATGGGGGAAAGAGTGTTTCATTGTTGACTAATGAGGAGCGTAGCCAGTGCCTAAGAAGTTGCCAGTTGGATTGTGTTGACAAGTGTGATTTGTGTGAATCCCTTAAGAATATAACCAGGGTCATAATATGAACATAAAAATCATGAATCGTGTGGGGGAAGGAGTAGCCTGGGAATGGAAGGAAATGGCTATTAGTATATGTTGAAATTACTGTCTCAAAGAAACACAGGAGTCCTCACAATATATGTGTTGAAATCATCTGCCTCTGAAAGCTAAAACCCAGAAGAAAAATCCCAGAAAAACCAGAAAATAATTCTTTGAAGCTGTCTCCTTTTTAAAGTTGCTTATTATTGAATTATAGAAATAAGATATAAATATTGCTTTGTAATATGTAATACGAGCAATCATCGCTGACTTGATGTGTTCCTTACTATCCTGCTATAATTCTAGATACTTTTCATCCTCTGTGTCTGGTGTTTCTTAAGTGAGCTCCTAATTTCCTTAGTTTGCTCCCTTCTGGATTTCTATGCTCTGTTTACCTCAAGTAGTCAATTGTGTCCTTCTTGGATTTTCAGATAGCAAGTTTTGTCAACAAATCGGGCATGGACATCTCAATCCTGCAACGGTCCTTGGCCATTTTGGAGTCAATGGTGCTCAATAGCCATGACCTCTACCAGAAGGTGGCTCAGGAGATCACTATTGGACAACTTATCCCACATCTTCAAGGGTAAGCATACCACTGCCACCCAATCCATGAGGAGGGGAAATGGTTCTGGTAGACAGCCACCATGGAGCTCTGGGAAACACTTTGGATTGGTTTGATTAAATAGGCAGAAAAGGAATCTTGATTTGACATATAGGCACACCGTGTACCAGACCCATCCCCCATCACACTGAAATGGCACAGTGACTTGCCTGTGGAGTGGAGCGGGGGTGGGGGTGGGGGGCATGCCTGTTCCCAGTACCTGGCTCTTCATAGGCAGTCAGTTTTGATGAATGTGGTAGATACCGGTAGAATTTTACTTTTAACGAGGCCTAATAGGACAATTTGTTCTCTTGAGTTCTCAACAGTATCTTTCCTTAGTCATTAAAAATAGTGTTTTCTGTGATGAGTATTTTCATAGATAATTGGGAATTTTTAAAGGTAGGCTTCTTTCTTAGGCTCAAGGTGATTACAGTGACCTTCAGTTTTGTATTTTGTAACGTATGTGTTTTATCTCTAGCGGCTTGAGCTCTAAGATGAGGCCCTGAACAGCCTGTAGGCTTTCCCTTCTCTCTACTCTTAGGTAGTTAGTAAGGTTGCCTCTGAGAAGCACCCCCCCTGTACAATGCTACTTTATAAATTAACCTATTTGGAGTTGCAGGTGGCAACAAACCCCCTGAGGTAGCTTACACAAGACCAGGGGTTTACTGAAAGAATACTGGTACACTTTCTAGAACCCAGGAATGACTTAAGTAGCTAAACCTTGACAAGGATAGAAACTATGGCCTCCTCGGAGTCCTCACAACAGGCTTTTCTCTTGTGTTTTGGTTGGCACTAAAGTGACTTGGCTCCCAGTAACTACCACCCCTGTTCTCTCAGGACACATTTGCCAGTTCTCAAGAGGAAATCTGATTGGCCTTTTGGGGTTGGGAATGCAGGCTGGGGCTGTGAGGGAATGTTCATTAGTTCTCAATATGCCAAAAATGTTACCTGTTATGTTTATAATGTAAACTACCAAAGTGCATTAGATGTTTCTTTCATTTGGAAGGGGGGATGGTGACCAGGATGTAATAAGGTTTTAAGTCACACAAGCTATGCATTGTGGCCTCAGGGAAAATGAGCACATGATGATTGTGTGCAAAATGATGATTTTGTGCAAAACCTGTCTAGAAATAATACCAGTTTCACATTTCCCTGAATGTGAAATGCATTATTTCTATAGTCTGTGTCTTTTCTCTGAATCTCGAGGGCATACTTGAGCATTCACGGTACATTTTGCCAAAGTGGAGAGTTTCTTATTTGGCAAGTGCCATGCTGAGGATTTTATATACATGAACTAATTTTATCCTAAAAGCAATACCTTTAAGAACCTGGGTTCTCACCCAGTGTTACAGATGAGGAGACGGTGTTTTGGGGATACCCCATGAACTCTTCCAAGGCTACATGGCCAGCCTGCGGAGCACTGGGCTTTAGATTTCATCCCTCCAAGGGCTGCGTTCTCAACTTTGCTTCTCCCTAAATTATTTCTAAATGTAGCTCTCCGGCTGCTCTTTGTGCCTTGGGTCCTTCTTGTTTACTCTTTACCATGGAGCTTCCATGAGATTTTTGCTTCATTTGGAATTTCTGACTTCATTTTGGTAAAAAGAAAATTTGTAAATTTAAAAAATAAAAACCTGTTGTTTTTATTATTTAAAACGTTTTTGTTTGAAAATAGATTTTTAGAATATGTAATATCATTGCCATGGAGATAAAAGTGGTATCCTTTATAATAAGTCCAGGAGTGTAGGGACAGGCAAGTCTGGTCCCTATATACTTCATGCAGCAGACAGAAAATCACACACACACACACACACACACACACACACACACACGGCCCCTGGGTTCATGTTTTAAGCCTAATAGAGGAGAAGGGGAGAGAGCCGGCTGACCACCTATCCCCAGGGAACAGTGTGTTGTCCAGCTAGCAACAGTAGTTGTACCCCCCACCCTCCCACTGTGTTTCCTGCCTCATGATGATGATTGAAATACATTCTCATTCAGTGACAACTGCATTTTCTAGGCCATGTCTTTCTCTCTCATCTTTTTTTGGGGAGATCACGACCCTTATGATGGTCTGACTCAGAGGTAGCCTGTTCTGACTTTCTGTATTGTTTGTGTCTTTACAGGACAGATCAAGAAATCCAAACCTATACCATTGCAGTGATTAATGCACTTTTCCTGAAGGCTCCTGATGAGAGAAGGCAGGTAAGCTGGATTTCTTTTGTCTTAAGACTGTACCTGGGACTGGCAACTTTTGGGGCAGTGAGTGCCCTTTCCTTTCCATCCTGGGGAGTCCTTGGGCATCCCTGCTGCTCTGCAGCCCGGCTGGCCAGCCTGGGCTCGTTCACAGATCCAGTGGGCACTAGTTGGAGGTGTGCAAGCCCTTGTCTGAGGAAGAACACTCGGAAGGCTCTGGAGGCAGAGTCCTTTCATCAAATGAAACCCAACGTAGAAACTCGAAACATAAAGAGATGAAAGTGTTACTGCTGTGGTGGAAGCAGAGGTAGAAGCCTTGAGATCTTCTGTCATGCCATTGAATGCTTCCTAGGGCAAGAGAGGTATTTCTTCCTGCCTGCAAGCTGTTCTCCTTTGCCCATGGAGGTTTAAGATGGCAAGGACAGGAGGGAGGACACGCAGATGGCTGCTACTGGTTGAGATAACTGTTCCTATGTCTGGGGAGCTCTTTGCTCCATGACATTTCTGTTGTCCACACATGCATGTGGCGGGGAGGACTGAGCAACACATTTCCCTTCTTCTGTGCAAACAAGGGAAGGGACCCTTCGATGGACCTATGTAAAACCTGTCCTTTGATACTGTCCTTTGTCTGCAGATCTCTGGTTCTTCTGCAGTGAAGTAAAGGATCATTATAGATGGTGCTGTGGGAGAAGTAGAATTTTGCACGTCTTGGAATATAGCTTGCACCTCAAAATCCATTCCTGTTTTTTCCATCAACATAACATATATTGTGTTACCTTGGTCACAATTCACTTCATTTAAAAATGGGTTGGAAATATGAGATGTTTCCACCAATAGCAAGTATAGCGGGAGCTCTGTGACAGTTACCACTAAATTGTTTTAGCAGAGCTTAGAAGCTAGCATGCTACTGGACATCATGTCAAGAATTTTAGTTTTTAATTTTATTTTCTTTCATTGCCAAGGATTTTAAACCTCAGTGACTAAATGTGAGGGCTTCTGGTTTTTCATTTAGAATCATTTGCTTATTCCTAGGGGGTTCTGTTTGCACAATGAAGGGAGTGGCTTTGTTGTTTCCTGTGTTTGGTTTGGTGCTGGCCTGAGCCAGAGCGGGGGGGGGGGGGGGGGGGGGGGGGGGGGGGGGGGGTTGCCTGCCCTCCCTAAGCCTGTGCTCCAGGCTTTTTTAAGGGGATTTTTAAGGTGGATTTTTAAGGGGAGCGTGGCCAGTGGAATCCTAGGTGGCACTGCCCTCTTAATGTCCAAATATAAATTACTGAGCTCATGATAACCTCCAGCAGCCCAGCGAATGGCCTGACAGCTCTCACATGTGCAGTCCTGACATAGGCATTGGAAAAGCTTGATCCTTCTACTGGCCAGATCAAGGACACCTGGCAAACTGGTAGCTGAGTGTGGAGTGGGGGTCAAGAAACCTGCTATCTGGTCTGACCTCATGGGCTTTTCCTTCTTCCTGTGGAAGAAGAGGTTGGATTTGGGGAAGCAAAAACTCATGCCCACCCTAAGTGCTATGATTTCACTTGGATCCCTAGATCTAAACCTGTGTAAGATGCATACACTTTGCATCTTCCTGGTACACCAAGATGTACTGTTAATCTTCTCAATTTGTATCAAATGACCATGGAGAAATAGGGAATCAGTTGCCTATTGTACTGACTCCAGAATAATGACACCAATGAAAATATAATGGAATACCAACATAATGTTAGGTTTGGATTTTGTGAATCAAATTTTATTTTTTGAAAAGTAGGCAATATGAGACTGAGATGACACGGATTGGCAATATATTGCTATAATGATAATAAATCACAAAGGATAGTCTAATAACATTACATAATTTAAGAAAACAGTCCAACTAAGAAAGATAGAGTATATATAATCAAGCCAAAAATTTAGACTGTAATTTAGTCTTTGAAATAAAAACAGCGACAACATGGAAAATTAATTTTGACTCTATAAATTGTGTTGAATTTAAGATGAGTCCATGACTATTGTTTGTCAAGAAAAGGAATATTTTAAATTTTTAATTTAAAAAATGTTTTTCAGTGCATTAAGAGAGAGTTGGCTCTAAAAATATAATTTCAAGTACATGACAAAAAAAGTTTGATGTTATTTCCTGAAGGTTAGTGGAGCTTGTAAAGCAGAAGATCATACTAATTGGGGATATCACTTCAGTTCTATTATATATATTGTTATTGGCTTTTCCTGTGAAAAATTAAATGTTCTGTATTTTGGGGGTAAATAGGAAAATTTACCAAAGCCTGTCATCAATGATAATATTTTGAGAATTTGCCATGTGCCAGGATCAGTGTTCAATGCTTTGTGTCTTATTTCATTGAATTCTCATATCTTCTGAAAGCCTTATTATTGCCTCTTTACAAATGAGAGTGAGAGGGAGTAAAGAATTTGACCAATTGCTGAGGAGATAAGAGTCACAGCTAGAATCCCAACCTTGACCTTGCTGTTCTCTGCAGAGCATCCCATTGTCAGGGAGGCGTCACCCACAGAATTGTCTCCTGTTTGCCGAGAGAAGAACTCTCTGGAGCCTGAAAGACACAAGCCCATTTTCTCCCTCTAATTAGATTAAAACATAATCTAAACATTTATTTATTGGATTTATAGGAACAGCTTTGTTTGTTTGTTTTAAAGCCTTAGGACATTGGACAGATTCCACTTCAGTGAAAAAATTTTATTTATTTCAACTTCTCCTCCAGACTTTGGGCCAAACACATTGGTAGGACTCCATTAACTGGGTTTTCCTTACTTTTCAAAATGTTTAAAATGAATTCAGATGGATTTTAAACACCTCTTTTCGCTTTTACTGAGGAAAAATACCACCATGGTCAGATATTTTTACTTGTCAGGCAGACTGGAGCGATATTTTTGTTTTGTGTTCATTGAGTGGGCCTGAGAGAGTGCTGGGTTTAGAGGGGGCTGGGGCAGAACCTCCCGCTTTGCCAAGGCCCCCTGGGGGTTTTTGGGGGTGTGGGAGAAGGTGGTGGTACAAGGGAGGGGTCTCTTGCTTCCCCATGCCTCCTGGATGTGGGAGATTCTCCCTGTCTCTGCACAGGTGAAGGGAAGGGGTACTTGTGTGGGGAAGGGGGCTCTTGGGGATGGGAGCAAATGGATCCTTTTCCTTACAACTACATGCCATTATTCATGTTACCATTTTCATGGCATACATGTTGGTGAGGTCCCTTCCAGATTTCTCTCTAAATATTTATGGTTTTCATAAGTATTATTTAAACAAAAACCTTTTTAAAACTTAAAAGATTTGGTGGGAAAATCAGAAAATACAGATTCAAAGAAGAAGTTTGAATGATACCTCTAATTGCATGCCCCAAGAGAGAACTCTTGCAACTGGTCACACTTTGTGTGGCCCCTCTTCCTGCTTTCTTCTAAGCAAAGCCTCTTCTACATACATGATTTTTTTTCACTACATGCACTGGTTATTTTTTTAACTGCTTTTAAAAATGAAACAGGATTTTGTGAACATCTTTCCATGTTAATATACATATATCCATATTTTTTTATTTTTAAATTTTTTTAATGTTTATTTTTGAGAGAGAGAGACGGAGTGTGAGCAGGGGAGGGGGCAGAGAGAGAGAGAGAGAGAGAGAGAGGGAGTCACAGAAACTGAAGCAGGCTCCAGGCTCTGAGTGGTCAGCACAGAGCCCAACGCAGAACTTGAACCCATGAGCTGCAAGATCATGACCCGAGCCAAAGTCGGATGCTTAACTGACTGAGTCACCCAGGGGCCCCCCTACATCCATATTTATATCTATCTATACTTTTATATCATCTTAACGGTATAAAATATTCTCTATGGACTCTCAAGTTTACTCAGTTTTCTTATATTGAACAACAACAACAACAACAACAACAAATCCCTGTTGGAGACAAGGATTTTTTATTTTCTCCCTGACCAAGTTTCTGTTCCTTACAAGGGTAGTAGAAAACGTTCTTTCATTTCCAATCATTTATTGTCTACTGTCTGCCAGACATAGTGCTCCAGGCATGGAATACAAAGATGAAAAGGACAGTCTCGGTGCCCTTAAGGTGACCATAGGCTTACAGAAAAAGATAAATAATGTCAACAGATAATTACAACAATTGCTGTAGATACTGGAAATAAATTGTCCTTTTTAACTTATTTAAAATTTCATCAATCAATAGGCTAAAATAGAGAATTTTTTTTCTTTTTTTGTGTGTGATTAGGCAGTAATTTCATTTTTATAAAAGAAAATAAATTCTTTTATTAAAAAAGTGGACCTTCCTATTTGCATTAGGAAGCAAGTACTGCCTTCTGTGTGCACCATAGAAAGACAGGTTCTTTCCAGGCTGCTCTTTTACTTGTTTCTGTGTGTGTCATTGTCCTTGCTTTTTTATTCTTAAGAGATTGGAAGGTGATTTGAAACACCTCACAGTGTTTTTGCACTTTTCTCTGCAATGCAGTGGGTCAGCAGGGGTGTTAAACTAAAATTGTAACCTCTAACAGAGTCCTCTGAATTTCCATCCCTTCTTCTTTCCTACTTGCTTTCCTTTCTGTGGTGACGATGGCACCATTAGGTTGGTGTAGAGAGCAGTGTTGACATCCTTGATTGTCCTCTGACTGTAAGTCCCCACATTCTGTTTCTGCCCAAGCCTGCTTGCGTGTCCCCCTTGCACTTTCTCCCTGTGTTCTGGGTCCTCCTTGTTTCCCGCAAGTTTATTTTAACCTCGAATGAATTCATGGTTGTGTGTTTGAATCGTAGCTTAGTTTCTTCTCTACTCAGTTAAGAGCAGCAACCCTAAAATCCAGCCCCTCCCTGCCCAAAAAACAACACACAGGTGTCTTCCTGAATATGAGCAGTATTTTTGTTTTTGAATGTTTGTACCATGGTTGTACCCAACTTTATAATTTCTCCTTACTATCTGTTTCTCAATATTTAGAAAGAGTGTCCATGAATCATTTCTTTTAATAAAGTCACCTGCAATTCCTCTGTGTTAGCCAGGCAGCCCAAAGCCCAAAATACAGCTTGTAGAAATGATGCCTAGCAATGCGGAGTGTGGGCTCTAAGAGCTTCGCATTTGCTCAGATATTTGTCCTTCCCTAAAGAGCTGCTTGGTTCACTTGCATAGATTGTTTTCAAGCCCTGGGATAAGTACCACTCCCTCTTTGGTTTTGCATAAATTAAGAAGGTTTAGGTCCTTAAAATGATGGTTCTCTACTATGGGGATCTCCTTGGGGGCAGGTGTGTCTCCTAGTGAAACCTCCCTACACATGTATAGTCTAATAAAAGCTGATGAACCTTTGGAATGGAGAGCCATTGCTCTCCTTTGGAGCATTCACTTTTAATTCAGTACTCAATTTTTCCTGGAAGGTGGAAATTCCTAAAAAAAGGAGAAGTTTGTGGGTGCCAGATTTCTTTCCTCTGCTTTTGGACAAAGCTTTGTTATCAAAACAGAACATTCAAAAAGTCATTTGAATACCACTGCCTGTTGGTGTCTATTCCTTCATAAGAAATACTGCTGATATACAGTTAGGAAGCACACCCAGGATAAAGTCGTTTGGGGCCATGTTGAAATGGATTTTTCTAACCTAAGGTTTTATGTGGGTGTGTTTTCCTCCAACAGGAGATGGCGAATATTTTGGCTCAGAAGCAGCTTCGTTCCATCATTTTAACAGTGAGTACCTACGTGCCGTGACTTCTTCGTTGGGTGGGAATGGTCTGGTGTGTTCATATATCTCCTCTTTTGGCTTCCATTCGTGGTGTGTTCTATGACTTGCTTCTGTGAGGAAGCAGTAGGAACTAGAAAGGAAGAAGTGTGGTTTTGGAACTGGAATAAACAAGGCTTTCCCACAGGAATGGCCTCCTTTGGTTGTAAGGAGGAGTCTCTGGAACTGCTCTAGAAAGACATTCTGGCAGAAAGGGGTGGAAATCTCTCCCAGTGGTGCAGGTTTATTACAGTTACCATCACTCTAGCTTTACATTTAGGAAATCAGGGGCTCCTTGACTTAAAAAAATCCACTTGTGTGAGCTTATACAGCTTTTAATGAGGAAGCTAGCTGGAAACCTTCTCAGACTGACAGAAGGCCTGTAATTTTGACCATCATTTTCCTGGGCCCCTTTGCAAGACACAGGCAGGAAAGACATACATGGAATCCACTTGTGAACTACAATGCAAAAATGACCTGAAATGTCAGTGGAAAAGAAGCCCTACATGTTACGTTGTGAATGCTTCAAAATAAATCAAATAGCCTGATTTCCCGAGGCCTTATCTGCTGCTTGACTTTTAACCGAAGGCTGAAAGAAACATGCATGATTGATTTCCAGCTTACGAAAGAAGCAATTTCTGTTTCTGTGATTTCAAAGACTTCTACAATCTCACAATTACACACACACACACACACACACACACACACACTCCAATATAATGAGTCTTTTGAAAGTTAAAAACCTTTATTAGGGCAAACAATAAATATTCTAGAATCCAAAGCCAATGGCAATGACTACAGTTTGTCATCAAGTTTGATTTTAAATTTCCTGGCTGACAGGATAAAAAGAAACATATGAGTATAATTTTCATTGTTTAATGAAAGAGGTACCCCAGTTCTCTGGGGATGACATACTTTTCCCCCCAGGAACTGGAATATGAAATGGGTGTTTGTTGAGCATCCTAGTAGATTCTTGGTCCAAGAATGGTCTGGTAGAGATTGCAGAGGGGGGATTCATGATATGGTTCATCTTTGTCCTGGCTCTCAGTGGAAGTGGAGGCTTCACTACCAGATGTAGTTCAGTGAAGGCGTTTGTGTGAGAGGAGGAGGGTGGAGGGACAAAGGATGAGAAATGTTAAATTAAGGTCTTAGCCCATGGTTGTTACCTGGGTGTGGCAGTGGGGGTTAGAATGCCCAGAATTAGCATGGGTGGAAGTGGCTGTGGCCGCCATGTCTGAAAGATCACTTTGCTTCAGTGGGAAATCTCCTATGAGACTTTGATGGCTGGAAGGTCAAGGGTGGTATTCTCAGGCAAAAACTTGGAGCACAGATTCTTTTGAGTTGCTAGTAAAAAAGATGGCTATACACCTTGGATGTGAGGCACATACTATGAAGTAACATTCAGTTTTGAAAATGGAAGGGTATGGGGTCTCATTCCACCTCTCCATCTCACTAGCTTCCCACCCACACAACCCCAATATTTTGGTTCAGTGACTTTTTTCTGTTCCTCATTTTTTCTCTCTGCCTGTCTTCCTTAACTGGCTATTTTGACGTGGTGCTCACAGCTAGGACATGGAGTCCAATGCATGCTGGGTTTGGGGGCTAACCTAGAGAAAGTTCTTTCAGATGGCAAGATGTGGTTGGCTCTATCACATTCAAAACCACTGATTTGAATAGTCGTTTCACCACAATGACCGGTTGTTTGGTTGTTCGGCATTTTTAAGGCACAACCACGGTCTCTGCTAAAGAAGATACATGTTAGGTCCAAGCATTCAGTTTCCTTTCTGACCCAGCTCTGGTGGGGGCAAAGGCCTCCATATCTAGTCTCCTGCCATTCCTTTTATATTTGTTCCACTTTCACTCTCTTTCTAAGGGGAAGGGCCATTTTATTTTTCATTTAATTGTTAGTAGGCGAGTAAAGTTAAGCACATGCATTCCCTCACTGCATTGTGGTGGTGGTGGTCTCTGGATAGTTTCCACAGTGAATTAACTGCAGGCCTGACAGACACTTTGCTTTTTTGTGTTGCTTCTAAAACTTTTCCACATTTAGAAGTGGGATCACGTGTCAGGGACCATGGTAGGGTAAAATGATGGCAAAATTGCTTACAAGACGTATGCCCCATTCGCTCCTCTACTGACCTGCAGGGGATGCTTCTGTTGCAGAAATCCAGTCTTCCTTCTCAGCTTATTTCAGGCACACCTTCTTGACTCATATTGTGGCAATGACCAGTGCATTTCTCGTGCCTTCCATTCTTCTCCCTCCCTCACACAGTAGGTCTTTTCCTGGTTTCTGGCGCAAATAGCAGGAATGTTATTGGGCTCTGGAACATAAACAAAAGCTCTGAGATCACCTCCATGCTCCCCTTTCTTCAGAAGGGCAGTTCCACCCACCAGCCCACACTCCCTGTGCCTCCAAATGGAGAATTCTGGGGCTCTACCTGGCATAGTGATGGGGATTGTTTGCTTTTTCTTTTTTAAATTTTTTCTGAACTATCTCTACAGAATGTTATCCGAGCTCAGAGAGCCATCAACAATGAAATGGCACACCAGCTGTATGTGCTACAGGTGCTTACCTTTAACCTTCTAGAAGACAGGATGATGACCAAGATGGACCCCCAGGACCAGGTGAGTGCTCACCAGACAGCAGCAAAAGCACATAAGGGAGAAAAAGTTATTTAAAATCTTTTCTGGGGCTATTCCCAAACCAGGAATTTTTAGGTGATGATAATTGTTTTATCATCATCTTAGAACTTGGGGGAATGCATTTAAGATTTAGGCAAATTTAGGATCAGAGAATAAAGCAAATGGATTACTTCATTATACATCGAACACATGCATATTCTTCCTTTATTGGATAAGAAAGCCTGATGTCACACAGCCACAGATCTTGGCTTTTGGTCCCAATACCTTCAATGGTAATGGCTCTGGAGTCAAGTTCCCGGACAACCAGGGCCATTTGGTTGCTCTGTGTGATACTGACCCTGCAGGTTGAGGAAGTGATTTCCATTCTCCTGTCGTCATTACCGAAGGTGGGGGTCCCAGGTGACACCTGATTTCTGGGCTTGCGTTTTTGTTGGTTGGCTGTTTGTTATAATTCTCTCAAGGTCTCTGGTTGTTGTGTGTGAGAGGTTATGTCTCCATCCAGAAGGCTTTTGGGGAACTTTACTGTGTGAGGGCAGAGTGAGAGGAAACAGCTGGGAATCCTGCTGTAGCACATTTTCAACTTAAACAGCGCTGCAGCTTTGGAAAGGAAAACACTCATTATTGGCACGTGAGGGCCTGATCTATTGCAGATGTGAACTGCACATGTGAAGTGTGTAACAGCCACGGCACTTCGTTCATGGCACGAGGCCATGCGATTAAGAATGATGGAGAGGCTTTGAGAGGCTGTCCGCCATGCCCTGGATTTTTGGCAAGGCCAAGTGTAATCATCCCAGAGAGATGAGACTGTCATCCTACCACTTCTAGTGATGGAAGGCCATGCATCTTAATGTGGAACAGCCCTCCCTGTTTGGAAATGCTTCCTTTTATTTATTTAAAACATACATTTTTCTCTTATCATGGTAAAATACACATAACAAGAAAGTTAACCATTTTAGCCATTTTGAAGGGTTTGTTTCCATGAAGTCACTTCTTAGTGGAGTCTGGGACCCCTTGTCACTTGAATGCTGTTCATAAACCTCTGTGCCTCTCACTTTGTTTCGAACAGTGCGGAAGTCCCAGGTTCTTGAACTTGGCTTTTCTGAACCCAAGCCTTCCATCATACTTGGGGCTCCATTTAGAACTTGACTAGGCAATTGACACCAGTATTCCAAGTGACTTGGCCATGAGGATAATCGTGGAGGGTTGCCAGGGCTGACCAGCAGGGAGAGTGGCAGGGGGACTATGCAGAGCCCTAACTTAGAACATTGGTTGTCTTTTATCTGTTTTTCTTTTGCCTGAAAGCAGTGATTCATTTAGACCCTGGGGAAAGAGGGAGTGTATGTAATGTCACACAATGAAAGCAGCTCTTCCCTCCCCCTCCTTTTTTTTTTCTCCCTAACGCCTTCAGGCTCAGAGGGACATCATATTTGAACTTCGAAGAATCGCTTTTGATGCAGAGTCTGAACCTAATAACAGCAGTGGCAGCATGGAGAAACGCAAGTCCATGTACACACGGGATTATAAAAAACTTGGCTTCATTGTAAGTAAGCTGTCTCCAGTAAGTGCTCTCCTTCCAACATCAGGGGCCTGACCCCAGCCACACAACTGATGGCTCCTCCGAGCGTGTGGTCCTCTTGCGCCTCACAGAATAGTTTCCATATTTTCCAGATGTTTAGCTGTTTAAACAGGATCACATGAAAATCTCTTCTGGCTGCAGTGAAGCGGAATAACTTGCACAAGTGTGACTAATACTGAGTTTGTTTATTCGGTTCTGATTAAGTGTAGTTAGCCCGGGATGCATCTAGACTTCATTAAATCTACTTCACAAGATGCTTAAGGTTCTATTCGAATTAAATGGGCAATGGCAACTGTGGGATGGATCTTATTATTGGGTTAGTGATTGGATTACTTACATACATGGATTTTGTATCAAAGTCAAATTGGGAGGCTCCTGACATGTATTCACGGTCAGATTTATGTGATTTATATTTTCCTAAAAGTTTTGCCTTGCTATGGGCACTTGCTATGGGCTCCTAGATTTTCTTTTTTTCAGTTTACAGATCAGAACACAGCTTGTCTGGAATATAATCTGTTGTTTTTGTTTCAACTTGGATTCCTTTCTTGCCTTTATCATCATTGCATTTCTCCTGTGACTTTGAGCTAATTAATCTCAAATTCTCCGGCTGTAAAATTAGGTCTCCATTTTAGCCTCCATTGTAAATGGCAAAAAATGAGATTTTGGCTTCAGGGATTAGAAATCACCAGGCATTGCTTTATATTACCGGATACCCTCTCCTTTAATACACACACGTGCACACACACACGCACAAATATTAATATTTATATACATCAGTATCCTGCTTTATATGATATTTGGGAAACCTTGCCTTTCATGGGCATTGTCTTTGCAAATATTTCCACGTGAGTTTATTTGTATTGTTTTTCATCACTGAAGACTTTTTCATTATTTGGATGGACTACACTTTATTTAATCAAACCCTTTTACCGAGCATTTCAATGCTTTGAAATTACCAATAAGTCTACAGTTAACATCTTTGCCGCCCATTAGTTATACACATCCATGATCAAGTTATTAAGATAAACTTGTGGGACTGTCATTTCTTTGGCATATATTTTTAAGGTTGTTGTTATTACCAAATGGCTTTCCTTTCCACAAACACTGAGTCATTTCCACTTTAATCCAATGGATCGGAGTGACTATTTTTTTAAACTTTTCTAATGTTTCCTAAACTAAAAAAATCTGATAAGTTATTGTTTTTATAGTGATAGTCTTAATATATGTTTTCTAATAAGTATACTTGTCAAACATCATATTGTTGCTTTGCAACTTACTGTACAGAGGTACTGTGACATTTTTACCTCATCAGATCTCATATTTTTTAATGTATATTTATTCATTTTGTGAGAGAGTGTGCCACTATGGGAGGGGCAGAGAGAGAGGAAGAGAGAGAATCCCAAGCAGGCTCCATGCTGTCAGCACAGAGCCCGACACGGGGCTTAAACCCACAAACGGTGAGATCATGACCTGAGCTGAAATCAAGAGTCAGACGTTCAACTGACTGAGCCACCAGGCTCTCCCATATCTCATATTTTGACTGACACTACATTTGATTTTATAGTTGAATCTAGTTTTTAAAATCTTAGCAAAAAGTTTCGTGGCTGAAGTACCACGTGAGATTTCCCTGTACTTGCTGTGTATCAATGGTCAAGGCTTGTAGATGACCCCAGCCCTGCTCTCATGCATCTGTGCATTGGCAGAGCCTATTTATCAGGGATATGGCTGAGGGAATGTGGATGGGGCTTACGTTCTATTTCCCCACCCAGTTCTTTACAGGTTTACTTTTGCATGTTGAACGAGGTCTATCCAAATTACCAGGGAAGCTTTGGAAAATCACCCAATCTCCTACCCTCAAATCGTATCAAAATAGCTTGGGAAGAGATCAAGGCATGTGTATTTCAAAATACCCCCAGCTGATTCTGACATCGTATCCTGGTGGAGAGCCTGGGTGTAGGGTTTGGCTGAGTTGCTACCGTTTCGTTGTCTTCCTCCACTATTGCCTGGATTTCCAGTGCATTTGAACTATGCAGAAAATACACAACGCTAGTTCTTTCTACATGGTGTCACCCAGGACTCATTGTGTCTCTGCCCCAGGTCCTAGTGGTTTTTGTCAGGGCGAATTTGGATCCCAGAATGCACAGTGTCATTTCTTCTTCTGGCCATGTGTGTGAAGGACAGAGGAGAGAGGGAAGTCAGGGGAAGAACACTTACCAGGACTTGGATTATTACAGGTTCTTAGGGTTATGCCAGATCTCTAGGAAGGGTATATATAATGGGTGTGGGACGTATGAAACATCTCCCTTTTTATTTTCGTGTTCTGGTCCTATGTGAAATAATCAGAGTATTTCATGAGCCAAACTCTGAGTGACTTTTCTCAATGTAGCTCCATCTGTGTTAACATGATGTTAATTCCTTCCACAGTTTAGTATTAGAGTATATCTGTCTTAGTTTTCAGTGTCTACTGAGTGTTCTGCTTCAAGTACTTTAGGAAAAACAATGTATTTTTTTCACTTAAAATTAATTTGATGTGGTTTTAAGGCTTTAGCTCTTATGTGGCCTCCTTTCAAAGGACTTGAAAAGTCATTTTAGAAAAAGCAGAGGCCTGGAACACAGAATAACCAAAAGAGAGTGTTGGTTTCCTTTATTTTTCCATGGTTCTTTTTTTGGTTTTCAATTTTAGTCCTTCCCCTGAAACTTCTTCTAGGCCACTGTCGTGCATAAGAGAGTTGAGAAATTGGAAAGACGAGTTAGTAATGATTTCTAATGGTGGAAATTTTCCAACAGCTTTGACAAGCAGAGATTTTCAGTTTCGAAGGCCAGTCCGCCAGAAACAGACAAGCCTCAGTAAATGGAATCATGCGCTCATTGCGCCACCTAGAGACCGTCGTGGAAAAATGCTGGCGGGACACAAGTGGCCATAAAATCTCTAGGTGCTGTAAGCTGTCTTGATGCACAATTCTCTCTGTGCTTCTGAAAGAGGAATAGTCTTGCCCATTCCCTTAGTGAACTCCTTACTGTCTCCTCCTTTAGGAGCACTTGAGATTTGGACAATCTTTTGGATCTCTTTGAGGAAGAATTTCAATTCATAAGATGAAGATTGTTGTTTCTCATTTCACATCTCCTAAGGAGGCAATGCCTAGGAAGTGTTAAATGACAAGTTTTTGGAGTTCAGTGGGCCTAGATTTTAATTCCATATTTCCTAATTACAAGCCATTGGACCAGTGGGCCTGTTATTTTCACCTCTTTGGCCATCAGTTTCCTCAACCATGCAGCTACTGTTCTATTTCAAGGTTGTTGGAAGGCCATTAAAGATCATCTGTTAGTGAGTGGCCCAGCACGTGGAATGGAGGATGTGGCCAGCAAATACCACTTCCCTTCCTTGCTTTGTGGAGAGCACATATCATGGAAATCACAGGCAGCTTGTTCAGTTTTCCAAAGCAGGAGGGGCAGTTGCTCCCACAAGGCAAGCAGAACAGTTGTTAAAGGATAATAAAGCACAACACCTTTGAGAAGGCAGATGGCCTTACGTCTCTTCTCAGCACAGCATCCCGACAGAGCAGGTTTTTCTGATGAAATAATTCTGAAATCTCAATTTAAAGTGGCTAAATGGCGTGTATGGTTAGTCATAACACAGAAAAGCATCTGCTTCTAAAACAAAGCTGCTTAATCTTCTAAGATCTCTCAGTTCATGATTCTCTAGTTTCCAAGTAGACATGCCTTTGCACGTCCCTGGGTGGGAGGAGGGTCAGGGTTACTGGAACTAAGAAGGGAAGGGCACATGTATTTCTCAAGGTGATGGAAGGCAGATTCTATTTAGAATGACTTTATTTTGAAAACCGGGGAAATGCCTGCTAACAAACTGTACCTTGTTGATTATAATGGTCAAGAACTGTGTCAAATGGTATTCATACTCTGTGAAGAATTGTGTTCCTGGCTAGAAACCCTTCAGATGTCGAATTGGTAGCTTCTCTGCTTAAGATTTTTACCTTTGTCGTTTGTGGGACAGTCATTAAAAAGGACATATTTGTAGTTCATCTTTCTTTCCCTTTCTTTCTTTCTTTCTTTCTTTCTTTCTTTCTTTCTTTCTTTCTTTCTTTCTTTTGTTCTTTCTTTCTTTCTTTTGAGACAGAGAGAGGGTGCATGTGAGTGAGGGGGGAGAGAGAGAGACAGACAGACAGACAGACAGAGAAGTGGGGCTCACCTGGGGCTTGTGCTTTACCTGAAGCGGGGCTTGTACTCACCCGATGTGGTACTTGAACTCACAAACTGTGAGATCATGACCTGAGCCAAGGTCAGATGCTTAGTGACTGAGCTACCCAGGCTCCCTGTAGTTCATTTTTCTGATCTCTCTTGAACTAAGGCAGGTGTTGAAGTTGGACAAGGCTGTTTTTTTTTTTCTAGATGCCCCCCCTTCCCCCATTCCTTTAGTTTGGGACCAAAATAAACTCATTTTTAAAAGAAACTGCTTCTGAACAATATAATGTGCTTTAATATGAAAAGTTTTGATAAATATTTCCCTTTCCCTTAACATTTTCAGATTGTCTTAAGAGAAAGAAGTGACTAAGATGTCAAAGTGGAAAAAGGCATTGAGAAAAATATTATTTCAGAATTAAGATTCTCTTTTATTTATTAAAAACATTTTTTAATGTTTACTTATTTTGAGAGAGAGACAAAAGCGAGCAGGGGAGGGGCAGAGAGAGAGGAAGACACAGAATCAGAAGCAGGCTCCAGGCTCTGAGCTGTCAGCACAGAGCTTGACGCGGGTTTCGAACTCACAGACCCTGAGATCATGACCTGAGCCAAAGTCAGACGCTTAACGGACTGAGCCTCCCAGGTGCCCCAAGATTCTCTTTTAAAATGTAGGTTTAATCGCGTTCAGGTTTGCTGAGGCCAGCACCTCACCTGGAGATGATGGTTGTTGAAAAGATACTGTATTACTCGTTGATATCAAGAGAGGGAACGTGTCACCCCACACAGGACCATGTGGGAAAGCACTGGTGGTGGTCAGGAGGTAGAGGGAGTGAGGGGAAAACATGGACAAGAGCCTTTGTTGTGGTTTCCATGAAAAAAGTCAAGGCAAGATAAGTGTAAGCAGGTTTGAATAATCTCCTAGAGATCGCCCTTAGTTGCCTGTTACCTGGCCCTGTGATTAGGGCAGGGGCACAGTGGCCCTGAGTGCAAAACCCTGATGAAGGAGATCCCTTGGGGTTTGGGATCTGGATTGGCTAGTTTGCATATAGAAGGCATGCTTCCTGTCTGTAGCAATCAGCTAACCCTGGGAAGGGCAGTTCCTCTTCTCTTGGCAAGGATCTAAGATATCAAAGGATCAGAGAATATAAAAAAAATTTTTTAAATGATTAATACAGATTCATGTTAAAATTTTTAGAGGATTTTCTACTTCCAAATGATAGAAGAAAATTATACATCGTTACACAAGTATAATCATATGCAATTGCATATGCAGGGCTTGGTGTCATTTTAATACATTTTTTCTCAAATACAGATGGCAGGGAATGGAGTGAGATGGGTCTTTATCCATGGCTTCCTCCACCTCCATCCCTGTCCCTGTTTCCCTATCACAAGAGGAAGCCTCCTGGTCTAAATGCTGCTAGAATTTAACCATAACTGTAGCGTGACATCAGGATTAAACTTGGGTCTGAATTCAGGCTGTCCAGGGCTGATTCCTGACTCCCCTGATCACAGGCTGAGTGATGTGGGCAGATAACTTGACATTTTCATGTCTTAGTTTTCTCATCTTAAATCTGGAGTATAAGAGTTGTGTCTATCAATAGATTTGCGTGAATTAAATTAGTAGATGCTTGTAAATCACACCAAATAGTGCATGGCGCTTATTAAACAGACTATGAATTTAGATGCAGGTATGCCGATGTTACAATTACTATTGGTATTATTATTGGGGATGAGGGATGGGAGAGTCATAAGTTGTCCCAGGAGGATAGTGAAAAAATGCATGGTTCAAAATAAAAGTTACTGATGGAAGAACAATGTGTACCTGGGAAACTGCAAGCGTGTGTCATGGGCTGACATTTTAGCTTGCATGCAGAAAGAAGTCCAATTGACTTTGCAAGAGAGAACAGATTATAGAGAATTTTAAATTCAGAGGGGTTTGAAATAGTCCTCATTGTTTATGGATTCCATATTTGCAAATCCAACTATTCACTAGAATTTATTTGTAACCCCCAAATCAATACTCCTGCTTTCATAGTCATTTGCAGACATGAGGTCAAACAAGGGAGGGGGGGGGATGCTCCACCTTCTTGTTTTGGCTACAATACTTTAAGAGGGAGTCCTTTTCATAGTCTGGCCAAGGCCTCAATTTTTGAAACTTGTGTTTTATGTTGGTGATATTGCTATTTAAAGTGGTCCCCAAGCGTTGTGATGCTGGGTTTTGTAAGTGCACAGAGCTGGGATGTGCCTTATGGGGGAAATGTGTGTGCTAGATAAACTCAGGTCAGGCCGACGTTCCAGTGTTGTTGCCGTGGGTTCATTGCTAATGAACCAACAATATGTATTAATCAAGTTGTCTTAAAAAATACATAAGACAAGGGGCGCCTGGGTGGCGCAGTCGGTTAAGCGTCCGACTTCAGCCAGGTCACGATCTCGCGGTCCGTGAGTTCGAGCCCCGCGTCAGGCTCTGGGCTGATGGCTCGGAGCCTGGAGCCTGCTTCCGATTCTGTGTCTCCCTCTCTCTCTGCCCCTCCCCCGTTCATGCTCTGTCTCTCTCTGTCCCAAAAATAAATTAAAAAAAAAAAAAGTTGGAAAAAAAAATACCTAAGACAAGGTTATGTATCGATTGGTTGGCAAAAATCATGTGACCAGAGACTGGAAATAGCCTAACACTGTATTTCCCCTAGGAAGCAATGGTTCAGTATTTGTTATATCCGGATTTTCCATGATGTCATAGAACATGGCTACAGGAAATAAGGAGAATCGAATGCACTACCAGTGCCTGGGGAGCTTTCAGTCAGGGGTAAGCCCTGGAGAGGAGGACCTCAGGCAGTCTCAGGCTCAGTCCCCTCCCAGCCCGTGGCCTGTGCATGATAAGTGGGGAAGAGAAAACCCACTGTCTACTAGCTGACAGGCGTGTGAGGTGTAACAATGTCTTCCCAACGCTTGGTGCACTGCTCAGGAGACATGGCGGACATTGATGCATTTGTTTGGAGTCAGAAGCTCCCTAGAAACTGCTGCTGTACAAAAATACCATGTTCTTGAGATCAGGGGAATTTTCATTCCACAATGACCGTACATAGAGGAGAACCCTGCCTATGGGAGACTTGGCTTCTATTTCTGCATCATTCCTGTCAGGACTTTCTCATAAGGTTTTGTCGCTGAGAATGTGATTTGGTTCCCTGGAACACAGAGACAATAAGAATCCAGAATACATTTGTGGGAATTGCAGAATGTAAATTTTGACGTGTACCTAATTTTGTGA
The DNA here is from genome assembly GCF_028018385.1 of Neofelis nebulosa. NCBI lineage: Eukaryota > Metazoa > Chordata > Mammalia > Carnivora > Felidae > Neofelis > Neofelis nebulosa. The sequence continues at coordinate 42,170,835 of NC_080785.1, forward strand.
TTCTCCTCATCTCTCCCCCCACCTTTGCAACAAGGCATCTCTGGTAACTACAAGATAAAGCAGCTTTTTGTAAAGTCACATTTTCCTATATGAATGATTTGATAATTAGGATAGAGTTCCTAGCCGAACACTTTTCTTTCAAGTAGTTAAATATGTGACCCATAAACAATAGGTCAGAAAAGCAAAAGGGACAACTAGTATTTTTCTGAATTGTCATTTATTGAAATTCTGCAAATTTTAGCCATACACAATTCAGGAGGTCCCTGTGTGGGCTGCGGTGCTCTTCCAGGAAGCTCTGGCCAATCCTTTCCAGTCCATCCAGCCCCAGACCATCCCTTCCACTTGAGAGACCCCTGGGGGATGTTAGTTGAGGGCCTACCAGTGACTGAGAGACACTGCCATGGTTCAGTCTTAGTGAATTTGCAGGCAGACACTGTGTGTGCCCGTTCCTTGGAGGCAAGTCTTCTATATTCTGCCTCGTGGGCACTACGATCTGGTCCCTTCTGGTCACACACCCCTTTTCCCTATCTGAAATGCAGCAAAGCCCCAGTCCTAATCATTTGCACTTTTGCTAGTGTAACCAACCCGGGAGATTCCGGTTATTATGAAGCTGGAGCAGAATCAGCCACCAGGTGGCGCAAAATCACAGCCATTGATTCCCAACCAGAACCCCCACCCTCATCCTGCTTCTAAACTTGGGCAAACAGCCACTGGGACACCCAGTGACATTGCAGCTCTGCTTATCAGCCTGCAGAGGGTGAAGTTGTAGGACCAAGACAGGAGCCTTAGGATTTTGGAGGGTGGGGGCTCTCTTTAGCCTTCATTGGGGACTTTCGGGGGTAGGAACACCCCAAGATGCCCAGCTGGCCTCTCTATTAATTGAGATTTGTCTGTTGTTCGTGGCAGATGAGCTTTTCTCTGGTATCCACATATCCTGACTCTCATTCTCAATTATTTTTTTCCTCATGCTGTCATGGGGGCCTTTTATATGAGGTATAATGGTCTGTACATCTAGTATTATCTTCTGTCTTAACATGGACATGCAGGAAAGAATGCACTGGAAATGGAAAAGCTAAATGCATATGGACTGTAGAAACGATAGTAATAATGTATTTTGAGGTTAAAAACACCCATAATCAAAACATGACAGAAATAACATGGAAGGGGTAGGGATGATTGGTGGAGTCCCAGGGAACCAGCATTATTGGGATGGGGCGCAGAGCTGTGTAGGGAACTCTGAGCTGATTCTTAATATACATTTCTCAGGTAAATAGAATTTATAGAATCATTTTTCAACTTTTTAAGTAGCCACTTCCTGAGTTGTATGTTCAAAGATGTTGTTGAGACTTTGGCCTTGATGATAGGGACTGCTTGAGCCTCTTGGACATTTTTTGCATTTATCTCTGTGCCTTCCTCACTCCCAACAAAGAGCAAGGCGGGGTGGTGAGGGGGTGGGGTTCTGAAAGGAAAGCAGCCAAATGAGGGCATTCTATGAGGCTGCCAACAGTTGAGGCAAACGTTGCAGACAGCTATGTTGTTCACTTTCTTGATTGGTGAGTGCGAGTCATGTCTTTCCAAGGGACTCCTTCCTTACAGGTGAAGAGAAGACCACCAGTGTCTTGTCCTTACATGTCCAGGTTCTGTGGTTCTTTCATGAATGTTCCTGGTTACATGATACATAACATGGCACACACTGCCTTCACATTTAGTTTTAAGTGCAGAGACTATAGCTTTGTTGAAGTTCTAATTATACATGTAGAAGAGGGAAAGTTAGCTCTGGAAAGATCTCTGGCAGAACCCAGGGAGATCAGATATCAGGTTGTATTTGCCATCAGTGAACCCAGCAGAGCAGATCACTGGGACAGAGAGTCCTGTGAAGTAGGCTCTTTAGGTTGGTGCAGCCTCATATGGCCACCTCTATCTCAGGTTAGTGTCATCACTCTTCCTAGTGATGGAGAGAGACATCAAGAAGTTCCATGTGGAATACTTACAGATCTTTTCTTCCCTGATCTTGCTTTGCTGCCTGGCTGGATTGGGGAAGTTAAAAGTGGCCCAGTGTGGCTTACAGGGGCAGCCCCAGCATGTGCTCTCACTGTGGGAGGTAAAGGGTGGGCCCCCTTTTCCTTTGCCCTTCTCTTGCCTTAAGGCATATGTTGTCCCCGCCATTTCCATCAGGTCAGTGATTTATGTATGTGCCATGTTATTCCCCTTGGCCCCACCTTAGCAGGGGGCAGGAGCCTGGAGGGGCAGATAATCTCCCCTCAGAATCAGCCCCCAAACATCTGGCATTTACCTGCTATGGATGCCCCCTGGAGGTGGTGAAAAGTGCATCGGTCCTTACTCCCTGACCAGGGACACATAAGTAATTATACTTGTGAAATTTTTTGATATTTTTAAAATTTTTCTTTTTAATTTTTTATCTTAAGTAGTCTCCACACCCAACTTGGGGCTTGAGTTCGTGACCCTGAGATCAAGAGTTGCATGCTCCACTGACTGAGCCAGCCAGGCACCCCACGTTTTGATATTTTTAAAGGAAATAGTTTAAAAGAGAACTTTTTCATTGTAATAACAATATTTGAGCTTCATATTCCTCTTCTGTTTTTTACTGTATTTTAACTCTACTCAAAATTTTTCAGGGATGACTACTGAAAACTGAGTGAGGAAGACAGGTTTCCCAGATCCTTTCCTATTGAGCACCCATTGTTGTACCAGAGGAGGGCCATTTAGAGCTCTTGTTAGAACTGGATCTGTTTTCTGTCACTAGGGGGCGCTCCTAACAAAGGCATGTGTATTAGTTGCTATCCAGGCTGAGGATGTCTTTATAAAAGAGCCACTCAGATGTGCTTGAGAAGGTGGAGTACTTAGTGGGGTAATTTTAGGAAAGGTTCACAAGAACCCCTGCCCCAGCCAAGACCTTTCACATTCCATTTATAGTTTAAAACCCACAAGAGCTTTGTCCTCTTTTAAACATGGCTGTGGCAGAAGGCGGCAACTTATTGAACAGTGTTAGCCATTAACCTCTTAGCATATTGTGCACACCTTCTTGGCATCCTTTCTTTATACATGGAACTTTGGAGCCAAAGGGCACCATCCAGCAGGTGCAAGGATGATACTTGGGGGATGTAGGCTTAGTGACATATAAATAAGTCCATTTTATTCAAGACTAACACAGCTTTTGTGAGCATAGCCCCTGGGCCAGACTGTCTGGTTTTGCATCACAGCTCCATTGCTCATCAGCTATGTGACCTTGGACAGTCGATTTAACTTTTATATACCTCACTATCTTCCTTAGTAAGATGGGCGTAAGTAATAGTCCCTGCCTTACCTTGCTATGGAGATTAATGAGTTGATATAGTTAAGTTCTTAGAAACCTGCCTGGCACTGAGAAAATGTTAATAAATTCTATGTAATTACTGATACAACCATTTAGATCTGATGGCCATAATGAGTCCAGGGGCCACATTTTCCCCCTTGGATAACTGGGACAGTTCTCTGTTAGACCATAACCAGATGGGTTCAGAGAGTAGAGATATGTTAGCTTCAAAAGCAAAGCTAATCCTAAGGGGTGACGTGTCCCAAAGTCCGTGAATTCTAGAGAATTTTTATGAGTGCTTATCAGGGCAGGAATTTTATACCCTTCAAAGGACCTCTTTAATGAAGACGTGGTTCTTTTTCCTCTGCCTTTTTGCTACTCAGGAGCAGCTAGCACACAGGCCTACTGCTAGGTATGTCCTTATGGATCCAGTCTGTACACAGTACAGTACTCAGTACACAGTAGTTACTTCTGTGAGAACTTTCAAAGGCAGGGAGGGCTCAAAACCATGAGATAAACCAAAGAAGTTTTGCTGTCCACAACAGGAAGCACTTTTCAGTTGGCTGACTCCATCCAAGATAACCATTGAGAGTACCGTGGACTTAGTCTGGGCAGCGCGAGACCAGAGCATTTGATCAGAGTCTAGAATAGGATGAGCAGTTATGGCATCCTGGCGTCTACGATGGGTTGTTGGAAACATCTGTCACCTCTTCCCATTATGCTTTGCTGTCGTTGCCTGGCCTAGTGATTTTGCCTCTGGTAGGATTATATCAAAGCACCCTCGAGAACAGTGCTGGCTCTCCTGGGGTGCAGGCAAGAGGGTGAAGAAACTGTCAGTTGCTGATACAGTTGCCTGCTTGCTGTTGACCTTGCTTTGGACAGCCATTGAACAGCTCCACATGGAGTTAGGGTGCCTTCTATTTTTATTCTTTTTCCTGAGACTTTTTTTTCTTTTTCTTTTTCTTTTTTGCAAATGGACACCAGTTGTCAATATGTCTCATAGCTCTGAATTCGGTGTGATGTGACCTTGGGGAGGGGGTGTGAGCGTGACATCCAGACCTGTTTCAAGTCTGGGACAAAGTAATTTATACACCGGGAACTGGCTTCATAGTGTGGGATTCTAATTCTGGGGACGGCATTTTGTATGTGTAGGAAGACTGTCAAAACCTTTCCAATGGGAAGGGACAAGAACCAATTTGAGAAGAATGTGGTTATGTAAGAACTGTCCTGGTACAAGCATCTTGGCACAGTTCTTGTACTTGTTCATTCTGAAGGGGAGAGAAGGAGAGCAGGAGGCATTCTCTGTGAATGCTGGCAAACCTCCAGTCCCTCTGCTGAGAAATGATGCACCCTCTTGAGATGGTTCTGCAGATGACATAGTTAAAAGGGTGACAGGTGTTTCTTAACCCTTTCTTATTATTCTTGCCCCTCTTCTTTAAATGCTTACCAAACTGATCAGCCTGCTGGGAGTGTATGATTTTTAGGTGGCCCATTGGAGTTTCCATTGGTTTTACATCAGTAACAAAACAGCAACAGCAGCCACCCCTACCAACAGCAGCATTTTGGGGTTCTTCTTGGGGGCATGAGTCAGATGGTTCCCATGCAGTATTTAGTTTCATCTCTGCAAAGCACAAGGCACAGCTACTATTATTCCTATTTTAGAGATGCAGAAAATGAGGCTTTTTAGCTTTAGGAGGCTAAACACCTGCCAAGGGGCATGCATTGTTTTGGCAGGAAAAGGACACTTTTGCAAACTGTATGTGACCCCTTGAGTTGTTTAGCCAAGGGTACAGACTTCAGTGGAAGCAAGGTGGGGCAATAGATGAATGTAGTGCATCGTGGCATGGCTCTTTTTCTGGCCTCTAGGAGCACTAAGTGGGTGTGCAAAGCTGAGACCTTCTCTACTCCCATAGAGTCCTGCCAGCGTTGAGAAACCTACCAAATGCTTGTCTCACCGTGGCCTTTTTATGCTCAGAATATCACTGTGAATGAAGAATGCACACCAACTGTTTTAAGGGAATGTGGGCAGACCATTGACTTTGCTGGTTCTCAAGTCAAACCCAGCAAAAACAAGTTCACATCCTTGTCTGGGGGTAGAAAGTAGAGTAGCGCTTGCTTGTTCTTGAAAACAGTGTTGCTTCCAGTTTTCCAGAATCCTAGAAAATCTTCCCAAATACTCCAGGCCAGCAAGTGGCAGCAGCAGGGTCCAGGATCCTGGCCGCCTGACTGCAGTCTCCTCGTCTGCCTCTAGGCTGTGCTGTCTGTCTATTTAAGGAAACATGGAAATGCTAGATGAAAGGTCTCCCTCCCTCTAGATTCAATTCTGGTTAAACAGGGAGGCCTTGTTTCTGTTCTCTGGTTGTTTGCTTCTGCCAGCTACCTCAGTGTTTTCCAGTCATTTGAATTTTCATTGATTTTGTTTCTGAGTTTCCTTTGCCCTTCTCTTCTTCCTCCAGACTGGGAGCCTTTTCTGCTCAGAGATGCTTTCTCTTTACCACACCAATGTTCACCTTGCTGCATAATTAAAACAAAGTAATGAAGGAAAGCAAGGGCTTTGATGACTCAAGTCCTGAATGCTCTCATCTACCTAACTTTATGGAAATTCAGAAATTGGCCTTCATTTCTGCTTCCTACTGCTCATGGAACCTGATATTAACTATGTTAATTTTGCTTCTCTCAGCCATCTAACCCTTTATATATTTGTCTGAGATGTCACGTATGTTCCTTCTTAGCTCCCTGGAAGGATTCTCCCATACTCTTACTGTGGCCAATCCTTGTCACTTGTGAGCAGTGTGGGAGAGGGGATAGGCTGGAGAATGGAGAACAGAGAGGGAGATCCTTGCAGTTCGGCTCTTGTTCTGGGGGCAGGATTCACCACAAACACCATATTTGGGACCAAGTCTGTTAGGAGAAGAGCTACGGTAGCCCTGACAGGAAAGCTGCATTAGGAGGCCCATTCCTCTCTTGCCCGGGGAAAGCATTGCAGAGCCATGCAATTTCTGTGCACTTAAGGGAGCCCCGCCTCCAGCTGGCTGAGCTTGGCTGAACACCCACAGTAGGTATCTAAGGCATGGGAGGAGACATGGCCTGAACTTCAGCTGTCTGATCTGAGTGGGTCACTGAAAGATGGAACCCCAGTGGGCACCTATAGAATTCCTTGGTATTAATGGATCAGGCAATGGAATAGAGACATATTATTAAATCTAGAGTAATAAGGGACTAATGAATTGACTCATTTTTTTCATGCAACCAATATTCACAAGCATTTCTTATATTTAAGGCACTGTGCCAATAAACTTCTAGTCACAAAGGTGAGCCAGGCAGAAGCCAAGACCTTTGTGGAACTTAGTGCTTAACGAATTCCCTGTACCTCTAGACCTCTGTGCATGCTATTCCCTCTGCTCGAACTCTTTCTTACTCCTCTCCCCTGCAGTTCTCAGTCCAGTTGTGATTCTGGTGGGATGTTACATTCTTAGACTAGAAAAGGTGAGTTTGATGGGCGGTCTGGGATCTTTTCCTGTTTCAGCACCTACTACCCTTGTTCACTAGTCCGATGTCTCCCTAGAGAGGTAAACCCTTTTCTGTTTTGCACACCATTGCATCCTTTGTACCCAGCACAGTCCCTAACATTGACACTGGATAGGCATATGGTAAGTGTGTGTTTAATTAATTAATTAATGAATTAATGATTCTGTCTTTCAAAAAGGGAGATGCATTTCTGTGTGTGTGTGTGTGTGTGTGTGTGTGTGTGCGTGCGCACGTGCAGCTGTCTGTCGGTTTGTAATACCAGGTGGAGGTTGATGTATAATATGAGAAAAATACAGAGTAGAAAATGCCCTTGAAATTCCAAAAGGGAACAGAAAGGATTTGTTTGAGGAATCCATGAAATTATATAGAAGAGACATTGGAAATGAGTGTTAAAGAATGGGCAGTGTTAGACATACAGGAATTAGAGGAAAAACAAAGGGACGAGCATGAGTGAGCTGGGAAAGTGGGGGGGGGGGCATGGGTGACAAGCAGGGAGAGGCTGAAGAGTGTTAAGACAATGCTCCTTTGATAACAGGCCACAAAAGATTGTGTGCTGGTGTGTTTAGATGATACTTGATAATTTTGTTTTTGAGACCGGGGGAAGGGACAGAGACAGGGAGAGAGAGAATCTCAAGCAGGCTCTGCTTGTGCTCGAATCTCAGCCCAGAGCCTGATGTGGGGCGTGATGTCACAAACCATGAGATCATGACCTGAGCTATGACCCAACAGTCAGACGCTTAACTGACTGAGCCGCCCAGGTGCTCCAATACTTGACAATTTTTAAATTAGGAGATTATGTGGTGAAATCTGAGGATTTCCCTTTGGTAGTATAAACATGACCTTTCGGTACATATTCTCTTAGTCTGTTTGCTGTGTGTACCCATGGGGCTGCCATAGAACCTCTAATGGGTGTCCTGGAATAGAACTGTGTTGAGTACCCGAGGTGGATTCTTCTGAGGAGAACATAGTAGCAGACTTACATGTTTATGCATGTGCATGGATATGTGCATTATGTTTGTGCACACATGTGTCCCTGTATGTCCCCATATACCAGCAGGAGACAAAGTGATGCCTAGAGAAAATTGGGTAGCCTATAATGCCAGAACTCTCCCAATTTATTTGTAAGAGCTAGGAAATATAATTAATACTCTTCCTATAAAAGACCGTTTGCAGAGTCCTATTTTAGTGTTTCCTAGTGATGTATCAGTGTGTGTGTGTATATATATATATATATATATATATATATATATATATATATATATATTGCCACCCTGTTTTTAGTGCTGGGCATGAATATATGCCATAAGACGGCTGTTTACCAACGGTGTTGTACCTTTAAGCTCCCTGTGCTGCAGGCAGCCACCCTGAGTAGTGAGTGGCCTATGGTTCTAGGTCATCCTCTGATGTCCCTGAGCCTGGGAGAGCATATCCCTACCCTGGGTGGTTGACAGCTCTGTCCTTTGTGCTCTCCACTACGGCTTACATAACAGCTTTTAGTTTTCAGTTCAGTTTACATGTCAGAAAAAATTATGTCCATCTTATAAGAGATGTCCGTGAAGATATGAGCCTGGCAGAATGCAGGAAGCCAGGGGCCTGGGTTGGATAAGCAGCATCTTGTGGGTTGTGCATTGTAACCTGCTGTCTGGTTCTGGGGCCTTGTGTTTGCTTAGCCTCCCAGAGCCGTACTTCCCAGGTGTGTTCTTTTCCTCCCTTGTCAAGAAGGCAGGGGAAGGCGGTCAAAGCGCTCATGAAGTCCTGGGCAGTATTTACATGGTAGTGCAAACGTTACTTGTCAGGTTAAATTCTTCAAATCTCTCCTAAAAATCCCTTCACCAGATCTGAACACACATCTGCAATGTTTGGTTTTGCTTTTTGGTTTTGCTTTTACTGATACACTTTTTCTTTCCACTTTTTAATAAGATTTCTTTCAGCAATTCGATTTGGTGTGGCCCTATTATGGAAACTTTAGAGAGGAGGGAACATCAGGAAGAAGCAAACAAATACATAGGAAACCACAAGAAGGCCACCCATATCCCAGCCTCCACATGCAGACACTGCTACTGTTTAGCCTGTTTCTTTGCTGCTGATTCTGTGACCTCTGTTCTTTACAAAGTTGAGATTAAACTCTGTGTTCAGTTTCCTTTCACTTCCACATGTCATCAGTAATCCTTGATGCAAATCATGTGTAGTGGCTGGATAGCATTTCATGAAATGATTGAACCATAATTTACTTGGCCTTCTCCTGTATTATTAAGGATTTAAAAAAATATTACAAAAAATGATTCAGTAGATATCGCTGTGCATAACTATGGGTCAGTGTTGAGAATTATTTCCTTAGGAGGGATCATTAGACTCATGGACCAAAATGTAAGGACATTTTTGAAACTCTCATTTATAATTTTGTGTATTTGTACTTCCTATTTTAAAATCCTTCTCCCTGCTTTCCATGAACCAGTTTTTACTCATATTGTTTCTACTACTTTATTTGAATTTTTTTTTGTTTTTTAAAAAAGCTTATTTATTTTGAGAGAGAGAGAGAGAATGTGTGTGTGAGCAGGGGAGGGGCAGAGAGAGAGAGGGAGAGAGAGAATCTCAAGCAGGCTTTGCACTGCCAGCACAGATCCCGACGTGGGGCTCAAACTCACGAGCGGTGAGATCGTGACCTGAGCTGAAATCAGGAGTCAGATTCCTCAACTGACTGGGCCACCCAGGAGCCCCAGAATTTTTGTTGTTTACTTTTTTCTTTAAACTAACCATTTTAATTCTAAAAGCAAGACTTGCTTCTTGCAGAGGATTCAGGAGTGTAGATAACCAAAATGATTTAGGTAAGAATCAGCCATATTCCTTCATATATAAGTACTGTTACAATCTTGGTGATATTCTATATTTATATAGATAGATATGCTTCTACTAAAATTGTGATCCTACAGGTTACTTTTTAAATTTTCAAGATGAGTTTTATTTATAAGGTTTCTAGTCAAACACTAGGCTCAGAGAGTTTATTGTGCTATTTTAGTAGATGCTTCCCTTTATCTGACAGAGCATTGTGAGAAGTTTTCTTTCTTTCATGTCTCAGGTACACAATTTTGATAATAAAAATAATTCCTATAGAAAGCGTATTGAAACTTCTCTCCACGTTAGTCCTAAGGCTATTAAATGATAATTATTACTCTTATTTAATATCTCTCTGAGACAAATAAACATGCTACCTGCAGAACAAATGAAAGGTGTTATCCTGGAGCAAAGGAATTTTTTATGATCAACAGTCTGTCATTAGCATAATGTTTATTTTATGCATTTGCAGACTTCTTATCACCTGAATTATAGTTTATAAATATTAACCTAACTATTGATGTTTGCTGCTCCTTCATTAGTATTAGAGTTTCTGATAAATATCTTTTTTTTTTGTAGGTGAAGGACAAAACAATAAAGTAAGTCTCTAGGTATCTGGTGATTGGACATGGCTGTAGAAAGATTTCGAATCCAAGGTAGTCTACCCACATAAATCCCTCAGATTTCCTTAGGGACTTGCATTCCAGCTTATCCATAAAATCCAAGCTGATAATATGTTCTCTTTTAAATAAAAATGTCGAGTGAGTACAATAACATCACATGTTTATTTTACACAGCACAGTGATTGTGCTTTGCATGTGCTTTACAAATTATCAAATACCATGCTAAAGATGGACTTGACTTTATTGCACAAAAATCTACTGCCATTTATTTTCTTTTTCAAGTTTCAGCAGTAATTTGTTAAGCACTTTTCCCTGGAAAAGTATCTTTTCATTCCTTTGGGAGTTCATTAGTTAGGCTAGATACTTATCTGATTCCATTAAGGTCATGAAGATCAGCTCTTCGAATGACCCAAATAATACACCCTTGTACCTCTGAGAGAGTGGCTTCTCTCCTCATGACTCTGATCCTCAGTTCCTGTAAGGTCTAAATGTTCATTGTCTCTGTCCTTGGATTCTCATGAGATCCCACTGTCTTTCTTGAGTTATATAGCAGGAGTTAGGTAGACTCACTTTTCTTGAAGGTTGGGAGTTCAGATAAAAATTTTTTTTTTGCCTAAGTCACTGGGATCTCTTTAAGAATGACTTGTGTCCTTACTTTTTGACGTGCAAAGTGGTGACAGTGATTTTATATACTCCCCCCTTACAAAATTGTTACACACCAGAGGTGATAGTGTATGTGCATGATTTGTAACTTCTGAAGCATTGTGCAAATGATAACAACAATTGCCATTGGAAATAAGATTTTGATGATTTTATTTTTAAAAACTTTGTGAATGGGGCTTCTTGTCACAGGTGCTAGGAACCATTAAAGTGAGAAAACTACCTGGCATGCATATATATGTATTATAGATACGTACATATATACATATGTACGTATCTATCTCACATTTTAGTTATTATGTATCAGTTGATAGTGTTTGGGGTACCTCCGCTTTTGGTTATTAGGGATAATGCTGCTTATGAAGGGTTGTATAAAGTCTTTGTGTGGACATGTATTTTTTTTTTTTAATGTTTACTTATTTTTGAGAGAGAGAGAGAGAGAGAGAGAGAGAGCGCACATGTCTGAGAGCATGAGCGGAGGAGGGGGAGAGAGACAGAGGGACAGAGAATCCCAAGCAGGCTCCACACTTTCAGCACAGAGCCTGATGTGTGGCTCAAACTCACAAACATGGGATTGTAACCTGATCCAAGAGCAAGAGTTAGACGCTTACTGACTGAGCCACCCAGGTACCCCTGTGGACGTATGTTTTTATTTCTCTTGGTTATACACCTAGGAGTTGAATTATTGGACCACATGGTAACTATGTTAAACGCTTTGAGAAATTGTCAGGCTTCTTCAAAGCATTAACAGTAAGTTTTATTCTGACCAACAGTCTATGAGGTTTCTAATTTTTCCACATCCTTCTCAACACTAATATTATTTGTCTTTCTGATTAGAGTCATTTAGGGTGTGTGAAGTGGGTATTGTGGTTTTGATTTTCACTTCCCTGGTGGCTAATGATATTGAGCATATGTATATCTTCTTTGGAGAAATATCTATTCATATCCTTTGCCCAATTAAAAAAAAATTTTTAACGTTCATTAATTTTTGAGAGACAGAGACAGGGCGTGAGTGGGGGAGGAGCAGAGAGAGAGGGAGACACAGAATCAGAAGCAGGCTCCAGGCTCTGAGCTGTCAACACAGAGCCTGATGCGGGGCTCGAACTCACTGACTGCAAGATCATGACCTGAGGTGAAGTCAGATGCCCAACCACTGAGTCACCCAGGCGCCCCCCTCCTTTGCCCGATTTTATTTTATTTTATTTTTTTTCAATATATGAAGTTTATTGTCGAATTGGTTTCCATACAACACCCAGTGCTCATCCCAAAAGGTGCCCTCCTCAATACCCATCCCCCACCCTCCCCTCCCTTCCACCCCCCATCAACCCTCAGTTTGTTCTCAGTTTTTAACAGTCTCTTATGCTTTGGTTCTCTCCCACTCTAACCTCTTCTTTTTTTTTTTTTTTCCTTCCCCTCCTCCATGGGTTTCTGTTAAGTTTCTCAGGATCCACATAAGAGTGAAACCATATGGTATCTGTCTTTCTCTGTATGGCTTATTTCACTTAGCATCACACTCTCCAGTTCCATCCACGTTGCTACAAAGGGCCATATTTCGTTCTTTTTCATTGCCATGTAGTACTCCATTGTGTATATAAACCACAATTTCTTTATCCATTCATCAGTGGATGGACATTTAGGCTCTTTCCATAATTTGGCTATTGTTGACAGTGCTGCTATAAACTTTGGGGTACAAGTGCCCCTATGTATCAGTACTCCTGTATCTCTTGGGTAAATTCCTAGCAGTGCTATTGCCAGGTCATAGGGTAGGTCTATTTTTAATTTTCTGAGGAACTTCCACACTGCTTTCCAGCGTGGCTGCACCAATTTTCCTTTGCCCGATTTTAACTGGGTTGTTTCTCTTTTTGTTCTATATTCCAGATTAAATTCCATATCAGGTCTATGACTTGCACATTTTTCTCCCTTTCTGTGACTTGTCTTTTCACTTTCTTATTAGTGTCTTTTGAAGCATGCAGGTTTTTAATTTTAAGGACATCTATTTTTTTCTTTTTGAGTAAATTTGGTGTCGTATGAGAAATTATCATAAAGATCTATATCTGTGTTTCTTCTTAGAGTTTTATAGTTTTAGATAGAGCATTTCAATCCATCTTTTCCTCTTCTAAGGAGTTAGCTTTGAGGAAGTAAAAGAGTTCTGGAATATAAGTAGTGAAGTGAGATCAGTAAGTGGAGAGTACATAGCACAGTCTTGGACCCCTCTCTCCTGGATGCTACTTCCATACTCTGTGCATACCTTAGCCACTCTTCACAGAGCAAATTCCAATTCATCTCCTAGTTTCTCTCTTTTTGTCTGATGAGCCCTGAATAATAGGAGGTCATCTTCTAGATCTTTCTTATCTCTTTAGCTAATGGGAGTTGAATGAATGTGTACTGAATGAATGAATAAAGCTTTTGGGCCAGTCAGCTGCTATTATTGTCCCCCTGCTTTTTTCTCATACTTGTCATATCTTTATTGCAAATGCTTTAGGGTGATTTATAAATTACATTGGTTACTGAAACAATATTATTTACAGAGTACAATGGCGGAATGTTTGCCATTTTTTTTTAATAATCAGGTTTTATTTTTGTGCAATATATTTAATCACTGGGAAAGTGAAGGTGTCAATCACTACACAGAGACCTGTCCCTCCTCCTCTAACCTGCCTAGAGTCTCACAGACACTAAGCAGTGACACCAGGGTTCAGTGATAATTTTGTTTCATACCCAAGCCATTGTTTTTTTGGCACTAAACCAGGCTGTATCTCTGCGAAATAAAAGGTTAAGAGGGGGCACCTGGGTGACTCGGTTGAGCATCTGACTCTTGATTTCGGCTCAGGTCATGACCCCAGGGTCGTGGGACCCTCCCTGTGTTGGGCTCTGCACTAACTGAGGAGCCTGCTTGAGATTCTCTCTCTCTCTCTCTCTCTCTCTCTCTCCCTCTCTCTCTCTCTCTCTCCCTCTCTCTCCCCCCCCCGCCTTCTGCCCCTCTCCCCCACTCACTTGCCCTCTCTGTTTCTCTCTTAAAAAAATAGGTTAAGAGAACTCAGGAATTAAAATTAAGAAAGTGGTTATAGAACAAGAGTTGTTGATTTAGCTTCCTCTGAAATAACTTTTAACCTTTTCCCACTCTGAAAGTACATGATGGATCTCATATATACCCCTCCTACAGTTTGAGAGCTGTTATGCTGCCTTTCTCTCACTCTCAAGGACACATCAGAGTTCAAGTGAATAGCTCCAAATTGTTATCATGAACCTGCTTATGGTATTTGCCAGTGTATAAAACACACCAGTGTGTAAGATGCATGACCAGTGTTATAGAAGTCAGGAGAGGGTGAGAAACCCTGGTCTTTGCTAGGCTGCTTGCTCAGGTTGCCAGCAGGGGGCAGCATCTCCACATGGTTTCCTGCTTAGTGGGCCTGTGGGGGAGTGGGCAGTGCTGTCATCAAGCTCACCCCAAACCTGGTACCTCTTCACCTCTTATCCTCCAAGCCTGACCACCCAACTTTAATTAGGCAAGGTGAAAGAAACCTGTTTTCAGTGTTGTTTTTTGAGGAAGGCAATGAAAAGAAAATAGTCCTTGTATGTGAGCAGATACACTAAAATATTTTGTACTTTAGGTGAACGGATGTGTTTTGTGTGCTTAGGGTTCCTTCCTCTGTAGGGGGTACCTATTCCCTTTGCCACAGCTGCAATGCTCAGTGTATGTCTCAACCACAAGTTAAGCCTTATTTTCCTAAAGAAGCACTGCAGTGTCAGAAGACATTGTACATGGTTATAGCACTTTCCTTAAAGCCCACTGTCCAAAGTGCTGATTTTAGAGTCTGCCAACCTGCATTGAAACACCAATTTAGCCACTTACTAGCTGTGTGACCGTGAGGTTATAATATATTCCTGTTTTCTTTAATTCAAAGAGGAGTTGTTTTTTTTTAAACAAGTAGAAGATAGTCTTTATATACACCTCCCAGTTTGGTTTCATATAAATTGACCTCATATTTCTGTAAATACATTTGTATTTCTGTCAAAAGCCCTGGCTGATGCAGGGAGGTTCAAAGGTAATATGATCTGGAAGTATAAAATCAAGTTACTTCAGGTAGTGTCAAATTATTTAAGTTGTGGAGAGTGAAATTGGAGTAACCTACAAGGTTCTACCTTGTGGTACATTCGCTTACAAGGGCGTGAGGTGGGCATCCTTGTTCTCAGCAGCTTAGCCTGGCAGAGTAGTGGGCTCTGGAATGGAGCTCTTAGGGCAAGGAACTGAGCCTTGTTTGAGGAGGGCTGTCTGTGGCCGCTGGGCATGTCTATAGTTTTCCAGCTAACAATTTAGGTCTGATACTTGTTTCCATTTCGAGTTTGAGCAACTGTGGCCCCAGAGACTCCCCTGGGACCCTTGTTATTATTTTTATTTTTATTGAGGCGAATTTCACGTAACAAAATTAGCCACTTTAAGGTAAATAATTCATTTAGTACATTTACAGAGTTGGACAGCCAGCTATCTAGTTCACCCAAATGATTATATTTTTAACCCTGTATTTTGATAGAACTTTGAATTTAGGGAAAAGTTGCAAGAATAATATGAGGAACTCCTGCATAATCTTCAGCCAGATTCAGTTATAACATTTACCTTTTTCTACATTTGCTCATTGCTGTGTGAGCTTATTCTCCCTCTCTCTCTCTCTCTCTCTCTCTCTGTCCACACACACACATACACACACACACACACACACACACATGCATATGTGTGTATGTATATACACATATAATGTAGGTAATATAGGTGATATCATAGGGTTAATATATAGAAACTACATATCTGTAATATGTATAGTACATAGGCATATTACATATGTATATAGTGTGTGTAATATATATAGAGAGAGACACACACATGCACACACAGAATGTATATATGTATATATTTTTTCCCCTTGAACCATCTGAGAGCATGTTGGAGACACTGTGTTTCTTTATCACTAAATACTTTAGTATCTATGTTTATATACTAATAAGGGTACCTAATATAATCACTAAAATCTGAAGATTTAACATTGATAAGTACCATTTTGTAATCCACAGTCCTTACTCGAATTTCATCAAATGGCCTTCATACCTTCAGTTTTTTCCAATCCAGATCCAGTCCACAATCATATGTTGCATTTGTTTGCAATCCTCTTTGCTCTCCCTTAATCTGGACCAGTTCTGCTTTTCTTTCTGTCCCCTTGACCTTGATATTTTTTTTAAATATTTTTTAATGTTTATTTATTTTTGAGAGAGAGAGAGGTGAACAGGGGAGGGGCAGAGAGAGAGGGAGACCCAGAATTGGAAGCAGGCTCCAGGCTCCAAGTCGTCAGCACAGAGCCCAATATGGGGCCTGAACCAATGAACCTCGAGATCATGGCCTGAGCCAAAGTCAGATGCCCAACCGACTGAGCCACCCAGGCGCCCCTTGACCTTGATATTTTTTGAAGAGTACTGGCCAGTTATTTTGTATAGTGTCTCTCATTCTGAATTTGGCTAATGTTTTCCAAGATTAGATTCGGGTTCTTATTATATTTTATACAATCCCCCATGGAAAAATGAGTCCTGACTTCCAAATGCTAGCATTTATGAATGCTGTTTATCATGCGACTCTTTCAAAAGCCAGCAGTTGCATGTAGTTGGCATTTTTTTTCCAGCTTTATGTTGTGAAGATGCCCTAACCCTGTGTACTACAATGGTAGTGTTAGATTTACCTTCCCTGAGACCACTGAAAGTCAGTAGCCATGTGGATTCAGAAGTCATTACAGTGGAGGTTGATGACTTCAAGACTGGAAGGCACTGAATGAGAATCATGCTATGCAGCCCTCTGTGTTAAAATCATTGTTCTTTGATATCGTGGAGCCAAATGGAGTTTACTGTATGTTCATTCACTTGTCAGATGTTGAATGAGAAAATGACACTTTGCAATGTAAATTGTTAAGATAATTAAGTCAGTCTTCTAGGGCATGGTGAAGAAAGCTTGAGTCTGCCTGTTGGGCTCCTGCACCCCTATCCAGGGGGAATGGAGCAGTTCATTTCCTCAACAATGCAGTTTCCCTCTGCCAGGCAAAAATATGTTACTACCCCAATAATAAAAAGGAAATCAGTGGTGTGAATTTTTATACATGGCTAATTTCTTACGACTTTTATTATTGTTTTTATAGCTACCATTAGAAGCAGACCCAAGGAAATCACTTGCCTTTCTACTTTCATCTTTTCCTTTTATCCACCCTCTTCCAAAATCTTTGCTTTTCCTTTTCCCATTCTGATTATTTGATAACTCAGATTTTCTCAAAAGTACTCTGGCTTTTGTTTTAAATATTAAGTGAAAAACCAAATGCAGATGAAATTTAGAGGATGATGATGATGATGATGATGATGATGATGATGATTAGAGAGAGAGCATGTGTGAGCAGGGAAGAGGGACAGAGGGAGAGAAAGAATCCCAAGCAGGCTCCACACCACACTCAGTGTGGAGCCTGGTGGGGAGCTTGATCCCACAACCCTAGGATCATGACCCAAGCTGAAATCAAGAGTTGGATGCTCAACCTACTGAGCCACCCAGGAGCCCCATAAATTTGGATTATTTTTAAGTCACACGGACAAAATTTCCCTGGCTAGTCTGTTCCCACGAAGAAAAATTCCTCTGTGTTGCCTTTAGCTTTCAAGCTTTTACTTTTGAAATAATTTTAGCTTAACACAGTGTGGCAACTATAGTTACAGGGAGTTACTTAACCCTTCACATAGCTTCCCCTAATGTTAACATCTTACATAATCATAGCATCTATCGAAACTAAAAATTAAATTTGGTATATTAAATAGTAACTAAACTACAGAGGTTATTAGGATTTTACCAGCTTTTCTACTAATGTCCTTTTTCCTTCCCAGGATCCCAGGATACATTTAGATTTTATGTCTTCTTAGTCTCCTTGGTCTATGGTAGCTTCTCAGTTTATATATATGAAACAGGCTTCCTTGTTTATAATGGCCTTGACACTTTTTATCAAGGTCTAGTCAGACATTTCGCATAAGTTTTTTTCTCAATTTGGGTTTGACTGTTTTCTCATGGGATTTTTGGCTTTTTGGAAAGAATACGACTGAGGTGAAATGCCATTCGCATCGCATCATATGGAGGGTGCATGATACCTTTGTTGACTTTTTAAGTGTTCTTATTTTCTTTCTCTGTTTTTCAGTTTTAAATACGTTTTTTATGGTTACTAAAAATATTTGTAAAAATGGAATGTTGTGGATCACTTAAAGAATTGTTGATGCAAAATCCTTAGAACTCTTTAAGTTTTCTGTATAATGTGGGCTGTCGATGTGAAAGTATATCAAATCAGTGTCGTTTCCTCTTTCTCAAATTCTGCAGCCTTTCAAATCCACCTGAGAAGCATGGGTATGCCACTTTATAAAGTGTTTAGAGAGTCATGGACAAAAACATACCAAATCTTGAGATTTCTTTTAAGGTTATTTTTAATGAACTGGGACTGGTTCATACATTGGAATACATCGTGCATGAGAAATATAAGTGATTCAGTGAGTGAGTTCTGTGGCTCTGAACTCTCCACTGAGGCCCAACTTTGACTCTCTGACTTTTCAGTGAGGGTGTTTCTTTGGCTCAAAGAATCTATGTGTTATTTTATTTTTTCAGAAAGCTGATTTTAATCCTAACATAAACCTCCCCTTCAAATATAATGACTAACTCAGGTGTGGATTTATCTCGTTTCCCTTTACTTATGAGCTTTCTAAGTCCTAGTTTACAGTTCATATTAAACAATAAGTCCACATGAGGAAGGGCCTGAGTTAATCCACAAAGCATAGTCAATGCGTGACTACCACTAGCTGGAATTGTCACTCTCAAGCCTTCTCTAATTAGTGGTGCACTCTAAAAATCTTTTATAGTGATGTCCTCTGGAACACAGAGTGACAGAAATAAAACAAAACCCATAACAAAAGAAAACAAATAAAATAAAATTTTAAAATAAAATTAATCTTTAGAAGGGAGATTGTCTTTGTTTACTTCCTGAGATTTAATTCTAATTATGGATCCCAGAACACATTCTGAATTATTATGGTGAAGCTTGACTATCACTAATTCCCTATGCTTCCAATTGGCTGGGGGGGTGGGGGGAGGGAGGAGGAAGGAAAGAAATTTAATTAGCTCTGAAGTTTGAGGATTCTCAAAACAAGCACTATTTCCATGCCACTTCCCTGCACTTTCTCTTGCAGATGATGCATGTAATTGCTAATATTTCTCGCATGATGCGTGAACATGTTTGGCAGCCATCACCATGGAGCTGAGTTCCGTGAGCTTTCATAAGGCACATATGTTCAGAAGGTGCTCTGATGGGGCACAGGACACAGCAGCTCAGATCTGTAGCCCGTAGTCTTCCACAAGAACACGCTGTGTTCAGAGGAATGATTATCAAAGTTTCTAATTGGAAAGGTGATCTTTTTAAATTGCTTGAAGCTCTTAATTTCAGTTCCACTGAGAACTCTCCCGTCCGCTTTCTGTCTGGGTTTTAACATGCAGTGTCTGCTTGCATGAGTGGGTCTGTTTCCCCACTGGAATATGCATCTACACTTCTTCCTTATCATTTTTTAATTGCTCTGCTACCTCCATACTTTCTCATTAAGCTGTGTATTCCACATTGGTCTATGTCAGTATTGTCTGACATAGATTGTATATTCTTTTTTTAAATTTATTTTTAATTTATTTTTTTAATGTTTATTAAACATTAAGAGAGAGACAGAGACAGAATGCAAGTGGGTTAGGGACAGAGTGAGAGGGAGACACAGAATCCAAAACAGGCTCTAGGCTCCGAGCTGTCAGCACAGAGCTTGACGCGGGGCTCGAACTCACAAGCCTCAAGATCATGACCTGAGCCCAAGTCGGATGCTCAACCGACTGAGCCACCAAGGCGCCCCTTAAAACTTTTTTAGTGTTTATTTATTTTGGAGGGAGAGAGAGACAGAGCCGAGCAAGGGAGGGGCAGAGAGAGAGGGAGACACAGAATCCGAAGCAGGTTCCAGGCTCCAAGCTGTCAGTACAGAGCCCAAAGCGGGGCTCGAACTCACAAACTGTGAGATTGTGACCTGAGCTGAAGTCGGATGCTCAACTGAGTGAGCCACCCAGGTGTCCCAATTGTATATTCTTCTAAGAGCTATGAAATGAGGCTTTTGCCTCTTTCCTTCCTGAATTTTTTTTTCATTTTCTGTTTACTGCATGAACCATACAGTAATAAGAAAACAAAAGAAAAATAAGTTGTGTGTTCTCATTACAACAAACCAGTTATTTTTGTTCTGTTTCTTTCTAGTTTTGATCCCACGTGTAGAAGTTAACTGTACTACTGAAGGACAGATTATTTTATATTCTACTTGAAGCATTATCATAAAGGTTTTCTCATGTTGTTACCTCGCCATCATCCTCATGACCATTTGTTTCATTGAGTTGACACATGGCCATATATTTAGATATTTTCAATTGCTGGCCATTTAATGTTGCAGGATTTCTTTGTTCTTCTAGCTTTCGCCTTTCCTTTCGAATTACTTCACTGGGACAGGTCACTAACTGAATTGCTTGAAGATTTTCATGCTTTTTAGGTTCTATGCTATGTTTTGTTTGTGTTTGTTTTTAGCACAATGTCATTTATAAGAAGGCACTTTGTCAATGTCTTGGGATGAAGTGATGATAAGGAAGCCTATTTTGGAAGCAGTCTTCTTCTGTGATATTATTGTTGGGATTCCGATGATGTCTTTTAGTGAAGTAGTGAGAGTAAAGCAGCCACTGAGTCTTGGGGAGCTTGTCAAATCACTGGCTTGTAAAAGGCCGTTTTGAAACTCATTTGTCAAGCCCACTGTAATGTATACTGAAATTATTCCTAGTGACTAACGATGTATTCTTAACAGTATTCAAAAGCTATTTTAAAACCTGCTTTGGTCTCCTGTATATGATTCCGAATATCATTTGAAAGTTTTCTTTTATGTCTTGCCCAAATCTCAATCTGCTGTGGAAAATCATTTTCAAGAATTGTAGTCTTAACTTGCAATTATGTATAGCCACATTTCTTCTGCATAGAGAATAGAGGCATTGCCCATTCTGCTGTGATCCTGAGTGATCTGCTGGGTTTTGAGTTGGGCCTGGCGGAGAGTGAAAGCAACGCATCTCTGTAGAGTTAAGAGATGTGTTTGAAGGTGTGATCTTTGATACCACTCCAGGGTGGGTCCTCTCTCTCAACCTCTGTTTGGTTCCACTTGTCCCAAGGAGAGGACTTACTGTGTATACCACTGATGCTTTCTGTGATCGTTGACCATTGTTATCCCATTCCAATCAGACACTTTGAAAATCTGCTGAACAAATTTAAAGAGCCGTGGGTAGTTACGAATTTGTACTGGGTGAGGTGTTGATAGTATATGATGCCTTGCTCTGAAGCCTATACTCAGCATTTGGAAGTGATAAACCTTTTATTAATATGCTCATTCTCAACAACTACCCAGACTTCATTTCTTTTTTACTTTCCTCTCTTCCTTTTCTTTTTATTTTTCTACCTCTTTGTCTCTTTTCTGATGTTTCAAATGTTGTCCCCCCTGCCTCTTTTTTTTTTTTTCCATTCCATACCTCTGCTTCTTCTAGGTCAACCCGCCCCACTGTTTCATCTTTAGAACTCCCTTCTTTCTTGGTTTCTGCCATTCTTAATTCCCTTCTTGTTCCATTGGGAAAATAGGCTTTAAATTTTGAGTGTGCTGAGGGAATGCCATTTTATAGTGAAAAACTACAGGATTCAGGGACTGCATTTGTGGCTTATGGATGAAAAGAGGCTGCAGGAGCTAGTGCTTATGGGGGTGATTTAAGGGTGATGGCTCAGTGTCTCAGGTGGACTTGATTATGTTGTGGAACAGCTGGATTTCAGCCTGATTTTGACCTCTCCTTGCCACGTAATTAACAGTGTGCCAGCCACAGATCATAAAGTAAGTGCAGTTCAATGAATAATACCACGTACTGGTGCCTAAAGTTTGTCTTACCCAGGGGACCCAGTGGGCATGGGCTATGCCTGGATGTCTAGCCAGGAGTGACATTTAAACTGAATTGCCTGATGCTGGGTGATGAGAGCTCTGACATGCATCCCCAGACAGCTGCTCAATGCAGATGGCTGATGAGCTCTGAAGCTGCAGGCTGACGTGTCCAGGAGCCTAGGGGCAAGCTGACCCTTTTCTCTTTAGGCACAGCATCTGTGTTGGCTGTTTGGAAATAATCAGAAGACATTTTAACTTGTTTTCTAGCCAAAGCTTGGGGCACTCAATTTTTGGTGATTAAACTGGACTTCTAAATGGATTTCCTCTAACCCTGAACTCCTTGGATAGAGATTCATGTCATGAAGTAGGTTTGCTTCCCTTGATGAGTGTTGCAGTGAATTCAATCCTTCTCATGGCATTGTGTTGTATATTGATTAACAGAAAATAAGCTGACTGCCAGGCACATTCATAGAAAAAAGAAGTGGGGGGTTATTAATCATGGAATGGATAACTCATTTACTTGAGACACATAAAATAGATTGAGATAGAATGGGGAGGGTACAGGGCAGAAAATTCACACACACACACCCACTCCTCCCCACCCCACACGCATACACACGCTAATCATGGTTTCATTTACTAACTGAGGAATTTGGTAAGGTAGCTCAGACATATTCAGTGGATAAATATGTAAATAGTCTTCCAATAATCACTAAGGTATTATTCAGGACACAAGCCAGTTGACTTTAGTTTCACCAGAAGTTGGGCAGATATGGCCAAGTAGTCAATCAGTTATCATTGGAATTCCTAGAGTCTGAGGGAGCCACTGCTATTGTGACTTATCTTTGTCCAACCTCATGAAAGCCAACAGAACCAGCGCTGTCTGTGTTGCACATTTGGGTTTGGGCTAGTGGTCCTGAGTGGGGCTCAAAGGAGAGAGGCAGGCCCTTTAAAAGCAGAACATTCGGGGCGCCTGGGTGGCTCAGTTGGTTAAGCGTCTGACTTCGGCTCAGGTCATGATCTCGTGGTCCGTGAGTTCAAGCCCCGCGTCGGGCTCTGTGCTGACTGCTCAGAGCCTGGAGCCTGTTTCAGATTCTGTGTCTCCCTCTCTCTGACCCTCCCCGTTCATGCTCTGTCTCTCTCTGTCTCAAAAATAAATAAACATTAAAAAAAAATTAAAAAATAATAAAATAAAAGGAAAACATTCCTTTTCTCTTCTCTAAATAAGTTTTGAGTTTAACAAACTGACATAAAAGAAGACATTCACCTTGGGTTTATGCTTCATGCCCAGGAGGAGGGAGGAGAAGCCCCGATGGGAGAGGATGGGCAACCTGGGCTGTCCTGAATTCCCTACAGATTCATTTATTTAATCATCCACTCAGAAGCAGCAGCATGCGAGAGGAGCTATTTGAACTTTTGCAATTTAGCTTCACTAGTTACCTTTGAAAATTTTTATTTAAGTATAATTGACATGTAATGTCCTATTAGTTTTAGCTGTACATTATAGTGATTTGATATTTCTTTAAAAATATTTTTTTAATGTTTATTTTTGAGAGAGGGAGAGAGAGAGAGTGAGAGAGGCAGAGAGAGGGAGACACAATCCCAACAGGCTCCAGGCTCTGAGCTGTCAGCACAGAGCCCACAGTAGGGCTCAAACCCATGAACCGCGAGATCATGACCTGAGCTGAAGTTGGACACAACCGACTGAGCCACCCAGGTGCCCTATGATTTATTTCTATACATTGCAAAATGGCCCCCTTGGTAAGACCACCTGTCATCATATCAAGTTATTACAATATTATTGACCATATTCCTCATGCTGTACTTTACATCCCAATGACTTATTTATTTTGTAACTGGAAATTTTTACTTCTTAGTCCTCTTATATTGCCTAACCCTTCCCCCTTGGTAACCAGCATTTTGTTTCTGTATATGTGAGTCTGTTTGTATTTTTTTTTTTAGATTCTACATATAAGTGAAGTCATATGGCATTTGTCTTTGTCTGACTTAATTTACTCAGCATAATATCTGAGTCCATCTCTATTGATGCAAATGGCAAGATCTCATTCTTTTTTATGGCTTAGTAATATTCCAGTGTGTATATGTATAGTGTGTGTATATGTGTGTGTGTGTGTGTGTGTGTGTGTATGCATGTGTGTATGTATATATATGTGTGTGTGTGTGTGTGTGTATATATATATATATATATATGTATATATATATATACACATCACATCCTTTTTATTCTTCATCTGTCAGTAGACACTTAGGTTGCTTCTATGTCTTGGCTATTATAAATAATACTGCTATTTACTTTGAAATAATTCTAGAAGTAAATTTTTCTATCATCCCTTCCATTGCTTCCTTCCATCAAAGAGGACTGTCATGAATTGGCCCCTAATTCCTCAGTGGTCTCTGTTCTTGGATTCTCCAATGATGACATGGGTTCAAAGGGGGGGCACAGAAAGAGATAGATGCTTTCCCATGCACCCATACCTGCCAGGTCTGAAAATAGGGGGATATTACTGTAGTCACTAGATCTAATTTCAAAAAGTATATCTCTGGAATTAAATGAGTTTGCCTTAAATTCTGAACAGTTGCAGATGATGTAATCTTTCGAGACATTTTATTAGGAAGATTAAATTAAGATACAGGAAATGCTATTTCACATTTCATTGGAATGAAAGTCAAGTCTTGTGAAAGTTGTTTACTATAACAGAAGGTTGTTGGGCATCTGTTTCGACTCAGTTTTCTCATTGTTTCAAGATCTGTGTTCTTGCTGCCCTCTCTCTACTCCTTGCACACTAGAAAATCCAATCTGCTAGGAGCTTGCTGAGATGAGTAAGGGCCCTCTGCCAGTTGTGGGAAATTTGGACTCAATGAAAGTAGTCAGTGAAAACCTCTGTTTGCTCTATCAAGCATGTGGTACTTAAATGCATGCATGGAGCCTATTTATTTAGCTCCAGCATTGTAACTAAGATGTCAGTTTTCCTTCTCGGCATAGCATATACATGTACTAATTTGATGGTAATTGAGTAGTTGACTTGAGTTCTATTTCTGGTATTGTTGGTGATGTGCCCTCCATCTGAGATGAGTTTTTTGGCTGCTGTAGACTCTAAAATTCCAATCAAGGCTGTTAGTACCTTCTGATAGCAGACTAGCTCTTCACTTTACATTAATGTCACACCAAATCTTACCTTTTCTTAACTTAGCCGATGAAGTCCATGAAAAGATAGGGAGAATGATAGACTGATTTTGGCGTGTGGTATTTTGGATAGGGGTGTGGGCAGGAAACAAAATGAGGGATGCATTGAAATGTTTTTTGTAGCCTTTCTTATGTAAAAGGAAATGCTGAGAAAACATTTCCTAGATATTGAGAGTAAAATTCTTTTCTGAAATATCCTAAGTGGCTCTGAAGAGGATTTCAGTATGAAATGACGTCTTTTTTTTTTTTTTTAATGAAAGCACAGACAATTCTCTCTCCACCCTCAACCCTTTACAGAATTTCAAAGGAGAGGAGAAATAGAAATGAAGTTGACAAGAGAAGCCATCTAAAATTAAAACTCTCCATATGGAATTGCTTTTTCTTTTCCTGTAGATATTGTACTTACTCTAAGTCCTAGAGACTCTGTTCCATCTTTGAGAATTTTCTTACAAGTTGGTCGTCCGAGCCTCTGTTAACTCCTAGCTTCTATCATCGTGCACAATCTGTATCTTTTAAGTGGTGAAAATATGTTCTTCTAAATGACAAGTTTTTTATTTTAAGAACATCTTTTCTAACTTTACTTATGTATTGAATAGATGATAGTACAACATTCAAAAGTTACAAAAGGTAAAAAAAAATTGTAAAAACTGTTCCTTTCATCCCTTTCCTCCATCCTCTGTTTTCCCTTCCCCAGAGGCAAATAAATCCTATTCCCATTTTCTTTGTTTGTTTATTTTTAGTCTTTGGTTCGGAGGCCATTGTGTCTAGGACCTAATGGGGTATAAGTAGCTCTTTATACTAGATGTGCTTTATTGGTTCCCATCAATTTAAAATGTAGTAGAAGAGAGGATAAGGCCTGGTTGTAATAATAAACTAATGGATCATATTTAGCTACTCACATAAGTTTACCTAGAAATCTCATGGGTAATTCTTCTTGCTGCTGTACCTACATTTATCTGTCCATATTTCACTGTCCAAGATGCCATTGATCAGTAGACTTACATTTTATGTATAACTAAAAAAAGAAAAAAAAACCTAGGCAATTAACTATTACTCAGTATTCCCTATTATTTCAGAATTAAAAAAAATATTATGTTTATTGAAAGAGCCATGCTAGACTTGATGATACACAGATGCTTGTCATTGAACACTCTTGTAAGCACATAAAAAGAAAATACCAGAGGGGTTCCTGGGTAGTTCAGCTGGTTAAGCTTCCAACTCTTGATATTGGCTCAGGTCATGATCTCAACGTTGTGGGTTCAAGCCCCACGTTGGGTTCCATGCCAAGTGTGGAACCTACTTGTGATTCTCTCTCTCTCTCTCTCTCTCTCTCTCTCTCTCTCTCTCTCTGCCCCTCCCCCATTCAAGCTCTGTCTCTGTGTCTCTCAAAATAAATAAATAAACATTAAAAAAAAGAAAATACAGGGAAGTAAATTAAGTAAGTTTGATTCCTGAAACTTGCCCACCTTCTTTGAATCACTTTTGACTCAACTCTTCATTGTCTGTATTTTTCCACACAATTTGTCCTATGTGCCATCAAGAGCCTTGGCAATTCAGTTTAAAAAGAATGAAAAGCTTTTGGTGCTGAGCTCTTAAGACACCCTCCTTCTATAATTTTGTAGAGTTAACACACTTTTGATTATCACTGGGCTGGAAATGTATTGAAGTAGGCCTGGCTCTCCCCATCCCTTGTACTCCCCACAACCATTTGGTGCTTGGGATTGAAAAGCATACTAACATTGTCTACAGGTTTATTCTAGACCCTGATACTCATTCTGCTAGTGTGGTTCTCGCGTTTTTAGTATTCACACCATGCAAAGAAAATTACTTCATAACTGCCTGTCTGATCGAGAGCAATTCAAAGATGCCATTGACTGTGAAATTCTACCCAAATTTAAAACTGTTAATATGTGAAAAAAAGTGCATCTTAGAATTAATGGAAGATGGTAATATTAATTTTAATCTTATTAATTAAAAATAAAATTTCTAGAATTTTTAATCTTTCATGTGAAAAGTATCTCTAAAATGTGGACTTTTGTAGTGCTCATAAATCAATATCCTAAGTCATAAGTACTAAGCTTTGAGATTGTGAAATACCTGAGATTCTTAAGTGTGAAACTCCCCTTCCTTAGTATGCTAACAAATAATGAGAATACATTCCTTTTTCAAAACACCTGAAATGAGACAGTTTGAATATTTAAGTGGCAGTTTAAAAAATCTTTTTTTAAGTTTATTTATTTTTGAGACAGAGAGAGACAGAGCATGAACGGGGGAGGGTCAGAGAGAGAGGGAGACACAGAATCGGAAGCAGGCTCCAGGCTCCGAGCCATCAGCCCAGAGCCCGACACGGGGCTCGAACTCACGGACCGCGAGATCGTGACCTGAGCCGAAGTCGGACGCTCAACCGACTGAGCCACCAGGCGCCCCTAAAAAATCTTTTTTTTCCCCCTAATGAGTCAACTATCTATTTTTACTCTAAGAAATCCAAAAATCAGATTTAAGGGTGATCTTCCAATTGAAAAGGGGAACAACAAAAAAATCTGTATTTGCAGCTCAGCTTGTCTTAAGTCATAGCTGTTTTTCCTTTCTTTTAAATGTGTAATATTATAGCCTACACATTACTAAGAGAAATTATTCAAAACTTGGAAATAAGGCAAAAATGTGATGTTGAAGCAGTCAAAATAGTAATAATAGCAATAATAATAATAATAATAATAATAATAATAGGCCTGACCAAGGACTATTTAATCTTCTAGGAGAACACCCTTATATTTGACTTGGTTATTTACTGCTGTTAGAGCCCAGACACTGGGAAATGATACATTAATGTGTAGATTTGTAGCTGGTAGGGCTGTCCACTAGGAAAGCTAACCCCAAATGTTGAAGTGCTCTATAAGACGTTAACCAGTTTTGTAGGTAACCTAGCAATCTTACACTAAAATTATTCTTGAAAATGCTGCAAACCCCTTCCCCCTCAATGCTCTTTGAAGCAGCTTTCTCACCCTGCCGCTTTCTTCATTATGGTGCTGAAGAAATCTTGACACATGGTTAGTCTATATTTTTCTAAGAGTCCTGTTTTTAATTTTCTGAAAATTTTACTTCATCAAGACTTAAATCTCCCAAATGAAACAGAAGTTATTGCCAGTTACTGTGATGTATATTTGTGGATTTACAAGTGTGCTCAGTAAGTAGTCCGTAGCCACCTGAAGGCGTGATAATGCATGTTTACCCGGTTCAAAAGTAGATTGCTGAGACCATGCATGAGTTAGCCTTTATCCAGTGGTTCCAATGTAATTAGCAAATGATTTTATTCGTGTGGATGAAAAAGCTTCAGGAGCTGGAGCTGGGCTTGTGTAAGGAATTATGGGATTTCAGCCAGAGCTGGGATTATATACAGAATGGTGAGCAGCATTCCGGGAAAGCAGCCTAGGGGCGCGGGAGTGCCCACAGACACAGATGCTGGGGTTTCCTCCATTAAAACCAGGAGAGGGGTTTCCTCAGCTCTCATCCATGTGTGTAGTGATTCCCTGGAGTTATCACCTTTGTCCTTCAGGGAGTTATCAGACATTAAATTCACTTATTTTGGGTCCCCCCCCCAGTTATTCTTTTATTATCTCTCTCCTTCCTCCCTCAGTCCCATTTTTCTCCTTTTCTCCTTTTCTTCTGTTTGCCTCCTTATCCATTAACAAATGCTCCCTCTATTGAAATGGTGTGGAAGATGACATCATGTTTAACTGGATATATGTTCATTTGATTACTTCAGGGCTTTCTAGAATGCCCTGGAGCCTTCACAGCAGATGCCAATCAGTGAAACACACACACACATCAGTGAAGACAAAATTTCCTATGTATTTGAGTATTGCATTGATCACCTATTTGGTATCCCTAAGCCATTATGAGGCAACAGAATACTCAAAGTGCAAGGCTGCATTATCTTATATAACTTAGCACCTGGAAGTCAGGTAAAATGTTGCTGAATGTACAAATGAGTGAAAAATGAGAAAAGCTATTGACTCTTCTTTGCCAGAAGTCCTTATAAATAGAACACATTACCATCCAGTGGGAGACTGAAATTTTCCATGCTTGAATGCAAGAAAATGGAGAAGGTCAAATATCCTCCAGCATCTTTTGGGGACATTTTAATTCTTTAGTTAGTTGACGTCTGATCCAGGGGCAGGGGGATGGCTTAGCAGTGTCAGTAAGATGGGCTCTTTAGCACAATGCTGGCGAGATCGAGAACTAAGTGTGGGCTGAGAGCAGTGCAGGGAATCAGAACCATGGAACCAGTGAGAAAGCCAGACTTCAATTAGTGATGGCTAACACCTAAGAACTCAAGGTCAGTCAATGTCCTCAGGGCAACCAGGCCTACAATAAAGACTAGGATTTCTGAACTTGAAGCTCTGGCAGAAGGTAGCAGAGGACATTGATGCCACTCTCGATGGAAAGTGAATAACTCCCAGGTGCCATTTCCCTGGAGCTTACCTGGTGCAAGGCTCTGTTCAAGGCGTTTTCTATATGTTATCTCATTTGAGCTTCATACCAGGCCACTGAAGGAGGCAATAACTATACTGTCACAGGTGAAGAAGTGGGTTTTAGAAAGGTGACATTTCTTTTCTTGTTTATTTTTATTGTTTTAATGTTTTATTATTTATTTTTGAGAGAGATAGAGTACAAGCGGGGGAGGGGCATAGAGCAAGGGAGACACAGAATCCAAAGCAGGCTCCAGGCTCTGAGCTGTTAGCACAGAGACCGATGCAGGGCTGGAACCCATAAGCCCTGACCTGAGCCGAAGATCATGACCTGAGCGGAAGTTGGGTGCTTAACCGACTGAGTCACCCAGGCGCCCTGGTGACATTTCTTTTCTAAGTACATCAGCTAATGTTGAAGATTGCATTGGAATTTGGGTTAGTCTCTCCAAGTCTGAGCTGCTTATCCCCATGCTTTGCTGCCCCCTATGTATGCTTGTTCAGCCCTATGTGGTTAGTCAGGCTCTTTCCTGATAGAGCGCTACTGGGCGTGAAGGACCAGAGTCTTTCCCATCTGTGCAGAGCCAGGTCTGGGGGGAGCATCTGGAGGCCATTTATAGGCCCCATGAACAACATGGGCACAAGACCCAAGCAGTCTTTTCTCCCAGTACTGTTCTCCAGGGTGGGCGTCTCTGGGATCTTTTAGGGGAAGGGGTGGCTGTACTTCCTTTGAGCTATTCCTTCATTTTTCCCTTCCCACCCCCTACACACAGGGTCACTGAGGGAGGTACTACCTCTGCCAGCTTACAGATGAAGAATGAGTGCTTTGTGAATGAGCAGACCCATTTTGCTCCCTCTGCATGGTGTCTGACATGTGAGAAGTTGGCAAAACTCCTTCATGTCGGGGTGCTGAAGAAAAAAAATGATCCTTGACTGCAAAATGGGGAATAGGAGAGCAAATCAGGCTCTTTTGGAGACAAGGGAGGATTTTATAGAAATATGTTCAGAATGGTTTTACAAAAACTACCCGTATACACACTGAGTCTGTTCAAGAAAGATTCATTTGTGCAGGATTGAAATGTTCCTATTAATATTCCTTATCTGAGAGAAACAGAGGAGTCTACTGAATTTCACGAAAAGGTAATACAAAAACTGATATCTGAGGGTCTTCTTTAATACTGTGCTTCCTCTTTCGTTGTTGAGGATATATTTCAGTACTCCTTCACATGCCAGCATACAGCAGGGGAAAAAGATAGCATAATCAGTATAAAAGTAATACCAGACGCAAGCACCCATTTGCATTTCTGGCAACAACTACTTTTGATCTTACATTGTATTATTCCATAATATTTAAGGTGCAGAGCCCTAAAGTGATTAACCTACTTTCGTTTGCTGGGGTCAAATAAGATTAATAAAACGCAGACTTTCTAAATTTAACTTTTAATTATGGAATATTTTGATGAGAGAAAAACAGCAAAATCTAAAAGGCATTTGTGTCCACACACACACCACTTAGATTTAACAGCTTCTAACATTTTGCTGTGGTTTCTTTGAACATCTTTATTTTGGGAGGGGGACTCTTGAGAAGACAAGAAATTACAGATTCACTTGACATCCAACCCTCTTCCCGTCTGTCCCTCTTCCATCTCTCCCTTGTCTTGTCAGGTTGCAAATGTGTATTATTTCCCTGCATATTTTTGTACTTTGAGAAAATGGTTGTGGGCATTTTGAGTGAAATTTTCTTCACAAATAGCATTTAGTGATAACAGCGTCAGTTTAAAGCCATGTATCTATTCTTTACGTTATTTTTCTGGGAGGTATTATTTCCAAAGTACCCAGTTATTAGAGGAAGTTGAAGTTCGTAAAATAACTACCAAAAAATAAGTTAGACTTTAAGGAGTTAGTTCCAGTTTCTCCTACCCTCCCCCTTGGAGAACCTTGCAGATGTATGTATGTGTGTGTATGTGTGTAGGGAGGGGCTTCCAGACAAGGTTCCTGGAGCACATTAGGCTCACAAAGACAGACAAGAGCTTTTATTTTTTTTACTTTATTTTATTTTTTTAAGACAGTAGTTTTTAATTCTGTCTAATCTGTTTGCTAAGGTTAGGGGCAACTTGGTATTCACATGCTATTTACCTAACATTTCCAATAGTCCTCATCCTCTTACAGAGTTTATTGCCTCTCTGGTTGGTAATGGTGTCGAATTCCTATTTATCAGGTCCTTATTCTCAGGAATGAGAAAGTCACAGTCACTCCGCAGATGAGCAGGTTTATAGGGGCGAAACCAAACCAAAGGGTGGCCTGCATTTGTACTGGCTATGATGAGTGACACCCAGGAGGAGAGATAATTCCTCCCTGGTATTTGCTGATTTCATAGAAGAAGGAGGTGTGGCCCAAGATGCACGTTTATGTTTATTTAAAAATTTAATTTCAGTACTGATTTTTAAACCAAAACTGTGTAACACCTTTGATCTTTTTAACCTCAGCTCCAGCTAGTTCCTTTTGGAACTATTCTCTAAAATAAGGAGCCTCTCTTTTCAAGAACTTTCAAGATCACTGGGGGTGAATGCATCTGTTTAGCTCAATTGTTACTAGGTTGAACCATGTGCAATACCATTTTTGTAGGTCAAAAGTGGTTGGATGTCAGTTTAACACAATAAGTTTGGGGAACCCTAAACATTTACAGGTCAGAGAACTTTAGAGCTGATAAATTTCATCAAGATAATATAGTTGTCCAACTGCCAACATTTATAAGTGATCACCCTGCGGCTGGCCTAGGATTGTCCAGTTGGTGGTGAAGTGCCTAGTACAGTCCCCTAACAAACTGTGGGGTGTGGTGTGAACTGTCAGGCTCTAGCTGGTGCTGGCTTAATAGGGTCGGGATAAATGAAGTGGGTCCTTTAAGCCCAGAGAACTATACCCTGGCAGGGCCGGCATATTGTGGAAACACCCTGAAATGGCCCAAGTTCAAGAGGCCTCAGGACCTGAGATTGCCCCTGGTTTTGAGAATTTGGATCAGACAGGACCTATTCCTGGCTTCTTCCATCTGAATGAAACCCTTCTCATATCACAGTGTCTGAAATGCTGTTTGTGGATCTAGGCCATTCACGTGCCTGCATAGGGCTTACTTGGGCAGGTGGAGCTGAGCCTTTCTGCCCAGTGCATCCCTCTGGCATACCTGGATACTGACCTACGGGGAAGGCTTCAGCAGAGGGTTTTCAGCAGGGTCCAAGGACAAGAATTCAAACTGTTTCTCATGTTCTTCTGCATAATGACCTCTGTTCCCTTTTGCTAGAGAATAGTGGGCACACCTCTAATCAAATATAAGTAAAAATCAATGCATTTTCATTAGAGAAAATAAGAAAAATATTGACAGGTAGAAAAAATATTCCATCTTCCCACTACCACAAATAATTACTATTAGTACTTAGGTAAATTTCCTTCCAGTTTTTAAAAGCATTTAAAAAAATTCCTAATTACATGCTAAGTCTATATCTTGATATTGCTAATGTATATATACTGTATGTGTATATATAGAGAGAATACAGAGAGAGTATTCTAGATAAAATACACATTGCCAAGGAATATATAGAACTGTAGAAATTTTACACAGACTACAATACATATTTTATATTCTTATTTTTTACACTTACAATAACTAAGTCTCTGTGAACACAATTTTTAAGGGCTGTGTAGTATTTTATCAAGTGATTCTTTTTTACCATTGTGTAGTTATCCATTTCTCCTTTTAGAATACTGGTTAAGAACATGAGTTCTGGAGGCACCTGGGTGGCTCGGTCGGTTGAGCATCAGACTCTTGATTTCAGCTCAGGTCGTGATCCCAGGGTCGTGGAATCAAGCCCCACGTTGGGTTCCACACTGAGGTGGAGCCTGTTTCACATTCTTTCTCTCTCTCTCTCTCTCTCTTTCCCTCCCTCTGCCCCTCTCCCCTGCTCGAGTGCTTTCTCTCTAAAAGAAAAAAAAAACATGACTGGACTACTGGGTGCAAATCCTAGCAAGATGGTTGTATGTATGTACATGGCAAGATACTTAACATCACTATGCTTCTGTTTCTTCATTTTTAAAGTGGGCATAAGAATTCTACTTATTCTGTTGCGGAAAAGAGACCATAGTCTTCCAAATTTTAAAGCCAGACTTTGCCATTTATGAGAGCTGCATCGAAGAGAGGAAGAACACGTACCAGCCACAATCCAGGGTCCTAACAGATGAAAATTGCAGGCAGGCTTCTATATCCGAGTATATCAAAGGCCCACTGCAAGGTTTGTCTGTGGTTAGGAGGGGAGAAGGGGCCCAAAGACACTAGGGTGGGACATTGAGTCATGAGTTTAAGACTACTGAAAACATTCTTTTCAACATAATAGAATTTGTCCTTGGGAATCTTGAAAATAATTAACCATATTTATCCAGGTAAGTAAAGCATGGAACATTTACAAAGGAGCCATGGTGTTGTCTAGGGAGCAAAAACATTTACATTTATTTTTTAGTTGAGCTTTTTAACTTTTGTTAAGAAGGAGGGACTGATTTTCTTAACTCAAAGGGTTGCCTTGAGGACAAAATGCATAGAATAGGGGTAGGCTAAGTCTTTTTGTAAAAGGCCAGGTAGGAAATATTTTAGGCTTTGCAGGCCATATTCAAAAGCAGCCACAGAATATGTAAATAAATGAACATGGCTGTGTTCCAACAAAGCTTGCTTTATGTGTTGAAATTTGAATTTCATGTAATTTTCACATGTCACGATTATTATTCCTCTTTTGATTAAAAACAAGATTCAAAACTTCCTTTAAACTCACAACCGTGCAAATGTAAGTGGTGGCATGTGGAGGTTCCTCAAAAAATTGAAAATAGAACTACCCTACGACCCAGCAATAGCACTACTGGGAATTTACCCAAGGGATATAGGAGTGCTGATGCACAGGGGCACATCTATCACAATGTTTATAGCAGTACTCTCAACAATAGCCAAATTATGGAGAGAGCCTAAATGTCCATCAACTGATGAATGGATAAGGAAGATGTGGTTTATATATACAATGGAATGCTACTTTGCAATGAGAAAGAATGAAATCATGCCATTTTCAGCAACGTGGATAGAATTGGAAGGTATTATACTGAGTGAAATAAGTCAGAGAAGGGCAGATATCATATGTTTTCACTCATATGTGGATCTTGAGAAACTAAACAGAAGACGTGGGGGAATGGAGGAGGGGAAATAGTTACAGAGAGGGAGGGAGGCAAACCACAAGAGACTCTTAAATACAGAGAACAAACTGAGGGTTGATGGGGGAGTGGGAGAGAGGGGAAAATGGGTGATGGGCATGGAGGAGGGCACTTGTTGGGATGAGCACTTTGTGTTGTATGTAAGCGATGAACCACGAGAATCTACCCCCAAAACCAAGAGCACATGTACACACTGTATGCTAGCCAATTTGACAATAAATTATATTATAAATAAATAAATAAATAAATAAATAAATAAATAAATAAATATTAAAAAAAAAAAAGTAAGAGGTGGACCCAATTTGGCCCCTGGGCTGTCATAACCTCTGGCTCCGTATAGCCCTTGGCACCCACTAAGTACTGTGTGTGTTAGCTGCTGCCCCCATAATTAGAGTTGTTATCGCCACCATCACCATCTCTATTCTAGGGCTGTGCAGTGCTGGCCCTGGAGGAGGCCAGGGTGGCAGCACACAGGCCTTGCCTCCCTTTGACCTCCTGGGAATCCGTCTGTAGCAGCTGTGGCTTCATCAGCACTTGGCTCCATCATGGCAAAGAGCTGCCTTCCAAAGGCTGCTTGGAGAGTTGTGCTGGAATCCAGGGAAACAGGCTTCCTGACCGATGAGCTAGGGCTGCTCTGGGGCTGTGGTAGCACACGTTCTGTGTCCTCTGGTGGACCTTTCCCCTGTGCTCTTCCTGGGTGAAGAGGAGAGATGGAGAAACCCGCTCTACATGGCTGGTGCTAGTTCATGCCCTGTTTTAAAGCGACAAAGGAGAAGAGAAAAGGGGGTTCTGAACAAAGTGGCAAAAAAAAAAAAAAACGAGCCGGAATTGGAGGGAAGAACCAGTAGGGAGTCACTAGTGTGAGCCACGGTGCTTGGATTGTTCAGAATCCTGTGTGCTCAGCTCCATAGAAAAATTGCAGATATCTTTATAAACCTTGACAGCATTACTTCATTATTCATGAAGGCTTTTTTTTTTAAACCATAACCAGCTTCATTTTAAAGGAAATTTATTCTCAAGGCATTTTTAATTGAGTTTTTATGGTAATTCTTTGTGTTGACTGTTGAATCAACATTCCAAATAAACTATTCACGCTTATCCTTTTATTCAGCGAGTCTCGCCTCTGCCTGTTCAAAATGATGAAGTGAGAGGAAACCCAGATTTTTCTGAATTGTACACATGGCAGTGCATGGCTTTTTCTGACCTCTTAAGAGTCATTTTTAACTAAGTAAATTTGCATTAAATCCTGAATTTTTGGTGTGATCTTCCATTGTGTGCATGTATGGGTTTATTTATGAGTGTGTATGTACATGTGTGTGTGTATGTGTGTGTTCCAAAAAACGTGTATTGTAAACACTTTGGATAACTCCTGAGATGGAGATTTTTTGAAGGCAAGTAGTATTTCATTTCATTGATTTATTATTATTATTTTTAAAAATTGTTTTATTTTAAGGGGCACCTGGGTGGCTCAGTTGGTTAAGCATCGAACTCTTGATTTTGGCTCAGGTCATGATTTCGCGGTTCACGAGTTAGAGCCCCATGTCAGGCTTTGTGCTGACAGTGTGGGGTCCGCTTGGGATTCTCTCTCTCTCCCTGTCTCTTTCTGCCCCTCCCCCACTTGTGCTCTCTGTCTCTCTCAAAAATGAGTAAAGAAACAAAAAATATTTTAATTCAAGTATAGTCAACAAACAGTGTTATATTAGTTTTAGGTGTACAACAGAGATATTCAAAGACTATTTCATTTTAAATCCATCTTTGGATGAAGCAGGTCATGTCAGGCCCCTCGTGCCTTGCATAGTCATAGATGCCAATGTTATTTGATGAGAGGGAGAATGAAGCAGGGGCTGTGAGGCATCGGGAGGTCCTTGTCTACAATCCTCTGACCTTTGGTTGTCCCCACAGCACTCTTCCTGTACACTCAGCCCTTGTTTCAGTATTTCTAAGGACAGGAACTTCTCAGCTAATCCTGTTTTCTTTTAGCTGCACAGAATAATATTCATCCTTCAGATGCCTGCAGACAGAGGTAATAGTTCAACCCACAATGCCCATCCCACCTCCAACACCACACCACACAACCCTTTCTCTTCTCCCCATGCTAAATATCTGAAGTCTCCCCCACCCCCCAACCTTTCTGATATGCCTTATGTTTAGACATTTTTGCTTTTCTCTGGCCACTTTTCTATGCACAGTTTCCCATGTGTCAGGAGCTGGCTCGCTGTGTGTGTGCTAGAAGTGTGTGCCTATGTGCCAGATGTGCCCTGACTTGGGCCCAGTCTGTGCAACCTCCTTTGTTCTTCTTGTTGTGCTCCTTTTGTGGGTTAATGAAACCCAGTGTGTGAGATACTTCTGACTGCCATGGGAAATTGACTCTTCTTGGACTTACTGCCAACTCTAACTCCTCGTTCATGGTAATATCAATGGTCTTGAACTCTCCTAGGATTCAGAACAGTTCCCGGGAGGGGGCACGTTTAGTGGTTTCAGGTGGTCCTAGAGCTCAGTTGAATCAGGGTCCATCATCCGAATGATGAGGGTGGCCTTCTCAAACCAGGGGAAGTGGCCAGGTTGAAGGGCAGAAGGGCAGGAGGCAGCAGGTCAGGGAACAGAGTGACAGAGGCCAGCAGAGGTATTAGAGAGGGCAGGTAAGGAGAAGAGAATGTGCAGCTGAAAGGGAGTTACAGTGGGGAAGCGAGGTAGTTCAGGATCTGCTGTCCTGAACTCTTAGCATCTTACTGGGTGTTTCTTCCATGCAGATCTTTTGTGTTTTACTTAAAAGAATCAAATTTTAATGATGAGGAGCTGGACTCTGATGAATTATTCATAAGCCAGATTTCCCTCATTCTGTAGATATGTGCTTGAATTTTTTAAAAAAAATTTTTTACAGGACTTTACATTTTTGTGATTAAACTTCTCGCTAATGGGGCCTATCTTCCTATTCTCCAAAGACCTTTCGAACCTAAATAGGAAAAAAAGCCACAGAACTGAAGTGGTGACTGCCACTTACTAGCCATGATCTTGGATAAGTCAGGGGTTCTGACCCTCATCGGTAGGAAAAGCTAGATAACGTTGACCTCATTCATTATACTTTCCTCACTGGGTAGTCAGGAAGATTAAATGAAATCCCACATTTGGAGTGCCTGGCGTGATGCCCACCAGTACCAGTCCCAGCTGGTCACAGTTATTTTTCTGCTCCTCAGCGTATTTGCCATCTTGCCCACTTGTAAGGCAGATTTGATAGGGCGTCTTCTCTGTATTCATTCCAACTATTGAGAATTTAATGGAGAGAGACCAGGGCCAGGATCCATAGATTTCTAGAAGCTGCTTCTAACTTTTTGGAACATTTGTTTATGTTGGGGGTCACAGAGTCAGAGGCCGTTGAGAGCCCCCTTAGATAAATATGTGAAGTAGCCAAGTGATAGAGCTGTGGGACCTCCATGACCTCCCCAGAGCAGGCATTTCAATAAAGTCTCTGCCTAACCAAACACTTGGTACAGGGAATCCAGGTTCCAACTCCATTGGCCGGTGGATATAAGTCCCTCAAACACTCTTGCATTGGGTTACTGTGACTTTAGAGCAGTGGTTCTCAAAATATGGCCTAGCAACCATCAGCAATGCCTGGGACCTTCTATGAATGCAAATTCTCGGGCCTTACCCCAGACGTATTGAATCAGCAATGGGGGCAAGGGATGGGCAGCAATCTGTTTGAACAGACCCTTTGGGGGATTCTGATCATTCTCAAATTTGAGACCCACTGATTTAGGAACATGCTCTCAACCCTGGCTGGACATTGGAATCATCTGGGGAGCTTTAAAAATCTAGTTGCTTTGTTCCTACCCACAGAGTTTCTCATTTAACCCACTTGGGGTACAGCCTGGACGTCAGGATTTTTCATCAGGTGTGTCCAGGGTTGATAACTGCACTTCTAGGGAGCCTGTTGTGAGGCTCCTGGGTGAGAGGTGAGGAGTGGGAGGCATGCGGTTTGATAGACCTCCCAAGTAATCTGCTGTACTAGTCAGATTACTTGCAGACCATGACCTTAAACTACCAGCCACACAAAATATCCTTGAGATGGCTTTTTGTAGACTGAATATTCACTCAATGTGATTTCTCTTAAAAGGTTGCTTTTAATGCTATATTTGTTCAGCAAACGTAGACACTCGTATAGCACAAATATTAACTCCTAAATTCTCAAAGGCTTTCCCACGATATGCCATCTGGCAAGCATTATTGTAATCATCTCTTTATTATCCACACTAATGAAGGACTAGCATGGCATTGGTAATTGAAAAACACAGATCATTTAAAAATCATTCAGGCTGGTGCCAGCCCTGCTTCCCCAACCAGAAGCATTTGGGAGTAGAAAATATTGACTGATGACAGTTCCCTACCCCCCTGTGGAGGTACCGTTGCATTTTATTTTAGTTAGAAATTTGAGCAATAGAAGAAGTGAGAGGCTTCTAAATTATAATTACTTTTTTCTGAATAAAGGAGTCTGTTTTCTCAATGAGAAGCCAAAGCACAGAGCAGATAAGCATTGAGTATATTTAAAATGCATTGTCCTTTGGAACTAGTGGGTTCAAAGTGTGCTGTAGAAGAAGTTGCATGGGATTTGAGGAATCATTGGATCTGGATTCTAGATCTTATTCTGCTGTATTGCCTGTGTTATTTGAAATGAGCCACTTTAGCCACTAGCGGGGCTCAACGTGTGGTCCCCATCCAGCAGCATCTGCATCACCTGGGAATTTGTTTGGAGATTCAGATTCTCAGACCCACTCCAACCCTTCTGAATCAGAGACTCTGGGTGAGACCTGGAATTGGTGCTTTAACAAGCCTTCCAGGAGATTTGAATGGCTGCTCAAGTTTGAGCATCGCTGCTCTCCACCAGGGCTGTTTTCTCATCTATAAAATAATGCTACCAGCCCAGATAATATTTGAAGTCCATTCCAGCTCTCCACTGGCCTTGGTGTATGGCCTGGAACAGGTTGGAAGATTCTCTGTCTTAGACCTTGAACCTTTCCTTGGATGTATGAATCAAATAATTCAGCCAAAAACCTGGCATGGGGGTAACAGAAGAGAACCAGATCTCTGGGAACTCTGTACCCAAACACCCCATAGAATGCTCACTATAAAGTAAACTGTGCTTTCTTCAACTGGTTGGTACCATTTTCCCAAAGTCAAAATTCCTGGTGCTTTGGAAGGGGAGGCAGACACTACTCCTTTTTCTGGGGGCCGAGAGCTGTCTGATGTGATTCACGGAGCAGCGCTTCTACAGGAACTAACAAATGGCATCTCAGAAGGATGTACAGAGGTACACAGGCTTTGCAGTAAAACAAGAGAAAATTTCAAGCTATTTATCAAAGCTCTTGCAGCTTCCATTTCAAGACAGGTGGAAAAAAATAACATGGAACAAGAAAAGAAAATAAATCTGTATCCAGAACATCTCATAAATAAGAAAGGAGTTAGGGGAACTGTTGGCCTTGCTAGATTCTCAGAGTATTTTTGTCACAGTTTAGAAAGCTTTCAAATGTTTTGGCAGTATAATTCTTATACTTTTTTCATTCTCAACATTCATGATTGTAGAGTCATTTCATTGGCTATTAAAACCAAAAGAGAAAAAGGAAACAAGCATTTCAAGGAAAGGGAAACTGAGAAAATGATACCTGCAGTTAAGAGAGAAAGAGAGAGAAAGAATGAGTGAACACTTAGTTCACCCACAAATACAAAATTTTTTTTTTCATCTAAAATACAGTGATGCTTTATAATTTAGGGCAAGTCAGAGGAAATCAAAGGCAGTTTTCTAATTGGCTTTTGTTTAGTAAGAGCCTATTTGTGGGAGACAATAGGGCATGGTTTATTGAGCATGAGAGACTTGGGTCTGTTATGTCTGGGAGGGATAGACAAATTATAGCTTTTATTAAAAAGGATGGATCACAGGCTGGCCCACTTTGCCTGAGCGAATAATTTGATTGAGGAGGACTGAAGTAGTTGAGGACCTGCATTGGTCATCTTTGTGAAATCCCTACTGGTGTCCAGTGGACCAATGACATGGCACTAAAATCCTGGTTAAAAGCCTGTACTTGGAGTTCGGATTCTGGCCCAGCCACACACTGGCTCTGAAACTTAGGGTAAGCCACTCAGATGCTCAGCTTGTTTCCTTGTCTTTCAAAGCAAGATAATAATAGAACCTACTTTGTGGGAGTTTTGGGAGGAATCGGAATCGAGTTAGCATATGCAAGGTCCTTTACATAATGCCTGATACGTAGCAGGCATTATTTTACTGGGACTGTTTGTGAAATAGCTGTATGTTTCTTTAAAAGAATCCTAAAAATAAACTCACTATTTCTTAACTGTAAGACCTCTTGAGAGCAGCAGTGCTGTATCTGATACCCTCAGTGTGATTGATAGGAGGCTTCGAGAGGATGCTGGGATCACAATTCAAACAAGACTGATGACCCTTGAGCCGTGGGGACCTTCTGCCCGGACAGCTTC
This sequence comes from Neofelis nebulosa, assembly GCF_028018385.1. Lineage (NCBI taxonomy): Eukaryota > Metazoa > Chordata > Mammalia > Carnivora > Felidae > Neofelis > Neofelis nebulosa. The sequence goes on from NC_080785.1 coordinate 42,212,208, forward strand.
ACTGACATAGCTTTGGGGGGTTGTTCGAACTAGATTCAGAGGAGCTAATTTTCGTCATTTGATTTCCTTTTCCTGTGTTTATTTTTGGAATGGACTCAGACCAATGCTAGAAATAGGTCTGAAGTAAATGTCATGTTTTCCTCTCATATTTGGCATACTCTCCTTTGTTGGCCAGAACGTGTTCATGGCAGCTAATATTGATTAGCCTACATTTTTCTCAAATAAACTTTTTTCAGGCTATGTAAAGTCTAAATGCTAGCAGTACCAAAATAAATGCATTCAACTTATAAACCAGTGGTAGAGAACAAAGTAGGAACAAAAGCATGCTGAGACATATTGTCCAAACAAGACATCGCCTGCTCTGCCAAATCAAAGCTGTGAGGCCCTGGGCAAGTTTCTCATCTCATCTGAGTGGCAGTGGCCCATCCATACAGTGGGGCTAATAATAATGCCTATTGTCTGTTTATTAGATAATCCATGTGAAACACAAACTAGTGCTAACCCTCAGAAATTACTCGGCCGATACCAACATTTTAAATGTTATTTCTGTCTATGAAAATCTAATGTATCAAAGTCAAAATGATAAATTTATGTAGGTTCACATGAAGATAAAAAATGTCATCCTACTTGATTATTTGGAGCTGGGCTGGTGGTACTTTGGTCTTGAGAAGAGAAACCAGACTTCTGGTGGTTGGTGAAATCTGCTGAAGAATTAACCTGATCAAACATTTTGTTTTAACCACAGAATCATGTGAACCCTGCCATGGACTTTACCCAGACCCCTCCTGGGATGTTAGCCCTGGACAATATGCTGTACTTTGCCAAGCACCACCAGGATGCCTACATCCGGGTAAGCATGTAGCACCTTTTAGTTGATGTAGGTCTCCTACTGACTTTGAATTTCAGACTTACAGATATGGAGTGGGTTACCTTTAGATGTGTGTCTCCAGTTTTTTGCCTTTCATCACTCAGTAAGTATTAAAATTAAATGAAATCACTAGGGGCCCTGAAATCAGGATTTTTAACTTTTAAATGTTCTCACATGATGACATCTAAAAAAAACACACACACACACAATAGTTACCGGAAAATGATGTCTTATATAGTTCAGCAGTGAATTATGACAAAAATTCTTAGACTTAAATAACAATAAAGAGAAATGAACCATCTACTCAAAACTTGCACAATCCCAACTTTAGCAAAGATCCCTTAGGCTTATTCTGCTTTTTGCAAAAGAGACCAAGGATTCTCTCTGGTTCTGTTTCCGTTCAATCCAATGCTGGAGACACAATAAGATAAACAAAAAGAAAGAAAAGAATGGGAGAGATGGGGAGGGAAAAGAAATGCCTTCTCTCCTATTTCTTAACAAACTAGTGAAACTCCAGCTACCAGGAGAAACTCCTTTGTGGGTGAGGCATAAGGAAGCTAGAAGATGCCACCTGCTGAGTGGGCAGTGCAGGTGTGGGAAGGGCTAAATGTGAAAGAACAGGAGCCTAGGGACAGTGACATAGGGCTGCTCCACTGGATGCACTGTTTGTGCTGACACCTATCCCGTGTCCACAGGGAGAGGAGTCCAGATTCAGTGACGGGGAGGCATCCTCATCCAAGGCTGAGATGGGGGAAGATATGAATAAATGTGACAAGAGAATTGGTGAATAAAATTAAAATTATGATTAGATCTCAGCTTAGAAAATTTTTGATGAGTGAATTGCCTAATGCAGAAAGAATAAGGCTGACACTAGAATAAGATGAGTCTTTACTCTGACATTCTGTGTTGGATCCCTCTTGATGGGACTGGCTTTCTGGAGACTGGGGTTCAAGACCTGGCATTATCTAGTGATGTAAATATGGGCAGTTCCTTTTGTCTAGGCTCAAAGTTCTTCCCTAAACAAGGGAGTGCTACTCCCCCAAGGGGCATTTGGAAATGTGTGTGTGGATTTCAATGCTAGTCACTATGTCAATGGGGTACGACTGGCCAAAACCTATAATACATGGGACAGTCTGCACAGTGAAAAATTGTTCTACCCAGTAGCAGCCCCCTTGAAAAAAGTCATGCCAGGTTCTGAGTTCCCTGCAGGCACTATATTTTAACTTTACGTGTTTTTCTATATATGCAGTTTGACAAGCTTTGATTTATACTGAAATATTCTTTATAATATGATTATGTAAAAGATGTTATGCATTCCTGTGAAAGGTTTGGGATCAGGTGCTTGGTCAGAAATGCAGTCCTTCATAGGAAAAGTATTTGCTCATGGAAGTTTAATTTGGCTTATGTGTGTATATATTTATTGCACAGTTCCTTACTAGGAATATAATCTGCACTCACAATATTTTTGAGGTGCCATATAGTATAGCCTTGGAGAGTTGAGTGTGAAAAGGAGAAGCCAAATAGAAGTTGAATTTAGCATTAACTGATTAATTATTGTAGATGAATGTTTCTAAAGTTAGAGTGTATTGATGCTGAGTGCACAGGAAGCCTATGTCTCATGAAAAGTGATTAATGTTTGAAGCCCATTTTCCTCAATGCAGTCTCTAAACTCTTACAAGTAAACTTAATACGTGGCAATCTGAAAGAACTTTACATCTGATAGGGACTTAAAAGAAAAACCTATTTGTAAAGAAAAATGTGGCCCTTTTTGTCCACATCCCCTTTTCTTTACTGATTAGACCATGTCTATATCTGATAATATCTATATTTATACTTCTATAACTAAGATGTCTGTTATTTTCTCAGAAGTGTCACTTTCCTGATATCATCTGACTTTGGGGCATTAAGTCCTTATTGGAAAGCTAAAGCTATTTGCATGAATGACTGGGGTTAGGGGATCGTATAAGGTCCAAGGACTTCTGCAAGGAAGTTTTGGGGGTGACTATGAAAAAAGTTATCATAGTGATAGTGAAATAATAGTATAGATGGTAGAAATAGTCATCCTAGACAGCTAACTAAATTTCGATCTATGAGTTGAATGGTCTCTTCTGAAATACAGAAATAGATTCTTTTTAAAAATAAGTTTATATTTTGATAAAAATTTGCTTTGTTTTTGGCCAGGTAAATCTCCTGTCTGAATACAATTATTCACTTATTATTTATATCTTTCATTCATTAAACTCTTATTCTGTACCTGAATATAGCCTCACCATTCACTTGCTATTCTGATTTACAGTTGAGATTTTAAAAGGAATTGTAACACACACATACACACACACACATACAGGCTCATACATATGTATTTCCTCTTTGCCCTTGACACCCCCCCTCCAGCTATCATGTTTCCTCAAACACTATGTATTTGTATTTATGAGTTGTCTTCTTGCCCTCTGTTCTAATCATCTGCCACTCAATTTGAATACTTTGCACCTTTTCAATGAGGCTTCCACTCAGCACTTTCTAGAAACTGTTCTCCTGCCAAATGTAGAACAGCTCCCCCTTCCTCCATTTCATCTGTCCTTCTATTGACACTGGACACTGTTTACCATTGATCAGTTCTTTCTTTTTGCCTGGAGCCAGTATTGTCTGTCTTGGTTCTCTCCTTGTCCATTTCTCTTAGTCTCTCTGGTAGCTTTCTCTCCCTCTGCCTGTCCATCTAATGTACATAATCCCAAGAACTCAACTGTAGACCTTTTTTCTTCTCAGTGACTCAGTCTGCACATGTTTACTGAGTAACTATCAAATGCCCAGTGAGGAGCTAGGTGATGGGGATCCTCAAGGAACATGTCACTCATGAGTCTTGTCGTTGAAGAGTTTACTGTCTAGAGATGGAGAGGCGGGGTGAAGAGTTAAATACCAGGCACTTTCTGAGCTACTTAGAATATATTTTGATTGGAAAGGAAGGGGATACAGAGGAGAGTCACCAACACAGATGTGGGGGTAAAGTCTGGAAAGCTTCCTGGAGGATGTGGCTTCTGCACTAAGACCACTTGGATAATGCAGTTAATCAGGTGAAGGTCAGAGGGCATGGAGAGCAAGTCTGAGTGGAGGGAAACGTGTAAACAAGCATGTAAAGGTGTGTGCCTTTTTTAGGGAACCAAAAATAGTATAGTATGGCTAAAACAGAGTGGTTAATATGATATGGTTTGAGACACATGTGGGCTAGTTCATTAGGGACCCTAATTAAGATGGGTATTAAGTTGTATTAAGGTGTTCATGCCGTATTAAGGTGTTTGTTTGGGCTTTAGCCTGAAGGAATTGAAGAATTTCTGAAGTGTTTTAAGTAAAGATGATGTAAGTTAATTTTAGAAAAATCATCTTATTGCCAGAAAACAAATGTGAGAAATCAAGACTAGAGACAAAAATAAAAATTGGGAGTAATTTGAACTAAGGTAGTGACAGTGGCACTGGAGAGAAGCAGTTTGAGTGAATTATTTTGGAGCTAAAATAAACTGGACTTTCTCTGAGGAAGAGGAAGAAGAAGAGAAAGATGATTGGCTTGAGTGAATGGAAGGAAGGTAGTGCCATTAATGAGACAGAGAGTGCAGATCTGTAGGGGTAGTCATTTGGAGACGCCCAGACCCTTATATGCATGTAGGACATCTGTCCAGCTGGATGTGTCTAGTAGACAATGAGGTGTGGGCAGGAGAGCTCAAACCCGTGTAGACGCCACATTCTGTATATTCTACATCCTTAAACTTGATCATTCCCTTTAATTTGTTCATCTAGATTGTTGCCATATTATCTCAGTGGCCTTCCAGCTGAAATCTGGTATCTTTGTACCCATCTTCTATGCCAGCTTCTAGGATAATCTTTCTAAACAGAGTTCAGGACACTTTGGGTACTACCCCTGCCCCACAAGCCTACCTCTTGTGGTACCAGGCACATAGTAGATTTTTAATAGTTTCTTGTTAATTGAGTAAGGAATTTCTCTAGTTTTTATTTAAATGGTCTCTTGCCAAGGATTAATTCATTTTTATCACCTGAGAATCATGGGCGTTGTTCCTTTTAGCAATTACATAAAAGTATAATTTCGCAACTTGGCTTTATTAATGGGCAACCTGGTTTCTTGTGTATTATTTAAATATACTTTGTAAATGTGTACTAATGGAAGCATTGGATGTAATTAAAGTACCCCACACTTGGACAGGCATAGAACACAAGGAAGAATTGCAAATCTGAGCATCCCACTATGCCTGGAGTAAAATATGGAGGCATAGAATGATTTCAGACTTCTGGGTCTTATTTTCCCCGGGCATAATTGCTTTTACTTTTTCTGGAGATGCTTCATTCCCCAGTTCTCCCCACCACAGCTCTCTCTCTGAGAGGTAGGGGGTAGCACTTGGCTCCCTCCTATGATCCTGCCATCATTTTTTCACAGACGGTATAATGGTATAAAACTGAATGTGTTTGCTTTTGTTGTTGTTTTGTTTTGTTTTGCTTTTTATCCCCTCCCTGGAATAGCAAATCTAAATACCTTGGAAGAAAGAAAATTAGTGACTCCATTGGAAATAAAACTTTTGGACTTATATATTCTTTTATTTAATTATTTATTGGGAGCTAGTGAGAAACCCCAAAATGACTTGGTTTTACGTTTGGTTCAAGACTCATGCTGGCTATTGTGGGAGCCAAGACTGAGCCACAAAGCAGGAAATGATGATGAGGAGACCTCAGGCCTCCAAAACATGTAATGGCCAGGTCTGAGGAAGAAGTAGGATCATCAAAAATACTAAGACATGCTGCAACTAAAGGAAAGAGTGGTTTCAGTTCAGTCTTGCATGGTCCCATTTGTCATCCCATTTGATCCGAGTAAATGTGTGCCTAAAGTGGACTGGGTAGCATATAAGACATGTTCCATAGATTAGCTCAGTTTTCAAGAAAAGCCTATGGGGTAAGCATTGTTAACCACTATTTTATAGATTCAGGAACTGGGATCTAGAGAGGTGCAGAGTTCCATTGGTTAGGTCAAATAGCCAATATTAAGGGAAACTTAAAGTTAGGTCTTTGGCCTTCAAGTTTCAGGCATTTTCCAGTCTGAAGTTTCTTGTCTCTGGGCTTGGGGTGTGGTGGACACAAGAGAGCTATTCTTGACGTGGAGGAAAAGAGGACAGTCTAAGACAAATGATTAGAAGACACGGAAAGTTGGTGATGCCAATAGGGAAGTGTTTGTATTTACTTAGGGTCTTCCTAGATCTAGCATAATCAGAAAGTCCCCCTTAAAAGTAAGAGAGGGTACATTACTTTATGTTTAACTACAAAGTTTGTATACAGCATCACATTGTCTTTATTAAATTATAAATCCTTTGAAAACTAAGGCTTTTTCCTATATGTTGTCATATTACTGAATATTTGAGCCTCAAATGATGGTATTTAAAGGAATAAATGAGCCTGGCAAAGGTATCACTGTAGAGCTTTCCAGATTTCAGATGTGGTTGGAAGTTCCAGTCTAGTGACATGAGAAGTGACATTTAGAAGATCAGGGGAACTTCAGAACCTATTGTCAGTCATCTGTCTCCCTCTTGGCATTACAGCCAGACAGATGCGTGCTGTGCATTAATCCCAGGCCCTAAAGACGTCAGATAAGCTATTTAAATGTGCGACAATAAAAGCCAAATGCATGCAAATGAGATACTTCTGTTATTGCTTCCATTTTTTTCAGAGGAAAAAAACTCACACAAAAAATAAAAACAGCCCATCTTCTTAGATGCTAAAAAGCATCTAACTAAAGGAAGAGAAATTTCTTTTAACATTTACATTTATTCATTCACTGACTCATTCAGGAAATATTATCAAACACCTACCATCTGCCATCATGGTGCCATGCACAGTGGATGTGGTGGTCAACAAAAAAGGCAAAGTCTAGTTCTTAGATATCAGAAAATAGAATAGCAAGCAAACGGAGAGTAGAGATTGTTTTATCGTGTTTTCTTATTCTTCTCCCCCTTGGGTTTTTCTTGTTTCCTTCTGGATTTTTAGATGTGATCTATCCTGGGCCCATCTACCAAGTCCCAGAACCTTTACTTGATAGTTCTTTGCAGTTTTCCACAATATACTGAGCAGGTAAACATTTCACCATTTTATATAAATTATCATACTGGTTAACCACATCAGAATCCCTTAGGACTTGCCTTCTTTCCCAGTGACCTACTTTTCAGCAACGGCACTATTTGTTAGAGAAATAGTCTGGTGTTGGGTCAGTGTGGACTAGAACAAACCCGATCCCTCTTGTATGTTTTCTTTAGTGTGATGTTTGTCATAAATAAAATGTTTTCTTAAGGAAGCTGTTACACAACTAACACAGAATTTATAAAATCTTGAGGCTTCCAGTAACAAAATTACGAGTGGGCACTAGAAACTACTTGTTCTTCATGTACCCTACAATTCTTGCCTCAACATCCCTCATAATTTATGATGAGCATCTCATCCAATTGGAATATCTTTGCACACTGGGTGATGATGCTAGAAGATAATGGATTTCCTGAGGTAGGGGGGTAGGAATAGAAATCCCTTTGAAAATAAGATTAATTACAATGGTTTCATGCGGTTTTGAGCCAGGGCATATGTATGTTTCTAATATTATACCAAATCAGAGCAGAAATATTTGTATGTCAAGTAAATTTGATTATGGGAAAAGATGGATATTTGTCCTTCAGAATTAGTTTCTCAAGCTTCTTTCATTACAGCCATTTTTTTTTTAACAGATGAAAAATGTAACGTGTATTTACACTATTCCAAAACCTTTAAATGGATTCTTCTTCCTCATGATGCATACAAAGTAAACAATACTTTGAAAAAAATGTTGGGAGAAATACTGGTTTAGACCCTACCTCACCACTGAGACGGAGGTCTGGGTGTAGAGGCAGTACTGAAAAGAAAATGCTCTGAGATGACCTCGTATGAGAAAAGCTACCATCTTTGAAACCTTTACATATTTGGAGTACTTAACATACATTATTTGTAATCTTCCCTTTAGTGCTCCCCGAGTTGGGAAGATAAGGTGACCCCTGTACCCTCTTCTTCCAATATATAGATCTCTCTGTCTGCTGAGACACAATGCCACATTGGGGAAACTGCTTTTGACTTCTCTTTCCTGCGTCAGAGGGTGTAAATGTACTTGGGATAGCAAACACAGAGCTTGCCATGAGCTGACAACTATGCTAGGCACATTTATTCATCCTTCACAACACCTCTGTGAGGTCAGCACTGTTGTTATTTCTATTTTACAGATGAGGAAACTGACACACGGAGAAGTTAGGTTGTTTGCCCAAGATCACCCAGCTAAGAAGATGCCAGAGCTGAATATAAAGCCAAGTAGTCTGCTTCTAGTGGCCTTTAGAGGTTTATAGATTCATATAGGGTTCACAGCTACAGTTCAGATGAGCCTGTGGATGTGTTTGCTCAACCGGCACAGTATTTTTAAAGGGAAGAGAATTTGAATTGCCTGTAGGCAGGGCATGCATTCCCTCTTCAAATAACCATGAGCCCCAGAACTCTGTTCTTTTCCGCCTGGCTGCTTCGTGCATTCTAGTTATCTGCCTTGTACCTGAGGGACTTGAGTTAGTGATTACTGATACTGGTGGTCTGCAGTGACCTTTGTGAAGTTCTGAATACATTATTGGTACACAATAGGTGCTCAAACCACTTTATTTGCTTTTTCCCTTTCCCAGTCCATAAAGTTGTGTTTGATTAATGTCCCATCTCTCTCTTGCTGAGAATAAAGGACTTAAATTTCAACCTCCCAAGGGCAGGCAAAAGGAATAGGCATGCTTCTCAAATTCTCCAGTTGTAAATTTTAAGGAAAAAAAAGTCATCAGATCTTATTATAAATACACTGGACCAGTGTTCTTGGGGGCTCTAAGCATGGTCAGCCCTCCTCACTGTATGTCAGCTTCTTGGTGCCCACCAGCCAGCATTTAAAGAGAATGGGGACCGAGTATCCTACATGCACTAAGGCAGAGTGCTGATGGAGGCAATGCTGAGTCTTGAAAATAAATTAAGGAACTTTTAACATTTCAAGGGGGAAATTGGCAGTTTCCCAAGCGACATAATTACAGGACAGTGTGTAATGTGTAATTAAACTTAACTATGAAGCAAATGATTGGAATAAAGCTTGGTGGCACATCATTTTTTTTGTTCCCACAGTGCTGACAGATTCTCCCCTCCCCTTGTCCCTGAAATGGCTTTAGCAGCAATTGCTCCTAATTTTTTTTAAATAAAATTATATGTTGCCAGTTAAATACACAGTTTCATGTAAAGGAACCTTTTTTTTTTTAATTTGAATGGCGTTTTCCTTCTAGGTGATCTGGAGCACAGAATCACTTTGGAATAACAAGGACCCCAAGGCACAGCCTTGCTGGGACTTTAAAATGACTCTTTGTCTAATAATTCATTTACATACTTTATCCTTTGCTCTTATTTTTATTCTTTCTTTGACCAAGGTCCACAGCCTGGAGGCTTATTTTCATGTAGTTTTTTCATGTTATAAAAATAGCGGCATTAATTTCATTGATTGTGAATAACCAAGCTGTTACTGCCAGTCAGGACCCCTTGAGAGAGTGAATATATGTGATTAGATTTAGTAATTGCACTGGAAGGCAGAATTTCTGACTTCCAAAGTCAGTGATTTGAACGGGATGCTTCAGGAGTTAGCATGAGATCATTGTTCAACATGGGCTTGGTTTTGTCTCAGAAGACCCATCATCTGAAGGAGGGCAGGCAGGTTCCACATATATTAACTGCTGGGTGTAACAGTATATGCACCTGAGTTCTTTTGGTACTGGATTCAGTAGGTCTAAAGCATGATAAATATCTATTTCATTCTCCTTTGCTACCAGCCCAAGCTGGGTATTAGGTTCAGAATTTTTTTATTTAACTATATTTGAAGGTTTTTCTGGTTTGTATTTACTTTTAAAAAGCAGTAGGACTTTATTTTTTTTTAATGCAGTAGGACTTTAAAACACAGTGATGGATTGCTTGAAAAAAAACATTGAAACCAAGCTATATAATGAACTCTATGGAGTTGACACACTGCACACCTAAGCCCAGTGTGAATTACAAGATTAGAAACTATGGACAGCCTCATGTTTACCAGTGAAGTCCTCAGCCGACAGTCATTGTTCTGATGTCTCTATCTTAGACTCAGTAATACCTTCGCATTCTTTCTCTCAACTGGCTCTCCCTCAGTCCACATTATCCATTTTAATGTCTCACTATGCTAAACAAATAAATATTTATTGAGTACCTACTCTGTGACCAGCTGCCTCCTTTCTGCTGTCATTAACCACACTTCCATCTTTGATGACACATTTTTCCGCCTTCACTGTGCAGAGCTCAGTAGCTGCTGTGCTGGGAGTTTGCTGTTGTTTCTTCCCTTTTTTGCACTCATGCTGCACCATGTTGCAATGCAGAAGTTCCAGGGGTTGCAGCTCATTTATTTCTGTTTTTTTAAGAGGGAAAGTTTTCTGGGAATCCTCTCTTTTTTGTGTGGAAGGTGTTATAGGTCTCATTGGCTTTTTAAATAATAGACTTTATATTTTAGAGCAGTTTTAAGTTTACAGAAAAATTGAGCAGAAGGTAAAGAAGTTTCCCAGGTATCCCCTGCCCCCCCCCCACCCCCCGTACACACAGTGCCTTTAGTTACATTTGATAAGCCAATGTCCTGCAACCTTGCTATAATTGCTTATTGGTTCCAGGACTTGTTTGTTGAGTCTTTGGAGTTTTCTATATAGATAATCATGTTATCTGTGTACAGTTTTACTTCTTCCTTCCCAGTCTGTGTACTTTTTATGCCCTTTTCTTATCTTATTGCATTACCTAGGACATGTAGCCTTGATTCTGATCTTAGGGGGAAAGACTCAAGTTTTTCAGCATTAGGTATGATGTTAGCTGTAGATTTTTTATAGATGTTCTTTATTAAGTTGACAAAGTTCCCCATCAGTATTAGTTTGCTAGGGCTGCCATAACAAAGGACCATGGACTGGGTGTCTCAAACAACAGAAATCTATCCCTTGAGATTTCTGGAGGACAGAAATCTGAGATCAAGGTGTCAGCAGGACTGGTTTCTTCTAAGATCTTCTTGGTTTGTAGATGTTTGTCTTCTCCCTGTATCTTCACATGGTCTTCTTTCTGTCTGTGTCTATGTCATATATAAGGACACCAGTCATATTGGATTAAGACCCATTGTAATGACCTCATTTTTGTCTTAATTACCTATTTTATTTAAATGCCCTGTCTCCAAATGTAGTCACATTCTGAGGTACTAGGGTTAGGACTTCAATAAGTGAATTTGGAAGCACACAATTCAGCCCATAACACCCTCTATTCCCAGTTTGCTGAGAGTTTTTTTTTTTTTTATCATGAATGGATGTTGGATTTTGTGAAATGCTTTTTCTATGTACATTAATATTATCATATGATTTTTCTTTCTTTGCTGTGGTAAGTTACATTAATTCATTCTTGAACCAATCCTGCATATCTGGAATAAATCCTATTTAATTATAGAGTATAATTCTTGGGTTCTATTTGATAATATTTTGTTAAGCTTTTTATATCTGTGTTCATGAGAGGTGTTGGTGTGTAGTTTTCCTTTCTCATAATGCCTTTGGATTTGGTTTAGAGTAATGTCTTCATAGAATGGATTAGGAACTTTCCTCTTCCTCTATTTTCTGGAACAGATTATAGAGAATTGGTATTATTTCTTCTTTAAATGTTTAGTAGAATTCACCAATGAAACCATCTGGGCCTGGTGCTTTCAGTTTTAGAAGGTTACTAATTATTGATTCAAATCCTTTAATAGATATAGGCCTATTCAGATTATTTATGTCTCCTTCTGTCTTTTGAGGAATTGGGCTCTTTCATCTAAGTTATCAAATTTGTGGGCATAGGGTTGTTTATAAGATTATTATTTTTTACTGTCATTGGATCTATAATGATGGCTCCTCTTTCATTTTTGATGCTGATAAGTTATCTTTTCTCTTTTTTTCTTGGTTAGCCTGGCTATAGTTTTATCATTTTAATTGATCTTTTCAAAGAACCACCTTTTGGCTTCATTGATTTTTCTCTGTTGATTTGCAGTTTTCAGTTTCATTGATTTCTGCTCTAATTCTTATTACTTCTTTCTTCCACTTACATTACATTTAATTTGTTCTTTTCTAGTTTCTTAAAGTGGAAGCTTAGATTATTGATTTTACATCTTTCTTCTTTTATAATTTATGTATCGAATGCTATAATTTTCCCTCTAAGAATTGGTTTTGCTATATCCCACAAATTTCCAAAAGCTGTATTTTAATTTTCATTCAGTTTAAAATATTTTCCAAAAAAAATTAGGCTTTTTCTTTAAGTCTTGTGTTATTTAGATGAGTGCTGTTTAATCTGGAAATATTTTGGGGTTTCCCAGCTATCTTTTGGTTATTGATTTCTAGTTTAATTCTATTGTGGTCTGAGAGCATACTTTGTGTAATTTCTATTCTTTTTTCTGTGAATATGTGTCTAATGGCCTGGAATATGGTCTATCTTGTGAATCTCCCATGTGAGTCTGAGAAGAATGTGTATTCTGCTCTTGTTGGATGATGTATTCTATGCATGCCAATTAGATCCAGTTGATTAATGGTACTGTTCATTTCAACTATATACTTAATGATTATCTGCCTGCTGTATCTGTCAATTACCAAAATATAGATATTCAAGTCTCTGAGTATAGTAGCTGATTTGTCTATATTTTCTTGCAGTTTTATTAGTTTTTGCCCTACATAACTCAATGCTCTGTGGTTAGGAGGTGCATATATTTAAGGATTAGTATGTCTTCTTAGTTGGCCTCGTTGTCATCATCTAATGTGTCTCTTTTCTCTCTGACAATTTTCCTTGCTTTGAAGTTTGCTCAGAAAGTGTAAAATTAATATAGTTAATCCATTTTTCTTTTGATTCATGTTACCATGTGTGGGGTGCTCCAGTCGAATTGGGGCTACCAAATGTGGGGTGTCCCAGTTGGGTGGGAGCCAGCAGCATAGGGGGTGAAAAAATTCACCCAAGGCAGAACAAAAGAGAAGTTTATTGAATATACCCCAAGGGAGCAGCGGTAGGACAGCAAAGGAGAGACTGCTGCAGCCAAGAGGTGGTGAGGGGCCACAGTTATAGGGCAGAGTGAGGAAGAATGGGAATGTATGGAGTTTTCCCTTTTGTGGTAATCTTAAGAACTGTGCCTGGTGTAATTGGTCAGTTAGGGCCTGTGGCTGTTTCAGGGTGGGTCCCTAAATGAGTCTGTTGGTATTGCCTGTTTGCATTCAGCTTGCAACCAGCGAGCTGGTTGCTGTGGGCCCTTTTACCTTACTCAGCTTTTCCTTGCTCAGGTTTCTTGCCTGAAAGCAGCCTCTATACTATGATATGTCTTTCTCCATGTCTCTACTTTTACACTAAATGTATCTTTATATTTAGAGTGGATTTCTTAGTGGACAATGTTTAATTGGGCCTTGATTTTTATTCACCCTGACAGTCTCTGTTTTTTAATTGGTGTGTTTGATCATTCACATTTAAAGAAATTGTTGATATAATTGGATTAATATTTACCATATTTATTTCTGTTTTCTGTTTGTTGCCTTTTCCTTCATGTGTGCATGTGTGTGTATTTTCTTTTGTCTTTCACTCTTATTTCTACCTTGTCTGGCTTTAATTGAGCATTTTATGATTCCATTTCTCTCTTCCCTTGGTATATTAATCATACTTCTTTTAAAGAATTTTAATTGCTGCCCTAGAGTTTGTAATATACATTTACAACTAATCTTAGTTCACCTGGAAATAATATAATACCACTTCACAGGTAGTGCAGGTACTTTATAAGAGAGTATTCCCAATTCTTCTCTCCTGCCCCTTACTTAACTCATTTATCTATAAGCTATAATCTGTCAATACAATATTGCTATTATTATTTTGAACAAACTGTTATTGGTTAGATAAGTTAAAATTTTAAAAATATTTTATTTTAACTTCATCTATTTCTTCTCTAATGTTCTTTCTTTCCCAATAAAGATTTAAGTTTCTGAAAATTTTCTTTTAATATTTCTTGCAAGACAGGTCTACTGGTGACAAATTCTCTATGTTTTGTTTGTCTGACAAAGTCTTTATTCCTCCTATCTTTCAAGGATTATTTCTTTGGACACAGAATTCTGTGCGCTTTTTTTTCCCCAACACTTTAAATATTTCACTCATTCTCTTCCTGATTGCATGATTTTTGAAGAAAAGTTTGATGTGATTCTTATCCTTGTTCTCTGTTAGTAATGTGTTTTCTCCCTACCTGTAGCTTCTTTCAAGGTTTTCTTTGTCTTTGGTTTCCTGTAGTTTGAATATAATATGCCTAGGTGTAGGTTTTTTGTTTTTTGTTTGTTTGTTTGTTTTTTTTGGTATCTATACTGCTTGTTGTTCTCTGAGTTTCCTGGATATGTGCTTTGGTGTCTTTCATTAATTTTGGAAAACCCTTAGCCATGTTTACGTCAGATATTTCTTCTGTCACCTTCTCTCCTCCTTCTCCTCCTGGTATTCTCATCACATGATTGTTAGAACTTTTGTTGTACACAATTCTTGGATATTCTGTTCTATTTTTTAAAATTCTTTTTTCTTTTTAAATCCACCAAACCATGCTAATTCTATAGAGTTGGGAGATGTTGCTGGAGACACAGGCAGGAGCAGATCATGAAAGACCTTACATGCTTTGCTAAGTCGTTTACATAATTCAACAGAACATTTCTGCATTTGTCTGCTTTACATATTGTACTTCTGTGTGAAGATATCATGTAGATACAGGGTCTACTTCTAAAACTGCTATAGACAATGGCAATGACTGAGGAACTTTGAGGCAGAGAATGATGTGGTCTGATTTGCCTTTAAGAAAGAACAGGCTGGTAGAGGCATAGAGCATGAATTGGTGGTATCTGTAACTAGAGGCAGAGTAATTGCAATGGTCCAGATGAGAGATGAAGAGGTTTGGTGTAGAGCCCTGCAGCAGGAATGGGTTTGAGATGCAGAATTCCTTTTTCTTTTCAGCTTAGGAAGTTTGTATTACCCTGTGCTTAACTCACTGGTTCTTTCCTCGTCCCTGGCGAGTAAATTAATGAGCCCATCAAAGACATTCTTTATTTCTTTTACAGTGGTTTTTATTTCCAGTATTTCCTTTTGATGATTTCTTAGTGTTTCCATATCTCTGCTTACCTTGCCCATCTGTTCTTGCCTGTTGTCCACTTTTTCTATTAAGAGACTTTAGCATGTTAATCATAGTTATTTTTAATTCCTGCTCTGAAAAGCTCCAAATCTTTACCATATCTGTGTCGGACTCAAATGTTTTATTTGTCTCTTTGGATTGCGTTTTTTTCCTTTTAGCATTTCTTGTAATTTTTTATTGAAAGCTGGATATGATGTATTGGGCAACGTGAACTGAGGTAAATATGCCTTTGGTGTGAGATTTTGTTTATCTAGTTAGGAATTATCTGTGTTTATGTTTGCTGTAGCTGTGGTGTCAGAGGCTGAATTTCCTTCGGTGTCCTTATTTTTGTCTGTTTTGTTGTCTTTGTTTTTCCTTAGAGACTCGTCCAAAAATAGGGTCTGGAGGCTTGTAGTTTTTTACCTGTGATCTTGTGCTCTTCTGCTATTATACAGGAGCCCTGTTTATATGATGGTAAAATATAGGGAGAAGGGAAGTGTCCTATAGTCCTGTGATTAGGTCTTATTTTTTTAATTTTTTTAATGAGCCCGCGTCCTTGTACTGTGACCTTCACATGTCCTTCTCAGTTCCCTTCTCCTCTTTTAGATGAGACAAGAGGGCTAAACATGGCTATGATCTGGTATTTCCCTTCCTTCCCTGAGATTGGTTAGGCTCTGGTGAAATCCAGGTAGGCTCTGGTAAAATAGTTTCCCTTGAGGGCAGACCACTGTTAAAGAGAAAGGAATGCTCTGAGCTTAGTCCAAAATGCCTACTTTTTCCCTCCCCCTCTTTGAAGCAAGAGAGGATTTTTCTCTGATCTTCATCTTGAAAACAGGGCAGAGCTCCTAGAGGTATAACTCATGAAAGTGTGGGGACTCCCTGAAGTCTGAGCCCCCGGGAGTTTTTCCCTCTTAAGGCACCTCTAGTCTCGTGCAATGTCAGTTACCTTTTGAGTGTTCCCAGCAGGCTCCAGCATTGGCTTCTGCTCCTAGTAAGCCGTGATCTTCTGTATTTCCCTGTTTCTCTAGTTTTGAGGGTGACAGTTTACCCTGTGACCTCAATTCTCTAATGGAACTAAGAAGAGGTGTTGATTTCTAGTTTCTTCAGCCTTTTTTCTTGCTGTGAGTGTGGGAGTGACAACTTCCAAGCTTTTTACATGTTAGACAGGGAACCAGAAATCCCCTTCTTGGTTTTTTAGGAAGAAAAAACAAAATGAAACAAAACATAGCCCACAATTTTGTTCCATTGCTGGATATTCCTGTACTCGGTTGTTCTTTTCCTACAAATTTCCTTCTGGGATCTACTTTCTTCAGGGGTTAAGCTTGGCTAACTGTACTCAGAACATTAATGTTTAAATGTTTCATGGCAGTGAGTATGGGTTGCCACAATAGACCCTTCCAGTTACTCTCAAGTCTCTGGCTCAGAGGTTTGCTCTTCATTTCATTAAGACTCTGTTGCCATTAACCTCCATCAGCAAATTCTGTTGACTCTACCTACAAAATCCACAGCCCCATCTCTTTTCCTACCCCTACCTCCTTTATAATAATCCAATTCATTAAATATCTCTCTTGTAATATTGTATTAGTCTCCTGATTGGTTCTTCCTGCTTTCACCCTTGTTCCTCTTGTCTGTTCTCAACACGGTGGCCAGAATATTAGGAAACCAGAACAATCCTTTGAAACATTTTTCTCTTCATGTCACTTGTCTGCTCAAAATTTTCCAATGGCTCTCATCTCACTCAGTACAATCCAGAGTCGTATTATGGCCCCAAAGGCTCTATGATAGTCTGCCTGTCTCTCTTTATGTCCATCTGTTCCTTGCTCACTCCAGCCTCAGAGACCTCCTTTGTATTAGTCTCCTTGAGCTGCCATAACAAAATATCACAGACTGCCTGGCTTAAACAATAGAAATTTAATTTTCTCGGAGTTCTGGAGGCTGGAAGTGTGAGATCACGATGCCAGCAGGGATGGTTTCTTCTCTGGCCTCTCTCCCTGGCTTGCAGACAGCTGCCTTCTTGCTGTGTCTTCACATGGTCATCCTGCTGGACTGTACCTTACATTGCTGGTGTCTCTTCCTCTTCTTACAAGGGCACCAGTGGTATTGAATTAGAGCTGCTCCCTAATTGCCTCATTTTAACTTAGTTGCCCCTTTAAAGGCTTTTATCTCCCAATACAGTCATGCTCTAAGGTACTGAGGGCTAGAACTTCAACAAATGAATTCTGGGGGGACACATTTCAGTCCATAGCATCCTGTTGACCTTGAACATACCAGATGTACTCCAGCCTCTGGGCATTGTACTAGCTGCTTCCTCTCCTGGGAATCTGCTCCCCAGTTAGCCCTCTAGCTTCCTTCCTCATTTCCTCTAGACTTGGGGTGGCCTTTGCTCACCACCAAATATTAAGTAGTAATATCATCTTTTTTGCTCCCTGTCCACCCATCCCCCCTTTGTTTTTCTCTAAATGTAATTCTTGTTTATATACTCTAAATTTACCTTTGTGTTTATTTCCTGCTCCATGAGGGGAGATACTATGTGTTTGTCTCCGCTCTGCCCCAGTGCCTAGAGTAGTGGCGGTCACACAGAAAGCACTCAGCACATATCTGTTAAATGAGTGCCTAAATCACTTGTGTACTGGTGTTCTGCCTTCTGGCTGGGATTGCCAGTTACTCCAAGGTAGGAAGCCATGGAAATAGGTTTCCATCTGGAACATGCTATAACCTTCCTGGTTGTAGCTCTCCTCTGGCCTTTGTCCATCCTGGAATGGAAACGAAATTAGCGGTTATACTGGTGTGCCTCAAAAAGCCCTTGCTCCAGATATGCTGATGTTTATACTTGGGTGCATCACTGCTGACTTTTGTTTTTAAGTTGTATTCATTATGACCAGAGTCCAGCTAGTATTAGCAACTTGCCTACCAAATCAGAAGGCATTTTGTATTAGTATAATAAAATTTAGGTGGTAATGTTCCCAAATGCCCCATTGTATTTGATGAAAATAAGTTTTTCCCTTAGGAACCATGCAATACACCTGGTATACCCAAGAGTGTTTGACATGTCAGGTAATTTTATTTTTAAATTGACCTTAATTTTATCAACTTTTCCCCTGCATTGGTAAAACCCAAGACTCCAAAATATAGTGTAAAATCATAAATAATAGACCATATTTTCTTGTATTTTATAAAGCAATTAAAACACTATAGTAATAGATATAACAGCCCTAAAACTTCTCACAGACTGGTTTAGTAAATGTTATTCTGTATAAGGGTGCTTATACTTTATACTTGGAGGCTTTTTAGAATACAAGGGTCCAATGTAGATCATTCATGCCTGCCTATAAATTCGCCGTTACCAAGATGAGGGAAGCTAGCTTGGCTGACTTTTTAGTTCTTGAATGGTGATGCTCCTGTACCACAGGATCTTTGTACTTGCTGTTCCCGCTGACTCAGCCCCTCTTTTCTCCACCCTTACCCCTTAACTTAACTTCCATTTAGTCTTTAGGACTTCATCCTTAAGGCTCCTCTTTTACTGGTTATTTTTCCTTGCTATTTCTTTTACAACACTTATTCAGTTTGAAATTGTATAATCATATGTTTTATTATTTGATCATTATCTTTTTTGTCCTTTGCCCTCACTCCCTAGCCTTGGACCATTTAAATTATTTGTTAAGTGAATAATGAAAGATTTGGTATGTTGAATCCCTGACCAGCGTCATTCCCCTTTTTTCCCCTCAGAAGTCTTTCATGGCCAGGGCGCCTGGGAGGCTCAGTCGGTTGAGTGTCTGACTTCAGCTCAGGTCATGATCTCACAGTTTGTGTGTTCGAGCCCCTTGTCGGGCGGGCTCTGTGCTGACAGCTGAGCCTCGAGCCTGCTTTGGATTCTGTCTCTCCCTCTTTCTCTGCCCCTTCCCTGCTCATGCTCAGTCTCTCTGTCTCTCTCTTTCTCTCTCTTCCTCAAAAATAAATAAACATTAAAAAAATTAAAAAAAAAAAAAGAGAAATCTTTCATGGCTATAGTGATATGTGTCAGAGGACCAAAACTGAAAGCAGACTTGGAAGAAATCTGTCTTTCAGTGAGCTGGTGGGATCATCTAAATGGCATAGTTTGTTAGGACTGATGAGCTGCATGGTGTTAAGCCTCACATAAAGTGTTACTTATGAAAGCCATAAGAAGATGTGTATGCTACGTGAATAGACAGGAGTTCTGTATGAGAATATGACTAAGAAGACCAAAATTTAGTTAACTGTTTTGGCCGTGGGGTCAGTTCTGCTGAAAGCTTGGTAGTTTGGGGCTACACTCTGTATATGGTGGGAACAAATAAAAGGTAAATATTGAGTAATGAATATGTGCCCAGGGCTGTTATGAATATTTTATACGTATTACCTCATTCAATTCTTCCAACTCTGTAGGTTGTCCCATTTTGCAGATGAGGACTCTGAGGCTCAGAGATGTGAAGTCACTTGTTCATTGTTATAAACAGTAAAATGCAGACTGGGAAGTTGGACCAGACAGTTCTGGGGTAATAACTTTTTAGTACTCTACATTTAATTCAGTGGTATGCTAGTAAATAAGCTTAAAAAGAAGACAAAACAAAACAGATTTGCCAATGTCTATGGTGTAAATATTTCCACTGTAACTGATTTCCAGCTACTGATAGTTTCTGGCTTGCAATTTTTTAAAGTTAAACAATTGCTGGTTAGCTTGTTTTAGTACACCATGCATTCAATCCCTCTGATGCTTTCACCTTCACATCTATTATCTCCATTTGCTTTTCTCACAATATGATGAACTATGTGGAGTTAGTGGGGTTAACCTAAGTGTCCTCATCTTTTCAATGGGTGGATAGCATGTCAAGTTCCCAGCGTCAATAAGTGATGGAGTTGATTGAGGGGCACTCTCTCTCTCACTGACTCACTTTTGGCTCTACACATGAACAACCTCTTCTGTTATTAGCATCATCCTTCAGAATAGGACATTTGTTACAAATCAGTGAACATGCACTGACACATCATAACTACTCAAAATCCATAGCTTACAGTAAAGTTCACTCTTGGTGTTGTGCATTCTATGGGCTTGGACAAATATATAGTGACCTGTGTCTACCTTTATGGTATTATATATTTTCACTGCCCTAAAAATTCCCTGTGCTCTGCCTGTTCATCCCTCACCACCATACACAACCCCTGGCAGCCACAGATCTCTTTGCTGTCTCCATAGTTTTCCTTTCCTAGAAGGTCATGTAATTGGAATTGTACAGAATGTAGCCTTTTCAGATTGGCTTCTTTCACTTAGTAAAATGCATTTAAGTTTCTCCCATGTCTTTTCGTAGCTTGGTAG
This sequence comes from Neofelis nebulosa, assembly GCF_028018385.1. Classification (NCBI taxonomy): domain Eukaryota; kingdom Metazoa; phylum Chordata; class Mammalia; order Carnivora; family Felidae; genus Neofelis; species Neofelis nebulosa. The sequence continues at coordinate 42,232,650 of NC_080785.1, forward strand.
CTCATGTCTTTTTAGTGCTGAATAACATTGCATCATCTGGACGTACTGGTTTATTTATCCATTCACCTACTGAAGGTCTTCTTGGCTGCTTCCAAGTTTGGGCAATTATGAATAAAGCTGCAATAAACATCTTAGTGCAGGTTTTTGTGTGCACGTAAGTTCTCAGCTCCTTTGGGTATATACTAAGGAGTCCTACTGCTGGATTGTATGGTGGTAGTATGTTTCCATACTATTAAGAGTCTTCCGAAGTGATCACACCATTTTGCATTCCCATCAGCAAAGACTGAGAGTTCCTGTTGCTCCACATCCTCACCAGCATTTGGTTGTCATTTGTGGATTTTGCTGGTGAAATGACTTTAAAAGGGAACTCTTTTCCATTTAAATGGAGTGTTAAATGACACAAGCTTCTTGGATGATGGGTTGTCAGTATATTTTAAATGGCAAAAATACTGAGATCTTTTGACTTAACACGTCCATTTCTAGAAATTTACATAAAGGAAATGATTTTGTAAATAAATATAAAAAATGCTTCACAGGGATGTTGATCATTAGGCTGGGGTAAGTGCAGAAGAGAGGATGTTGGGGTAGAGGGAGGGGTCAGGACCCCAGAATGTGAGTGAAGGGGCAGAGCTCAGCACCTGTGCAAATGGAAATACTATAGCAAGACAGCTGTTTCTCTTTGCCCTGGCAGCCTTATGTACCTTAGGATTTGTATCTTTTTTTTAAATAAGGAAAATATTCTGAAATGAAGGAAAAAGTAAAGTCTTTTTTGGATAAAACAACTGTGAGATAATTGATCTTTCTGATATTTAAATACTTATGCTATGTATTATGTTGGCTGCTTGGGCACAAGAATAGCCATCCTCTCTGTGGTATCCAGTGTGTGCCTTGTACGGCATAAGAGGGGCTTGGTCCCTTCCAGAGGGCAATGTTGGGCTGGTCAAGGTTTCTTCCTGGGAAAACTACAAGCATTGCTTTGGCTTGCCTTACTCTCTTCCCCTCTCTATCCCTATCTTCAGAGATCTTTGTCTATTATAGAGTAATTAAGAGAAATCTCATTAATCTCAGTATAAAGGGATATTTTTGAGTGTGTTATTTGCCATTTCTCATGTCTTACCTGAAAACACCGTAAAATCAACAGAGAGGCCAGGCATCAGGTAGGGAAAATGGGGCTCATATTGAGGGCCTGTTTCCAGCTAGAACAGGGGACTTGCAATCAGAACCAGTACCCAAAATGCACAGAGGAAAAGGAGGGCCTGCCAGGGGCATCAGCACCTAGGAAACACGAATAGGTTTTGCTTTCAGTACTTCAACATGGGATGCCAGCCCAGCATGGGAGGGTTGCCACTCCTCTGCCCCAGAGCACCCCTGCAGGATTCCCTGGTGATGGGAGAGTAAGGAGTGGAGCCAGCACACCCTTGCAGGGTATCTGCAGGGAACGTCTTTTGCTGTGGAAGCTGGCTCCCTGTCATCTCATACATTTTTTCCTGCTGGTTCTCACTCACAGTATTTACAGGAAAGCATTTACAGAAAATACTTGCCAAGTGTTTTCCATAAACACAACTAAGGACATTTTTCACACATTCCAACAGCTCTGTAAATGTTTGTTTTCACAGCGCACAACAAAGGTGAGTATAGTTTCCCTAAACAGGCCTTGGAAAATGTGAGCTTCGACCCAGTGAGGATTTGCATCTGTGTTGGTCCTTCACCGTGGCCGCACCTCCCTGGGGACACATCAGGCACTTTCAGTAGGCTCAGAGTTTCTAAATGAGTTGTCCTCCACCACTTGGATTCCATGTGTGGCGAAGTGCTCCAGCCGTGGAGTAGCTTCTGGGTCCTGAGCACCCTCACGAGGAAGGAAAGGGTGAGGTTAGAGGCTGCTGGGAGCATCACAGAGGTCACTGCCACTGATAAAGTCCACAGGGAAATATGGATGGAAGAGATAAGATGATTGTGTCTCAGTGAAGATGCATGTGAATGTACAGAAAAAAATGACGACATTTTTCGTGTTAAAACCAAGCAAGTTGATGCTCGCGGGAAGGACAGAGATGCCTACTGGACCCTTGGTGGGCATTGCCAGCCCAACTAGAGGCCAGAGCTTTATCGTGTAGTGTCCATTCACTTGCTTAGTAGCCGTCTCATTAATAGGCTCCTAGTTCATGTGTGACTTTGCTACACTGTTAGGGATTCACAGGCGATTGAGATGTGGTTCTACCTGCTAGGGAAAATAAGACACATATACTTTGCCACAATTTGGGGCAAGAAAGAATCGCTGTAAGAAAGATATAGTAGATAAAGGTCTGTGGGGATTTAGAGGAAGGAGTTGCATAAGGTTTTATGAAGAAAGTGACACCGAGTTGGGTCCAAAGGAGAAGGGAAATTTAGACAAATGCTGAAGGGAAAAGGGGGGTAGGGTGGAATGGTATCAGGGGAAGCAATTTCTAAAGAAGGAAATCACATCTGCACCCACCTCTGAAGGACAGCTGCCCCCACAGAAGATATCTTTTAACAGAAGTAGCCAAGATTTTGGGATGCTTATATAGAATGAGATATAACGAGATGAATTCCATTTAAAAAGCCAGATACAATAAAAGAAAGATTTCTTTTTCACATGCCCTTAATTCAAGTAAAGCCACATATGGCCTAATTTCTTAATTGAGTTTCAGTAAATAATTTTCCCATCGTAGCTATTTTAATATGCGTATAATCAGAAAATCAACATTTTCTGTTTGACAATGTTTCTGAAAAGTCCGATTAATTGTCCAGAAGAAGGTGATGGGAAATAAATAGTTCTCTCTCCTCACCTTTCCATCCCTGCAAGTCCTTTCTCTCAAACCAGAGTGAATTTATAAATCTATGAGCTAAGTGAGAAAATGATGTGTGATCTGATTTACAGGGATTCATTTTATGACTAGCTCTCCTGGAATGTGTTTGTTTAGTAAAGCGAGTTATGTCCAAATATGTTTCAGACAATGTATGTGGAGCATAACTTACCTTTAAGACTGCAATAGCTGTTAAGGCAGTAGTGACAATCCCTCAGTAAGAAATCAGGCTTGAGAAATGTCAAGCCTAATTTTTCATCCCACGGTGACTGTCAGACAATGCCAGCATCTCGGTGTCTTTGCATTCCATTGAAGGAGATGGAAGGCATTTGTATGCAGTAATGTAATGTTGAATGAGTCAAAATTCTGCCCTGTGATCTTGTGATTTATTGCTAATACTGCCCAAGATGCACAGGGGCTTCTCTGCCTTCATTCAGCATCCATTTCCCAGTTGCAATTAATCTTTATTACATTCCATACCTCCCCTCTGGTCTGGAATGTTAAAAAGATTGCTCAGGAGAGAGCCTGGAATCAGCTTCTTCTCCTTCAAGTCTCTCCCCCTCTGTGAAGTTGACTCTGCTAGCCCATTGCGTCTCATGTGCACCTTCGTTCCAGGAAGTAATACTTTCTTGTAAGAAATGCAAACAGTATAGAAGTAGATAAAAGAGGTACATAGCAAGTGAAAGCCTATCCACCCTACGAATCCCATCCCCTTGCATCTTCCAAAGAGATTGCAAGCCCTTAAAGATGGTGTTTTGTTCATATATGTATTTTTAGCATCTAACAAGTTACTTAGCAATAATAAATGCTTGAAGAAATACTTTTTGAATGAATGAATGAGTGAATGAATGAATGAATGAATGAACGAACGAACCAAAGGGTGTGGAAGAGAGTGGAGGAGCATTTATATGTATGACAGACCTGGGAAGTATAGTACTTTGCTTTCCAAAATGTGGGCCTTGGACCGGCAGCATCAGCATCCTCTGATGAAATGCAGGATCTCAGGCTGAACTCAGTCTATTGAATCTGATTCTATATTTAAAAAAATTTTAATGTTTATTCATTTTTGAGAGATGGGGGAGAGAGCACGAGCAGGGGAGGGGCAGAGAGAGAGGGAGACACAGAATCCGAAGCAGGCTCGAACCCACAAACCGAGAAACATGACCTGAGCCGAAGTTGGGTGCTTAACCGACTGAGCCACCCAGATTCTATATTTTAATAAGATCTTCAGGTGATCCACGAGTGCTTTAAAGTTTGAGAAGACCTATAGTAGTATGTGTCTGAAAATAATGATGACGAGAGCTTTCACGAATAAATGCAAGGAAGTGCATGTGATTTGCATGTAAGCAGTGTGCAGTAGATCCCCTTCCCATCAGTGGATCCTGAGGGCTTTGTATGTACTTCATGCTTTACTCCCCTCACAGATCCCATGTGGCTGTCATTGAGAGTCCTCTAGAACTATCATCCTGGGCTATTTCTGAACCTCTAGTGCCTCCATCTGGTCAGTCCTAAACCCCAGCAGGGAAATAGAAATATTTTTTGCCACCCGAGAAACAGTTCAGACCACAGCGCAGCAGTCACGAGGCTTGCCTGAAGATGCCCGGCACGTCACATTTAACTACTACACGGCAGACACATTACTCAAGCGCCAAGGCATGGTTTCCTCATCCGTAACAAGTGGTCCTGCTTCAGTGGCTTGTGGGGACCAAATGAGGTAAACACTTGACAGTTTGCACAAGATAATCAGTCCATCTGTATTCACTTTTTAAAAAAAAATTGAGGTGAAATGTCACATAACATAAAATAAAGCATTTCAAAGTGAACTATTCAGTGACATTTAGTACATTCACACGTTGTGCAAACACTACCTCTATGTAGTTGCAAGACATTAATTATAATCATCCCAAAAGGAAACCCTGCATCGATTAAGCTATTGCTCCTCATTTCTTCTCCCCCTAGCCCCAGGCAACTGCCAATCTGCACCCTCTATGGATTTTAACTCATTAATGATAGTTTTCATTAGTCACAGCAAAAAAATAAAATAAAATAAAATAAAATAAAATAAAATAAAATAAAATAAAATAAAATAAAAATGAAAACAATCAGATTTATTTCCTTCATCTACTCTCCTTGCTTTTCATGTCTTTAAAAACAGGAGGTTCGCTAATGATGGAAAATGAGAATATAGGACGTGGCATAACTTTAAATCAGTGGTTCATAAAGTGTGTTCCCAAACTGGCAGCATCCATGCTATCTGGCAAATTGTTAGAAATGTAGATTCTTGTGTCCACCCCAGGACAACTGAATCATAACTCGGAAGCTGGGGCCCAGCAATCTGTGTTTTTAATAAGCTTCCAGATGATTCTAACACAAGCTCAAGATACAGAACCGCTGCCTTAAGTAAACAAGATGTTACCTCTTCGAGCGCGTCACAATGCCCATCCTTGGGCCCCGGAGTGCATGTCCTGGTCTAAGAGAGGAGGTCTTCTAGCTCAGTTTCTGTGATGCAGGCATCAGCGGGGGAATCACTCCTGCTATCCTCTGGCCCTTGGAAGAGTCAACAGAGCTGATGTCTCGGCTTCCCTCAGTGACATCGGGGTCACCATGCAGGCATACACCCACGTCATCCCTGCTGTTACTTCGTCTTTCCGTCTTTGTGCTGCCCAACCCCACACTGGGAGGGAGGACTTTTCAGCAGATCATAGCTGTGATTGCTTGGTGTGTTTCACACATATATCAAAGTGCAGGCAGTGCTTCTTTTTGGTTGATTAATGTTCAATTCGAGGTCTATTATGAACCTCCAGGCTTTAATTACTACACCATTACCCAGTCAATTCCTTGCCATTTTATATTTATGGCTTTTATTATGCCTCTGTATGTGCAGTTGCCTAATTTTATTCTGGAAGGATTTCACCTCATTAGCTGGGTTTTATACCATTCTTCTCATTTGTCCAGATTGTTATTTATCTCGGTTCCCTGTGTGCACTTTCTACTTTTTTTGCCCACTAATCTGACCTCTTATACATTCCTTTTCTCCTTTTCCTGGGACGCATTGTTCCTTTGCCCTTGGCAACTGCTCTTTAAGTGTTTGCAAATTCTGCTATGGGTGTTCTGTGCCCTGGTCACACTCTTATCTCAGTCATTCCAATGCAGCTGCGTGGTGTCATCAGCCTTGTCCAATGGCCTGGAGGTCTGCTCTTTAGCCCTGGACGTGGACGTACCATGGACAGCTTTATTATCAGATTTATTTCTTCTTCCACCTAGCTTCTATATGTGCAATTCAAAGATGTGTGGATGGAGGTTTTTTCTTTTTTTTAAGAGTATGCTGCTAAAAATAATTTTGAAATGTTCTCTGAAATGCTTTGTAACACATTCTCCGTCAATCCCTCTAGTGTCTCAGAGGAATCTAAGGTTGGGTTTACTTGCTCGTGTATTCTCTTAGGTTCCACCCCAGACCTGCTGAATCAAACTCTGAGGGATTGGCCTTCTAGTCTCTATCTACTAAGCCTGTGGGGATGATTCAGATGCCTCCTCAGGTTTGAGATGCTGAAAGAACCTTAGGGAACCCATCCAAGTCAAGAAATAATATTTGTTCTATCCGAGTCCTTACTTTGACAAAAAACAAAGATTAATAATCTCGGTAGCAGTTTTGTTTTGTTTTCTGGTGTGTGTGTGTGTGTGTGTGTGTGTGTGTGTGTGTTTCAACAGTTTTGCCCTAGAATGATAAGAATATTTCAGTGAAGCAAGTAGTAACACCCTGGAACCAGAGCTCATGTAATTACGTATAGCAATGGTAGATCAGTTGTCTCTATCATTGAGTGTGTGGGAGGTCTCAGGCACTAAGGTATCTTTACCATCACTTTTTTCCATTAATCTTTACAACCTTTGTGGAGAGGTATTCCTCCAAGGTTAAGGAATGTGCATAAAGTCACCAGGTCTGTTAGAAGTAGATCCAGGAAAATCATTTCTGTCTGGAGTCGTAATGCTATCTGCTCATCTGTTACCATGGTAAGGACTTTCTTGATCAAAACTTTGTTACTATTTCACCCTCTCCTTTTTCAGTAGGAACAGGGGTAATGTGTTTTGAGGGGAATCAGTAATTAGGAACGTGTGTTCTGGTGTCAGGCCACCTAAGTTCCTGAGCAACGTCTGTTTGTTTCTGTGCTGTGTGACCTCGGGAAAATTACACACCATCTTCTTGCTTCAGTTTCTTCATCTGTAAAGTGGGATAGTTCAGTATTTCTGTCATGTGGTAGTATATGTACCTTAAATGAGACAGTCAATGTAAGTGCTTAGAACAAGGCCTAGGAAATAAATGCTCTCGATAAATATTCGCTCCTGTTTATCTTTCTCTGTTCTCTTGTCTTGCACCTTTAAAGCTATCTCTTTAAGGTCCATTGTCTCTGTGGCCTCACTTCCCTTATCTGTAAAATGGGGGCAGTGGATCAGGTAGACGAGCAGCTGGGATTCAGATTTGCTCGGGTTTGTTTTCCTCTTTGGCATACTTTCGGTAATGTTCCTTACTCTCTGCCCATTTGAAATCATCTTATTAGGGTTTGGCATATTTGTTGGGTTTATGGACTTGCTCAAAATTCATGATCACAATTAAGTTCTTGGGTAGCCCCCTTGAGGCAGCTCAATGTACTTTCAAGTGCTTCTCTCTGGGTTTCTGGGACCAATCGCCATTAGCACCTGCTACCATTAGCACCAAGGGGGAACACAGGAAAAGTGTTCCCTTGTGGCCGCCAAGTCGCCACGAGAGAACCTCAAACTGGGCTTACACTTTTATTTTATTTTATTTTTTTAAATTTTCGAGAAACTTTTTTTGAATGTTTATTTTCTGAGAAAGATAGAGTACAAGCAGGGAAGGGGCAGAGAGAGAGAAACTGGAAGCAATCTCCAGGCTCAGCCATCAGCACAGAGCCTGACACGGGGCTCGAACTCATGATCTGTGAGATCATAACCTGAGCCAAAGTTAGATGCTCAATGGACTGAGCCACCCAGGTGCCCCAAGCGGGGCTTATACTTTAACCTCAGAAGAGGTCTGGATCTTGGTGATGTGATCCAAGCGCTAACTCTTCATTCATGATCCTGTTACTAATGTGAATTATTTCTGTGCTGCAGACGGAACCTCATGGATACAAATAAGGTTTTTTGTTTTATTCATTGGTTTAATATGAGAGAAGATTGGAATTTCTTGTGGTGGGTCAGGAGATAAGTTTTAACAGAGCCTACAAGGTTGACAAGACTCTGGAGACAAGTGTCCTGTGGTGGCCGTGACAGTTTAATATTGGGACTGCATTGCCCAAAGTGTCAGGCCATGACTTATTCTTCAGGGTCCTTGCTCATTCCTGCCCTTGTATCACCCTGTATCCCTGTGGGAGACTCCTGCTGAAATAGGAGCACATGGGGCTTCCTGCCGGCATCTTGGGTGTAAGCAGGTGAGGACACTTTTTTATAAGGTTCTCGTGCTAAAAGGATGTGAGCACCTCTGGCTTACTTTCAGATGTCCCCCACAGAGCCAGCCTCACTGAAGTCATGATTTTGGTTTAGTTGCTGGTAAAGGCATTGTGTGAAAGGGGTCATACAGGAATAGGAAGAGGGGGGACAGCGAAGAGATAATAAACAACAACTGGGTCAAGTCTGTTTTAGGCACTTTGCCTTTGTCTTGTGATTTAATTTGCACAGAAGTCCTGGGAAGTGAGTTTTTTATAACTTCTGTATGTTTCAGAAAGAGGTGGAATGCCTTGTGCAAGTTAAACTAGTTTTGCCAATGCTTCCCGTAGCTTTGTGTCAGAATTGGGACAAGACAGACAGTCCCTCCTCTTTGGAGAGAACACATTACAAGTTCACACCCTGTCCTTGGCGGCCTGTGAAGAGGCCACTGTGCCGTGTCTGACTCCCAGAGCCAAAGCAGCATATGAAAGAAGACTTCATAGATGAGAGGTGGTGGAAGAAGCCGTCAAGGCTCTCACTCCAGGGCTGGAGTGGGAAGACTGAATGGATTGGCCTTGCCCTAGAAGTAGAGAGCTCAGCAGAGAGTAGAGGAAAATGTGTCCAGGACAAGTAGATGAATAAGTCAGCAATGTGATTGATATTGAGGCTAAGAGGGCCAGGGTGGCCCCAGGAGCAAGAAGGAGTGGGTGTTAGAGTGTGGCTGGACTTGTATTCAGAGCTTAAATGCCCAAGCCAAAAAGGTTCATGATCTGAACCACTGGAGAAGAAGAAATGCAGAGCACTCAGAGGACTATTCAGAATTTAGGGAGGGAAAGCCTGGAGGCTATTCCATGCAGCCTCAGTCACTCACTCTGAGCCATTGTTACTGATCTTCACGGGATAAATGAGATAAGAGAGAACCTTATACTTTTGTCTAGAAGGAGCTGGGATTTATAGACCCACTTCAGTGAGATACAAGAAATTGATCAAAGTTACTTCACCACTTTAGTCATGAAATCCATTGAGGTTTATGATAATATGTATGTGAAGACCATTTTCACAGGAAGAGATTTGGAAATCGAAGACTTAAAAATGGAGTCCTATGACTGACTTGGGCTAGCTCCATGCTTTAAGCAAGCCAACGCTTCGCCTTGTTGCCAGTACTTTTTTAAGAGTCTAATAGTAATACCTGCCTTATCAGTCTTAAGGACTTGTTGGGGGATCAGTTGATAGAAGTTATGTATATATACCCTGAAAACCTGAAAGTATTTAAAAAACATTTTATACTTAATATGGCACAAGTATCCACTGTTTTATTTTACGAGACATGCAGGCAGTTAAAACTTCTTTTGGGGTATGATGTATTCTACGATGAGTGATAATAACAGGTTTTTGTGCTTCATCTATCATGGCTTCTGTTCCAGTATGTTTGCTCTTAAAACTAGAGTGAGGAAAACATAAACATGGAAAATAGACTTTGATATTTCCAAATGGAACTTTTCAAAATGATGTCTTAGGTGAGCATGGTTAATACCAGAATGCTGAACATAGGTAGAACAGAAAGTTAAATGTTTTTATTTTAATTTATTTTATTTTTTAATTTTTTTAATGTTTATTTATTTTTGAGAGAGAGAGAGAGAAAGAGAGGGCACAAGCAGGGGAGGGGCAGACTGAAGCAGGCTCCAGGCTCTGAGCTGTCAACACAGAGCCCGATGCAGGGCTCAAACTCCTAAACTGCACAATCATGACCTGAGCCAAAGTTGTTGGATGCTTAGCCAACTGAGCCACCCAGGCGCCCCAAATGTTTTTTTTTTTTTTAAGTTACTGTCTAGTAATATATTATTAGTAACATTCACGATCATAGACTTCTCTGAATATTTCCGTCGGAATATTGACCCTAAAAAGCACACAGGTAACTTTAAAAATTACTGTCTGCCTTGTCTAAAGAAACCACTCCAGAAGGAGGTTTATTTTTCTTTAGGTGGGTAAATATGATAAGATGGATGGTACATTAAAGAATAAAGAGAAGGGCTTCTCAAAGCTGATTTACATATTGATTACTTAAATTACTCCTTAATTTAGTGCCTGCTAATAAACAGTGCCTTGGAAATGTTTCCGGAACATTTATTGGCTGCAGTAATTCTATCTCCGGTGTATGCAGATCACATCCTCATTAAATATTGATGTGCTCATGAAATGTTAATAGAATGTTAATGTGAAATGCAGGGGAATCTCCTCAGTGGGAGCTGGGACTGGCTGAAAACTACCTGTCTTCTGTCTTTTCTTTATGTTCTGTCTTCTTCTTGCTCTGTTGTTTCCATTAATTCCCCCATCATCAGGAGGTTTGGATTTGCTCCTTAATATATGTATAGTCGTCCCAGATACGACATTTTTAAAAGAGGAAGATTTACTGATTGATGGGAATTTAGTTGTTCTCCCCTCCTGCTTCGCTGAATTGGAATTCCCGGTTAGAACTAGAATGAATTCCTCTAAAAGGAGAAGGGTGATTCAGGATTAAACTAACGAGTCTTTGTGCTCAGCAGATTGTGGAGAAGAGATTGTGAAGAGGGAATGAGCCTTTCAAAGACTCGAGCACCGGTCCTTCCTTGCTTGACTGCAGAAGGGATTTAGTTGGAGTTTACGTTCAGCTTTCTCAGAGAAAAAACAATCAACTCATAACATGTGTTTCCCTAAAGACACTGCAAGGAAGGATTTTTGTCATAAATCTCAAGGACAATAAAGGTTATGCTCATGATGATATTCAGTACATAATTATTTATGTGAGCATATGTTCCAAATGGTTGAAAAGCCTCAGTAAACAGTACGGTTCATCAACTTCTTGGACAATCGTGAGGGGGGTAAAGCGATAATGGCGAAGGCTGTGAGAACTGCTTGTGGCACAACAAATGCAGGAGGAGATTGAAGACACAGACTATGTTGTGACTATGGTTGGGTTTTAAGGCAGTCCTGGCAGGAATCTCCCCAAACAGTTGATTTGTTAGTGGGGTACTGTTGGTGCATATAATAAGAGGCGTATATATGTGTGTTTTGGTGTTTGTGCAGAAAATAATCGGAGCACATTCTTGTTAAAATCCTACTCCTTTGGTTCTAAGCAATGCACCTGATATTGAACTCCCTCACATCACTTTGCTGTTTGGAACCCTGTCCATATCAATAAGATAGCAATTTCACTTACTTTTCTTTCTTCCCCCTTTTCTTCTCTCCTTTCTTCTTCCATCCTTTCAAATATTCTTTCTTTTATCTCACTTTCCTAAAAGCCTTCCCCTCCTTGTCCTCTTCATTCCTTGTCTGCCTCTCCTTACCTTTCTATGATCACATGCCGGGTGTCCCATGCACACTCAGTCTGAGCTGCCCTAATCTCTGCCAGGGATGCTGCCCAGGCCCCCCTTTCTTTCTTACTCCCTCTTATCCCTTCTCTGCACTCAGATCTTTTCCAAACAAATCAGACCATGTCACTCGTCTGCCTAAACCTTGTGATTAGCATCTCAGGATCTTGGAGTGACACCCCACCCAGCCCTGGGGCAGAGGTCTTGGCTCACCTCTATGCTCCCCAGGTTTGTTTTCCCCCTCTCCAGCTCCTGGAACCCCAAATGCTTCTTTGGGCAAGCCCAGACCCCTCCACATTATAGACCAGGCAGTCTGCTGGCCTGTCCCAAGCACATCCTACTCATCTACTCAGGGGCACTGTCCTTGATACCTACACCTGGGATATTCTTCCTCCCAGACCTCGACTTGGCAAACTCTTTCTCATCCCCAATTCCCAGCAGTCACTCAGTTATCTAAACTCTCCTCTGCAGGCCTTCCCCATTGCTCTTTAACACCTCAACCAGTTATTTTTTTTTTTTTTCCCATAACACTTGTGATAAACTAATTACCTATTGTTTTTATCTGTCTTCCTCAATTAGAATGAATGTTCAATAAGGTCGGAGCCCTGGTCTATCTTGTTCTCTACTTTGCGGGGCTTCTTCCTAGTCGATAATTACCATTATTGATTGAATGAATAAAACACTATTTCTGCCACTGAAGATTTTGTAGCCTAAGGGGTAAAACAACACAGGTCGGTGCACAGCGTTGATGTAGACTGGGAGACACCCACCTACTCAGGATGTCGTGTAGCTCTTGAGGAGGTACCAGGCAACTATATCTGAGATGGCTCCAGAGATGGATAAAGTGGTTATTCCTTTTGTTGACACATGAATTTGAAGTTTAGTGACTTTGAAATAGAGTTTTCTTGCTTTGTTTTTACTTTTGTCCAATCCCTGTATACATACTCCCTTAATTATGGTAGGAACATTTCAAAGTATCTTAAGGATAGAGGAGAATTATTAGACCAACCAAAGAGTTTTCAGAGGAAGTTTTGAGCAAATAAACTGTAAGGACAGGGAATCAGCTTTTCTGCAGGAGCAAAGGTTCCCAGGGCTCTCCTATGGCCTTTCCTCTCTGCTTTCCTTTGCATTTGTGTTTGCTTTTCTTTAAAAAAAATTTTTGTAACATTTATTTATTTTTTGAGATACAGAGTCGGGGAGGGGCAGAGAGAGAGGGAGACACAGACTCTGAAGCAGGCTCCAGGCTCTGAGCTGTCAGCACAGAGTCTGATGCAGGGCTTGAACCCACAAATTGCGAGATCATGACCTGAGCCGAAGTCAGATGCCTAACCGACTGAGCTGCCCAGGTGCCACCCCGCCGCCAAATTTTTTTTATTACAGGTTCGCATTCAGGTAGCTCCTGTGCTCACATACCTTGTGGACTGTCAGCACAGTTGGGCCAGTTTTTTTCCCCTTTTGTATGATAAGTCTCAGGGACAAGCTCTGGTTGGTTCCTTTTGTGTCACATGTCCCTTAGGCATGCTTCAGTCAACTAATATGGGGGGTGAGATCCTGTAAGAACATGAGAACCTCTGTGGGCAGATATGGGGAGTTAAAGGGTGCCTGGGTGGCTCGGTTGGTTAAGTATTAGACTTTGGCTCAGGTCATGACCTCATGTCTCATGGGTTCGAGTCCTGTGTCAGGCTCTCTGTTATCAACACAGAGCCTACTTTGGATCCTTTGTTCCCCTCTCTCTGGCCCCTCCCACTGGTGTTTCTCTCTCTCTCTCTCTCTCTCTCTCTCTCTCTCTCTCTCTCAAAATAAATAAATAAACTTAAAAATTTTTTTAAAAATAATAAAATGTAGGAGTTGAAGGCCCAGAAGAGCTGCTATTCACCAGGAAAGGGAAGACTGAGGGGAGAGAGCATGGTCTTACCACTTCAGTAAAAGGTCTTTCTTGTCCTGTTTTGAAAACCTCTCCATCCATAGGCACTTCTGTGTAAGTGGAAACCAGCAAGCAAAATCTGCTCTGACAGGGTGGAAAGTTTTAGGAGATTTGGAAACCATGTGAGTTTTAGGCACTATATACTGAGTATATGCTTAGAGTACAATTGTGTTTTGGCCCCAACCCTTTGTTTGGCAATCTGGGGTGGATCTGTTTCTGTTACCACAGAGCCAACATTATTTTTCAGTTTTTTTTTTTAATGTTTATTTTTTATTTTTGAGAGAGAGATAGACCAAGAGTGCAAACAGGGGAGGGGCAGAGACAGAGGGAGACACAGAATCTGAAGCAGGCTCTAGGCTCTGAGCCTCAGCATAGAGCCCAACACGGGGCTCATACTCGCAAACCTGAACTGAAGTTGGATGCTTACTCAACTGAGCCACCCAGGCGCCCCATCTTAGAGCCAACATTTCAACATTTTCTACAAATTGGCTTCCCTTACTTACCTGTTCCCTTTCCATTTGCAGATTGTGCTTGAGAACAGTAGCCGGGAGGATAAGCATGAATGTCCCTTTGGCCGCAGCAGCATAGAGCTGACCAAGATGCTGTGTGAGATCTTGAAAGTGGGCGAGCTGCGTAAGTAACACTTGTTTCCCACATGCGCATGATGCTTGGCAGGGACCCCACTTCCAGGGTTGTGCCTGGACCTACGCAAAGAATTCCCAAGGTGCTGCCAGCAGTGCATGGGCATCCCTGTGGACCCAGCATTCTTTGGCTCAGGCTTCCAGTGCATGTATTTCTGCACGTCTGTCTTGGAAATACACATTATTGTTATCTACAAGTAGAAAAATTTGCAGGTATGATGACTGAATTTCAAATGTTATTGAATGAGTATATATTAAAATAGTCCTGCATTTAGTAATCTGTTAAGGAAAAAGATCTATGGATTTCCTTTTTAAAATTCTGGTTTTTAACCTACCAGTAGATTATTTTGTTTTCTTTCTTTTGAAACAATTTTTCTCTGTAAAGAAAAATTGAACACTTTAATAAAATCCTCTTCTCCCAATATCTCACTTGTTTAGAATACTTTCTCTAAGAGAGAAGGAATTATAGAAGAAAATGGGTAGCTGATCATGACAAATGTGGTCAGAGATATGCTCATTGCTTTTTTTCTTATTTATATTACAAAATTTAGGAGAGGACACCCAGAAAAAGCAGGTATGATAATTTTCCTGCCTTTTGCTCACTGGTGTAATTTGGGTTTAACCTGTTAAGATGAGTCTGATTTAACCTGGCTTGCAGTCATTGTCAACATTTAGCCTCCTTAAAGTGGCTGAGTTTCATTCCCTCCAATATCTCTAGAGCTGACACACATATAAATCTTCCCTTGTAGGCTTAATAACATGGGCGCCAGAGAAGACTGTTTATACCAGAGGAATGTTGGATGTTTGGTATTTGTTGTGAAAGCATAAATATTCAGTTACCTGCTTGAGAGTTTAAAATAATGGTCTGAGATGATTAATGGAAAGGAATCCAATGATTAAATTGGAAAGGAGGTTATGCTTTATTTACATTGTAAAAACCGACTATAGGTACTATTCAGGTAAACTAGAAAATTGAGAGCTTAGGGAGGAAAAATGAGGAATTTAAGTCTGTTCGACCAAGCACAGCAAATATTGTCATCCTCCAGTGTGAGTGGATGGGGGAAAGAGGCTGAAATTGACATGAAACTGCCATGAAAGTTCTTTACTTATGAGCCCATACTAGGTCATCTGTGCATTAGAAGAGTAGTAGCCTGACTGAGAGATTTCTGTGTCACTCTGCTCAGGTTCACTGTTCACCAAGGTTAACATTTCAGTTTACCTGGATCCTTTTTTTGTTTTAAAGTTTATTTATTTATTTTCAGAGCGGGGAGGGGCAGAGAGAGAGGGAGAGACAATCCCAAGCAGGTTCGTGCTGTCAGCACAGAGCCTGATGTAGGACTAGCACTCAAGAAACGCGAGATCACAACCTGAGCCAAAACCAAGAGTCGGATGCTTAACCAACTGAGCCACCCAGGCGCCCCTATTTACCTGGATCCTTGACCCGAGTTATCCTTCCTACTCTCCATCAGACTAACTTGTTGAGATTTATGTCTGCTGCCTAGCTTACTGTTTATTCAGTTGAAGGATTAAAGTCCTGAGTCAAGCAGATCCTACTGAATTCCTCATCCTGACAGCGGTAACTGTTTCATGTTTATCGCAGTTTTATGGGGGGCACTGCAGGAAGTCACTTGCTAAGAAGCATTGCAAGACCCGCTAAGATTTTCAGAAACTGGACAACAGTCATGCTCTGTCTCATTGGTGCTTGCTTTGTCTAGGTTATCACCCCACATTGCCCCTTTCCCTATGGCCTGCTTTGGCCAGTTCTCACCTTCATGGCAGTAGAAAGTGTATAGAGTGTATTCTTCTGTGCTTCACTACTATATCCAGCCTCTGCTCTTCTTCTTTGACAACTGACCCATATCTATCATGCTAAAAGTTGACACAGAACAGAGATACAGAGGAGCAGAGGGAGGGAGGATGCTGGGAGTGAAGGGGAGCTGGGTTCTGTCTCTGCCACTTAGGATCCTCATGGCCTTGGGTAATGTCCTCACAAACTTCACCATGCTCTTACACCTCCACATTTTCCCCAGAAATAGATTGGTAGTATTTGGGGTGATGATTTGAGTAGTTGTGTTCATTTTGGCCTGGGCACAGAGAGGTACACTGGGAATAGAGCGTATTCAGCCTAGGGAGACCAAGTTGGAAAAGATGGCCAAGTTCTAGACTGCATGTGGGCAAATATGGATCTGATTTGGACTTTCATCCATGTCAGTGTGACTCTATTTGGTGGGCAGCAGTGGGGGACCATGGTGGCAGGAGTCTGAGCAGACGGTTCTGCTCAGGTGAGTGTCGTGCTCTGTGCTTTGCGGTGGGGGTGGAGCCAGGGGTAGAGACACAGACTAGGGACTGACCTCTGGCTGGTGCAGGGCAGCTCTGCAAGACTTTTGAGGACCTGACATCAAGCCAGGAACTAGGACAGAACTCCATTCCTAGGGACTGAGATAAAGAGTGGGGATGAAGGTAAATACCTTGAGGATCCCTGGGGGTGTTCCAGGTGCTGCTCTTGCACTGTACATTATTCCATATCTCACCTTCTGCTGCAGAGAAGGTTCCAGCCTTCTGCAATGACTCATTTAGTACCTTGTCTGGCCCATCTCTGCAGCGAAGTTGGACTAGGTTACCTAGGGCCTGGTATACCAATGGCAAGCTCCTTTCATCCAAGATGACAGATGCATTTATTCATCTGTTTAATCAAAATCTATTGATTACTTACAATGTGCCAAGAACTGTGATTGAACACTGCAGATACAAAGGTGAGCCACTTATGATCCCTGTCCTCCAGAAGCTTGTGCTTGAGAAATTCTTGGGACTGATATCTTCTATTCTTAGTTATAAATGATTGCATATTTATTTTAAATGCCCATTGTCTATTCTAAAGTAGAATTTTTCCAATGTTCTGATAGTTTGAGGTTTTAGGTTGGCCTATTGCTTGCCCTGCAAAGGTCGTTCTGGATGTTTTGCAAGGCTTATGGAGGACTCCACATTTCTAAAGTCTCCATGCCCAAATGAGATGTTTTCTGCTCATAAAATATTAAAGGATTCCTACATTCTGATTGAGTGCTAGACATCAAATGATGAAACACCCTTTGGTAAGAGGAAAATTGCTTTTTAATGGATTGCCTTTTGCCCATTGCCATAGTAAATAAGTTGCTAATATGGAAAACAAATCTGAGTGCACCCTGATGTTGAGGGAAATATCTGTTTTTCTTCTGGGGAAAATTAGTTTCACATACAAATCCATCTTCCTTTGGTTTCAATGTGTCTGCTTTTCTCTGTTTCTAAGTTCATGGTTCTTCTCATATTTGTGTTAATAATTGATCTGGAAGATCATGGTTGTACTAGATCTATAAGCAAGTGCAGAGATCAAAGAAGTTCCACTTAAAAATCTAACTGATTGAGAAAAAAGACATGTACAAGAGTAGAAAGATTCAATTTTCTACAAACGCTTTGTTTTTTGATTTAACTACGGTCTTTGACGAAATCCACTTCTGAAATACTGGTTATATTTTGATGTCCAAAGCAAACATGCTAATATTCAATTAAATTGGTGATACCAAGTATTTATGCAGTTTTTTAAGATTGCTTTTTAAAAAGCACTATGTTTCTGCTTCCCAATTATTAACATTGCAAGAGGTGAATGTTTAATAGTGTGGTATAAAAACCAATATCTGATCATTTATATGCTTAAAGCACTTTATCAGGGTTATTTAGTTGAAGCCCCATAACACCCCCAGTAGTTAATCAAGATCAATAGCATCTATGTTTATTAATGAAGAGAAGACATAGACTCACTGCGTATTGTCTGGGGTCACTGGGCTCAAATCAGTGCTCAGGAAGCCCAAAGAATAGTACAGAAAGAAGCAGAAAAGTAGAATGGTTGCATTTTGGCATCTGGATGACCCATCTTTGAATTACAGCTCTGCTACTAATTGCACGCCTTGGACATGTTTCTTCCTCTGTTCTGAGCTTCAGATTCCTTATCTAAAATAAAGCAATACCTGCTGCACACAGTTAGTTGTTGGGAAGATTAAATAAAATAATGGGCGCTGCTTTAGTTGCAAGGTAGGTGATTTTTTTGCAGGTGATAGAATCTCAACTTTCCATAAGCAGACTGCAGGTTAAGTGACAGAAGGAGAATGCTCTGACTTAAGTAATAGCTGGAACCAGAATCTGGAACAATGACTCTTGTTTCTTCACTCTTCACATTCTGTCTAAAATTATTCTTTGTAACCTGCTTGTTCATGAGTCACTTTTGAGAGCAACACACTTGTTTTCCCTTAGTTTCAATCTTAAAAATCACAAAGAAGAATACCAATGGACCCGGAGGTGGCCACAGATCCCCATTGGGCTGGGTTGTATAATTGACAGTTCCAGTTAGAAGAACAGGACTGGAGTAGAGTGAAGAGCAAGTCTTGAGAAGAAGAGGTGTATTTGTGTGTGTGCAGTGGGTAAGGGTGTGGGGAAGTGGGAGGTGGGACGCTAACAGAAGAAGGGAGTCATCTCACAGACAAATACAAAGATATTTGCTATAGATGTGAAGTCCTTAGGCAGATACCTAGCTCTTAACTGGGGCTAAAAAATGGTAACTGTTGTGTTATTATAGCACTGTCCCCCAAAACAGTAAGTTGTTGAGAGATACAAGGAAACCTTGAGTTTTACACAATAGGTTAATTACTTATCTTTGGGATATGTAGCCCCTGATCCAGTTATATTCCAATATCAAGTAGGGCTAGGATATTTCTTTCTGTCTCCCATTCATTCATTCATTCATTCATGATACACAGGGCTTCTTCTCTATACAGGATCTAATCCCTGATGACATGGACATAGAGCACACACTCCATTCTCAAGCAGCCTACATTCTGACTGGGGAGTCCTTCATATAAACAAATAATTAGAAAACACATTGTCATTTAGAACATTACATTTAAGTTACACTAATATCACTAGGAGGCAGTGGTTCGTTCTTTCTGTCCATAGGAAGCTAGACAGGCTAAGGAAGGGAGAATCTTGGGAGGTTTGACACAGAAAAGGAGATACTTGAGTATGTGGAATCACAGAGATGGGAATACCCAGGTAAGCACAGGTGTGTGTATGGTGGGCAGCAGCTGTTAAAAATTCCAGGCAGTGAGATGTAGGTGAAAAGACTTGGAGGGTCGGAGAATTCTAGTTCTATATGGCTAAGGCAGGGCGGGGGGCCTTGAGGGAGCAAGCAAACGGAGGAGATGCTGACGGAAAAAGCAAGAGTTAGATCATAAAGATTTGCCATGCAGAAGAGCTTGGACTTTACCATGTAGGCAGTGAGAACCGATAGAAGGATTTTTAATCAGAAAAAAATGCCCTAGTCCTAGGCATCAGATTCTAGGATTAGATTTTGTCTTCTGGCTGTGACAAGAACTTGTGAGTACAGGGCCAGTATCAGGGACAAGGTAACTTCAGCCCAGCTAGTATAGCAGTGAGGAGGCTTTTCAGCTTCAAGTATTAGAAATCCCAACTCAAAGAAGAACCTGTATTGAGTATCATAATTGCAGAGTTGAGTAAGTCCTAGAGATGGTTAACTGTTCAGTAATCTCATCAAGGACCCAGGTTCTTCTACCTTTTGGTTCTGTCATCCTTGATGTATAAAATTTGTCTTTAGGCAGGTAGCAAAATGGCAGCTGCCATCACATGGTCCAGGGGAAAAGAAGCTGTCTCTTCTAGTGAGTCTCTTTTAGACTTGTGGAAATGTTTCCAAAAGTTCTTCAGCAAACTCTCACCTACCCGAGTCATTGATAAGGGGAACAGGAACAATCATTAGCTGCTCCTGAGACAGGGTATGAAGCCAGCCTTCCTTGAGTATATGACCACAGGATGATAGATAGCTAAAGAAAATAGGGAAAATAGCTACTTGCAACCCTTAATTCTGTCTCTTTACTTTCAAAACTCTCCTCTGCATTTTCCTTACTGCTGCAAAAAACTATAACAAATTGAAGTCAGATTACAGCCCTCTGTCATTTTGCCTTTACTGGGAATTGGGGAATGCATTAGTATTTTTTTTAATGTAGCAATATCAAAGGTTGTGGGAAAATGGTAATTGAGGTTTGATTATAATGTATTTCATTTTTCATCACTAAGATGCTAGGGCTCCACTACCTTACTTTCCTTTCAGCAAATGTATATTTTTCACCTCCTCAATTATGCTTTTGTATGTGGGTTATTCTCAGGTGTATTTTGAAGGGCAGAATGGACACATACATTTGTGATTCAGGTTCTCATATTTCCCTGAAATAGTTTTTCCATCTTCACCTATGTGACCATATATAATTAGATTAAAACTTAATAACTGCTTCTCTGCTTTGAAAAAACAAGAACGAAATGTACATCACATGCTGTGGAAATATTCAGCATCTCCTTACTTTGTCTTTCAGTGACGATATTTATTACAACACACCAGTGGTGCTGAGTGAAGCACCTTGTATAATTCATCACCCAGACACCTCTGCTTTAGCAAGTAAAAATAACACAGATGAGCAATCTGAAGGACTCTTTGGAGTACAGCAGCAATTAGAATAGACACTTAACTCTGGGACATTGGTGTTTTTGCACTTTGAGAAGTACCATCCATCACTTTGATTCTTAGAACATTCTGGCTAAAGAAAACTCAAGAAAAGTAGTTTTTTAACAATTAAGCCTCTTAAGGGCCTTTCTTTAGCCCTCTTAATACTAGCTTATTCCTAAGCTCCCTGGAAAGTTGAAGCTTCTCAGACCTTGACTCTGTCTTGAATCTTCATTTTTCTATTTCTGCTTTCATATGATACCTGCAGCTTAACGTAAAAACAAACAAAAATAAATACACTAAATGTTCAAGGCCTGAGCCCTTTATTTAGAAAGTTTTATCTACTTTTGGCCCAAATTAAAAATGTCAAAGGAGAACGTATAAGAGTCAGTCGAGAGTAGTTGTTTACAATAATTATAGAACTGATCTCAGGATTTGTAATAGCATTATTGCAAGGCAGGAGGATTTAATGTAAGATTCTTGTATTCAGAGATTCTTGTATTCAAGAATCTTGTATAAGATTCTTGATTCAGAATCAGAAGCACGTGGCAATTGGCGCAGCTGATACAAGTAAGGGATTTTGTCAAGATGGTCAGCCATCTTGCTCCTTTGTCTCCCATTTGTAACCTGGGAAAACTCTCATCATCATCATTATCATCACCACCACCACCACTGCCATCATCATCATTCTCATCTCAGAACTAGATGAAGAAATATAGGTTAAAGTGTTTTGCTAAATGTAAAGTGCCAAAAGTTTCACATTTTTTGCTAAATGTGAAATACCCTATTTGTGAAGGAGACAACAACAGAAATATGCAGATTTAGAGACACCGAGGTGTGGCTCCTCCTGTAGCAAAGTCAACTCTGTGCATTTAGTGGCTGCCTTAGAACCTGAAGTTCTGTGGTTACTTGCTGGTGTTTCAGGAGGCAGTACTTGTGGGTACTTCTAAAATCTCAAGGTAGTTCTTACCTCCTTCGGACGAGATTGCTGCGAGAAATTAAACTCGGTAGTTTAAAAGACTATCTCAAGCACATCCCAATTCTAAATGGATGAAAATAACTTATATTCATCATAGGCATTTTTAGGGCTTGCTCTTTTTTGGTTTATTTCTGAGAAGATATGTAGCTGGAAACAATCAGCATCCATTTCTGTTGTCTCTTAGGTTATAGATTGAGGGGTGAGCCTGGTAGGTTTGCCCAACCTCATAATGAAGAGAGACAGACACAGACGTGTTGAAAGAACACAGATGCCCACTGTCTTCCCTCCCACTTTAGAAATACTTGTCTACCAGGCTCATGTACAACATCGGGGTTGAGTGATCATTCTGATTCCTCCTGACTCTCTGCTGGGGAGGGCACCACATTCTCCTGGAAACTCCCATAGCACTTTACTGGTGCCTCTCTGTTATACTTTCTTCTGTTTACTAATACTTTTTTTTCCTTTAATTCCTAAAAATTGAGGTAGTTTATAGTAAAGTATAAAGATAATTTCAAAATAAATAAGTGGTAAAAGCAAAGGCAAGTAAAAATTATAATTAAAATGGATTATGAATGTTTGCAAAGAGCATGTTATAAACGCCTTAGTATTTACTAGTGGTAGACTTTGAATTTGGCTCAAAGATTTGTCTCAGGGAAGCATGAGGAGCTCAGTAATAGAAAACAGATGTGGGACGCCAGGGTGGTTCAGTCGGTTATGCATCCAACTTCTGCTCAGGTCATGATCTCACAGTTTGTGAGTTCGAGCCCCATGTTGGACTCTGTGCTGCCAGCTCGGGGCTCAGAGCCTGCTTCCAGTTCTGTGTCTCCCCCTCTCTCTACTCCTCCCCCACTCATGCTCTCTCTGTCTCTCTCTCTCAAGAATGAATAAACATTAAAAATAATAAAATAAAGAAAACACATGAGTACACATCTCACATGAAGAAGCTCAGTGTGTAAACCCAAATGCTAATTTCAGTTAAGGCTAAAATAGTATTTGATAACATTTAATATCATTTGTTAATGATGATGGAATAGACAACTTCTTAGCGTTATTTTTTTTCTAAGCTCCTGTAAAGCAGCAAGCCAACATATATTTAAAATGGTGATAACAAAACAGCTTTTCCATTAAAAACTGGAACTAAAAGTAGGGTGCTATGGAGTGCTAACATTCACCAGTTATATCTCTCCTTGATCTGGAAGACATAAATAGAGGTATAGTTCATTGATAGAAACAAAGTATTTTAAATTATAGACAATAAAACTATCCAGAAATCCCTGAAGAAGCAAAGAACAAGCTGTTAGAATTCATGTAGCTACATGGTGGGTAACAAAAATTGGTAACAGTTCCATATGTCAGCAGTAATTAGTTAATCATAAAATGGATAAAAAAGGTTCTTTTTAATTGTGGCAATACAAATGTAAACTACCTCAGAATAACACTAACAGAAAATATCTTGGACTTGTGTGACGAAAACTATAAGACTTCACTAAGATATATAAGTTGTAAATTAATAAATAAGCAAAGGTTTTATCCCTGGTAGGAAAACATTAATATTGCAATAAAGATGTGAGCTCCTACAAATCAGCGTAGGCTCACATATCATTCCAATGTACTAACAGAAACTGGGATGAGAACTCTACAAAATGACTGTAGGGTTCATTTGGAAGAATAAGGAGGGAAATTGGTAAGGAAGGACTGATGTTGAATGGACGTAAAAATACATTTCCTTTTGGGGCACCTGAGTGGCTCAGTCGGTTGAACATCTGACTTCAGCTCAGGTTATGATCTCCCAACTCGTCAGTTAAAAAAAAGAAACACATTAGAGTAACAGGATCCCAATAGATGAAAGATGCCATTAGTATGAACAGCACCTTCGCTCCTCATCTGTGAAATCAGTCTAGTATTAAAGTTACTAATCTCACTTCAAAAACGTAAGGTGTAACACGGTCTCTCGCTAGCTCCACACCCTGGACTTGGACCCACAGGCTCTTCTTTATCCGAAGCAATAATCTAATCAGCCTCCTCAGCACTTATCATAAGATTGAGATGTACCAGGCCATGAGCGTAAAGGTCCTAGCATGCTATAAAAGTAGAATAGTAAGTAATGAGCATGAAATGAGAAAGTGTAAGCAGAATGCAGAAAGATGCCAACAGATGGTAAAGTAGAGTAAAGTCGACCCCAAAGAGAAAGGAATTAAAATAACAGCAATCAGGATGTGGGACTGCACTGACATGATGGTGAATTTCTATTCTGTAAGGTTTTTAAAATCAAAACATACAATAGTAAATCAAACACAAATACACACAAAACCGAGAAGCAATGCTCACAGCTTTGGTCTTTAACTCACTTCCTGCAGAGGTGTTTTCCCCTGAGGGAGTCCCCAGAGGTTGAGAGAGTAGCAGAGGACAGACAGGTCGAGATGCCTCTTATAGCCTCTCATCCTTAACCTCAGGCCTTTGGATGGAGAGATTTTCCTGGATGTTGGAATACATAACAGGGTAGATGCCAATGGAGTCTCTCAGCCCTGAGCACTTGAACTTCAGTCAAAAACCACTTGCTGATTTAGGGACACCTGGGTGGCCCAGTTGGCTGAGTGTCTGACTCTTGATTTTGGCCCAGGTTGTGATCTCAGGGTCTTGGGATCTCAGGATCGTGGGGTTGAGCCCCATAGTATGGAACCTCCTTAATTAAGATTGTCTCCCTCTCTCAAAACAAAACAAAACAAAACAAAACCACTTGCTGATTTAAAGATCAGTAGAAAGAATTTATTTTTTTAAAACGAAAATGACCAATTTATTTATTTATTAGATGCTTTCTACATGGCAGGCAATACTGAAGGCAGTACTCTGTCAACCCTTTCAACATCTCCATTTACAAACGAAGTGCCTGGGACTCTGCGAGAGGTTAAGTAGATTGAGGCCACACAGGCATTAGGTACAGTTCCCTTTTGTGCGATAATGTTGTTCCCTTTACTTGGAACTATTGCACAATGCTGCAAACCACTGCTTTCATGTTTTTAAAATGTCTTGTCTTCCTCACAGACTGTAAGCTCCTTGAGCACTAGACTCAGAGTGAATTCATCTCCCATCTCACCCTGTAGTCCAGAGATTTATATACAGTCTGCAGTTAATAAGTATTTATTTCATGAATGGAGTAGCTTTCTATTTGCTTGAGGGTTAGTTCCAAAAATATTTTTCAGACATCACTAAATGTTTTATGGACTTTCTGTCTTACCCTGAAACTTCTCAAACACCATCCCTTTAAAATTTTCTAATAAAGTAAGAATGAGTTCTACAAAGGGGTGCCTCCTCATTCCTCCCCCTTCTCTTCCTCCTCAGGATAATTTAGTGAGAAGGCCTACTGAGTCCAAATTTGAATTAGAAAATATCAACACTACAGTATGTTCCCCAAAGAGGAAAAAATTTTCTATTTTCAATCTTGTGTTTCAGAACACACAGCTGTGTGACTTCCTAATTTATTGTATTCCCAACTGCCTCCAGACAGCTCTCCATTGCTGCTTCTTTCCTACCCACCCCCTGGATGTGGGAAATGGGACAAATTTTAACCAGTCCAGAATGAGGATGCAGAGAAGCCAGTGGACTGCTCCTCCAAAGATGCCTGTTGCCTAAGCAGGTGCACCTAGCAGCTAGAACCTGAAGGGAGCCAGGTTTCCTGGGATGGCTGCTGGGGGCTAGGAAGTAAGCTGTCAGCTCCTTGGAGACTAATGCCAGCTGCTTGTGTGCTTCCCTGAAGTGTGGTCATTCCTCTGCCTCTAGGGAGCAGGACACAGCTTTGGATCCCAGCAATCAAGCCCAATGTGGCTTCCCTTAATTCGGCTTTCCAAGGGTTTGGCCACGAGAACAGATTGCAGCTGTGGCCTGAGCATCTTTAGACGTATGAATCTTTTTTTTTTTTTTTCTGAAGAAGCTATTTTGAGCTTTATAATTGCATATTTCATGTTGTTTTTTCATAGAGTAAGGAGAATGACTTGCATTTTTTTTAATAGAATTCTGCTGGTTTCTTTGTTGTTGTGTCTTGTATAATCTGGGCCAGTGATTTCTGAACTTGGCTGTGCATCGGACTCATTTGAGGGAGCTTCTGGGGAATATAATTTCCTGCCATGGAATCCAGAAATCAGTATATTTAATCAACTCTCCAGTTCATTCCTAGGCAGCTGGCTGGTCTCTCCTAAGTTTGGGGATCTCTGTTGAACTCCTTTATGGTAATTTGGATCGTGGTTAAATGGATATTTTTATGGGGTGGTAAGAGCTCTAAACTGGGCCTTAGAAGGTGCAGATTCTTTTTTTTTTTCAATATATGAAGTTTATTGTCAAACTGGTTTCCATACAACACCCAGTGTTCATCCCAAAAGGTGTCCTCCTCAATACCCATCACCCACCCTCCCCTCCCTCCCACCCCCCCATCAGCCCTCAGTTTGTTCTCAGTTTTTAAGAGTCTCTTATGCTTTGGCTCTCTTCCACTCTAACCTCTTTTTTTTTTCTTCCCCTCCCCCATGGGTTTCTGTTAAGTTTCTCAGGATCCACATAAGAGTGAAACCATATGGTATCTGTCTTTCTCTGTATGGCTTGTTTCACTTAGCATAACACTCTCCAGTTCCATCCACGTTGCTACAGAGGGCCATATTTCATTCTTTCTCATTGCCACGTAGTACTCCATTGTGTATATAAACCACAATTTCTTTATCCATTCATCAGTTGTTGGACATTTAGGCTCTTTCCATAATTTGGCTATCGTTGAGAGTGCTGCTATAAACATTGGGGTACAAGTGCCCCTATGCATCAGTACTCCTGTATCCTAGAAGTTGCAGATTCTAATTCTGGCTCCCTTACTGACCAGCTCTAAGCTCTAGACAAGCCTCTTCTCCTGTGTGGTCCTTAGTTTCCTCTGGCATAAAACAGTTCTTGCCCAGGTGGCCACCAGCTCCAGAGCTGCTGTGTTAAGCAAAGACCTTTTTATGGACCCAGTATAGTGACCGTAACCACTAAATAAGTTGCCTGAAACTTTGCCATCATCAGTTCTGGAGTGACATGGTGGTATTGGATTCTGTGCAAGAGAAATAAATGCCCAAAGACCTTGTTGTGAGGGGTTCCTAGTGACAAGGCAACCTTGCAGCATGGACAGAGGCTTTGTTGTCTGCCGTACAAATATGACTGCTCTCACTTTTTAAGTGTAAAGTTTAGTTTAATGTGCTTTTCCCACTCCGAATTCTTTCCTCCTTTGAAATATCAACTTTATTGCCAGCAAAGAGTTCTTTGAGAAGAATTAAACCTTAATTTTGCCAGAACAGATAAAGGAAATGGCAAAAAGGAAAAAAGAAAAAAACCATTCCTCTGACTTCATTCTTCCCTGCCTAGCAGATTTCACACTGTCGTTTCCCACCTTGATTTTCTCAGCTGGGTTTGGTGGCTCTTGCCTCTCCATGCTGTGGTGGGGCTGTTGGCTGAAGCAGCAGCATTGTCCCATCACTTGGGAACAGGAGAGCTTAAATAATCCTGAAAGTTGGAAGAAGAACCAAGCCTAAATCCAAATGCTGCTTAACATTTCTGCAAGTCATATCTATACCCCGAGAAACACAGCCCTAATGCTTCTTTGGCTTTTATTGGCTATGTAACGATTTGAGGAATCGCTTTGTACTGGAGCCCAGAAGAATCCAACCAGAGTCCACACTTCATTTCCCATCCCAACCTGCCCAGGTCAGAACTAATCCTGCTGCTTCTCTGTGTCATTAATGTTGTCAGAGGAAAACCTCAAATTTAAGGCCTTGTGGGTTGACTAATCATTTAAAAATGTTTGTTTTAGATTAAGAGTTTACCTTAAGGCCTATGCGTTAACAAATGTTCCTATTCGATTGTATTCTAAAAATAAGCTAATATCATCCATGCCATTTTGTAACCTGATTCTTTTCACTTAATGTGCTGCAGACCTCTTTCTTTTCAGTAAATTTATTCACTTGTAGTTTATCCAAACTTTCAGTAGTTGAATAGTATTTCATTTCATATGCATGTGGCCATGTTGTGGATATGGATATAAATAGCATCCCGTTTTATGAAAGTATGGGTCTCTTATTAACAGATATTTACATTGCTTACAAATTTTTGTTTCTATAAAGGGCACCTGGATGAACATTTGCTCAGTAAATAACTTAATTAACATCTTCGTACTAGGGCTGTAGCAGTGAAATAAAACAGAACACCATCTCTTTCCCTAAGTCTCATATATTTATTTTACTTGGAGAGAAACAGACAATAAAGAAATAAGTATATCTCTGCTACATGGTGGAAAAATGCAATGAAGAAAAATCACAACAGGGAGGATGCATGGCATTGCCTGACTGAAAAGACTGTGTTGATCACAAACATATGAATGTAGTGAGGGACTGGGCCGAGACAGTATCTGGACAAGAGTTTTCCCAAAAGAGGGAACAGCAGTAGAAAGGTCCTGAGGCAAGAGTATCCAGCATGGGAAAGGAAGGGAAGGAGGCCAATGTGACAAGAGCAGAGAGAACTAGGTGGGGGGTAGCAGGAGATAAAAGTAGGGGTGGAGAGTGGAAACATTCTGCCATTGTAACAAATTTAGTTTTTACTGTTAGTGAAAAGAGACGCCATGTGATGAACTGAGCATACAGGTGACATTATATAACTTACAATTTGAAATAATTATTTGGATGATCTATGGACATTAGACTATAACGGAGAACAAGTTAACACACTCCACTACAGCAAGTTGAGAGGTAATAGTGGCTGGAACCAGGGTGTTAACAGTAGACTGAAAAGTGGTTGGATTCCAGATATATTTTAAAGGTAGAGAGAGCCAACAGGATTTTCTTAACAGATTGGATGTGGGTGGGAAAGAAAAAAAAAAAAAAAGAAGAATCAAGGATGGACAGCTAAAAGCATGGACTTGTCAGTGAGATTGATGGAGAGCATAGAAGACCAATGGTTTTGTTTTGGTTATGTTTATTTTGAGATGCCTTTTAGACATCCAAGTGGAGATGTTGATTTTGTAGTTGGATATATATGTGTAGAGTTCAGGGGAGGGTTCTGAGCCCAAGATTTAACATAGGACATCAGCAACAGAGAGTCAATATTTACAGCTGAGATTGGAGAGCATCCACGACTCCAGGATTCAGCCCTGAAACACCCCAAAAGTTACTTGTTAGGGAGAAGAGGAATGGTAACGATGTAAGAAGAAAATCAAGAGAAATTTCAACTACAGGTAGACAGATTGACAGATGAAATGCTGCAGATTGTGGGATTGAATGAGGACTGAGGGTCGATCATTGATTTTAACAACATGGAGGTCAGAGGTGATCTGAGCAAGAGCAGTTTCACTGGGATGGTGGGAAAAGAGCCTGGCTAGATGGGTTAACACCAAGTGACAGTGCAGGGATTAGGGCTGTGAACACAGAGGAGTGCTACCCGGCATGCTCTGCAGTGTGCTACAAGGGAGGTAGTGCGGTCAGCTTTCCAAAACCTTTGTAGCAGTTTGACATGGCCATGGCATTTAAGCCCATGAATGTTTTTCTAGGGATTCAGTTTTATTTTATTTTTCACTACCTACTATACCTACAGTATATGGCTTTTGTGTTTTTGTAATCCAGTGTAGTATATGTGCCTTGTTGGAATATTTTTAAGCGTGGAGAAGCAAAACTAATAATCATCCATTATCTTACCACCAAGATAGACTGGTATTTTTTCCATAAAATGAGATTAAATTATATTGTTTTTAATATTCTATTCTTTACATTTAATATATTGGGACTATATTCCTACAACAATAAGTATATACTTATATCATTATTTAATGCCTCTTTAATATTTCATTGTATGGATCAACCATCATTATTTTGACCAGGCTCTTATCACAAGATATTTTGGGACGTTTCCAGTTTTAGTGAAAATAGCACTGCGATGAACATCTTTGTAATTCCATCTGACTATTTCCTCAGCATTAATTGTTGGAAGGTAAAGTTCTGTGTCAAATGGTGTGATATTTTAAAGCTTTTTATTCCTTTACAGTTTACCTCTAGAAAGGCTGAAGCATCTACACCCCCACTGAGCAGGCATGTTGATTTAGGGACAAGGTGTAGCACAATTTTTTTGAACTACTGAAAAAATTGGGGGTTGAGGAAGAAACCTGAGATGGTGAGATTTGGGTGATGATACATAGGGAAACATTCAGACAGGTAAACACATATCTAATAGATAACAGACATGACAGAGATTGATAAAGCTAGATATGATCTGTATTTATCTATACCACAGGCACATTATGACTTTCATGAGCCCTAGGTACTTTGCTTTCATGAACTCCTTCCTCTGTAAAACGGTATAAAAATTTATATTTTTTACTACATTATTATAAAGATGAATATTATCCAGGCTGGATTCATTATTATATGTTCATTATTATCCTATTTATGTTTCTCTTCGAATTTTAAAAGTGATCAGGATGAAAACATTTTATGGGCTTCTAAAGTAATTCCATGCCTTCAGAACTATACCTGCCCTGCCCCATGGACAGGGTCAGCCCAGATTACACTGCTTTATGCTTTTAATATTTCTTTCTTTCTTTTTTATTTTTTAATGTTTATTTATTTTTGAGAGAGAGAGAGAGAGAGAGAGAGAGAGAGAGAGAGAGAGAGAGATGTTGGGGGAAGGGCAGAGAGAGAGGGAGATACAGAATCTGAAGCAAGCTCCAGGCTCCAAGATGTCAGCACAGAGCCTGACGCAGGGCTCGAACCCACGAACCATGAGATCGTAACCTGAGCCGAAGTCGGACACTTAACCGACTAAACCACTCAGGCTCCCCTATGCTTTTAATATTTCTAATAATAGATATTACTTAGGACCAAAAAATAAAAGAGAAATTTAGTATGAGACTAAATTTGTAAATATTCATGGTCCCTACTAGGTTTCTTTATTTTTTTCCACAAAGGGAGAAGATCTATTCCTCTTTTCTCTTATATTCATCCCATTTCCTTCCTAGCAGTGGACTGTAATAGAAGACCTGGATCCTGCTCTTAAAAAAAAAAACAAAAAAAAGTAAGAGGAAAAGTAAAATCTAACCAGCTTCCCTCCCAAACTTGCTTCTACTCCTGATCTCTGGTGTCACCATTCACCCAGTTGTTCACCCTGAGACTTGATATCATCCTTGGTCACAGACTCACATCCATAGCCGGTCAGTGATGCAAGTCCTATCCAGTAAGCACCTAAAGGTGTGTGTGTGTGTGTGTGTGTGTGTGTGTGTGTGTGTGTGTGTGTTTTCTGAGATGTAATTTGACATATAACTTTGTATTAGTTCTAGATGTGCAAATGTAATGATTTGGGAAGGGAGCTGATATATGTTCATATTGTGAAATGATTACCAGAATAATTTTAACACCCAGCACCTCATATAGTTCTAAATTTCTACATGTTGTGATAAGAACTTTTATGACCTACTCTCTTAGCAACTTTCAAATATACAATACAATATTGTTGATGATAGTCACCATGCTGGACACTACACCCCCCAGAAAGTTTGCACCTTTTGACCACTAAAGATTTCTTCTGTGTCCTGATTGTTCTGTTTCCACTGCCATTACCCTCCTCTACACCATTGTGGTGCTGCCTCCACACTTGCGCCTCTAATCCATCCCTGCTCCACCCTGTAACCTGGGCTTTATCTAAGGCATAAATCAGATTGGTTTAATCCCGTTCATTAAAATAAGATGGCTTTTGTAGGCCTCTGTTTTCTTTCAAAGTCCAAATTTCTTTTGACCATACTCACGCTCCAGAAATTGCAACACGGTGTACTTTCTGTTTTCTCTTGACCTTTATATACACTGGCTCTTCATTCTAGAACACCCATCCCCCATTGCTTTGTGTCCCCACCTCAGACACACTCTTTGGCCCCCACTCCCTGAAAACACCCTTCCACTGGGCTGAGCTTGACCCCATTGAGGCACATCTCACACTAGATGGAAATTACTTGTCTGTCTTTGCACATTTTCTCCCTCCAGCTCCATCTGCTTCAAAATTAGTGTCAGTTCCATCCAGATTCTTGTGTAAGGTTTTCCGTCAATCAACATGGGTTAGAAGCTTGTAGAGGGCACATGGGTGGCAGCAAAATATAGGACTGGATGTAATTCAAGTTTTTAAATGTTTATTTATTTATTTTGAGAGAGAAGGATAGAGAGAGTAGGGGAGGAGCAGAGAGAGAATCCCAAGCAAGCTCTGCACTGTCAACGCGATCTCTTGATCTCATGAAGCATGAGATCAGGACCTGAGCTGAAATCAGGAGTTTGATGCTCAACTGACTGAGCCACTCCAGCGCTCCAGGACAGTTTTGTTATAAAGTTGAATCCATTGTCTCTGGGATTACAATTTGGACAGTTGTCAATAAACTGTCTCATTCGGGTCAAGCAATGCCATGTGGGATGACAGAAGGCAGTGGGACAGGTCTCAGCCACAGTGTGGGACATACAGGAAGAGCTCAGCATGTTTGTCACCATCATCCTGATGGCACTGGCTTTGGGAATCCAGCCTACCAGGGTGGGCTGCCTGCTGGGTGGTGGAGCAGCCTCAGGGCCACATGTGTTACTGTCAGTCAGACAGAGGTCAGAAATCAGCAGGCGAATGAATCCTCTGGTTGCTAGACTTTCAAGCTCTTTGTCTCTTTATGTGATGGGGGCCCAAGTTTCTTTGATGCTCTTGGCCTTGAGGAAAAATCAGAATCACAGCTCTTGACACTTACTGAGCTAGAGGTTTGGGTTTTCAGGAAACAAATGATGAGGAAGCAAAGAAAAACAAAAAATCAGACAAACCCAAACTACATCTAATCCTCTGTCTTTGGGCCCATTTTGCTTTTCTGTTAGAACATTGGTCATCGTAGCTGGTTAGATGGTAAGAAAAGGACCCTGGGACCTTTTTTTTTTCTTTTTCTGGCATCTTTTTTCTTAATGCACCAGTTCCTGTGCCAGGTGGTTGCCTACATTTATGCTTAAGAAAATAACATAATTTCTTTTGTTCTTGAATGTTCCTTGTGAGTCATGACCTTGAGTCATATGACTTCTCACTTGGAATAGTTCATGAGATGTGGTTGTAGGTATTTTATGTCAAGAAAGAAGAGAAAAATATGTATCTGGAAGGAGGCAGTCAAATGGATTACTCTCTTGAAGTAATTGCAAATAGTGACTCATCAGGGGTAATGAAGTCACTTTAGTGAATTTTGAATAGTGTTTTAAAAAATGGAAGAAAATAATGTTTAGAGTGCCTCACAAGTAGCAAAGATAAGTGCTTTGTTAGATCAGTTTTACATTCATCTGCATGTGTACTGGGATGCAATACGAAGTATGTCTCATGCTGTAGGTCACAGCTCAAAAAATTTGAAAGCCACCACCCCCTGCCTGACAATTAACTCTGAAATTCCCTACTCAATAGAGTGTTGTCTGTTTTTGCATTAATGTCTACATCACACATTTTTTGATTCAAACACGTTATTCTGTCAGAGTTTATCTTAAGGGATGAGTTGCCTGCCACTCAATCATACAAGTGAGGTTGATTATCATCCATAGACATCTCCTGCATGATTCCTGCTCACATCTTTTCTCTTGGTACTGCTCCTGGCTCTTTGTGATATCCCTGAATTTTCAGGCTTATTCCTCTTAGAAGGGCTTCTTTATAGATTAGAAAATGAGAATTGTATATGTGACATCTCCTGTGTATACATAAGAGGGAGCCACAAGACATGTCTTTAAATGAAAGGACAGTGTCAGTGCTTTGTGCCAAAAATGACTGGTGCCTTAAAACAGCTTTTGTGTTTCTGATTTATTTCAGTGTTTTTCCAGTGTTGTGTCTGAAAGAGAATATATTCTGTTTCAAATAATTCCAAATGGAAAGCCATCAACCACCATTTATGTAAAAGCCCGTATCTGAAACCCAAGCAGAAATGTCTGGTTCAGTGATAAATGCCCTTCATTCCTCCTGGGCCTCCTTCACACACAGTTGAGGGAACGTGAATGAGAATAAGTGGGGCATGAGAAAGCAATTTCCAGGCCCTGACTAACAAGAAAATCACTGAATGGTCATTCTGTCCCATGCAAGCCTAGGACTGTGGAAAACCCGCTATTGGGGCCTTTAAACAATCTTGCCTCTGTCTGCTCTTTTGACCTTATGCCCCTAAACCAACTCCCACAACCGGCTTGCATTTTGTTTAGATATAGGCCATTTGCAGCTCCCTAAACAAGTCAGACTACCTCCATTGTGCCTTGGTTCCTTGGCACTTTGTCTGCCAACTGATTTTGGTCTAATACCAACCTGTCTTCTGTGGCCCAGGTGACTGCCACAAAACCTTTGGGGACCCTCTCTACTAATCTGAATTCAGTGTGCTTCTATTGATCACCTGTCATACCATACCACCTGCCACATACCAAGAACAGTACTCAAACATGATAGCAACTTACAGAATTATTAGATATCTCCTGAGCGTCTGTGATGTCCCACATCTTGTTCTAGGCACTGGGACTTTGCTGATCTGTTGAAGATAATCTCAAAGTCAGCTGTAGAATTATCTTTATGTTCCTCATTAACTTATATTCTAGCAACAAACAAAAGACGAATAAGGCTATTTTCCCTCATAGTAATCCTTTGATTTCTATCACTGTTTAGACAAGTGATATTTTATACCAAATATTTTATTTTAATTTTTTTTTCAACGTTTTTTATTTATTTTTGGGACAGAGAGAGACATAGCATGAACGGGGGAGGGGCAGAGAGAGAGGGAAACACAGAATCGGAAACAGGCTCCAGGCTCCGAGCCATCAGCCCAGAGCCTGACGTGGGGCTCGAACTCACGGACCGCGAGATCGTGACCTGGCTGAAGTCGGACGCTTAACCGACTGCGCCACCCAGGCGCCCCCCAAATATTTTATTTTGAAATTTACTTTATAAGTTTTAGAAAGGATCAGCATTTTAATTTTTTAAGTAAATGATCACATAATAATTGCCCTTGATTTTTTTCCTGCCATTTCTCTACCAAAAAAAAAAAAAAAAATCACATTGAAACCAGCATCGTATCACATATACATGTGATATGATAACTATATAAATAATTGCCCTTGATTTTTTTCTGTCATTTCTCTACTAAAAGAAATCACATGAAGCCAGTGTCTTATAATTTAAGATTATAAAATTATATTTAAAATTATAAATCTTATAATTTAAGATTATAAAATCAGTACATTAAAAATAATCTTCTTTAAAAAAAAGTGCACATCCGTTTTTGAAGTTTTACAAAATGGGAAAGATTTTCAGGAATAAAATTAAAGCCACTCACTATTCTGTACCCTGAGATAACAGCTATAGGCACAGTGATAGGTTTTCTTCTACCCTCTACTGTATCTGTATTTGTATCCTCAGATTATCTCTATTATACATATGTTTGCATTTACATGTATATAGAAAAAATGTGGATCATATTGCCTCTATAATTCAGAGTTCTGTTTTTCTCTTCACTCAAAATGGTCATATCTATAACATCTTTATATATCTTAAATTATCTTACAATATATTCTTTGATGACTAAGTATCATTCCATTGTGTAGATCTATCATAATTTATGACATAGTTTATTTTTATATGCTGAAGTTTTTCCTAACTTTTACTATTATAAACACCTCTGGGATGGATGATTATTCTTGTAGATAAATCTTTTATTCATCTTTAATCTTTTATTTAGAATAAATTGCTAGAAGTTAAATTGCTAGTCACGTCCACCCTTAAGCTCTGGATACCTATTGCCCAGCTATTCTCTGAAAAGGTCATTTCAGTGTGTATGTCCCTCAACCAAATGTGAGAGAGTACCTGTTTACCATACTAAGGACTGTCATAAAAAGAACAAGACTAAGTAAGAAACCAAGAAATTCTCAATTCGAGAGTTCAAAATGTTGTCTTATTCTTGGCTGTCTTATGAGAAATTAACAGCTTTCGATGTATATACTGGCCATTTACATTTTGTTTATCAGTTCTGTTCTAATTACATGAGAATTGCATATTCCTTATGTGGTATGAATAGGAGAAAACTATGACACTATAGTGTGGCATGTGATTTTTATACAGGGATTTGCAATATTGATTCTTTGAAGTAATCAGCATGGGTGATTCTAATTTGGAAAATATATAGGGTCATGATTTTACTTACATATTTCAGGCTATTTTAAAAGCATTAATATCGAGGAGCTATACACTGACTTGCATTCTGAAGTAATAGCAGATTAGGTTGTGAGGACCCAATCCCTATTTTCAGAGGGAACACTTTGCAAAAAAGTCCCTTTTTTAGGCATTTCATCACTTTGGGGAGCACTGTTCTCTTTATTGAGTTGCCAAAAGACTATAGCATAGTTGGGGTAGTATTTAATTTTTTTAAGTGTTAGATTCTTTTTTATTTAACTTTTATTAAAAGAGTAGCACATGGGGGCACCTGTGTGGCTCAGTCAGTTGAGCGTCTGACTCTTGATTTCGACTCAGGTGATAATCTCACAGTTTGTAGGTTCAAGCCCCATGTGGGGCTCTACAGTGACAGTGCAGAGCCTTCTTGGGATTCTCTGTCACCCTCTGTTCCCCCCTTTCCCTTTCCCACTTGCACTCTCTCTCAAAATAAACTAAAAAAAAAAAAAGAGAGAGAGTAGCACATGATACTGTAT
Organism: Neofelis nebulosa; assembly: GCF_028018385.1. Taxonomy (NCBI): domain Eukaryota; kingdom Metazoa; phylum Chordata; class Mammalia; order Carnivora; family Felidae; genus Neofelis; species Neofelis nebulosa. Next base: position 42,269,039 of record NC_080785.1, read on the forward strand.
TTTATGTAAGACATTTAAAATAAAGAGAATACTTCTCTCCATCTTCGACTTGTTTCTTTTTGAGTCCCAGCTCCTTTGATTTGATGGGCTCTCCTAGTCCTTTTTAACTGCATGTGCTAATGTGTTGTGTTGTGTTGTGTGTGTGTGTGTGTGTGTGTGTGTGTGTGTGTGTGTGTGTATGTGTGTAATATTATAGATCTCATTATTTTTAATGGCTAGATAGTATTTTAGAGCAATGCCTGATTCTGAGATAATTCTTTAAATGTGAGTGCAAACAGTGTTAGGTTTACCTACAGGGAATTTTGTTTATTTTCATCTATTGGAGGAAGTGAAGGGCCCAGGAGATGACCTTTTTGGCTAATGTTAGTAGAGAAGACATGGTAGAGTGAGTTTCTTTTAAGTTATGCCAAATAATGAAAGATGATGCCAAACTTAATTATCCTCTATACTTGATAAATTTATCTAACTTGAGGAGACTAATTAAATTTGGGGAGGGGAGTAATAAACTGAATGTGTACCATCAAGGAGCTAGGTCCCTTGAAAGTCTGTCTAGGAGAGTTGAATCAAAACATCCCAGATCAATTTATGTTCTTGAACAATTGTTCCACTCAAAACTCTGAAATACATTTATGAAATCCCTTGCTAGTTTCTTCTTGAGAGCGTGAGGCCAACTTTAGGAAGAGACATTTTTTTCCTAGGATTGGAGGCGTGGTGAGGAATAGGAGGTGTGTATGTGTGTGTGTGGATGAGAGGCATGAATGAGCTATTCTCTTCTATCTGCCATTCATGTAAATGGAATTATACAGCATGTAGCCTTTTGTGTCTGGCTTCTTTCACTCCAAATAATGTTTTTGAGAGTCATCCAGGTTGTCACATACTGTTTCAGTACCAAGTAAGCTTCAGTTTATTTTCCTTTTTCCCTTCTTTATTTAAGGCAGGTTTATTGAGATATAATTAGCATAGTAAAGTTCACTCTTTTTAGATATACACTTCTTTAGTCTTGAAAAACATGTGTAGTCATTTAACCACCACCACAATCAGGATATAGGCAATTTCCGTCTCTCCAAAAAGTTTCTTCATGATAATTAGTTTTGTCTTTGATCAGTAGTTCTCAGCTAGTAGAGAATGGGGAGGAAGTAGTGATGGTAAATCTAACTCTACTAACGTAAATCTCCAGTAATCTTATATATTCAGCTTTTAGTCTTACACAGCTATTCCTTGATGAAAGTGTCCCTCTACGCCCTTGTGAATCATACAGAGAGGGATATCACAGTAGAGAAAATATTGCATTTGTTTTGTTTTTGTTTTTTTCCGCTGGATTACCATACTTGGCTTAATCCAGGTGTGGTGGTTCCGCAGGATGGGCCCGAACCCCTCCCTGACAACAAAGCAAAACTGATGTCCATCATTCTGAAATTCATCATATCATCTTTAACTAGAAGTCAATATTGACCAAATTCCTTGTTCAAGAAAGCAAGGGATCATAAATGACAACATGAGGGTAAACCTACCTCATTTGCTAATCATTGTTCCTGATTGACAGATATTATCCAAGCTTGATACTTAAATACACATTCTGAATATTACACACACACACACACACACAGGCCCACAAGTTCACAGATGTCAGTAAAAGTTAACAAGGCATGTGGTTTTCAGTGAACTAAGCAAGTTGATAAATAAGAGGTCTTAACCCTCTGCTACAATGAAAAAAAAAAAGAAAAGATACCATCTTTAAAGAGTTTTTCTCAGCCTACCGTATCCTCTTTAAGTCTGTTTATGGCACTCCCACAAGATATGGAAGGCTCTCGAAGCACTAAAGAACGGTGTGACTTCAGCGGCATGGCCCCTTCTGCCGTCACTGCCACAAAAGTAGGGGTAATGAGGATAGAAAATGGCACGGTTGTAGTGTCCTCTCTCTTACCTGCTTTGATTGCAATCTTCTCACCCCCTGGAGGAATAGCTTCCATGTCTAATCGGATGAGGTGAAGAAAAGAAAATTGCATTTATTTTAAGCTTAAAGTTTAGCCAGATGGGAGCCAGCTTAAGTTCCGTGTGAATGTAATTTGATTTTTCCCCATCGCACCAGCCCATGTTGAGTTGCCTCTGACAACTGATAAAATTCACATTTCCAAGCAAATCTCGGATTTAGATATAAATATGCAGAGTGAGCACACAAATTAACTCATGTTCTCAAAGTTAAAAAGGGTGAAATCGGACTAACTTCACATAAGGAAAATTTCAACTTAATGCTGGTGAAACGGAGCAAAATAGAATATAACCCATAATTAGACTACAGAATTCTTTCAATTCATAATTTTTAACAGAATGAGTAGGAACATTCTAGCAAAGTTGATTACTAAGCCTGAGACCCATTTTCTCATTAACTTTTGGTGTAACATTGGAGTGGGTTCCATTTGAGATAATTTCCCAAAGATTGACCTAAAAATGCTTGTTATGAAATAAATTTGGGAAACATTATGAGATGTGAAACATTAGAGATTTTAGCACCTATTAGCAGTTCACATTTTTTTTGCTGTGCTAAGGCACAGTGTGAGCATTTCTCTTCTAAGAAATTTCTTCATTTCATGCTTGCAGCTCTTAGACCTTCCGCTTTTAGTTAGCTCTCGTTCTGGATTTCTATCCTGTCTCCGAGGTAAAGGGGCTCGGAAGTGATGGAGTGCAATTTGGTTTTTCATTATCAGTCTGATTGAGATTTAACTTTCTAACTCCAGTGGTTTGGATCTAGAAACATATTTTTTTTTTCTTTTAGATAGATCAGCCTTAGGAACAGACTTGCAAGATATGGATAAAGCAAGCTTTTATATGCTTGAGAGGGAATGAGATAGAGTTTCACCTCTACAGCTGGGAGCTACCTAACTACACAGCCCATCTTGTGTCTCCACAGCTTTAATTTAGGGTACACCTGGAGGATGGATGAGGCCTGTGAACTTTCATATGTGTCAGAGTGGAATAGGTTACCCACATTCAGCTTATCTTTGGTACAATGGTATGTGCCACTGCAACCTGTGGTCTGTTATTACCTCCTTGGTCTCTTCTCTTAGCCTCATATTTTGTTTTGAATATTCAAATGCAAATATTTTGGGTACCTCCATAATGCTAAATTTGGTACTCCCATAACATCAGGCACAGGTTGAACTATTTTATTTATGAGTGAGAATAACCTGCTTAGAGTTCATATTTCAAACTCATCCTTTTGAGATTTGTGAATGAATCCAATCCAAGGAGAGCTTTCAAGAACACATTTATCAGCCATGTAACCTTCATTTTCAGGAAACTTTTTAACCTTCACAGTGTTAGTAATGGAAGAAAATTCTGCCTTTTTCTTTTTAAATTTTAGGTGAGTTTTCAAGATGGTCTAGACTAACAGTTTCTATTTCTGGATTTTTAATTTTCTGATTCCTGAGTTAATAGAGATAACCTAGAAGCAAAGATGTTTTAATATTTTAACAATCTAAAGCCATTTCTGAAATTATCTCCTTTTTGACATTTTTTTCTTAAACAAAAATGACTTTTTTTTCCTGGTGGTGAAACAGGCTCCTATACATAAAAGAAAAATTAGAAAATGAAAAAAAAAACCATATCACCCAAATAGCCATTGCTAATGTACTTTGTGGTTCTCCCAGCCTTTGGTGCACATATTTAGAAATTTTGTATCCCAGCATGCAGCAGACTTTCTTTAAGTTGTTAAGATGTCCTGCACATTTGTGTGGGCTGGATGGTCTTTTTCACATTGATTATTCATGTTTTGTTCAGTTGATGGGGCACTTTAGCAACATTTGATCGAAATATTTCCTTCTGAAGCATCATATGTGCAGGTCAGTGCCTGGGCTGTCTGTTGCCCCTCAGTAATTGGTAACATCCATATATTTAAGACTTTTATTTAAAAAATGAATGGATGGGTTTCTTCTTTTATTTATTATTATTTTTTTAATGTTAATTTATTTTTGAGAGAAAGAGATAGAGTGTGAGCAGGCGAGGGGCAGAGAGAGAGGGATATGGAATCTGAAGTGGGCTCCAAGCTCTGAGCTGTCAGCACAGAGCTCAATGCAGGGCTTGAACTCACGAACCATGAGATCATCACCTGAGCTAAAGTCAGATGCTTAACCTACTGTGCCACCCAGGTGCCCCAGTGAATGAGTGTCCATAGGATACAGGGATCCCAGTTTTTATTGGGTCCTGTTTAAATTCTAGCAAGGTTTTCTTCATAACTACTTGTGCAAAATTGTTTCTGCCCCTAAAATTGCTCAGATAAAGAATTTATTCCCAAGTCCTTTTTATTGGCATCTCTGTTCAATCAGTTGAAAATCTTATAGGTTATTGCAGCTTACTTGTTCTTCACTGGGTAATGCAAATGGATTTCCAAGTAACAAGTCACAAATATGTTGCCCTCTAGCTTGTTTTTTTTTTTTTAAGGGTTTTTATTTATTTTTTGAGAGAGCGTGAGCGGGGAGGGGAAAGAGAGAGAAGGACAGAGGATACAAAGCAGGCTCCATGATGACAGGCTGACAGCAGCAAGCCCAATCTGGGGCTCGAACTCATGAAGTGTGAGATCACGACCTGAGCTGAAGTCAGACGCTCAACTGACAGAGCTACCCAGGCGTTTCCCCCCTCCAGTTTATTTTTAAAATTAATTTTATTCTGCCCTAAAACTGGTATGAGCCCTTGAGTCCAGTTTTCTCTGTATCAGTGGCTCTTTGAGGCACTTAAAAGCCCACTGACTTGAAGCCACAATGCCTTCTCAGGGAATGACCCCAGAAGACCTGCGTACTGGATGCCACAGAACACCCTGGTGTTTGCAGCCAGAGAACCTGCATTTGTTCCTGGAGACCCACTTTGTGCCAAGGAAGATTCCATATTGTCTAGTTCTTGCCACTGCCCTCAAATTGCTGCATAGACTCAGAAGAGTTGGGCCCCACACCTAAGCATAAATGTTTATATTAATGGACATGCCACATCCAGTGGTAATCACAAAGCTCAGTACCCTATGGCTTTGGCTCCAACTCTTCCTTAGTGATTTACAAGATTGACTGTTCCTTCTTCCCATGTAGCCTAATGCTGTTTGAGGCAGGCAGCATTGTTATTCTTGATTTGTTCCCTCTGTCTACCAGGATTATTGTGTTTTCACTGTCAAAACAGATACATGATCAGGTCAGAGAACACAGAGGAAAAGCCTGTGCTAGAGATAATAAATTGGGAGTCGTTGCCATATGAGTTGGTGTTAAAGTCACAGTACCAGTTAAGATTGTCTTGAGAGAATTTAAAGCAGGACAAGCGGGAGTCCAGGCTATAACACCGTGGAAAACCTTCATTTAGTAGCCTCATAGAGGGAGCAGAGGACCATGTGATGGGGAGGCTGTAAGGGGAAGGGCAGAACCAGAAACACAGAAGCACCAGAGGATACTGCTAAGAAGTAGGTCAGAAGAGGACTAAGATGTGTGTGGGGGACATTAGAGATCTTAACCAGAGCAGCTTCCATAGAGAAACAGAGCTAGAAGGCAGAGAAGGGTGTGCATAGAGTGGAGGAGAGATTTGGACTTGGAGAAGCCCAGAGGGAAACAGCTCCTTCTAGGTGCCTAGCCAGAGGGCAATAGCAGGTGGGGGGAGGGGGGAAGGAGGGGGAGGATGAATCCTGGGAAGTTATTTGTTTTGTTTTTGTTTGTGATGGTCTTTGGGTTTTTGTTTGTTTAAAGACGAGAGAAATTACAGCATATGTCAATGATGTGCTGGAGCCAATTATTAAATTTTCAGCAAGTTTGGTAACTGGTTGTTAAACAATTGTGAGTTTAAAATTGGCCACAATAGGACTGCGTACATCAGAGAAACTAACAAAGACAAATAAGCCTCTCAACACCAAGAGCTAGTGGTTAAACAGTTATCAGCATACCTCTGGAGATACCTGAATATAGATAGACAGGATCTGCTAGAGAGGAGAGAGAGGAGATGCTGATGGGGCCTGGTCTTTGAGGATGGAGAAGGAGATGGAATCCAACTCTCTATGGAGAAATTGGCTTTTAAAAGCAGGAAGGATATGACCTCCATTTTAATGGAACCCAAGAAAAGAGGACGAGAGAAGAGAAAACTGAGACTTTAAGAACAGCAGTAATTATCAAAGCTAACATTTCGGAGTGCCTGTTGTGTGCCAGACATTTTCCACGTGCTTTGCCTGGATTATCTCCTATAACAGCCACATGCCGAGGCAGGTATTATTGTTAGGTCTTCATAGATGAGGAGTCTGAGGCACAGAGAGGTGAAGTAGTCTGCCAGACCTAAGATTTTTGTATCAAGGAGCCAGGATTTGAACTCAGTGGTCTGCTGCCCCAGCCCTTGTGCGTGGCCTCTGTACTCTCTAGTACCTCCCGGAGAATATGGAGATTCTGTAGCAGGAAGTTGACACAAGTTCTCTGCTGATTGCCTTTGTTTTCTCTCTGAAGAATGCGGAGACATCCATAACCCCTCAGAGTGAGGGGAGCTAATAAGAAACATTTAAGGAAAGTAGGAAATACGTAAAATGACATGGCCTGTGGGTGAGCAGGCTTTCTAGAGAAGGCTGGCTGTGTAGTGAGGCAATCAGTGGGATCTTATACCTTCAGTCACCTCAGCTATTCTGGGTAGGCACAGAGAAAGTGGCCTGTAGGGCTCCTCCGTGGTTAGGCTTATGACACAGGGATAGAAAAGGAGATGGGAAGGACAGAGGAGTTTAGGGACTTTGGAAGATAGAGCATGATTGTAGTAATGCACTGTGGACACAGGATGGGAGTAAGAGAATATGGAGGTGGGAGGGGGCTGATGGACTTGAGGTTTTGAGGAGGTTGAAGAACTATAGCAGTTGAACTAATTGGGGAGGTAAGAAAGGAGGCTACGCGAGCATTGAAATTTATTGATACTGGTTGTTACAGCACACGTTCTTCCTCAGTATTTTCAGTTCAGGTATAGTTGTAGAAGGGAATTGCAAACGTGGAATGGGAGTGAGAGTTACTGAAGATGAGGCAGACCAAAGGCCATATGTGTGGACCTTAAGTAGTCCAGGGTAAAGGCAGAAGTTGTGATGGAAAGAAGGGCTGTGATCCTGGTTCTAGAATATTTATTATTGAATAACTTGTCATTTAACATCTTTTAATGAATAACATTTGAATATTGCTGATGTTAATTGACAGTTTTGAGGGTCAGTTGCTATACTAATTTATTGTGTTTATCAGGGAAGGGTACAATCAGGCTTTGTCCAGGTGTGAACATCATCAATTGGGTTGACAATCACATAATACTTGAAACCTTAACTTTGATACAAGTGTCAGATCCCTTCCCCCTTTTGTCTCTTGAGCTTTCACTGAAACCTGAAGAGAATTGGCATTCATAAGTAATAGTAGGTTACAGTGTCCTTATTGGCTGGATGAAATAAAATCACATTCCAAGCCTTGGTGTGTAGGGAAAAGGTGTCTGTTTATTCTCTTTGATCCCTCTGGAATTCCAGGGCTCACACCCACTATACAATCACCTGGTGGGGTGGTGCCAGTGGAAGGAAACATTTCTCTTCCTGTAGCAAGTTACTGACATGAGTGTTGTTTGCCCTGGACCTCATCTTGAGAAAACTGTGCTGCTTTGTTAATGCAAACCTCGACCTAACTGTGAGTTCCCTTGCTTAGGGGCAGTGTTTCCTTGTGCTCCAAGTGGGACTTAATTTACAAGGTCCAGGAAGCGAGCTGCAGTTGCTATGGGAACAGTAACTGAATTTCCTTCCTTTAGTACACTTAACACTTCAACCATGATGCTATAGTGGTATAGGTACATCTTCCTTTCCCCCACTCTGAGGTCCTTTTCCTTTTTAGATGGATTATTGTTAAGCAAAGGAGAAGGAGGAGTTAATTTCACAGACCTCCCTGATTACTTACCTGATTAGTGTGTCATCATATTCACCCGGCCGGTTGTTCTCATGGTAGTCCCATGTTCAAAGGTTGTGTGTGTCTACACTCAACTTCCCACCTTTAGTTTGTGCTAGTTTTGACAGGCTTTCTAATGTCATGGAGGCCCTCACAGTGAGGGAGAGAAAAATGTTGTTTATCCTCATACCCCTGGTGCCCAGCCTATTGCCCCAAATAGAGTAATTGCTTACTGAACTTAACATGGCTTTGTGTACTATGGTAAGTTGTGTTCATTCACATTTCATCTTGACCACCATGCATCATTTCTTCAGTAAAATTGAAAGGCCTTTTGGGTTAGATGTCTCGAAGCACATCGAGTGTGATTGTCAGAGAAGTACTTGCATTGCATTTTGAGGCCACATAATCTTTAGCCCAACATTTGCATATTAATGGATAATTGTAAAACATTATGTAAATTATACATGGTGGTGAATATATTATCAAATCAAATGGCCTTTAGGGGTAATTACAGGATGTGCTGTGTCAACCAGGACGCTGCAGGTTGAATGCTGAGCACTTTCCATAGAATGAAATATAACCTGGCTAGGGTTTATTTCTGTCCAAAGTCATGGGTTGTCTTTCAGTGTGATTGTTCCTTTTGTTAGATGATGAATCTAACACTTATGGTGATATTAGTCACAGAATATTAGGGATTAAAAGAATAAAATCCTGACTGAAATACATTAGACTGTGGAAACTTTTAAGGTTGGTAATTAATCTTCAATATTTGAGTCACAGAGAAAGTCCCATGAGTATTTATGTCTTTCATTGTACTTACTCTAACATACTTTCTTTTTTTTATTTCTTATAATTCATGCTCATAGTAAAATGCAGCAGACAATGCAACTCCTCAAATTAGCCCACTGCCAAACTACTCCATTCATTTATTGACTGCTTACATGTGCCCTCCTTGGAGAGCACTGTCTGACTTACCACTCTGTTCTCCTTTAGTCTAACTTCATGTCTGTTTTGTATATCCCAGTAAGAAAGTATTGTAGTAGGAGGGAAGGGAAGGGAAGGGAAGGGAAGGGAAGGGAAGGGAAGGAAGGAAGGAGGGAGGGAGGAAGGATGGAAGGAAGGAAGGAGGCAGGGAGGGACACAAAGAGGAAAGGAGAGATGGAGGAATGGGGGGTGGGGGGAGGAAGTTCATTTGGGCTAAAAAGTGCTACCACCGTGGTACTGAGTTCTGGGCAGCCCTAGTCGTTTCTTCCACCATTTCATAGTAAGAACGAAACAAGGTTTCTCTCTAGAACATGCCTTTCTATAAAGGAGATCAATGAATTCTGGCTGTATCTAGTGCTTTGAAGGGAGGCTACCTGTCTATAAATCTTTCCTGTAGTAAACTGTAGGTAGCAGACCAACTGTCCTTTATCACCATTTAAGTTCTCTTTCTTTCTAATCCCTAAGACCCTATCCTACTTGATCTCCATGCAAAATGACCTTCCACCCTCATTATTCTACATATTTCAGAGTTTTCTGTTCTGTTAATCAGTGACAACTGAAGGTAAAACATTTTATCCTAAAAGAAGCCTGATATTATGGCAGGTATCTACCTTCCCAAACCAAAATACAAACAATAAACAAATTTAGAAGATCAAAACCTACTGATGACCAAAATAGTCATTCGGATGTATGCTTGCAAATCTGTGTTTTTGTTGGAGGAGGCTCTGAGATCACAAACTTTCTGTGTGTGAGTGCTCCTCTCCTTTTCTGTGCTTCCTTTGGCCCCAGACCATCACCACATTGGACTGGAATCAGGTGACTTTGGGCTTTAATCCAAAATTTTGACACATTAATTGATTTACTCAGTTTACTTTTACTTTATAAGTAAAGCCAGTGATCTAATATTACATAATAGTAAAACTCAAAAGAATTGTTGGCTGAAGTTTTTATATTTTGGTCAATTGTCCTAAAATTTTGTAGGCCCATTTCTAACTAGACACAGAGAAAGGAGCTTTGCCCCATTAAGAGATACTTCTGTTGCTTTTTTAGCAGCAGAATTTGAGTTAGATGGTTAAATGCCCCCCCTTGGCTTCTTGCTGAATCTGTGACCTTGGACAAATATCTACATTAACCCTTCCATCCTGGCCTTTAGAAGCATGGGACATGATTCCCACTCATAGGACTGACGTAAAGGTCAAAGGAGATCAAAGATAAGAGCCCCTAACAGAGGGCCTAATCCATAGTAGGTGTTCAATACATGTTTTCTCTTGTGCATGTTGTCCTTGTTTCCTTCCTCTTCTTGTGATATCACAGAAACTTCCAGAAGTAATAATTGCCAAAACTAAAATGCCAACAGGCAGTGAGGTCTAAGTCTGTACCTGCCCTTGGTAAGTCATGTATTCATCATCCATTTGCCTTTTCTCCATTTCCATCTCAGATTGGTAATTTGGAGCCATTGGGAACTAATGAGAAAATGAAAGGCATTGTTATCATTATTGCTCTGGTGCTATGAGGTCTCATGTGGGAAAATTTGAGAGAGGAAAAGGATAAGAAAGAAAGAAAGGAAGGAAGGAAGGAAGGAAGGAAGGAAGGAAGGAAGGAAGGAAGGAAGAAAGAAAAAAGAATCCTGCTCAGTATTAAGCTGTGCTATCTAGGGCCTCCTTCATATGACTTCAAAGCCACATTTTCTTAAGTGGGTGTTAAAGGTTTAATCTCCTTGCCAGTTAGAAATAATTCCTAATGATTAACATAATAGTGAATCATTTTTTGGCTCTGTGAGATACCATTGATGGCAACACTGGAAAGCAGTGAAACACAGAAATGGCCTCTGCCTTACAATGAAAGAGGAAAATATAACAGCTAATTAACAGGCTATAGAACATTTTCTACTACTGTATACTAAAAGTTTGACACACATGCTATTGGTTTTCAACAAGGCTAAGTTACCCAATTTTTATGGTGTTCCATATGCAGAGAGCTGATACACTGGCCCTAAGCTCACTTTCCTGCTTTGAAATCATTTTAGCCTGACACTCATGACAGATGCTGTAAAGAATGGAGGCATGCCAGGCTCCCTGATTTATAGAACATCTGTATGTAAAAGTCCCCTAACTGATGTGGTAATTGTTCCGGGCAAATCAGAATTAGCCCCCTTCAGTTCATTAAGAAAACTCATAAATGTGAGCACAGAGGGGTGTTAATAAGGTAAGGGAGCTGTCTCAGGGTGGTTCGCTGGACACTGGAAAAGAGTCTAGCATCCAGCTCTCATTGGAGACTATAACTACAGGAAACCTCAGGAGCCTCAGGTGGCCCTGGTGGGAAATCTCAAGCCAACAGGATACCTCATGGATAGCGGTACTATGCCTGAAGGGCATTGGCCCCTCCCATGACCCCCAGAAAGAAGGATCCTACCATGGATTTCAGAAATCCTTTTTCAGTATGGGTGAACTCAGACCACCAACTCTAGACTTTCCAAATAGTTTGCAATCTTTGAGGAATCCTTCAAGCAAGTATTTTTGGATGTGGATATTATCCATGTGGAATCTAGGGCCTCTTGGTTTTCTAGAAGTATCTTCATACCGTACTCAATACCTAGAGGCTGTCCTGGTCTTGGGAAGCCACCCTAGAGGTCCCTGTACTGAGATTCTCTGAAAGATTCTCCAGTGAAAGGTGTTTAGTCCTCGTTGAACCTGTGGGAGTTGTCTATTGACCTGTGTGCAACACAGAATCACTTCCCATCACCTCCTCTGGTTAGTCTGATGAAAGCTTGGTAAGATTCCTTTTCCTCGCTTTCTTCCCTGATGCAGTATGGATGCCTGGCCACCCTCGCCAGTGTGGCAGCAAAGTGTGGGTGCAGTGTAGGAGTGCCCTTAAGGGCAAGAGGGAGAACAGTTGCTACATGGCTCCTCACCTTTCAGGTTTTTAAAGTGAATTTTAAAATGTACAATGCAGCTGTGATGAATGAGCTAAATCTTTCCCACAAGAATGGAAGATTTAAAAAAAATTATTTTTTTTATAACTCTGTTGCTTTGACTTGAGTGGTATATCCTGAAGAATTTAACGTTTGAATGAAACCAGCCCCACAGAATCAAAGAAAGTGAGAGCAAGTAGGGATCTGATCTTAGCATAAAGGAGTACAAAGAACTCTGGACTGAGGACTCTGAACAGAATTTTCACTGATATATGATATATATATATATATATATATATATATATATATATATGCTATAATGTATGTTTGTGCATGTTAGTATAAAGTTGCCCTCTCTCTTATAGCACAGAAGGACTAATCTTTTTTCTGTATTTGTGCCCTGACAACTTCTTTAGGGTTTAAAATGTCTTGCTCTTTATTAAATGTTGGTGATAACAGTAGAGGACTTTTTCAATGGTTTTACTTGACACAATGGGAAGTTTATAACATTATGCCAGTTCCCAAATTTAAAAGAAAATGTTTGCTACTCTGTAAAGGCCCAAAATAGAGAACATTAATTAGCAGAACTGCCAGCAACCACTTCCCACCAAACTCAGCTCTTTAGATGAAGCTCAGAAATGTGAAGACATGTGCCCTTCATTATAGATACATGTTCAGCTCTTTGAGAGAGAGAGAGAGAGAGAGAGAGAGTGTGTGTGTGTGTGTGCACATATACATTCATGTACATCAAAAGCTTAAACTAACCTCTCCTCTTCTGATAATGCTCTAAATATTCCTGGCTGAAGGGGTATTACTGAGCTGGCTAGAGCTTCTATATTTTGGAGACATTGTAAAGGAGGAATGATGAAGGCCTTGTAAGAAATAAAAGTCATGAAAGAATCTCTTCTGTAGACAATTTCATGAGCACCTCATCACTTTGGGAGAGCTTGACTTCTGTGTCCAAATAGTTTTACCATTTTCTGTCTAGAATAACAGATGGCAGGACATCTACTGTATGAAGAGCAATCCAGGTGAAAGTCACTAAAAGAGTCAGTCTCTTTCTAACCCTTTATTTTCTTTAATCCTAAAAATGTAGACATTTGTACAAATAGTTGTTAAATTTTTTTTTCAAAAGCATGACAGATCTGCCCCATGATATCATTGATTTTAACCTTAAATCAGAGCCAGGATGCAAAACCCACTGAAGAATGTATAAAAGGAATAAAGTAATATAAAAACTGCCATTGGTGGGCACCTGGGTGGCTCAGTCAGTTAAGCATCGGACTCTTGATTTCAGCTCAGGTCACAGTCTCACAGTTCATGAGATTGAGCCCCACATTTGGCTCTGTGCTGCTTAGGATTCTCTCCCTCCTCCTCCTCTCCCCTCTTACCCTCTTCCCCTCTCTCTCCCTCCCTCTCTCTACCCCTCCCTCTCTCTCAAAATAAATAAATAAACATTTAAAAACCTGTCATTAATAATAAAATTTCCCTCAAAACTACCGTAATTCATGTGTCTTGTTACATGTTTGCCTCAATCCATATAGCAATCATTTATTAATCAGCCTACTTATTCTTCTCGCTGTATTTTATCTAATAAACTGAAAATGTAGTACTAATTTTTTTTTTTCAATTTTTTTTTTTTTTTTTTTTTTTTTTTGGGACAGAGAGAGACAGAGCATGTACGGGGGAGGGGCAGAGAGAGAGGGAGACACAGAATCGGAAACAGGCTCCAGGCTCCGAGCCATCGGCCCAGAGCCTGACGCGGGGCTCGAACTCACGGACCGCGAGATCGTGACCTGGCTGAAGTCGGACGCTTAACCGACTGCGCCACCCAGGCGCCCCTGTAGTACTAATATTTTTGAATACTTACCATGTGTTAGATATTTTCTAAGAATTTTTAAGCCTATTACCTTATTTAATACTTAGTCATCCCATGACTATCTTAATCTCATTTTAGAGATGAGAGAATTTATTCACAAGCCCAGTGACCAGCACAAGATTGCACAGCTAAAAGGGTGCAGGTAATAAATGAAACTCAGGACTCTGGCTCTAAGCTCTTGCCCTTCGTACTGGATTCCATCATCTTGGCCCTGAGTGTATCATTTCATTTCCCCTCCTACCTTCCCCACCACCACAGACACACCCACACAGAGTCAAAAGAAGCTACTTTGATGGTGGGCAATTCCATCTGTTAGTCCTAGAATACTTTTCCTCTTAGTGTCTAGTGGGGTCCCACCTTTGGTGCCTTATAACCCAAGTAGGGTGGGTAATCAAATCTACTTGCTTAGAAAGAAACAGAGGCAAATGGATATTTCTTTCATTTTCCATGTCATCCCTCTCATATTTAAAACTTGCCAGATTAAACAGACCAAATTTGTGATAGGGATATCCTTTTTGTATTCTAACAGGCACTGACATTCCGTCCAGTGGACCATGGTTGGGCTTAAGCTTTTTCACGGGAACTGTGCTTGGTCTGATCAAGGTGGTTGCAGTAGGAATTCTGAAAGTGTAGCACTGTCAGAATTAGTCATCTCATGAATGGATGCATGAAAAGCAGACCCCACCTAGTGCTTCTATCAAGAGAGTCACTTAGAAGAAACCACAACTGTTGTTGCTTTTTAATCTCTGCATATCTTTACTCTTGGGTACACTGACCTCATAAAGAACTGGCTGGGGAGGGGCACCTGGGTGGCTCATTGGGTTGGGCGTCCGACTTCAGCTCAGGTCACGATCTCGCGGTCCGTGAGTTCGAGCCCCGCGTCAGGCTCTGGGCTGATGGCTCAGAGCCTGGAGCCTGTTTCAGATTCTGTGTCTCCCTCTCTCTCTGCTCCTCTCCCGTTCATGCTCTGTCTCTGTCTCGAAAATAAATAAACGTTAAAAAAAAAAAAAAAAAAAGAACTGGCTGGGGATCTATAGTCAATAAATATAGCTTGTATTTGTAAATCATCTTTCCTCTAAAATGAAAGAATTACTCCACAAATTTTGCTAAAATTAAAATACTTCCTGAAATTTTAGTGAGGGAGGCAAGGCTATTGTAAATCATAAGTTCTTTTTGGGTAGGATTGTGTCTTTACATATATCTTGTACTTCTCAAAGCACCAATGCTTGTTAAATGTTTTGTGACTATTTCCTAACTAAGATCAATGCTAAATATTAATGAATTACATGAAATGAAACATGAAAATCCAGCGCACCTTCTGTGATAGCCACAGTGTATTGCTGGGTACTGACCATCTGTACGTGTGCCATTCATGTGGCCAGTAGTAATTATGGTGCCCCCTAGAATTGGGCACCACTCAGCCATATACAGTAGTGCAGTTGTGGGCACAGCAGGAGCCATGACTAATAAAACTTAACATAGATGTGGTATGCAGGTGCATTCCCCAGACAGCTTCTAATTCTCAAACACTCAGGAGACAGAACCTATGAGAGATTCTACCTACTGAAGGGCTGGAGCTAACACCGGGTTGAACACTGGTATATTTAAGCTGGTTGGGAAAGTTCCTGGAAGATAGTGACCATGCTTTGTTGGTTCTTGGGAGGGTATCTTGGCAGTGAGTCTTCAGGGGAAGAGTAGGTATCTTGACAGCTTGATTCTAGGCTTAAACATATAACCTGAAATTCTTAAATTTATCTAATAATGGGCCTAGGGGTCTTTGTCTGGCTCCTGCTATAGTATCAATTGCCAAAACTTGAAGAAGTTGAGGTTCAGAGAGGGAACTCTGTTTGCCCCAATTTCCGTACCTAGTAAGTTATAGAAATGGAGTTCACCCAAATCTTTAAAGCCCATTTTCTTTGTAGTATGCTTTGCTGCTTCTAGTTTGAACAAGTTTTTTTTTTTTTTCTATAGACATTTCAGCTCTTTGTTTCTTGTTATCATCTCTGTGTATTTGTCCACTGGCCACAGAAACCATTTTCTCATATTCATTTTGATGTTCAGTATTTACATTGAGGGATGAGTTGCAACTGTTTTTTGACATGGCTGACAGGGAGACACAGGTATCATGGGGGAGCTAAATGATAAGCTTCTTAGAAATCTGTTTCCTGGGTGATGGAATATACTCAGCTCTATTGTTTGTAAGCAGTAGCATTATTGCTAGGACAAGAAATGCAATACATATGCTAATATGTGCATGAATGGTTGGAAAGATGTTTGAACCCAAGAAGCTTGTCTGTTTCACATTTACAAGCAATGGAAATTGAAAATTTTTTAGCAGGTTTTCAATGAAGATGGGAGAGGTGCCAGAAACTGGAGATTGCTACATAGTGGTGCGTTCCTATGAATTATCATAGGCATGCATACTATTTGCAAGGGCTTGGATAAAATTATTGTGAATCTTGAAATCCTATGATTGTATAAGGTATAGGTTATACAGATCCCCCAGATACATGGGCATAGTCTGAGTAAACAGAAATTCTTAAATTTAATTTGAATTAAGATGATACAGGAAGCTAAAATTGTATTTCTTTTCACAGTATCTCTTAAGATTTCCTTAAAGTATATAATAAAATATCGGTACATTTTGCCTGTTATAAGTATCCCCAAGGTAAAAGTAGCCCTTTAACTTTATGTATTACTTTATTATAGCACAAATCACTTTATTTATTACAGTGAAGTTTTTGTGCCTATAACCAATTCCATATTCTTCACAGATATTTGAAAACAGAGGCCAATTCTTGTACATCTGCATGGCACGCAGGTAATCAGTATCTGCTGAGGGACTGAGGGTGAATGGTATCATTTTCACAATCTTTAAAAGTAGATTCTGAAAACTATTATCACTGATAAAAAATTTTAAATGGATTATTCAAAAGAGTAGTGTTTGGTTTTAGAAGATAAAGTAATAAATACTTTGAGAAGTTTGGGGTTCCCTAGATTTAATTTCCACCAAAACCCACTTTCTTTTCTGTCATAAATGTTAACATGATAAATTAGAGGTGCCCTAAATATAGTGTATCTAGTTTGTAACATGAGGGCATGTTTTAAGAATTTCTTAGAATCATTTTCTTGGAGGAAACAGAGTCTATCCTTGGCTGTATCTTTTTAAGGATTTGAATCTATAATCTGAATGAAGGCATGCAAATTATACTCATCAGACTTTTTAGAATACTCAAATTAAGAGAAGCATTTCATAATTAAAGATTTTTAAATGTCACAATAGGCTGAAAACTTGGGACAAATATCAAAATTAATGGAACTTTTATAAAATTCTACACTTGTATTTAAAAAAAATCAGTTGCACAAGTTTAAAACTGAGGTGACTTTGATCAATAACTCTGGGCAAAGGGTCTGAGCATTTCAGTTGATGACACTGTCAGTCTAATTCCATGGCAAATGGTTGTTAAGTAAAACCAGTGCAGTCTCAGACTACACTTACAGAAATAGAGTTTCCAGATCCAAGGAGGGAGCTAAAAGTCTCATGATAAATATACTTTCCTCAGACATGCCTGGAATACTAGGAATCATTCTAGGACACATATTTTAAGGAGGTCTTTGGCAAGCCAGGAGCATATATAGAGAAGTAAGTAATGATGTCTTTAAGCAACAATTGAAGAAATGGGGTATGATTAGCCTCAAGTCGAGAAAGCTAAGAAGAGACACATTAACTTTCTTCAAGTATTTCAAAGATTGTCAAGTGGAAAGGTATTTGATGTACTGCATACAACTCTAGAGGGTAGACTAGGACCAACATGTGTGGAAGTTTCAGGAAACTAGACAACAGGTTTTTGTTTGTTTTAAACACATGACATTTTACAACAACATTGTGAGGCACTGCTCCTGGCCAACCAAAGTTACACGCCAATCTTTCATGGATGTTACTAATTAAGAAATTTCTAAAAATGGATTTCCCCCATGTCTGGAAATGCAAATTGTTAGAATATTCTAACAAATGTACCTTCAAAGATAGAAAAACAAAGAGATGTATTATTTCTACCTGATTACTCGCCCCACTCCAAGACATCTGTTGAACATTCCTTAAACCACATACTGGTTCCAGGCTTTCTCTGTGGAGGAGACTAGATTGCCATCCTTAGGGAATCTTGATATTCAGGGCCTGTGGTTGCCACTCTCCTTGGTGCTAAATGTAGGCTTGGGCCTTTTGGGCCTCCTCCCAGACTAAGATTTGCTGGTGTTTTGTATTGCTTTGTTTTTGTTTCTGTTTTTGTTTTACTTATCTCTACCCTGCTGCAATTCAGATTGCAACTCTTGCCTATTGATTTGCCTTCATATTATGGCTCCATACCATTTGGATTACATCCTTACATCAAGATTTTTTATCATTTTGCCTGCCTTTTTTAAATCTGGCACCCAGCCTGCCTTGACCCCAATCCACTGACCTCTCAAGAAAGATGAGTTATGGAAGAGATTTGAAATTTGAAGTTTGGAAGAGCTGCAGTAGGTGAAACATGACTTTCATATATCTCTCTTATTAAGCATTTACATTTCCAATCACTTGAAAACTCATGGTGTGTATATATATATATATATATATATATATATATATATATATACACTATATATATATATAGTGATTCTATAATCATTATATATATATAGTGATTCTATAATCATTATATATTTATAATTTTTATTATATCACTATAATTTATATATAGTGATTATATAATCATTATATATATATATATATATATATATATATATATATATAATGATTCTTAGACATAGACATGAAGGCAAATATTAGATAAGGTGGGTATCTGGTTGAAGAAGAAAGTCTTAAGGGTATGATGAGGCCACTGATGAACTAGACATGAAAATGGGAATTTTTAACTTACAATTTGGTTTCTCTCATACATATAAAGCACTGTTCCTGGTAGCTGCAGATATCAGTTCTTTACACTACCATGGCTTTGCACGGAAATGAAAAGCTTTTAGTAAAGGTCACCACATGATAACTAGAAGAACCACACTGACAGGACATCTTGACGATAGAAGCAGAGATCTGATAAACTTGGGCTTTACAGAACAGTCATGCTCTGCAGATGAGAGGACACTGTTGGAATAGCATGGAAAAGTCTTCTATCCTTCTGTCGGGTCTCACCAGACATAGAGAACTTGATGGGAGCATTGTTCCCTGTAGACCCAGGGAGCTAAGATTGAGCTCAAATGAGAGAATCTTGGAAACCGAAACTTAAAAGAGGAAAAGGAAACACTAATGGAAAAGAAGAATATGATGCATAATGGAAGGAAAAGCCTGAAAATCTCTTACATTTAATGGTAATTAACTTGTATAAAAACTTGCACAGAAGCCAAACCACTTAAGGTTCATAAATTATATAGCCAGATTTTAATGGTAAAATTCCTTGAG
Organism: Neofelis nebulosa; assembly: GCF_028018385.1. NCBI lineage: Eukaryota > Metazoa > Chordata > Mammalia > Carnivora > Felidae > Neofelis > Neofelis nebulosa. The sequence goes on from NC_080785.1 coordinate 42,288,163, forward strand.
GAAAGGATTCATTCAAAGTTCACTATTTATAATTTATAAAATATTGCTGTACCCAGTTATGCAGTTAGTAAATGCTTTCCATGATACCTGTGATTTTGATTGAAAGAGAAGAAGATCCCCTTTAAATTAAGGGGGAAAATAGAAACATGGTTTGGGAAATACAACAAATGAAACAGTTAATCAAGATTCATCCAGTGAGGTTTTGTTATTCAATAATATTTCATATAAAGAACTTTGAGGGTGAAAGAATCTACACTTTTTCATAGTTTAGACCAATCTTTTCACAGCTGGTCAAATTCAAGGGCAAGTTTATTAGTTTTAGAAAAATTATACAAATTGGGAAGAGCCACTAAAGAGGCAGCCCATTTATTGAATAATTCTCTTTGAAAGTTTTTTTTTTCTTGAATAAAATATTCTCTAGAGCTAAGGTGTCCCAGTGTCCACTTGAAAAGCCCTTATTCTCATATATTACCCAATGTGATAAACAAATAGAAAGGCCCATTTCTCATCATCTCCTCCACCCCTTATTTTTCAACACCACAGTTGTTTCAGACATTTTGGTGCTACATATATCCACTCAGAAAGAAAGCAGTATTTGATCCAGTGCTACGTAGTAGCCAGAGGAGGAAGGAAGCTGAACATGTCCAAGAAAGAATTCCTATGGGAAATTCCACGTCGATGGCAGGGCACCCTGCCTGAAACCCTTAGAGTAAACTAGGCCCTCCATATGTGCTGTCTCCTGTGGTTAAATAGTCTCCCTAGCAGTAATTAACCTCAGTTGGAGCAGGTTAAATATCAGCAACAAATGTTGGACTTTCTTCCACTGGAACACAGATGAGACTGTTATGAAAGCACTTAAAGTTAGCCTCTGAACGTGGCTTCTACATCTATCAAACAGAGGTCATATCAGCTACCTCACAGAGTTGCTCTAAGGCATTTGGGTCATTGTAGGGGCACAATAACTATTGGGGTTTTTTCCACCTTTTTCTCAAAGCTCTGTTAAGCAGTATTAAAAAAGAAAATTAACAAAGTAAGTTCTTTTTAAATGTTTGTTTGTTTGTTTGTTTGTTTGTTTGTTTAGAGAGAAAGAGAGCAAGCCAGGAAGGGATGGGGAGAGAGGGAAAGGGAATCCCAAGCAGGCTCCTCACTGTCAGCGGAGAGCCCGACAAGGGCTCGATCTCACGAACTGTGGGATCATGACCTGATTTGAAATCAAGAGTTGGAAGGTTTACTGAGTGAACCACCCAGGTGCCCCCAAACTAAGTTTTTCTTTTTGCCAAACACCTAAGTATCATTTGTCCCTGAAAGTTTTACATCTTCATACTAAGTAAAGTCTATGATGGATCCATCTTCTCCTGAGGGGAGGCTCCACAGGGGGGCTTACTTTGAATACCATGATTGAATATGACAAATAGGGCTGCTGACAAAGCTCTTGGCTTATCCAGTTGTCCTAGAGGAAGAAAACACATACTCCCAGGAGAAAGCCAACTTGGAAGGCAAGTGTTGACTGTCTGATGTAATTCTAAATTGAAAATTTATAAGGAAAACAAGATCTTTTTCAGTGGTCAAAATGATAGAAGGTGGAAAAATAAGAGGATAATGTAAAGTAACTGTAATAGGTATGAGGTTTCATTTGGTGATGATGAAAGTGTTCTAAAATTATATAATGATGGTTGCACAACTCAATGCGCCAAAAACACATTGAATTTCACACTTAAATAGGTGAGTTTTATGTAATGTAAACTATATCTCAGTAAAGCTGTTCATTTTTTTGAGGGGTGAAAAAGTGATATTTTCCAACAGCATAGGCACTGAGGACAAGAAGGCTCGGGTTCAGATCCCTATGACTTTATGGTAAATAGTTGGGTGGCCCTGGGTGAGTTATTTAATGAGCCTGCACCTCAGTTTCCTCATCTCTCAAGTAGAGATAAGAAGACCTCCTTCTGGAGTTGTTGTGAGGATAACTGGGATAATGTATGTAAAACGTCTTCCAGAATGCTTAACTTATTTTTTTTTTATTTTTTTAACATTTATTTATTTTTGAGACAGAGAGAGACAGAGCATGAACAGGGGAGGGGCAGAGAGAGAGGGAGACACAGAAAGCAGGCTTCAGGCTCTGAGCCATCAGCCCAGAGCCCGACGCGGGGCTCGAACTCGTGGACCGCGAGATCGTGACCTGAGCTGAAGTCGGACGCTTAACCGGCTGAGCCACCCAGGCGCCCCCAGAATGCTTAACTTAGAGAACGTCCTCAGCAATGCCAGTCATCGGGCATGGGGGAATTTGCTGCTACTGACAGTGTGAATAGAAGTAGGTCTTCAGTGTGAAAGTTCAGAGCCTATAAGAAGTCTTTATGAGAGAAAATTTAACCATCCCATTTGAGGATATATTTCTTTCCCCAAAACTATATTAAGGAAAATTGAGTCCATTTTATTCCTTCAATAAGCCCTTCTTCATTCACCCTTTCTCTGAGCTGACCTGGAAAATCAGCTAATTCACTTATACAAGTATGTGATTAGAAATCAGACAAAATCTGTAAGCTCTTCAAGGAAAGCAGGACCTTTAACATCCCCCCCCACCCCCCAACCTGATTTCCTTTACAATGAGAAAGCTGAGTTGCACAAAGGAAAAGGCATTGAACAGGTCCTGTATCTTAGTTAGTATTAAAGGGCCACCAACTGAATCCTTCTGCAGCAGACTGGTCTTTTCATGGGAGGGTGATGCAGGCAAAAGAGAATCCTTGCTGGAAAGCTGAACCAGGGACTTTGTGGGGAGATGGCCCTGAGAGTCCCAGAGCAACACTGGCAGTTCTCAGGCTGCAGGAAACCTCCCTATCCCCCCAACTTAGATCCTGTATTTATTTCTCCAGTTCACTCAATATACATGTAATAAGTGCCAGCTTTGTCCAAAGTAGTACAGTAAGTGCTTACTGTTTATCCCTGAACAAGGCAAATGTGGCGTCCTCTGTCTTAAAAGCGGGCATTCTGGTGGGAAGATCAAGAAAAAACAAGTTAAAGAGAAATTAAATAATTACAAATTGTACCAAGTTATGAATAAATCAAAGGGCTAAAAAAGAGAACAGCAAGCAAGTGCTTGCTTTCCCAGTGGGTCTGTCTGGCCACATCACATCACTAGAATAGCCCTTTCCATCCATTTTCACATCTGTGAAAGGGAAAAAAAAATGCCCACATCACGAAATGTAACCCAAGCCCATTCAGTGAATGCACAATATTCTGGGTCAACTGGTCTTTAATTTATGTTTAATTATCCAGATAGGTTACTGCTTAGGCTCTGTCTTACAGAAGACAGTGGCTACATGAGTCCAAAGAGAGACAACTCATTGAAAGTAATTTGAATATATCACAGAACTTAGATAGGAATCGCTGTGATGATTATCTCATGGAATATTTTTAAACATGTGTTCAGGCTAAGTCCTTCCACCACAACTTTCAAATGTAAGTACTTTTACTTATTTCTTTGTTTTGTGAGCTGGATGGGGAGCTGATCCCAAGACAACAGCTTCTGCTCTCTAATAAACAGAGACAAGAATCTTTTTCAGCATTTCAGATAACAGAATAGTCATAATAATTGTGCAAATACACAGGAAAAAATGTTTTTCATTTGCTGTCTTATAAAATAATTAAAATCAGCTTCTACAAATATAAAGAGATTATTTTTTATAATTTAAGGAAATGTATTTTGTGAGTGTATAATGTATAATAAAGTAGGTTTTCCACTAGATGTTAATGACTAAATCAGTGGCTTCAAGTAGAGTTGGTTTTGCACCCCAGGGCATATTTGGTAATGTCAGGAAACATTTTTGTTTGTCACAACTGGTGGGGAGTGCTGCTGGCATCATAGGAATAGAGAGGCCAGGGATGCTGCTAAAAAATCCCTCAATGCAGAGGACAGCCCCTTCTCAACAAAAAATTATGTAACCCCAAAAGTCAGTAGTACTGAGGTTGAGAAACCCTTGCCTTAATCAGTAAAACTTGTTATCATAAATTTTAAGATGTGAATATTTAGTTCTCCAAGGTGAAAGCCATAATTTTTGATAAAGTATAATGATTTTTCAGATAAACCGCCATAGCAAATATTTAACACGGTGAGTTCTAGTTTGATCAAAGAAAACAAGTTTCTCTTATTTTAAGATACCTTTTTTTTTAAAAATTTTTTTTAACATTTATTTATTTTTGAGACAGAAAGAGACAGAGCATGAACGGGGGAAGGTCAGAGAGAGAGGGAGACACAGAATCCGAAACAGGCTCCAGGCTCTGAGCTGTCAGCCCAGAGCCCGATGCGGGGCTCGAACTCACGGACCTCGAGATCATGACCTGAGCCAAAGTTGGACGCCCAACCAACTGAGCCACCCAGGCGCCCCTAAGATACCTTTTTAAAAAAAAAAACACTATTCCTTTCCTGGGGACACTTACCCAGGAGTGTCAGCCGAATGCAGACAGTGACAAACAGATAACTTCAAGTTCAAGTATTAAAGTTCGTATGCTTTAACTTGGGGAAGTTCCTCAAACTCATCACAGGGTATGTTTATTTGCAAGTTAAGCAGAATTCAGATATGTTTATGGTGGCAGGTATGGTTATGCATATGGCACTTAACTAGAATAGACCCCATGACCTAGTCGTGGGGGAAGAGTTTGCAGCTGTGGTGCAGCCAGAATCTTCTTATTGAGACAGATCCTTGAATGCTCATGCATTCATTGATCTCATAGGGAGCAAGTGACACTGAGGTGGCTGCATCTACTCATTGGGTATTTGTTCTCCTCCTTATCCCCTGTTGTGCCTCAAGTGACCACAGGCCAAAATGGGCCCCACTTAACTGGGGCCAGGCTGGTGTTCCTGTTCATTACTGAGGCTTAGACCCGCTTTCGTGATCAGCCCCGCTCTCTCGGTGTTGTTTTAAAACTCGTACAAGCTACCAAAAGCCGGATATGTATAGAGAAGAAATTCTGTAGCACGCAGGTACCCTGATTAATGAGCTGTTTCTGTATGTAACAAGCTATTTTGTTCAGTTAGGCTATAAAATGCAATGCCAGGTCATTTGTATTCAACATACATGTTTTGCAGACAAATTGCTAGAGGCTGGGGACAGAAGGGTGAGCCAGCCCTAGCCCTGCCCTTCTAGACATTTATTCACTTATATGACTCAAAGTTTTTTTTTCTCCTTTGCAAGTTAAAGAAATACCAACATCAACTACTGAAGAGGAATTGTGCAGACTCTTTTTTAAGGGTTATGTTTGATTGTTCCTAAGCCATAATTTCTTTATATGGGAATCTGTGACTTATAAACACAAAAGAAGAATTTCTGTTTCATTATAAGCAAACAGTGAGCTGTCCCCAGCCTTTCCCAATCTCTTCCACAAACTGAAAGGATCTTGAAAACCCCTTTGTGCCTTGTACTAGAATTGTTTAGAGAGTTCCCAGGTTCCCTTTAAAAAAATCAGAAAGCAAATTTATATCAGCTGTTATGTTGCTCCAGAAATTCCCTTGATCTCTCAAAGATCTCCCTTCTTGATCTATCAAAATCTCATGCAAGGTACATATTGTTGCTTTCACCTTGATCTCTCCATGAGTTTCAGATTGTTAGGGTTAACTTTAGCAGACATGTGCCTTGGTCTTTGATTTGTCTCATGCTTTGATTTTTTGTTTTGTCTTGTTTTCATCATTCTCATTCTCCCATTTGATTCATCAGTGATTATAAACTATCAAAACATCAAACCTAAACTTCTGCTCTAATGAGAGCAGACACACTAGGGTTCTTTCCTCGGCCGATCTAAAGCCTGGAGGGCAGCCCCAAGTGGGATGCTTACAGTGCTGTCATTCTCCAACAAGAAGGTGGCTGGTCAGAGGCCTGGGACCCTTTATTCTCTCATTATTTAGTGCTAATACTTTGGGATTCCTTGTGTGAAAAATATAAAGAAGGCTTGATGTTTCTGATAGAATCATCTGAGATGGTTCTGACTTCTAACAAATATTACTATGTATGTATAGAAAACATTTTTCTCCCTTTCAAAGGCTGACCTTGAGTTAGTCTGTTGAAATTGTGTATAATTGCTGGGCAGTTGTACATAGTCTATAATTTAAAAAGGAGACAGGTCGGGGCGCCTGGGTGGCGCAGTCGGTTAAGCGTCCGACTTCAGCCAGGTCACGATCTCGCGGTCTGTGAGTTCGAGCCCCGCGTCAGGCTCTGGGCTGATGGCTCGGAGCCTGGAGCCTGTTTCCGATTCTGTGTCTCCCTCTCTCTCTGCCCCTCCCCCGTTCATGCTCTGTCTCTCTCTGTCCCAAAAATAAATAAAAAACGTTGAAAAAAAAATTAAAAAAAATAAATAAATAAAAAGGAGACAGGTAAAATATATGTTTTAGGTGACAGTGAAAGATCAGCTGGCTCTTGGCTTTACTTATGTTCAGGAAGCAGAGAAGTGGTATGTAGGCATAGGTGGACACCACGAGTATAAATTGAGGATTGATTTAGAGTTTGGCAAGATGTTTCTGCAGGCTTTATCCACAGAAGGCTGCCTCTAGTGTAACAATGTGGCTCCAGGGCCAGCAGGGTGGAGGAGAGGTCATGAGGCCTGCAGGGAGCAGACAGCTTCACGTGGGTTGGAAGGTTTTATTTCACCTCTCAAAGCCTCAGTTTTCTTCATCTCAAAATAAAGATTATTCTAAACCTCACAGTAGCTACCTAATGTGTGATAATGTGTGGGGATATCCTTTGTTAACTCTGAAGTATTGCATAAAATATACTCTTTATCATGGAAATATAGACTATTCTGTAATTTTAGACTATCTTAGGGAATTTAGGATAAGCAAGACTTTATTGAACTATTTTCCTTTTCTCTTAATTCCTTTGTGGAATGAGGCAATGCATAAATATATAAGTAACTTCCTCCTCCCAAGTTCAAATAAGAGGTATTTTTAAGATTTAATAGAGAATAAAGGACAGGGAAATTGCTGTAGAGCAAAAGCAGTCAGTGAAGGGAAAAAAGCATTTAAAAAAAGCTTTTGAACTATTATGATTTGAAAAAAATATGTACCATCTTAACAAAATAGAGAAGTTTTTTTGTAATGATGATATGTCAGAAGTTTAGGGCAATAAGTAGAGAATGCAAAATCTTAGCTTCTTGTACCACTAATTTTTTTTTTAACAAACTATATCTTTTAGTACACTGTTAAATTTACAGAAAAATGAGAAGATAGTACAAGGAGTTTCCATATACTCTGCTCCCAGAACTTGCTCTTATCTTAGTGTGATACATTTGTTACCATGAATAATAGTAATATTAACTAAAGTGCATACTTTCTTCATGTTTCCTTGGTTTTTACTTAATATTCTTTCACGAACCTACCCCAGACACCATTTTATATTCTATCATTGACTTATACTCTAGTAAGTCCAGAATGTAGTCCTAGGTTCTAAGGGTCTCTTATTGATCATCCTTGTAAAGCATTCAGAGAGCCTCATAATGAGCGAGTAAAATTACCTCCATTCCAGAGCTCAGCTGTATAACCACTTTATCTGAGCAAAACATAGGCAAAACCTATTATGGGCATTTAAAAATAGCCTGGAACAGCCTCAGTAAATTACAGAGTGTCAACCATGTTCATGAACATCACTTCTAGCATTACTTCTCTAATTCATACTTATTTATTTTTTACACACATTTCTAACACCTTTTGTACCATAGAATGTTTTGAAGCTTTCAAAATGAGTCCACTACCCATAAACAGCTGAAGGTTACTTAAAATCCTAGAATAAATCTCAGTCAGGAGACCCAGAAGATAGTGTGGATGAAAGTGTTATTCTTTTAACGATTTTAAAAGCTTTTGAATTCAGCATCATGATGAGTAAAAGCGCCTATGATCTTGATAATAGGAATGTATAAGTGTTCAAGGATGTGGATAGTGAAACTCAATGTCTAAATCTAGGCTCTGCTTATCTCACAGGAACTTTTCTAGAACTTTCTGTGGAGTATACAGATGAACTATAAATCATCTTTTAAAAGCTAGAAGTAATCAAACAACTCACTAATTGGGACTTACTATTTCACCTGAGAAGCGGTACCACCCCTCCCAACCCCCACCCCACTGGTTATTCCAAGCATCCCCAGTTGACCTGAGAGACAGGAATGGCCTTTACAATCATTGTCCTTGTTTGTTAGTAAGCACACTCACCATCAGGCAGGTTAGAGAAAAGTTGTAAGGACACTGAGACAGAGCTCTTTCCTGTCCATGCCTCACTGAGGATTTTCACATCTGCTCTAAAATAGCTATTTGCTGTATCTCAAACAAAACAAAAGCAAAACAAAATACAAGCAAATTCCTGTTTATTGTAATTATTTAAAAAATAAATGAGTTGGTTGTAGCACTTTTCCCTTATAAATATATACAAACATCCCATGCTTCTCCCCTCTGCCCGTGTCCAATGCATATAAAAAAGACTACTCATTATTTCTAGCCCCTTTTTGGGCAGTAGGGATAACATCACTGTAATAAAGTGACAGAAGAACACATCTCACAAACCTCAAAAATGAGAACCCTGTTGGGGCGCCGGGGTGGCTCAGTCGGTTAAGCCTCTGACTTTGGCTTAAGTCATGATCTTACGGTTCGTGAGTTCGGGCTCTGTGCTGATAGTCTGGAACCTAGAGCCTGCTTCCGATTCTGTGTCCCCTCCCTCTCTCTCTGCCCCTCCCCTGCTCACTCTGTCTCTGTCTCTGTCTGTCTTTCTGTCTCTCTCTCTCACTCTCTCTCTCTCTCTCAAAAATAAATAAACATTAAAAAAAAAACGAGAACGCTGAATTCTTTCTCTGGAGCTGGCAGCACATCTGGCCTTTGGCCTGGCCCCTTCCCCACTGGTTTCCTCTCCTTCGTGTGACTGTTCTATTGCCACGAGTTCTGTACACACACAGAACTCACATCAGTTCCCTGGCTGCATGTTAGAATAACTAGGGAGCTTTTAAATCATGTTCTGGCTCAGGCTCTGATTGTTTAATTTAGAGCATCTGGGGTAGACTCAGACCTCAACAGTTTTTTTGTAAATGGGTATATTGAGATACAATTTATACAGAGTGGAGTTTACCCTTTTTGTGTGTATAGTTCTTTGAATTTTGAGACACACACACACACACACACACACACACACACAGTCATGCAGCCAATACCACAATCAAAACATAGACTATTTGTAACACCCCCCCCCAAACTCCACTGTGCCCTTATAGTCAACCTCTCCCCCTACCCCATCCTGGAGACTGTTTATCTGTTTTTTGTGGCATCAGTATTTTTTAAACGTAGGTGATTCTTGTCTGCAGCCAAGGTTGAGAACTGTGGTCAGTAGAGCTGCCGGGCAGCCTTTAATAAAATCCAGGGACACAGGGGAGGAAGGCTGCAGTGTCTTGTCAATACATTCAGGAAATCCATCAGTTTATCTCATAACTAGACTTCCTTTATGACTATTAGCTGAGAGAAGACTGGTCTGTTGCTTGTGTTTGTTGTGGTTGTGTCTTTGTTTTAGTCATGGTCTGAAGAGAGACAGGAATGGAGTGACTGGGGGGCTCTGAGACTTTGCCCAGGAGAGGCAGACCACCCATTCTTGCCCCGGTGCAGTTTGTGGTCACCACACACACACACACACACACACGCACACACACACACACACACACACACACAGTTCTTTCTAGGTATCTGCACTGTTCTCAGCACTGTGGACACAACAGTAGGCTGCATGTACAATGTCCCTGCTTGAATGAGGCTTACTGCAAGTGGGTGGAGATAGGCAATCAGCAAATAAAAACCTACACAAGAAAGAAAATGTCATGTTGTCTTACAAAATGCTGTGCACAGAACTGAATGGGGTGATCTGATAGAGGCTACTTTAGACTGGGTATGAATGTGAAGAGGTCACATTGTTAAGCCAGGACCTGAATGTCACAAGGAAAGCAGCCATGCAGAGTTAAGGAATGTTCCAGGCCAAGGAAACAGCTAGTGTAAAGACCTTACAGTTGGAAATGAAATTCGTGGGTGTTGGGACAGCAGGAGGTCAAAGTGTCTAGATGTAGGGGCAAGGGAGGGGCAGTGGAGATGAGGTGGGAGAGGTGGACAGAGGGCAGAGCTCCTGGGGCTTCATAGAATGACATCTAAGTAGATTTCATTCTCTGTGCAATAGGCATGTGATTTGAAGCAGCAAATCACACGTTGTAATGCGTTTTAAAACCTCACTTTGAGTGCCATGTGGAGAATGCATTATAGCAGGTGGAGTGGGGATGAATGGAATTGAGGAAGACTAGTTAAGAGACTGGTGAGGTGAGATGACAGTGGTTTCCTTACCGTGGGGACAGAGAACAGTGGCCCCACTGATGCTGTAGACGTGTGAGAAGTGACCCCTCCAGATTTACAGTGGATCGGGTGTGGAGTGCCAGGGGAAGTGCAGAAGTCTCAGATTGTGGAATTGAACTTATGATCTCTTGTGGTAGATTTCCACTGGCCTCTCCCCATATAACCTGAATCTTTATTATAGCTTGCTGAGCCCAAAGATGTTAAGCTATAACCCAAACCTGACATCACCAATGTGGCAACTGGGTAGGTCAGCTTGAGTGACATCTGCTCCTGCAGATTAACCCAGGGAAGAGAGAGATGAGGCTGTGAATGAGAAAAATCAGTACCAAGAAGTAGGAATGGGGTTAACAGGGAAGCTTTTGATTAATTACTACAATATACTGCCTTAAACAAACCAGGTTTTACAAAAAGATCTGGCTCTGCATATACATTTACAATGAAATGCAAAATAAAATGTGAAAATTAAAAGCACCTGTGAACGCATAATTCTCCTGAGAAAAACAGAGCTGTTGAAACCACATGAAAGAAGGTACCTACGTGATGAAACATAAAACATGAACGTCTTTATTTTCAAAAGTGTAATTAGCCACAAGTATTTCATCAGGATAGCAAACAGAATGAAGAACACCTAGGACCACATTGGGTAACTCGAAGGACAGCAGCTCAGTTCAGGATGTGCACCTGCGTGGTGGTTGCTCCGCCATATTGACCTGTGTGCTCTTGTGGGCAAGGTCATCACTGTGCATAGCTTGATACTCACATTTTTACTCCCCTTTCTTTGGCCAGTATTTTAGGAGTTGTGACTTCATTCTTGTTTGCTGCATTTCTTTTAAACTTATGTCAAAAACTCATCCTTTTTGTCTCCTTGGTAGTACTTTTCAAACAATGACTCCATACTGCTTCAAACTCCCTCACTCTGGCTGAGAATTTCTGGGAGAAATTGGAATATATATATAACTATCTATATAGAACATTCAACCAGGAAGGTCATTGGCTACCTTGCTGATCAACAGTGAGCTCTTGAGTTATCATTGGAACAGCATTGTTTTATATATATACCTTATATATTTCAGGTGCCTATAGCCCATCCACTATAAATAAAGCTCCGTGGCTATAAAATGACAAATGGCGGGGCACCTGTGTGGCTCAGTTGGTTGAGCATCTGATGATCCCACGGTTCACGAGTTTGAGCCCTATGTTGGGCTTTGCACTGACAGTGCCAAGCCTACTTGGGATTCTCTGTCTCCCTCCCTCTCTCTGCCCCTTCCCTGCTCGCACACGGGCTCTCTCTCTCTCTCCCTCCCCCTCTCAAAAATAAATAAATATTTAAAAAATGACAAATGGTAACAATCTTTGCATTGTCCCTTTTCCCTAAAGACATTATACGGACAGCCAAGGTGGTGCAATGATGGAACTGAGTGTTATTTTTCTTTATTCCTTTCCTATAAGGAATGTTAACATCACCTATTCTATATGCTACACTTTTCTTTCATCTCCCCAGCTTCCTATCCCCAATTAACTTTCAGACTTATATAGAATATTGATGATACACCTATAAGGGAGGCACAACACCTATTTCTCACACCCACCATATATATCTTTTTAAATGTTTATTTATTTTGGGAGAGAGCCAGAGTGAGAGGCAGAGGGACAAAGAGAGAGGGAAGAAGAATCCCAAAGACTACACCATCAGCACAAAGCCTAATGTGGGGCTTGATAACACAAACTGTGAGATTATGACCTGAGCTGAAACAAAGAGTCAGATGCTAGACCTACTGAGCCACCCAGGCACTCCTTACACCCACCATATTTTGGCTGATGGGGTGGGCTTTATAATGTCCCATCCCTCCTTCTCTGGTAGAGAAATACACTAACTGGCGGTAACATGATGTGAGAAACATTCACTACTTTAAGTTTGATACTGGCTTCTTTTGTTCTAGGGCCCACTATAAATGGAGTCATTTCTTGGGGAGGAGGAGAGATTTGCTGCTCTTAGAGTGTTGTACATCACATTAGGCATATACTCATAACAGCCAGATGCTCTAGTGTTTATATTTCTGCTATTTTTGTGTCAGTCAAATGTTATCGTCATACTAATACTAGATCTTCCCATGGGAATTCACTTCTGTTGGTCATGGATTCGAAGACCTAACATGCAAAAACTCTGTTCAGTATCACAACTACTTTTGTCTTGAAAAAAGTCACCTGTTTAACCTGTGCCAAAGGGAGTACTCATGAGTAAAACGATCTCAAACTCTTTCTATTCAGCTTTAGTTTTACGCTCTGAGAATGGTTTTGTCTGATAGTAGATGTCTAGGCTGAGCATCCATCTTTCTAATATTTCACTGTCCAATATGTTAGCTACTAGCCATGTGTAGCTATTTAAATTTGAATTAAGTAGAAATAAATAAAATTTAAAAATTCATTTCCTTAGGCATCCTAGCCACATTCCACACACACACACACACACACACACACACACGCACATTTCCATTATCACAGGAAGCTCTGCTAGACAGCATTATAATGTAACATCTTTCCTAAGTAAAATGAAAATTTTAAGTCATTGCATTTTTAATTATCCTGGATTGGAGCCTACATTTTCTCTTAAACCATCATTATGTTGATCATATAGAGAGAGTAGATCAAAGAAACCATTTTACCTCAGACCGCGGCATGTCATGATCTTCCATCTTACGCTCTGAAAATATGTGATGCCACCCATGTTGTGAGCCTGTGTGTGCCCATGTGAGTGTTCTTACAAATGAAGTCACATCTATTTATAGCAGTAGTGATTTGTTTCTTTAAATATGACACAGAACTTTTCCTAATCCTTTGAATATGTTTTTTAAAAAAAAGAAAATTAGAGTTTCCTGAGTTTGGGAAAGTAATATTAGAAAGAAAACATGTAAGCAAGAAAAAAACTTGTCATATCTTTTCATGTCCAGCCTCCGTTGCTAAGAATTCAAGGTGTAGGTGATGCTTTGAATATTTAGAAAAAGTAACAACTTCGATGGTAAGAAATAAGAAGAGACTGGAAAGTCTATCCCAAAATATTGTGAACATCCTTTGGGATACTGTCATGGGCTTAATTCATTGGTTCCACAAGGTTTGTACTAACATAAGAGAAGTTGTCCAGGCAGGAGAAAAGGCAAGAATGTTATAAGCAAGGAAGACTTTGGAACTGATGGGAAAGGAAGTGCAAGGGTGCGTGTAAAGCTGGATGTTCCCCAGCAATTGTTGCCAAGAAGCTCATAGCCTCATGCTCATTTCCTTTGGCTTCCACTGAGGTGTCTGTGTGGTTCCCTGATTGAAAAGCACAGGGCCATGTAGGACGGTTAAGGGATACATCTTTTGGGGATCTGGTGGATGATGGACAGAGCAGATGGGTGCACTCAAGCATTGTGTCTGTTAAGTCAGAGCTGTCATCTCTGAAAACTTTTGATTGCAGTCTCTAATCAGTGTCTTTCAAATAGGTTGACTTTTCCATAATTTCTACAGTTCTTTTTATTCCATATTTAGCACTTAAGGGTGTCAGCTGCCCAATTAACTGTATGCTGAAGCCATAGATTAGTGTATCTGTGTGAACATTTTGATATCATTCAGTCAAGATGAGATGATGTCTTGAAGTAAAAACAAAAAGCCCTTTGAAAATGGCCTGTCTGGTTAATAAGGGTTTATAGTCTGTAAGAAAAACACTCAGAAGTTTGGAATATAATAGCGTTAGAGAGAGAGAAGAGAAGAGAAGAGAAGAGAAGAGAAGAGAAGAGAAGAGAAGAGAAGAGAAGAGAAGAGAAGAGAAGAGAAGAGAAGAGAAGAGAAGAGAAATATCAACAGATCCAGATTTTAAATGTTATCCCCACTGACATTTATTTTCATGCACTTAGAGAGCAACCCAACCTTGACTTCTGATTTCTCGAACTTGGTTTTGGGTTGGTGAGGGAGATGGGCCAGTGACCGATTTCTGTGGGTTCCGTCACAGATTGTTTTTTTGCCTCAGCTCATTTCCCCTCCTTCCTTCTCCCTCTGTCTGAATTTTCTCCAGAACAAAGACGGCCTTGCTTGTCTTTGTCACATTCCTTTGCCAGAGGCTGCAGGCCTGCGTCCAGTCTGCTCAAGCCCTTCATGGCCTGGCTCTTGGCACTGCCTGCTGAGCCCTCACCACGGGAGATGGTTTTGTCTTCCCAGATAGTAGCCCAGTTATTTTCCAGTCTCCTTGGCTATAGGGGTTAGTGGACAGAATTGGCCAGAACCCAGTGAAAGAGTGGCTGATCAGGTGTTTGGCCTAATTGGAAAGGGAAAATGCAAACATAAATATCAACCGGAATAAAAACAAAAGCTTTTAAGGGTTAATGAAAATAATAGTAAAACATGTGTGACTCCCCCACTTAATGCACAGGAACTGTTGGCATCAGACCTATTCCCATAAGAAACCTCTTCATCACAGATTTTCTTTTCTTAAAACATTAAATGGCATATGCTACTCTCTTTACACAAGAGAATTGCCATTTTGTTTGCCGTGAGATTGACTAGTGGATGTAGAAAATTCCAGCAATAAACTTTCAACTCCTCATTTTATTATTTTGTTAGAAGCTTACCTTTTGTTCAGTAATAACCTCCTTGGTATTTCTCACTAGCAAAGTCCTCACTCCTCCCCATTCTACCACCTTCTTTCCTCTACCCCACCTCCCATTTACACTGGCCACTTTATTCTCCTATGATTTCTGCAAACTCAGGCTCTCAAAGTGATCTTTGTTTCTTTCATCTTCTCATCCACGTTCAATTTATCGAAAATCCGTTTTGAATATTTCTCTCACAGACGTCCAAACCCTGGTTATATCACTTCCAGGTTACTGGATCCTTTCCAGAAGCTTCCCTCCAACCCCAGTCTTGCACCTATTTTGAAAAAGAGGGAACAATTCCACAACCAAAATGCATGGCTCTTTTTTGTGAACTTTCTTCTGATTTTTAATAATTCCTAGAACTCAGCTCAATTACCACATGTGATACCGGAACATCTTTGAAGATACTTTTTATACATTTTCTTTGATTTTCTCAGCTGTGCGAGGTTGTGAGAAATTAAGTAATTCACCCAGAAAACATATGTCTGTTCTGTGTTGGAAAGTGGACCACTACTTAAGTCTGATTTCTTTCTTTTGCACAGTGCTGGCAGTCTAATTCAGAGATTTACTCACTGTTTACACCCTTTCTTCATCTTCTGTTGTCTTTATTCTGCACCACTGAATGTTCTGGATCACCTAGCCCTTTGAAGCTGCCTTCGGCATTGGATAGTTTTTCTCTCAGTGTCCTCTGTGTGTCCTTTTCTTGGCTTTTGGAGAATCAATTCTGATTATCTTGGATGTGGATGTTCATACCTGATCATGGGACAAATTGCTTTGCAATTCCGTTTCATGTTCTGTATTCTGATAGAAACCCCTATCATCAAAGACACTGCATTTGCCTCATATCCTCATAGATTCAACATACCCCTACCTTCTGGGAACGAACATCCGGGCCTTGGCTATGGCATGCTGACCTGTTTGAAAGTTATAATCTAGTGTCTGGAATTTTTCCTCCTAAACACATGTTCTAGACATTGTTTTTGCTTCATTTTCACCCAACATTCATGATAACAAAGCTCTATTTTCATAAGAACACTTTTCTCCTAAAAAATCCTAAGTGATGTGAACATTATCCATCTTTGCAGTGTGCCTCTGAGGTAAGTGGGTGGCAGTATTTTTATCGCTTTCTATTAAAGCCGAGGCAGAATTCACTGCACCAGGATCCCCTGGAAAGCAGAGCGATCTGGACTTAGTGAGTCTCTGCTCTGTTTCATTTATTGGCCACCATAAACCTACTCCTGGTAGAACTGTGCATAGAAGCATCTTTGCAGGCAGACTTATATGCATGCATTTAAATGGCTTCCAAGAGACGTTGATTATGGAATTTGGAGTCTGAATGTAAGTGGAATTTGAAATGAGCCTGACTGGGAAATTGTTCTGAAAGAAAAACACATTCAGAACTATGAATTAGATTCTACCCATCCTAAAGTCCAATTCAAATGCCAATTTCTGTAAGAAAATAAACCCATCTTTTCCCTGGATTTTTTCATAACCCTTTGCGTGTTCTCCCTTGGTGGTATTTAAGTCACTGTACTTAATTCTGCTGCTCCTCTGTGCAGAGTCTGTGCCTGATTCACCTCTGCAAACAGCCAGTCAAAATTTTTTTCTGGAATGACAACAAAAGAATTAACCTCTATTGTGTATCACCATTGTGGAGCCTAAAAATTCTTCCAGCGGCAGCTCTGGAGTGCCCTGGGTGACATGAAGAAGATGGCACCCATCTGACTGTCCTCTCACTTTGCTTCATGTTCACTACTTGACCACTGATGATGCTGGAGAATGCCTCTGTCCTTGGCTGAGCATCCGAGTATCATAACCAAGGAGAGAATGTCCAGCCAGCCGTTTATCAACAGCAGCTCTGGGAGACCAGCTTCAGGAGCCAAACCTGCAGGGTGTTGTGCAGTGTCTGCACCTCCTTTGAGTGTTCCTGCTCCCCATCGATGACAGGGCAGAGCAAGGCTGGCCAGCTACTGGCCTCTCGGGAGTAGTGGGAGCTTTAGACATGCCAGGTCGTCAGAGTATCTGCTGCTCTGATGAAAGGCACTTCAAGCAGAGTCGCTTGTTAAAAATAAATAATGCCAATTCCCAAGCTGCCCCTGGCTCTCTTAGATGTTTCTAAGAGGTGCCAAGGCAGCCCACAAAACATCAGTAATGAAAAGGAAGGGAGAGCAAGTTCTTTTTGTCATAACAGTGAACTGTGAGTCATGTCTCCTAACTCATCGAGAACATACAAAGGAAGCCAATCAGTGGGGGTGCACCCTAATAGGATGTTTCTCCAGTGACTCAGGCAGGCCTGGAATGAGGAGCAGCCCGAATCAAGCCAAACAAGTATATTTTTAAATCTGGGAGGGCGCGTTTCCTGGTACAATCTGATGATGAGTCCTACACACTTACATGCTTATTTTAGCACAGCCACTGAAATGTGTGGGCACGGTCTCCACAGAGCCTGCTCCTGTGGTCATGTTTTGTTTTGTCAGTGAGGATGCATGTTTAGTGGTTAGCAGCCGCTGGCAAGAGTAGATTGCAGTGCAAAACTTCAGTGTAAGGAGATGAAGAATTTTTGAATGTTGTGACTTCAGCAACTTCGTGCCATCAGACAAGAACCACTTTACAATGAACCATGCATTCCACAAGCATTTTTTTGAAGACCTAAGTACTGAGGATACAAAGACAGAGAAGGCAGGGTCCTGAGTCTCCAGATTCTTAGGATTCCTATGGGGAGACATAAAAGCACACAGAATTGGGAACTTGGCAGAGGGTGAGATGGAGACCCTTAGAAGTGTCAGCCAGTAGGTAATAGTAATAAAAGCATTCCATAGAGGAGCTCACAACTGCATTGGATCTTAAAGACCTACAGGACTTACCACTAAGAAGGGGAATGAGCTGAGGAAGGGTGTTGAAGTACTACATTAAATCATATGCTCAAGTCTGGAAGTCTTGCAAATGGTGTATTTGAGCTTTTTCGTCATTTTATTTTTGTTCTCAAAATTTTGAGATTGTTTTCTCCCTCTCCTCATAAATGCATTCCGGAAGTTTTATTTTTAAAAGCTTGCCCTGAAATTGGCTGATTCAGAGCTAGGCAGGGTCCACATTTATTAAGGATTTTGGACTTTATCTGAGAGATTTTAAGCAGAATGGCTTAATTATTTTCACTATGAAAAGCACTGATAAAACTAAACTCTTGTCGTTGCTATATCTGTGTCTTGCCGTGGCTGTAGTTAGATTTGAACAACCTCCTTATGAAGGCCAGTGAGGAAAACGGATGCATCTTGACGGTGGGAGACCATTTTGAAGCCATTTGTCCTAACCTAGGAGAGCAGCGATGAGCACCTGAGCCAAGAGAAGTGGCAGGGAAAGGAAAGGAGGAAATATGTTTAGGATATGAAGGGGAGTGAGAGAGAAGCCAAGGCTGACCTGGATAGCCAAGTAGATTCATACCTGAGGTGGGAAACCCAGTAAGTCTGGATAATGAGTTCAGTTTGGGTCATTTTGAGTTTGAGGTGACTAAGGGACATCCAGGTAGACCATGTCCAGCAAGGAGCTGGTTGTCCAGAGCTCTGGGGGACTACCTGAGCTTGAAATGGAGATTTGGCAGCTGTGAGCATGGAAATTGCAAGGCTAGATGAGTTTTCCTAGGGCAAGAGTGAAGAGAGAGGAGAAGAGAAAGGTGAGAACAGAACCTTGGGTAGAAAGAAGACCCGAAAACAAAGAACAAGACTATGAAGGAGACAAGAGAGTACAGTGAGATTGGGAAGAGCATATAAGTAGTGTTAGTGAACTGTTGTCATTCTGTTTTTCCCTCTAAAGTCTTGATGACTGTTGGATAATTTTGAAGGCGTTCATGAGGAATCCACTTGCATGTATACACACTAGATATAATGTCTTTCTTAGTAGGAAATATGGTGTCATATTGGATATCTTATGGTACACTCCAGTGACCATACGTGGTGTCCCGGTCATTTGTATGTGTAAGAGAATAGCCCTAATAACAGAAATGGTCTCTGTTTTTAGAGAATTGGAAAATTTTTATAAAATGGAAGTTCCTGAGTACGTTTACCAGGGGAGAAGGAGAGAATGCTTTCAAACTATGAAGAACAAAATTGAATGACCAAAAATTAAAATAAAATAGCTGTCTATAAAAAATGAGAATTAAAGTGCCTGAGAGCATTAACTGTTATATCATGTAGAAGGAAGGTCTGAGAATTTCCATCAGAATCTTCCTACTGGGGTGAAAAGCACCTTAATTTTAGTCTTATCCTTATTTGGGTTTTTCATTAAGATGTGTCCTTATCTAAAATGACCTCCTTTTGGTGAGGGTTTAAAAAGAAAGAGAGAGATTGAGAAAGATGATGGCCAAGAAGCTGGAGGCCAAAATAACTCTTACTGAATTTGGTTTAAGACGAATTCAAGTGGAGCAAAGTCTGCAATTGCATAACAATCACCCAAAAATATGCAAGGACTATATTGTATATATTGCAGGGGTTAATTATCATTTTATATCAGCAAGGCAGGGTAGGAGGAGGGGGAGTAGCAGATATTCAGTATAAGAAGAACTTAGATAATTAATGAAGGGTTAAAATGTATCATCACCCATCAGTTTAGGACTGAATTCTTCAGAAACACACATTCCTAAGGTAGAATCTATGCATGCATCCATCCCATTGGTCCAGGAACAAGAAACTAATGTTGGGACACCTGGATGGCTCAGTCAGTTAGGCGTCCGACTCTTGGTTTCAGCTCAGGTCATGATCTTGTGTTTTATGAGTTCGAGTCCCACATCGGGCTCTGCACTGACAGTGCAGGATTCTCTCCCCCTCTTTCTCTGCTCCTTCCCTACTTGTGTGCACTTTCTCTCTCAAAATAAATAAATAAACTTAAAAAAAATTTAAAAGTAAAACAATGTTCAATTCACTGGAATACCAATTAGTCCACAATGCTGTGTAGGATGAAAAAAATAGTCTCATTAAAGCAGTAACAAGAGCTTCAACCTAATTCTATTAGTGCTTTTTATTTTTTTTATTTTTTTATTTTTTTAAATGTTTATTTATTTTTGAGACAGAGACAGAGCATGAGCAGGGGAGGGGCAGAGAGAGAGGGAGACACAGAATCTGAAACAGGCTCCAGGCTCTGAGCTGTCAGCACAGAGCCTGACACGGGGCTTGAACTCACAAACTGTGAGATCATGACCTGAGCAGAAGTCGGACGCTTAACCGACTGAGCCACCCAGGCGCCCCTAGTGCTTTTTAATAGTAAAATAGTTTTTATCAACTGCAAAACTGGGAGCATTCTGGGAGCATTCCTAGTGAATGTGCCACATGCTACTCAAATTTATGTTTCAAGATACCACCAAGACACTGACAGCTGGTTTTTGTTTGTTTGTTTGTTTGTTTGTTTGTTTGCTTATGAGTTTGGTTCTGTGAAATAAAGAGATTCAATCCTAACATAATCTTTTTTTGAAAAAAATCAGAGTGGGTGGGATTTTTTAAATGAGTAGATTTGATATAATTTGGCTCTTTATTGATGAGAGATTTTTTTTTAATGTTTATTTATTTTTGAGACAGAGAGAGACAGAGCATGAACGGGGGAGGGTCAGAGAGAGGGAGACACAGAATCTGTAGCAGGCTCCAGGCTCCGAGCTGTCAGCACAGAGCCCGATGCAGGGCTCGAACTCATGGACCGCGAGATCATGACCTGAGCCGAAGTCAGCCGCTTAACCGACTGAGCCACCCAGGCGCCCCGATTGATGAGAGATTCTAAGATCTGATATACCTGAGGTAGTCATGGATCTGTGTGTGATCCGTCAGGGTCAAAGCGGCCCAGCAGCCTTAGATTGTGAATAAGAATTTATTATGTAAATTCTTATATAACCGTGTAATGGTTAGGACTGCAGCAGCAGCAACTACGTAGGTAAAAAGCTACCGGGGCAAGGAGACCTCTGAGTGAGTACACTGGTTACGCATATATTTGGTTCAGAGCATAGCTTCTGTAGGCTGATTGCCTCCTGCAAGCACATTCTGGCTGTGTGACTCAGACAAAGTCACTTAGCCTCTCTGTGCATTGGTTTTCTCACCTGTGAAATAGAGATGAAAATTGAACCTGGCTCACACTTAATTTTCATATAATTAAATCATTTTATAATTTTAAAGCACTGAGAATGGTGGCTGGTATATATGAAGCACTATATAATTGTTTGATGACAAAAACAGATTGGTCTGACTAGCTTTATTTCTTAATCTTTCAGGATATTAGCCTTTCATTAAAAAAGATAAATTTTGTATCTTCTTTATCAGGATAAGGATCTATTAAGCCAATGAGCCAATCGATGCCCATGAAATTAAGAGTCTACAAATTGTTGATTTCCTCCCAGCATTAAAGAGTAACATTTCAATGGGAATACATGTCTGCTATAGATAAATTGGCAAAAGGAATACCATCTTATACCAACTGTAAGAATCGCATATCCAAAAATTATCTTAGTTAGCAATAGCAAGTCTTCATTAAAATGGCGGGTCTGAGAAGAAGGAAATGGAATCAAATTTATTTTTAAATCACAGTAAAGAGGAATTCTAGGAAGTATTCACTTTCTGCTTTAAAAATCTTCCATTGGAGGGTAATTGCTGCCCAGTGAGTGACAGGACAAGAACTCTGGACCCAAACCCTTGTTAAACCCTGGCTGTACCTCCTGTAAGCTCTGTGAGCCAAGCCATGTCACTCGTCTGGGCCTCAGTTTTCTCATCTGTACAGTGGGGATGATAGTAGCTGCACCAACCTCATGGAATTGTTATGATAATTAAATGAGCAAATACTTGCCAGGCGCATACAACAGCTCTTGGCACATGCTCACTGCAGTATTCTCAAGTAAGTAACACCCTGTTCTAGGCTGCTCACCTTCTGATTTGCTGAAGCAGATTCCCCAGGTGTCTTGTTATTCAGATTATGTCCTTTTCGAGTTTTCCAGCCAGCTGTTTCTGGTTTGGTATTTAATGTTTTTTCCTTTTGTTTCCTCTTTTTTGGTAAATCTCAGTCAAGTGCCTGTGTGAAGTTTGACCTTTTTCTAAATTATTAGCACAGTGCTTGAGGATGTGCTTCTTAGGGCCTGGTGTTCTGTTCATACACTGAGGGCTTCTCTGTCCCTCCACACAAGCCTGCCCACATAATCCCGGGCAAGAGAGAGATGTGCTTTTTATCATGCTTTCTTTTTTAAGAGGACTGAATGGAACTATATACAGGCAAAAATATTAGGGACTTAACTCTGGTTTTGTTCACTGATATAAATCTCCATCTTCTCAGATCCCACATTGGCAAAAGCATGATTGTCAGTGGATTATTCCCTTAATATCCCCCGTATCTCCCTTAATTCCACCACCCAGGGTGAACGCATTGTTAACACTGTTATGCAATCCTTGAGGCCTTATGTTCCTTGTGACAGAGTCCCAGAAGGGCCCAAGACAAGCACTGGACCTAGTGTTCCTGGTCTGAATGGGTGTGTGGTCAATGAGGCGGGATGGGAATGGCAAGGGGAAACCCCCTGCCAGGGCCTCGGTGCTGGCTGTTGATCTGCAGAGGAAGGTTACATCTCTGTAGTTTAGGAACGTCATCAGATTTGGTTTTCTTCCCTGTTGAATTTGTGTAATTAATTTGCCTTCTTTATATGGTTCCTTATTGTTCTCCTAAGAGAACACCTATGCTTGGGTTTCAGAAAATTGGGGGAGAGAAGGAGGAGGACTGGGTCCTTTTGCGGGTCTGACAGTTTTAAAGCAGAGAGGGAAGCCTGAGTGGAGCCTTCCAAGTGCCCTTATCACAGCACAAGTGCTGAGATGTGTGTTGTACAAAAGTCGGGGACATCCCTCATCCTGTCCTTTAAGCAGTGAATGAAGTGGCACATAATGGAAACCATAGGGAAGAAAAGCATGTCACTGGAGGCACAAGGGGGGGACGTGCAGGTAGGTGTTAGTGGGAGGCTGGCCATGTGGGAATGCAGAAATTACTAGAGGTTCCTGTTTCTGCAGCAGTCAGGAGGGGGAATCCAACCAGGTGGAGAAAACTGAAGGTCTGTAGAGGCACAAGGGAAGGGGAAGACTGGCAAGGCTTGAGTGAAGTGCCCTTAGCAAAGGGATGGGCTTTGGAGGACAACTCCATGGGCTCCATGAAGAGAAAACTCCAAAATTTAACATGTAGAAATACAAGCAGGGGTGGTTAACTTGGTAGGTAAAGAGGTAGAAACTGTGCTTGATTTCAGGCTTCCTTCAGAGGCCAGAGAAAAGTTAGAGGCGGGGAAGTAGGGTCAGGCTGACAGGTGCTGAATGACTTGCTAAAGCAAGTGCGTTTTATGTGAAGAGCTACAGGTGGTCTCTGAGATCTTAAGGAGAGTCATTTACTGAGCAACAGAGAGGAGAAAGAATGGTATGAGGAGCAAGCCCTGGCATGTCCCCTTCCCTTAATTTCGCATTTATTGAATTCAGGATTGCTTATTTTTGGCCCCTTTTGCCAGCTCTCTGGCTCTGGCAAAGGCTCTGAGCCTCAGGTCAAGGTATAATCCGTGGTCACGCAATGGCGTGCCCACTTCTTGCTGGACTTTCAGGGAGGCACATCCTAGCTGCTCCTGAATCTGCCTCTATCCCAGCATAACCTTTGAGTGCCCATCTCACATGGTTGGACAGGCAATTATTTATATCCATGCTAAATTTGCTGTATGACAGTCTCTTAATGTGCCGCTTCTCAGAATAATTTTCCTTATAAAGGAAGTTTTAACAAAGGCAGGCAGAAATTTGCTTTTTGAATATGTTCTTCTTTGCCCTGCCCTGGATTATTGACCATTCAACCAGAATTTTCCTATTTCCCAACCCTCCACTGCACCACCACCCCCCCCACAATGCTGCAGCCACACCATCCCCAGAAAAGTAGGTAAAATATATTTAGCAAGGTAACTATGCTTTGCCCTTGGTTTTTGCATCGCTACCACACCACAAAGTTGATACTCCTTCCCAGAGAATTCATTTTTTTTCTTCTCTTTTTTTTTTCCTTTTTGGGCCAAGCAAAAAACCCTCTCTTAGACCTGTACGTGGATCCAGAAATGATTATTTTTGCCAACAGATAAAGAGACAAGGTGTCAAGGACCCAGGTTCCCTTCTCCTGAATGTCTTAGTTGTTTCAGCCAGAGGACAAAGGAAATGTGCATGCAGAGCATATCAGCAAGACGATTTTTTAATTATAAGCAAACTTCCAGGGGTCACTTAGCTTGCTCTTATCAAATCTTAATTTAATGGAATTTCTGTGCATTTTTTTCTTTTTGTTAAATGCCTAACTTTCCACAGGAACTGAGTACCTTCACGAAGGCAAGTTAAAATAAGATTTTAAAAAAAATAAGAGGGGTGCCTGGGTGGCTCAGTCAGTTGAGCGTCCGAATTCAGCTCAGGTCTTGATCTCATGGTTCGTGGGTTTGGGCCCCGGCTTGGACTCTGTGCTGACGATTTGGAGCCTGGAGCCCGCTTCAGATTCTGTGTCTCCCTCTCTCTGCCCCTCCCTCTCCTCGCACCCCTCTCTCTCTCTGTCTCTCAAAAAAATTTTTTTCTAATTAAAAATAAATAAGATTTCACCGCAAGCTAACCCTTGTATTCAATTCAACATTTGGAGGGGAGAATTACACATCATATTTGTATTCTGCACGAGGTTTTATGATTAACATTTGTTGAGTGTTTATTATATGACAGGCACTGTGCTAAGTGTTTTATGGGAATCCTCTCACTATGTCTTCACCCAGTTCTACAAACTATGAGTTACTGTTATTGTCATCATAATAAAGGACTCAAAGACATTAAAGAGCTTGGTTGAGATACACAGTGAAGGTGCAGAGGGAGAATTCTAGCACTAGTCCTAACTCCACAACTGACGTTCCTAGCCACTTTAGCTCTAAAGTTCTTATCTGGTTTACCACTTGTCCTTAATGCACTAAAATATCAAGTAAGTGGATTCCCGAATAACAGCAACCCTCAAAGTACCTGAATTTTAATTCCATCAAAAAGAGAAAAAATAGAGTAAGAAAGGAGAAGGGAAGGCGCTCCTTCATCACTCTGAGTCTCCAATGCTGAGGTCTTCAATGAGGTCTCCAAAGAATTAGATGATCTGTTTCCTGCCTGCTCCTTCAGCCTCATCTTTTATTCATCTATCTTTGCTTATGTGGTCAAGGTCACATAGATTATGAGCGGCAGAGCCAGGATCCAAGCTTAGACAGATGGGCTCTAGCACTATGTTCTTAACCACCTTGCTAGTTGAATGGATGGATAACAGGTGGACATGGACACATGGATGGACAGAAGGAAGGAAGGGAGGGAGGGAGGGAGGGAGGAAGGAAGGAAGGAAGGAAGGAAGGAAGGAAGGAAGGAAGGAAGGAAGGAAGGAAAGGGAAAGGAAGGAAGGAAGGAAAGGGCAAGGAAGGAAGATTTGTGAATGAGTGAGTGAATGAAGCAACCAGCCAAACCTGTGATAGCTTTTCAGCACCTGCAGTACTCTTCACTGAGGTCAGGATCTTCATTTGCAAAACAGCAAGCATATACTTACCTATCCAACAGGTGACATTATACTGAAGTCTGGGTGTAGAGAGATGTACCTGACCAACTTCAGAAGCTAATACCACTTTAGGTAGTTGGACTAGGATGCCTAAACAGACAGGTTATATGCTTTTTTATACAGTTAGTCAACCTGGCTAGGTAAAGTGCCAAATCCCTGGTTCCAGAGATGGTGAGTAGAGCAAACACAGCACTACTTTTGAGAAGCCCATCTAAGTTATCTGCAGTAGTTTTATCATCTAAAATCTTATTGTCCCTTTTTGATCACCTAGAAAGCCCACATTCTATTTTTTAAAGTTAACTTTTTATGAGCGTAACTTAAATGCATAGAAGTGTTCAAATCCTAAAAGCACAACACAGCTCAGTGAATTTTCCAACTACCAACTAACTGGCTAGTTAGCTAATTTCTATCTAGATCAAGATAGAGAGTATTATACAACCATCAGAGACCCTTCTGGGTTGCCCCCCTCCCCCCGATTTTTATCTGGAAAAATAACCTGTTTCCACTACCGTAGGTGAATTTTGCCTGTTTTGAGCTTTAGATAAACAGGATCATATAGTATGTTCTCTTTTGTAATGTTCAACATTATGTTTTCGTTCATGTTATTATGGATAGTATAATTTTTAAAAAATCATTTCTTTGTGGTAAATATGCTGCTGTAGGAATAAGTTATCATTTATCTAATCTCTTGGATGGACATTTGGGTTGTTTCAAGTTTAGGGCTATAGCAAATAGTGCTGCTCTGAAATTTCATGTACATTTCTTTTGGGGCACATATGTATGCATTTCTATTGTATTTATATGTTTGGGGAGAATTTATATGTGTCATAGAGTATGAAATTTTACCTCTGCTAAATATTACTAAGCTGGTTTTTAAAGTGGTTGAGCCACTTTACGCTTGCATCAACACTCTATGAGAATTCCTCTTGTTCCACATTTGTATCCACACCTGGTATTTTCTACCTTTTCATTGTAGTCCTTCTAGTGGATGTTTGAAAGTTTATTCATTTATATTTACATTTTCCTGATGACTGAAAAAGCTGAGCACTTTTTCATATGTTCATTGGCCACTTAGATACCCTATTGCATGGAGTGCCTGTTTACATTTTGTCCATTTCTCAATGTCTGTCTTTTTCATACTGACTTACACAGGTATTTATATATCATGGATACCAGGTCTTTGTCAGATAATGTTGAAAATGTTCTCCTGTGGTTGCCATCCTACTATATCTTTTGATAAATAGAAGTCTTTGGTTTTAATATAATCCAATCAAACATTTTCATTCAGATTAATGATTTTTTGGTCCAGTTTAAGAAAACTTTGGTCACCTCAAGGTCATGAATGTATTTTATATTATGTAGAAGATTCATTGTCTTTCCTTTCACATTCAGAACTGTAATCCACTTAGAGTTGATTGTTGTAGATAGTGTGAGGTAGGGAATCATAATTTTTTTTTCCAGATGCATATACAATTGGCCCAGCAAAAGCTTTTGAAAATCCACTACAGTGTCCCCTTTTTCATAAATCTAGTGTCTGTATATACAGGTCTGTATCTGAACTCACTGTTCTCTTCCATTTTTCTGTTTTTCCATCCATAGACTAACATCAAGCTGTTTTAATTACTGTAGCTTTATAATGTCTTTGCATCTGAAAGTATAATTTCTCCAAATTGGTCATTTTAGCTACATACAATAATAATTATTTTGCTATTAAATCTGGTAACATCTGGCATTCGTTAAGTGCTCATTTTATCCCAGTTAATATATGAATCATGTATCACTATACATTTAATTCTTGCAAAAATCTGATGAGATAGGAGGCATTGTCTTTCTTATAATGAGGAAATTGGGGTTCAGAGGTAGTAGAAGTTGATCAAGGTCATGTTACTATTAAGCAGTGACACCAAGTTTTGCACCGGCCAACCTCGCTCCAGAATTTCTGCTCTTTAATTACCACACACTGCGTTGCCTGGAAGGCCTTGGGTCCTTCTTGCTGAATTGGCCGCCTTTTGGTGCTAGAGTCTGATTTTCAGCCCTAACACTACAGTCAGTTATTTTTTTTTTTTCCTCTCTCCATGTCCTTAAAAAAAGCCCATAGGGAAAATGAACAATGAAGCATTGGATTAGCTACTGTGTGTCTTTTCAGTGTGGATTTCATACTATTTTTAGGCATGATAGAGGAGAGAAAAGAATATCTAGAGTTCTGTTAAACCAGGCTTCAGGATCTGGAAAGAGCTGAGCGGGTTTCAAGCCTCTGATCCCCTGTCCTGAAATAGGGGGGGTGTTAGCTTCTATATTGGTGGAACTCAGCAGCAGTTGGGGAACTTCAAATTCTTTGCCCTTACTCTCCTTTGTTCACTTCTCCCTCCTACAAAAGGTTCTGAACTTTCAACATCTTCCCACACAGTACCAAAGCCCCAAAACCAAGCCATTACAGAATACCAGGTCTAAAAATAGAAAACTCAAAGGCTACAAGGGTAAGAATTTCTACAAAGATATAAAGGTAGAAGTATACATTTGCATCTGAGAATTCATAAATATATTATCTAGACTGACCCTAGAGCCACAAATAGGTCTGATTTGAATTTTCATGCTGCAGATAGCTAGTAAGATTGTATAACTGCTCTGGCAGTTTTGAGGTATTAAACGCTTTTGTGTGTATATGATTTATCCCTTTCTTCCTGCAGCTCATAATTTTAAAACAAAATGCATTTTGTGTTAAGCCAGAGCTTATTTCTTTTTTGGTATAAATAATCAGAATTTGCCTAGTGCTTCCCGAATCTGTGTCCCTCTAGTACCCACAAATGGATTCACATAACAAGGGTCGTAGACAGCATGGAACAGAGCTTTTTGGCATCTCAAAAATTATATTTATCTTACAAAATTCCTATGAAATAGCAGAAATTTTGTGCATTTGCCTGTGTTGTCTTGCCATTCTATCTTCAGTCAGGTAATTTTCTTATGTAATGGTCTGCATTAGGTGATATTAATAGGTCTGAAAGGGTATAAAAACATCTAACAATTTTCTTATGAAAAAAGAGTTAAGTACTAGCTCATCAAACATTTCCGAAGCCTAGCAAATGTCATTTTGATGCCTTAACACCCTAAATGAAATGTGTAGCCATCCTGTCATTCAAGGAAATAATAATTTAGGAAATAATTGTAAGTTCAGTGCAGGTGCAGTCTGCAAGGTGTATAATTGTTGTTGGGCATTAGGGAGTTGAAAATACATTATCTCATGTGTGTGTGTGTGTGTGTGTGTGTGTGTGTGTGTGTGAGTGTACGTGTAGTTTTAGAATTTTAGACTTGGCAGGAATTTTACCGGTCCATTTCATTCACAGGTAAAAACTGTGGAACCCAGGGAGCTAACATGACCTTCTGGAGGTTACAAGTAGCACTAAAACCCATCCTCTGTACTCATCTTTCATTGTTTACTTCCTGTTCAGTGGTAGCCCTTGACCTCTGACACTCCAGTGACAATACGCACCTCATCTCACATTATCCAGCGGAAAATAGGAACAAATCTACTTTGAAAGGCAAAGTGTGACAAAAGTGTGTACAGCATTCTTATTTTTATTTTTAAAACTTACGTGCATGGATTATAGCTGCTGTCAAAGCTGGCCTATTTATAAGTGAATTAGATGTCAGCGAATTAATAAGAACCCATTTTACCCTCAGCCCTGAAAATACCTTAATATTCCAGATTTAAAAGACCATTAAGTTGATTCTTTTTTACAAAGTAGAATCTCATTGTGTTAAAAATAGTGTGCTTGAAAACAATTTGGTTTTTAAAAAGTCTTACTATTTTTGTCCCATTGAAAGTTTCTCTCTAAATTTCATTTATAAAAGCATTGCCTAGTAGCTAAATATTTTTTTCTTAATGTTATTATTTAAAAGAACAACATAATAAGCCTCACACTCTGTGTTTTGTTTGTTTGTTTGTTTGTTTAAACCTCTGAATGAAGACCTCTATTCTGGAGACTCAGGCCATCCCTATATGCTGATGCAAGCCCCCACTTCTCAGTGGGATGGCCCGGCCCAGGGTCCACGTGATATCTGATAAGCATCACCGTTCTTTTGGTTCACCCCTGCACTGACCTTGCCTCTTGTAGTCACTGTTTCCACTGAATCCTCACAGCAAACTAATGGAGTTTATACTGTTGTTGCCCCGGTGAACAGATAAAAAGACTGAGGTATGGCCAGGTGAAATGACTTGCCCAGGTGACTCAGCAATAGTGAAGAAACCAGGATTGGAACCTGGCGGTCTGCTCCCAGCGTCTTCACCCCCTTTCTGCCTTGGTGAACTCTGGACAACCCGATGTGCCTTTCTCACTGCTCTTAATGACAAGAAAGGAAAGCAGATCAGGCAACCTGGATGGGTTTTTCCTGCCTGATAATCGTCGGTCTTGAATATCTGCAATTTGAACATTTTAGAAGAAAAACATATTAATACTTAATGCTTTATCCTTACCTCTCATACTGGAATACCCTTAAACAAGGAGTCATGAATCCCAAAATACATCAGAATCTTTTCCTCGTTCCATGTATGACATGTCAAGGAACAAATTGTTTTTGATTCATTTTTATTGAAGTGCAGTTGACACACACAATATTATATTAATTTCAGATGTACAATGTAGTGATTCAACATTTATACACATTGCAAAGTGATCACTGTGATAAATCTAGCTACCATCTGTCACCATACAAAGTTGTGACATACTATTAACTGTATGCTCTATGATGTACGTTGCATCCCCTAGCCTTATTTATTTTATAGTTGAGAGCTGTTTGCCCATTCCTCACTGCAAGGGATGAGTCTTTTCAAGGGGTGTAGGATGGGGGCACCTGGGTGGCTCTGTTGGTTGAGCATCTGACTTTGGCTAAGGTCATGGTCTCAAAGTTTGTGAGTTCAAACCCCACATCAGGCTTGTTGCTGTTAGCGCAGAGCCCACTTCGGGTCCTCTGTCCCCCTCTCTATGCCGCTCCCCTGCTTGCACTGTCATTCTTTCAAAAATAAATATACATTAAAAATTAAAAAAAAATAAGTATTAGATGATGACAAGCCCGTGTCTTCTTGTGGAGGATGCAAACACTGTCTCTGGTGAGAGAATGCTGGGTTTGATTCTAAGCCCTGTCACTGCAAGTTACTTAATTTCACTGCTCTCACTTTTCTCCTCTGTGAAATATGGGTGATAACAGTGACCTTGTTGTTATTGAGGATTCAGAGTTAGGACAAGTAAAACTCTTACAACAATAGCCAGCACATAACTTTAAAAAAATTTTTTAATGTTTTTATTTATTTTTGAGAGACAGAGCATGAGTGGGGGAGGGGCAGAGAGAGAGGGAAACAGAATCTGAAGCAGGTTTCAGGCTCTGAGCTGTCAGCACAGAGCCTGACACGGGGCTTGAATTCATGGACCACGAGATCATGACCTGAGCCAAAGTCAGACTCTTAACCAACTGAGCCACCCCGGCACCCCTGGCTAGCACATAACTTTAGGTAATTGCTGGCAAGTGCCCTTCTTTATTTCTGCTCTTCGAGTCCCCTTTATCCCCCCATGATATATCCATTTACGTTGTGTTTTCCAGTGCTGCCATTCCTAACGAGGAGCACAGACATGACTGCTAGTCAGTCTGGAGAATCACTCCTGCAGGGAATGTGTTCTGATGCTAACTTGATCCTGCTGTTAGCAATGGCTGTCTTGTCTCAGTGTTCTTTAGTCACTTAGGCCTGTGGTTTCAAAACACAAAAGAATAAAATAGAGTACTTTCCCCAGGATCCTTACTGTGTGGCTTCCATTCGCCCAGCCTCCACCACTTGCCTCTTCCTTCCTCCCTCGCTGGAATGGAGAGGGAATTGTGCCCTAATGCATTGACTTCAGGGGTGTGGCCCTCTGCCTGGGGACAATATCACTGTTTCCTGTACTTGGTTTTTTTTTTTCTTTTTAATGTTTAATTATTTATTTTTGAGGTGGGGGGAGGAGGGTCAGAGACAGGGAGAGAGACAATCCCAAGCAGGCTCAGCGCTGTCAGTGCCGAGCCTCATATTGGGCTTGAACCCATGAATCACGAGATCATGACCTGAGCCTAAATCAAGAGCAGGACTTTTAACCTCTGAGCCACCCAGGCGCCCCTCCTGTACTATTTAATGAGCATTAGCAGCATTTCTTATATTACCAGCTTAAAAGAACCTATGAGACTTGCATATTATTTGGAGGTTTGAAGGAGAGGATGGAAACTTAGACTTACTGTGTGTCAAGGCCCAGCCTCTGCCAGACACTTCACCCTCTATAGCCCTAGGAGGTAACTAGTAACATGTTTATCTTACTGATGAGGAAGCCAAGGAGAGAGATGCTTGTATCACCAACCCTAATGAGAATTCAAATCAGTGCTTACCTGATTCTGAAATTTATATTCTTTTCATAATACAACCCAGTGGGAAAGAGTCAGGTGCTATTTTTCTCTGGAGACAGTGTTGATTGGCCAGTGTTGATGGGTGCATGTACACTCAGCATGTGACATTTCAGCTTTAGGATCTGAACTTCCCACTGGATTTTGATCTAATCAACAAGAATGATTGGTTGGCCCCAACCCCTCCCTATCAATAGGATCCCAAAGACCATTCACCAGATTTTTCTTCTTCCCTTCCTTATCACCTAGAAATGTTAAAGTCTTTAAGAAGCCATATAGTGCAATGATAATGATGATAAAAATAATACTTAATAGCCATTGTTTACTAAACCTATCTATGTGCTAGGTATCTTATCACATATTTTATAAACATAATCTAATTTGATGCTTATAAATCTTATAAGGTCATATGTTTTACAGATTCAGGGAGTTTCGTTGTCTGAGGCTACATAGTATGCTAGGGAGCATCAAATCTGGTCTTTGAATGTAGTTCTGTTTGACTGTAACCATTATACCATCCTGCCTCCTCATTCTTACTTTCTCCTTTCTCCCCAGCCTCTGGTAATCTTGAGCATGTGTTCTCTTATGCTAATATCCATGTGCTTGCATGAGTTTAGGTTTCCATATCAGTAATTTCATGTGTCTAAGAGTAATAGAAAGCCTGGAAACAGTGACTTAAACAAATCATATACAAGGAATTCCTTAGGAGTTCAATTCAGGATTGATATGGTGATTCCACAGTGCCAAGGAGCTCCTTCTAATTGTCTACTCTAAGGCATAGCCTTCATTTTTGTGCTGGACATGAAGTTGTGTTCTGAACCTGAAGAAGTTGAGATGTGAAGGCAGAGGAAAAATGAACAAGCCAGTCAAGTGTCCTTCCTCTTGTAAAGGTCTTTCCTGGAAACTCTACCCAGCACTTTCCCTGTATCTATCATTGGTTGTGATTGGGACATAATGGTCACTCTTAAGAGAGACTGGAAATTGCACTTTTTTTTAGGTGGGTGCATTGTTGCAATGAACAAATTTGGGGTTTGTTAACATGGAACCCAACCTGTTAATTTCTTGAAGTAGGTCAAATAAATTCATCCACTGTGACTCTTCCCCAGGGACTGACTAGGGGAAACTTGGTGTGTTCCAGAGGCTGAGAATATCTTGAGAAGATGAAAGAGTTGGTTGACTAAAAGCTAGAACCAGGTAGACTATGTCGGGTATTCAAGAGAGTTGTCAGGGGGCACCTGAGTGGCTCATTCAATTGAGCGTCTGACTTCGACTCAGGTCATGATCTCACCGTTCATGGGTTTGAGCCCCATGTCGGGCTCTGTGCTGACAGCTCAGAGCCTGGAGCCTGCTTCAGATTCTATTTCTCCCTCTCTGCCCCTCCCTGCTCATACTCTGTCTCAAAAATAAACATTAAAAAAAAATTAAAAAAAAGAGTTGTCAGGAGTGCAGCTTGACCTGACCCAGGGAAAAGAAAGGTAAGATCTAGAAGAGGAGTGTGACCCAGTGATTTGAATCCAACTCTACTTGGATCAGGACTGGTAGGAAGAAAGCAGAGGAATCCTAGACTCTAAATATACTCTAAGCATTAATAGTTAAGGTGATGCTACTTGTAAGATTTTACTTCATAAATATCTTCTCTGGATATAAAAGCAGTACTTTAATATTTGTATTGCTGGGGGAGGCACAATAGAGGAAGAGTTAATTGGGAAACAGAATGAGAAAATGAGAACAACAGACAATGATGGGCTTTGATTATGGCAGTTGGAATCCCAGCTCCACCACTTGCAAGCCTTGTGACCTGTGACCTTGGACAAGTCACCTAACATTTCTAACTCTTTATTTATTTTTTCTCTTCCCCATCCATCTAACTCTATTTCTAATTAAAAAAAAAGAAATTGATAATATCTTCCTCGTGTGCTTGTTGTAGCAACTAACAACAATGTAGACCTAGTGCCTGACATATGGCTGTGGCAGTGGTATGGCTGTTGTCTGGCAGTGGCTGTTGTTGGTACTGTCACATTGCTAGATGTTGTCCATCAGCAGGTGCTGGCTGTACACTTGCTGTGAGTCCCACTGGACTGGGGGGTCAGGATCCTGGTTTCTGTTGAAGGAGCAGTGCAAGAAGATCTGGGAGAGTGGGTGGAGAAGTTAGTTTTCAAAGCAGCAGTCATAAGGAAGTGTTCTGAGCTCTTGTCAACTAATGCAGGAAGCCTGCTGGGTCAACTAAACTGCAGGTTTCAAATGCTCATTTAGGGCCACCTAAAGAAACCTCATGATGGAAGGTGTAATTTCTCCAAGATTTACCTTCCTGATATATAAAATGAGGATAACCATCATGCCTACCTACCAGGTTGTTGGGAGGAGAATACCAGTAGAGCCCCCAGTGCATTATATGCACCCAATAAATATTCTTTATTATTAATGATGTTACTTCCCTCCCTCTTCACCTAAGCAAGTGCAGGGTTTGTTGGTCTCAGTTTTGTTTGGTTATCTCAGCTTCAGTAATCCCATAAAAACTTTAACTAGGGCATAAAGTACACACATAATCACACTGGGTCCAAAAGATACTGTGATAATGTGATTAATAATGAGTACTTGGATGGCAGTAGTATTTTAGAGTGCTTCTGTGGACTTGTAAATTCCATTGGCTTCAGTGCTTGGGGAAGTGAGACTGACAGCTCATTGCCCAGGGCAGCAAACACACAATCCACCTGTGTTTACATTCCAAGTTCTTTAAATAGTGTTCCAGGTCAGAACTTCACTCTTGCCATTTTTCTGCCAGTAACACAGGCTGGGGGTTGGGGTGACATATGTTCTTGCTGCTGATTTCTCAGATGTGAACAGGCTTGACTAGGAGCTGGGGGGAAATCAAAGAACAACCCATGTTCCTGGAAATGATACGCTGGCACAACATTCTTTATCATCACCACCACCTTGCTCCATGTTGGTGACAACTTTTATCCTTTCAAAGCACTTGCCCATGAGTCATGTCATTTGATCTCTCTGAAACCGGTGGAGAAGGACAAGGAGATTTCATTTCCATTTTTTTAGTTAAGAAAATCAAGGCTCATGGGGTGCCTGGGTAGCTCAGTTGGGTAAGCCTCCTACTCTTGATCTCAGCTCAGGTCATGACCTCACTCACGGTTGGTGAGATGGAGCCCCGAATTGGGCTCCACGCTGACGTCTCGGAAGCCTGCTTAGAATTCTCTCTTTCTCCCTCTCTCTCTGCCCCTCCCCTGCTTGCCGAGAGTTCTCTCTCTTTCTCTCTCAAAATAAATAAATAAACATTAAAAAGAAAAGAAAAGAAAATTGAGGCTCAGGAAGTGGCTTGCTCCTGATTGGCATGGACTGGACTTAAACCCACATCTTCTTCTGCCCTCAGACCCAAACCTTTTCTACATGACTGCAAGTTGCTGCTAGCCTGTGCCCTTACCTTGTCTGGAATAAAATAGCCTCTGTGTAGCTTTATATCTACTCTTATAGAGGACTGGAATCCACTAAGATAGAGGAGCTTGGGACATAAGAGCTTGTGGCCTTGCCAGGGCGGAGTGTGTTTGCTTAGGTTTGATTAGGGTTCAATTGCTGGGCCTGCACCGGAGGATGCTCTCCAAGCAGAATCAACCACATGGCAGGCACAGGGCTTTCAGCAAGTACAGAAGGTCTTTGCTGTAAGCCCTGTTCATGCCCTGCAGCCACTCCTCTCCCGGGCTTCTAGGGCTTGAAATTCTACCATTTGGAACCCTGAAGACTAATTGGCACTTAAAGAGATTCTGATTAAAATAGGAACTATTTCACTATACATAACAGCTTATATTAAAAAAGAAAAAAACTTATGGTACTGTTTTTGGGGGGAATCACAAAATCTGGCTCTTTCTAGTGTCCTCATCCATAAGGCATGAACCATAAGAGGCATTGTAAAGATCAAATGAGACGTATGTAAAAGGACTACAAAAATGTAAGCTTGACAGTTAGCAGGGAAGAAGGGAGTGGCTGCGGTACTGTTCTGGGAAGAAGGAGAGAAAGAGGCACAGCTCGAGCTCAGAGCATTGGGTCTGATGTGCAGAAACCCTGCAACGGGGAAGCAGGAAGGCAGTCTGGCTGATTTCACGGTTTGGTCCAGGACTGGACCATTCACGGCCTTCAGAGCCATTTGGGTTGCTTTGACCTCCAGCCATCTGTGTCTGGAAATGTAAAACAAATGGTTAATGGCATCAGATGGTATATGATCTCAAATGTCCCCCTGCTTACTGCCATAAGAGGGAAAAGAGCCCCCTGGAGAAATAATTGAGGATGCTATTTTCAAAATTGCAATTAATTGTGTGCTTGGGAAAGCTCATCCTCTGCCAGTTATTCTGGTGAGAAAGAAGAAATT
The DNA here is from genome assembly GCF_028018385.1 of Neofelis nebulosa. Taxonomy (NCBI): domain Eukaryota; kingdom Metazoa; phylum Chordata; class Mammalia; order Carnivora; family Felidae; genus Neofelis; species Neofelis nebulosa. The sequence continues at coordinate 42,324,482 of NC_080785.1, forward strand.
AAGAGTGATGGAGCTATGACTGAAGGCAGTTTGAATCATCTTTGTAACGTCAAAAAGGCAGATACAGAGTCCATATTCAACACCAGGGATCCTGGAACAAAAGCTGTAAGTTCATGTCTTAGGGTGAGTTAGGAGCTGACTTCCTTCAGTCAAAATATGTCGCTTGGGATAGGTCTGACCGTCTGACCTTCAACTTCACAGTTGCCCATGGACACTATCACTAGGTTTCTTTTTCAAAATGTCTTACTTCCACTGTGGCTTGAGCCAAACGTGCCTCCCATCATCTCTCTTTGGGACACCCACATGTGACTGTGTTCTCTCATTTCACTCTGCAAACTTTCTCTCTTATTTCCCTTCTCTTTCTTCCAGCTAGTGAGACCTGCAACGACTTCCACCCAATGTTCTTCACCCATGACAGATCCTTTGAGGAGTTTTTCTGCATCTGTATCCAGCTCCTGAACAAGACATGGAAGGAAATGAGGGCAACTTCTGAAGACTTCAACAAGGTAAGGTGAATCTGAGGCAGAGGCAGCTTCCTTTGTCTCCCAAGGAGCCTCACCTTTGCATGGTTCCTTAACTGTGTGTGGAAGGCAGATCAGGAGAATGGGGACGACTGTGATTTTTAGGTTGCCTTGAAAACCTAAAAAGGAAGGCATACCTGTATAGATGGGAAGCCTGAAAAAAGGAAGACATACCTGTATAGATGGGAAGCTTGTGTTGGGGATGTTCTCATCTCTCTAGGGATAAGCTTGGAGCAGCTTTGTTCCTTTTGACTAACTAAACTGGAGCCACCAGCAGAGACCCTTTCTTGAAAACTATTATCTAGAGTAACTTATTCCGGCATGAGTCCACATGCCTTGTTATTGCAACACCCATTGGATGCCTCTCTCTCCCCCTGTGCAGTGGCTGTTGGAGAAAGAATGAGATCAGGAAGGCTGCTCTTTCTAGGTAACTTGGTTTCTTTGTGGATTATGGATGTGTTGAGATAATTTGCCCTTTGCTGTGTCAAAAATAGTTTTTATTAAAATGCAAAATCTCTTTCAGGGAGTTTAGTAAATTTATATGGAACATTTTTTTAGTTTACAGAAAGCATTTAATTCTTTGAACGGACATCTTCTTTGGTTTTCTATAAGAGTGTAAATTTCCCATTTCTGTTTGTGAGTGAATGTTGGGTACCAAGAAGAGTGTTGACCAACTTAGAGAAGGCAGAAGTATCATGTAAACTTTTCACGATAAACAAAATCTTTATCCTTAGGTAAAGGCCTTGTTAACAGTAATCACATCGCTAATGATAACTGATGGTTGAGACAGGTGTATTCAGGACAGGTATATTGGGAGAGCTCTTCAGCACTTTTAATTTGCTACTGTTTATGGATCTGGGTTTGCTTGGCTCCATCACCCATACCTGCTGACCTGGTACTGGGCATGTAAGTGTTGTCGCCAAGAGTCGAAGGGTCTGACCTCACAGTCATCCTATGGGGACTTCATAGCTTGTGCTTGGGGCATAATATAATATCAGAATTCCAACTGTGCTTCATGTTCTTATTGGTCTTTACCTCCCTGTCACCTTTCCTTTGAACTTACAGCCCATCCTTCTTTACCACTATGTTTCTGGTTTGTGGCATCTGGAACTGATAGCAGTTGAAAAGAAAGGAAACCATGAAGAGGAAATGATACTCTTTGCTGAGCCTCAGTTAGGTTCTAACCTGACTGTCCCCATCAGCATAATGATCTCACCTGCAGTTGTAGCAGACAAATGCCATTCTATCTTGGTCACCTTGGGCCATCTATTTAATCCATTGAAATAGGCCCCAGGGACATGGAGAGCCCTGATGCGTAAGCTACAACTGGAGCTGCCAAGGGTCTCAGCAGCGATGCACAGGCACAGGTATGATTGAAGAAGGGAGGTGAAGGAGAGAAACCCAGTAATTCCGTAGCCTCTTAAGTGTACTTCACTTGATTAGGAGGGACGTGGCAATTCAGGTACAAATCATCCTCTGGAAAGAGGAATGAAGGAGCAGGGAGACGTTCGTACAAATCAAGCCAAAAAAAAAAAAAAAAGAGAGAGAGTTAAAAAGTCTCTGAAATGGCCAAGACTACTCTGCCCCTGGATCAGAGCAACTCTTCATGTACTACAGTGTTTCTGAAAGCCATCTGGTCTTCAGCTTCTATGTTCATGGGCCACCTGTCCCTTCAGGAGAAGGTAATCCACTGGCTGGCCTGTGTTCTGGCATCAGGTGTCTGCTTGCTTGCTTTTTCTTTTTTTTAAGTTTATTTTTGAGAGGGAGACAGAGCAGGAGCAGAAGAGGGGCAAAGAGAGAGGGAGAAAGCGAATCCCAAACAGGCTCTATGCTGTTGGTGCAGAGCCCAACACGGGGCTCCATCTCAGGAACCATTAGATAATGACCTAAGCCAAAATCAAGAGTTGGACCCCGGCATCCTGTCTGTCTGCTTTCTGAGAGGATTTCATTCACTCTGCTTCTTCTGAATTACAGAAATTGGCATTTTTGTCAATGATAATGATGTATATATTATTGTTGTTGACATATGCACAGATGAGATATTTGGAAAATATTACCAAATTACTGCAGAGGAATCACTCAAGACAGTTAGCACTTAGATGCTTAAATCCTACAGAACATGTAGTTTACAAAATGGAGCCCCAAGAATACATTGTTGGCAAAGGTGACCAGAGGCCTCTGTCTTTAGGAAGTGAGCATGGCTCTCAGGTCCCTGTGGTTCATCGTGGCCATGTGCTTGGGGCAGTGGTAATGATATCCTGCCTGTGCAGGGTGAGGTCCCTGACGTGTCAGCTCTGCAACTTTTTATAGTTGACTTATATGGCTGTAAAAACTGTCTTCAGCAAGATGTCTTCAGCAGGTTTGGGGGATAGTGTTTCATCGTGGCCTTAGTGCCGTCTTTTTGCATCATCTGCCGATCGTAGATGTTCAGTGTCACATATGTGCTGCCAAGTAGTGATGGTGGTTTATGGCTGCGAGTAGGCAGCTGGAAGCCTGAGAGCCAGAGGGTCTCATCCTATGCACACATATCCATTGGTCAAGAGTGAATACCAGTGATGGAAATGACCAGGGATCTAAATTTTCCATATTAAATGTTTTTGCTATGGTTGCTTTTTTCTTTTTAGTGTTACACATGCCTTAGTTTTGTAAACGGAAGAGTGTATCAGTTAATGTACTCTTTTATCATGTGTGTACTAGTTTTCTATGGTTGCTGCAACAAATTGCTATGGACCTCATAGTTTAAACAATACAAATGTACTATCTTATGTATAGTTCCCTAGGACAGAAGCCAGAAGTGGGATTCATGGGTTAAAATTAAGGAGTCAGCAGAGCTGTGTTCCTTTCTGGCTGCTCTGAAGGGGGAGGGGAGGGGGAATCCATCTAGTGTTTTCCATGTTCTAGAAGCCAACCTGCATTCCTTGGCTGGTTGCCCTTTTTATCTTCAAAGCCAGCCAACCACAGGTCCTATCCTTCCCACATCACACCTCATCACTCTGATCCCTCTTTGGCTTGGATCTTTCACTCTTATGGACCCCTGTGATTACATTGTACCACCTGGGTAATCCAGGATAATCTTCCCTATTTTAAGGTCAGCTGATTAGGAACTTCAGTTCCATCTGCAACCTGAATTCCCCTTTGCCATGTAAAGTAACATGTTCACAGATCCTAGGGGTTGGAACATGGACATCAGTGTGGGGCAGGGGGATATTTTTCTGCCTACCATAATATATGTTTAATTTGTAGGTATATTAAATTTGTATCCGTATTTATGCATGTCAATTTAAAATATTGAAACATGGACGGATGAGCTTTTTGTTGTTGTTGTTCTATTTGCTGGTAGACCAGCATATCAGTCAGAGTTCTGCTAGTGGTTGCTCAAGCACAGATTTAACTATGTCCCTTTTCTTTTATGTCTCTGTTCTTCTTCTACCAGCCTTGTGAAAAAAGATGGGCTCTGTATGAGGGCCTCTAGGTCAGTGTCTTCCTGATTTTTTTCCTGCTGCTTGTCTATCAACCACTGCTCTACTTTGCCAAATAATAAGTTGGAAAAGAGAGAAGGGCTGAAATTTTAATCAATTCACTTTTCTTCTTGCTATTAACTTTGTAGCAGAAGCTATTGAATTTAGGAACACACATGGATTTGGGGTTATTGGTAGGTTTAATGCTTTCCTTGTTTCCAAAGATTCCCCAAATGCGAATTCCGAATATCTTAAAAGAGCCCTTCATGAGACACACTTTCTTTTGAACTTTCTTGGCCACCATCTCAGACTGTTGCCACTTTGAACAGAGGCGTGGACGGCGGATTTGCTTGTCGACCTGTGACCCCCAGTTCTGTAAGAAGGACTTAGCTATCTGCCTTCTTTAGCTCATTACTGGAGAAGCAGTATTCCTCAATCCAAAATTCTGATTTTACAAACAATACTGGATTCCAGCAGATGCAGGAATTTCTCCTACAACCCACCTTGCTTGGGACACTAGTTTATAGATATCTCGTGCTTAGTGGTTACTGCTTCTGCTGGAAGCAAATGTTTGGAAAAGCATCATTCTTCTTGCTGCTCCAGACTTGGGAAGCAGAAGATGGGATGTTTTTTATTTATATGAAAGAAGTAGAATTAGAGACTGATTAAAATATTTATGGTTTGAAAAGTACTTTCTTTCAGTTTCCTAATATAGCAGTCCCTGCAGAATAATCCGTTGATTCAGGCCATTGAGTTTGTATTCTGTTTTTGCCTTTTGTTACCAATATTTTAGAGCATGCATTGTTCATTTTTATGGGCATTAGAGAAGAGCTCAAAATGCAGCTGAATGCCTCGGCACACAAGTGCCCCATAATCATTTCATTGAAGCCCTCATTTTTTAACCAGAGTAGGAAAGAAGACATAAGTGATTTGGGTAGTTCAGGTCTGGGAATCTTATTTAAAGCATTTGTTGCCGACCATGCCACTTTAAAAATTCTAACAAGAGTATAATACACTTCAAAATTGATATTTATGTGTAGCAGTGTTTTTCAGCCTTGCCTGTACATTAGAATCACCTGCAGGGCTTTTGAAACTTCTGTTATCCCAGTGCCCAATTGCACAACATAACAATTACATCTTTGGGGTGGGGCCAAAGCTCTCATGAAGATTTTTCATTAAGGTGGATTTGCTCGCTAAAGGTGAATCACATCTGTGGAATGACCATTAGTGGATACATGTAACACAAATCACCAACTAGTACATATTGTATACATAGATGAAGTAGTATGCCCATTGGTTTGTAAGACCTGGTTGTGCTACTCAGGAACTCTATGCCTGAAAATAAAAAGGTCAGGGGGTGGGAGGAGGCAGGAATACCAGTATCTCATTGCCCTCTCTTGTGGTGCTATGATACTAAATTGAAGTATTAAATGTAAAAATGCTTCAAGGAAGTAAAATGTCATATGCAGTTGTATTCTTTTGGTATGTAATAAGATAAATCCTGTCTATGAGAAATGAATAAATTGTCCTTTTCAAAAGAAAGTGGTTTTTTTTGGCCATTACGTTAAACAAACAAAGAAGGAAACAATGAGAAAAGTGAAGCTGCGTATGTACCACAGATTGAGTTCTGAACGGAATGAATGGCATGAAGTTCATTTAACTTTGGCAGAAATAGGGTTTAAACTGAAAATCTCATGGATTTGGGCAGAAAAAATTTCAGTCCCTTAGTTTTCCATGTGACAGGCCGTGAGCAGCAGGCTAAAACTCAGGTTTCACAAAGATCAGGTGTTTAATAGCTGGAGAGAGTTAAGGCCTCTCTAGCCATTACCTAGCAGCCCAGACCTCTCTGGGGATGTCTGCACCTTCTAGATACCATCCAAATATTTGTTCATGGCATTGGGGTTACTTTAGATGTTATCCAAATCAGCACCAAAAATGAGATCAAATGACTTTGCCATACTTTCAAATTGCCAAAATGCAAGAAATTAATGATTTGAAAAATGCAGTCACTCTAGAGCAAAAACATTATTTTAAAACTTTACCCAGCAGCATAATATGCAAAGCACATGCGATAGAGGTTAGGATCTCAGGCTTGCAGATGAGAAATCACCCCTTAAAATAGGAGAGGCTGTGCACAGAGAGAACCCAGGGCCTTCAGACAAAGCCGCAGCTGCCCCTGGCTAGGCTACGAGCTCCGTCTGAGTCAGTGGGAGAAAATCTCAATTAGGAAGGATTGGAGAGCACAACAGAGGAAACATCCTGGGAAGTCCTCTGGAAGATTATCCATGGAAAATAGCCACTAACTAGTCACATCTAATGGATTACGGTGTGGTGTAGAAAAGGGATTGTTTGAAAGCTTAAAGGCAGTGATGGCATGAATAAGAAAGGGAAGTATGTTTACTCCCCGAACTGTTTCCAGTTTACTGACTTTCTGTGCATGCTTTTCAGGGGGCAATTATATATTCAGGAGTCCCCTTCCTAGGCCAGCTCAACTTCATAGTGGTGCAGACAGCGCTCTTGTTGGTTAGCTAAGCTGGCCTAGGGAATGAAAGGTGGTCTGTAACTCTCGCCATGAATAAACATGAATCTCCTCATTTGCATGAGGCAGGTGACTGTAAAATATCTTGGAGCAAGTTGTGAAAGGAGGCTTTGTGCATCCGTGCCCAGGGGAAGCTGGGGAGGACTCAGAGTTGTTTATCTTCATTAGAATTCTATCTAGGGCTGCTGTTATTGATCTGAACCAGGCCTGGGCTAGCTAATAAAGTAGGTGTATGTTTTAATTGAAACATGAATATTTAAGTAGAGGAGAATTCTTTTAAAGGGCCCTGATGTACAAGGAGGCTATCCATTTTTCAGCTGTCTAGACCATTTACAAGTATTTATTCAAAAAGCTTCTCGTGTTTCACAAAGGTCTTTAAGGTTTGACACAAAGGAAATCGTACTTCCTGTAGAAGCAAATGCATTATATGAATAGATTTATTTTTTCCTTTGAGGCTTCCTGGTGGGTAGGTAGCAAAAGGTTTTGAGTGTGTGTGTGTGTGTGTGTGTGTGTGTGTGTGTGTGTGTTTAAATGAATGCTTTTAAGTTATTCACTTAAGGTAGTGTTACTCTTTTTTATGGAATTTGCCACTTCCATTTGGACAGTAAGCAAGATATGTCTTCTACTGTCCTCATCAATATGAACTGTGCTGTCTAGAGGCAGCAGGAAGACTGAGAAAGAGACCAAGTAAGATTTTTTTGCTCCTCCAAGAACCAAATTTCTCCCTCTGGGGGCACGATTCCCTGACCCATTGAGAATGCAAGGTTGGAGAGGAGAGAACCAAGGCTGAATGCAGCTGGAGTATCTGGTGGCAATCCTGGCCAAGTGGCTCCCCACTCCCCACTGGCAGTGTGTCCTTGAGAATGTCCTTTAGCCCCTAGATTCCTTCTCATCTTTAAACTGGCAGTAGCAAAAATAACAATAACGACAATAGTAATAATAACAATGATATTTCCCCAAATCACAGTGAAGATGAGGCCTTTAAAGCTTGGCTTTGTAAATTGGCCCATACAAATGGGACCATGTGCTGGTCTCAACAGTCAGAACCTAAATTGACAGTCATTTGCACTTGGTTGTGTAGTATAGTTGGCCTGCTTTGATTTTTCAAGGTAGTTTGTTCAAATACCTATAAATACAGATTTTTCCATACCTCTGTGTGAAAATCCATTGAACTTTGGTTTGGCTGCAAAAGGAGATGTTGACTGCAATGAGGACAGATTCCTGAGCAAGGAGGAAGTCCTCTCTGTGTGTTTCTGATCACAAGGGATGCCCCTCCCCAGCCTGCCCACAGATACCCTGCAAGTGACTGAGGAGCTTAGCCAAATCTCAGAGGCACAGCACACTTGTCATTCTCTCCCCAGCCAGCTGCATAGCCTTGTGCAAGGGATTCAGCCCTGTGAGCTCCAGATTGCTCATCTGTGAGATGAGAATGGGAAATCACTGCCCCTAGGCAGGCTCTGAGCTCTCTGGACCACATCGGGCAGATAAACTACTTGGCTCAGTCTGGCCTGAAGCAACCACTAGGTGACACATGTTTCTAGATGCCTCTGAAAAGGAAAAGGATAGTTATGGCAACACTAATAGCAGACATTTCCAGAAAAAAAAAAACAACAACAAGCTTTTCCTGTGGATTTAGTGATTAAGGTAATAGAATACCCATCCCACCATATTGTCCTCGTGGTCCCAGCCGCACAGGGTTTGTATGACTTTTATGAGAAATGTGAGAGTGTTCATAAAGTGGTCCATTTCTAGGGATTGTCCCAGGTCATGCCATTAATAGCCCAGGGTATCTCCTTCTGAAGGGGTTATATCCTGAGTCATCCAGAAAGAGTTAGATTTTGTTGACTTTGTTTATGTAATTTCCCTAAGAAATGGTTAAACTGTTTAAAATTTGTTTAAGAATTAACTGTTAGGTTTAGTTGGCTGAAACATTGCTAATGTGTTTTTCTTTCTTGATGTTCTCTTTCTTAACATTAACTGGAGCATTTACAAAAATGATAATTACCATGATTGAGTCTGATGAGAAATTTTGGATAAGCCTGACAATAGTAAATCTACATTTTAGAGGTTCCTTTAGGTGCAGGGTCTAGCTTTGAGTTCTCCTAGTTTCCAGTCTTCCTGGAGTCAGTGTCTCTTTATATGCATAACATGTGCTAAACTGACACTTGCTAATTAGGAGACAAAAAAATTTATAGGTTCTTCCGCTGGACAGCAGTAAGATACATCAGTCCCTTGGTTCATCTGCAGATCATCTCTGAACATGAAAATAATAGTGACTCTAAGTTAACTGCTCTACGTAACTCTGCTCAACGACTTCTGAAACTTCTCTCCCTTTTGTTAACTACACTTTGGGGTGCTGAATGAATTGTTAACTGGTTCCTATGACCTGGATTCCATATTCCATTGTGGATTGTGTTAGGGATTTGATAATGGCACAGAAATCATTTTATTAGTATATGTCCAATTAAAAAGAAGTTACCTACCTTTTAAGTAAGGCATAATGAGATTTAGGCATTTTAAATTAAAGGGCAGGTAGGAATCAGAGTTGGACAGCTAAGAAGAGTACCATTAGATGCGAATCTCTCATGAAATATGAGTCCTCCTTGATTTAAAAGAAAATATTTATCTTGTAATTGCAAAGAAGGTGAGTGTTTATATGTAATATGGGAGTTGAGAACACAGTTCTACAAAGGGATGTGTTTCCTAAGGTAGAACAGAAGATCGTAAAGGTACTGTCATTTACATGCTCTTTTTGCCAACTCACGGTGCCAGAGGTTAGGAAGAGGCAAGGGATGGAAGGCAAAGAGGTGCCCTAGATAAGATGAGACAGGGAGTCAGAACAAGAGAGTGGTGTCAGAAGCCGTTTGTTAAGACTCGAGTATAAGAGCCGGGAGAAGTTGAAGATCCCAAGTGAAATTTCTAAGTATCTCCTGCAGAAATACCAGATCTAAGGGGTCAGAAGTTTTAAAATGAGTTAATTATTTAAATGTGTACAATTCGCCTGCTGATTTAAATTGCTTATATGTCTATGCAGGGTTTTCAAAACCATGCTTTTATATCTGAGCAGCAGTGAATGATGGGTCAAGCAGTCCACTTTTATTTTACCAAATAGAAACTAAAACCCTCACCTGCTGGTTCAACGCCAGATGCTAGCTGCTCTCTCCATGTCCAGCATAGAGCTAAGCCACCAGGTCAAACAGGTCAAAAGCAGGAACAAAGGGGGAGAGGAACAAACAGGTCAAAAGCAGGAACAAAGGAAGAGGGTACCAAAGCAAGACTAAATTTGTTATAGGAAGAAAAGTAAACATGAATACTTGAATCAGAGAGATGAGAACTCTAAACTGCTAGTTTCTTCTTCTCCTCTCCTTCCCTTTCCCCTTCCTTTTATTATTTCTGTGTTTTCCACACAGTTCTGTTGAAATTAAAAATAATAGTAGGCGCTCAGTGAAACTATGTGGGAAGAAGTCATTTAGATAGGTAGTTAAGTCAGATATTGTTCCCGAACTAGGTGTACATCTTCCTTGGGGAAGTTCTCAAGCCAGCCACTGTCACTTGTGCCAACGACATACTCAGATGACCCTCAAGTGATCCCCTTGCTTTTGCCCTAATAATACCATTACCTTAGAACTTAACCACCGTGAACTGTAGTTGTCTATTTAATAGTCTTCTTGAGAGCAGTTCCTTGCTTTTTCTGTATTCTCAGGATCTACTCAGTGCCTCGGATGTAGACAATATTCAATGTTACTATCCCACAACCATCATACACACAGCATGGCCACATTAGTGTTCCATATCTTGGTAAATAGTGTCACTATTTCACCTACACTTCAAATGCTGTGTATTCTTTCAACAAATACTACTTTGTATCCACAACACAGAAGGCATGGTGCTAGGCACTGGGAATACAGAGGTGAACTGAATAGGTGGTTTCTGACTTCCTGGAGCTGGCAGTCTAATGAGTTTCTATTTGGAAGTTTATGGACAAGTTCCTCTTTGTGAAGCCAATTGGTGGCCAAAGCCACTACAATAACTAAGGTCCTCTGCCTTCTCATCATTGCCTTAGCTCAGATCTTCCTCTTTTCTCCAAATCTGATAGATGGGATGTCTGGTTGCAGTCCTTTACTGACCCATAGGGGTGATATATCTATACATCCTTGCCACAGTCCGATGGGGAGTGAATCGCATTTCCCATACCCTTTAACTTTTCACATTGGCCAGTGAAATGATCACAAATATGAAGCAAGCAGAGGCCTGAATATTGCATGTGTGATTGGCGTGGGCTCTTGCACTTCTGCCTTCATCATGATATGAAGTATACTCCCTGGGCAGCCACTCCTCCTTCAGTGTAGGTCTCAGAATGAGGCATATGAGTACAGTTTCCCCAATCATCCCATAGAATTACAGCTTAAAACTATAACCTTGGCTGATCTATAGACCTGTGAGTATGAGAAGAAATTCTTAGCTATTGGTATTATTTGTTACACAGACTATGGCAGTAGCTGACTGAGACACCAGCTATTGCAGTAACTTATCTTCCAGCTTTGAAACCTTCCTACTTTCCAAGTGTCCTCCAACATGGATCTGACTATATCATTCTTGCTTTTAATCCATCATGGCTGTAAATTACCTGCCTCATAAGTTTTCATGGCCTTAGCAAGATGTTTAGATATCTCTTTAATTAACCTAATGTACTTTTCTTGCTTCGTCCTCATATCTTCACCTTGCACCTGCTCTAAGCTCTGTAATATTCTGAACTGCCCACAGTTCCTTGTGTATGCCATGGTACTTTCATGTTGCAGATATGTACTCACCCTCATTCCTTCTGCCACCCTTCCCTCATCTGCTTGTTGAAATTCTGTTTTAGGAATTTACACATTGCCACCTCAGGGATACCACCTTGTTTGATTACCATCTCCTTTTCATTCAGAATGAAATTCTGTTACTCTGCCCCCATAACATGGAAGCGTGAACTTCTTTTGGAAAATATCTTCTAGCTATATAGTAGTAGTTATTTATTTACAAACTTACCTTCCTAAATTAAGTCAATATAGCATTGAGAGCAAGAACTATAACTTTAAATCCTAATATTCTCCAGGTATTTTTGAAATAGTATCTGCCCAATTACTTTGGGTTGAATGTTGAATGAATAAGTGGCCAGAAATGTTTAATTCACACATTATTTAAAACAGTCCACCTAGCCAATAAGATGAATTAATATACACTGTTTTAATATGGAATGGTCACTCTTGTTCAATTCCTGGAGACCATAGGTACTCATTATTCTGCAGTTCTACCAAGTAAAGAATTTTTTTACCCCAAATGCCAGTAGGCCTTACTGAGAAACATTTCTAGATCCTTCAGTCAGATCCTCTTCTTCAGATGCCAATACTTGGAGGGAATTATAAAATTATTTTGCCATTTCATTATTTTTTAAAATGTTTTATTTATTTATTTTTGAGCAAACAGGGGAGGGGCAGAAAGAGAGGGAGACAGGAGACAAAGAATCCCAAGCAGGCTCTGCACTGTCAGTGCAGAATCTGACACAGAGCTCGAACCCACGAACCAGGAGATCATGACCTGAGCCAAAATCAAGAGTCAGATGCTTAAGCAACTGAGCCACCCAAGCAACCTGCCATTCCTTTCTTAACAAAAGTGGTAGTAATTATTTTTCCACCTATGTAGCTTTATATAAGGTAAATGAGAGCCTCAAAGACATTGAAGAGTCACAAAATAAACTGAATTTCTTTTTTCCAAGGAGAGTGGTTAGAACCCCTAGTTAAAAAAAGAAATCCCTCTGTTTAATTTTTTTTTCCTTGATCTTAAACCACATACGGTGGCCGTTTGAGGAGTACTCTGTTTCCCACTAGTCTTATTTCCAGGCCAGTAGGGAAAATAACGTCAATAATGGTGCTCATCCTTTCACAGGATGGCTGCTGAGAGACCTTCAGTGCAGAAGACAAACGTGCCTGCTGGCAGGTCCACCCATTTAGGTGACTACATACCCGGCAGACATGTACCTGTGTAGCAGTCATGTTAAATAGTAAATGTGAGCTCCCCGTGTCATTCACAAAAAAATTGTCTTTTGTATTTTACCTTTATCTCCCAAAGTTCTCTTAAATTAGTAAAAAAAAATTACATTTCCCAAGAGTGTCATAAGAGTAGGAAGATTTGGTTCTTGCCACAGTGATTATGTGTTTTAGGTGCTGGAGGCAGTCAGCTCCCGAGAGCGTTTCTGGTCCCAATTTCCTTATTTCTCTTTCACATTTCCGTTTGCGTGGCTTGGCTGGATCTGAGGTGTGTGGCATATGGCTTTTTGCTGCTTGAGCTGCCACAGAAGTGAATGTCACTGGCATATAATGCCAGATTTCCATTTTGTGAATCACAGAGCCATGAGATTCTGTCCGAAAGCTCCCAGGCCACTAGGAGTCCTTCAAGCAGAAGCAGAAAAGGGTAAGACCCATGCCTCAGAGATACTGTTCCTATTACAATGTGTCGATTATGATAAAAAGTGCATATAAAATGGAGATGCTCTTGCTCTCGAGTGTGTTGGAAAAAGCTGCTTGGCTTGTTGACTTCTTTTATTGTGGTCAGGGGAATGGGCGATCCTGGCTTTTTGCTTCCAAGCCTTAACTAAGCACACACTGGTCAGTCAGGGATGTAGAGTTGGTTTTGAATTTTTTCAGATAGATAAGAATTCACTTGTGCACATACCAGAAAAATAAGACTGTGAGTAGAAGATATCAGTGGTTTTTGGATGCAGTTTACCAGAATTTTGTATTCATTGAATTTTCAAGTTACAAAACGCTTTAGGACAGAGTTGGATGATAATGGGGAACCGAAGCTGCCACAGACACAGCCTGAGCCTCAGCTCCCCACCTTCACCCCTCACTCCACATCCCTCCCTACCCCCTCCCTCCCCAACTGCCTCCTGTGCCTGAGGAACTTGGAAATTCACAAAGAAGAATAAGTTCAATCAATAAGTTCAGTACATTCAGTCAATAGATTCAGTAAGTCAGGAGCATTGACCCTGGACTCAAGGACTGGGCTTCAGACCCGAGCTCCATTATTTCCTTACTGGGTGACCTTGGGCACATTAATATCCTTACCCCCTTTTTTCAGCCTTTTCATCTGTGAAATATGGAATTTAATATATGCTGTTGTGAGGGTTAAATGAGCCAGTATTAGGATGATAATATGAAATGGACAATACTTGATCCATTTCTGAATTGGAAAATTAAATATTCTTTATGGTTCATCTTAGTATATATAAAGCACTTGGGCCATTTCCACAAAGAAAAGTACAAAAAGGATGGCATAATGCTCCAGACGAGGTGTGGGGAAGCGTGGATTTTATTCCAGCTCTGCCTCGAGCTGACCACACAACCCTGGGCTCTTGTCCCTCATCTGCCCTCACCACACACCCCCCTTTTTTCTTCTGGACGAAGATGTTCCTGGAAGCCACTGAGGTGGAGGCCTTTGAATTCCTCCTTTGAATTTTCTCTCTTCTCATCTTCTCTGGGCTACCACTTGATCAATTAACACAGTCTGGTCCTTACATCATCAATCTCGTCCTCTTGATGCTGTCTTCTTACCAGCATATAAATGTACTCACATCTCCTGCATTTGAAAAAACAAATAACACCTTCTTGATCTTCCATCCAGCCCTCACCTCAAGCCGTATTTCCTCACATACTTGCCTCATTTTGCCACCTCTTGTTTTCACGTCTCAGTAATTTATTAATCCACTGCAGCCTGTCTTCTGCCCTCCTAAAAATATAACTAAAGCAGAAGAAGAGCGATAAGACTCTACAAGGCACTAATTTATGCTGTCAATACTTGAAAACCTCTTTAGCCACAAAAGCCATTGGTTTTGACGAAGTCAAGAATGGCCTCTGGTGGACATTTTAAAATCTGTCTTGTTTGCCTTCTTTGCAGCCCTTGATTCTCTCCTTCTTAAACAACATCTTCCTATGGCTTTGCAAATAAACACACAACACACACACACACACACACACACACACAAAATAGATACATGATATGCTATCTATATTAAAGGAAGAAATAAGATAATAATCATAGTTCCAGTTACAGTGATATTTTTAGAAAAAAGATTAAAAGGTAACTAAAATATATAACTAAGCTCAAGAAAAGAAACCTGCCTCTAAAATGCACTAATACGTATTTTGAATACCCAAAAACCTCTTCAGCCACAAAAGACATGATTTCTAAGAGACAAGTGGAGATTGAGAGGAATTGTTGAGTTGTTCTAATTTAAGACTGGAAAGAAGTCACATTGTTATGACTCCCTGCTCTGATGAGAAAGATAGACATCAAAAAATTTGTAAAAATAAATCTTTTATCCCTTACATTTTTATGCTTATTGGCATCCTCCTTTCCTCCCCCTCAATTTTGTCTCTTCAACCTAAAAAGCTACCCAAATCTCTCCTATCCATAAAATTTTTTTTCACCCCCGTTCCTCTTTCAAGTTCTTACCCAATCTCTTTCCTTCCCTGCACTGCCAAATTTTCCAAGAGAGAATGCCGTCTCCACTTGCCTGCCTCCTCCACTCACTGTGGTCTGATGCTCACCCACGCCCACCCACTAAAACTGCTTTATTTAGGTCAGCAGTTACCTCCCGAGTGTCAGGTCTCTTCCCAGTGCTCATCCTGCTCCGTCTCCCTGAAGCACTGTGTGCCCTGCCTGTGCTTCCTAGAATCCGGTCTATTCCCTGACTCCTGAGGCACCACTGCCACTTCTCACTGACCCTTCAACTTGCCCATTTCTCAAGCCCTTCTTCTCATTTCTCTCCCACCTCCTCCCCTCCACCCGCAGTGTCTCATCTTCAACCATCCTTCAACTCCAGGAGATGCATGGCGTCTCACCTCATCTCTTAGACGTGAAACTCTGAGTGATCCCTGGCTTCCTATCCTCTCCTGCCAGGTCCCCACATCCTGTGGATCCAACGTGTGTAAGAAGGAGCCATCTGGCTTTACTGCTATGGCCCTGTTTCCTGACACCGTCATCTCTTACATGGACTCTATCTGTCCTTTTATTGTTTTCCCTGAATCTGGACTCAGCCCATGTGTAAGTTCTCTTCCCCCTACCAGAAACACATTTCTAGAATACAATTCTTCTCATAATGCATCCACACTCAAAAACCTTTGCCTCCCTCTTCTCAAGCATGGTAACTGAACCTTTTCATTCTACTGCGAACCACTTTGACAAACAAAATGCCTATTGCACTCTTCAACACACCCCTACTAACCTCTAATTAATCATATTGATGGCTCCCTGAGCATACCTTGTACTTCCAAGTCTCTGTCCTCACCCATGTTCCCTCGCAAGGAAGACCCTTCTCCCTTTGGTTGGAATTCTGCCCATCCTTCAACGTCCAGCTCATGGGCCATGTGGAACCCCTCCATGGAAGCAGAATTAACTGTTTCCTCTCAGGCACACTTTCTTTTTACCTCTCTTGTAGCACTTTAACGTACTCAGCCATACATTGAGTTTGAAAACTTATTTTAGCAAATTAGCCTGCTAAAATGGGTCCCTGGCCCACCTCATGGCTGTTTTGAGACAATACTGCAGAATCTTAGACAAACCCATTGAAAACCATGGTCATAGACTTAGTTATCCACACTCTATCGCTCTTATTCCTCAGAACAAGGACAAATTCTTCCTCACCCCTCTACCCCAGGGGGGCCTACCAAAAAAATTATATATGTGCTCAACACATGTGACCTGGATTGAATCTTTACCCAGCCATTAATGGAGAAAAGAAAGAAGATAATAATGTCTTTCTTTTTAATAAGCTGATAGTGTTTTAAAAGGAAAAATCACATTCTAGAACAAACTTTGCAAACTATACAACAAATTCAGGCCATAAGTGAAGGGCATTGTGTGACTAAGGTATGGCAGGAGAAGTGATTCTTCAGTGTGATGATTTCTTTTAGGACCAGGAAAAAAAAATAAGGCATTACCAGAAGACAGAGAGAAAAAAAAGGGAATTGTGTGTGTGTGTGTGTGTGTGTGTGTATGTGTGTGTGTGTGTGTGTGTGTGCGTGTGTGTGTCTTAAAAACACTTTTAGATTTTGTTGTGGTGGCATTTACTTCCTGACAAAAGCTAACTGATGTTTCATGCTGGCATGTACTCCTGCACATAGACCAGGGGCTGAGATGCTTGCAGAAACTTTCACATCTCAGACCAAGCTGTGGCTGGGCCTGGGACAACCAGCTTCTGGTTGTTTGTGAAGTTAATTACCCCCTCTCTGCCCCTCCCTTGTTTATATGGGGCAGGAGACCCTGGAGCTCCTTCAATAAAAAGGAACAGAAGACTTGCCATCCACAGTGACATTAAAGGGCCCCTTGCTACCACTTTGCTGGTAGAAACCTTGACATTTCAATAGAATTTTAAGAAAGCTATTAGGACAAAGTGCATTTGGGAAATTCACCAACAATTGATGACTTCATTTACAAAGTCACACAATACAATGTGGCTGTTTAAAATCATAGATGTTCTGGGGATAAAAAGAAAGTTATGTATGTAGATGTTCATTTCATTATTATTTATAACAGCAAGAAAATGGAAAATAACCCACAATTCAGCAAAGGGGATATGATAAATTCATTTATGGGCACATTTATTAATATGTTAAATGTTTCAGTCATTGAAAATGACATATGTGAATGATATCTAAATATAAGAAAATATTTTTTATATTATAGTAAATGTGGGGGAGCAAAACGTAAAATTTTATCTTACTAAATACAAATAAAAACTAATATGCTTTTTAAAAAAATATTTGTTTATTTTTATTTTAGAAAGAGAGAGAGCATGCACAAGTTGGGGAGAGGGGAAGAGGGGGATAGTGAGAGAGAGAATCTTCAGCAAGCCCCATTCTCAGCACGGAGCCCAACATAGGGCTTAATCCCACGACCCTGAGATCACAACCTGAGCTGAAATCAAAAGTCGGACGCTTAACCGGCTGAGCCACCCAGGTGGTCCCAAAACTAAGAAGTTTTAGACCTTCTTTTTAACAATGGTTTCTTCTGCGTGATGTGATTAATTATAATTTTTTTCTTTTTTATTATGTGATTTTTAACTTTATTTATTTTGAGAGAGAGAGAGAGAGCACACAAGCAGGGGAGGGATAGGGAGAGGGAGAGAGAGAATCCCAAGAAGGTTTTGCATTGTCAGCACATAGCCTGATGTGGGGCTCAAACTCACAAACCACAAGATCATGACCTGAGCCAAAGTTAAACATCAGACTCTTGACTGCTTAATTGACTAAGCCACCCAGGCGTCCCCACTTTTATTATGTTTTTAACATTATACATTTTCTCCACTGAGCATGCATGTTCTTACAGTCATAGTTTTAAAAAAAATTTAAAATACTGGGATGAAGAACGGTCACCAAGTTCCAAATCTGGTATGATTAGTAGTTCTGGTCTGGAGGGAATTCTTTGATCTCAACACCCCATGTTATAAAGTCAGGCTAAATTTTGTTTATTCTTCCTTGAAATAAAGCATGGGTTTAAGCCAGCTGTACTAGCTCAGTCAGTGTCCTGTATCTTTATCCTGAAGTTGATTGGTACAAAGATCAAAAGCCCTCTGAGGCTCTATTCAAGGAAGACTCATTAACTGGAAGGGAGTAGTGAACAGATGTGACATCCTTGAAAAAATGAACCAGATAACAGACAGGGCTGGGCCCTGCACCTGGACTGCCTATAAAATGAGTTGATAGGCAGTGGGGGGAAGGGGAGGGTGGGTGATGGGCATTGAGGAGGGCACCTGTTGGGATGAGCACTGGGTGTTGTATGGAAACCAATTTGACAATAAATTTCATATTTAAAAAAAATAATAAAAAGATAAAACTGTGAAAAAAAAGAATATAAATAAGTAAATACATACATACATACATACATACATACATACATACATACATACATACATACATAAATAAAATGGGTTTCCGAAAGGGAGTTTTCAGATGTGGTTCCCAGCGCATGCTTTTCCCTCTCAGGCTAGGGATTGCAGGGCTAGGAGGAAGGAGGAATGGGAGACATAAGAGATGATTCACTGAGTTGTTTTCAAAGCTATCCTTGCCTCCTAACTTTATCCATGATGTTGGGTAGAATGACCGACAAGTGCTCAGAAGGCTTTTCTAACTTCCATAAGTATAAAGGTTTGCAATAAGCTTTTGTATTTTTGGCTAAGGCATCAGAGATCTCTAGAGATAGTATTCCTGGTGTTGTGTTAATAGTCTGACTCTTAGGAATTCGCAGTATTGGGGATAGCTCTCCAAAGAGATAATTATGAAATAACATGACATGTGCAATAGCAAAAGTCCAATGCACTGTATGGAAGTAATTCAGAGAAGGGAATTCCTTACTTTGGAAGACTTTAATGTATGAATAGAAACTTACCAGGTGAGCAGAACAGAGTTCACTAGGAAACAAACAAACAAACAAAACCATGAAATTTAAGAAGTACATGAAGAGAAAACTTAGTAAGTGGTGCTTTATTACTTTCAAGATATTAAGGCTGCATTCTTGGATTCCCGAGACATGAAAGGAACATGAGGCAACATGTGAAAAGCACATTATTGGCACTTCCTAAACATTATTTGAATGACTGGAGGCCAATTCCGTACTTCCAAACTGAACTTTTTGGGTAAAATATTTTTTTTTGGTATATGCAAAGAACCGCTGCGATGTCTAACACACAATAGATCCCCCCAAATATAAGCAGCAGCATGACGTCTAACACACAATAGATCCCCCCCCCAAAATATAAGCAGCAGCACTTTTTTATGGTGGAAGCTGTGTGATTATTGGAAGTATTTTGCTCCACAATTCTCATGCCTGTCACTGTGTCGAGAGAATTGTAGGCGATGCATTTCGGAAATCATGTTTCATATTTGCCTTGGGATGACTTGGAAGAGGAGCATTTTTGCATGTAAATGGATTGGTTACTGCCTTTTGGGGGCAATTTTTATTTATATTATCAAGTTAACTCCTTCCTACAGTTTGCTAGCTTAAAGATACAGGTAAGCACTGAGCAATAAAATAAAATTATATTTTTGTGTGAATTTAATTGTTGCACAAATTAGGTTTCAGGGCTCATTGTTTGTGAGAGTTGGGAATAGCCTGTCAATATCATTTGTCTAG
The DNA here is from genome assembly GCF_028018385.1 of Neofelis nebulosa. Taxonomy (NCBI): domain Eukaryota; kingdom Metazoa; phylum Chordata; class Mammalia; order Carnivora; family Felidae; genus Neofelis; species Neofelis nebulosa. Next base: position 42,344,170 of record NC_080785.1, read on the forward strand.
AGGTTATGGTTCACATTTCAAAGCTTCATTTAATTGGAAGTACAATAGAGAGCCGTTTGAAGTGGTCTGGCTCTTACAAGCTGATGGATTTGAAGAAATGAGTTGAAGAACAGACCTTTCCTTGTGGTGACAATGCTGGTTTGCCAGGAGCAGGCACAGTCCGAGTGGGTTTTCTTAGGGAGGTGCTGGGTTGTTGCTGATACTCATTGAAACTCTGGGCACATAGTTGAGATGTGACTGACTGGCTCTGCCAGAGTCAACTTCCTTTTTTTTAATGATTTTAATTTTTTTATGTTTATTTTTTAGAGAGAGAGAAACAGAGCATGAGTAGGGGAGGGGCAGAGAGAGAGAGGGAGACACAGAATCTGAAGCAGGCTCCAGGCTCTGAGCTGTCAGCACAGAGCCCAAGATGGGGCTCAAACCCACGAACAGTGAGATCATGACCTGCGCTGAAGTCGGATGCTTAACGAACTGAGCCACCCAGGCGCCCCCAGAGTCAACTTCTTTACCAATGGACAATAAAAATAACTGGTTTAAACAGGACTTGCCATGGAATCCCATATGGTGATCGCCTCTGGTCCTGTGGGTGTCCTCACCTGAGGCTCCATATCTGGGCCCATTCAGACCTGTTGGGCCCCCTTTCAAGCCCTCAAACTCATTCTGCTCTGCCCCTCTCCCCTTTCATACCTCAGAGCGTGACCCTCAGGAACTGACTCCCTATATCTCTGGAACCCCCATTTCCTACATCCTTGCCTGGATGTACTGCATCTACTCATCTTGTTCTTGGTTCTCTCTTGCACAGCAAACCCTCCATTCTTCCCCCTCTTCTCTGGCTTGCCCTGTTCTGTTGCAATATAATCCCTGTTGTAACAAGAGACCAGGGCCACAGATTATCCGTGAATCTGTGAGTAGAAAGAGCAGAGAAAGGAACGGCATTGAATGTTACTTTTTTATAAGACATAGATTTAATCTCTACCAACTGCTGTGAAATTGGTTCTCTTATTGAGAATATCAGAAACTAATTTTTTTTCTCGAAAGGTAGATTACTTGTGTGTGAAATTGATATGTGTTTCAGAATTGAAAGAGGGTTACTCATGCGTTAGATCTGGAAACCAAGAAGAATGTGATAACAGCCCTGAAGCTTCCCTTTTCCTGATGGTGAAGAAGCTGTTTCTCATTTTGTGTCACCTAAAGAATACCCTGCCTTTGGCTCAGTAGCTTTTTGCCACCATATTGCCAGTGGACATGCTTGGCAAAGCTGAGTTAAGGATTTTGGCATTTTCATTTTTCCTTTTGGCGTGATTTTTCATCAGCCTGCATTTCTGGAATGCCTTTCCCTGGTATATTTGGAAAATTCAAGCTGGCAAGATGATAAGCTTTCAGAATTTCACCAACTATTCCCTTGAAGGCACTCCAGAATTATAAGAGATGCATGATATTGGGCCTTGCTCTTCTGGCCTCCGTGTTGTTCTCAGGTCAGCCCACCCCATTTGCCCAACTTTGATCACACCTCAAGGACTTCCAAACCTCAACTCTCCAACCCTGCGAATGCCAGTCATGGTCACACATCAGAGGTCAACGTCTGGAAGAGGAAAGAATAGAAGATCTATTCATAGACATGTTTGCATTTTGTAGATCTGGTTTTATTTTGGTGTTTGTAGGTTTTGTTTATATTTTAGGCATTTTGAAGGAGAATACAAAAATGGCCAAGTCCAGGGAAATAAACCTACTCCTATTAATGTCTCATGAATATGAGTTACGAAATGGAACTCTCCCTTAGGATGCTGTTGGAATCATCCCAGCTGCTCCAGCAACTCGCTTGTAGGAGCTCTGAGCCTGTGGTGTAGTAAACTGCCTGTGGTACTTCACGGACACCTGAATTTGAATCCTGAGTTGCACCCTTACTGGATGGTGACTGTAGATGCACTACTTAAAAGTTGTAGGTCCCAGTTTCCCTTTTTGGAAAATGGGCATTTTTAATGGTATTGGCCCATCATAAGCACTGCATATACATTTGCTATTATTTCTCTCATCCTCCCACAGATGTCAGCACTGTATCATACAATCTTTAGCATCCAGGGACCTAAAGATAGAGTGCCATTAAGTAGACTTGGTAAGTTCTGCTTATGGTCATCTCCCAATAAGGGTGAGGGAAAGAGAAGCATCTACCTTTTTGTATGAGGATTTTTCTATGGAATATTGTTATGATTATCTCCCCATGGGGATAAAAGGATATGTAAAAGGTATTCTGGCCATGTTTAGTTGAAGTTTTGCATATGTTTTCATTTTAAAATGCATCATGTAAAAAAAAAATCAGAGATAATGATCTACTAGTTAACCCTACTAACTAAAGAAATACGTCTCTTGAATGAAATAAAACAGTTGAACTGAGCTGGTAGTAATTATACTTCTGACCTATTAGGGCAGAGTCACTACTTCTGACCTCACATCCTTGGAAGATATGATCTGGATTGGTCTGCACTGGGCCTGTTTCTGTTTGGGGTGGAAGTAAAGTCAGAGTGTGTGTGTGTGTGTGTGTGTATGCTCATGTATGTGCATATTTGCATATATGGTCAGGAGAGGGGATATGCCTTAAGAAGGCTAAGAAGTAAGGGTGCCTGGGTGGCTCAGTCGGTTGATTATCCGACTTTGGCTCAGGTCATGATCTCACGGTTTGCGGGTTTGAGCCCCATGTCGGGTTTTGTGCTGACAGCTCAGAGCCAGGAGCCTGCTTTGGATCCCGTGTCTCCCTCTCTCTGCCCCTCTCCTGCTCACACTCTGTCTTTCTCCGTCTCTCAATAATAAATGAATGTTAAAGTTTTTTAAATAAAAAAAGGAAGGCTAAGATGTAGTTAGAGGTAAGCCTTCAACAATATACACCCTACTTCTTCAGAATTTTTTTGAGGCTCAATGTGATCCTCATGACCTCCTTAAGAATCAGTTGACCAAGGAAAAACTGGGATTCAGTGGAGCCATGTCATGAACTAAGGAAGTCATCACCATCACATCTATTGCCAGTGATGAACATGCATCCTGATGAAATGAAGGTGCAGATTGTGGAAATAATGTTTGGGACCAGGAGTTGGAAAATGGAAGGATTTGCTATTAGCGCCACCTCCCATAGCCCAGTACATGGAATCCCCTGCAGCTCCTTTTTAAATACTCCTTGTAAATGGTGTTCATTTTAGTTAAGACTGGTAGGTAAACTAAGAGAAATTTAGCCAGCTAGTTTAGAAATCATTCTACAGCAGTCACTATATTTTCTGACCCCCGAATACAAATCACCCAGCAATTCTTTTTTGATTTGTGAATTTATTTAAAAAGCACTGCAAAGGTATGTGAACTATACACTAAATTTGCTAATAATGTATTCACTAAATCATGTTTATGGAAAGAAATCGAATTTAATTAGCTTGAATCTGCCGCCAAGAAAGTGCAGTGTAAATGGTACTAGCAAATACCTAGCAAGCACGGAACAGAGAATACAGGCTATAATGTGGGAGTTGAAATGGAGAGATTTCTTCTGATTTTTATCCAGATGCCCAGGGATGATTTCCTCCTCCCCTCTTTCCCAGGTTTTGATGCTTTGATTCCCTTCTACGATCTGTGCACAGCACGTGATAAATACAAAGGTGTTCAGAAGCTTGATGGCATGCCACCAATAGTGCATTTTGAGGCTCTGTAGTGCAGGTCCATTACACTTCGTACCAATTCTTGGGTGCTCGTTCAGGTATAAACTAATTAATTAAATGTAGGTTTCTCTTTCTTGAGGTTCAGCAGCAGCTCTGAAGCTTGTGTAGACTCTTTCATTGCACAGTCTAGAAAAGAAAGAATACACAGCAGTGGCCAAATTAACTGATAGTCTGTGATCTCAGCAACACAACTACTGGACAAGGTTCTATGGAAAAATTCTTTGCAAGATTCTCCAAAGACCATGTGGCTGTTTGGTATAAAATGACCCCTTATGGAAATGTAGATGAGGCTGCTTATCTTTCAGAACTAAAACCGTGACTAGCTTGGTGAACCAGAGATCCTGCGTACTTGCTTTTGAATAGAAGAGGAGGGTTGGAACAGACTCAAAGAAATATTCTGTCCACCTTGCAGTTTGTCTTCAAAGTGAATTTTCTGGGAGAAAAATTACCCAAAGAAAACTTACAACCTTCCTTAGTGTCCACAATACTACATGACCTACCTGTCTTATTGCTAGCATCTCTGCCTCACTGGTGAATCTGGTCTTTAAGAACTTCCATGTTCTGGGGCGTCTGAGTGGCTCTGTCAGTGAAGTGTCCGACTTTGGCTCATGAATATCATGGTTCATGGGTTTGAGCCCCGCATCAGACTCTCTGTCAGACTCTGACAGCTCAGAGCCTAGAGCCTGCTTCAGATTCTATGTCTCCCTCTCTCTGCCCCTCCCCAGCTCATGTTCTGTTTCTCTCAAAAATAAACAATAAAAATTAAAAAAAATGATAACTCCCATGTTCTTTCTTCATATGTAATCCTAGAAGCTATTGAGCTATGTATGCTCAGTACCCACTGTGCTATGGTACCCACACCCAACTCGAGAGTTTGCAGTCAATCAAAGGGAGGTAAACTTGGCTTAATAGAGATGCATCCTTTGGGATGGCTTACAGTAGTGAAACACCCTGCCCCCATTCTCAAAAAATTAAAAAAAAACTTTCTCCATTTTATACATTGAAGATTAATTCATTTCCTTTATGCAAACGTCTCTTAGCAGTGATTCTCAAGCTGTGGCGTGAATGAGAATCCCCTGGAGAACTTGGGGAAATGTTCCTAGACTCCATTCCCTGAGATTCTGGTTTGGGAGGGTTGTGGAAGGATCCCAGTAATCTTTATTTTGAGGAGAATCCCAAATGGTTCTGACACAGGTAGTCCCTATAGATCATACTACAGCTGGAGCTAGAATCCCTTGGTTCAAAATCCCAGCTCTGCCACATTTTATCTTGGTAAACTAGGTCAAGTTATTTAACCTCCTATGCCTCAGTTTCCACCTTCTGTATAATAGGGATAATAAAAATACCTCACAGTTTTTGTGAGGATTAAATCAGTTAATTCATATAAAGTGCTTAGTATGCTATCTGGACTCTTAATTGCTCAATGAATGTTAGGTAGATCAGGCCAACAAATTATGGATGCCTTGAAATAGATTATTTTATAAATTGAGTTGTATAGGTATTTTGGGGGGCAGGGAATCATTTTAATGAGTCGTACAATGGTTTGTCATTGCTAATAGGATAAGAAACAATCTCCTTAATGTGATTGTCTAGGACCCTACAGGTCTGGCCTTTGCTTGCCGTCCAGGCTCATCTCACTCCATCCTTTCAATCATTCTCACTGCAGTCAGCTGCATTTGGCTTCTTTCAGGTTTTCAAAGAGGCCACACTCCCTCCTAGGCAGTGTGCATCTAGACAGGCCCTTCACATGTGCCATTCCTTATGTCTGAGACACTATTCCCCTCACTTTTAGTTCAACTTTTACTCTTCCTTTAGATCTTAGCTCAAGTATCTCCTCCTCTGAGATACTTTTCCTAACTTCACTAGGTTAAATCTTTTCCTTTGTGCTCTCCTTCATATCCCATATAAAAGTTATACTTTCATATTTTTTTTGCCTCCTCTAGTAAAGTTATTTTGCCATAGGGCAAAAACCATGCCAGTTAGTTTTGTCACTAGCACAGTGCTTGGCACATAAACACTCACTGTATACGGTGGAATAATTGATTACATTTGCTTGAGGGAAGACCAGGTTGGAATGACATGTTTCTGTATTTAAAAAGTGGTGATTTGAACAGTCTCAGGAGGGTGACAGTGCAAGGGGTAGGTGTCCTCATGGTAGAGGAGAGTAAGCAGAAGAGGTTAGGGATGTTCCAGAAAGGTAGTAGAAAAACCCCAAAATATCCACTGCCCTGGAGGGTGGAGATCATCTGGACAATGCTGAGAAAGATGGCCAGAGTTGGATTTGGGTGCCAGAGAGTCAGTACATGGGTGAGAATTCCTTCCCAAGATCACAAGGGCAAAAAGACAAAATGGAAAACCAGGATTCGGATTCTTGAAGGGTTCTCTAACTTATGCCAGAATCATAGCCTTCTTTGACACTTGACATCTTCAGTCAGTCTTTGTACAGAGTTGAAGGCTTCCACAGACACACAGATGAGATTATCACCCTCTCAGTCCCCTCTTGGGTCTGACCTGGCCATGCAGCTCAGTGGTGGCCCCTGCTGTTAATGAGAAAGATAGCACATCCAGAGTCCGACATTAACTCTGGTCATGTAACTAGCAGAATTTGGAGAAAACAGGAGAGGAGTCAGGGGGGGGATGTAAATGGACTGAGGAAATCCCCAAGGGGACCCCCAGTGTTCAGGGTGCCTCGTGAGTTGCTAGGGCAAGAGAAGAAGATTTTGTGCTTAAAAATCTTCTATAAGCTTCTCAGGTTAATTGCTTCTCAGTTTAATTCACAGTGCCCCCTGAGAAATGCCATTGCAAACTTTTATTTGGAGCCTTTCAGGGCCATTAGATGACAAATATTTTTAAAGAGCCCCACTAACTCTTTAGGTTAACTTCTAGTAAATTTTAATTAGGGGTGGAGACACAGTATTTATGCTCGTTTACATCGCGAATAGGAATCAGAATATAGATCCTTCCGTAAGAATCCTGCTGGGATGCACTCCTGTGTACACACATTTCTGGGCATGTGAGCACCTCTGGCATGTGTGTGCTATGTGTACAAAGTAAGGCAGTTACATGACATTTCTGGACAAAAACTGAATGTGAAGACAAGAAGAGAGAAAGCAAACTAACAATCAAATAAAAGTAGGGAGAGGGGGAGAGATGAGATTGCAGTTGATTATGGGTCTGGCAGCAGATGTTCTACATGAATCCAACTCGCTGCAGCCAGTCTGTTTCCATGGCAACAGAATCAGTAATTATTGAGCCCAGGCGCTCCCCCCTCCTTTCTTGCAACAAGGTGGAGGCTGATGAATATGAACTATCTCTAGCCCATCACCAGCTCTTTCTTTTTCTTCTTCTTCATCTTTTTCTTTTTTTTTTAAAGTTCTTTATAGGAAAAGTGGAGGTATTGAGGAATACCGAGAAGAGGAGCTATGTAATACATATTGATGAAAGAGCATAGGGCACTAAAATTGAAATGAAGCTATTATTTTTTCTCTTGTGATACTATAAGAGAAAAGCTCTTCCTAGAAAAGCCGATGATCTCTGAAGATGCTAAATAAATGAGCAGGAGTTTCCCTGAAATGGAGGCTCCCTTTGATTGGCTGATCTTTCTGCGATTCCTGCCAATCGGAGCACCCCTGGGCTCCAGCTCCATAAACATAAGCAAAGCTACATGCTTATTCTTCTGGACTCGAAGTGTGTAGCATTCAAAGGTGTGCGGCAGGTCTCCATTCACATGGCTCAACTGGAAACCTATTTCATGAACAAGCTTACTCAGGAACCATCTGGTATTCCAGCACATTGTTCTTCTAGGGGACGACTCTAAGTCATTTGGTGGCGGCTTAGCAGCAGTATTGTAGTTGGGAAAGATGGACTTACGGGAGCTTGGTGAGTAAACCTCAGTCTTACACATCTGTCTGCTGGTATTAGCAGCCTGAGCTAAAATGCAGCTTTGTCCTATTGTCTGCCGAGAAAACTATGAATTGGAACAAGCACATGGAAGAACAGGCGTTCTGGGTTTCCCGTGATGTGTGAGCTTCTGTATTCCAAAGCCTGCATGCATTGCTTGGGTATGATTGGATTTGTAGTTGACTGTGTATTATACTGGAACATTGGTCTGTCTAGTAAGGATAAGGATTAGTGTGAGGAGTGGAGTTTTGCTTTATCTCCCTAGGTATAGATCCAGTTCAAAAGAAGGTGTTTTTAAAACTAAATTAAGCGGAGTCAACCCTGTGCATTGCTGGGAAGAGAGAGAAAGGTGCAGGCACGGAACTGAGCGGTGAGCTGCTTGACCGTGTTACTGGTGTTTGCATTGTGAAGAGAGATGTTATTACAATGGTCTGTCAAACACTTCTTAAGACCCCCAACCACAAAAGGAAGCATCTCTTCTGCACGCACTGCTGATCTCAGCTTGGAAGTGTGCAACTGAGCTAGGTCATGCCCCTCACTTCTTTCATGAAACCAGTCTTTAAATCAAAATATGTTCTCTCGCTTTTTGAAAATTAATTTCAAAGATGAGTTGAAGTGCAGACAGAGAGATTTTAGCTGTCAAAAACCATGCTTCGAAATGACTCTGTTTTGAATCCCTTTAAACCCCCGAAAACCAGAGAGGGTTTGCAAAGTTATATTCAAGGATTGGCTCTTTGCCAGGGAAGGGATGCTCTGAGCTATTGCTTTGCTCCCTGGGGTTTAATTTTCTGACACTGGTGATGAAATTCTCAATTTCTTTGGGTAGAAGCAGGAAAAATAAGAAAGCAGTGCTGTAAACAGGCAATGGAGGGGCAGTATGGGGAGGGGGAAACTCTTTGCCTTTAGAGAGGCTTCTAGCTGCAAACTTAAAAAATATATGTAGCAAGACAGAACTCAAGCACAGTGTAGGATTCCAGAGGAACTATAATCTTTCTGAACATGGAGAGGAGAAGCATCGCTTTTGGCGTGGGTGCAGAGAGCGGGGGCTGAACTTGGGGTTTCCATCTCTGCCTGAGAACCTCTCCTCAGCGTCTCTGCTGGTTTTGAGGCTTCATCATTGTTACTTTGTTTTAAATGTAATTTCCTATCTTATGTGCCAGGAAAACAGGCATACTGCATGTCTTCTATTTACAGTTCACTTGGGTTCAAACAACAGAGAGGAAAAGAGGATAAATCATTATCATCTGGCTCAAAAATATATGCACATGAAATAGTTGAACATGGGAAATCTTATTGGCTTGTCCTTTATAACAATGTCCTTTTGACCGAAGAGAGTGTTACAGGTCTTCATGTGGCTGTAGAATGGAATTGGCTGTGTCCTAAATGCAATCTGTGATGAGCGAGTAAAGAAACAAAAGAGCTAGGAAGGTCTTGCCTCCAGAAGACCCAAAAGCAGGGCAAGGGTAGTTGGAAGAGACCTGCTCTTGTGACCTGATACCACAGGAGGAGATGGCCAAGTTTTCTCACTGTGGGTAACAGTCACAGCTTGGAGAAACCTGGTAACTTGACGAGGTCAAAGACCTGTTTGCTAGCTGAAGGCCCCTCTGGAATGTAGGCTGTCCTTTGATCCCAAGAGGCTCGAGATGGTGTACCAAATTGAGAATTCCACCTGATCGGAGGCAAGTGTGTGCACGTAAAGTCTCCCTATTTACATGTCGTTCCTTGGCACACCTGGATGCATGTATAATTTTGAGCAAGTCTGGTTGCTAGTGGATGTGCATTAAGTGATGTCATTTCATTAGAATGGCCCTCCGTCCTCTTTTGGTCTCTTCTCTCCCAAAGTAGCGTCACTTATATGAGTGAGGTACTGGCACCTGTTGGCAAGAGTGAGAGAAGAAACAGCTTTTTATGGAAGCAGTAGAAATGTTGTTTGTTTGTTTTTTTAAACTAAGAGTAGTTATTAACCTATTTTTGGATCGTGGAAGTCCAAGAATTTGAAAGCTATGAAACTCTCCTCTTGCCCTAAGAAAATATATTAATGCATAATCACATAATACTCTGATGACAGCCCATTTCAGGGTCATGTAGGATCTTTGTCCTGGGTAAATAGCCAAGAATTTATTATACCCTCAAGTTTATTATCTCCTTTTTGAGAAGGGGCCACTAAATCCTGCCATAGCCCTGTGCCAATCAACTGCTGACTTATGCAGTGGCTTCAGTAACTGGTGAGGTCCTGTGCATTCTAAGTTAGAATGGTTAAGGTTTAAATTAAGAAGTCTTGGAAATAATTCTAGATCTAGATTTTCTCACTTCTCAGCTTGCAGTGTTGGTGTAACTAGGATCACTGGGCTTGAAATGAACATGCTCTTTCAAATACCAGAATTAACTGCAGTCTTGTACCTGTTCTGTTCACTCCTGAAGAAGAAAGCTTCTCCGTACTGCCTCTTCATGGCATTTGTAAGATGTAGGACATATTATAAACATAAATGTAAGGATAAGTAAAAATGAATTCCCTCAGATTTTCAAGTGACCGTCAGACTTGCCTCATACGTCAAAGTAAACATAAACATGTTAAATCCAATCCCTGAAATTCAGCACTGAGAGAGAGTTGGAAGGGTAGAATCCTTCATTTCTCCTCTCGAGTGGAATAAAATCAATCACAGCAGGAAAAGCTAACCTGCCTTGAGCATTTACTATGTGCCAGACACTGTTCAATACAATTTATGTAGACGTAACAACTCTCTGAATCTTTACAACCGCCCCAAAAGGATGCCTTTTATACCTATTTTCTAGATGAAGAAATGGACTCTCCAAAATATTGAGGAACTTGACCATGTTTACAAAGCTAGGAACTGGCAAGGGGTTTGTATTTTCACACATGTTGATTTACTTGTTTGCTGCATCCATGGATGGAAGGAGTGTGGATGGACAGGGGAAGGAGGTCTCCTCGGCTGTCTGTGTAGTGGAACCAGGCCACACGGAATTGAATTCAACAATCATTGTATTAATTAAAGTTGAATTAGAAAGGCATTTTATGGTGGTTGGGTGAATTATATATAGTACCATTTAGGAAAAGATGTTTGAATAAAACCTTGTCACCAAAATGTCCCATTTGTTTATCCCCTTCTGTTATTGTATCATGTGCTACCTTATTCTGAGGAGCGTTTATTTGACTAATGAGAACTAGGCCAGTTTCTACATGAGACCAGCTCCTCCTGGGCCATCTGCAAGAGGTGGAAGGTCATCAGTTCTATGGCTGCCCTTTGCTCACATTTGCCAGGAATGATTTGCAATTGCCATAGCAACAGTGAGGGTCATGAAGGGTCAGGAACAACAGTGCAGCTGGTTTGGGGGGTGCGTCACCCACAGTGGATGTGGGAATCACCAGGGCTACCATGTTTTCTGAAGACCTTGTGAATAGGCCGAACTCAGAAAGAGATTTTAGGTAGGTCCAGAGGATATACATTGATGGAACAACTGGAAACTTAGAAGTTTAGGCCTGAAAATCTTTGAATGTGACATAGTTTTCAAACCAAGTCTCTCAGAGTTGGGGACATTGACAGGACTGGGGCAGTGTGGAACCAGGGTGGGAGGCGAGTGAGTCCTCCACTCCCACTTCAGAGCATCTCCATTTCTATCTGTTTTTTTTTAATGTTTTTATAAATGTTTATTTATTTTTGAGAGAGAGAGAGAGAGAGAGACAGAACATGAGTGGGGAAGGGGTAGAGAGAAAGAGAGAGACACAGTATCCAAAGCAGGCTCCAGGCTCTCCAGCACAAAGCCCGATGTGGGGCTCAAACTGACAAACTGTGAGATCATGACCTGAGCTGAAGTAGGCTACTTAACCAACTGAGCCACCCAGGCACCCTCCCAAATTTTTTTTTATTATTATTATGTTTGTTTATTTTGAGAGAGAGAGAGAGAGACAGACAGAGAGACAGAGAGACAGAGAGGGAGGGAGACACAGAATCCGAAGCAAGGCTCTAGGCTCTGAACTGTCAGCACAGAGCCCATCGCAGGGCTCGAACCCATGAGTGTGAGATGATGACCTGAGTTGAAGTCGGACACTCAACTGACTGAGTCACCCAGGCGCCCCTCCATTTCTATCTGTTTTACCAACCAGCATTTCCATGGAAGACTTACTAATGAAAATGAAGTGGAAGGAGTTAGGCCACTAGAAGGAAGAAGAAAAACTATTGATGTCCTAAAATATCCAGTTTGACATATACAGAAATAGCAGACCAGAGCATATAAGCAAGATCACATTGCTAGATGGAAAAGGAAGCTGTAGGGGTCTTAGGAGCAGGTTTTAAAAACGGATTATTTGCTATGCATGCCTGATATTATGCACTTTCTACTATTAACACTAGGTGTGTGAATGTGTAAAAGACAATTTCAATAGCTATTCAAAAAAATAATGCCCTACAGGGATAATATGGCAGATTTCTTTCTAGAAATATATTTCTGGAAATATAATGCAAGTTATGTATGTAATTTCCATTTTTTTTAGTAATCACATTTAAAAAGTAAAAAAAAAAAAGTGGGTCTACAAATTTTAATAATATATGTATTTAACCCAGTATGCCCAAAATATTTGAACATGCAACTACAAAATTATTAACAAAATATTTATATTCAGTTTTTTTATGTTAAGTCTTTGAAATCCAACATATAATTTATACTTACAGCACAACTCAGTTTGGATACTGAATTTTCACAGGAAATCCATTTTTAGATTTCATAAAATGTATAGTTAAAAAAGTAGAGTCCCATGCCAAACTTGTTTAGAACATACATGAAAGTTTTTCAATAGCTGAAGCTAGCTAAAATTGAATAAACTTTGTAACTCAGTTGTGCAGTCCTACTAGCCACGTATTTCAAGGTTTCTGTAGCCATGTGTGGTTAGTGATTACTCTGCTAGACAGTATAGTGCTGGATTCTCAAAGAACCCTCCTGACACAACAGGCCAGTGACTTCTCTCACTACGTCATCCTGCCATGGCACTGTCATCTCTTTCACCTCCATGAAGTACCTGCAAGCACTTGCTGCTCAGGCAACAGAGAGAGGCACAGAACATTAGCATTCCCAACCTTGTTTACTTTTGCCCTTAACCATTGTACATAGAAAACTCAACATGTAGCTAAATCTTGGTTTTTCCATTACTCTGTTAGGCAAGAGGGAATTAAAAGGTGTGCCATTTCCTATTGTGGAAAGTCAGCATCCACCTTCTGTGGCATTTTTCTGTCCCCAGATATTGTGGCCTTGCCATTCACTGTACTTTGGGCCCCCACCTTCAACTCAGTGTGTTCAGAAAACACGGGTCTAGTTTTAATAATAAGCTACGCAAACCTTGATTGAGAAGATAAGTCTGCTGCAAACATTATTCTTTATGAAGACAAGTGTAAATTGAGGGTAAGGGATGATTTAATTGCTGTCATCTTATTCAATTCTCCAAATTTTGTTTAGTTGGAAAATATTGACTAAGTAGTTCTTACACTTAATTTGGTCTTAAAACCCTTACCTTCAACATCATATGCTATTCTATTTATCCACTCCCCAAGGTTGTTGTTTTCTTTTCTTTTAATGTAAAACCAATTATGAGAATGTAATCAACCTTTTAAGTAAACTAGATCAAAATCATGCTGCAAAGCCTTCTTAGAGGCATCTGGTCCCAGCCTCCTAGAGATGTCCTGACATTGATAATTTCAGCCAAATCTGCAACTAGACGTGATAAAGCTCCCTCTAGGCCTGGTCTTCTTGTTGAGGTTTTGTTTTTTTGTGTTTTTTTTTAATGTTTATTTATGTTTGAGGGAGAGGGACAGAGACAGAGGACGGGCTAGGGAGGGGCAGAAAGAGGGAAACAGAGGATCCTAAGCGGGCTCAGCGCTAACAGCAGAGAGCCCGATGTGGGGCTTGAACTCTCAAACTGCAAGATCATAACCTGAGCCAAAATCGGATGCTTAACCAACTGAGCCACCCAGATGCCCCTAAGCTGGGTCCTCTTAAACCTTCAGTTAATAAAGAGGTCTTTTAAATTTTTTTTTTCCAACGTTTTTTATTTATTTTTGGGACAGAGAGAGACAGAGCATGAACGGGGGAGGGGCAGAGAGAGAGGGAGACACAGAATCGGAAACAGGCTCCAGGCTCCGAGCCATCAGCCCAGAGCCTGACGCGGGGCTCGAACTCACGGACCGCGAGATCATGACCTGGCTGAAGTCGGACGCTTAACCGACTGCGCCACCCAGGCGCCCCAATAAAGAGGTCTTTTAGAAATCTCACAAAACATTGAGAAAGGTGGGGAAAATCCATGTAGTTCAATATGATCTCTAATGTCAGTGATGCCTTCTGGTCCAACTATACTTGTTTCCTGCATGTTGGACAGAATTCCCAAGGAGGATGCCTTGTGCACATAGGTACTCAACAAATATGTGTTGGATTACATTGTGTGGCCCCTTTACAACTTCTTTCTCTTCATGGCAGTACTTTATCATCTTTGCTGAGGCAACACTGACAGACCAAGTAGATTAAACCACAGGCAGGGTTGAATCCAAGAGCGAGATGACTTGTTTTGTGAATCTGCTGATGTTTGGCCAAGCCAAAGACTGTCATGAGTGGAAAGAAGTGCTGTGGGATTTCAGTGAGCACAGAGATGCTGGGAAATAGCTTTATATTGCATTGGTGTAATCAGCATTACAGTAATGGTCTTTGTATTACCACAGGATTTTGAAGTCCACTAATTTGCTAGCTAATTTAAATCTATGATATTCTAGAAATTCAGGACTAGAAAAGTACTTGTACAGATGACAGAGCAGTAATCTAGAATCTAAGACCTTGAATTATGGTGTATAGTTTAGCAACTATATTTTATAAATAATTTAACCTTTATGCTCCACAGCACCTACACATGAGTAAAGAGAAGTTTAGACCTGGTGATTTCCAAGGTCAAGCTTCCAAACAATCTATTCTCTAGGGCCTATATTTCATTGATCATATCAATCTTTCCCACTGTACCCAGATGGAGCCTCAGAATCCTTCTTAACACAGCACTAAGTCAGCCACTACCAAGCATTCAGAATTGGCTTACAGCTGAAAGCGATTTTTCATCCCTCTCCTATGTCCTTTTCTCAGCTCTGCATTGTGCAAGACTTTGAAAAGGAACATACAGGGAATTATCAGTATGCAGGGTTTCAGGGATAATGGAACGACAGTTCTTTACTCATCTTCTTGCTCAGCTGTTCCATGGAGGTGTTGCCATCTGACAAGGAGGGCTGCAGCCTGGCACTTTGGGAGCTCACTTTTCCTTTCCTTTGAGCTATAAGTGATGAGAGACCTGTCAAGGAGAGCAGTTCACTGGCATCATTCCCAGACCTGGAAGCATAATGAAATAAAGTTTCATTCTGACTTGGTTGGAATTTTTATAGCTGAACATTTGAGATAGCATCTGGGGCAGTTCTAACATCCACTTGCCTGGTTGGAATGAAGCACCCATCAGCTAATGGACTCAGGCCTTCATACTGGCAGCCCATACTGATAGACTTGACCTTTGGGCAAATCGTTTCTAAGTAGAGCCAGCCAGGCCACAGGTCCCAGCAGCTGAGATGGAGCTCACTTAATGTCTAATGGACCAACAATGTACAATATGCATTGAGTGATATCAAAGCAAGAACTGGTCTGAAAGCCACCAACACTGCTACTGCACATAGATCTAGACTACTTAATGTTAAGGGTTTAATCCAAGGCTTGGGCTCTGGGGATGTTATGTTGGTACGGTCCATTGGCACTCTTTCTAGTGCTCACACCCTTCCAGCTTTAGAGAACAGTTGGGGTCAATGGGAAAAAGTCCTCATTCTGGATTCCATAAACCAGGCTCAAACATCTCTGCAGAGTAGACCCAAGAAGCTTTGTAAAAACCACCTTATGGGAGATCCTTCTCTCTTCCCTTAAAATTTCTTAAGGACTAGGTAGATGACTACTTAACCTCTCTGAAGCTTAGTTTCCTCATCTGTAAAAATGGAAGGGGCTTTTTTTAACAAGGCTGTGGATGAATGAAAATTAAACTATGGTGTCTGCATAAGTGATTAGTGCACCATAATGCACTATGCAAGGAGAAAATAGTATGATTATGTTCCTTGGGTAGAAGCCATTTACTTTTTGTATCTTACAGAATGTCTAGCTCAGCTCTTTGGCTGTGGAAGAATCTCTAATTGGACAACCAGAGTGCTAGGAGGGCACATGCTGTCTGCTCTCAGACTACTCTCCTGGATCCTCAGAGACTACCCCAGCCCTGCTGGCATTGGAGGCCACCCAGAGAGTACAGACCACTGCCCTTAGAACAAAGCCTGAGCTTAGTCACTAGTAAGATTTAGATCTTGCCATATTACCTTTCCAATCTTTATAATCCTTTTTTGTCATGTACAAAATATAGATAATATCTACCCCATCGTATACATAAAAATGTTTAGAGAACAAAAAAATTAACATATCCCATATGCTCTGTGGATTGTGCATAAGGTAATACATAAAGTATTACTATTATTATTTCAAATTTAATATCTCTTAACAATTCAACCTTGTTTATAGAGGAAGAATCATTGGAAACATGTTTCTGGAGCCAGAGTCACAGAAGCTCCAGGATAGTGATGTATGTTTTCCTGATTTTGGAAGCCAGTCAGGTTCAAACGATATTGTGCTTCTTGGCAGGTGCCTTGTGGCATTCAGGAAGGCTGTGACCTGTCATAGATAAGTGGTGGCTTTTACATTTGTTAAGTCAAGATGTTCTTGGTTTCTGCATATGGCCCACAAATCTTTCTGGATTTCCGGGTTTTAGCCATCCTGCCCCAACTCTGTCTTTCTTCTTCATGAAGACATAATAAAGCATTGGAAAACATGCTTGGTTTTGGTTCATCCATATGGAGGTTCCTAGCCACTTCTTGGTAGCTTTATTCTCTGCCTCCTCCCCCCTAGCCACACACCTTACACCCTTGGATTATGTATTCTGTCAAAAAGAAGAAAGGGTGATGTCTTCCTTTGTTGCATCTGGTTATCTATTTACTATAAACCAATCACTTCCCAGATCTTAAAGAAACTGGAGTCCAGGGATGGCAAATAGGTTCCATCTGGTGACAACTTAGGTACTTGAATGGTGGCAGCGTGGGGCCCTCATCTGGGGCCAGGGGGCCCTTTGGTGGGGAGGGAAGGGTGACAAGGTACAGTTACCTTATTACAAGTGAAGAGAGTAAGGCTTAGAGAAATTAGTCGACTTGTTAATATGTCTGTTAACAAGGGACAACATTTATATTTCCTTGCTCTCTCAATTTAGTCAACAACTACTATTTGCCCAATGCCTGTGTATCAGTTCTAGGCCTTGATATTATCTATGAACATAAATAATCTGTAAACATTAATGGATTAACCTGCATGGAAGCTTATTTTTCATCCAATCATTAGCCTCAAAGTTGCCTAGAATATTGAGGCTATGATAATAAAATTCCCAAAAAACTATTTATATAAGTTGACCTTTGAACAATGCAGGTTTGAATCCACTTATAAGTGGATTTTTTATAATACAGTACTATAAATGTATTTTCTCTTCCTTGTGATTTCCTTAATAACATTTTCTTTCCTCCAGCTTATTTGTTGTAAGAATACAGTATATAACACATATAATGTATGAAATATGTGTTAATTGACTATGTTATTAGTAAGGCTATTAGTAGTTAAGTTTTGTGGGGAGTCAAAATTATATGCAGGTTTTCAACTACGTTGGCACCTCTAACCCCCACATTGTTCAAGGGTCAACTGTATTCACTCATTTGTGCGTTCACTTATGCGTTCATTTTCCTGTCCATTTACGTAAAGAATAAATCCCCACTTTTCAAAACTTGGACTTTTGTAAGACTTCTTTGAAAACAACTTGAAAGTAACTGATAAAAAACAAATTGGCCAGTAACTGTCCTTGATTTTTGCCTTTGTTCCCCTTGATCTGCTACTTTATATGGCCTTGCTGGCACAGAGGTGAAAATGAACAATGAAGAAAAATTGAACCCTAAAAGCAAACTCAAGAGCCGTACACTATCCTACTTTTGCAAAGCAACCTAGAAGATGAAACGTAGGTGAACTGAAAATTTTCCATTTAACCAAAGGTTTCTGAACTGTTAGAATTGTCAAGGGAGAGAGAATTGGCAATTATGGAGAGCTGCTGTAATTTCATGTCACCTGGGGAGAGGTGGTGCTGTAAGAAGCAGTGGGTGAGAAAATGTCTTAGTCCTCTGAGCACAGTAGTAACAATAATCATAATAATGTGTGTGGCACTGTCTGTCTCTCCCATCCCTGGTGTAGTTGTATGGACTCACCCTCAGTCACCTGCTTCAAGGCCAGAGCAATGTCAGAATCACTTGTCTGATGGTTATGAGAATTGTGCCTTCTATGCACGAGGCACTTTACACATGCATAGGTTCTTTTAATGGAATTTTCCAAACCTTTTTTTTTAATCGTTATTCTTAATGTAGATATTATTTTGAAATTACTACTTGCAGCGGTCCATCAAGGTACACTTTTTTCCTGGTTTTATTGCAAAATAATTGACGTGCATCACCGTATAAGTTTACGGAGTACAGCATGATGGTTTGGTTTACATATATTGTGAAATGATTACCACAATAGATTTAGTTAACATCCATTATCTCATAGATACAATAAAAATAAAAGAAAAAAATTCTCCTCGGATGAGAACACTTACGATTGACTTTCTTGACTCTCCTGTACACTGCACAGCAGGTTACTTGTGTCATCATGTTGTGCATCACACACTAGTATTGATTTATCTTGTGACTAGAAGTTTGTACCTCATACCACCTTCCTCCAGTTCCCCTTCCCTCCAACCCCCACCTCTGGTAACCACTAACCCGATCTCTCTCTCTCTTTTTTTTAATGAGTTTGGTATTTTGTTGTTGTTTGTTTGTTTAGATTCCAGATATAAGTAAGATCATACACTATGTGTGTCTGTCTACCTTAGGTCACTTAGCATAATGGCTTAAAGGTCCATCCATGTCACAAATGATAAGATTTCCTCATTTTTTTATGGCTGAATAATATTTATTGTACATATATACCATCCCTTCTTAGGATACAAGTTTTTATCAAAGAGTGCATCCCCCAGCCTCACAGGACAGAAAGCAGGATTCAGGGAGGCTTCAATGCCAATTTTCAGTCTCCGTCCTGTTTCCTAACACATTTCCTTACAGCATTCAGAGCAATGTTAAAAGGCCTTGTATCCCCTTTTACAGATAAGGAAACAGATGTGAAGAAGTTAGCTTATTATCCTTCCAGTAAGTGGTAGAGTGGAATTCAAATCCAGGTCTGTCTGATTCACAAGCCCATGTTCCTTCTACTGACGTCTAATACTTTCATTTCAGTCTTACCACCTGTATATTGATTTATAACCAATGCATTAGAAAAGTAGTCTTCATTGTGGGGTGCTCACTCTCCTAAGGGGCATGAAAACTCTTCAAGGGAAAGGCAGGTGTGACTAGCTTTAAGGTAATCCATTTCCATATTCTCAGTTTCCACATGTACCTTAAAACAGACCATCTTGAGATGGCACCTGTGACCCTCCCAGCAGCCTGCTCCCTCTTGATGAAAGAAAGGCCTCCTTTCGCCTCCATTAGGTCCTACAATGGTGTGTGGCCCAAAGCGTGGAAACCTTCTCTGAGAGCCAGAGACATGTGTCAGTTCCCTTAAATAAAGATCCATAAAATGGGTTCCCATCTCAATAAGAGATGGAGTCCCAATAAAATCTTTCTCTTTGGGCTTAATAATCATCAACATTTGTAATATATTTATTCTAATTAGTTTATATTAATAATTGTACTGTTAAACTCAATGCGGAAGAATATTTTTATTATAGCCCTCTGTTCACAGAGAATGTATTTTAAATTAAATTTTGGTGTATATATGTTTTTCTTTTAGAGAAGTATAGTAGTATGATTAAGAGTTGAATTTTAAGCATAACATTCTATCATGATAAAATTGTATGAGTAGAATTGAGGTAGAGTGGGAAAAATGGAGGGGAAGGTGCCTGGGTGGCTCAGACGGTCGAGCTTGTGACTTCGGCTCAGGTCATGATCTCGCGATCCTGGATTCGAGCCCTGCATCAGACTCTGTGCTGACAGCTCAGAGCCTGGAGTCTGCTTTGGATTCTGTGTCTCCCTCTCTCTCTGCCCCTCCCCTGTGCGCATGCTGTCTCTCAAAAAATAAAATAAAACATTAAAAAAAAAAGAATGGGAAAAGTGGGAAGTGGAATGGGAATTTGAGTTCTAAGACAGAGGGTGGCAGTGACCTATGGGCCACATCCAGTCTGCTGCCCATTCTTGTATATAAAACGTACTGCAGCACAGCCATGCCTATTCATCTATGTATTGTTTAGGACTGCTTTCGTGCTCCAATGGCATTGTTGAGTAGCTATGACAGAGACTGCTTGGAAAGCTTAAAATAGTATTTGGCCTTTTACATAGAAAGTTTGAGGACCTGTTATTAAAGGAGAAAAATGATGTAAAATCTCCAACTATAAAGAAGAGTTTTTTCATGTATGTTTAAGTGAGTAATTATGGGTATAAAGTCCCTGATGTATGTATATCCAAGGATACATTTAAAAGAGTGGTGTAACGGTTTTATTTTTTTACAACAATATTTTAATACACTGAAAATTATATTCTTTGCAGCTATTTCAATTGTGATAAAAAAAAAGTCCAGCCATCGACTTAAAAATGTGTACATAGACGGGGGTACATAGATTTTTTCAAAACAGAGAATTAAAAGACCACTGCCCTTAAAGACAGGATCAAGGGTGTGACTTTCCATAATTTAAGGCTATCGTATGATGGATGGGACCTTGTCTTTTTTTATATGGAGCAAATCGAGCCCCATGTGAATACCTCAGCCTTCACTCCAGCTGATCTTCCACAACCTTGATGGGTACCTGATGGAAATGTTGGAGTTTAACAGGATGATGTCAAAGAGCAGTCTCTTAAATGTCTGGGCTGTCTTAAAGATCAGAAAAATCCTTTGCAAGTCCCTGTGTTGGCCCTTCTATTGGCCAACTAGGAGGAAGAAAGAACAGCAATGCCATTCCAGGAGGTAGAGGCTGGGCTTTTTAGGATGTACCTGTAGAATTGATGAGAGCCTATGCTGTCCTCCAGCCACACTGATGGTGGATTGCACCACACAGATGGATGTTTAAACCCGCTTAGCAACCTTGATGCATGCTTTGGGTTGAATTCCGTCTTCCTCCAGAAATGAGATACTGGTCTTAATCATCAATACTTCAGGCTATGTATGACCTTGTTTGGAGATTGGGTCTTTACAGTGGTAATCAAATTAAAGTGAAGTCATTAGAATAGGCCCTAATCTGTTTGTGTCCCTATAAAAAGAAGAAATTTGGACCCACAGAAAGACATACTTTAAGAAAATGAAAAGGCACAAGGTGACTCAGTCGGTTAAGCATCCAGCTTCAATTCAGGTCACGATCTTGCGGTTTGTGGGTTCGAGCCCCGCGTCAGGCTCTGTACTGACAGCTTGGAGCCTGGAGCCTGCTTTGGATTCTGTGTGTGTGTCTTTCTCTCTGCTCCTCCCCCACTCACTCTCTGTCTCTCTCTCTCAAAAATAAATAAACATTTTTATTTATTAAAATTAAAAATTAAATTAAAAAAATAATAAAAGACATAAGGAGAAGACGGATACCTACAGGCCAAAGCTAAAGGACTGGGACAAATCCCTCCCTCACAGCCCTCAGGAGGAGCCAACCCTGTAGACATTTTGGTTTCATACTTCTGACCTCCAACACTAGGAGGCAGTAAGTTTCTGTTGTTTAAGCTGGACCCAGGCTGTGGTACCATATACTCAAAAGCATAGCTTCTCTTAATGGACTTTCCAAAGCTCAGTGATTTTTATGTTTAGCTATGTTTTGAAATTATTACATGACATGGTCCATCAGAACACAACTACTTTTTTTTTTTTCAGGATGCATCTAAAGACCGAGAACTGGAACCAGGGAGACTTTGATCCTGGCCCCTAGTCTCCTTCCTTCCCCTTAGAGCAGTTCAGCAGAGCAGTTAAGATCAAAAGCTCTGGAGCCAGAGCTCTTGGGTTTAAATTTTACTAGCTATGTGACTTTGGGGCCTGTATGGCCTCACTTGTTAAATGGAAGAATAACAGCACCTGCCTTGTAAGGTTATTGTGGGACCTACTGAGTTAATAACATAAAACTCAGTGCTTGGTGCATAGTAATTGTTCAATAATAAAATATTCATTGTATTATTGGAGGACCAAAAAGAACAGCCTCTGCCTAAGATCTACCCAGACCCATGAATCACCTAGCAAATACTACCCACATGTTCCCCTAAAATTCTTAAATCCTTGTTTGTGAAATTGCCATATAAATGTTAGAAGGGTTTTTTATTTTAATTCTCAGATTGTCTTTTCTCTTGTGTTATCCTGTCTTATTCTTACAAAGTCTCATATTTGAGAATAGCTAGCATGCTTTATTAATCCTTTAAAAAGTATCTGCTCCAGTACCAGTTGGCAGTTAGATTTCATCAGTCACTCGAGATTATGGATTAACTCACTGATCTTTTTACCCTTCGAGCTAATTAGCCTTTGGACAAATACAGCTAGTCACAGAAGCCAAACACAGCTGACCAAATACATTTCAAAGAGTAAATTTGGTGGGTAAATAATGCCAAGCTTAGATCTCTCAGTAATATTGCTTTTCTGAGTCACTGGAATCTCGATGATCTTTCCTTCTGAGCCAGAGTTGGAAGAGAGGTGTTTACAACCCTTCGAAGCAAAAGGGGAAATGTGACTAATTAAACCGGCTATCTCCTCCCTACTTAACCCCCCACCACCACCATTTAAGATGATTCTTTCTCTGATGTTCTCTAATAACTGGCCCAGTTTGACTTTAAATGACTTAAGCATATCCTTTGGGACCCTTGTTTAACGACAAGGGAGACTTTCCTAGATCCCCAGCTAAAATGTAATTTTACTTACTTTAATTTAATTATCACTACCTGCCAAGACTTTGTCACACCTCCTTAAATCACCTTAAACAGTTCATGCCTCACCTTGGTGCTAAGGCCTGTTAAGTACTTGTAGATAATTATCATATCCTCTTAGACAATGTTTGGTGAAACTCAGTATTTTTAGACCTTTCATTCTTTGCTAAATAAGACCTCTCCAAGTAGTCTCCTGTTAGTTGAAATTATTCTTACACTGTAATAGGCACAACCTCACCAATGAATTGTAAGAGAATTGCAGGGGGAGTCTTTCCCTGGGGCCAACCATCCCCTTGGTAAGGGCAGCTGGATTGGTGTGCCTATCCTGGTGTCCCGCTCTATTGGGCAGGCTCCTGGTCTCCTCTAATGTCTCCTTGCATGGGCAGTCTTACGCTGTGCATCCATGATCTTCTGAGTGATCAATGCTTCTTCCCCATGCCACAGGGCAGATTTCTGGAGGAAAAGGGATTCCAGATTGAATGTCAGTTCTGACATTGCACAACCACATACCTCTCATTAGGGTTTCATTTTCATTCATGCGTTCAAGAAAACAGAAAACAGGAAATGGTTTAGCTCTTCTTTCAGAAGAGTAGAAGTGTAGTTGTTTTGCATTGTCATCAATATCCATTGACAAAAAACATTTGTGACGTGAATACTAAATGCCTAGCCCTGTGCTTTGGTAAATAGGAAGAATCCAAAGAGAATATAATCTAGACTTTGCTCTCAGGGATCTTAGAAAACAGTGAAAAGCTTATAAGACAGTAAACAATATTGAATAGCATTATCTGGTTAATAACAGAATTGTAAGCTTCAAGTGAACCAAGTCCTAGGCCACTATTCTGTAACTAGTTCGTTTGAAAAAATATCCCATGGTGAAGAGCACCATATGTTACACTTGCGTGGGCTTTCCCAAACCAAGATATCGTGTCTGATACCAAGTGGCATCTGTCTAAATGAATTATGATAATATGAGTTTATTATACAGAATTAACTATATATGTATTTGAAAAGGAAAAATGACCAAGAAACATTTCTCAGTGAACAAAGAAGGTAGTAGGATATACAGAATATGATCCATGGGGTGTGTGAGTCCACTTGTATGTTTTGAGTGTCTGAATAGATTTGTGTGTGTTTGCATATATGTGGGAAAATGAATAATAAATTAATACAACAATGGGTAACTCTGGAAAATGAGGCTGGGGAACCCAGAAAGAGGACCATTATTTTTAATATGATATTCTCCTATAACTATTTTTACTGAAAATTTTATATTCATATTTATCTATGTTTAAATAATTTTTTAAGTTTATTTTTATTTATTTTGAGAGGGAAAGATAGAGAGCAAGTGGGGGATGGTTGGAGGGAGAGGGAGGCAGAATCCCAAGCAGGCTTCTTGCTGTCAGTGCAGAACCCAACACGTGGCTCTAACTCTCAAACTGAGAGACCATGACCCGAGCCAAAATTAAGAGTTAGTCACCTAGCCAACTGAGCCACCCAGGCGCCCCTATATTTATCTATTTTTAATTTAACCATGATAATGGATTCTTAAAATATATTGATAAAATATTAATAAAAATTAAAATGCCATACAATATTATAATATAGGAAAGTGTGTATGTTCTTGACTTTAATTATTGGAGAAAAACAGTTTAGAATTTGTTTCGTAAATACTAAGAGCATTAATTCTCATCCTGTGGTGATTCTTACCTGTTGATTCTTTTAAAATTGAAACACCCAGGGGCGCCTGGGTGGCGCAGTCGGTTGAGCGGCCGACTTCAGCCAGGTCACGATCTCGCGTCTGTGAGTTCGAGCCCCGCGTCGGGCTCTGTGCTGACAGCTCGGAGCCTGGAGCCTGTTTCCAATTCTGTGTCTCCCTCTCTCTCTGCCCCTCCCCTGTTCATGCTCTGTGTCTCTCTGTCCCAAAAATAAATAAAAAACATTGAAAAAAAAAATTTAAAAAAAAAAAAATTGAAACACCCAGCCCCAGAACTACCCCAATTTTATAAAACAGAATTTCAACTGAGGTTTAGTTAAGTGTACTTAAAAACAACACACACACACCTTGCCACCACCACTTCCCTAGGTGGTTCTGATGCCCCAAGTTGAAGTACAGAACTAGAGAGGAAATGAAAGATGACAAAAACTATCCATTGTGTCCATGAACATACTAGGTTACACCTGTGAAAAGATAATAATTTTAAATTGGATTGAAAAACAATATACAATCATGTTCTACTCACCAAATAACCACCCAAGTAAACGATAGAAAAAAATTTTAAATGAGAAATGTAACACACAAATGGGGGAAAAAAAGAAAATAGGAATGGCAATATAAACATCATAGAAGAAATTAAGCCAAAAAACTTTATATGGGAAGGAGAATCATTTCATAGATAAAGCATCCAAACTGAAAGACAATGAGGGCAGTCATGAATCTTTATTCACAACATATCAGTATCACCAAAATAAGAAGAAAGAACTAGAAATACAAGAAGAAATGGACAAAAATATAGCTTTGAGAAAACATCATTGCATTATTTTTCTATTTCAAATGAAACCTATAAAATGTTTTAATAATATAATTGATAAGTGTTAACCAATAGGTACACATTGAATTGGCATCTTCCGCTGAAAGTATGCCTTCTTTTCCAAGTACCCATGGAACTTTAAAATAAATGTGTCACTTACATGACCAAAAGTCCTTAATACATTCTTAAAGGAACAGTCTTGTAAATAACTACTGAATCAAAGAGAAAATCAAAACTACTGTTAGAGACTATTTAGAAAATGATGACATGAAAACATGGCATGACAAAACTTACAAGATACAGGCAAAGCTGTCCTCAAATGGGAGACCCCTAAAAATCATTATTTTACAAGTGTTATTTTATAGAAAGAAGAAAAAATGAAGTAAGGATTTAAATTAAGTTAGAAAATAAAAATAAAGGAGCACCTGGATGGCCCCAGCAATTGAATCTGACTCTTGATTTTGGCTCATGTCATGATCTCACAGTTCGCAAGTTCAAGCCCTGCATCAGGCTCTGAGTTGACAATGCAGAGCCTGCTTTGGGATTATTTGTCTCCCTCTCTCTCTTCCCCTTCCCCACGTGCTCTTTCTTTCTCAAAAATAAATAAGTAAACATTAAAAAAAGAAAGAAAATAAAAATCAAAGAACAAATAAGGCAAGAGGAAAGGTATAATAAAAATAATAAACTAGGACACAGAAAAATAATGGAATCTTAAAATGAATCCAAGAACTACTTCTATTAAATAACTAATAACCATTGTCAATTTTGTCAAAGAAAATATGGAGGAAGCATGAATTAATAAATTTATAATTGAAAATGATATTAAAATAGGCATAGAGATGACTAAAATAATATTGATGAATTTGATGGGTGGCAATATATCAATACACTGGAAAAGCACAGTATGTACCCACACACATGGGTACATGTGTGTTGTTGGTTGAGATATATATTTGTGTGATCTTCCTGAAAATTGCAATGTGTATTAAGAACTTAAAATTTTGTATGATCCTTGACCCTCTTATTCTAAATCAAGTAGTTTATCATAAGGAAATCAGAAATGTGGAAAAAATTTCTTTAATAGGAGACAGTTTAAGAAGACTAATATCATGGGAGTATGCTGATATTACTGATTGTGTGGGAAAATGCAAATATAGAATGATTTCATCTAGAAAAAAACATGTAATTATGAACTGAAATAATTCTGGAAGACTGCACTACAATGTTCATAACACTCATCTTTTGAGTGTAGGGTTTACAAGTGATCTTTATCTTCTATGTATTTTGGGGTACTTTCATTCTTCAATGAGATTGCAATATTTTGTAATTAGACCATAAAATTACTAAATTAAAAGGAGAAATTTTAATATAAAATCATAGGAAAACATTTAATAGGAAAAGCACATACAAAAAGCATGATGTTCATAGCCTATCAAGACTGAGAATGCCACAAAACCCTCAATGTTCAGTGAGTAGTTAGTATACTTTTCCATTGCCTGGAAGAGGTTATGTATGAGAGGTGGACGGAGAAGGTACTAGTGAGGACATGTTCTTTCCAAAACCTGAGGTCTTTGGTATCACCAGTGATAGTGAGGGTGCACTTAGCACCCTCCCTTTACCAGATACATAAAGTTTGGTCAACACTCCCCCTAGTGGCAATTTAACAAATCTCCTAAAATGCCCAAAGAGCCAGGGCTGAAAACTGATGTCAGCCTCAGTTAACTGAGGCACTTGTTAATGAAACATAATGCTGGGCTCCACCTCAAGAGTATGGCTCAGAAATATGTATTCCTCTTAATAACAAGCAGCCTAGTTGATTAAGATATTCAAGTGTGGAATCTACTGACCTAGATCATATATATATTCCTGAATGTTGTAGAAAAGAGAGGCAATGTGAGAAGAAAGAAATTCTTGTAACCTAACCTAGTATTAATTTCCAAAAAAGAATAGAGGTCAGTGGTGTTTGTATTAATTTCCTACAGTGAGCACTTGTGAGAACACTAGCTTCTGCTTTTATTCCTTATGCTATCTACAAATATATGGGAGTGTAAATTACAAACAAATGGGTTATACCTGGTTATTGTTGCTTTATTATTCTCCATTCGTATTTCTAGACATCTTCCACACCTTAGATTTTCTCTCCAGTTTCTAGACAGCCAGACCATTTGGAACAGCTCGCCGATTTAATCAACATGCTGCTTATCATGTTTTCCAGATGGTTAATGGGTCTCTTAAATAAAACTGGCCCTAATTCTAACTGGTGCTTCTATTCTGATCCCTTTTGTAGAATAGTTTGTTTCATGGCCAAACTTTCTTTTCGTTATTTCTCTGTGGTCTTTGGTGATCCCTTTTTACCACTTCTTTGTTCAGAACTGTCAAATGGCACATTAATTCAATCCACTAATGTTCATTGTACACACAGGGGAGAGGAGACTTGTTCATGTTAATATCAACATGCTTCCCAAATCATTTATCATTTACATATAAAGTTTTAGAGAATAGGTTTGTCATCATTATTGATTGACAGAGGAGAGAGAGCCTTCTTGTGGAACCACAGACTGGTGGTTCCCATTGCTGTGCCTGCTTCAAGAAGGAGTGTTCTTGTCATATGAAACAGCACTATTTGGGGAGCAGTGTATATGGATCGAGTTTTCAGGAGTCTTACTTGAAAATCCTGTGGTCTTAATATTCAGTGCTATGCAAAGGATTCCAAATATAAATAACCTTTGAGCTGACCCACAGATTTAGGTCTGATTCCCATTTCACAAATGGTTTCCAAAGTACACAGTTAGGTTGTATAAAAGTGACATTAAAAGTCATGTTGGCAAAATGCCATTATGGCATGACTTCTGCAATAATGAATGTCTGAAAGTAGGCAAGATAATGTAAGATTTGAATGGGGTTGCATTCTGAAAGGAAGGCAGCCAGAGGTCCTGAGAATTAATGGAGGAGCTGCAGAAAAAAAAAATATGGCTCTATTACACCAAGCATTTTCTTCTTTTCCTTTCTATTGCTTGACTGAAATGATTTGGCAGAGTTTAAAAATAAATGAGCTGTATTCATTTTTCCTTCAGAGCTTTGCTTTGAAGGCATTCTGTAAGGAAAAAAAAAAGAAAGAAAAACTAACACAGACAGTATGGGGGGGGGATCAAGACATGAAAATGTAAGCATTCTATCCGACAGTATCTATTTAATAGCCCAGCACTCCTTATGTGGATAGATATGCTTGCTTCCAATTAAGATCGTATCACATAGGCAAATGCGATGCTTCAAAGAGGTGCTAATGATCTACTAGGTAGTGCAGAGGAAATTTTGTTCTGAATGGGCTTCAGCATTTGAGTCTTTTCACTGTCATCTGTACATGGCACAGACAGTGACTGGGATTAGGTTTCTTACAGCAACTCAATCGCAATTTTCAGTGCTAACTAGAGGCAGGATTCTTTTGCAGGCATATCATTTGTGTTAATCATTGCTTTCCACACTTCATTTTAGCCACAGAACCCTTATTTTCAACAGAGTGGACCCTTACATGTAAACACATGAAAGTGCAACTCTATGATGGAAACCAGGTTGCACATCTCAGAGATTCCCTGCCCCACCCCTGCCCCTGAGCTTTTATTCCAGTGCCTCTCCCACTTCTCCCCATGGCAGGGCTTGAAAATAGTCTTCTGGGAGAAAAAACAAGATTTCTTCTCCACAATCTCTAGGGGTGGGGGAAATGCTTTTAATTATTCATTCATTTTTTGATGGGACAATTGTGTATTCAGTGCCTGTGATAAGTCAGGCCCTCTTCTAGGCACCAGGGATGGAGCAGTGAATAGGAAAGATCAACAGCCTGCTCTCAGGGAGGCAGCAAGGGAGACAGTGGGGCATCCAGGACATGTCTGGTGCTATGGAGAAGATAAGGAAGGAGGGGCAAGGAGAGGGGTCCTAGTGAGAGAGTTAATAGGGAAAATGGTAACGTCTGTCTAAGAAACCTGGGTGCTGAGGAAGAGTGGCCATATCCAGAGCTTGGGAGTGTTTCAGGCAAAGAAAGCCCCTGAAATCCCTAAGGCAGGGGTATTCAAGTCACATTCAGTGTCACAGAGAGGATGTGGGAGTTCTGGTGGCTGTGGGAGAGGTCAGAGGTAAGCAAACTCCTTTACAAGATGTCTAGTAAGCCATGATGGAAGTTCCATTTTTACATTTTATTTTAAATTCATTATCAATCATGGTTTAATTATTTACTTTTAAACTACTTGTGATTAAGCTCTTTATATTTTTATTCCACCGACTTCCAAGATGGCTTTGAGTTAATTCACATACATGATGCCTTAATACTGGTCCATTCAAATAAAAGCTCAAGATCGTGTAGCAGGTGAATGAAGTAATAGATAGTGGTATTGAGAATTAAAAAGGTAGTTCTGTGTTCCATCAGAACCAGGGCGAAAGAAAGAAAGAAAGAAAGAAAGAAAGAAAGAAAGAAAGAAAGAAAGAAAGAAAGAAAGAAAGAAAGAAAGAAAGAAAGAAAATGATGGCTTATGTAATTCTGTTTAGTTAAAAGGTAAGGCTATATCTGTTCTTAAGGGAAGAAACTTCTAAAATAAATTCTAAACATGATGTATTCCATTGGGCATATACAAGAAACATCAATAATTCCCTTTATGAATATTGAATACCTAATACATGCAAACTGTATGACACTCTAGGGAATATAAACCTTAATCAAACAAATTCTACCTTCCAGGGGCTTGTAGTTTAATGCGGTATGTAACAAACGTACACAAGTAACTATACTACAAGGCAGGAGATATAAATCTTACTTTTTGGAGTACCTAGAAATGGGCATAACAGTTATAACATGAAAACATGACTGGAAGCATTTAAGGGTTAGAAGAAAGCGTTAAAGTAACCGCTCAGGCTTATAGCTTTTCCATAATCCAAGGATTTCCCATGCAGTGCCCAGGGCAGAGTCTTCAGGCTGTCTTCCTCCGCTGTCTCCTCTCATAGGCAGGAGCTGGTCCTCATTCAGTCCAAAGGTGATTCTTTGTCAGAAGCCTGAGGCAGGTGTTCTGCCTTGCTAATTTAGAGACATCCATACTTTGGATGTCCAATGTGTATGTGACCAATTGGCTTTGTTATGAAAATTAAGTGAAATTAGAAACTGTAGGCATCACAAAAAGAAAAAAAAAAAAAAAGATGCCTATAATCCACCTGTCCAGAGGGATACTTTGTTGATATTTTCGTCTATGTCCTCTCAGACACTTTTCTATGAATGTGGATAGGGAGAGAATCACACCATCCAAACCATTCTGTGGCCCCCTTTTCTAGCGTCCTTAAACTTCAAGACATGCAATTATTGATATCATTAGTAATTGCCTCATGGCACTGTGGTGTATAATTGCATCATAAATTACTTAACCAATTTTCTGGAATTGATCCTTAACTTGTCCCCAATTTTTCACCACTAGAATCAATACTGAGACGAACATTCCTTGAAATACATTTTTTCACACTTTCCAATTTTCTGTAATACTTTTCTAGAAGTGGAGACAACAGTGATTTTTGGTAACTGTCCTACTTCTAACCGAATCACACAAATACCCAAAGCTTTTGCTTAAGACTTTTTTACTCACTGGCTCTAACAACAGACAATGCTAAGCTATCCTTTTTACCGAACTGGGTGGGGGGAGGCAGGCTTCAAAGCACCGAACACGTCCCTGAATTTTAGATTGTCATTTGTTATTCCTTTCTTCCCACTTCAACCCCACTGATTGCTTTAAATCAATAACCTAAGCCAGAGCATGGATGGCATCCAATTAGTTACCAAATTCCTTAAGTTCTGCCTCCTAAAAAGTGTCCTGAATCTGTATGCCACCCTCCTCCAACTTAGGCCATGACCAATAACCCTGGGTCCCTATAGAGTTTCCTACATGCTCTTATCTTATTGGGTTTGGCTCACTCTCTAATCCGTCTTTCATATTTCATTTTAATGTAAATCTGATGATGCCAGTGCTCTGCCTCAAACTTTGCAATGACTCCATATCGCTTTCTAGATTAAATTCAAACTCACAGCTTGGCATACAGGCCTTTATTTCTGGATCAAGTCACCTGGACTGAGTCCTAAGAATCTGTATGTTTTAAAACTTCCCTTTGATTTCAGTGGAAGCAGCCCGGCCCTTCACAAGTCCCGAGATGGGCACTTAGGAAGTGCTCGTCTGCTTGGAACCCATTCCAGAGCAGAGGCCAGCTGCAGCTAGGAATTTCCCTCAGCCACAGCTTAAAATGACCCAGCACACTGTGATTATTTTAGGAAAAATTTCAAAAGCATTCTACCAAAGAGCAACATGTTTGCAAGTATAGATTAGAAAATCATTTCCATTTAGGAAGCCTAATTTAATTAAGTGACAATTTTTAAGCTATGGAAGCTTTTCCTGCTGAGTCAGGATTTTCTACTCGAGGCTAATGCAAAGCAGGTAGTTGAAATTAAAGACTGGCCCCAGATACTACCACGTGCTTGACTGTATCAAAGTTCAGAGCATCAAGTATTGCTCTATGGGACAGAAGGGCAGGAGGAGATTTTGTTTAGATCTTATTAAAGCACTGTGTTAAACTTTGTTTTTTTCAATGAAGACATTTAAATTTTAGGTTCCTTAGAAAAATACTTAGAAGCCATTTGGTTCTTTGTATTTCTAATAGTAAAGGGTATTCATATCATCAAATTGTTAAAAAAAAGAAAAGAAAAAAATTTTTGAGAAGTTCTGTGTTTCCTTGGGATTAATGGTAAAGTTTAAAAAAAAACTACATTTGTGAAACTGAAGACAATATTGCAATAATAGTGGGCTATTTTATCTCCTCTTTTGCTAATCCTTAAGGAGTTTGATGGACTAAAATCCCTAATTTTCATAGCAGGTAATGTGAATACCCATTGTTAATATGATCATTAATATCATTAATATTATTCCTGAAAGATGCAGAGTTGGGATTTAAAACAATTTTGGTTACTTTTCTTTTTGTCTCCTCCACTAAAATGTAATTTTCACAAAGCCAGAGTCTTTGTCTTGTTCACAATGTGTCTGCAGCCCTGGTTCATGGTAGGCTTGGGCTAAATATCTGCTGAGTTATGTTTGCATGCCAAAGAATGAAGATTTTGTGTAGCATACTCCTCTGAGGAGATATAAGAGGAGAGAGAAGTTTGATCCTTAACCTGAAGGAAGCTTATAATAGTACAGAATACCTTTTCTTCAAATCTATCTGATTTATCAAATTATTATCATGCTGTGTACATTGCAGCTTGATTCTCAGTAGAAAGTCTATTTTGTCTTCTTCTGTATCTATTATCTATCCTATCTTATCACCCTTGTAACACATTGTCAATACATATATTCTGAAATTGTCATCAATGTGTACTTTATATGTATGTGGTAGGGGTAACATCTTCACAACACATTCCCCGATCTCCAGATAGGTCAATAGATTAAAAAATCATTTTCAAAACGATAGGCAAGAAATTGCAGGAGACACTAAGCTAGATAATCTATATCAGTGTTATTCAAAATGCTGGTCAGTGAGCTCTTTATAACTGATCTGCAACAGGAGCTTGTACTAAAATAAAATGCAAATCAATTATGTCATTGAGTACAGTTTAGTTCAGTTCATATCTTTTTCCTGATAAGACTTTGTCAATGAAGGAAGCAGGGTGTTGACGTTCATTCTCATGCAAGCTCTTTATCTTGTTCTGGACAGCTCTAAAACAGTTCGTTGACTTGCACTACTACACATTGAATAGCACTGGTCTCCATCAACATCTTGCTTACTTAAAAAAAATCTCCAAACCGCCTCTTAAAAGCATCATTTTCAGTTTGGTAAATGGTTATTTCTTTAATAATTACTTATATAATAATAATTAGTAGAAATCACATAATTATTTAGTTAGATAGTGTTATGTCAAGTAGTAACAATGCTATGGAAAAAAAATTAAACAAGGTTAAGGGTTAGAGAAGGATAGGAGCTGCTTTTTTGGTCAGAGTGCTCATGGATAGTTTCTGTGAGGAGGTGACACTGAGAAGAGAAAGTTTCGTAATGATAGCTGGGAAAGAGCATTCCAGGAAGAGAGAAGAGTAAACTCAAAGGGCTTGAAGTGGGAATAAGTTTGGTGTGTTTAAAAACAGCAGGGAAGGGGCACCTAGGGTGGCTCAGTCAGTTAAGCATCCTGACTTCGACTCAGGTCATGATCTCATGGTTCATGATTTCGAGCCCCCACACCAGGCTCACTGTTGTCAGTGCAGAGCCCGCTTTGGATCCTCTATCCCCTTCACTCTCTGCCTCCCCCCTCCCTCAAATAAATAAACATTAAAAAAAACCCAGCAGGACAGTTTGCCTGGAGAGAAAGAAGGAGAGTGGTAGGAGAATGGGTCCCAAGAGCCAACCAGTTGTCAGACTTTTCAGGGCCTGATAGGCCATGGTTAGCACCTTGGCTTTTGTTCTGAGTGAGACTGGGAACTTTTGGAGGGTTGTGAGCAAAGAAGTGACATATGACAGGTTTTAAAGGGTCACTGTGACTGCTGGGGAGTAAGCGCGAAATGAAGCAGATGAGAAGGCTGTTGCTTGCTGCAGATTAGCCAAGGGCTGACTGATGGCTTAGACAAAGAGTTGGGAAGGTTGGGGATGGAAAAGAGCAGTCATGTTCTGAATTTGTTTTCAAGGCAGAGCCAACAGTATGATTCTGGGTTTTGATGGCACCATTTACAGAGATGAGGAACACTTGGGAGGAACAGACTGAGGCAAGGGAAGAAGAAAGAGTTGAGTTTGGACCTGTTGGATGTGAGATGCCTGATAAACTTAAAAGTGCAGATGTGGAGAGGCATTGCAATAGATGCATCTGAGTCCAAGGAAGAGATATAATTTGGGAGTTGTCCACACATAGACGGCACCAGATCAGATCATCTAGTGAGTGAATAAAGACATAAAAGAGGTCCAAAGACCAAACCCATGGCACTCTAACAGCTAGAGGTAGGGAAGATGATGAAAAATTCAGTAAAGGAGATGAAGAAATAAATACTGGAGGGTAGGAAGTATACAAACAACAACAAAAAGGTGATATTATGAATACCGGGAGAAGAAAGACATTCTTAGAAAGAGGCAGTAATCATCTGTTTCAAATGCTATTGTAAAGTGAAGACTATACATTATCTATCAGATTGGGTCTAATGGAGGTCACTGCCCATGATTAGAGCAGTTTCAGCTCTAATTCGCTGCCTGATTAAAGAAGTTATCTTGTGACTGGTTTTAGTTTCTTAGTGAAATGAGAATCAAAGTTATTTGATGAAAACTGAGGAAGTAGGGGTGGGCCCCAAAGGTTTGCTAATGGAGGAGAAGCTGTGAAGAATGAACCAACCGGGGAAATAACAGCAAGATTGCCAAACAGAAC
This sequence comes from Neofelis nebulosa, assembly GCF_028018385.1. Taxonomy (NCBI): domain Eukaryota; kingdom Metazoa; phylum Chordata; class Mammalia; order Carnivora; family Felidae; genus Neofelis; species Neofelis nebulosa. The sequence goes on from NC_080785.1 coordinate 42,378,749, forward strand.
TAAGAACTCATTTGTTAGTTAAGCCCATAAGTTTAAGATGAGCACCACTGTATGCTTTTCTCCAGCCACGTTCAGATGAGTGGAGGCAGACAACAAGATTTAAGGGAAATCAGTGTTTTGCTAGGCAAACATAATGCAGGAAGAGGTTCTAGGGATTTGAGAGTGAATGTAAGGGAGAGTATCACTGTGAAAGGTAGTTCAGGGGAGTATAATGGTTGAGATCATTGAATTGAGGTGGCCATGGAACTAGGGGACTAGAGGTTGGGTGGATATTGAAATTACTAAGAATGATAACAGAATGATGGCAAAGATAAAGAAGGTAAGAAAATCTTCTTTTTTTTTAATGTTTTTTTTTTCCAACGTTTTTTATTTATTTTTGGGACAGAGAGAGACAGACAGAGCATGAACGGGGGAGGGGCAGAGAGAGGGAGACACAGAATCGGAAACAGGCTCCAGGCTCCGAGCCATCAGCCCAGAGCCCGACGCGGGGCTCGAACTCACGGACCGCGAGATCGTGACCTGGCTGAAGTCGGACGCTTAACCGACTGCGCCACCCAGGCGCCCCAAGAAAATCTTCAATAAATTGTGGATATGACCAGGAGGAGAGCTAATAGCATAAGGAGAGATAGTGGGTACTACAGTCTGATGGCAGGCAACTCAGGGGAACTGGGTGGGACTTAAACAGTAGAAAAGACAGTGGTCTGGAAGCAGCAACAAAGAGCAGGAAGGACAACCTTATCCAGTCTCCAAAATCAGTGGTATCAAGTGAGGGACAAAAAACTTGACAAGACTTTAAGAGAAACTTTCAAAAGAAAGTCAGCCAAATTTCCATCAGGGCAGGAAAGAGAAACAAATGCTTGGAAAAGATACAGGAGAATTTACTGATGGCAGACGATGAGTTTCAGAGGATGCACTAGAAAGATTTGGAGACGGGGGCAGGGGTGGCCAGAGCTTCAAGCATTTTAAGGAGAACCTTTGGGAATGTAGATCTGTGAGAGTCTTGGTGATGGAGGATGAGCTGGAGTCCTGGGTGTGTGCTCATGACTGAGGTATAAGGCTGATTTGGTGGAGTCTTAGAGACAGTGGGATACTCAATACTAAAAGTTGTTACTTGTTGGGACTGGTCTCTTTGGTGGTTCTCATGGTGAGGTGGAAGAACTGGATTGGAGAGAATGGAAATTGCACCAGAAGGTGGGGGCATTGTTGAGGACTCCTTGGACACAAAGGAGAGTAGTCTGTCAGGGGCTGTAGAGCCCTAGGGCTTTAGCCTCAATCTTGTCAAGGACAGCCTCAAAGTTTCCAAAAACCGTACTCCTTCAATTGTCCATTAACTTCTCTAGATAGGAAAATTGTCATTTAGTGATTGAAGTCTTTGCCTGAATGTATTTCAGAATTACTAGGTTGGTTGAATGCTTCAACAAATATTATTTTCATGGAGAGCACTTCAAATTTACATTGGAAAAGAGCTGGTGCTATCCCTCTCCACAGAAATGAGGCTGACAGCACCTAAATAGCTTTGGCTATCTCTTGGGGAGATCACAGTTGGTGGGAAATCGACAACATTACCATGGAACATAACTTGGAAATGATATTTTTCTTTGCTCACCACTAGGCATTTTGGTCTTAGAAAATGCAGATTGCCCAAGAAGTAATTAATGTGTAAGAACGATGGGCACTTACTTCAAATAATGATTTCTTGCCATCTTTTCCTGCATTATAATCAAATCTATAGACTGCTTATTATTTACCTATTATAAGTTCAGCTTTCTTGCTTTTCCTGTTTCAAAGTAGTCATTGAAAAATTGCCCAACTGATGATTTTTTTGTAGGGAAAACATATTTTTGATGATAGTCTTTCCAACAACTGCTATAGAGCTTTGTCACTACAGGCTGTTGCAAGATGGCCTCACTTGGTAGTCTTAAAGTCTAATTAGTTTTCTTATACGCCTGGGTGCATTTCTGAGCTGTAAAATAAAACTCATTGGATAAAGTGACCTTTTTTCCTACATGCAGTCTAGCCGATTTCAGAACTGTCCTTTACAAACCTATAATACATTGATTGATCTGATGGCATTTGGGTCTAAAATTACTTCTTAGATATAGAAGAGAACATGACCTTGTTTTGGAAGTTTCTGACTTAATTATTTTCCTTCAAAAAAGAGAAGGCAAATTCAGAATTTGAAGAGAATTATAGATTTTTTCTTTAGCCTGTTCCTCAATCAAAATGTTTATGGCCTTAAGGACACTCTAGACGAGAAATTTTTAGAAAGGAAATAGATATTGAGATAGATAAATTTGGATCAGGCACCTATTTATGTGTCAAGTACTGACTAAGAGGGAGATATAAAAATGAAAAAGGATCTCATCTCAAGTATCAAATGGTTTAGCAGTGGAGACAAACACATAAACCAATAACTGTTGAGTTCCATTAGACTTAAGTAAGGGGTGTGGGGTCCTCATAAGGGAGGAAAGTTAATAGGTAGGTGTTGGAGGGTGAGGAGCTGGGAACCTACCAAGAACAGAAGATATTTGAATTAGACTTTGGAAGATAATTAAGAATTTGCCAAACCTTTTGGACAGGAGTGGAGTAGGGGTCATCTGAGAGGGAATTCAGAGAGGAGACAACAGCCTGAGCAAAAGATGAAGGCATGAATAGGATAGCTTTTGCGACCCTCAGGGGTCAGCAAGGGACCTCTGACAGAGATTCCTGGCTCCCTACCTTTGACAGCTTTAGAGAAAATAAAAAGATGTATACATGTTTCTAAAACATTATGGAAAACACTCACTTTTGTTACCTGGAGACTGTTAGAAGTGAACTGAAATGATATGAAATTGGATAATTTTTCTACAATGAATCTAAATAATTCATTTGGTGGGTGCTTTCATAAAGGAAGGCTTTGCACCTGCTCAGTGCATAGTTCTACTTGGGAATTTGTTCTTAAGAAGGGATTCTCCATCTTTTGGTGAATGGGAACGAAGGGGCATAATGATGAGAATTATGAATGATGAGGTGGTGTAGGGAAAGAACAAGAGTTCAAGTAGAGGAGGAGTGTTTATTTCCTAGTGGGAACAGTTATGAGCCAGATGGCCCTAAAATCACCTGACCTCCTGGAGTTCATTCCTTCCTCTGTAGAGGGACAACTGGTATGTTGTTCTGAGACATATTACAGCATATATGGGGTAACAGGAAAGCCCTTTAGCACAACAGCCTTGAGAGTTGGTGGTGATACTAATCTCTGAGTTGTAAACTTGGCTTTGTTAAGGCTCCAGGGTCATAAATTATAGAATGAACCTAGAGAATGGTTCTCAAACTTTGGGGATGTCCCCAAACATTTCTAACCTAGTATATTTGTAAAAACATCAAATCTTGGGAACCTCCTCCAGAATTTCCAATCCAGTAGGACTGAATAGGGACGTAGCTTAGGAATCTGCTTTTTATTTTTATTTTTTTTTTTTTTAATTTTTTTTTTTTTAATTTTTTTTTTCCAACGTTTTTTATTTATTTTTGGGACAGAGAGAGACAGAGCATGAACGGGGGAGGGGCAGAGAGAGAGGGAGACACAGAATCGGAAACAGGCTCCAGGCTCCGAGCCATCAGCCCAGAGCCTGACGCGGGGCTCGAACTCACGGACCGCGAGATCGTGACCTGGCTGAAGTCGGACGCTTAACCGACTGCGCCACCCAGGCGCCCCTGGGAATCTGCTTTTTAAACAAATAGCCCATGTGATTCCAAAGAAAGTAATCCAAGGAGACCATTTTTAGAGAAACTGTCTCAAAAAATCTTAAAAGATAGATGCATCCAGCAAAATGGGGCCAGAAAGTGCCCAGCCTATTAACAAAGCCTTGGGTCCTTACCTTCTGAGAGAAGGTAAGGTACTCTGTTGAGCTTCTGCAGATCCTCTTTGACCAAGGTGTCCTAGCTTAAGTTTGCCTGGCTACCTTGAGCCAAGTCAAGGAAGTGATGACCTTTTTGAAGCACGGTGATTGTGTTTGGAGTGAGGATTGAAGAGCACAGGCTGTGGCCCTCAGGCAACTGCAGCTCTTGCCCTAATCCTTCTTGGGGCTGCATTGTCCCCTGCTGAGCATCAGTCTGCCTTCTGGAGGTGCCCCTCCTTCCCCTGCCTCTCCACCAGCCCTTCCCCAAGGGCATCTGCCATCAGGAAGGTACTCTAAGCATTTGGCCTGAACCCTCATTTTGATACTCAACAGTTCTGTGACTTCCGTCAGTTCATTTACGTTCCCAGTGTCCATTTCTCAACCATAAATGAGGATGACATAACCTAGCTTGCAGCACTGCTAGCTAGGAGATGAAATGAGATGTGCTTAATGCTCCCTGTGAACCTGCTGTGTGGGCTCTGCCATCCAGACCATGATGGGCTTGTGCCTCACAGCAACTTGGATGTTTACGCTCTTCTGAGCAACAACAATGTGACAAGGCTGCCTAGGAGTCCGAGCAAGGTTCTGAGCTTTAGGCATGGAGTCAAGAGCAGAAAACGGCTCTAAAATTTTCACCTGAAGTCTGTTGGCTTCTGAATAAAGATGATAATTTGGGGTGTTGCTATTTGAGTATAGCTGACACACAGTGTTACACTGGATTCAGGTACAGAGCATAGTGATTGGACGAGTCTATATGTTTTGGTCAGCTCGCAAGTGTAGCTACTATCTGGCACCATACAACGCTATTACAGTACCATTGACTGTATTCCCTGTACTGTGACTTTTATTCCTGTGACTGTTCATTCCATAATAGCCTGTACCTCCCATTCCTCTTCACCTGTCTTGCCCATCCCCCACCCCCACTCCCCTCTGGCAACCATCAGTTTGTTCTCTGTATTTATAGGTCTGATTCTGCTTTTTGTTTATTCATTTGTTTTGTTTTTTAGATTCCACACATAAGTCAAATCATATGATATTTGTCTTTCACTAACTTATTTCATTTAGCATAATACTCTCTGGGTTCATCCATGTTGTCACAAATGGCAAGATTGCATCCTTTTTTTTATGGCTGCATGATATTCCCCTGTGTGTGTATGTGTGTGTGTGTCTGTGTATGTGCGTGCACATGCGTGCATGAACATGTATGATGTCTTTATCCATTCTTCTATCAATGGAATCTTGGGTTGCCTCCATATCTTGGCCATTGTAAATAATGCTGTGGTAAACATAAGGGTGCATGTATCTTTTCAAATTAGTGTTTTCATTTTCTTTGGGTAAATACCTAGTAGTGGAATTATTGGATCATGTGGTAGTTCTATTTTTAATTTTAGGGAGAACCCCTAAACTATTTCTATAATGGCTGCACCAATTTGCATTCCCACTAACAGTGCATGAAGTTTCCTTTTTCTCCACATACTCACCAACACTTGTTATTTCTTGGTTTTTTAATACTACCCATACTGACTGGTGTAAGGTGTTTCTCATTGTGGTTTTAAGTTGTATTTCCCTGATGACTAGTGACACTGAGCGTCTTTTCATGTGTTTGTTGGCCATAAAGTTGGTAATTTTGGATTAAAACATTTAATTTTCAGGGCGCCTAGGTGGCTCAGTCGGTTAAGTGTCCGACTTCGGCTCAGGTCATGATCTCGTGGTCCATGAGTTTGAGTCCCATGTCGGGCTCTGTGTTGACAGCTCAGAGACTGGAAACTGCTTTGGATTCTGTGTCTCCCTCTCTCTCTGCCCCTCCTGTCGCACTCTCTCTCTCTCTCTCAAAAATAAATCAACATTAAAAACAATTAAAAAAAACATTGAATTCTCCTTTTTTCCAAAATTCTCCTTGAAGTAAAAACACGTATACACACATATGTGTGTATGTGCACACACACACGCACCCTACATACTATACCAGTCCTGGAGCAAGAAATAGGGCACCCCAGTCATTTGTTTAGCAACATCCAACATATACACCCATGAGGTGCCAGACTCTCAGTGGGTCCGTGTTGTATAGGCTAAAATTAGACATAATCTACATGTTCAGCAATAGGAGCAAAGTTAAATAAATAGAAAACTGTGCTTTCCTTAAAGATGGTGGTGTGTTAGCATATTTATTTATATAGAAAAGGTGTTTATTTGTTATATGTAAAAGGTTTTAATACACATTATACAATATTATACTAAAACTATTCTTATAAAAATTTCTAGAGAGATATGCATCGAAATTTTTAACAGTGCTTTTTGGGGATAGGATTGGAGATCATTTTTTTTAAATATTGTTTATTTATTCTTTCTAACTTAATTAGATTGAATTTAATACACTAGTGTAATAAATATATCTAAACAATTGAAACAGTTGGGGCTTTCAGACATTAACTTCAGTGTTAAAAAATATTTGTGCAGCTAGTTTGAGGCTTTTGTATGATGCCCATCTTTATGTCAAGAAGGCAGTATCTTCTTCCATTGGACACCCTGTCCTCATTATACTGAAATGTCATGGGAGTCTTACCATCTTCCTGTGGGTCCCCTAAGCTGTACTGTGGGGGTAACAAGGAGATTTGTCTCCTCCAAGAACAGAAGGAACAGAAGAAACTTTGGTATTCCTATGCTGTCTGTATTAATTTCTTCCCCATCTATTCACACACCAGGAGAATTTCTCTTATGTAAGTGGACCTCTCTCGAGGCTCTCTGTGATAGAAAAGAATGTGTTGTCTTTTCTCTCTCTCTCTCTCTCTCTCTCTCTTTAAGAATACCATCACAATCCCCACTTTCCTTCTATTCATTTTCATAACTGAGTCTAGAGTGATTGCTTTTTCTTTGAACCTTGCTTGAAAGTGCCTCAGCTCCTTTACAACAGCCCCTGTAACCTAGGGACCTCGAAGGTGAGAGTGATGATATGGAGGTGCTGTCTTATTAATCAAACGTTTCCTCTGTGCTGGGCATTAATCATATAAACCTGCACAGCTGGATAAGATTCATTAGTGTCATCTTTCACTGCTCTTGTCTACCCATTCTGCTCACTGTCTGCGGCATTCATTAAAATTCCACTGACACTTTGGTGGCCAGTGCCATCACTCTCTCTTACCTCCCGTGGCCAGGTGCTGTGTTTGACTCCCTGGGGACACGAAAGATCACTAAGAGGTTACCGAGCAGAACATTTAATTAAAGGCCCTCTGATGGCCTCTTTGACTGATTTCCTTTCAAATCTGCCCAGATCCTCTGGGAACTTCTTCTCAGGATCCGTGTTCTACACTGAGCCAGATGGCAGCCCCCAGGGGTAGAGACGGTCCTTGGCATGAGACTGAGCATCTGTATGTTGTGGGTTTGCCAGTAAGACACACCTGTTCACCAGGCACTACCCCTCTTCTGGGGACATCCTTCTGGTGCCCAGACTCTCCTCCCTGGTTCCTAACCATTTCCTTCTTCAATCCACTTTCTAACTTCTATATATGGGTCTTTGAGTTCAGACTCCCTTGCTCTGCCTTTAAATCCCCCCTTTATTTAGTTATTCTTTCAACATATACCTATTGAGCACGTTCTATGTGCCAGACCCTGCACCAATCCCTGTGGACACAATGCTGAACCAAAGAGTAATGGTTCTCGCCCCGCGGAGTTCACATTTTAGCAGGGGAGACAAGCAAAAACAAAACAAAGGAGTAAACAAGGCAAAATGGTCTCCAGTGTAAGAAGTGCCATGAAGTAAACAAAAAAGGGGCAGAGACAGAATCGCTAGGGCTGGCCAGCCTTAGTTTGAAGAGCGTGCTTGGAGAAAGCTGTGCTTCTTAGACCAGCACCAGCAGCAGCACCAGCAAACCTATCAGAAATGCAGATTCTCAGACTGTTCCCCTTTCCCCTGAATCAGAGACTCGGGGGGGGGGGGGAGCAGCAGTCTGTGCTTTAACAAGCCCTCCAGATGATTCTGATGCCCACTCATGTTTGAGAATGACCAATTTAGGTTGCAACTACATGATGGGAAGGAAGTAGCCATATGAAAGTGTGGAAGAGAGTAAACTGAAAGACAGGGCGGAAGACTCAAGACAAGAAAAAGAGCTGGGCTTACTCAAGGAAGAGAAACCAAGACTGCTTTGGCCAGAGAGAAGTGAGGGGGAAAATGGCAGAAGATGATGTTAGTATCATGAGCAGGGTCAAATCATGCCAGTTCTTATATCAGGGGAAGGGGTTTGGACTTTAGCTTAGTTAAAAAGAGAAAGCACTGAAGCATTTAAAGCAATACCATGCACCGATCTGAATTACTTTTAAGATGATCTCCATTGCTGAAACCAGAGCAGGTTAGAATGGCTTCAGAGTGGGAGTGGGGAGACCAGTTAGGAGGCTGATACACTGGTGCAAGCAGTATATGATGGTGGCCTGGGCTAAGGTGGTAGCCATGGAGATAGAGGTAAGAAAGTAATTCCAAGGTATATTTCGGAGAAGTTCAAAAGGATTCGTTGATAGGGGTGCCTGGGTGGCTTAGTCGGTTGGGCCTCCAACTTTGGCTCAGGTTATGATCTCATGGTTCATGGGTTCGAGCTCTGCATCAGGCTGGCTGCTGTCAGCACAGAGCCCACTTTGGATCCTCTGTCCCCCTCTTTCTGTCCCTCCCCTGCTCATTCATATCTTTTCTTTCTTTCTTTCTCTTTTTCTTCCTTCCTTCCTTCCTTCCTTCCTTCCTTTCTTTCTTTCTTTCTTTCTTTCTTTCTTTCTTTCTTTCTTTCTTTCTCTCTCTCTCTCTCTCTCTCTCTCTCTCTCTCTCTCTCTCTCTCAAAAATAATTAAAACATTAGGGGCACCCGGCTGGCTCAGTCAGTTAGGCATCCAACTTCAGCTCAGGTCACGATGTCACTGTTCATGAGTTCGAGCCCCGCATTGGGCTGTGTGCTGAGAGCTCAGAGCCTGAAGCCTGCTTTGGATTCTGTGTCTCCCTCTCTCTCTACCCCTCCCCCACTAATGCTATGTCTCTATCTCTCAAAAATAAAAAATAGATACTTAAAAAAAAAACTCATTGATGGTCTGAGTATAGGTGGAGAGCAACTGTGGAGTGGGGAGGGTTCACAGCTCTTCCCTGTTTCTGTCTTAAGTATCTGGGTAGATAAAAGTGTTAATTACTGCTCTGAAGAAGCAACGGGGCAGGCATGCCTTCTTGGCCTTTATCTCAGACTCTCCGTAAAGTGTTTGGCAGGCATCTTACTGCCAACTGCATCAGGAAACCTATCCTTAGCTTGATTCACAGGCTACCTCCTCAGTCCAATCCAGACCCCCAAGACAGGTCCATTTTACTGATCCTCACAAGGGCTCTATCGCTTCCACACAAGGTCTTGTGTGCATGAAGGTTTCAGGAATACCTAAATGACTGTGCCTGTGTGTAAAGCAGTGTCCCTTTCAGAAAAGAGTTGAGTCAGTCCCTGGCCCTGTTTAGAGGTGCATATTTGTTATCTTCACTTTAGGAAGGAGAAAAGAAGTAGAGAGAAGAGAAATAAATTGTATGGATCCACGAAGCAGAGACAGCCCTAGAATCTAGTAGGCCTTGAACCAAAAGAAGCAGAAGATCAGAGTGGCCAAGGGCAAAGGTGGAAATTAGAGAAATCTGTGGCTCAGTGGTGAGTGACCCTTTGCTCAGTCACCCACCATGAAGAGGGAACCGCAGGAGGGAATAGGAAGGAAAACAGATTTTGAAATTCTTTGCATCTCCTGCAGAGAAGGTGGGCTGGTTACATAAAAAGCTGCTTGTGGGCTGCTCAATTCCCGAGTCTTGCTCATGAGGCAAAAGGAATCATTACCTCCTCTCCCATACCTGTGAACAATGAGCATGTCAGTCATTCCAACCAGTCAGGAGTCAAACCTCCAATTGTCCACGCGCTTTATTGCTTGTGTACCACGAAGTGCACCTTGCCCCACATTTAACATGTGTGGAGTGTGCAGGTGGCTGCATCTTCTAGATTTCAACCCTGACAAAGATGGTGAGATATAGGGCATGGGGATGAGGCAGATGTAAGGAAGATGCAAAGGAGCACAGAGAGAATCGAGAGCTTGCTAACTCTGGCCAAAAGAGCCATGACCTAACAAGCTGGGAGGTTGATCCAGCAGAATCAGCTTACACAGGAGGTCTTTGGGAATTTGCTTAAGAAATATGTTTACATTGTCTATGCGATTGGCACTTAAGGCCCATGGTTCTCAAACTGGTGGAAGAATTTACCACAGGGGGCACTTAGCAACGTCTAGAGACAGTTTTGTCACAGTTGGGTGGGTGGGCAAGGGTACTGCCAGCAACTAGCAGGGAGAGGCAAAGGATGTTACTAAACATCCTGCAGTGCACAGGACAGCCTCCACAACATAGAATTATATGGACCAAAATGTTGGTAGTGCTGAGGTTGAGAAACCCTGGGCTAGGCCATGTGAGGAGAACAGGATAAGAAAGCATGGTCTGGTGGCTGTCACCGAAGAGGATGTGGCCATCCACACTAGGAAAGGTATGTCAGCTGGTCAGTCATTAGAGAAACAAGATGAGGAAATTCAGTGAAATGCCAACTATAATTTCAGCTCTCATCTGAGTCTCCCTGGCTATAAACAAACATTTAATGCCTTCTATCTGGGTTCAAGGTACCAGGTAAGGTGAAGTGGGAATGTTCAGGGCTGTGGCAGGCAGAGAAGTCAAAGGTAAGAAGCCCAGCCCATTTATGGAGAGTCTAGTAAGCCATGTTGGAAATCCTTTATTTCTCATCTTCATGGTAGAACCTTTGTAAGGATAAAATGATAGTATATGCAAAGTGCCTTTACCTGGCTGACATGCTAACCAGATGCCGAAGCTTCTCCTTGCTCCAGAATTTAGCTGAAGGAGCCCAGCCCCTTCTGCCCACAGTTATGTGAATTTGGATCCCACATATTGCCTTAGTTTTCCTCACCTTCCCCATCAGTGCACAGAAGCAAATCCTCCTCCCCCTTCCCTATCTCACTAATTTTAAGGACACGTTCCTTTAAAGTATTCCTAAGCTGCTCTAAGATAAGTTTTCCTGTAAAATCAAGATCCTATTCATTCTAGTTGTGCTTTTCACCACTTTTTACTACTTGTATTCAATTTGCATTAATTGAGTTTCTATTGCATGCTAGGAACTGTCATAGATGCTGGGGAAATTAAGTCAAACATCACATAACCCCCTACTTGACTGTGTTTATCACGGACAAGGGTTTGCTCATCTTCTGTCACTTGAACCCTACCTTCATGAATTGTCATATTGTGTAACTGATATACCTGGGTTACATCCTGTAGGAGGATAGTCAGCCAAAAGAATCTAGGGGGTGTGAGGGCACTTATGGGACATTCCAGGTAGAGGCGGGTGGTTTCCTCATGGCCTTCCAGGTCACTGGTCAGAATGTGAGTAGGTGAGGGGCAAGAATGCAGTTATAGAGGTGAGGCAGGTCAGCTTAGAAAGGGCCTTGTATAAACTACTGTAGAGTTTGGGCTTTGTCCCAAGGTTCCTGAAGATTACAGAAATGATTTAAGCCAAAGAGAGACATGATCAGAATTGTGCCTTTAAAAGAGAACTCTTGAATTGAAAAGCCCAAGAATCCTAGAGGAGAGACCAGTTTAGGAGGTGGTTGCCTAATCCAAGCAGGAGATGATAAAGGGCCTGAATCAAAGTAGTGGCCAAAATTGGGAACTGGGTCAATAGATGTTTATTGGAATCAGCAGATTTGGGTGATTCATTGGATGGAATTGAGAATGAGTTGGAGAATGAGAAATTCAGGATGACTTCTTAGCAGATATTGGAACCTCCAACTTAGAAAATATGGGAGTAAGAGCAAATCAGGATTTGGGCGAAAGAGTTGAGTTCAGTTTCTGAGCTAGCTGTGAAGTGCTTCAGTTCCACATCCAAATGGAGACAATCTCTTACTCAAAGCTAGAGAGCCTAATGAGCAAAGGTGAGTGAGAGGGTCTGATGATACAACATTGGTGTCTCAAGCGTGAGCTGAAATTGCAAGACATTTTATTTTGGTGATGAGATCACCACCATCTGAGGATGATTAGAGAGGTAGACGAAATGGCTGTCTTCAATGGAAAATGGAGGACCCTAATGGTTTCAGAAGGAAGGTGTTGGCTTTTATGGAAATACATCCCACCCCCATTCCTACTAATAGATCTCGGTCTTCCCTTGGAAGGCAGGGAGCAACACATACACGCACACCTTTACACATGCACACACACTCACACAACACACACGACATAGAGCTTGTTGCAGGAAAGGTCATTCTGCTTTTGACCAAGAGTGGCTTTGAAACTTCAACTGCAAAGAGGTGATAGAATTCCACTTTTTTGTCCTGACAACCCTTTATCTTCACAGCATAGCAGGAGGGTCCAGTGGCCACTTGGATGACAGATGCACTTTCCCTGTAACCATTAATACTGTTCATTCTCCTACCTACCGGAGGGAGTGTAACCCTCGTAGCTACCCCACACCTCTCTTCCTGGTGATGGAAATTTCCATTATTGACGGAGAAACAGCAGGCTAATAGCACAGATGAATTGTAAATTTTGACAGCCCCGACAGGTAAATATTGGCTTTGCACAAACAAGTTCCTATAAATAACCTGTCTGCTGTAGAAACTCCACAGATGGCAGCAAGGCTGCCCAAGCGTTGATTTTCCCAGGGCACTCGGTGCAGGAAAGCACAGCTGTCAGCTTTGCTGTTCTCGGTGCGAGCTCAGGCCACCTCTGCTGTGCCTGCAGCCTGTCCCTATCCTATCCTCCTTTGGCAGGCAGAGGCAGGGACAGACAGAGATCAGTCATGTCAGTAACCTGCCTTCAGTGCCTTTCATGCCAGCATTGTAAAGGGATTCTTAAAGACATTCTTAAAAATGTCACTTCAGGTTTTGCACTCAAAAGTGGGGATTTGTCTGATATGGGGATTTGGATGGCCCCTTGTGATTAAAATTGGTCCTATTGAAAAGAAAATCAATTGAAATGAGACATGTAGCCACTCTGCACTGTGTACCATGTGGTTGCATTGCTAAAAATAGCATTGTCAAGGGCTCTGGGCAGATGTTGGGCTATTGTCTATGGACACACCATGGACACTGACCTGAAGGGGAATTGCACAGTGGGGAGCCATTCACACCAGCGAGTCCTCTTGCTGGGGAAATTTGCCCAGTTACCATCTCACCCCATCCAGGGAGCCAACGAGAATGTAGTGAGCCGCCATTGGAAAAATATGGAGCCGTTCTTATTTCTCAAATGTTGAGCTAAGGGCCCATAGCTGGAATAATTCTGACTGAAGTGAGGGCATTCTATACGATCATTCTAGGGATGCCCAGAAAGCTTAGTGCTAAATTAAATGCTCTGTCATTGTGGCTGAATTCTAGTTTGGAGAAGGAGGGAACTCTGGTTCCCTTTCTCCCTGATGTTGATTTACTTCTGCTTCTTATTTCTTTGGGCTAATTGATTTAGTGCATTTTATTGTAAGCCCCTTTAAACTCTTCTGGATGTAGACAAGGTATAAATCAGAGAAGGTGAATCACATGATTCTAGAAGGTGTCTAAGATAACAATAGTAATAAAAATAATAATATTTTTTCCTCCTACAAAGGCTTGGAGAAAACAAGTGATGATAATAGACATTGTGCAATAGACAATTTGTAGATAGAAAATTAAGAGAAAAATATGGAGAAGTGCAGTAGAAAATAACATGTGAATAATGAAGTAATGAGGTGTCATACCCAAAACAGAGTTGTCTGTAGTGGTTTTTTTTTAGCCTTATCCCAAGAGAGGAGAGCAAAGCAGACATGGGTCAGCAGTCATTAGAAAATATAGCATGTGTTTGCTGTGCTCTGTATTCACAGAGTGAATTCCAGACTTTTTATTCCTGCTCCTAAGCAACTGATCTCCTTTGCTTTTCTGGTGGGGTTACCTTCTAGTTATAACTCTACGTTCAGAAGGAGTACTCATTTTTTAGGGTTTGGAGCTTTGGATTTTTTCTCCGGTTCTGTCTCTATGCATGATGTCTATGGCTTTTTTTTTGTGATTTTTATTAATTTATTTTGAGAGAGAGAGTGAGCATGAGCGGGGGAAGCACAGAGAGAGAGGGAGAGAAAGAATCCCAAGCAGCCTCCGTGCCTTCGGCCAACACAGAGCCGAACCAGGGCTCAGTCCCACAAACCATGAGATCATGAGTCACACGCTTAACCAACTGAGCCACCCAGGTGCCCATCTATGTTTTTAATAATGGCTATGAATACCATGAGTTGGCATGTGTCCATGCCTTCTACTTCCCAAGCACTCTATAAAGTGCCTGGCATCCAGCAGGCAACAGATCAATGTTGGTAGAGCAGAGTAGACACAGTGAGCTCTGGTTATCAGAGGAATCTAATTTCCATATTGGGGGAGAGACCAGAAGAATATTTCATGGGTAAAATTACTGTTTGATATTCAGTAGTATTGTTGAGCAAGATGCTTGCATAGAAAATAATGAGTCATCTTCCACTAAATCTGTAAGAAGGATGGAGCATATAATACAGTAGCTTTGTAATCAGGCAGACTAAATTTTGAATTATGCACTCCTTCGTGTGAACTGGTGGACTCTGGCCAAGCTATCGAGTCTCTTTGAATCTCGGCTTCTCTGTTTTTAAAAAATACAGGCTAATAATCGAATTCTCAGAATCGTGGCATCCAAGATGCAGCATAATGTTGCCGTTGCAAGCGGGGATGCTGGAGCCACATTGCTAGGTCGACATTCTGGCTCTGCCATTTAGTAGATGAGTGATTTGTAGCAAATCCCTTACCTTTTCTGTCCCTCGGTGTCTTTACTTTTAAAATGGAGAGAGTTGCTGTGAGGAATAAATAATATATGCAAAGTGCTCAGAACAGCGGGGCATAGAAGTATTCAGTGTGTGCCTATGACAGTATCAGGTGGCCGTGAGAAGGGGCACCCTGCCTCGCATGCTCTTTTCCTCCATCTCACTCACTCACTCTCCCTGCTTTCCTGAACAATTTCTTGATCATTTTATTAATCGTGAAACCAGCCGCACTATTGTCATCTTCATAAAGGATTGCACAGCTATTATCTAGTACACATGGCCTCGCTAAGAGGGGAGCGTGTCAACTTCCACATAAATCCAGGAAGGAAGCCTCTGAGGCCCCGGGAGAGAGAAGGGAGGGTGTTGTTACACAGAGCTGGAGTTGGGGTTTTCTTCCTTTTTTGTTGTTATGAAAGTATGTTCTTTAACTGAAAAATAAAGTACAAAGTATTCTAAAAACCAAAGTAATGCACGTTTATCCAGTAAGGGGTGAGTGAACTATTTGGAGGCATATGATACACTTCATTTATTCAAGATGTTGATAGATACTTCATTCATTTTTTTATTCAAACTGTCTTAGCTAACAATTGTACAGTGGGTCCCTATGCCAGGTGCTGGGGACAGAAATAGGAGCACAACTGTCTTTGTCCCCAGCCCCCCACCTAAACTCCAATCAAGTTGGCAATGTCAGCTAATGAAATTTGAGAGCACAAGAAATTAGACAAGATCTGTTCATGAATGATGATCCAGAATACCAAAAGGAAGATTATAGACAAGGAGAAGGCAGTTAGCTTTAAGTTAGGACGAGTGTAGTACCTTAGCTGGAGCAGAGCATAACAGAGGATGTGGCAAAGGGAAGATTGAGTTAATATAAATGCCAGTGTTACTTTGAAATTTTAAGAATTAAAAAAATAAGTGATTATGAATGGGCACAGTGGGAGGACTTCATGAGTGTGTTTCATTCCCATTTGTCTATTCATTCCCCTCGAACCAGGTAGCCACTCGTGTCCCCACTATACAAATGAAGAAACTGGAGCTCAGAGAGAATTAAGGGATTGCACTCGTAGGGAACACTTCTAAGATGGGAATCCGGGCTCTCCAGGTGGCTGCAGTCCCTATCACAGTACACTATCCCGCTATGCCAACTTACTACAATTGTGATCTGAAGGTGGTTGGTCATGATGATTTATCAATGCAAGACAACTCTGGGATTTCTCAGTGGCATCTTATAGCAACCACTGTTTTTTCTTCTGGCTCCTAGAGCATCTTCTCCCCTCCTTCTTGGGAGCATCTTATCAGTTGTATAACAACTCTTGGGTGTCCTTTACCGTGTGTTCCTTTTCTAGCAAGTATTCATCATAGATTTTTTTTTTTTCACAGAGGCTAAAAACTATCCTGGCTGAGGCAGTAAACCTCCTAATTAGCATGCAATGCCATGTATGCTCTCACATTATAATTCCTTCTGGCTAAAAACACAGTGGACTCACCATCAAAGTAAGCACTTCCTTTAAGAGGAATAAATCATGCTGTTTATCCAGATTTACTCCTTCATGGTGTAAATCTGTGGCTTTCCTGTAACCAAGAAAATCCATTGTCTGTGGCAAAGAAAATGCTCTCTCCGTATCTCTCCAGAAATCCCCATCACACATCCTAAGCTTTCTTAGATGGTAGTGGCACCACCCTGTCTCCTAAGACTAAGAAAGCGCCACTTTTGAGCCTTAGCACAATTTGAGGACTGTCATTTGTAATCACTTCATGTTTCTATTTCAAGGGTTGTTGACTGATGTTTTAGCAAAATCATTTTGTTTCTTCCAGATATTATAGCTGAGGGGTCTTAGAAGTAACATGCAGCTGCACTTCCTGGTAGAAGATGGGAGATTTTCTAGACGCAGTAGAGGAGGGGGCTACTTAGTGAATCAGAGTTGGGTATGGCTCAGTGACCTCTGCGATTTTAAGTGACCTTAAAAATCTCTCTCTCTAAATATCTATTGATGAGATGATGAATGTATAATCCATTGGCTTTATGTAAATTGTAGATAACTGTTTATTTTAACTTGTTTAACTTGTTCACTGGAATTACCCAGTGCCAAACTAAGATGATGCTAGCTTTCTAACACTAATGTGAATCCACGGCAACTGGTGTTGAACAGGGAGGCTTAGGAAACAGAATTCAAGTCCTGCCACCTCCCAGTGGTACAATCTTAGATAGGTTGGTTAATATCGCTGAGCTTCAATTTGCTCATCTGTGAAAAGGAGAGGAATAAGGCCCCACCTCACAGGGTATTATAAAAGTAAGGTAAGGGTGTTTTGTAGAGTGAATAATGCAGTGCCTTCCAAATGGAGAAGATGAGTTAAATTCTTTGGAAGTTCATGTTTGATCATCTACCTGAGAGTAATCACAAGACTGGAAGCCACAGACCTTTTTCCCTAGGTTTCCAGATTGCCTAAATGGGTTGGGGGTTTGGCATGATATTTTAATGACTCTTAGGACATGCCATGCCAATCCCTCAATTTCCAAGGTGAAATGGAAAATGATTAGGTATTATGCCAGAGGATAAAAAGTCTTATATGCCCATATAGGTTTATGATATCCTAGGTGTAATATGTTGGATAGATTTAACTTGTATATGCTAATATGTGTAGTGAACCTCCAGGAGGGAGATACAAGAAATGAAGTTTCTCAAAACTACATCACAGAATTCTTTCCTTCTTCTACTTCTTTTCTTTCCCTACGCAGCATGCCATGGAACTAGTGCTACCCAGGGCGTACTCTGAAAAGTGAATCAAGGAATTCTAAAGGGACTGCCCTCAGCTCTTTACACCTGTAGTAGTAGAAAGGCATGGTGTCAGAGATAATGCCAAATACCAAACCATGTATAAAGTACAAATATGTGACTTCTGAATATACCATATAGTAAGTGAAGGTGATAGGAGCAGTATGCTCTTTTCCCACATGGTCTCTGTTTAGCTGATATTTCAGAAATCAATTTATTTTTTTCTAGAGCCAGTGTGGATAAGAGTAATAGAATATATCCCAAGAGTGTATTTATTGTATAATTGGAAACTAACTTAGAGTTTAGTTTACATTGGTTAAGGATATTTCATAAAACAGCTGAGGGCAAGTGCCACCTCCTTCATGGAGCTTCTCTCAATCCT
Source organism: Neofelis nebulosa (assembly GCF_028018385.1). NCBI lineage: Eukaryota > Metazoa > Chordata > Mammalia > Carnivora > Felidae > Neofelis > Neofelis nebulosa. The sequence goes on from NC_080785.1 coordinate 42,396,617, forward strand.
CCAGTTAGAAGTTGTCCTTTCTTCCTCTCAATCTGTCACCAACTTTACCTGTGCCTCTCTTGTGCATTTATAATTTTCCACCTCACACTAGAGCTAATTGTGTACATGGATTATCTCCCCTGCTGATGAAGAAACTCCCCTTGTGGAGTGCTTCTTAGAGCCTCACAATGTCTAGCAAAGAGTTTGCATGTGCTAGGCACTCAGATGATTGACTTGATGAGAGAGTTTCTCATATTTCCCTAAGATTATTTATTTACTTTTATTATTTGTTATTAATTAGTTATTAGTTAGCTAATATTTATTGAACATCTATGTGCTAAGCACTTTGCATTTATTATTTCACTTAATATTCACAACAAATCTGAGGTAGATACCTTTTCCCTTCAGTATACAAATAAAAAACTGAGGCTGTAAGAAATCATAAATAACCTGTACCAGTACTCCAAACTATGGGTATTGCTTCCCAAACCTGTGCTGCAGATCATTAAGCATTGCCCTGTCTGGGGCTAAAGAATAGACAAATCCTCACAATCCAAAAGAGCAGCCTCAGAAATACCTTTGCACTTCCCCATTATCCATTAAGTTCCAATGTAGAGATAATCACACCCAGAAATGAAAGACTTATAGGCCAACAGCCAATTGCTTTTCCTCCTACAACTTGAGTGTGGAAGGTTCCCTTTGGCCTGTTCTGTCTGAGGTTGGCTTTCACCAGATTTGCCCTGCTGTGACTATAAGCCCTTGTTAAGTTTGGGTTAATTGCCAATTTAGGCAGTATTCTCCTTTAGAAAGTCCCTCCAGAGAGAATGGCCTCAGAACTGGGAAATGGTTGTCTATTTGCTCTCCACTTGTCCAGCTGCTAATGGGGTTAGGAGGATGCCAACAACATATGCCACTCCAGATTCTTCTCATTTAAAAAGTCTTGATGATTTCCACACCCAGTGACTTTCAGCCTATTGCCACCCATGGGGTCAGGATGTCAAACTAACCAGTATTTATTGGGCACATGACACATGTAAGATAGGATGTCATTGTGAACTCATTCCTAGTCATCTTGATTCTTCTTCCTTTTTGCTTTTGCTAGGGCCATACAGTATGGGGAATAGAATAGGAGATTTGAGTTCTCACTCCAGATCAGATGCCACCCCACACTTGCTGCAGGCAAGCCACTTGGCCCCTCTGGCCCCTAGTCCCCTCAGCTAAAAGCAGGATGGCTGTCACCCTTCCTGCTCTCTCCTTCTTAGCCTGACTTTCTCAGAATGGGAGCATCTTCCCAGGGATAGAGTTTATCTGGACTCTGAATGGGGATGGGTACCGTTTTATGCATATGGCTTTCCAGAACCATTGCAGTACACTGATATGTTTTATTTACTACTTCATTTCTGAGAATGTTCAGAAAATGCAATTCTTTTTAAGTTAGTAGAATCAAAACCTAAATCCAAATTGGAGTGGGATTTACACTCTAAAGACTTTTACCCGCAGAAGGTGAAATGCCCAGAGATGGCAGTTACAGCCATTCTAAGCTGCTTCCCTTTCCCCACACACACCTGACTAGGTTAGGTCTAGTGTTCTGTCTCTGGTAAGTGGCCGAGTCTTTGACCTAGATATGATATGGCCAGGAAGTCAACAAAGTCCTTTCTGAGACTCATGCCCAATGTATAATCATACCCACAGGAGATGATTTATAGGTCGTTTTCCATTTTTTAAGTAGCTTTAAAAATTAGACAGGTAAACACATGTTCCTTTTGTTTTATTGACAATATCTATGATGTTTTGAATCAGTAGAATTTTTTTAAAAATGGACATCACTGAACAAAGCAAACAAGTATTCCCTCCCTCATGGAGCTTACATTCTAGATAGCCATTGATGACAACTAAGACAAAAAAGCAGAATTTGCCTATCCAAAAAATATAGCATCCAAAATGAGGCAACTGTATAAGTCTCTCTCAGTCCATGCATCTGGACCTGCCAACTGATTAGCTAATTAAAAAACCCATGAAAATGGTTATGGTTAATCATAACATGATATGTGTGTACCTTCAATGTTTTATTTTGAATTAAAGCATATAAACACATATTCACTCACCAATTTTTTCATACAAGACCAAAGCATTTCTTAGGTTTGCCAGTTGGAGTTTTTAATGACCAATAAACCATACCTAAAAGTCACCATCTGCAATTTTCAGTTGCAGTTTACTTAAAATGGAGTGAGATCTTGAAGGCACTTAGGAAGCAATCTAAGTACAGAGTCTTCCAGTCTTTGAGGTTGACCCACCCACACCTGGTTTGCCAACAGTTTTGATTTTGTTTTAGCAACTTTTTTTATCCAATGTTCCAAAGCATGCAACTTAGAGCATTTTCTTTTCACACTTACATTTCATCAGTGTATATAATCTGCAACCAAATTATGTAATTACACGAATAAGGCAACCGGCAGAAACAGGTTTGAAAACAGACTCCAAAAGCTCACATCTCAACTGGCGGAAGCAGAAGCACAGGGGCACAGCCTGCAGTCTCAGCTTGGGTGTCTGTCACCATATTTTACAGAAAGGATGGAGAACATTTCTTAAGCTGGCAAATCAGCTGTGTGGCCGTCATTCAAGAGAACTCCTAGTGTACTTCCGAATGTGGCGGTAAGCACCCGTGATTTGCATTCCCTAGAACAGTGTTTCTCAGCCTAAGTGCTGTGGAACCCTAGTGGTTCTTTGGGGGTGATTAAGGATCATAAGAGAGAGTTGGCATCAGGTCTGAAGGTCCCCAAATCCTTAACCTGTAGGCGCTACACTTTTATCTATTTTTATACATCTGTATACTTTGATTTTGATTTTGTTCTTTAAGACTTGGAGATTGGTAATACCTTTAAATAAAGGGATGCTGGGATGCTTTTAGAGAGAGAATGTTAAACTTTTAGCTGTCTGGAATGAGCTATCATAGGTAGAGGATATCTGATAACATTTGTAAGTCTTTTAAAAAGATAGGTGATTTAAAATGTATGGTTTCCACCCGATTTGTTAGTAATTCTGAACAGACACTGTCTTTATTTCCTGGAGCTGCCATAACAAAATACCACAAAACAGGTGACTTAAAACAGCAGAAATTAAATATCTCACAGTTCTGAAGCCTAGAAGTCCAAAATCAAAGTTTTGACAGGGCCATGCCCCTAAAACCTACTCTGAAAATCTTCTGAAACCTATAGGGAAATCCCTCCTTTCCTCTTGGTGGTTTGTTGGCAATCCTTGGTGTTCCTTTCTTGTAGGTATATTACACCAACCTCTGCCTTTATCATCACACGACATTCTTTCTCCTTGTGTGTCTGTGCCTTCACATTGCCATCTCCTCCTAAGAAAATGAGTTATATTGGATTAGTATGACCTCATCTTAACTCATTATATTTGCAGTGATCCTATTTCCAAGTAGGGTCACATTCTGAGGTACTGGCTTTAGGACTTTAACATATTTTGGAGGGGGACACAATTCAACTCATAACAGGCATTAAGGGTCCTCTGGATATAGTTCTTTCTGCCCCCAGCACCCTCAATTTCTAGAAACGGCCGATGAGTGGAACAAAACTTCTCAACATTTATAATGCTGGAGATGTCCCTATGCTTGAATAAAACTGAAATAGATCCTCTGGGAGAATCCCTTAATTGAGATGAGGCAGTGTACCCAGAAAAGATACCACAGTGAAAGGAGCTATCATGTCTTGAGTGCTTACTCTGTACTGAGTTCTATGCTAAGTGCAACACATCTCTTCTTTTATTTTTTATTTATCTTCCCCCAAATTATAATATCTATCTCTATTATTTTGTATACTTTAATTTGCAAGTAACAGAAAACTTAACAATTATTATCTTTAACAAGAAGAAAAATGGCTCATATAACTAGAAGGTAGAAATACTGTGGACTTCAGGGCTGGCTTAATCCAGGGGCTTCAGCTCATTTCTCTACAATTTTGGGGGCCCTACCCTCCTCTGTGTAGCAGCTTTCTTGATGTATGTTGCACACCATATCATCCCGTGAAAGAGAGAGGAGTCACTTTAGGATATGACTCCAGAAGAAGCAAGAACATTCATAGACCCAGTCTTCCCTCTGCTTATCTCCTTGGCTTGAATTTGAGCACACACCCAGTTCTGAACCATATGCTATATAAAAGAAGGGGGAGGTTATACTCAGACCAATCAGATCCACATCTGGGTTGGGGGGGTCCACATTGACTCAGGCTCAGGGACTGCCCAGAGGATAGACAGACATGTGAATAAAAGTAGGAAGAAGAAGGAAGGCAGCCATTAGGTAAGCCACTAACAATTGCCCACCTCAGCAGACCCTGGGTACAGATGAAATATCTCAGATTTAGGGAAGTTAATCCTTTCCAAAATCACACCGCTCGTGAGTGAGTATTAGGCTAACAGCACCAAATGTCTCTGACTGTCATTTAGCATGCTACCACCAATTCTCTTATAGGAGGGACAAAGCATTTCCTTTGCTTTTTGGAGTCACTGCCTACTGTCTGCTTCTAAGAAACTTCATTCCGCACCCTTGACCATGTACCTCCTAATAAGAGCACCAAGAGCCTCATTATGCAGAATGAGTGAAAAATGCTGCTGAGGTCTTGAGTGTCAAGGGAGAATAGGAGGGCTTGTGCTGGGTGGGGTGGGGAGTGGATTCCCAACTCATAGATGGCCTCAGTAGGACCACTGAATTGTTAGGCACATTTTTCTGCTTTAATGCACTATGATCAAGATATTAGGCAGGCTGGCTCACTAAAAATATCAGAGAGAGAGAAGGAGAGTACTCCCTACAACTTTGCAGTTAGGCTGGTTGGGTACTGTTTTAGAAGAGACAAGGCGATACCTGAATAACCTCTCAGGAGAAACTTGCCATGGGGGTGTTTACTGTGATTGAACAGAACAGGAAACCCTAGGTAGAAGGAAGGAAACTTTTCTTGTATGCCCAGCATCTCACCCCAATGATGAGAAATGTGGAAAGAGTTTCTTCACACTCAGACCTTGGGGACAACCTGAATTTTTGGCTCTAACCCTTACTTGAACTACTTCTGTGAATTTTATTTAGAATTTGTCTGGCCCTGACTATTTGAAATTTTTTCTAGTGCCTCCAGGCTCCAGTGGAGGGTGGCCAAATTGAAAAGTTTTTCGAAGACGTTTTCTCTTGTGAGCATCTGTATTGTCAAGGAGAAAAAAATTATTTTGCCCTTTATTAATCTTCATGCTAATTGTTTCTTTTTCTTTTTTTTTTTTAAATTTTTTTTTCAACATTTTTTATTTATTTTTGGGACAGAGAGAGACAGAGCATGAACGGGGGAGGGGCAGAGAGAGAGGGAGACACAGAATCGGAAACAGGCTCCAGGCTCCGAGCCATCGGCCCAGAGCCTGACGCGGGGCTCGAACTCACGGACCGCGAGATCGTGACCTGGCTGAAGTCGGACGCTTAACCGACTGCGCCACCCAGGCGCCCTCTTTTTCATCTCCTAATCATCAAAAGCACATGTTCATTTCCATTTCAATCATTTCAATTACTTGTATCCAAAGCAGAAACAATCCCAATGTCATTAATTTTGTGTACTGCCCAAAAGCAACCAGCTCCCCGCCTTCCCTAGCCACACCCAAAAGTTCTCCTCCTCTTTGGAAGGCACTCCCTCCAGGTTGGGTTTCATAGGTATGTGCAGTGAGAGGGATGTAGTGTGAATGCTGTTAAGCCGGTGCCCTTCCCCACCTGCAATTTCTAATGCAAAGACAGATATCCACTCCTCAGACCACTCTGGGAAAGTATTTTAGCAGCCTGGGTCCTACTGTGTAGGTTGGGGGAAGGGCCGAATTAAATTTGCACATAATAAACCTAATTTGCAGAATGCCAGAAATGTGACTTGCCACCTGAGTTATCCTCAGTTCTCCACATTTTTGTCCCTTGCTGTGCTGGCCCAGTCTCTGTAAGACCTTGCTCCCTACAAATTTCCTCTAAGAGTGAGGCCTGACCTCAACCCAGCTCCCTTGATTTCAGTCCCACAGGGCTCTCACCAGCCCCTTACTCAACCCAAAGCATCTTGGATCCAGCCTGGAGAGCTAGATCAACATATTTCAAACATGTCCACAGCCAAACCCTTCTTTAAAAATAAAAAGACTAGGAGGCTCAGTAAGTAATAGAGATAAAAGCAAAGCTGTTCCCACTCAAATGGGAGGAGACAACTTGAGCTCTTGGCCCTTGGTCCTTCAGGTAGAATCTCTCACCTCTTTGAACACAGTGTAGAAACCACAGACCTGAAAGCACGAGATCACTGCTTGCCTAGCTAGGGCCCTCAGGTCCCCCTGCATTCTGCTCCCCAGCTCCCTGCCCTCTCTGCCTAGCAGTTAGAGACCCCAAACCTCCCCAAGTTAATGTGCCTGCAAGAGTTTCATGGAACTTCCCTTCTTCCCATAGAGATCTAGCCCTTGCATGCAGAAGAGCTTTGCCGCTATCCTACTGCCCTGGTTCTGGACCTCTCTCCTCCCAAAGACTTGTATTGCTCACTATAGCTCCTCCAAGCCCAGAACATTTTTCACAGAAAGCTTTTGAAAATGTGTCTGGATAGACAAGCTTGGGTCATTGTTGTTCATATCATTGTGATTTCACCACTATATCTCACCTTAGAGTGTTGGTGAGAACCCATGTTCCAGGAAAAGAGTTAGGGTCCTCCCAGCTCTTTAACTAGAAAATGCCTGATGTTCCTAGAAAAAAAAGTGACTAGTCATTCCTGTCTGGGGTGCCGTGAACCAAATAGATTAGTGTCCATGAAAATGCTACAGTTGCACCCTGTTCCTATAAAGTTTTAGCTACACAAAATCTGTGGCACTGTGAATAGTCCCATATAAGCAAGTGTAGAGTACATTCACTCCCAGCCTGCAGCCATAAATGGCATAAAAAGTCATTTGCAGCCACACATGCTCTGAGCTGCTTTGAGGCAGGAATTAACTGAGCCAAATGAACACCTCAGTGTGTCTCTATCAGTGTAGCCCCTCTCTGGGTAGCTGTGAAGAGCAAGACTGATTCTTCTTGTCCTTTCAAGGCCAATCCAAGCAAAAATCCTGAGCCCTGGCTGGAGCACCAACTCTGGGAAGGCTTCTCTCCATCCACCATCTCTGCTGCACGCAGTAAGAACCCTGAGGCATCACACAGGCATTTCCCATTCATCTGCCAAGTCAACAAACATTTACAGAGCCTTTTCTGTGCTGGCCACCAAGCTTGATATTGGGCACTGAAAGGCAAATGCATCACAGAGGAAAGTGTTATCAAGTTACTCAGGAGGCTGAAGAGTTATGGGGAATCTTCATCTTCGAGACATCCAAGAGATTGTTGGATGTTTGAGACCTAGAGGAAAGAACACAATGAGCTCTTGTCCTTGCTCTCTAGTCTCTATCTTCTCAGCCCATTTTTTCTCCCCAGTCAACAAAAACATATGCCCATAGAACTTTCCAGCTGTGTTTCACTTAGTATTTTCTGTAGCACTCTGTTCCTCCCACCACTTACCCCTACAAAAGTAATCGTAGACCACCCTCTTCTAAATTACAAAGTTTTTCAATTAACAGGGTCTGAATTAACGACATTTTTTATCCATGCATTTCAAGATTCCATTAGAAGTATATAGACTTCTCAATCCTGACACACTTTTTTCACCTTCATCCGTGAATCTGGAAGTGACAGGAAGGCATTAGGCATATTGCTGCCTTTTAGCATTTAGTACCCAGTCCTTGAATTGATTTTCACTCATCTCCCAGTTAATCAGAGATCTCCTTGAGGGAGGAAAAGAAGGAAACTAATACTTCTAGTTAAAGATATGAAGCCAAGAGCTGTGTGTAAATTCTGTCTCATGCATCGACGGGCCATGTTTTATTAAACTGTGTCTAATAGTGCCTTGCCTGCCTCCTAACACACACACAATAAATGTTTAACGAATCAATGAGTGAGATTTACCTTCTAAAGAGCAGGTCATCTTATGTCTCAGTGTGTGTTTGCCACCTGAGCCCATGCAATTTCTTATATTTAGTATCTGGTTACCTGAAACAATACCTTGGACTATACAGAGCTTTCTGATTGTCAATTTACATGCTTAAAGAGAGACACATATACACAAAAGTCCCTGGCACATAAAATTTGCTCAATTACTATCGGATACCTACAGATGGTCATTAAAAGAATTCTATGAGTGAGGTAATGCCATTCTCCTTTTCATGGAGGTAATTCTGTGTGTGCCCAAGGTCACACAGCTCAAGTTTTCAATCTATGTTTAAGTTACACACATTGAGGACCTTACCGTGTGTTGGGTGCTGTCCATGTGTTTATAATTTAATCCTACAACTCTCTAGAGTCTATATTAGTGTTGTGATTGGGGAGATTATGAAACTGAGGCCTTGAGAAGATAAATGAGTTTTATGTAAGGCCACGAGTTCATACATGACAGGCCCCTTTCCTGAGAGCACTCAGTATAACTCAAGTAGCCAGTCCCAGTCCTAGGAGATTTACCCTCTTGAAAGAATCCCCCCAAAATCTGCCTTCTATGTTTTAAGGGAAGAGCTTTTATTTCCAAATGTGAACCCATCTTTCTTACTATAAGTTGATTGGTACTCAATAGTGTGATCACGGCCAAAGTTTCCATCTTATAAATTCTGCATTCTTTAAGACCCAATGTATCAACTGTAAAATTGATGCTAATGGATCAAGTGCAGTAGGAAAGCCAGAAACTCATTTCCATTCTGACTTTTTAAAAGAACTAATAACATGATAAAGATGAAGATGGAGAGAAAGAAACTAAAAGTAAGTCTCACCTCACAAGTAAGTCTGTGTGAAAAGTCACTGAATTTGTCTGCATGCCCTCATTGTGCAGAAGTAGAGGAGGCAAACCTTTACCACTCTAGAGAGCACACTCTGGCCTATTTATTTATTTATTTATTTGCACTTGCCTGATTGGAAACAGCTGAAATTGCAAATATGACATGGTTGGGATAATAGACCTTCTCATCGAGAGCAGAACACAGAGCCAAGTTTACTTAAAGTATGTAGCTGAGCATGCTCTGTAGAAGATGATTTTATCCTATTTTAGGGGGTATTTCAATTATGGCTTACTCTTATAAGGAGCAGTGCCTCAGAACCCAGGAGTGACTAACGGAGAACAGTGTGTGGCTGGGGAGATTTCCCACTAACTGCAACTCAGCAAATTAAAGGCATAAGTAATTTTAATGACAGCATAAGAAAAATGAACCTTCAAAGGTTAGGAAATTTTAGCTTTAACTTGGGGGAATTGCACACAGGTAGGCTTTAAATTCTTTTTATCTTAAAAAAGCACATTCTAAAATATTATAATATATGCATGTGGAATAAAATTTATTGAATCTGTGATTTGGAAGCAAAATATAGCTTTTGAATTTCCCAACATTGGCCTGCTATTTATATTATTAACAGAACTTCCTTGGGCCCCAAATAGCCCACTTAGCATTTTTAGACACATCCAGGGCCATGGCTACTCCTTGGTCAATGGCAGCTGGCCTGTGGGTTGGGACACCCTGCACAACAGGATGGACAGTTTCGTTACAATACAGAGAGAGCGCTCATGGCTCCTCATCCACTGGATGTGTTTCCCACCTCTCTTTGCATTGGGTTGACCAGTTTTCACAGCAGGGATGCTACCTAATGAGCAACATAATCCCCAGACATAATTTAGGCCCTTGTGGAGTTGCATTATTCCATTAGGCCACTTGGATCTCATGGAGGAGCAGACTATTCATTTTCTCAATTGCTCCTGAAGGGGTATGCAAAGCTGATGAACCTCCTTACTTACACTTTGGGAGTAACTCATTGACCAGGCAAGCATTGGCCCGCGTCCAGGGAACTCACTGGGAAACAGTATTTTTCAAGTTCATTTGGAGGCCAATACAATGGATTTGGCTATCATAGACTTTACTGTTTAATATTTTACTACACCCTGCCAGCTACCTTTATATTTTTCTGCTATAATGACTTTCAGACTTACCTATTTTAAATCTATCAGCTGATTGAACGATTCATTGTTCACTTATTCAACAAGTATTTACTGAGTGCCAACCATTCAGAGCTGGGCCACACTGAATATGAAGCTAGAGGACTTTGCAGTTTGCCTAATAAAGGTTTGGAGGGTGATTCTGAGAGTCATAGTATGTTTGCCCATTAAGAAATAGTTATATGACAGTTTAATTCCAACCTAGAGTGAGAAAGTTTCTAACTAGTACCTTGCTATGTAGTCCCCTTCCTTCATAAAACTAAGATGCCGGAGGCAGGAGGCCCAACAGAAGAAGAGAACCTAGGAAATTAAGAAGGTATCATAGCACCTACTCATTCAGCCACACAGGAGGGCAGGCAAGGCTCAGTGGTATGGCAGTAAAGAGTATGTGCTTTGCTGTCTCCTGTGTCCTCTATTTGGTTCCCAGTCTGATACTTACTAGCTATGTGACCTCGAGTAAAGCTCTTACCATCTCTCAATTGCCCTTTCTTGGTAATGTGACGATAACAACATCTCCACTACTAGGACAGGTACAGCACTTAGCTCAGTGGCTGGCCATACAAAACCTTCCATGAAAGTGGCTATTCTGCCTTGCTCTCAGTCAGTGTGGCCCTTCTAGTCCATGGTCCATGACTGTGCATCTGCAAGTGTACATACTCACTCTGCAGCTCTGTTTGTATCAGATGTACAGAATGTATACTTTGGAATGTTCTTGCCATTATGAAAAGATGTACAGAATGTTCACTTTGGAATATTCTTGCCATTCACATTCAATCTAGTAGAAAAAGGCTCCTACTTGCTCTGCAGGCGCTGTCTCATTCCTGGAGTCTCTCCAGACAGCCCCATGGGTGGGATGACTGACTGAATCTTAGACCATAGTTAATATTTACCATGTAGACTGGGAATGGGGTTGGGAGGATGGCTGGCCAACTCTTTGGAGGCAAGTGTTATTAACTAGGCAGTGGGAACCAAGCAGAGCTGGAAATAGATTGTCGACATTATCTTTCTGTTGCAGGGTGTTGCCGCTCCTACTGCTTTTCTTGTCAGTGCTTCCTGGATTGAGGGGGGCGGGGAATGACAAAATATACTGTTTTTATCAGAGGCTCAACTTGTCAAATATAGAATGCTGTTTGTGTGTCGCTGGTGCTGTTTTTATTGCCTTCTGCATCTGATTTACAGATGGTTCTTTTTGACTGGTTACACTAAATGATTTGCTTAAAGTCCTATTGAATGGAAGGGGAAGGGGAAGCATTACTGCCAAAGCCCTGGAGTCCACAGGATAGGAGGTAGAAGGAGATTCAGAGTGTCTTAAAATAATCCTATTCTTGGATAGGAAGTGCAGGTGACGAAAGACAGCCAGCTTTCTGTTTTCTGGGGCAGAGGGAAGACACAGTTATGAATCCTGGAGTTAATCCTGAAGCCTCACCTGAACCAAAGGAGCTTATCTTCTTGGTTAACAAGTGGCAAAAAAATGGAACTTTAAAATCTTCTTTTTCCTGATTTGCCTTTTGAGGTTTTCAGAGATTTACCAACACCCAAGAAAAGTGATGAAACAAAGAGATGAAGCTTGGGTTTTGTATTAATCAGAGGTTGATTGGCATGCCTTATTTAGGTCAAATTCAAGTCTGGCTTCCCAGAAGAGCTGAGAGACCAGTCACCTACTTCCTGCTATTTGAACCCCCAAATCTCTCTCCCTTGAGCCTATTACAATAGCTGAAATGACAGTCTTTAAAAGTAACCAATTTCTTTAAGCATTAAACAGCCCATGGGCCTCTGTCCATCACTCATACTCGACTGTCATCTAATTCTTCAGGTTTGAATTCTGGAGTTATACTAATGGTTTGGAAGGAAGGGCCATGTGTTTTGCAAAGCAAAACAAAACAAACAACAACAAAAAACTAAACAGCTTGGTACTGTCTCCCGAAAATAAGACTGGATGTGGTACCATAGCGGTGGGTTCTCGATTCTGGGCCACTTTATGTACCATAAGCTTTTAGCTCTGTCACTCCAGCCTCAGGCTTTGTGTAATCCTGGTCAAGAGTAAGATATGGCAGACTGCAGATAAAGGAAAGAGGCTGATCACATTGATACACTGGGGAATGACAGGGCACTCATAAAGACAGATTGCTTCATTCACAGAATATTTATTGCCCCATATCTGGGGTTGCATTTGGGTGTCTTGGTGCTGGGAGCAAGAAAAGCCATCTCTGTTCTTTACTCAAGTCACACCCAAAAAGAAATGTGCAAAATGATGCCTTGATGATACATGTGACAAAGTTTGGACTCAGCTTTCTCAAAATCGTACAACTAAAAAGGTCAGTTTAGAATTTGGACGTAGCTCTGCCTGACACCAGTTTCCATGCATGCCCTCCTGCACCACCCTGCTTCCCTCTTAGACCTCAGAAATCACTCTGAAACTCCCAAATTTCAGCTGTCTATCAGGGGTTACAACTGGTGATTTTAAGTGTTTAGTAAATCTTGCTAGTTGTGGGTCCCTCTCACAGATAAAACATGGAAACTCATTTTAAAAGATAAGCAACAGCAGCACCCACCCCACCTGTGAGACTTGGAGCCTGTTCCAAGGATGCCACATCCATCCATTGACATTACCTATAGTCCTGTGTCTCTCCCATTGACTGGACCGTGGGTTTTGGTTACCAAAAGTGCCAAGAGCCTGGACATGCTATTTGGAAGCTTCATCTAGCAGGAATCACTCATATTCTTTATGGATCCAAAATCCACTTCAAGTGAAATGGAACAGCAATTCCCATAGCCTTAAGGAGGGTGAACAAAGACAGGAGGAGCATAGATGCACAGAATGTCTCAGTCATTCATTTGTCATTTTCCAAGTCCTGGTCCACTCGTTTGGTTGGTTGGTTGGTTGGTTGGTTGGTTGGTTGGTTGGTTGGTTGGTTGGTTTGTTGGTTGGTTTGATGGAAAATTGAGTGTACCTTTTGCATGTTCCTAGATACTTCAACAAAAATAGTGGAGTGAATCTAGGAAAATCAGTAGATTAATTAGGATTACAGGGATTTATTTTTCTCCAGTGTGTGTGGAATTAGGACAAAATTAACTTAAAAAGCAGGAAACACAATAAATTATGGGATTCCATTGCATTAGATATATAGAAAAGTATAAATCATAAAAGTCTATAGGAATTTGAACATAATAGTTTGGGAACTAGAAGAACAGGTCTCTGGGCTTCAGAAATTCACGTATGAGATGAAGCACCAAGAGTAGAGTAGACATATGGCTCCTGCTTGCCCCTCTGTGTATTGGGAACGCACATGAATGCAACCCCCCAGGGAGTAAGCACAGGCCTTGAGTACTGTGTTTCTTCTCCATCTCCTCCTTCCTGACAGGAGGGGAGGGGCAGGAGGGGGAAAGGTTTAATCATGTGAGGTTTAAGTGCAATCCCGACTAAAGGTCAGAGCTAAAAAAGGCAAAGACCCGAGATCCCAGCCTCAGTGGGAGTGAGTCATTTCCCCCATGGGACCCTGAGGGACCATGCAAAGGGCCTCTAAACCTACCACACATAAGACAAAAGGAAAACTTGTCCACTCAAGTTTGAAAATTCACGGCCATACACTCCAGAGAGAGGGTGTGTGACCTTGAGCAAGTCACTCCCTGCCCATACAAGGTTCTTCAGCTGAGATGAGGGGCAGGCCTGGGTCTTAGCCCTGCCCTCCTGTGAGACAGCCTGCCATTGTCCTGATGACAGTGAATTGTGCTGACACTACACAGCAGGGGAGAAATGAGGACGGACTCTCCATCACGAATTCAGAGTTCTTCCCTCCCTCCACCTCCTTGCCTTGGGCAGCTGGGATCTTCCTTACATAACATGGTCAGGAAAAGGAGGGCAGGAAGGTAAAAATATTACCCAGAAGTTGTGGCCAAGCCAGTACCACGCTGGGTTCCGGAGATGGAAGAAGATGAAGGGGACTCGGAGGGAAATGGGAAGGAACAGAGCACACGTAAAATCAAGATTGATTCCTCTGGCCTGGGGCATTCATCTGTATTTGGTCCTCTGTGTGACTGCTGGGTCTACCCTTGGAAAAGAGGCCGTGGGGGTGGGCTGGAGGGGGGAACACATCCATCACCATTGTTCAGAGTGTTTAATTTCCCAGAGACTGTCATTAAACAAATTTCTGCCCTAGTCTGGCAGCCTTCACAGACATTTGTTGGAAGAAAATTACGAGGATGTGATTTGTCTGAGGTAATAGCCAGGCTAGGCTCTGGATTCTTAATGGCACATAGACCTTTTGCCTTCAAAAAAAATTGCCTGTTAGGAAATTCATTTTCTGCCCTATCTTTGCAATCAGAGTCAGAGGGGTTGGGGCAAAGTGGCATAGACAACTTGCTGGGTTTTCAGGCCTGGAATTAGAGCCCAGGAACATTGCAATGAGTAGGGGGGGCAGTATAGGGATCAGATGCTAGGGACTGATGGTAGGGTGGAAGGGATTCTGGACATTAGGAAGGACGCCTCTCTTGGAAGTTTCTGGCTGTTACCTGCCAGGAATAGCATCCTTTCATAAATTAAGGTCTTATCATTTGCTGCAGCAGTCAGCCTAGAGAGGCCAGGCTCGGCTCGGCACAGGGATCTGAGGGGCAGGGAGCTGTGGAGAGGCTGCAAGGCTGCTGTCCCCAGCCTTTGGAAATGTTCAAGCGCTGAGAGAGTCATGAAAAAATGATCGCTCTGTTTGTTCCTTGAAGTATAAAAATGGTTTTATTTTTAGACATTATGGTGTTTTAAAAAAAAAAAATCTACTGGCAGTTGTCTTCAGATGCAGCCATGGAAAGTAGAATAACGCTGCCAAGGATGGGCACAGGCGAAAGCTTTGTAAGGTATCAGGGTTTTCTCAGCTTCAGCACTATTGACATTTGGGGCTGGATAATTCTTTGTTGAGGGAGCTGTCCTGTGTATCCTAAGATGTTTATTTAGCAGTGCCCTTGGATGCCAGTAGCACCCACACCTCCAGTTGGGATGACCAAACATGGCCAAATGTTTCCTTGGTGGGGGGGGGGGGGGGGGTTGGCAAAATTATCTGAAGTTGCCCAGAAAACAGTCTTTCCCATAGCCCTGCATTCAGTTTTTCTTCAGTGAACGGTTGCTCCCCCAGACCACTGGTCTCCCTTGTGCCCACTTTCCTTCTGGTTGTCCACCGCCACCCTCACCCCTGAGGGAGCACTCCCCACTCCTTCCCGCACATTCTCTGATTGCCTCCCTAAGATAAAACACATTCCACCCTCCTCCTATCTCCCCCAACATGCAGTAAGTTTAATGTCTGCTACTTGTCATGAAACGTTTGCATTGTATTTACCAACTATATGTCCTTTAAGTAGAAGTTTGCCAAATGTGCTGCTTCTGCAGGAGAAAACACATTTCCACTCAGTATTTCCATTTGGTTTTGTTTACGTGTGTTTTTTCAGGCAATGCCAAGAGGACATATTCATCCTGAGATCTCTGTGGTTCTGTTCTTTGTACAGTGTTAGGTTTCTTTTATACCTCCAGTTATCTAAGGCCCCAGAATGCGAGCATGGAGACATGCTCTGCCAGAGGGAGGACCCCACTTTCAAAGCACCTACATATAAGATGGTGGTGATTTGTACTGAGTGGGCACAGCCTCCATCCCGTACACTTGCACCCAGATTACCCAGATTCAACATACCTCCAAGGAATAAAGAAAGGCATTTGTCCTAGAAAAGATGAACTAAACCATGAGGTCAAGGCCAGGGCTGTTGGGCAACAGTCTAAGATCTAAATGTTTTAATAAGATCCAAACTTAGGATTTGAAGTTGAGTCTGGCTGAAATAGGTAGCATTTAGAAGAGTGACAGTCCTAACACACAACTTGGTGGCCCTGTCACTCCTTGTGTAGAGCTCTTTGGTGGTTCCTGCAGGAGGACTCCAATATCCTTGGCCTGGAACATAAGGTTTCTGTGATTTGCCCATATAAGCCTCATTGCCAGTCTCCCCTCTGACCAACTCCCTCACTCTCTGTGTTCCAGCTATACACAATTATTTCCAGTTTTCCCAATGTGCCAGGCTATTTCATACCTTTTCCTGGACTGTCTCTCTCTTCTCTCAACCTGGACAATTCCTTCTCATCATTCTTGACCTACCTCAAACATCTTATCTGTGGTGCTACATCACTGCCTAATAAACTGTGATATATTATGGTTCTTCTCATGACATATTCAAATTATATACGATTTTTTTCTAATTTCCAAAACTCAGCACAAAGTAGGCACTCCCTGAATGTAAGTGAATGAATTAATGTATGATCCCAGTCCCACAGAAGTCATTTAAGATTTGTTATTCTTGAGAGGGTTTTTTTTAAAGCATTCATTTTAGAACTTCAGTTCTAAATTCTAGCAGGTGCTTGAAAATTCCAGATTTCCCACCAAACCTCTTCCTTTTTGGAAATCCCAGCCAATTATAAACCGATAGGCCAGGCCCTTTGCTGCTGTGTACCCAACCACCACATGGGTTTTTAATCATGGTTTACCTCTCTGTGTGGTTTGGGCACTGTTTTCCCTAAAATGAGATTGGGTTTCCTTTCTACCCTTTTTTTTCCTACATGAAGATATAATATTGACATACAGGGTTTTTCTGCAAGATGTGAGCTGGTTTCAGAAGGAATTTTACTTGTTAGGTTAACAAACCCATAAATACTGTAAGTTGTATTCTGTCCAATGAATTTGACTCATCTCTGTTTCTTCTCATTCATTAATTAATTGGCATCTAGTGGATGCAGAAAACAAAAAGAGTTCCACCACCAGGGAGACCACAGTCCAGTGAGATAACTATTTCATGTAATATCTCCACTGTCCAGGGAACATGCTCCCATAATCATGTGCTGGGAATAGGGAAAGCCTATTGGAGGGAGAGACAGCTTGCAGGAAGGTCCAGACAGACAGCACAGAGGAGGGACTGGGCTGGGAAAGGTGAGGTCCTTGGATGCCTGTGGCATGCCCCTCTCCATATCAGTTCTTCTCATTCATCCTCCTTGACTACTTTAATCGTGGTTATTCTTACTCATTATCACCTGTAAGGAAGACAGCAGGTATGAGAGGCTCTGTGAGCACTTTCTATAGGAAATGTGTCATTAGGATGAAGTTTTAAGCTGACGCTTGCCATTTTTTTTAAACTATCATGAAAGATGAATGTGAAATGGAGCTACTCAGACCTTAATTCCTGCTGGCAGCCAAGTGCAGCAGCCAGAGTGGAAGCTTGTATCATTGTCTGGAATTCAGCCACCCTTTCATTTCCCCTTGATACTTCCCAACAGAAGCAAGTTCATCGTTGAGTCATATTCACTTATAAGATGGAGGTTTTCATATTTTTCTTTGTCTTCCTTGTTTCCCTTCTCTTTCCTTTCTCTGTCAAATCATGTTTGTGAAGGTTTCTTAATTTTAGAGAGAAAAGATCCCAGATATACCATGTACTTCAATTTAAAAAAAAAAAAAAGATGTCATGGGGATCATTTCATGATGTATAAAAATATAGAATGACTATTATGTACACCTGAAACTAATGGGATATTGTATGTCAATTTTGCTTCAATTTAAAAAATCTCAGAATCCAAGAATAAAACTGCGTATAATGACAAATTAACCAAAATGAGAAAAATGACAAATAATCTGTGGGCTGAAAATTTCCCAAAAGCCAGAAATAAATAAAATGTCTCTTAAAGTGCTTAGTGGAGGAGGCTGATAAAAGAATCTCAATTATCTGTTGTTTTTTCTTCAGTCTGTGATATCTGATTTTAAAAGGGAAAAATAGTTTAAAAAAAAAACCTTAAGGATATGAAGCAAGATAATAAATAGAAGCTCATGAACTTCTGTGAATTTCCAGGTAGAAAGAAAATGTATTCATAGTAAAACAGCCAGTGTATCTGTAGATTTTCTTTCAAGAATAGCATCACTTACCTTAGCCTCCTCTCTTTTATAAAAGTTAAATTGCTTCACTTGTACAATTGGATGCCTGGCCACGTACCTACTAGTGTTGGACCTGTTAACTGTTTTACTGTAAGTAAATATCATACTTTGTTTCCCTTAAATCTGTCTCATTCCAATAAGGGAACAGAAAAAAAATCATCAAGAAGCAAATATGTAGAATTCTAAGTGTTTTATGGAGAATGGGGAAAGTTCCCCAAGAAACAGAAGGAAATCCAATCCAGACGGTGTCAAGTAGGCCTATGTAGAGAAGTTCTCCCACCCTTTGGAATGGTCTCATCTTACCCGGGCACTTTCTAATAGCTAAAGCCCAGCAAATGCCCTAGAGATTGATATCCTTCTTCAGAGCATTTTCTCAAGAGATACAAAACGCTGAAAGATAAATGACTGCCATAAATCTGGGGGGTTTGCAATGTATCTGCTGTGGTCTGAATGCTTGTGCCCCCCTCCCCAAATAATATGTTGAAGCCTTAACCCTCATAGGTGATGGTATTAGGAGATGGGAAGTTGGGGTGCTCTGCCCTCATGGAATTAGTATTCTTATAAAAGAGAGTCTACAGAGATCTCTAACCCCTTCTGTCACCTGAGGACACAGTGAAAAAAATTCCAGCTATGAACCAGAAAGAGTGTCTTCATGCGACCATGCTAACACCCTGATGTTGGACTTTCAGCCTCCAGATTGTGAGAAATAAATTTCTGTTAGTGTTTGTATACTACCCAGTCCATGGTATTTTGTCACAATAGTTCAAACAGACTAAGGTGGACTCCTATCTGGACTCTTTGTCCACTGAAGAACATTTTGGGAAATTTTCTGTATTGAAAACAAGGGGTTCTAGAGAATGCAATTAATAGTTATTGAATGGCTGCTGTATATCAACAGTTGTTCTTGACTCTTGAGTCAGGTGCAAGAAAAAGATCCTCATCTGGCCATCAAGGAAGACGAGGAAGAGAGGACTAGTAGTAATAATAATACTAATAATAACAATAAATATTAATAATAATAATAATACAGGGTAGGGTAATATTATTTCCATTTTATTGTGGAAGTATTGAGGCCAAGAAAGGTTAAGTAACTTGACAAGGCCACATGGCTAGTAAGTGGCAGAGCTAAGTTCTACAGGCAGAGAAGGTCTGATCCAGTGGGCCAGCTCTTGACCACAAGCCACACCACTTCTCAAGGACATAGACATTGAAATGAATCATCTAAATGTGCTCATAGAGGCCTACAGAGAAAGCTTTGGATGTACACTGAATAGAGTGACTAGTCAGGGAGTCAAATGAGGTGACATTTCAGGAGAGGCAAGATGGTCAATCTAACAGCAAAAGGTAAAATGGCAGAAAACAACATGGAAAATTTTGTTCTTAAATTTCCATTTTGAAGGGTGATTTAATATTACCAGATTAAAAAAAAAACTTTTATGCATAAAACCACAGTAATCTAATGATATTCATTAAAAGATGTGCACATATATATGCAGGAATTTCATTATGTAGGTATGTAAATTAATGTATTGGGTGAGAGATTATGTTTTAGGATACAAACCAAGCACTAGGTTATGAATTAAATTTTAAAGAACTACATAGTTTTGGACATTGTTTTAATATCCACACATCAGCTGAGTGGGAAAACATGAACCTTCAGAGCTATATGAGGTCAGTGTCTCTCTCCAGAGGCAGTGCCAGGTGACGGTTGCCTGCACTGGGCAACAGTCCAACTACCCAATCAATCCGAAACTCATTCGGAAATGAAGAGTGACACATCTTATTCACTCCATCATTTATTTTCATGGACTCACTGACTTGTAATCAACAAATATTTTTTGAATAGGTTCAAAACCCTATATGTTGGCTCTGGAATGGCTTGGCCAAAGGTGTGGGATCTGGGTCTTCCAGGCCAGGCTAGAAGATAAAGTCTAAGGCTGGCCCTTGGAGGAGAAAGCTATTAGACATTAGTCAGGGCTTGTATGCCCAAAGGGAAGAACCAAGCATTTTGATCATATCACTGTTGATGTCACATGGGATAGGAGGATTTTGACCCCATGGAGGGTTTCCAGTAATGACACAGTTTAGTTCTGAATGGTCCACAGAATCTATGATACCAGTTTCAGACATTGTCCGGAGATTTAGTGATGTTAGGAGCTAGGACTCCAAGGAAAGATAGTTGCAAATGGTTAGATGGGTTGTCCCATTACAGCCAGGTTGGCAGTAGAGTGGGTTCAGGAGCGTTCATTCTCCTGAGAGCTTTGGATTGCAAAACTCTTTCGCAGAAGCTCAGCCTGTATCACAGAGTGTAGACATAAGAGCTGGAGCTCCGTGAGCACTGGGGGGCCAGAGCTTTCATCAGAAGACGAGATACTGGGTTTGTGGCAACACACGGAGCAGCAAGCAGCCTAACTTCCATACTTCCCAGGCCCACACTGTTGCATGCACTCTGCCTTCATTGTCTGATTCTCACAGCAACCCAGCAAGGTTGATGTCATCATCCCATTTCACAGATAAAGAGGCAGAGACTCAGCCAGTAGGTGACAGAGTCAGGTTTCAAACCCTGGGTTAGCGGACTCCAAAGCCCAAATTTTTCCTGTTTTACTAAATGCTGCTTCTCTCAAGCCTGTCATGGCCTCACACACTGGTGAGGGAGATTGGTTCAGGGATTTATTGGTGATAGCCTTAAGGCTCCAAGGTTCCAGCCTACATCTGAGCAGCACTGGAAAAGTCAGGGACTCCATGGTGCTAAATGCCGTGGGAAATAAAATAGAAATGAATGATTGCCCTCCTCAGTACTAACCAAATGCTGACTTCCATGAAGCACATGGTGACATCCAACAGAGAGTTAGCTGAACCATCCCCAGTACATCCTCACTACTTTATTTTAGCCCAGGTGTTGGCTGGATGACTAAATGAATGAGTGAAGGCACATTGGCTTGCTCTTATAGATTAGCTTTCTTGCTATGGATAAACCGAAGGAAAAAAATATTTTCCCATACCCCCTAAAGCGAGTCTACTTTGTTTTGTGGGAGGTAGCAATTTATAGACCTATCTACACATTATTTTCTAAAACTCAAGTATTTTGGAAGAGCAGATGGAGTACCATACTGTATACACTAGTCATATATTTTGAAATACATTTCTTTTTGAGCAATTTGGTTCTGCTTTATTTAGCAAAAGCCATTGAAGGGTTTAAAAGCAATGATGCAAAAGACGTGAGTGGCTGAGATCACAGTGGACAGACCCTCAGGCATAATGCCAATGCTTTTCAAATTCTGCTCTGCAAACCCCAGCCCTGGTCCCCATTGCCTCCCACCCTTAGAGACGCCAATCCACTTTGTCCTGGAGGAGGGAGTGGAGCCTGGTCATCTGTATTTTTAAAAAATCTTCTGGGTGATTCTGATGTGCACCCAGGTTTGAGAAACAACTTCTATACCCATATGAGTGTGATTCTTATATCTCATTTTCTTGATACTTTTATTTCCACCTATTAAATTACTAGAGAAACAAAGGAAAGACAGTTTCATTCCTTTTATATCTTCTGAGAGTCATAGGGGAAGCAAATAGGTGTTGAGCACCCCCTACTTAGCCAGGAGATTTGGTTATGAATTTCACTTAATATTTACAGAACTCAACAAAATTTAAAGAATCATTTGGCCCTCAGAGAGCTGAGTTATGCAGACTCTTCAGTTCATAGCTTGTTATTGTCATAAGCCCCTGAAAGACTTTCCCCTTATTTTCCTCTTTACCCCTGCTTCCCATACCCACTCCCCTTCCCCAAAGGAGAGCTACCTAAATATGCCAGCACTAACATGTGCAAGTGTCCTTATAAAATGTATCTTATTGTGTTTGTATGTGCATATTGGTCATTCACAAAAATGATAAATATATAATACAAATAGACTATTAAAAAGTAAGAATTTTTCTTATTTTTTGCTCAACATTGTTTTCAGATATATCCCTATTGCTGTGTAGACTTCTGACATTTGCATAGTATTTCATTGTCTGCATTCACTCCATTTTATTTGTATCCTTCTCAGTTGATATACACCCATGCTACCTCCAGATCCCCACTATCACAAAAAAATTCTGCAACTAACATCCTCATTTGTGATCCTTGGGGACCTGTGTGAGAATGACTTCTGGGATGTGTGCCCAGGAGTTGGATCTCAGAGTCATATGATATACACATATTTAATTTCAGATTGTTTTCCTAAATGGAAACAGTACATGAGAGTTCTCATCTCCCTACAGCCCCACCAACATTTGGTATGAACCGTCTTTTAAATTCTGGTCATTCTGATAGCTAAGAGTCATTGTTGTTTTAATTTTTCTACCTTGGATTACTAGTGAGTTTGAGCATGCTTTTTACATATATGGATTTTCCTTTCTGTGAATTGCCTTTTCATGTCCTTTATCCACTTTTCCATTTCTTATTTATATTTGAAACATTAATCCCCTGTCAGCTTGAGCTGCTGCAATACTTAACTCCCAGTTAGTTATTTGATAACTGACCAATAATTTCTATATCTGAATAAAAATCCTTACTACCTAACATGGGCAAATCCAACAATTTTCCATCTTACAGGAAGTGATTTTAGGATCTTTTTTATGAAATACTTCCCCACTTAGAATAAGTATTATGACTTCCATTTATGTAGACAAGGAAACAGGATCCCAGTGACTTGTTGTACGTTGTCACACCATCAGTAGCATGATTGGAAACAATCATTAGCTATTAATACATTAAATCATGGTATTCACAGCATTTTTAAAGCCATCAACTGTTGTTTGCAATCGACACAAGCAATCTTTCAAAATTTGCAACCTACAGCTTCTCTCCATCAGATTTCACAGAATCTTCCTTTCTGCCCTGAAATTCTTGCAAAGTGTCTCCAATTGCATTACAACTAGTCGTAATTACAGCTTTGGCCTTCATTAAGCTAATTACTACTTGTACTCATATTGAGCCATTTCACTCAAGTAATACCGTAAGCCAGTCCTTTCTCTGTGCTGTCTCTGCCTTTTCTAGGGAAACACAGGGCTGACATCAGAGTTCTGTCTCTCCTTAGAGCAGGGTATTTCCAGCTGTCTTTCTCCAAGGATCCCTGAGGTACAGCTCAAGTGTCTCACAGGCCACGAGAGGAATGGTTGGAGGAAGTTGGGGACTGGAAGGAGGCTGAGCACAGACCCTCCCCCCCACCCCCCCGCCGCCATTTAACCCAGACAGGCTTTGCCTTTATTTGTTGTGTGTACTGCGTGATATGTAAGATCTGCTTGAAAAAGGATTCTGCTGCTAAAAGGGGCAGCGGGGGTGCGGGGGGAGAAGCAGTGCCTTGGAGAGCTGGACTACTTAATATAAACTGATACATTTTCATCTCTCGGCTTGTGTCACATTTATATAGTGCGTTACATTTTGAAAAACACTTTAACATGATCTGAAATTATAAAATCCCGTAAGGTAGGTATATTTAAACAGCTGCAGCAAAATTTTCCCACAATTGAAGCTCCGTATTGCGGTACCTGTTCATTCTAGCAGGCAGACTGAAGGGCCATATGTCAAGAGATTATCACCAGCTTGGGTAGAAGGTAGAGCTAGATGATCTCTAATCTCTGTGTTTGTACAGAGATGTTATATCTGGAAATGATGAGAGAAGAAAGCAACATCAGAAGAATGACCTGCGGTAAGCCTCTTGTCTGTTGGGGGAGGAACATTTATTGACCTCCTGCCACATTCTGGTCTCTGTGCTGGGTGCCTACGGCCACCCTGGGAGGGAGGTATTATTGTATCCATTTCAAAGGAGATGAAACTGAACCATGTTAGGTTAAGTTGGAAAAGCTTATAGCCCAGAGTTCTCCAGCTCCCAAATCAGGACTCTTGCCACTGCAGAAGAATGCCCCCACAGAAGCATTGCATCTTTTTTTAAAAATTAGCCTCCCCAAACTTTATGTAAGCAGTTATTATTTTTGGAAAGAAGTTCTTCATAAGTAGTTCTGCATCGCGCCAGGCATCATATTCATGTCCCCATGCTCTCCCTCCTTCCCTCCCTCAGGTCCTTACCTCCTGCTTTTGGATCAAGCCGCATCATCTGTCATTTATAGCTGCATTCAGCCTCCTTACTGAGGAGGTCACTTGCCATGACTCAGCTGTTAGCATCTTTCCTGCTTTGATTTCCTGGGTTTCCAACACAAGCTCGTGCTATTTTCGGTTTTGCCTCAGATAGGAAGATTGGAAAACAGCAGTCCGGCCTTCTGGCTCTCCAAGTTGTTGATTTGATTTGGCTTTCTCTCTTCATTCATGAATTCTTTCTGTGCTGCAAGCTGAGGAGGGTTGCATGTTTGAAAGATTCTTCTCTCTTCTCAGAGGGTGCACATCTGGGACACAAATGGGGGCCGAATGTGGTGTCACCTTTGGTTAGCTTCGGTTTCACTCTTCCAATGAAAATCTCTCAAACCATGAAATCGGTCTTTCCCCTCCTGTTTCCTAAAGAAAAGAATAAACATATAGAATAATATTGCTGAGTATTTTTACTTCAAATAGGCATATTTAACCTTAGTCCTTTATTATTAGGGCAAATAGTTGAAGAAACTGCGCTCTGTTAAGTTAAAGTTCTCTGATTTCACAACTTGAACTTCTGGAATCTTGTATTTTACACTAGGAGGCCATTTATAGCAATGTCTCTGACCATTCTAAAACCATGGAGGATGAGAATGTACCCTTATGTATATAGCACCTTACAGTTGATGAAGTGTTTTCATACGTGTTCTCTATTAACTTAATTACTCTATGAGCTAGGTTTTATCATCCCTATTT
The DNA here is from genome assembly GCF_028018385.1 of Neofelis nebulosa. NCBI lineage: Eukaryota > Metazoa > Chordata > Mammalia > Carnivora > Felidae > Neofelis > Neofelis nebulosa. The sequence continues at coordinate 42,421,393 of NC_080785.1, forward strand.
CACATAAGCAAATTCAGATGCAAAAAGCCTTGAACTTTACAATAAGGCATTTTGCTTTATTATAAAGCAAAACTGCTTTATTATTAAGGTGACTCAGCAGAGCCACCTAGACCTAATACATGCAAGTCATTAGCTTCTGTTTCTAGAAACAGTGCTGCATGGATGGAGAGATAATGTTGGCTTTGGGAGAACTGATCTATAAGAAAAGTTGAGATAATAACACTGAAATGACACTCAGCTGGCTGACCCGTAGGCCTGAATATCAGCAGGGCACGACTCGTGGAATCAAGCAGGGTTTTCTATTCTCCAGGTAAAAAGTCAGGGCCTTTATTTGTGAACTGTTTTTCTCCCTACCCTTTCCTTTAAGGATAGCTCTCTGCCTCTAGCTGCTGTTGGCCAAGCCCCCAGAACAGCCAGGATGCTTTTAGGATACCCCAACCAGAAGAAATGAATATCCTACCCATTGTCAGTAGACTAGGCAATATTTTAGGTATCGGGGAAAGCATGATTCATAGGAAGAGTCCTTGCCCAAAGAATATAACCATATGGTGGAGGGTGGAGGGGATGTTGGCTTAAATTAAGTCTTTTGATACAATAAGATCGAGCTGTGATGGGGTGACAATTGTAACTGAGCGAAGGATGAGCACTTAGCCTGTTAAAGAGGGGCAGTTCAAAAAGAGAACTCAGCATAATCGAACAAGAACATTACCAGTAACTCAGGTTTTCTAGAAGGCAGCATCTGAACTGAGGAATGGTAGGCAATGAGACCAGGAGACAGAGGCAGAGGCCCAGTGATGGAGAACATTGTTTTCATTATTGAAAAGTTTGGCTTTTGTGCTGCTGAGCACCTGAATCCACAGGGGTCAGATTTGTGGCCAGCTCATCACACCGTCATCTGTGGAGAAGGGATGGCAGGGGTTGAACACGGAGGGAGGGAGATAAGCTAAGAGGCTTCTGAAGAGTCCAGATAAGGGACGTTGAGCCTCAACTAGCAGAGGAAGGAGGGGTGGAAGGAAAAAGGCAAAACACAAAAACATGGAGAAGGTAGAGTCATAACTTGATGATTAGACATAGAGTGTGAGAAAGGAAAATGTGTCCAAGATGACTTCATTATTTTTGGTCCAAAGGAGGATACAAATAAACTCTTACAGAGAATGTTTCAGGAAGGACATTTTAAAAGGAAGATAATAAGTTGAGCTTTAGAATGTTGAATGAGAAGTGCTTATGGGACACTTCTAGAAGAAAATATTCCATAGACAAAGCCATTTGTAGCTCAAGGCTAGAAGTGCAGATTCTGCTCTGGTTTCCATCATTCTTTTTCTCACCCTACCTCTTTAAATCAGTGGCTCTTACGGACTTCATCATGACCAACTCTGAGAATCTGAGGAAAGCAGCAGATTCACTTCGGAGTGGGAAAACACATATGTCTCATGTCATGTTCATGAGACATGACACACAATTTCAGGTAATTCAAAGAACTCCAAGTTAATAATCTTTGCCTTAAATAGGACCTGAAGCTTTAAAATTCCATGCAAATCTCTGAGCTCCCAAGTCATATATTAGGAGACTTTCAAGGGTCCTCTGCTGCTGTGGTGTGATTGGAGGAGTCCAGTTACAACCATGTGGTTTATTATCAACACAAGTCAATAGCAGATCAGCCAAGGACAGCAGTACCCATAAACTGTAGCACACAGGCTCATTTTAACTTTTCCATACGCTACTTAGTATCTTTTTATTATGGCCCCATTCTTTGCCTGTGTCATAAAATCATCCCCAGATTCTCCTCCAAGGCATAGTTGATAGAACACGTGTTCAGATTGTTACTATTTACTAACGTGCATGTAGTCTTTCTTGTTACAATTTGTTGTCATACAGTGGGGATCCTACTGTGAGGACAACCAAGCTCCATCTTCCACTGTATGCTCTGCTCAAGTTGGTCAGATTCTACCTGTGTCCAGAACTTAAGTCACTTTTCATCTTTACAATAAACATTGTGCAGTTTTCACCTCTATATTTTGACTGTTTTTCTACAAGCTCTGTACAAGTTCCCCTGAAATAAATTTGTTCGTGCAGTTTATTCTCCCAGTGAACCTTGTTGGCATTCCTTTCCTCTAATGCAACAGTCTTTCACGTTAACAGAGTCCCCCAAACAAATACAAAGGTGTAATGAAGTATCTTCTCATTTAGTATTTGTTGAGTACTTGCTATGTACTAGGTCTCCATTGAGGTATCCAGTCTAATGAATGAGGCAAATATGGATTTATAAATCACACACAGTGTGATCACTGTGTTAGTAGAGGTGTGGGACCCAGGATGTCAAATAGTGCAGGCTGTACTATCCCTTGTGTGACGCAGGTACTCAGGCCTTTTTCAGTGAGCATTTGTTGTACCCCTCCTGAGCGGCTGCAAGGCGCTGTGGAGGTAGATACTCAGACAAAAAAAATCTTGAACTTGAGAAACTTTCATAGCTTAACAAAGATAGACCAAAAAAAGCTCCAATGGAAGCTAGATGTGATACATGCCATAAATGTAAAGTAAAGCAAAGTGGAAACAGCATTTCCTGAATACCTAGTATGTATCAGGAATTATTTTAGGTACTTTCATTTACATTGTCTAATTGCATATTCCAAATCATGTTTTAAAGTAAGTCTTATCCCTATCTTACATAGGAGGAAATTAAGGCTCAGAGATGATAAGCAAGTTACCATAGATCTCCTTATTTCCACTCTATATAGCTAAAGAAGCTTAGGAAATACATCAAAACAATGAAGTGAGGAAGAATATGACCTACTTTAGTCACCACCTCATGCTCCAATTTTCTCTTAACTTCATCTGTCTCTTTCCCCCTTCCCATTATGGTTAAGTATATACCCTGGAACATCCTTAGGGTTTGTCCCTTACCAGCTACAACTATTATTACTATCCTGATAGTTTAAAAAAAAAATCCCTCTGGATGTGGTTCAGCAACTGTCCCCTGTCTTCCTCCTATGAGTTACCCAATCCCTGGTAGCATTAATATTAGATATAATTAAGTGTGCTGCTTTTATAGGGTGATCGTCCATGGGCATGCCATATTTTTTATAAAGCAGGAACATTTTTTAATAAGACATAGACATGGCTGGCATCTTTTCATTCAGGGCCTCTCATGTCCTTTTAAAACAAAATTTTAATGTTTATTTTTGAGAGACAGAGCATGAGCAGGAGGGAGGGTCAGAGAGAGGGGGAGACACAGAATCTGAAGCAGGCTCCAGGCTCTGAACTGTCAGCACAGAGCCTGACACGGGGCTCAAACTCATGAACCAGAAGATCACGACCTGAGCCAAAGTCAGACACTTAACCAACTGAACCGCCCAGGCACCCCCTCTCTCATATCCTTTTTAACAAAACTAACAAACCCACACTTTTGGTTTCCTTTACTGGATGGGAATTATTACATCTCAGCTACATTTATCCAGTATCATAGAAATTGCTGAATATACTCCCTAAATGACCCAAATCTTATCCTCCTTTCAATTTAACACTTTAAATAAATGCCAGCAAGCTTCAGCGCTTTGGAAAATTACTATATGTCTGAAACAATTTGGATATCAGTATTTGTCACACAGCCTTCCTAGGTATAACATCTAAAGCAATAGCCACTTAGCTTACTTGCATTCTCTGTGTGGTATTTACCCAATAGTCATCACTCATGTGTGTTCATTAGGTCTTGGGGTGATGAGCCAAGCCACTGTATTCTCAGCTGGACCTGGAGCCTGTTTAGTTTGGCACTGATTAATGATGTGTGGGGAGTGAGCAGTTTGCAGAGACATTGTAGAAACCTAGTTACCCAAAGACAAATAGCTGGAAGTTGTCTGATGGGAGCATGAGAGGTGGGTTCTTGAGAAACGGGAGTCATTTAGAAACACCAGTGACTTTTGGTTACCCTAACTAGAGAAGGGACAGGTTCCATAGTAGATGATGCTTTGGGTGTTATTTCTTGATACACACCCCAGGATAAGGTGTGAGGCACGCTACTGATGTGCCTATCCAGCTACAACCTTTCTCTGTTCCTTGGTTCTCACCATTTGTAGACTGGGCTTACAGAGCCTGCCTGCTTCCCAGTCACCTTCAAACAAAATGTAGGTGTCTCAGTAAAGTATCTTGCAACATTCCTTTTGAAGATCTTATGCTAAATGAGCAAGCACTTATAGCTTTACTTTTTTTTTTTAACCAAATCAATCTTACACTGGAAAAACAATGCTTTGAGTGTAGTAATATTAAGTGTAGGATAAATAATATTTATCTTGGCTTACGTACTTCCTATCTCTTGTTTTTCCTTCTCGTTCCATTCACCTCTTGCACCATGTGGGTTTGGCATCCATTCTTTACTCAAATTTTCTCCTTTTTGCCTCTTTCTGTTCTTTGAGTGGGGCAATGAGGAGAGACATGTTGATATTGAAGTTATAGAGAAAATGTCTTAGCTCTAATTGGGTTGCTGTCCTTCTTGTGGCATGCCAACAGCTGGCACAACACATTTTTTTGTAGTCCTTTCCAAAATAGACTCTTTCTCCCTATTACTGACAGGGAACTAATGGAAAACATATATAAAGTTCCCTTGGCAACTCCCAGCCAGAGACTTTATGAATACCTATTTCCTGAAGATAACCCATTGTTCAGAGGACTTTTTTTTTTCACCAGCCCATCCAGAATGCTCAATTCAAAAGTTACAAGGATGCCTTTATTCATTGGGGATGTGGAGAAAAAACAGAGAAGTAGGAGGGTGTGCCCAGGGTTACACAGGAGGCAGCACAAGAAGAAAGATGCAAAGCCCAGTAAGCACCAGGTGTTCTGGCTTAATTATTAATCTTTGACTTTATCACGGAGTTCTTCTTCTCAAGATCTTAAATTTTCACCACTTCCTGCAAAATTCAGTTCAAACAAATTCTTCTTGGCAGTTACAGGCCTCCATAGTCTGATCCTGACCCATCTTCCACTCTATCCTACCCCCTTCCTAAGTGAATAAGCATAAACAATAACTATCATTTATATCTGGCCCTGTAAAAGTTGCTTGATAAATATTCTTTTAATCCTTGTATCACATTGCAAAGTCTATACTGTAATTTCCAGTTTATTGGGGGAGCTCAGGCTTAGAAAGTTTCAAAAACTTACCCCAGAACACATAGATGGTGAAAGTGAGAGCCAAGATTCAAACCCAGTTCTGCCTGACTCCAGTGCTTGCTGCTTTCCTTTGACCTTCCTTAAATTCAAAGTGATCTTGAGCAATTGCCTTTTTTGTTTTTTGGAGAGACAGAGAGAGAGAGAGAGAGAGAGAGAGAGAGAGAGCATGCATATGCACATGAGCTGAGAATGGAAGGAGGCAAGGGAGAGAGGTACTCTTAACCAGGCTCCACACTTAGAACAGAGCCCATTGCAGGACTAGATCCCACAACCCTGGGATCATGACCTGAGCCGAAATCAAGAGTCAGATCCTTAACTGACAGAGCCACCCAGGCACCCCAAGCAGTTGCCTTTTTATTGATGGGGAGAGCCCTAACCCCCCTCACTCTTCTTTTCAGACCTAAATCATACCCCCATCCTGCAGAGCTCCACCCAGAACCTACTTTGTTCCTACAATGTTTTCTAATCCCCCAACTGGAAACGGTCTCCCTTCCTTTGAACCACAAAGTACGTGGGAATGATCATTTGACATCATGCCTCAGAGCAAATAACATGAAGCAGGTAGAAGTCAGGAGCTTTGGGTTCAAATCCCTGCTCTGCCAGTGTGATTTTTATTAAATCACTTAATTCTCTCTTAGCATGTGCTGCAACCTGACCTCTAAAGTCCCATCCAGGCAAAAATTCTAAGATTCTGAAGTTGTATTTTATATAGAATTTCTTGTATGCTTTGAGTCCTATACTTCTTTGTATTCACTAGTCATTCGTTCGTTTATGTACGGAGCATTGATATTTCAGCCTTGATCTCGGAAGCACCATAATCTTCTAGAGGCCTCACCTCCACTTTTGGGCTTAAGTCCCCGAGGGCAAGGACTTTGCTTTTTTTTTCTTTTTTTTTTTTTTATACCCAAAGCAGATAAAACAGAAGGAAAAGTCTCTTTGACAAGATGAGCTCCCAGAAAAAGAAGTTTGCACAAATACCAGTAAGCACCATGTAACATTTGGAGTCTCACAGTGTTTTCAGCTTCTCCTCAATCCTTGTGCACCTGTACATACAAGCCTGATGTTGCCAACCTGCCCCACCCCCCCCCCAAAGAATGGTTATCAGTTAATTTAAGTCACCATATTTCAACTTTGGTTTCAAAGGACTATCATCTTCTATACCACATTTAGTGACACTTGTCCCCTTTGACTCCTGCAGGTCCTCAGACATTTGTTTTAGCAGATGGCAGTTCTGCTTATCCCATCAGCAGACACCATTCTGGAAAGTAGATGACATCTTCCTCCCCGCAAACCCTTAGCAAATTCCTCAGACTGCATTTTTCATTTGTCAGATGTTCATGCTGATTCCCAGATGCCCTTATGACAGTAATAATAAATGTAAAACTCTCACCTGGATTTTTTTTTCTAAACACTTTCCTAGTGTGCTTGCTACTTGAGCACTTCCTAGGTACAAGGAGCTATGTGTTAACTTGCTACTCTTTTCCCTGACATAGTGTGGTAGCATTTGCCAACTATAGGTAAAAGTTGCAAACATCTTTTCATTCAACTCTCGTATTCTGAAATCAACTGCATCTTGGTATTTCCACTTTAATAATTTAAAGCATAGGCTTTCTAAACTCAGAACTTGGATTCAAATCTCTCCCCTGTTGGGACACCTGGATGGCTCAGTCGGTTGGGCGTCCGACTTCAGCTCAGGTCATGATCTCACAGTTCATGGGTTCAAGCCCCGTGTCGGGCTCTGTGCTGACAGCTCAGAGCCCGGAGCCTGCTTCGGATTCTGTGTCTCCCTCTCTCTGTGTCCCTCCCCTGCTCGTTCTTTGTCACTCTCTGTCTCTCAAAAATAAGTAAACATTTAAAAAAAATTTTTTTTAATCTCTCCCCTGTCAGTTACCAGTGTAAATTCTCTAAGCCTCAATTTTGGGAACTGAAAGAAATGGAGGGTCCCTCTTCGGCAGGATTGTTGTCAGGATACAATGAGAGGAAAGATACCAAGCTTAGAGTCGTGTACCTCCACTGAGTAAAGTGCCAGAAGGTGCTAAGAGCCGCCATTCCATCCCCTCTGATAGATAAAAGGTGCTTTGTGAGCACCCATCCCATTTGATTCTTATGACTGTGCCTAATTAGGTGAGACAGAGAGTGGATATTAAATTTGTTTTCAGTTCAGGAGTATGTTTTCTGCTTCAAGAATGGGATGCCTGGTGAGATCCAACATAACATGCGTACATTTCTTAAGTGAGAAATTGAGAACCGTCATAGGTGTAGTTTAATGTGCTTTTGTTTTTTGAAGCTTCCTTTGCTTGTACCACTTTACACGATTCATGCCTTTTTCCCTTCTTTCACACTTTTTAAAAAAGGAACAGAGCAGAACATTGACTCTCCAATATACCTGAACCCTAATACATTACATTGTATTCTTTTAGACATCATTTCATTTGTTTTTATTAAATAAGGAACAAGTGGATTTATAGAAACTGATGTTACTTCTAAAAAATCCTCAGTGAATTTCACCCTAATTAAAATGCTAGGCAATTTCCATAAACATTGGTCATAGAAAATTTTTCCAGAGTTATAAAATCATGCAAATTTGAAAAGAAAGAAAAAGGTGATTGTGTTTAACATCAGGTCTATAATTAGGAGGTCTATAACTAGGAGACCCCTGTCTGCCCACTGTTTCACCATGTCAATAAATACGTGTCAGCTCTGAGTGTTTGACACTGTTCTAGAACCAATGACTAGGTCCTTACTGCAGACAGTATATCATTTTCAGAGGTGTTAGTATTGGTTTCGATTGCCAAGATAGTGAGTTAGATAGAAAGTCTGTGTAGTTATTGGATTGAACAACTTTCACAGGTACATAAAATTGAACACAGGTCCAGGCCCTAAAACGCCTATGGTTAGTCTTCAAAGAAATTGGGCATTGGGACTTTTAAGATACTCTGATCCAAGGTTACTGAACAGTTGAATATGTTAGGTAAGAGTAACGGTTGCTTATCAACATTGATTTCCTCGGAGATGGAGGGTGAGTGCCACCAAGAATGCCTAATTCAACTGGTTGTTGGTGGTTGCCTGCAGGCAGAGTCTGGGTCCAGCAGAAAATAAAGTGCCCTGATAGATTAGTGATGCCCACCACTGACCTGGGAGAGAGCAATGATGGTATATATGCTGCATCATTACCTTCTACGAGGTTTTCTCCAAAGGATGCATAGGAGGGCAAGGGACCACATTCGGGCAAAGCGTGGCAGATGCAGTGGATTGGGGAAACCACGGGAACAGCTGTGTTCATCCAGCTGTGAGAGATAATAGCAAATGGGCAAAAGGGAAGAGGAAATGGGTGGAGAAGCACAGGAGCCATTTCAGATCTTCCTTGGGCTCATTGGCTCCAAACCACCAAGTGACTGTTGGGATTTTACAGAATCAGAGCAGTCTGGGCTGTTTTAATTGTCTGAATTTTGTGCTGTGGTGGTTGACAGGTTCTCCTTTAAAGATAATAAATGGCTCACAATTACTTTAGTTTAGAAAGTGCTTCTCTGCCCTGGGACACTGTAATAACCAGCCATGGAAAAGAAAAGGCCTGGGGATTTATGAGGTGTCCCAATTTACAACCATCTGGGAAAAATACAGCAGGACGTTGGTATAGCACTGTGTTAACCAGAGTTAATCTATCATTGCTACTGTTATAAACCCTCTCTTTCCTTCTGCTTAAAACTATCACAGGGATTCATCCCTGGCCTTCACAAAGACGCACCAGAAATCATTTTTTTAAAGCACGTAACTCAGAAATATAGTCTGGTTGACCTTTGCTTTACTGGACTGAGTGGGAAATTTTCCAGGTATGCAGGATTTTAAAATCCACTAGTGATAAAAAGATAAATGAGGTATAGTCTCTTCTTTCTGAAGGCTCAAGGTGTCCTACTGGGAGACCAGTAGTGAATGCATAATTTCGATACACTCTAAGAGGTGCCATTGTTGAAACAATAGGGTAAGAATAGAAACACATTTGTATGCACAAAAACCAGTGGTATACTTAATAATCACTTTGTTTTCCCTGCCCCCAAATTATATTGTTAGCCCATACCTACAATAGAACTTATTAAAGTCCAACATTATTATTTATTTGCACACCTTCTTTCCCCTAAGAGGAAGTTTTGCAAGGTGGGCACTGGGTCTGGTTTTTATTCCCAGCACTTCACCCCGAGTTTAGCTTGTATTAAGTGCCTAATAAATGTTAGCTGAGCAAGTACAGGATGCTTCTAAAGATTTTAATACCAGAAATTGACAATTCATTAGGTAAAATTTAGAAAGTAAAAATATATTTACTCCTAATATATTCTGTTGATGATTCAGAACACCCCTTCCCCATATATATCACAGAGTATAGACAATGGGTGCTGCTAAATTTTAAGTTCCCACTGTGTGGCCGTTTCCACTGCCCCATCTGTCTGCTGAGGAGCACCCACCAACACTTCATTTTGATGGCACTGTCCTCCCAGAGGGACTTGCTGAAGCAATAATTCTGGTTTCCCTGGGGTCCATCAGCCTTGCCTGATGGCAGAGCTAGTTTATAGGATCCAGACCTCGCTTTTCCCACTCTGTATCGCTTGTGGTCTTGCCTGAGCAGTCTGCTTATGAAAAGTTTATTGAATATCCCTTCCAGAGGGGCAGGCTGTCCCATTTCATTTGTCACTATTTAACAGTTTATGCAGAACATGCTGGGAAACCTCAACATGCAGAACTTCTGGCCTCACCTCCATGTGAGACAGTAGACGTTTCATTTCTTTCCAAATGGCAACTAATTTCAGAGTAGTCTAAGGCTAATTTATCAGTGCCCACCAATACTCCCCTTCTCCATCTTCCTTTAGCCCTATTCAGTGACTCTACACATATTTATGAAACTGATCCTGGCACACAGAGATGAATTGGGTAAAATCCCACCATCCACAGAGGTTGAGACATGCTAAGGTAGATCAACACGTGAGTAGACGTTACCATTCACTCCTTTCCTTCACACCTTACATTGCAATGAATGAGTGAAGAAGGAACAGTGAGTCCATCTCAGATTTATTGGTAAGAGCCCATAATGTTTAAAGGGCTACCTATGGATGCCATTTATCCAAAAACAAGGACAGTTGAGAATTGCTCATCATTTAGCACTGTGTATTTTAGCCTCATGATTGTGTGACTTCAAAAAGGAAAATCCTTTGAGGCTCAGTTACTTTTGCAATGAAGTTCCTCCTCTGCTTTGGGGGACCTCTCCGAAGAGTTATTCCACAAGTGCTACCACCACCACTCTTAGCCATGGCTGCAAGAGCACAACACCTCAGTAGCAACTCCAGCTTGGGAGACTTTCCCACTGGGAAGATCATTCTTTGTAACTTTCAGAAGATTTGCCAAAGACTTTGCTTTCAACATCTATGCTTGACAAAGTATGGCTAACTTTAGTGAGCGAGCAATAGTCAACCAATAGTAGTATAAGTATTAAAAGAAAAACTAACCATTTCCCCCAACCCTATTGGAAAAGAGTTTCTCAACTTTTGTAAGAAAACCAGCCCCATTTGTTTCTGCCTCTTTCTCCACGCATGGTCACATGTTTTGACTGACTTGTTTGACATGTTGTTTATTCAAAGCTGTAGATTAAATGTCACCCACTAATGTGATTTGCTCAGACTGCTTGCCTGAGGCTGACTCCATCAGACACTGGTGAAAATAGCTCCCTCTTGTCAACCAGGGCCTTCAATTAGCTGACCAGCAAGTCTGCCCTGATTACTATATTAATTTGGCTCCCTATTTTCAGTAGAGAAAGGAAGTTTGGTCATATCGCTATTTGCCTCTCAATTGCTGTCACTTCAAGGGCAGGCTGCGGAGAGAAGGTAGTGATCCTAAACCTCACCTTTGTTTCTCCTCTTTTGAACTGGCTTCCTGCAGATGCTGAAGAAAGTGAGAAATGTGTTGCTTCTATATTCATTGTTCTTCAACAGACCCAGCACTAATTGATTTTAAGATGAATTCCTGGTTGAAAGATTTATTTTTTTACTGGCCATAAAGATGCCTTAAGCCTTAAGTAAAATGCCTTCTCATGAGGAACAGGACAGCTGTTAGTACCTTGTGTTTTAGTCTTTGGAATGTGAAATCGCCCAGTTAGCACCTGCACGGAACCATGGAGTCAGGCATTGTATAACGAGCTATTTGGGAGACTAACACCAAGGCCCTCAGAGTTCTCAATTTGGATTATGATCAGATTCTCAAGATACTTGAAGTTGTCTGAACATCTCTCTGTCTCCTGCCATCCAATTCCTATTTTATTAGTGGCTAAAAATCAGAGGAAGCTCACAAAGCAAGGAAACAGTGCTGGGCAGCTAGCTTCCCTTTCTAACTGCTCCAGGGCCATCTTCTTTGCTCTCAGGGCATGTTTGAAAAGTCACCTTTCATACTGTATCTAATACTAGTTGTCCCTCAGGTTCCCCAGGCCCGTGTCGACACTACCGGCTGTAGGTTGCCTACTCAGGTTGGCACGCAGGCTGCCGCCCTGTGTCTGGGAACATTGATGCTAACTGCTACCCAAGGAATTGTCGGCCCATTGGGAACAAAGTGGTCACCCTTGCTAAAGGGGTCCCTCAGCAGCACTTGATCCTGGTAGGCAGATGCCCACAGCACCACAGTGGCTCTGGCTGCCTCAGTGATAAGCAGCCCAGGCACAGTGGTCTGGTTCCTGAGTAAAGGTGGCCTCTCAAAGTATGCTCAGAGCCAGCATGGTCCCCTGACCCTGTCTCTGACTGTCCTAGATGAGAGCACTCATCCTGTTCACACTGTGGCTAATATCTGAAGACCAAGCCTTGGGGGAACTATAGGCAGTAGCAAGCTGAAGTCTTGGTTCCTCATCTGTAAGTTGCATTGGGCACGTGAAGGAGGGAAGAGGCCTGTCCCTTCTCTCTTTCCCCTGGAAGGGCAGCAGTCATCACTCCTTCCTGTCTTCTTGTGCCTCCTCATTTAGACCAGTAGATCTCAAGCCCAGCCACACACTAGCATCCCCTGTGGGGCTTTGAAAGATATGCCCAGTGTCTGGAACCTATTCCAGACCAAATGAATCAGAATCTCTGGGGGTGAGGCCAGGCAAAAGTCTGCTTTAAATTCTATTTTAGACTTAGAGTTGGGAATTGCTGGTTTTTAAAGCTATTTATTTCTTTTAATCACTTGATGGGTCCATTCGTAATAAATAGGTAGACATTTTCTCAGTTACTACTATGTGAGTGGATTGTGCAGACCCTGGATATGCATTAGTTAATGAAGGACACTGTTCATGATGTTACATAGTATGATCCCATGATGGGAGAATGGGGGAACCAGCACCGACATGAGGGAAGGGCAGCAGGTCAGAGAAGGATTTTGTAGACTTGAAGAATGAGCAGGTATTAGGAGGATTTTAGTCACAGATGAAAGGAAGAACACAAATGAGGGCACAGGGGTGAAGTTCGAGGCACTGAAAGGATCTCAGTGTGACTAGATCATGGGGTGTGAGGGGTGAAGCCAAGGAGGAGGCATCTGCTAGAGCGGGAGTTGGAAGGCAACCACATGTGCCCTCATGGCCACACTAGAGAGGCTGGTCATCCACAAGCAGTGCTGAACCCCTGTAGGTTCTAAGCAGGTAAATGATATGATCAGACTTGCATTTTGGAAACAATCTAGCCTCTGTGGGCAGGGTCTGAAGGGGACAGAGGTAAAATCAGAGGCTTTTGGGTAAATCAGGACAGGTAATGATGGGCCAGAGGCCCAAGGAGGAGTTAGTGAAAATGACATGGAGTAGACCAAAGGAACAGGTATTCAAGAAGCAAGTTGACAGCACAACACCCTTAAAAGTGTAATCCTCAGAACCAAATTCTCAACTTCCAAGCCCAGGTAGTTCTATTATTTTGATCATTGCTGCACAGTTTTCCATCACTCACTGAAGACATAATGCAAGTCAGAGTTGCATTTCAGTCACAAGTACAGATGGATGGCCCCCAAAGAGCAGGCCTTGGCTGTCAGGCAGTTTATACTCCAGGCTCTATCTTGAGAGGAGTCAAACCAGGAAAAGGTTTTGGTCTGCAGTGAACTGTCCTTTTTCTCAGCTCTTGGGTACATATCTTGGCCTTTGATATAATGCACAACAAGCCTAACCTGTGTGGGGTTCAGAAATTCTATCTTAGGGAAGAAGAGTTACAGTGACCTCACTCCTCACATCACACATCGCAGTGGCCTTTGGCTCTGAGTGAAGTCATCATCAGCCCCTCAGACAGATATCCTAGGAGTTGAGAGCTCAGAGGACTGTTAGAGACCCACTGGAGAAACAGAGTCAGCAAGGGAGAAGCTAAACTAAATGACTTGCTGATTCTCATTATGACCGCCTGCCAAGATTCAGCCATGTCCATTGTGAAATGCGAAGGAGCTTTTTTGCATTTATTATTGCATTTGATTCATGAATAAAATGTTTCAAATTCATCTTGCATAATTGAGGACACATGATGAAATCGCGAGGGGCCGGAGGTTGCACACCAGCTAAGCTGATCCTCTGTGATTTCAGAACAGTTTCTGGCCATTTACATTAAGCCTGACCCTACAGGGCCCTTCATTAGGGGACTGCATTGGTCAAACCTCAGCAGGACGTGTGGCAGGATGGAGCAAGGACAGGAAAAAGTATCTTCGAGGCCCTGAAACCATTCAAGGGGACAATTGAGAACACTGTTTTCAAGAAAACAAAAACTCTGTTCAGTGCAACTTAAATATAATCTTGAACTTCCCTCCATGCATTCTAAACACCCTGTGTCATCATGAAGGGGTCTTCATACCTCAAAGACTATTTTATTTTTTGGATGAGCTGTCTTGAGGACTAAGATTCACAGGAAACCTCCTAATGATGGGGATAGTGTTTAGGGATCAATGCTCAGCATCTCCTAATCCTGACTAAAGTTGGTCACCTCCACCTTCTAGATAAGGAAACAGGTTCAGAGAAGCTGAGTGATTTATTCACCTAGCTCAGCATATCATGGAACAAGACTTTGAAATGAGCATGGCCTATCTGTAAAGCCAGGTGTTTTTCCTCTATACCAGGGGTTGCCAAATTGCTGCCTACAGACCAAATCTAGCTCACCACCTGTTTTTTAAATCAGGTTTTATTGGAACAGAGCCACACTCATTTACTTCTTGTCTGCAGCCAGTTTCACACTGCCAAGGCAGAGCTAAGTAGTTGCAGCAGACACAATATGGCCCTTACCAGAAATTTGCCAACCTCTGCTCTGTGCCCATACTGCCCCAGAATAAATACAGAAAACCTAAATGCTTCTCCTTGGGCCCAGAAAGCATTTTTAATTTTTCTCTCCCCTTCATTTAATACATTTGAGACCATTCAGCAAAAAGTCTCATTTGCGTGGACTAGCCTAGGCAGTCCACTCCCCAGCCGTGGCAAAACTACAAAGTAAAACCATTTTTAGTTTCCAGAAGGTGTCCTAATTTTAAAGACCTCTAGGGGGCTGGAGTGGGGGGGGGGCGGGGGGGGGGGATTGAAAGCCTGCATCTAGGTCAATATTTGTCCCTGCCTAGAATGTCATCAGTTTTTACCCTAACTTCTGGCACTTTTTCTGGGCAAGGCCTCTTCTCCCCACATCCTAAACTTGGAGATTAGCCCTTCAAAGTGATCTCTGGTCTCTGGGAAGTTATTCTGCCTGTATATGAGCAGTGAGACCCCTCTCCAGGCAGAATCCTTGCAATTTTTTGGTCCTTATGAGTCTTCAGTCATTTTGTTTTGTGTAAGGAACATTCTTAGGAAGAAAAATGGTCCAGTCCTAAAGCCTGGCAATGACAGTTCTCCCACATGACTCATTTTTAAGCTGGACTGTGTTGACATCTGTCTTCTCTGAGACAGCCTTTTCTCTTCATTATGAAGATAAATCCATTTAATGGGTCACTACTGATTGGGTAGATTGTACATTTTTGTAAGTGCTGACTCCCTCCTTTAGTGATAATGCCCAATAGTGGCTTTTCTAGAAACTCTCTACTCTTCACAGACCAGCCTTTTCCAACTCAGCCTGGGAAAGGAAGCCCAAAACGATCTCTCAAAACCTAAGACAGCATTTCAAAGCCACGGACTTTACTTTTTAGACTTTGTAAAAGTGCACTTTGAAAACCATGTTAACAGTCTTATAACTGTGTTAAGGATGTATTTGTTTAATTCTACAGATAAAATGTAGGAGCCTAAGAATCTTTGGCATTAAACATATCAACCATTATTACAGTCTGCAAGATACCGTGTTAAGTACTAGGGACCACAATACAAATAAGGAACAGTACCTGCCCTCTAGGGATTTACAATCTAGTTGGAGAAAGGTACACCAGTAACTGACTTATCTCCTTTAATGGGATATGGCACGAATTGCCATTGATGCCACACTGAAGGCTGAGAAGTGGGGCTAAATGTTTGCTGAGACCAAGCTTCTCACATTTAGTGAGTGCTGGAATCATTTGGAGGAGCTATTGAGAAACCCTGATTGCAGGGTGCTACTCCTTGAGTTTCTGATTCAGTAGATCTGGGGTGAGTCTGAGAAGTTGCATTTCCAGCAAGTTCCCAAATGATATAGATGTGGTCTCGGAACACTCTTTCAAGGATATTTTATTGTAGGAGAAACCTCTGATATAAGTCATTTCATTCTCAGAAGGCAAGGGAGCATGACATCATATTTGTTGTGTCTCTAATATGTTCTATTTGGTGTATTGAAACAATATCTTATTTCGATTTCATGATAACCCTATGAACTCTGAACTATTATTTCCACTTTATAGTGAGCAGACTAAGGCTTGGGAAGGGAAACCCATGTATGGTCCAAGGTACCATAAATGGTATGAGGCTTTATCTAAAGAACAACACCTCGACAAATTCTAAATGATTAGTATTTATGGTTTACAGATGAGGAAACTGAGTCTGGGAGAGATAGACTGTCTTGGAAAAAGTCACAGCCTGGCTTCACAGTTGTGTATTATGAGAAGTAAGGGAGATTATTCCTTTTCAGAAATACCAAATAAAAGCTGTGCTATCTAATTAACAATAGGTTTACAATCTATTGGAAATATGTATGAACCAACCCCCCCAACAATGGAGTCTCAAATCTTTAGACACTTCACTTCCTGTTTCTTCTTCCCCTCTCCATTTCGTGGGCTTATTTTTGTGGGCTTTGCAATGAGCATGAGGGAAGGACTGAAAGTCTCTGTCCCTGAAAGTCACCTCAGGGAATATACACTTGTTTCCGTCAGACTATTTTTGGTCTTACATGGGCATAGACAATATCCGGGTAAGGTTATAACCTCTAGTACTCAGCCAATGAGGAACCAAGGGAGGGACTTGCATGCTAGGAGATAAATTGTCTGCTGTAATTGTCCTGAGTGTGCATGTCTGTCAGTCCCCCATTTTTGCAAGAATGTTGATTAAAGCCTCGTTTCACTGTGCTCTGAGTCTCCATGTCCCTCCTTTGATTGGGTCTGTGGGCTTATTTCTAACATGTATGTTGGGCCCTAAAGGCTGAGAAGCCATCCTGCAACCAGTAGCATCCATTTGCTGAAAGCTGTAATATGGACTCCAAAAGCATATTTTGTCTAATGTCCGACCCATGCACTCCCTCCCTCCAGCCTTTGCTCTTGCTGGTACCTCTTCCTGGACTTCCTGCCCCTCTTCTTCCCTCAGTAACTCCCATCCATCCTTTAAGTCCCAGCCACAGTTGTGTCTTGGCCTTGCAGACTTGCTGACATCCTTCCTCACCCCAGTGGCAACAGGGATAATGGCTCTTTAGTAATGTTTCCCCAGACTCCTCTCCAAGCAGAATCTCTCCCAATTTTTGTATGCGTCCCAACATACTTTATAGTATTGAATTTCATCACACAGCCCCCAAATCCCCTGGTGACTTATCATTAATTATAGAAAAAAAATTCCAAATTTTTCATCTTAACCAACAAAACCACCCACTGTCTGGCCCAGCCTGACTTTCAGGCTTACCTCACAGCCCTAACTCACTTTTCCAACTAAATGAAGCCACCATACACTCCTCCCCACCCAGGGATGTCTTCTTCTGTCTCCAAGCGTTGGCTCATGCTGTTTCTTCCACCATTAATGGTAGCTCCTTCTCTGCTTCTCATCATGTCCACATCTGGTCCCTCCTCAAGCCCCAGCCAAAGTCCTGGTACTGTGCTGTCAGCCCATCAGCACTTGAGAGGGACCAAGTATTTGAGGAATGAATGTCTTGCCCTCACTTCACTGTGACATTACTTCCTCCCTTGGAGGAGGCAAGTATGTACATGTCTTATCCACTTTCCCAGACTGGGTGCTCATTCGACACAAGTCTTCAGATGTCTCACGGTGCCTTGCACATTGTTGGTGCTTGAAAAACAGTTGTTGAATGAACGGATGAATAATGCTGGATGAAGATTGTGGGTATAAAGGTGTGGTCAAATTGGTGATTAGACTAGGAGCACAGGGAGGCTCAGGAGATCTGGGAATAAAACACAGGAGCACATTTCAATGTACAAAAGGAGCACAGTTAGATTATCAGCATGTTTGATTCTAGTTAGAGTTCCCCAGCCCTTAACACCATTAACCCAACCTTCCAAGGAGCCCAAAGGTTTTCTCCATTTGATGTACATGTGTCTTATGGAACTGCCACTGCTTTTGTAACATGTGACATTATCACAGAGAACATGTGCCGGAAAAATTCCAGAAACACACCACAGGCACAGTTTGACCTTGATGAAATAATCGGTCAATAGCAGTAAGTGAATGCAGATTCTAAAAGCATGTTTTGTTTGCTGTCTGTGGCAAAGCATATTCTGTAATTAAGAAGTTTTAAGTTCATTGATTTGCTAATGCCTCTGCTACACCATCTGTGGGTTTTCCAAACAATGATAAAAAGTTTGATATTTTCCGAAGAAGACAGAGTCAAACGTGTGGTTGTGAATGTCTTGATTTAAATTGCACACATAGAGCATTCATGGAGACTTGACATTATTAATTGTAGCCTTTGTGGAAAGTATTTTGCAAAGGAATAGAGAGATATTTGATTTATTTAACTATTTTGTCTCTTTAAAAAAATCAATGACATTTTTCACTGGGGTCATTTTCCTTGGCACACAGAGTGACCATAGAACTTCTCAGGGCTGGTGCCAAGCAAAACTGTGAAGTAAATCAGGGAAAGCCAGTCTTTGTCTTCCCTAACCTCTGTTCTATGCTATATACATACCAACCACTTGCACCCCTTTTCCTGGAGCCAGGTGCCCCTTGGCTTATCCTTATCTTTTTTCTTATCCTATCAACCTACTCTTAGGAAATGGTCTGTGTTTTCTTTTAAACTGAAGCATAAGTGATTGTTGGGAATTTAAAAGATTGTACCACTTATGGATTCTTACCTCTAGCAAAAGATCAAAGTCTTAAGCTAGAGGAATTGAAACTCTTAACAGTAGATTTTAAGCATAAGATTGAAGTAGGAGCTGAAGAATTTCCCAGACCCCCGTAAGGGATTATCATCATTTCCATGCAAAGGTACAACCGTGTGCATATAAATGAGGATGATTTTTAAAACGTATTTCTTATTAAAGCACCTTTGTTGTTTCTATCCAGCTTCCTTCTCCTACTTTTCCCCAGTCTGGGCAACCTCCAACCCATAAGCTGGTATTCCTCTTTGACTTCATTATATGTATTCATTGAGATCTTAAGTTGTAAGTGACAAGAATTCCATTCAAATGGGGGAAAAAAAGGTTCACGTAACAAAACCAGCAAATGTCAGGATTGAATTAACATTATGGTTGAATATAATTTAACCATTAGCACATTCTCTCTCTCTCTCTCACACACACACACATACACACACACACACACACACACACACACACACACACACACACCTTTCTTCTGTCTAATTTGAACGAAATTCAGTCTTAATATCTCCCATTCTTCCTGCATCTTAAGGGACAGTGTTGTAGTTGTCAATTTTAGGGGAAAAGAGCATGCTTCAGTTCTGCTTCACATCAAGTCAGAAGTCTGGCAAGGATGCTGATTGGTCAATTGAGGTCACATGCCCACTTAGTAGTGTAATCATTGTGTCTAATCATATGTGGTCTGGTGACTGTCATCTCTGTGACAGCCTCTTAAGAAATGCAAGAAGTAGGAAAATCCCCTGGCCCTCTTTCCTTATCTATAAAATTAGGGAAGTGGAGATGTCTCTAAAACTTCCCCAGCTTTAACCTGATTCTATTTAAAAACTGCTTCTTCATTTTTGGTATTCTAATCGCTCTTAGTCTCTCTTACATGTCCTCTACCTCCCACATGAGGGTCAAATAACATTGGAAGATGATAATTATCTCCTTGGTTTGACTCTGAGTTTCTCTAAATGGGGAAGGGGACAGACAGCTCCTGTGATGCCCCTCTCGTGAAACAGCAAACTGTTATAGTTCAACCTTGACCAAATTTAACCACCATTTATGCCACGTAATATAAGATGGTCACAATTTTCAAAATTTGTCAAGCATCCCAAATTTAACATTTTTCTTGAGTAAAAAAAGCAGCAG
This sequence comes from Neofelis nebulosa, assembly GCF_028018385.1. NCBI lineage: Eukaryota > Metazoa > Chordata > Mammalia > Carnivora > Felidae > Neofelis > Neofelis nebulosa. The sequence continues at coordinate 42,441,121 of NC_080785.1, forward strand.
ATCAGGTGGAAGGTCAACTGGAAATTTTCTTTTATGCCATTATGCTGGGGGCATGAAACGATGCTTATGTAACTGGCTCCAATTCAGATGCAGCCCAGGCTCAAAGGGGTTAATTAGGTGTCATGTTCAGGTTATTCATCTCTTCCCACAGCATTGAACACCCACTCCTCCCTGTCTGCCACCAGAGACCACCAGTCTGTCTTCTCTATCACATCCACACTTCTATTGTAACAATTATTGCCTGTGTCCAATGTCTAGCTCTTATTACACTGTTAGTTTACAGAAGGCAAGGGCCATACCTTATTCATCTTTGAATTCCTAGTGCCTCACCCAGTATAGACACATGATAAGTATTCAGGGATGTTTGTTGTATTGACTTTGTAAGTAATGCTTCTCAAGCAACTTTGTAATAATTGCTTCAAATCAATATCGTCTGCTTTATGGTAAGCTGGTAACCAGTGGAGTTAGACTGCATGACCCAGCCATGGTCCTAGAAACTCCCATGAATCAGAGTCCAAAAGGATGAGAATAAACTGAGGGTTGATGGGGAGTGGGAGGGAGGGGGGGGGTGATGGGCACTGAGGAGGGCACCTGTTGGGATGAGCACTGGGTGTTGTATGGAAACCAATTTGACAATAAATTTCATATTTAAAAAAAAAAAAAAAGGACAGTTGCCTTCATGTCTTTAAACCAGTGCTGTCACCAGCAACCACCCCTCCCCTTCATAGGGCAGCTGTGGCACACAGGGCCTCTGTGGTGCCTACTGGATAAAGCAGATTCATGAGTACATGACAGAGATCTGTCATCCTCCAAGTTTTCTTCTGTAGTTTCCTGAAATTTCCTGCCATTTTGTGATAAGACACTACCTCCCAGAAAGTCCTCCTGAAAATGCAAATATGTTACCTAATGGAGGTTCTTCTCATTGTGAACTTGGGTTCCTAAATGTCAGAAGCATATAAGGAAAAGTGAGGGTTGATATAACTTGAAAAATAGATAGATTTGTTTTTATTCCTGTCACCTATGACTCATCTTCTCTTCAGTTCAGCCATTTTCAATTGACTAAAGGATAATATGCCTGACCTGGGATCCCTGGAACATGGGGGCACTGAAAGCAGTGGGTCAGCAGATGAGTAAAGAGTAAGGACAGCTGGCATACCTGAGGTAGGGGACTTATGTCCTTGGGGTCACCTGACTTCTGGTGGGAAGCCCCCAGGTTTTCCTGAAGGCCATTTTAGTTCCACTATCAAGGAGGATATGCTACCTCCCAGTGTCTTCTAGACCCCTGCAGGTCAGTGAACAGGTCCTTATGTGGACAGGACAGCTATAAGAGAGACATATATTTGGAGAAAGAAACCTGAGCAGATTGCTTAGCAACCCACACCATCAAAGAGCTCAGCAAGTACAAGGAGCTGTTAAGTGTTTAGAGGACGTTTTAGCTGCGTAGTATTTTCTAAGGCGGTGAGATTCTCCCATCACCTAGCACTCAGGCACATTTGGAAGTTCAGGTTTGCCACAATCTTTTCCATGCTGTAAAACTGTTACCTCTATTATAATAACACTTGATGAAAATGTCATCTTGGTGTAGGACTAGTCAGTGAGCAATTACCAAGTACCTATCATGCATCACTTATTCAACAAAGAACTGATTAGAAGCCATAAAGAATATACTGGGATCACGTTCATAGTGATGAAGGCACACACTTGGCACCCCAGGGCTGTTCACCATCAAGTGCCTGCTGTATGCACCATACTGGACTGCTTGGTGCCATTGAACTCAACTAGATATGTGTAGCCTTGGATAAGTCCTCCATCATTCAGTCTCAGTTTCTTCATCTTTAAAGGAGTGGTAATAACACCTATTCTGCTGGATTGGAAGGAAGATTAAATGAGATGATGAATAAAAAATCTGCCTGGCACAAAATCTAGCATATAATTGAGTTGCATTTGTGATTTTTTTTTTTGTATTTTTAAGTTACATATTGACCCCAAGGATGGTGGCATGATTGGCAGTGTAGTAGAGTGTTCACACCGTAGGGTTCAAATCCCAACTCATCCACCACCAACCAGTCAGAGGATTTTGAACTAGTTACTGAACATTTCAAAGCCTCAGTTTCTTTATATCTAAGTAGAATGATGATCACATCTAACTCATAAATTTGAGTGGATTAAGAGAGAGAACATATATAATGCACCAGCATAGTATCTGGCACATAGTAACTACCTTGTCAATGGTAACAATTGTTTTCATTTGCAGTAGAGGATAAAAAAAGAAGCAGGGAGATTACTGCAAGTGTCTTAGATGCCTCTGTGTTCTCTAGTCTTTCCCTGCTTTATAAATTCTGATGAAGATGAATCCACATTAATGGAGGCAATGTTTAATTGCCTCCTTGTGGGCTGGATAGCACATTACCATATTCTTTTTTTCTTGAGGCTTCCAGTGGGATATGTCTGTTCTATTTAATAGACTTCTTTTTTTTTTTTTTTTTTTTTGTGCCTGGCTCAAGAAGGCACGTGTGCATTTTCAAATCCCTCATTTGTATGAACACTCAGGCCTTAACTACATGGGGAAAGCATTCTGGGAAGGGCAAGTGTGAGTATCGTTTCACGTTCATTTGAACCGGTGCCAACCAAACTTCCACAGTTGATTGTGTCTCAGTGATATTCTTCCAGAAAAAATAATGGTAATGCAGAGTCCTCGCTGCCTCTTGGACTTCTTTTGCTTTTCAAGTTTGCGTTGTCCGTGGTGTTGGCTTCAGCACAGACATGTAATATATCGAGCAAATGAACCACTCCTCCCAGCCAGGCCTCTCATCCCCAACCCCAAGTTAGTCCATCCATCTCCTTCCTTGTGGTTCTACAGGTACAAGACAAAGTTGAAGATGTACATCATGGTAGTCTACTCTTTGGAAAAGCACTCTCAAGGTTTGGCAGAGAGTGCAAGTCAAGGGAGGTAGGGAGCCATTATCTCCGGAAGATTTTTTCCAATGGGCAAGGACGGCCCCCAGGAAAATTATGGTCTTCCTTTCATCTACAGGTAATGCAGGTGGTGAAGGAGCAGGTTATGAGAGCTCTCACAACCAAGCCTAGCTCCCTGGATCAGTTCAAGTGCAAACTGCAGAACCTGAGCTACACCGAGATCCTGAAAATCCGCCAGTCTGAGAGGATGAACCAGGAAGATTTCCAGTCTCGCCCGATTTTGTAAGTAACCGCTGTCCTCTGTCTCCTCGAAGGCTCTGACCCAACACTTCTGGTCTGAAGGCCTGTCGTGGGCTGTCTCATGAGATCCTTACAGAGGCCAACAAAAGACACTCCAGGCAATGTCAGTTGGGTTCCTCAAGTCTCAGCAGCTCCCTGAGGAAGGAAGGCTGGGCAGGGCCAGCTGAGGGGAAGGCAGGCACAGTGCTGGCAGCAGGACCCAAACCAGGAAGTGGCCTGGTGACTGACGAGTCCTCTGAGAATTCATAGTCGAAAAGTGGGGGGGACCTTTCCTAACACCCGGGACAAAATTTTTTTGCCTGTGTAGCTATTCTCGGTAGGTCCCTTTGATTGACAAGAGCAAGGGCCACTGATAATTCGGGCAATATGAACACTGAAGTCCTGGGTGGAAGAGACAGATTGAGAGGAAGAGAGAGATCCACTTCTCCCTGCCCCCTCAGCTTTGCCTCGTGGCAGAGCATCGTGCATCACCTGCTTGTCCATCAGCCTGCAGGCCTGAGAAGGAGAGGAAGCAGGCCCTCTCGTTATAGGACTTTGCAGCACCAGTTGCCGTTTCACATACCTCTATCTTGGGGATGCTCTGCACCTTCAACACAGAGACTGTTTTGTTTTGGGTTTTGTTTTTTTTTGATTCATCTTTTCTTAGAACTGGCCTATTGATCTTCCCTTGTCTTTTTCTAAGAGCCAGGTCAGTTTTGTTACCCTTATAATTTATACAGAAGCAAACAGGAGAAAAGGCAGGGAGTGGTAAGGAAAGTGATATTTATTCTCATTCTTCCTGCAGAAGACTGGACACAGCTTCTTCTGAACTTTTGGTGAAGCAAACCTACAGTATAGGTGTCATTATGACATTAACCCTCTCAATCTCTGTCTCTTATCCTTTTTCTTTCTACCCCTCTTTCTGTCTTTTACTCTTAAATATTTGGCCTTTTTAATGCTTGGCAGTTTGCAAAGCAGCCCCTCCAGCTATTTCATTTCCTCACATCCATATGAAGTAGGTAGATCTTACTCCCATTCAAGGAGCAGGTATAGACCAGAGAGGTGAGGAGCCAGGACTTGAACTCCAGCCCACTGATCCCTCCACCAATGCTCTGTCCACCCCATCAGAGCTCCTTTGCAAAGTGCAAGACTAAGATGAGGTTTAAGAAAGTTCACAGGTCAGGGTGCCTGGGTGGCTCAGTTGGTTGAGTGTCTGACTTCAGCTCAGGTCATAATCTTGTAGTCTATGAGTTCACGCCCCCTGTGCTGACAGCTCAAAGCCTGGAACCTGCTTCAGATTCTGTGTCCCCCTCTCTCTCTGCCCCTCCCCCACTCACACTCTGTCTCTGCCTCTCAAAAATGAATAAACATTTAAAAATTTTTTAAGAAAAAGAAAGTTCACAGGTCTGAAAAGACAATAGCCAAGCTGTCTACTATGTGTTTATTTTCAGGCCCTAAGAAGCACGGTTAGAGGCTGTGGAGCGGAACTGCAGATGTTAGTGAGGGTGACATTAGGTGGCAAGGGAGAGAAGTGCTTCCTGAGGGTCTTTGGCTCGCATCGTGAGACTTGAATCACACCTGCATTGAGCACCAGCCAGCTGTGCAGCAGGCATTGCCAGGGCTTTGCCACTGGTCCTCAGCCAGAGGGTCCAGTTAGTCCTGCCAGAAAGAAAGCCCCTCACACAAATGATTGACCCCTCAGAGACACAGTTTCTTATTTGCAGAGGGGGATAATTCTGCCTCACCCCATCCCAGGGCCTACAGTCCTGAAATGTTGGATTTCATAAGGTTTGTTTCAGCGGATGTGTAAACACGAGGAAACTTATTTTTTGACACCAATTCTTAAAGCCTAAAGGGAGACTTTAAGAGACCACTCAGTTGAGGCCGAGGGATTCCAATTAATGTTTGACCATGACTTTATTCTAAGTAGAAATGTTAACCGCATGTGAAGTGTGAATCCTTTGCACCTGTTTTTGGCTTCATATCTTTATCTCCTGAGGCTCTGCCCATGACATTCTGAAGTATTCTCTTGATTACAAGAAGCCCTTATCTTTACATTTATTACATAAGGGGGAGCCATACAAATATAAAGGAAATCTTGGGTATGTATATAGCTTTGGCAGCATCATTTGGCCACAGGACTGAAAAGCACTGCAGCTCACTAGAGCTCTTGGTATAGTTGCAATAAGTCATGAAGACTTGTCAGAAACTAGCAATTTAAGTGGGGTGGAGCCCATGAACCAGCCTGATCATTATCCTGGCCTCTGAGATGGGCAGTTGGCAGCCAGCCTCCTCCAGCTTCTCGTCCAGTGATGTTTTGTCTGTTGAGTGACCAACTAGACAAGAACTCAGTGTGGGATTAGAGGAAGCCTAAAAGCTGCCAAAATGGCTCGGAGAACAAACTCAAGTCAACAGAGAGAAAGTCAACACATGTATGATTGTATTCATTCATTAATTCACATAACAAATATGTATCAAATGACTCCTACCTTCTCAGCTCTGCCCAAGGTGATGGGGACAGGCAGAGAACCAGAGGCACTTGACCTCCCACTGTCCAGGATTGTGAAACTGGGGTTGCAGGGTTACCACAGACTGGGCTTGGTTGGAAGAAGCACGGGTAGGGGTTGTCATGAGAACATAGAGGAGACACATCTCACCCAAGCTCAGGGATTAGGATATTAGAAATTTAGAACTGAAAAGCACCTTCAAGGTCATCCAGTTTAAACTTTTCATTTTGAGGACTGGGACAATGACTTACCTGGGGCTTGACTGAACCCTACTGGCCACACCCTCACCAGCCTCTTGACCCCCGTAGTGCGCCCCCCCTCACCTGGTCGCCTCTGTGACTATCGCACACAACACGGTGGCAAACCTAAGTGCCACAAAGATGCTTTGAGGCACACATCCCATTATTATAAAATGTTGATGTTTCCCGAGAAGAAAAATGCACACCCTGTATGAGCAATTATTTAGGGGGGGGATATTCAGTGGGGTGAAGAAGCTCTGTTCTATTTCTTAGCTCTTAACTCATTGTTTCAGAGAGGAGATATTTGTTTTTCTCCACTTAGCATGACTTTACAGGGACAATAAGTCCATCCACACAATTAATCCGAGTTAATGGATATAAAAAGCTTGAATAGTCCAAAAATAGGTCATTTAACACTACATTGGGGAGAAGAGAGGCAGGGATAAACACCAATGAAGCATAGTAGCAAAAGGTAGCAGATCCACACCCAGGCAGCTAACAGATCTGGAATCAGACTCCAAGGCTACCACCTACCAATATGGCTCTGTAGACAAGTTACGTAACCCATCCTAAGCCTGCTGTTGTTAATTTCTAAAACGGAAGATGATTAAAGCGTATACATTGTTGCATCGTTATGTGCATGACCTAGTTCTTCAAAAGCATTTAGCATATGCCTGGCACATAATATCCACTAAGAGAAATGTTCACTCTTACCCGTCAGCTGATAACCAGAATTGAACATGTGGTCACACTGTTGAAATGTAAATGATAAAACTGACACTATGAATGTCTTCGTATGTGCCTCCCCTGCCTTATCTCGGAAGATACAGGAGAAGTATAGGTAAGAAAGAAAAAGTAAAATCAAACAGAGCCGGAAATAAGGCCAATGCCTATCCTGCATATCTGCCTCCTCACTAAAGACTGGCCACAAGCTTTGCTCAATGCTTTCTCTTAACCAGTGCCGGTAGAATGGTCTGGTCAGTTACACAATTTTCAGTGTTCAGTGCACTTGACAAATACTTATCAAATGCCTGCCACATGCTGTTCTATGTGTTGGTGATTCAGCAGTAAAGAGGACTTAATTCTCACCCTATCGTGATTGTATTGTTGTGGAGAGAAACAGACAATAAACACAGTAAATAAGATGATAGCATGTTAAAAGAGGATAAAGACCACGGGGATGGAGAGCTGGAAGTTTTAAATAATGTGGTCAGAGTAGATCCCTCTAGTTGGGATGGTAACATTTCAGTAAAGATGTTTAAGGGAGCAGGCTATGTGTGCATTTAGGAGAAGAATACAGCAGAGAGAACCAACAGTACAAAGGCCCTGAGGTAGGAGTAGGTCCGGGTGCTCAATAAAGAAGGCCAGAGTGGCTAGAAAAGAGTAAGCAAGGGGGAGAACAATAGGAAGTAAGACCAGAGAAGACACTGGAAGTTGATATGGAGGGCCTTGTTGGGGAGCCATTGGAGGGTTTTGAGCAGAAGATTGGCATGCTCTGATGTGGGTTTCTAAATGATCCCTCTTGCTACTATATTGGGAATGGACTCCAGGGAGGCAAGTTTGGAAACAGAGAGATCAGTAAGGAAGTTACTTAAATAATCCAGGAACAAAATGATATAGATTAGATAGATTTTGAAGATAAGAAAGGTATTTCCTGATTGATTGGATGTGCGGTGTAAGAGAAAGAGAGGTGTTGAGGATGAGCTCAGGGTTTTGTTTGGGCTGAACAACTAAAGGATAGAGAGAGTGGAAGATGTTAGCACAGGAGGTCAGGAGTTCAGCTTTGGACCTGTCAAGTTTGAGTGTCTGTGAGACATCCAAATAGGCAGTTGGATTGATGAATCTAGAATTGAACGGAAAGGTCCAGGTTGGAAATACAAATTTGGGAAGTTGTCAGCATAAAGTTGCTATTTAAAGTCCTGAGTCTGTAATATAAAGAGCAGAGGAAGTACAAAGACTGAATTTGGAGGCCCTCCAGTGTCAACACAGACAGATCAATTTCCATGAAACACACTGTCATTCAACCCACCCAAAGTCTTCACAGAGCCATGTTAGATCAGGGGTCAGCGAAGCATAGATGGCTCTTGGGCCAAATCACACTCACTCCCTGTTTCTGTAAATGCAGTTTCATTGGAACACAGCCACGTTCGTGTGTTTACATACTGACGACTTCTTTCACTCTGCTATGGCAGAGCTGAGTAGTTGCCAGACAGTGTATGGCCCATGGAGCCTGAAATATTTACTACCTGGCCTTTTACCGAAAAAGTGAGCCAACCTCTACTGTAGGTGAGCGCTGAGTAGCAGCTCAGTAGGGCAGACCACAGGTGCAGGGGGCATCGCACCAGTCTAGTGGCCTCACTGGACTCATACCTAGGATCCTCTTCCAGAAACATGCTGGACTTGGAGTTGTCCTTCACACATTCATTTAACCTACCCCCTTTAATCATTCTTCCTTTATTTATTTACAAGGCCTTTAAATAGAATAAGAAGGATATCTATCAAAGCAAAGGCAGTGAATCCATGACCTTGGCCTCATTCACCCCAAGCTGAGAATTTCAAACCCCAAATCTAGCCCGTAGTGTTGTTGCCTGGATTATTCTGAGGTCAAATCTCATCCACAGACACACCATGTGGGTTTTACCTATGTTTTCCTAATTTGAATGAATTTTATAGTAACTGAGTCCCATTTGCACGGAAAGAAGAGGAAAATCACTTAGAAAACAGAAAAGTTGTCCCCTTTTTCTCATTGTCCATTCATGTTTTGGAGGCCTTTGGGGTTCATAATAAGGAAAGGCTAACTCTTGCAGCAGCAGATTCACTCATTCCAGTGGTCTGTCTCCTGGGGCTGGTTCCATAATGGAATGTGTCATGATGAGCACATCTGGGGCTCACACTAAGATGTCATAAATCATCAACTAAAATTACTCGGAAGTACTTTCACTTATTTCCTCCTTTTAGTCCTCTTCTCTGCATCTTTATCTCCTTTTTTTTAATAATTGAGTTTTAGCCTACCAAAACTATTCTTTAAAGATACATCTTAACCTAAAAATCAAAGAAATTCCCAAACCCTCTCTCCAGTGATTTCTTCATCCCGCAGTACAGTCTTGTCCTCTCTGCCCCATCGCCCTGACTTGGAAGTCAGGAGCAGTGATTTATTGTTGTGTATGACTGCCCTGGCAATTCCCCCACCTTCTTCTCCCATTCAGAGCAGGGTTCATCAAAGCTGCAATATACTAAGTCCATTTTACAAAAGCTGAGCATTGATAATAAATAGCTTTAGTGATCTGAAAGCCTGAGATGAGACCCTGGAGGCCTGCACAGGAACAGCTTTACAAATATACCAAGCTGTATTATTAGGGATGAATCTCCATATTATGCTTTATAAATGCTCAATTGGAACAGTATCAAATGACAAGAGATTTGAAGCCATTTGAGTTTAAAATATGTATTAGCAGAGTGTACTGGCATACCCCATTAGATAATGGCCAGATCCTTTGATGTAACTTTTTAAATTTTTTTCTAAGTTTATTTATTTATTTTGAGAGAGACAGGGACAGCATGAGTGGGGAAGGGACAGAGAGAGAAGGAAAGAGAGAGAGAATCCCAAGCAGTCTCCACACTGCCAGTGCAGAGCCCCTTGTAGGGCTCAAACCCATGAATTGTGAGATCATGACCTGAGCCACGACCAAGAGTCAGACACTTAACTGACTGAGCCACCCAGGCACCCTGATGTAACTTGTTAATTCTCTTTTTCTCACATATAAATAGGAGCAGTTTGTATGCAGAAGATTTAAGTTTGTACCCCTATTCCACACTTAACCTCTGTGAACTGTTTCTCCACCTGTAAAATGGAAATACTGCCCATTTACTAATGACACTGATGAATATTCCCAAAACATGAGCAATTTTGAGAGAAAACAGGAAGGGGATGAGCTAAAATGGGACAGGACACTAGCTGCTCATAGCAGACACTTACCCAGAGTGAGTGCCTTCCCCACCCGTGAACCAAACACCGTGTGGAGACAGCTTGCCTACAGTCCAGAACAGGTCCAGAGTTAAAATTGAAGCTGACAGATATGTGAGCCTTGACTACAGTGAAATATGGCCACAAGAGAGGTGGCCTGAGGAAAGGAGAGAATATTATCAAAGCAAATTCAGTAATACCTTGTGTTCCTGTCCGGTGCTTATAGAGCATTTGCACTCATACTGTGTCCCTTGTGAGTCACAGCAGTTTCCCAGAAAAGATTCTTATCCCCGTTTTACAGATGGGGAAGCTGAGACCTACATGAAAAATGAGTCATGGGCAGAGTTTAGGTTGAAACCCTAGTTTTCTGAGTTCTAGATCTATGTTCAAATCAATACTTCACCTCTACTGAGGGTTCTTCCTGCCCAGCATCAGCTAGAACAGCTCTAGCTTTACCAGACTCAAACACTAGGGTGCTACATAAAATTTCACATGATAAAAAAATTATGCTCTTTAAAGAAAGATTTAGAAGCCATTGTACTCTTTCTGATCTCTTTATGGCATAGTACATCTAAAACAACTTTATATTAGCCCTACACCGATGCAAATAATCCTTAATTTATCCCATGATTGTCCCAATCTCTGTAGGCTGGAGTCTGGGGCGATGTGTTTTTCCCATCTGTGAGACAGAACGGAATGCCTGTGGTTTGCCCAGGATATAGTGTTTGCTGTGGAATTAGTAATTACGGGACTGACCAGTAATGCTATTTGGTCAGATCGTAGATGTAGTCTATGAGTTTACCTGCTGTAGGGGGGAAATGTGACCAAATATTTATTGTCTTGGCAGAATCTAGTGAGTTTCTGCATGCATTTATATCTATGACTTGTGAAACGGAAGAAATTTCTCAGGAGACTTTGGTCTAGAAAAACGTCACTGAAGCGGATGGTGCTTTTGTGGGTATTCTGTAAATGTCAGAGAATCTATAGTGTTGTTATAACAGATAACCCCATCCACTAACTCTTAATAAATAATTCTCTAAAGCACCAACTTGGGAGATAGTGGGATGGTCGTGGAAAGATGCAACTTGCACTTCCCTGCCCCATCTGCCCATGATGCCCTTTCTTTTTCTTTTTGTTTCTTACTTTATTTTATTTTTATCTAAATTCAAGTTAGTTAACATATAGTATGGTATTGGTTTCAGGAGTCGAATTTAGTGATTCATCTCATATATATGATACCCAGTGCTTATCCCAGCAAACACCCTCCTAAATGCCCATCACCCATTTAGCCCATCCCCCACCAACTTCCCCTCTAACGACCCTTAGTTTGTTCTCTGTATTTAAGAGGCTCTTATGGTTTGCCTCCCTCTCTGTTTTTATTTTTTTTTCCTTCCTCTATGTTCATCTGTTTTGTTTCTTTAATTTCACATATGAGTTAAATCATTTGATATGTCTTTCTCTGACTGACTTATTTTGCTTAGCATAATATACTCTAGTGTCTTGCAAATGGCAAGATTTCATTCTTTTTTATCGTTTAGTAGTATTCCATTGTGTGTGTGTGTGTGTGTGTGTGTGTGCGCGTGCGCGCATGCCACATCTTCTTTATCCATTCATCAGTTGATGGACATTGGGGCTCTTTCCATACTTTGACTATTGTTGATGGCACTGCTATAAACATTGGGGTGCATGTGCCCATTTGAATCAGTTTTTTGCATTCTTTGGATAAATACTTAGTAGCGCAATTCCTGGATCATAGGGTGGTTCTATTTTTAATTTTTTGAGGAAGCTCCATACTATTTTCCAGAGTGGCTACGCCAGTTTGCATTCCCACCAAATGCAAAAGTGTTCCCCTTTCTCCACATTCTCACCAACGTATGTTGTTTCCTGAGTTGTTAATCTTAGTCATTCTGAGAGGTGTGAGGTGGTATCTCAGTTGGTTTTGATTTGTATTTCCCTGATGATGAGTGATGTCGAGCATCTTTTCATACATCTGTCAGCCATCTGGATATCTTCTTTGGAAAAGCATTTATTCATGTCTTCTGCCCATTTCTTCACTGGATTGTGTTTTGGGTGTCGAGTTTGGTAAGTTCTTTGTAGATTTTGGATACTAACCCTTTATCTGATATGTCCTTTGCAAATATCTTCTCTCTGTCAGTTTCCTTTTAGTTTTGTTGATTGTTTCCTTTGCTGTGTAGTAGCTTTTTATCTTGATGAGGTCCCAATAGTTCATTTTTGTTTTTATTTCCCTTGCCTCCAGAGACATGTCTAGTAAGAAGTTGCTGCAACCGAGGTCAAAGAGGTTGTTGCCTGTTTTCTCTGCTGGGATCTTGGTGGCTTCCTGTCTTACATTTAGGTCTTTCATCCATTTTGAGTTTATTTTTGTATAAGATGTAATAAGGTGGTCCAGGTTCATTCTTCTACAAGTCACTATCCAGTTTTCCCAGCACCATTTGCTGAAGAGACTGTCTTTTTTCCATTGGATACTCTTTCCTGTTTTGTCAAAGATTAGTGGCCATACATTTATGGGTCCATTTCTGGTTTCTCCATTCTGTTCCACTGATCTATGTGTCTGTTTTTGTGCTAGTACCATACTGTCTTGATGATTACAGCTTTGTAATACAGGTTGAAGTCTGGAATTGTAATGTCTCCAGCTTTGGTTTTCTTTTTCAACATTACTTTGGCTATCTGGGGTCTTTTGTGATTCCATACAAATTTTAGGATTGTTTGTTCTAGCTCTGTGAAAAAATCTGGTGTTATTTTGATAGGGATTGCACTGAATGTGTGGATTGCTTTGGGTAGTATAGACGTTTTAATAACATGTGTCCTTCCAATCTGTGAGCATGAAATGTTTTTCCATTTCTTTTGTGTCTTCTTCAGTTTCTTTCATAAACTTTCTATAGTTTTCAGGAGATAGATCTTTTACCTCTTTGGTTAGATTTATTCCTAGGTATCTTACAGTTTTGGTGCAATTGTAAATAAGATCGATTCCTTGATTTCTCTTTCTACTGCTTCGTTATTGTTATATAGAAATGCAAAATGATTTCTGTATGTTGATTTTATATCCTGTGACTTTGCTGAATTCATGTATGAGTTCTAGCAGTTTTTTGGTCTAGTCTTTTAGTTTCCCACATAGAATATCATGTTGTCTGCAAAGAGTGAAAGTTTGACTTCTTCCTTGCCCATTTGTATGCCTTTTATTTTTTCTTGTTGTCGATTGCTGAGGCTAGGACTTCCAATACTGTGTTACACAACAGTGGTGAGAGTGGACATCCCTGTCGTGTTCCTGATCTTAAGGGGAAAACTCAGTTTTTCCCCATTGAGGATGATATTAGCTGTGGGTCTTTCATATGTGGCCTTTATGATGTTGAGATATGTTCCTTCTTTCCCTGCTTTCTTGAGGGTTTTTGTCAAGAAACGATGCTGTATTTTGTCAAAAGCTTTTTCTGCATCTATTGAGCAGATCATATGGTTCTTTTCCTTTCTTTTATTAATGTAGTGTATCACATTGATTGATTTGCACATATTGAACCAGCCCTGCAGCCCAGAAATAAATCCCATTTGATCATGGTGAATAATTATTTTAATGTACTGTTGGATTCGATTTGCTAGTATCTTGTTGAGAATTTTTGCATCCATGTTCATCAGGGAAATTGGTCTGTAATTCTCCTTTTTAGTGAGGTCTTTGTCTGGTTTTGGAATCAAGCCTCATAGGATGACTTTGGAAGTTTTCCTTCCATTTCTACCTTTTGGAACAGCTTCAAAAGAATAGGTATTAACTCTTCTTTAAATGTTTGGTAAGCAAGTCGGTTAAGCGTCCGACTTCAGCCAGGTCACGATCTCGCGGTCCGTGAGTTCGAGCCCCGCGTCAGGCTCTGGGCTGATGGCTCGGAGCCTGGAGCCTGTTTCCGATTCTGTGTCTCCCTCTCTCTCTGCCCCTCCCCCGTTCATGCTCTGTCTCTCTCTGTCCCAAAAATAAATAAAAAACGTTAAAAAAAAAAAATTTTTAAATGTTTGGTAAGCATTTAAAACCACGGAAAGTCCTTGGAAAGTCATGCCCATGATGCCCTTTCAACCAACCACTGTTCTCAAGGCATGCTATGGAATATATGTTTGTCCTTCACAGGGAACTAAAGGAGAAGATTCAGCCAGAAATCTTGGAGCTGATCAAACAACAACGCCTGAACCGCCTTGTGGAAGGGACCTGCTTTAGGAAACTCAACTGCCGACGGAGGCAAGGTACTGTGTTTGGGACCACTCCACCCTCAGCTAGGGTGAACCGTGGCCCACTCCATGGGGTGTCACAGGGCACGGGTGCTAGTTTACAAGTAGGCTGTGCAGCCTTGTACTCAGAACAGGAATAGCAGTCCAGGTAAGATTTGACTACTGATGCATACCCAGAGAGAATCAAAGAATTACCAGAACACCCATGGAACTGTTGTTCAAGAACAACTAACATGTACTGAGCACTTACCATGTGCCAGGCTCTTATTTTAATGCATTTCATTCTCATGGTAACCATAGGTAATCCTGTGATTATGCCCAGTTCACAGATAAGGAAACTAAGGCACTGAGGAGTAAGTAACTTACTCAAGTAAGTAACTTGCTCAAAGAGCAACTTGCAGAAGAGCAAGGATTCATACTCCAGCAACCCTATGGCCCTTACTTTTAATGACTCACTCTGCTGTCAGGAGAGCTGGCACCTAGTGTTGGGTTTGATCTTGAAACTTTCAGCCTGGATGGCCCTTATTCCCAAATCCCAATACTGATTCTCTTCTAGATATAAATTACTTTATTTGGAGATGCAGGTAACAGTGAACCCAGATGGGATAGAATCAGTTTTGATAATCTTGCAAGAAGAACTTCTATTGACAATTCTTGCAAGAATTGTCTCAACGAATTTTAATCCAAAAATATCTTGTCAAAATGGGTGCCATTAGAGTAGTTCCAATAGGTGGGAAGCACTTCCAGCTGTTTTTAGGGAAGTGAAGTCCCACTGTTTGCTTTCTTTTTCTTTTGACAGGCTGCTGACTGAAAAGTCAAAGTACTCCTATCATATTGTCCTACAAAGAAACAGAAAGTAAAACTGAAAAATAAGATCTGGGGAGAGGTGAAGAGATTGAGGGACAGCCAGGAACAAGCATCAGAATTAACAGTTATACCAAGAACAGACACCAGTTACGACCCAGGAGAAACTCTGGCAGATCTTTTTGAAACTCAGTGGATGTTCTGCTCAGACACAGAGCTCACCCACTAATGACAAACATTATTTCATGTTTTTGCTGAGCCCATCCCCGTGGCCCTTTATTTAAATGGCCTTTGTGCTGAATGTTGAGTAAATTCAAAGTATTTCGAATATTACCATTAAAAATCATATTAAAGAACTTCCAACGGCGGAACTTCCTTGAGGAGTGAAAATTCAGGTTGTTCCCAGAGACTGAAAAGCTATGGCAGTGAGCTTCAAAGGGGGCTTCAGGGGAGAGGACAATGGGCAGAATAATAATAAGGGCTGAGATGCAGCTGGTGCTAAGAAAGGCTCACTTTGGGAGAGCCGTTGAAGAGGGCATTTCTTGCATTGACATCTTTCTCACCGCATCCCTCACGTTGGACATCTTCCTATTCCAGGAAGGTAATGTGGCATGGTGGTGAGGACAGGAGACCTGGAGCCAGATGAAATGGGCACAGTCCTGCCTCTTCTCCTGACCAGCTGCATGACTGTGGGCAGTTTCTCCATCTGAAATGGAGCTAACAAGGCCTGTATCCTGAAGTTCGCATAAGGAGGGAGGGTGATCATGAATGTAGCTCTTAAACAAAGGGTAGCTCCTACTCTTCAGGGAGATGGTGTAGGAAAAGAGCAATGAGCTGGTAGTGAATAGACTTAATTCTAGGCTTCCCAACTCTAAGTAACCAGCTGGGTGCCTTTAGGCAGACACATGACCTCTCAGGGCTACAGTTTCTTATCTAATAAGTGAGAGAATAGGACTAGATGATCTCTTAGCCCAATTAACCAGAGAGTCAATTCCATGCCTGATTTCTTCATCACCTTTGAAAAACTCAATAGTCAGGACATATGCTCCCATAAGATGATTTATAAAGCTTTTATGTACTCAGCTTGGGCAAAGGACATAGAAGTGGCAGGAGGAGGGGAGAAGTGGCACATAGACACAAACCATCCAATGCCTCCACTGATGTTCAGCTAGGATCCTCCAGAACTTAATTCAAAGAAGTCAACATAACCTTCCAGTCTACTTTGCCATGAGTCTTCCCTTTTTAGGGTAAAATTATTCTAGTGGACTCTAGAATAATCCTGTTTCTAGATATAATAATGAAAGTTTTTTGCCTAAAGAGGTGTTAGTCTGTTATCTGAAAATTTGTCCAGTTTTCTAAAAATGACTTCACTAATGAACGAAGAAATATTAGCACCTAGATTATAAATTCGTTAGTTAAGCTCCCTAGGGAGCCTGGCCATCTGTGTTTAATATAACATCATCCTTCTGGATGCAGAAAGGAAGGCCTTTTGGTGTTTGGTAAATGGATTTAAGCACAAGATCCACATTCAGCACAAGATCCTAGTCTGATGACTAGGTCTGTGTGCTTAAAAGTAGGGATTCAAAGCAGACTGTGCTGAAATTGGTTTCCTATCACCCCATCAAAACATTCCATTTAGATTTACACAGATTAATGAGGATATGATGTAAAATCATTTTAATCCTTTGAAAGAGGTGTACTTCCACAGGAGCTCTCAGAGGGGAGCAGCCATGTGGCATCACAGCTTAAAGAGCAAACACGCGGTGAAGGAATGGCGGCCGCACTCCCTTGAAACTTGTCCAACAGTGATTTGGATATAGATGAGTTGATTCAAGTATTAACTTTATAGGGGAAAATATGAAAGAGTTTTTTGTCCCACAGAACTGGAAAGTGGAGAAGCAGACAGAGTCCTTTACCACACTGTTTGGCCAGAAGACCTGCGTTAATACCTACCCATAATTCTACCTGCCTCAGTCACAGCTCTGCTACTTGGTTAGACTGAGGTAGATATTCGCAAATCTGGGTTTCCTGGAATTCTGACCACATTAGAACCGCAGTAAATCATGTGAAACACATCAAGCTGCATTCTCATGCCTGCTTCCCCACTCACTAGCTGGGTAGTCTTGGGAAATCCGCTAGATCGCTCTACGTTCCTATTTCCTCATCTGTCAAAGGATGATGGTTTCTACAGCTAACAGTTATAAGGGTTAAATAAAATCCTGCATCTGTAGCACTCAGTGTAGTGTTTTACACATTGTCAAACATTCATTAGTGATAGTTATCATTAATTTTAGCTTGTAGATCCTCAGAATATAGGTTTTTAAACACAGATGGTAGATTGGCAATGGATATCACATGCCAACCTCACTCCATTCTCTTCCTACCACAGAGTATGGAAGGCTCTTGTTCAGACTGCTTCACAATGAGATAGATTGCCTTGCTTCTGCAGGAGACAGTTCGGATGAAACTCCAGAAGTTGTTTGTGTTAGGGCCATTATTTGCATCATGAGAATCTGCAGGATCAGAAACTGCTCCGTATTTTCCTTCGATTTCAGAGATAGAGATTAGGGTCTTTCAGAATCACTCATGTTGCATCGTCTTGCCAAGAGCCCAGGACTACACATTGTTGTGTCATTTCAAGAAATGACAACATGAAACTTTTGCTTCTCATTGAAAACACTGTCCATTTTGTTGGCCAGCATCCCTTCTCTAAGCGCTAACATGACAAACTTAATTTGGAGCTCAGGAGTGACCAAAACATGCCCCCCCTGCCAAGGAATTGTCAGACTTCCGCACTGCTGCCAAGGGTGATATACCTTACGTTGGTCTTTTAGCTCACCCAGAAAACCTAGTGGCAAGTGGTCTATTCATGCACAGAACCCCTGTAGGAGCAGGCTGTTTCTTCCACTGTCCTTGATTGAAATTTTCTTTTAAGGCTTAATTAAGCCTTATCATAACTTATTTTTCTAACAAAAGGGGAAAATAAAAGCATATTTTCAAAGGAAGAAAATCCAATTGATTTTCAGGGACAGAGCACATTCCTGCAGATGAGAATAACAGATAATCATTGTTCTCGAAAGGTGGAGGGACCAGTAGTAGACAGGAGGGTTACCATTAACTGGAAGAACAGGAAGATACTAATATTTGTGAGCCAGATCTGTGAAAGGTGCATAAGTGGATATCTTATATATGTTTTACTCATATAATTATTAACATTACCTAACAAAAGAAGAACAGGGATCCCTAAGGTTCTTATAATTCGGCCAAGGCCACTTAGATGATGTGTGAGGACCAGGTGCATAGCCCAGGTCTGTTTGACTCCAAAGTGCAGATTAGGCCAAACCATCTTTAAGAGGATTTGGGGCTCTGGAGTCATCTTCTGTTGTGAAAGGAGACAGCAGTCTCTAGGGAGGCAGAATTCTGAATCAAAACACCTGTCTCTTTCTGGAGATTGGTGAAATGAGGAAGATTTGAAAAGCAGGATGACCTTTGTCTGTATCTATATTCATTGTCCTCCTTTATTAGACCAATAGAGGAATCTTGTATCTCATCACCATTTCCCTTTAAAAGCATTGCTGAAGTCCCTCGTGTTTTGTGACTTGGAAAGCTTCAAGCCTGGGCAGGAGGAAGACCTGAACACATTGAAGACGTTGCACATTTTAGGTTAACCTGAGAAAGCTCCAAAATCCTAAGGGAAGTGCTCTAAAAATTTATTCTAGTAAAGGCCACCTGCTTCCCAAACACAGGTCTGTCAGGATTCCCTGTGCCAGCAGTCACCAGCCAACTGGGGGCTTTGCACCCAAGGCAAAGATGTCCCCCTGAGTCTATGGCAGAGCTGACCTGCGCCTCCCTGAACTGCCCAGCATTTCACTTTCAACAGTGGTAGCTATTATTCAGCTTGCTCACCTCCCCTACGGTCCTACTGGCCAGCCCTAAACATGTCTCCAGCCTTGATGATGAAGATAGATGATCAGTCATACTGTTGGATAAAGCTACCTATGGCTAATTTAATTGAAATTTAATAAAATTTAATTCTTCTTTTCTTATTATTGGATAAGGATCTGTGGAGTATTTCCATCATTACAGAAAGTTCTATCAAGCAGTGCTGCAAGAATTACAGTTGTCAGTGGTTATTAGCTCTGTAATGATCTATGTGACATTGGGAATAGCTTTAATCAGCCCTGGAGACCTTCTTAGCAGGCTTGTGAGCTCTGAAACCAGCTTTCCTCTCTCATCCTTCACACACACACACACACACACACACACATGCACACGCATGCATGCATGCACACACACACATACAGAGACAGACCAAGAAAAGGAAGTACAAAATTGTCTCCAAATTGTCAGTTTCTGAATTTGGGGAATGAAGAAATGGCTATTAATGTGCTAATACTCATAATTGACTGGAAGACCTCTATATTAACTCCTGTTTATTCTTTAAATGCTAGTAAACAATCTTTGATAATGTTCTCACTGCCTCCTGCTAATTGCTTCTAATGACATAATCCACTCATTCATTGCCCAGAGGGATTGAGGAACTAGTAACATCATGCTGGGCTTTGAAAAGAAATACACATTTTTCTTACCATAAAAGAAACTGCAAATCAAGCTGCTGCTGCCGGCTGACACTGAAATCGTCTCACGCGATGAGCCGGTGTGTTCGCTGCTCAGAGCTGGCAGCCCTGTTGTGCTTTACGGCAGCTCCACCTTTGAGACCGACATACACACATTATGATGCCTTGAAACCTTCCCAGAACTAATGACCCCAGCCTTTATCCTGAGGAAGATACTGGCACAGTATCCACCCATTTGTTTATGAGTCAAAACAGCTTCCCCAAGCCAGTTCAGCCCCTCTTCCAATATTTTGTCATCCTTCCAAGATTTCCTGTTTGATGGGGAGCAACAGAGCAATCACTTAGGTTGGTGACGTACCGATCTTTTTGCTCTCTACCATTGCAGTAGGGGACTGAGAAAGAGGAACTTCTAGAGGATAGGAGGGGAGTTAGCCAGAGGAAGGAGGAAAACTAGAGGAGTGTGGTATCCTAAAAGTCAAGAGAATTTAGGCCTCCTGGAAGGAGGACATTCTGTCAGTTGTGCACCAGCTATTGTTAAGGTGGGATTCTGGGTAGCCTTTTGGGTTCCTTTGAAGCAGATGTCAACGGCAACTTTGCAAAGATGGTTGCTTGGCCTTCAGGAACCCTGACAGACAGCCACGGGTCTGTCTTCGTTTCTGAATCGAAGCGTATGTTACACAAGAGACCTTCCCTGTCCCTGTTTTTCCTTGCAGTATGGCCAGAGTCCCTGAGTCCCTGTCCCTACTTCCCAAACCTGGGAAACAAGTGTTTCTACCATGTTTCTCTTATTTGCCGCTAAGAACTAAGGGAGCCCGTTGCCCTAGAGCTTCTTGGCTTTGTCTCTCATTGTCTGCCTTTCACCCTAACAGTTTTTGTGCTGTACCTAATAGAGTGCTGCATGTATTGTAGGCATTCTGCAAATATTCACTGGATAAGTAAACTTCCCTTGAAAGTATATGCAGCAAAAACTTTTGAAGTCTTACAAACGAACACAAGTTGTGCATTTTACTTCACAAGATATCTGGTTATACCACTTAAATTTTTTAACACTCACCAGTATATTGAGAATGAATGATCTTTGATCTTTGATTGCATCATACTGGCCCTTGGGCTTTAGGTTCCTACCATTACCCTTAGAGTTTATCCCAGCTTAAGAAGCCAGGGATCCCTGGAAAGAACCAGTTGGGACCTTATTCTAAATAAGACCTGTATATCCCAGTGCACAGCTAGCTCACTGACTCCTTGCTGGCTTTCTGTCACCCTTCAGTTGCTCACTTAGCTAAAAATTGCACCGCCAAGGTATCAGGGGAAGAAAGCTTCGTAGAAAATCTCTCCAGCTGGCTTTGGACAGTCACCGCAGGCTATGTAGGCAAGGTGAAAGTTCCCTCTGGGGAGGAGGAACCTCCACAGCCTGTCATTCAGGCTGAGCACTATTGCCCCTGAGCACTATTGCTACTCACGGCCAAAGCATGGCCTGCTCCCTTGGAATTCACAGTTCCTATTGTGAATTACATATCCGATTCCCAAATGTGTTCTTCATGGAAAATTGATGATTACATGTTTGCCTAATTGAAATGACTGTGAATTATTCAGGGAATAACTTTATTCTCTGCCTTTGAAATACTCTCCCAGGAAAATGACCTATGTTGTATGTATGGATATAATTTTGAAAATTGAGCAACGCCAGATGTTTCCCTAGCCAGCAAATAACTTTTCCTTTCCTCCCAGATTTTTCCAGCAGAGTTCAGATTCTTTTAAATATGTGGATTGCCATATTATGAGTACATTCAAGAGTTCTCAAACCCTATTTATAGATGAGGAAGATAGGAATCCCAAAGGTGTTTTGCTTTTGTAGATCAAGTTGGGGCATTTTCTTTGTTCATTGTGTGGCTTTTAGTTCCATTTTTAAATCTTTCTTTTCTATTAAAAGAGTCCTAGTTAAAATATAAGCTTTGCAGTGAAGGCGATTTTAGATAGAAAAACCCTTTCTTTAAAATGTTGTGATAGCTTTCTAGTCAGAGCAGTTTCAAAGCAATACATGTTTGTAGACATAGTAATGAGGTGACTTGACCAAGGCCGCCATGTTTGCCAACTGCATCATTGCACAAAGGGGCTTACAGGTCATAGATGCTTTCAAGGTCGTAGATGCTTTGTGCCTTAAGCATTTTGACCAAGTCCCCTTGGGTCCTCATTTATCAATTTAACCAACACCAACTGTGCAACCCCCATGTGCCAGGCACTGTGCCAAGGGATTGGGACAGTGCAATTATGAAGACAGTGGCTGTCATTAGAGAGCTCTGGCTTCACACTGTCCAGGCTCATGAGTATCCTGAGTCCTCTTCTTCCATCAGTCATTGTTAGCAGTACACCTGCGAGGGCAAGTTGCCTAGGGTTTGTGGTAAAGAAGGGGAAATACTAAGATGCTTAACATGGGGGCACTAATAATCAAAGAAGACACTGGGGCATCCAAGAGGATGAGGAGAGTTCCTTCAGCAGTAGTAATCACAGAGGGCTTCCTGGAGGAGGAGGCATCTAAGCACAGCCTTGCTTGAGAGCTTCACAAAGATTGCTGTCACAATTTAAATTTCTTATCTATAAAAAGTGTTTTTGCCTCCCCCCTACCTCTCAGGCTTATTCATTTTTATTACCTTGGAACACAGAGGAGGTTAAGTTGAGGGAGTTATTTGTAAGTATGGTCCTAAGACCCTGGTCATGCCTAGTTCTTTATTTTTGTCTTAATTTTTTTATTTTTTTATTTTTTGAGTTTCAGGTGTACAATATAGTGATTCAGTACTTCGTATATTACAAAATGGTCACCACAATAAGTGTAGTTACATGTGTCACCATACTCAGTTGTTACAATACTACTGATTGTTTTCCCTGTGCCATACATTACATCCCCATTCTTATTCATTTATAAAGGGAAGACTGCACCTCTTAATCCCCTTCTAGTCATGTCTATTCAGAGGACTACACTCTAGGAATTAGAGAGGAGATGATTGTGAATATCCTCATTCTTTGGATAAATCCCTGAATCATTTAGGTTATTTCCTCATAAACTCCACCCCTTATGTGTATCACTGGCATCCTAAAAATCCATTTGTTGATTAATTTGCATGTATTAGCCCCGGGCGGGGTGGGGGGGGGGGTTCGGTATAGCAACTAAGATGTGGCACAAGTAAATTACCTCAACAGTTTTAAAATCTCGGAGAGGAAAATGGAAGCAGAGGAGTTCCAAGAAAGCTGCTTTTTCTACATTTCCCTCCCCACTTTTGCCAGACCTAAGAGGATAGGGAAGGATGCCCATAGTCATTATAAATACTGATGAAATGACGCTCTGGAAGCCACCACCGCAGAACACCTGCTGCCATTATGCCTGAAGGATTTAATAACCTCCCCAGTGGTTACCCAATGTATTTTAGTCAGAACAGTGCTAACTAAATATCAAGATCAAGAGGCCTATTGCCCAGGGCTCTAAAATTCCTTCCTTCCTGAAGACTTAAAATTTAATGTTTATTTATTTTTGAGAGAGACAGAGACAGAGACAGAGCACGAGTGGGGGATGGGCAGAGAGAGAGAAAGACACAGAATCCAAAGCAGCCTCCAGGCTCCGAGCTGTCAGCAGAGCCCGACGCAGGGCTCGAACTCACTGACCGCAAGATCGTGACCTGAGCCGAAGTCAGACACTTAACTGACTGAGCCACCCAGGCGCCCGGGATGTCGATACTTTTAGAAATCAGAATCACTTACCTTATAAATTTGTGTGTTTTTTTCCTTCAGACAAGTTTTGGTACTGTCGACTTTCACCCAACCACAAGGTTCTGCATTATGGAGACTTGGAAGAAAGTCCTCAGGGAGAAGTGCCCCACGATTCCTTGCAGGACAAATGTAAGTGGCTCTCCTGTGTAAAGAGGACTGAGTTTGGGTTGTTTGTTTCTCTTCCTGGTCACAAAATAGCACGCAGGAAAACTACCAGCCCAAATAAATCCACGGGACGTGTCTCATCTTGTCGTAGGTCCTGGCCTGAGCATTCTTGTCACGCACGAGACCCCGATGGACTGGGGCTTCGGGACAGAAAAGGGGAGGGCACAGAAGGAATGCTCACATATCTTTCCTGAAAAATGTAAAGCTGGGTTTCAGATGTCCACTTTCACACTACTTCTCCAGTTGCTGTTTTAAGGAGCAAAGACAATAGAAACCTGACTCTGTCGCTTGCCTTTTTCTGATGACCCAGAATAATTTTCCATGAATCATGTACTTGGTCCCTACCACATGTACTCATTATAGTTTAGTGTATCCCATGACCAGAATGCAGAGCTAATGGTAGACCCCAGGATGGCTAACCTGCTTCAGAGAAGTAACTCAGACATTTAGAACATTTATTTGTATTTTTTAATGTTCATTTATATTGAGAGAGAAAGAGGACACACCTGTGTGTGAGACAGGGAGGGGCAGAGAGAAAGAGAGGGAGAGAGAGAATCCCAGGCAGGCTCCACACTGTCAGCAGGGCTCAAACCCATGAACAATGAGATCATGACCTGAGCCAAAACCAAGAGTTGGTAGCTCAATCGACTGAGCCACCCAGGGGCCCCTGACACTTAGAACATTTATGATCAGTTACGTTCTATCATCAGCTAAAATACATATCCCTGAAACACATATTATTTGTATTTATTTGCTGTTTCTGTACAATTCTATTTTAATGTGTATGTTTTTGAAGAGCCAGTAATTTGCCAGATTATTTTAGCCCAACACCAAACCAGGGTCCAGGTTCTTAGACAGTATTAAGTGTGCGAATTAAACCAAGTATTATATAAACATTAAAATACATAAGGGTGATATGTTCGTTTGGAAGAAAAATGAGATAAAATGAACATAACCTCAGAGGACATCCCAGTTAGAGAAATCAGAGTGGGAAAGAGTGAGAAAAAAATAAAGAACACTATTAAGTAGCCTTCAAAAGTTACACTGACCCTGCATAAGTCATCTCAGCAGGATGTCACAGACTGAATCCTTAGCCCCAAGCCCCAATGTCTTTCCTCTCATCACCCCAGGGCCTAAGGAAGTCAGCTCTGTACTACCTTCCTTGCAGCCCATGGCCACCAAAGGCAAAAAGTAACCACAAGTGAGAAATTCCTGACACATTCAGAATCTGCGCTGACATATCAGGTGGACAACCTAGAACATTCTCTCTTCCTCCAGCTTAGAAATGGAACAGTCTAGTCTTTGTAGAGTCACTTAGCTCAGAAAGCAAGCTTGTTTGCTTTCGTAGGAGCACTGCTTCTCTGACCCACATTATTGGCCTTGCTAGTGGAAGGTGGAAGAAATCTGAAGCCCACAGCTACAGCGTCTGGGACAGTGTCTCTGCATTGGCAGCGTTCCAGGCCTCTGCCTATAATGAGGACCCTCCCTTCAAGTCTCAGAAAGCCTTCCCCATTCCACCATGGACAAGCCAAGCCAGTGGTTCTCAGAGTATGGTCCTTGACCCATGAGCAACATCTCCTGAAAATTTACTAGAAATACAGATTCTCCAGCCTCTTTTCCAGTCCTACTGAATCAGAAACTCTGAGGACAGGGATCGGCAACCTCTGTCTAAAACAGACTCTCCAGGCAGTTCTGATGCACACTCAGAATGAGAACTGCTGAGCTAGATACTGCCTGATAATCTTCGTGATGATTTCCCAAATTTGGCTTTACCAGTAAGTAAATATTGTAAAAGAACAAAAAAAAAAAGTGATTTGACAGTGGGTAGCCAACTTTTCATTTTGGTAAAAAATGTCTAGTAAGAAATAAGATCTAACTAAAATTTAATATCACATTCCTTTCATTAAAAAAAGAAGGGGGAGGGGCTCTTAATCATGAAAAACAATAAGAAAGAGCTGAAAGACCTAATCTTGGAATATAGGACAGTTACTTCTACTAAATTAAATTAGCTTTATTAAAAACTCACAGCTTAGTCTTCATTTTCCTCTCTTTGCTGTTCACTGGTGAAAACTTACTGGCAAAACTTTGCTCGTGAACTTGGAACTGTCCAGAAGCCAGTAATTTGGAATCACTGCTACAGTGGGAAAATGAAGAGTTAATGGTGACTATTGCTCAAAGCAAACAGAAGTTTTTTGGGTTTTTTTTTTATGTTTATGTATTTATTTTTGAGAGGGAGAAAGAGTGAGAAAGAGAGAGAGAGAAAGCTACGGAGGGACAGAGAGAGAAAGGGAGACAGAATCCCAGGTAAGCTCCACACTGGCAGCACAGAGCCCA
Source organism: Neofelis nebulosa (assembly GCF_028018385.1). Lineage (NCBI taxonomy): Eukaryota > Metazoa > Chordata > Mammalia > Carnivora > Felidae > Neofelis > Neofelis nebulosa. The sequence goes on from NC_080785.1 coordinate 42,466,886, forward strand.
GCATGGGGCTCAAACTCACCAAACTGTGAGATCCTGACCTGAGCTGAAATCAAGGGTTGGGATGCTTAACAGCTGAGCCACCCCAGCATCCTGCAACCAGTTCTACACACAGTCTGCCACAGTCTCATTCTTCACCTGACCACGAAATAGGGAAAGTGGTCTGGGGAAAACACACACACACACACACACACACACACACACACACACTCACTCAAACACATTTGCACACAGCATAATTCATTTTTTTTTCCCCGCATGGACCAGTGAATCAGCTTTCCCACTCACTGGACGTATTATTTATTCCCGTAGTTATAGGGATATAATCCACTTCTCAACCCACATATAGGCATTTGATTGGCATTGTTTACAGGTGTTATATGCAGCACCCCCATTCTAGCTGTTTCTGTTGCTTAGGAAACTGGTAGCCCAGCTCCTAGAGAAGGTCAAGGGGTGGACAGCTCCTGAACGTTGTAGGGGCAGTTCCTGGGCTTGGCCACAAGCTGATGCCCCTACCCCCAGCTCTACCAAGGCCTGCACCCCCAGGAGCCCAGGGTAAAAGTAACCAGATATAAACCAGGAGTGCCAATGCCAGAGAGAACCAGCTTGCCAGGGTGTTCACAGAGGAGCAAGGTTAGAGCTGCAGATCTCTAAACGGCTTTTGGTAGTGGCCACAGAGTGATACTGGTCCTGGGAAAGGGTTACAATCGTCCGTTCTGACAATGGCTCCAAAACTCTAGTCTTACCTTACCTTACCTCTGCAGCCTTTGAAATCCAGTACTTCAGAGTTCAAAAGAGTTTCTCCATTAACAGTCTATCCATTGAAAAATAAACCAGGAATGCATACTTGTACAGGTGTATGCATGCAGGGGTGTGTGTATGTGTGTGTGTGTGTGTGTGTGTGTGTGTGTGTGTGTTCTTGAGATTATATCTGTAGGCACATGTGAGCCAAGTAGGGGGTGTATTCACGTAAATAAGTAAAATGAACCTGGTATGTGCTCGAGATGAGAAGCCCCATCTTGGGAAACTAAAGTCTGCTGCTTCAGGCCTGGCACCTGGTTTGCCTTTAATTCCAATTCCATGGGCATTCTGCCCATCATCTTAGAGCCCTTAAAAGCCATAAACCTCATTCCACTAGAAAAATGAAATGTTCCTTTAATTAATTTCAAGTGCCTTGCTCTTGTCATGTACGATTGCCCTCTCTTGAGACCAAGGGGGAAATTGTCTTCCGCCCCTTGAGTTAATCAGTGCTGAATATTGAGATATTGATGAACCAAATAGTGTAATTGAATCTTCTTGATATAGAGAGTGCGAGTAAAGATTGAGGGCCTCTCCTTGGCTGTCTTCATCCCTGAAGGTTTAGGAAGTCTCTTCTCATATTACTTTTGTTTGGCAGGAGATATGGCCCTACATCTCTCCCGCTAAGTTTACAGGCTTGCATCACCCTCACTAGACACTAGACTCCATTGCTTTCCAGCTGTGCCCCAGGCCCCTCAGTGCCTCCCTTTGAAAGAATCTAGGCCAGAGCTTCTCACCCCCACATCCAAGGGGCCAGAGAGAAGGCTCACTCCCTTGCACAAGGCGATTAAGCCTATTACAGAGGGTGGGAGGGGCAGCTGAGACAGCAAAACAGAGTGGGCAATTTGGGTCACTGAAGCACAGTGAATACTTCAGGTCCCTTGATCTATAGAGACAATTTAACTTTGATTATTGGTAATGAGAATAATCGCAGACAACATTTATTGAGTGCTTACTATATGCCAGGCACTATGCTAAGAGCTCTACATAAATTACCCTCTCACCAACCTGGAGAGGTAGACATCATTGCCCTTGTTTTACAGTTAAGGAAACAGAGGTACAGAAAACGTGGCCGGGAAACAGAACAGAGATCTGATTGCAGCCATCCAATTCCATGGCCCAGGCTTTTCCCCACTACCTGTGCTGCCTCGATTAGAAGCCAACAATGATCCTGGCTCCTGCAATAGGACTTAATTCTTGGAGCAACCATATGAGTAGCTGATGCCATAGTTTCCACATTGCAGATGAGGAAGGTTAGGCTCCAAGAACTTAAGCCCAAAGTGGTACAACCAATAGGTGGATCTAGAATTCAAAGCCAGTCTGATACCAAGGGCACAGCCCTTCCCACCACTCTGTGCTGCCAGGATAGAGATCAGATTCTTCATTGAACTGAACAGGGATAGGATCAGCCTGTCCCTCCTCTGAGCGTCACCACTCACCAGAGCGTCTATGGAGCTGTGTCTGCAGCAAGGGCTCATGGCTTACTAGCTACTTCCTGGGGTGGTTTCTGCCTCAATGTGGCTCTCAGTGGTGAAAGCTAAAACTATGTTGGTGGCCATGTGTGCCTTTTCAATTGTATTTTTGTTTTGAATCACAATTACAGATCCTTCCACAGATATCAGCAGTTAAAGAGTTTCCTAGAGAGTCTGAAGTGATAACCACATCCTCATGATTTGAGGATTCTGACAGCTTCCAAACGTAGGGAGTAGTCATGACCAAGCAAGGGAGGGTAGGGTAGAAGAAAAAACAGTCCTAACTCTGTCCTCCACTAACTATGTGACATTGTATAATTTATTTCCTCTCTTGAGGCCTCAGTCTTCCCATTTGTAAAATGGTAATATTGAATGAGATGATCTCAGTCCAGCTCAAACTGAGAAAAAAGGGCAGAAAGAAATGAGGCCATACCTCCAAAGATTTAGAGTGGACTGTTGGGTGCCAGCAGGGACCCTTTTGATTCCCATATCTCTGGGCACCCTTTCTTTATGCTGCTCCCACATAAAAATGCCTAATGGAAACACTAGCCTGACTTTGAAGTAATCAGGCGCCCGCTCCTGCCTCCTCAGAGTGTAGATTCAAGAGACGTGAGTCTGATTCTGCTCATGGGAATAGAAAGGACGGCATTCTAGCCTTCTGATGCCTAATCTTCCAATGCATCTAGAGACAAACTATGCAAAGAGCAACCTTTAAAAGCCATGCTGTATTTTTAGAATTTTGTGTTTCCTCTTAGCCATAATCCTGTGAGTAATATAGCAGCTTGTCTCCTTGACAGGGGACAATGCATATAAAAAACAGAATATGTACTGCCACAAGCACAGTAGAAAAGTGCCTTTTCTTCCCCGAAGCCTCTTCATTAGAGATTCTGAAGACTACTCCCACTGTAGACCTTTGTGTTACTCTTGTCCCGTTCCATATGATGGCTTTTCAAAGCCAAAGGGTAACTTAGTATTTATAGATTGTAGAAACTCTTTCTAGTTCGTTGACCATGTTATATATGATACAACAAAAGACTCTCTGCACAGTAACTGTGACTCAAACCCCATCTGAAGCTTGAGAAGGCTTTTGACTTAGGATGTTAACTCTTTCACAAATTCACTTCAGTGGCGGGTTTTCAACTGAAAAGTAAACACGGAGTCGACCCAACTTCCCAGAGGGCCCAAATGTCCACTCCTGGGGTAGTGATTAGGCAACCCAATTGACCACTGAGGGGAACAGGGCTGATCACTGGTTATAAAAAATGGATCTCAGAAGAACTGAAGTCAGTGGTTGTGGTCAAAAGTAGGTCCGGGAATTATGGAGACTGTCTTTAGGAAGCTGCCAATTCAAAGGGGCCAAAGAGAGACAGGAAAGACATCCCAGGTAAAGGATTCTGCCAGTGAAGATAGGCTGCATTGCTGACTTATGCTGCGGGAACAAGTGACCCCCCCAGATCACAGTGGCTTATGACGCTAAGAGTATATTCTCATTCATGTTACGTGACTGACATGGGGTGTGAAAGTGCTGCCCCACATAGTCACTCAGGGACACAGGCCAGTGACTGCTCTGCCCTCCCACAGCGTGCCATCTGGATGGAATATATGGCTTGTTCAGTTTCTGAAGAGATTCTGGTGGACAGTGACTTTTTACTGCCTCTGTCTAGAAGAGACTGGCATGCCGTTGCCTCTCACATTTCACTGGCCAGACATAATCATGTGGCCCCACCTAACTGCAAAGGTTGCTGGGAAGTGTAATCTTCCATATATATGTCCAGAAAGGGAGGAAAGCCGGATACCACTCAGCACAAGTAATTTCTGCTGAAGGGATCTAGAATCAGGACTGCGGGATGAAGGAGCAGACATGGTGGGACAGATAGCAGGGAGTATATGCAGAGATTCCTGGAAGAGTTGATCAAAACTCCACTTTTCTCTGGGGCTAAAGAAAGCTCTCGGGGATATCGACAGATTTGAACAAAGTCTTAGGAATTTTAGGGTACCTGAAAAATGTTAGCTTTTTAAAAGGCCTTCCTGTTGTATCATTTTGATATTCTATATATTTAATAATTTCGTCTTCGTCTAAATCTCTCCCCCACAACCCAATTCCCCAATAAAAGCAGGGGAATTTTAATTATGAAATCTCTCATCATCTTCTCCATTAAGGGAGTCTAAGGCATTGGTTAGTTGAAGTTTCTGCAGATCCTAAGAGGGCCTCTAGATTCACAGTCCCTTGTGGGACTACAAGATTAGGGATTGGAGAGGGACAGGTGACTTCACAGTTTTTTCAGCTATTGTTCCAAACCATCCTACTGCCTTCCCTCTCTCAGGTGATCTTGACAAAAGTTTGAAATGCACAAACCTGTCTTTTATCTTCCTCCGAGTCCTGAGTAAGACATGAGATAACATCATTTTATCTAACTGCATTATTCTCCAAGATAAATACTGGCTACCATCTCCCTATCAGAAAGGAATGTTCCCTTTATTTAATTGAGTTTACTTTCGTTGTCTGTAAAACAGAGATTAAAAAAAATCTGTCTCCCAGAGTTGTGAGAATTAACAAGGTGGTAGAGAGTGAGGATTTGGAGAGTGACTCTTCAGATTCCTATCAATTTTTTGTGGTAAGGTTGCTTCTCCTCATTATCCAAAACTCAGAAGCTAATAGCTTCTCAGAAGCAAAGCACTCGGCATTGTTCCTAGCAAAAGGGGTCTTGCCTAATATCAGGATTAGCACCACTGGTATTATTATCATTATTATTACTACTGATTCTAATACCATCACTTTTACATGACTATGATAGCTTTTCTTAGGTATTTGTTTCACAAATGGGTATTTGTTTCACAAATTCTGGTCGTGAACATAGACTTTTCTCCCCAGGGATGCTTTTTAGCAGACTATTTTCCTTTCTGTCCCTGGGACCCTGCCTGACTCCTCTTTCTCTTTTTGCCTCTTTTTTTATTTCCTCTTTCTGCGGTAGTTTCTCAGAATGACAACTGTGCCCGCCGACTCAGTGCTCACTCCTGACTCTTTATTGACATCTCAGCTTTCACATGGTGTAGTTACTTTCATTTTCTCTTATGAATTGCAGTGCCGGTGGCAGATATCAAAGCGGTGGTGACGGGGAAGGACTGCCCTCATATGAAAGAGAAAGGTGCCCTTAAACAAAACAAGGTATGATTCCGAAATTATTGCAAATAGTTCTATCCACACCGTGCAGTCAGCAACTGTGGTGGGCCCAGCCCTGCTTTAGTAGCAATGCGTGTGTGCGTGTGTGTGTGTGTGTGTGTGTGCGCGTGCGTATGCTATTGCACATCACTTATTCCGCCCTCCTTTGTCCTTTCCTAATGCTTTTACATCTCTCAGCCTTATGATTTCACTGATCACTTTCTTTTTTTCTTCATGTTCTTTTTTTTTTATTTGAATCCAAGTTAGTTCACATATGGTGTAATAATGATTTCAGGAATAGAATTTAGTGATTCATCACTTATGTATAACACCCAGTGCTCATCCCAACAAGTACCCTCCTTATTGCCCATCACCCATTTGGTTCACCCCCCCACCCAACACCCCTCCAGACACCCTCAGTTTGTGCTCTGTATTTAAGAGTCTTATGATTTGCCTTCCTGTTTTTATATTATTTTTTCTGCCCTTTCCCTATGTTCATCTATTTTGTTTCTTAAATTTCACATATGAGTAAAATCATTTGATATTTGTCTTTCTCTGACTGACTTCACTTAGTATGCTACACTCTAGTTAGCATAATACACATCCATGTTACAAATGGCAAGGTTTTATTCTTTTTCATCGCCAAGTAATATTCCTGTGTGTGTGTGTGTGTGTGTGTGTGTGTACCACATTTTCTTTATCTATTCATTAGTTGATGGACATTTGGGCTCTTTCCATAATTTGGCTATTGTTGATAGTGCTGCTATAAACGTTGGGGTGCATATGCCCCTTCGAATCAGCACTCATGTATCCTTTAAATAATTACTGACTAGGGCGCCTGGGTGGCACAGTCGGTTGAGCATCCGACTTCGGCTCAGGTCGTGATCTCACAGCTCGTGAGTTTAAGCCCTGCGTCAGGCTCTATGCTGAAAGCTCAGAGCCTGCAGCCTGCTTCAGATTCTGTGCCTCCCTCTCTCTCTGCCCCAACCCACTCGCATTCTGTCTGTATCTCTCTCAAAAATAAATAAGCATCAAAAAAAATTTTTTTAATAAATAAATAAATACTTAGTAGTGCAATTGCTGGGTTGTAGGGTAGTTCTATTTTTAATTTTTCAAAGAACCTCATCACTTCGAATCCCCACCACCTCTTCCATTTTCTCACTTCCTGTCCCCTTCCAACTGCAGGAATTGTCCCTTATTGTTGTCACCCAGCCCTCTCTCAAGCCTTCTCTACTCATCCCCATCCATTCTCAGGGCCTCTCCTAACTTCTCCTTTATGTTCATGTTCTCCCTTCCCTGACTTCCTCCCCAACCTCTTTCATTTTCTTCTGCTGTCCTTACCTTCTTAGTATCTTCTCTGGAGTCTCTATGAAGCCTGGGAAAGGCAGAGACCAGATGATTCAAAATGTTTTAGAAAACTTAAGGGCCTGATAGCCTTCACCATCATGGAAAGTACTGTGAAATAACTGAAACCCATCTTAAAGGAGAAAACTTCCCCAAAGGTGAATACTGCTTAAATCTCCTTCATGTCACAATATTTTTCACCCTCCCCTCCTAGTTTACCAACCAACTGATCATCATAACAGACCATGTTCCATACTAGAGGGCGTGGGGAGGAGGCATTATCTGAAAAGATGGAAGAATTTCCTTTGCCCTCAGTTTGGAAGTATTTGCCCTTGGAAGGGCCATCAGGGAGCCAATTATTTGTTTCTCCCTCTCAGCATCTTGTAATACATAGTACCCATCCATGAACAAAATTATTCAGATTGATCTGGGTGCTCCAGCCACCTTGGCACCAAAAATACCACCCAGATCGATAGGTTTCTCCTTCATCGTCCATGTCTGTATCTAAGAGGAATGTAAAGCTTATACACATCTCCTTCTCAATCAGGGTTAAAGTGAACAATCTCTGCTTTGTAATTTCAAATGTTGCAAGACAAAGAGGAATCCAGGTCTGCATAGGATGACCCTGTCTGTGGTTAAGGAAAAACAAAAGTGCTGTGAAAGTACTATATAGGAAGATAAAGGGGAGCAGATACAACTAAGAAGGCCGATGGCAAGATCATTGTTTTTTAAGTTACATAAGTATTACTCACCTCAACTCTATGTGAATTCCTTCTTTGTCAAGCCTGTCACAGCACTATCACGCAATTCACTTGACTGACAAGCGTAATGACACGAGGGCATATGCCTAAGAGTCTGTGGGTCATCCGTTACACCGCATTTCTCTCTTCTTCATGATATTGGGAAACAGGGGTTGTACTTCTCATCAGATTTCAGAGGAGCATCCTTAACTTTAGCAGCAAACTAACTATACCAGCCTTCACGGTCTGCCTCCTTTACCCACTGAGATGCAGAACACAGTCTCAGGGAGCACTGGCTCCACTCGGTCCTATGGTTATATAACACTTGCCGCTGAGCAGGAAACAATGAGGGGAAATTGACAGCAACAAGAGTTTATAACCCAGAGAAGACCAGGAGGGGTGTAGTTGCTGGCAAAACAGATTGCCAGGACTCATGGACTCTGAGTAGGGATAGAGAGAATTCTGTAAAATATGTGCGGAGAGATTGGTTTCAGTCCCAACATATAAAGTGCTTGGAAATTTTCACCCCTATCCTTATAGTAAGAAGAAATCGAATAAAGTGAAAATCCACAATTTTCTTGGACCTACCAGAGAACTGAGGTTGCAGGGCAAACCACCCCCCACCCCCAGAATCTGGAGAGTCCGGTGTATCCAAAGAATCACAGCCAGATGTGCTCACCAGGAGCAAAATGCACCAGTGCTATAAATTGTAGGATCAGTTAAGTGACAATTCTGATTAATTGCTTTAGGCTGAGTGAGGGCTAGTGTGAGAGGGAGGAACTTGGGGTTTCAGTCTTCTGGGGGTCATACTTTTATGAGCTTTACCTCCAGGAACCCTAGAGATTCTTGCAGGGAAGAACTGAGAAGGACCACTCCTCATGTCTCTGGTAGGGGAAAGGGAAGAGTATCGTAAAATATGCCAGAGCCTTCTTCATAACAAAGCCCTTTTTCCTATCTAGGTGAAGACAGTTTCTCCCATTTTACCCCATTTTAGCCTTTCTGCCTCAACTGTGGAGTTGGGGGTAGGGGAGAAACAGTCAACAGCAGTCAGAGCCTCAAGGAAATTGATAGAAAACTCTGCAGCCAAGAAAAAGGGGAGGGGTATGAGGGGAAAGGGAAGGCTATGCAACTTAAGAAGGTGACAACCACAAGATATAGAGCCCCTAAAAGATGAGAACTTAAGTGGGAAATTATAGAAAACTGTCCCTCACCCATGTCCTACCACCACACTAATAAGACTCCAAGATAATAATGTTGGATCAGGGCTGAAAGATCTTCAAGGCATAAACTCTCTCTGAGGAGGAGTACTTAGGGAACCCCAAGTCAGTAGGGGAGACAAAAACAGGGACATTACAGGAATTTGAATGTGGCACTTATAGCTATAGCAAATGTTAAACATATCCCAATTCCTTGCCAGATCAACATAAATCATCACTCTAAAGGTCTATGTATCTTACTTCCTATTACCTGACACAACATGTCTAGATCTCAACCAAAAAATTATAGGAATGCCACAAAAAAAAAAAAAAAAACAGCCCGAAGAAACAAAGCAATCATCATCAGAACCAGACTCCATTATAACACAGATGCTGGAATTATCAGACAGAATTTTAAAATAACTAGGTTGGGGGAGCCTGGGTGGCTTAGTTGGTTAAGTGTCTAACTTCAGCTCAGGTCATGATCTCATGGTTCGTGAGTTTGAGCTCCATGTCAGGCTGACAGCTCAGAGCCTGGAGCCTATTTCAGAGTGTGTCTCCCTCTCTCTCTGTCTCTCTCTCTCTCTGCCCCTCCCCCACACATGCTCTGTATCTCCCTCTCTCAAAATTAAATAAACATTAAAAAAATTAAAATGACTAGGTTATAAGTGCCATAGGCTCTAATGGAAAAAGTAGACAACCTGAAAAAACTGATGGGTAATTTAAGCAAAGAGACGGAAACTCTAGAAATGAATCAAAAGGAAAGACTATCAATAAAAACACTGTAACAGAAGTGAAGAATGCTTCTAATAGGTTTATCAATAGACTTGACATGACCAAGGAAACTATTAGTGGCTTAAAGATGAGTCAACAGAAACTTCTAACCTGAAACGTAAAGAGGAAAAAAATGAAAACATTAGAACCCCAAAGAACTGAGGGACAATTGCAAAAGGTATAACATATGTGTAATTAGAATACCAGAAGAAAAAGAATGGAGCAAAAGAAATATTGAAAGAATGGCTAATGCAATCCAAAATTAATGACAGACATAAAATCACAAATCCAGGAAGTTTAGAGGACACTAAGCAGGATAACTACTCAAAAACAAAAACAAAAACCACTTGGGCATGGAATATGCCAACTTCAGAAAACCAAAGACAAGGAACTGAAAGGAGAAATTCACAAATCCATGATTATATGGGGATTTCAACACCCCTCTGTCAGTAACTGATAGATGAAGGAGACAGAAAATCAGTAAAGATATTGATGACCAGAAGAGCACCATCAATCAGTCAACTTGATCTAATTAACATTAGTAGAAAATCCATCTGACAACAGCAGACTACACATTCTTCTCTAGCTCACAAGAGACATTTCACCAAGATAGACCAGATTCTAGGCCATAAAATATATCCTAACAAATTTAAAAGAATAACAATCATACAGAGTATGTTCTCAGACCAGAGTGGAATTAAGCTAGAAATCAGTAACAGAAAGATAGCTGGAAAATCTCCCCAAATATTTGGAAGTTTAAGAACACACTTCTAAATAACCCATAGTTCAAAGAAATCTCAAGGGAAATTACAAAATAAACTAAATAGAAATAAAATATAACTTATCAAAATGTGTGGGATGGGGCAAAAGCAGTGCTTAGAGGGAAAATTATAACATTAAATGCATATATATTAGAAAAGAAGTAAGATTTAAAATCAATAAATTTTCTACCTTAGGAAACTGGAGAAAAGCAATATAAGCCTAAAGCAAACAGAAGAAAAGAAATAATATTAGAGTAGAAATCAATGAAACTGAAAACAGTAGAGAAAATCAACAAAGGCAAAACTTGGTTTTTAGAAGAGGTTAATAAAATTTATAAACTTCCATCCTGACTAACCAAGTAAAAATGAGAAAAGACACAAGTTACCAATATCAAAACAGGTGTGGGGATGATGATCTCATTTGAGCGTATGATATGTGTGGGTGATGTGGCCTTCCTGTGTCAGACTCCTCTCCCCTTAGAGGAGATCAACAAAACAAACTGAGTTTTCCAATCTATTTTAGGTTTTGGTTTTGGTTTTTTTGTCATGGAACTCATGGAAAATTGAATGGATGGATGGATGGATGGATGGATGGATGGATGGATAAATGGGGCCCAGTGCTATAAACACATAGATAAATAGCCAGTAGAGGCTATTTCCTGGTATTCATTGGTCTAGATGTTCTGGTCACCACCAGCTCTTCCAGGCTACTTTGAGGGCTGAGACAGGCAGTATGTCTGCCAGCCTGGCTCTTTCATTGCATACACATGAAAATTGTTTGTCTTGCAACATCTATAGTGTTCATACACCCAGTTCATCAGGCAAAACATCAAAAGGCAAAAAGGAAACCGTGGGTTCTGAGAATTGCCTTCCTCAATCCCACACACCCACACCCCTTCTCCTAGTACTCCACAGGGCTATTGCTCCCTACCTCTGGGACTTCTGGTAGAAAAGGGGAGACCTGCAGTAAAAGGAGACCTGACCAAAATGTGTCCACAAGAGATCTGTCAGTACATGGTAGAGGAAATAACTAAGGTGTGTTGCTGGCTCTTCAGACAGTTCTTCCAACTAGAGGGTAGGTTCTGACATTTCATGCCATGGGTCTTTTGGTTAGTGTAATCGCTGAGCAAGACAAACTGAGAATTAGGGTCCATAAGGGAGACACTTCATTAATAGCAATATATTGGTAACTGACAGGACTTCTCACTCATTCAACATCTGATATGTCAGGCACTGTCTAAGGTCCTGGGAATACGAAAGGGAAAGGAACCAAACCTTTCCCTGAAGGCACAGGCACTTCTTCCTAGAGTCATTCACTCAGTCAGCATTGGATGCCAGTCAAGATGAGCTCTGAGCGTTAAGTAGTGAACATAGTCCCCAGAAGGAAGATCCCGACCAGATATCACTGATATGGATAGGACTATCCTTGACATAGCAGAAGCTTTCCTCTCACCATGTCCTAGAATCCAGCTTTTATTTTTCCAATGTGATTCATGAACCTGAAATAAGAAGCAGATTATACTAGAAGCTACTGTTCTAGCATCAGCTTGAAAACCCTGGTATTAACCCAAAAGCCCTTTACTGAGATTTACTTTATTCATCATTCATACTCATATGACATTGAGTATCTTCCTTGTACCATGCCAGTGCCAGGAGATAGGAATTGAAAGATAAGCACAACCTGGCCCCTGGCCTTGGGTGTCTAGTAGGTATAAAATTTATGTGCCAACATGCAATTATAATCCAATATTGTCTATGCCCCAGAACCTTTAAATACAGGGAGAGTCTGGGAGACTTGAAAAAGGCTCCCGGAGGAAATGGTATCTGAGCTGAGTTTTGAAAAGGAATTGTTCAGGGGTAGGAGCAAGAGGAAGACTTTCTAGGAGGAGGAGAGAGTATGTGAAAAGGCACAGGGGCTTTCCAATATATGAAAGAATATCCTCTGATTGAGAGACATTGAATTTACAGTATAGGATTGATAGAGACAGAGAGAAGAAAGTGGGTGGGAGAAGTATTGGCTGATAATGCTAAGATAGATTGGGGCCAGAAAGTTACAGCTGCCTGAAGAAGGCAGTATCCTCTATTATTATGTACTACATGAATGAGTAATTTTTGCCTTCTAAAATAGAAACTCAAACTCATAGAGATATAGATGAGCAGCAGTGTGTTACAGCTATGAAATCTACTGCTATGCCTATGGCCAATTTTAGCACACACACACATGCCAAGTTATACCCTATGTCTTTAATCAAAATGCTTTGCCCTCAAGACGACCTGGATACATGGTGGAGAACCAACACAGTTCAAGTGAATGCTGGGAAAGATCGCCAAATAAGGCATGTCACCCCAAAACAATAAAAGGAATGGCAGCCAACACTGGATACTGAAAATATGTTGTATCAAACTCTACTCTTGTGTTCAGTCCGTCCATCATTTGACCCCTGGAAAATGGCAATCCTTAAAACAAGGTGCCATCCATGCCCAGAATTTCTCTGAGCTCCCCTGACCTAGCATGCCTTATCACTGGTCTTAGGGCCCAGGAGTTGAGGATGGGGTCAGAGGCCCCAGGGCATGGGTTGGGGGGGAATCTTCAGTTCCTCCTGCCTCCCATATCCCCAGAATTCTCCCATCCCAGGACTTCCTTCACATGCTGAGAGATGTGAATTAATGGAATAGAAGATGAAAATAAGGAGCTCCTGAACACTGTTTTTCACTGAATTAAATCCAGAGGGCATAAAAGACCTTAGGTTGTGAATAGCAAAGCCCCAGAGCATCAGATGTCTGAGTGCCATGGAGCATGATGAAACCCAAGAGGGGGACGTTCCCCAGACCCATGACCACGACTCTACCATCTCCTGGCACCTCTTTCCTCACAGACAGTTTGGACAGGTGGCAGCTTCTGGAGTGTTAGTCCGAGAGGTGGGATCGCTCCCAGCTCTGTAGCCTCTGTGCTTGAAGTGCTGAAGAGCTGACCTCCACCAACGACTCAATGACAACAAGCCAGAGACGTCAATAAAACTCATTACAGGCGATAGCAGCCTTTAATGCAGTCATGTGGTTCCGAGAATTAATTCCTCCCACCCCTCCTAGGCAGCTTTAGTGAAATGAAAGTGGGGATTGACATCGTCACGAATTTCCCATTTCCTGCCTGTGTTTACCAGGAATCTAGGTCATGACAGCTCCGTTCATTCACTCACGTCCTCACTGGTTTATGCCTTAGGAGGGCAGAGCCTGAAGTTTGCAGGCCCCCTCCTTTCTCTTCCTTCTCTGTGCCTCTGCAGAACAGACGGTGTCACAAGGACAACCACACTGACACTCTGGCCTCAAGTGACTTTAGCACCTAGTCAAGCGGCTGCTTCTGGGCCCTGGTGGTGTTCACACTGGCTGTCGTTTGCAAGGGGATGATTCACGTGACTACCCTCAGCAGAGGACCGGTTGTCCAGCATCCGCCCAGAAATCTGTTTGTGAATTTCACCTTTTTCCAGTGACCTCTGAAGCTCACCTAGGGCGGCTGCCAGGCTGCCATATACTGACTGGTCGTTCACAAACAAAGCCTATCCTCCCCTTTCTATCCAATCGCTCAAGCATGAGTCAGAGGGTTTTCCTGAATGTTACTAAAATTTGTAAAAAATCATTTATATCAATGTTCCTAATCTAAGAACAATTTTTTCATGAATATATGAGATCAGAGCTTATATTTTATTAAAAAAAAGTTTTAAGCTTTTTTGAAAGAAAAAATAATCCCAGCATCTTAACATGATTTTCATTTCACATAATTTGCCTCCAGTCTCTGTTCACAGGTAGACATTGTTCATTATTGTGATCAGCATGTAAATAACATTCATTTTTCTAGATTTTTGTCACATCAGATCAGTTCTTCATAATTATCATACTGAATGGCTGGCTGAATATACTTCTCTGCTCATTTGTGGTTTCTTTACTTGTTTACCCAAAGTGGGGAGGACATTTATTTGGTTCTCATATTATTACAGGTAATAATGTATACAGTTTTTGCTTGGTTTTGAGAATTTTAGGAATAATCCCAGGAATGAGATCCCGGTTCTTGATAAGGATTGCCTGAATGGTTTTTTTTAAAAAGATAACACCAATTTATGATATCATTAGTAGGGCTCATGACAAACTAAAAGACCCAAGAGAGATGCCAAACTTACTGGAAAAAATATTTTTGTTTCGTTTGGTGAGCTCTTGTTTCATTTTAATATTATTGACCTTCACTGGGCAGACCTGAATGGGGGCCTGAGAGAGAAGAAAGGAAAATGGGGATGGGGTAGTTTTACAGAAGCTCCCATTCTTGACTTGGCATTCTTTCCTTCACTTGCTCCTACTTCAGGCAGGGTGAGGAGGCCGAAAGAGTGTGAGATACTGGTAGGTCTGGGCTCAGAACAAGAGCTGTTCCTTCTTCATGAGTCAGATACAGACAAACCTCACGAGAGCCCAAATAGCCGGATGGTTGACTTTGTCATGAGAGGCATCCAGCTAATGCTAAGCCTTCAGAATTCACTTGACAAGAACTCTTTAACCCATTTGAAATTCTGAAATCTGGTGGTGTTGACCTCATCTAGACAGATGAGGTCCATCTTCTTTCTGGGGCATTCTCGCTGTGCATGAGTGGCCAAAGGCAAATCCTCTGATAGATGTTAGGCAGAGAGTGATGTGGAAAGATATGCCCTCCTGAGAAATTATGCAATATCTGTGTGTTATAACAATGTAGAGCACCAATGTGGATACACTTGGCCCTTCTCCAGATTAAGAGCTGGTAGGGTGTTGAGATGTGCCATGACTGTCATCTTGCAAAGATTGTATCCTGCTGACTGCTCAAACTAGTAGAATAATCATTGTGCCCAATACCGTACAGCACATAGAATTAAATTCTTAAGACATACATACATATTAGACATGACAGTGTCTCGGCCAAGGTCATACATCTACAATGAAATGGCAGTGGTGTTTAGTCCTTGGCCCTTTGTTCTGACTCATAGCCTGCACTCAACAGTCACTCACCAATGAAGGAACCCGGGCATTCTGACACTGGGCCCTTGCTTCTCCTTTATACTCTGCAGCCTCTTTGGATAAAATTTAAGTTTCATGTGGCCTTTGCTCTACAGTAGCTTAAGGAACAAAGGGCCTAAAGATAATGAGTTCACCCACAAGCCTCATGGGCTCCCATGTAGCTTTCATGTTTTAGGAAGCTCAGACCCACATGGACATCTGTGTATTTGGGGTAATCAACGATAGAGCAGCCCTTAATCTGCTGGTTAGGGAAGAGTTTACTATTTCTCAAGGCCTCCCTGGACCTGGAAAGGAGATGCTGAAGAAAGAAGAGTGGCATGGCTTTGGGGCTATATGGCTTTGGACAGTCATTTAACTTCTCCAAGCCCCTGCCATAAAAGAGAAATGATCACACTTGTGCAAGGATTATCTTGAGAATTAAACGAGATGGTTCATGCAGACTTCCCCTGAATAGAAGGAAAGTGTTGTGAACCTTGGGAAAAAAGGATGCTCCTTCCCCCCATCAGCCTCACTGACAAGCCCCTCTTGTGTGGGCTTATTCCACGTTCAGTCCGCAACCATTTGTAACTGTGGAACGAATGTACCCATTCTTAACGTGGTACTTTCTCTCATCCCTTGCAGGAGGTGCTTGAACTTGCTTTCTCGATCTTGTATGACTCAAACTGCCAGCTGAACTTCATAGCTCCTGACAAACACGAGGTAAGGGTCTCAGTGGGGTTAATTTGTGAGAGAGTGTCACATTTTCTCTAGAAGAGCAAGCAAGAGAGAAATATTGGAAATAAATTTCATTTAAAAAAAAAAAAGCCTGCCTGAGAAAAATCATGAACAAAGGAACATCTTGTTGATTTGGAATAGAATGGAGACTTCTTTAAAAACTGCCCATTATAACCAATTCAACCTCTTACTAGCTCGACCAGTAGTTCATGGTAAAGAAAAAGAATGTACAAATGCTTCATACTCAGCAAGGACATAATTGTCGATTTGAAGAAGAATCAGCCCTGGTCAAGTGCTGGTTTTCACTGAGTATTTAATTTTTAGTCAGGATCTTCCCAAGATAAACGTGTCTCTCTTCTTTAAAACATTTGATGAAGTAGGTTTTCTACCATGTTTCTTTAAGTTATTTTAAGAGTTTTGGGCTGTCTCTGCTGTTGGAATTTTATTTTTGAGATGATTTTATTCCTTTTTGACATCTTGTTATATGTATAATTTGTTTCTCTTCTTGAAGCACGCTGTCAGCTATATTTAAAATATTTAGCATAGATCTAGGAAAATGTATTTGTAAGGTGAAATAGCAGCTATGGTTGATTTAACTTGTTCTCTTGTAAACCAGAGCCCAATATTATGTTTGAAACTCTTATTTTTAGATGATACCATTCAAATTTTTGTTTTACATGCGGTTGCATAAACAGCTTTTAGAAAGGAAGGGAACATTTTAATGGAACCTGACTTTTGTTTCCCATCTCCCCTAGGAGACTCTGCTCATTTAGAAGTTATTCAGTATCTAGTTTTCACTGGTTTAAAGCTTTTGCATAAAATTGTACATCCCAAAGAGAGAGGAAAGATTAGATGCAAATCCTGCATTTAGAATGGTGCTTAAATGTAATTCTGTGTTACTTGACATTTAGTTTGCAAAAGGGTATGACTTTGTCTTCATCTTTCTGAAAATAGATACTGTGTCCTTCCATTTCTCTTTTTAAACAAAATTGTGGTTATTCACAGGCCACCATATTTAAGACATATACAGCTTATACATAGTAGTATAGAAAACTGCTTTAAAATGTAGAAATGTGGATGTTATTTAAATCTCTGCAAGGCTGTTTTCTCCAGCTTGCATTAATTCCAGATAAGGATAAATGTTCTGAGACTGCCAAATTTTATTTGTAACTGCCACATTTTATTGACATAGTGAGGAGAAAAATGCCATACACTTGTGAATACTTTTGCTGTCTTCAAATCTCTTTCATATGTATTACCTCATTTTATTTGCATCCTCGGTCAATAAAACAGAACATTCTATTACAGGTATCTTCATTTACCACATAAGGAGAGTGGCCTCCCAAAATCGAATACCTCAACATTAGTAAAGACTGTAGTACTTACAACCAGTGTGGATTGCCCTGTGCCAGGCATCCTCTGTACTTCCCCTCACTTAATCTTCACATACCTCTGAAAGAAACAAACTGTGATTATGCCCATTCGATAAAGGAGGGAAATGAGTCACAAAGAGGTTAAGAAAGTTGTCCAGAGTCAAACAAGTAGTACATAACAGAGCTGGAATTTAAACCACAGGACCCTTGCTCCAGAAACCCCGTCTCCCTGGCCCCTGCACTGTGTAGCCAGGAAGGCGGAGAGCAGGACCTGAACTCAGCTTCCTGCCACTGCCTGTCACCAAGTGTCAGCAGTTAATCAACTCGGGGCCAATCTGGTCTCCCCTGTACCTCCACCCACACCCAATTGGCCCCTCCAGAGTCCTATCAAAGTAAGTCCAATTATAGTGTTTATTTGCAAATATTCCTGTGTGCATCTCTGAAAATAGCATCCATTTGGAAACCTAACTACAATACCACTATTACACCTGACTTTTTTAGACATTTTGATACTACCATCTGTAGTCGGTTTTCAGATTTCTCCACTTGCCTCATGTGTGTATGTGTGTGTGTGAGTGTGTGTGTGTTTCTTTTATACTTTGTTCCGATCAGAATCCAAATAAGGTCCATGCATAGAAATTGATTAACTTGTTTCTTCAGTTTCTTTGAATCTGTAGGTTCCTCTCTTTCTCTCTATCTCCCTATCTTATGAGCATCTGCTTTTGCTTTTTTTTTTTTTCCTTTGCAATTTATTCATTGAAAAAAACAAGTCATCTGTCTGGTAACCTTGCTGAGAGTCTAGATTTTGCTTTATTATAAGTATGTGTATTAGTTTGCTGTGGTCACTGTTGCAAAAAATTACCACAAATTTAGTGGCTTAAAACAACATAAATGTATTACCTTACAATTCTGGAGGTCAGAGGATGCACGTCTTTGGGGGCTAAAATCAAAGTATTGGCAGGCCTGAATTCCTTTATGGAGGGTCTAGGGGAAAATCTGCTTCCTTGCCCTTTCCACTTTGGGAGGCCACCAGCATTCCTTAGCCACGGCCTCCATTTGTCCACGGAGGTTGAGTCTCCACAGCACTTCATTCCAACCTCCTCCTTCTCTGTAGTCAGAACTCCCTCTCTTACTCACTCCTATTCTGTTTCCCTCTTCCATGTTTTAAGGACCCTTGTGATTACATTAGGCCCACCTGGATAATCTCAGATAACCTTTCTACTTGAAGATCAGCTGATTAGCAATTTTAATCCCCTTTGCTGTGTACCCCAACATCCTCACAGGCTCCAGGGATTAGGACATGGTTGCCCTTAAAAGGAGAGTTTATTCTGCCTACTGCAACCTGCACTGTTACTTCTCATGTTTATCTGTCTCCTGTGTTTCCTGTTCGGTGATAGTTAGAGGATTAATCTAATTCAGGCACAACTTTAAGCAACAGTGGTGTTGTATTTGGTTGTCTATCTTTCGGAGATGTTAGCAGCCATTGATGATTATTGCCTAGATCCTTGGACCCATTAGACATTGGAAAAGGTTAATATCTCAATTCTATCATTCCCTTCTCATTTATTAGCAGGAAACTGGCCCCATATTTGAGGTAATACAATTTATATATAATAGGCAGGATAAATACTTGATTCCTGTTATTAGTCTTCAAAATAATTCCTTATCTTCCAAATGAGAACAATGAAGTGTTTTGGCATTTGAGCATCATTATAAAGTAATGGATGTAAACATATCAGTGTTTTAATAGGTTGCAGTTATTATCATTATCAATGTCCAAATTATCCTATCTAGAGAAAGTTGGAGCACCTTCTGGTTGACTTCTGTGTCCAATTGACATGACCCCAGATGTCTTTGACAACTTTTCAGTCATTTTGCTATGACAAAATATTCCAGGCTCCTCTTGCATGTTTTCTGCTTTCTCTCTTTGGAGTCTTGGTCCCTTTTTGGTAGAAAATGGTATTTAGCAACCAGAATCTGGGCATTAGGTGTGCTTACTATTACTTGGTCCATCATTATTTTTAGGTCTTTTTATGGGCAAAGCTAAGAGCTATGGTGTTTTTTAAAAGACAAAATACATTGTAAGTTCATCTTGATACTTCAAACTCAGATTCTGTACTACAGACTTTTTATTTATTGGTTGATGTACTTTTTAATAAAATTTTCTGTGCCAGTTCCTTCTCAAAAGAAAGGCGCCACAGAAGTATTCCTGTGGGTTACATTAATCTGTACTAGGAAGCTAGCCAGGACTGGCATGGCTGTACAAAAAGCAGTAATCCCAGCACTTAGGGATTTACAATGAAACAGCGTTCGAGCTGGAAGGGGCCTTAGAGAGCATGGAGTTCAGTGGTACCAGTATCTGGAGGTATATCAGAATTCACTGGAAGTTTTTCTGAATAAAATTTACTTACGCAAGATATGCAAGTTCATGATCTCCAGGGTAGGACCTTAGAATCTATTTTTATCAAAGCTATTTATGTGGATATGGATGTTAAGATGAGTTCAGAATCTATCTAAGGTATTACTGAGGACATTAATACTTCCAGAGATCTCTTAGCGCTCAACTGGTATTTAGATGGGTTAAATGCTTTGGCAGAGCTCACATAGCCAAGGCAAAGTTCTACAGTTCAGGGCTGCACTACTAAGACATACAACCTCATAATACAGCCACGGTGCTTCTCCTCAGCTGAGAAAGTGGTGCCATCGATGGGCACCATGGTGAGACTTCCATATCACTGTGACTTAAGATTTGTAAAGTCCTTGCAGTCTTGTAGTACCTTTTATGTTGAGATATGTTATATTCCTCACCACAGCCCAGGTAACCACACTGAAAAGGACAAGCTAAGTAGGATCTGGAATTGTCACTTGACTGAGTGAGGGCAGGACAAAGGGGAATCTAGAGCATGTTCTAGAAGGAAGACTAGTCTGACAGTAGGAGCAGAGCAATTGGTATCACAGAGATCCTCCGTAGGACTAGAATATCCTAAAAGGTGAGAAGAACACAGCATCCAGAATGCAGGTGGTTTTCTCAGATTCTGGCAGCAGAAGCTACTCCTTCCACCAGGTATCATGGCTCTAATACCATGTCCCCAACTTACAGCCCCTGGGAGGGAAGCTGACAAGAACAAAGCAGGTCCTCAGATAAACAAGGTACAGTTTCTTCCCTCAAGGAGTTCACAGTCAACTGGAGAAACAAAGAGCATGGTTCCTTTTAATGAGAAAGGAAGAATAAAATTCTTAGTTCGGTGCTCTGGAGGGCCTTCCCAGAAAAGCCATGTCCCCAGGAACCAGGCTTCAGAGATATGGAGAAGAAAAGCTCTGGAAACTGACGACTCAGGCAGAAGAGACAGACAGCCAACCCACCTCCCATGAAAATCACCCAATAATTTTAGCCATTTTGTCCACCAGACATTGGGCAGCGCTTTTGCTGAGAAATGCAAAGGTGGGACTACCTTTGGCTCCAGGGCAGGTGTGGACTGTCATAGTGAGTGTTAGGAACCACGTAGGAGAGGCAGAGATTAGCCACTAGACTAGGAACCATGCTTGTAGTCAGGAAAGAAGCAAGCTCAATGTAATGCCGAGCGCAGTAGTGTTGGAATATATTGTACCAAAAGCTTAAAATCAGACTCACTGGTGGGATGTTAGAGACGTCATGTTGCAAAGTCATGCAGATCCGAAATCCTCCTGCTATTATGTAAGAAGGCATTATTTGCATGGAAGCATGCAGACACTAGAGTCAGATTGCCTGGGTTCGAATCCCACTACCTGCTACCAAGTTACTCAGCCTCTCAGGGCCTTGGTTCCCTTGACTGCAAAACAGAGATGATAACAAAAGTGTCAACTCTATGAAATGATGATCTAGGCAAAGCACCTTCTCCAGAGTCTAGCACATGTTGAATAATCAGTGTTAACCATTGTTACCACACTTGTGATTGTCATCAGTAGTTACACTTGTTGCCTCCTTTTCCACCAGTACTGTATCTGGACAGATGGGCTGAATGCGCTGCTGGGGAAAGACATGATGAGTGAGCTGACCCGGAATGACTTGGACACCCTGCTCAGCATGGAAATCAAGCTCCGTCTCCTCGACCTGGAAAACATTCAGATCCCCGACGCACCTCCACCCATCCCCAAGGAGCCCAGCAACTATGACTTCGTCTATGACTGTAACTGAAGTGGCCGGGCCCAGAAGCACCCCCTCCATAACTGGAAAATCTAGCTAATGGGAGAGAAGAATGAAAACACACCCACGCCTTGGAACCCTCTCGCGGTCAAGAGAAGCTGTGGGTCAACACTTTCTTTGGCCTCGCCTCTAGCCCCAGCGTTCTTCTGCCCCTACCTGGCATCCTGCTCACTGCCCTGATTCTGTTTCTAGACTCCATTGCTTTAGGTCACTTCCCATGCTACAGTCTACTGGTGGGAGCAGAGCAAAACCCACTGCCAGTAAGAGATCCAAAGGGCCCTTCCGTCCTATCCCCCAGCAGGCACATCCTCTCTCCCCGGAATGTGCAAGCCGGCAGCTCCAGACTGCCCCCAAACCTGCCCGCCAGACGGAAGGGAGTGCCCCAGTGCTTGCGTCTGGAAGAAACAGCCTAGCTTCTCGAGAAGACCAAACACCACCTCCTCGTTCCCTTTCTCTCTAGAGTCCGCTCACACCACCAGTTCCATGTGAATGGAAATCAGCTTCCAAATCCCTTCCCTCCTCCGTCCAGGCCTTTGCCTCGTGCTGTTCCTCTCTGGTCCCAAGAGCAGCAGCAGTAGCCTCGTCCTAGCTTTCGCCAGCACCGGGTCTCCCGGACACAGTCCCAGGTCCCATGCCCACTTCACATCTGCACTGTGACTGTGACCTACCTTCCTTCCTCGCCAGCTAGTCTTGGGTGTCCTCTCTCTGCCCCAGCCCACACCTGCCTTCTTCATGCCTCACACCCTTCCGGCCCCTTCGCTGAAAGCACAAATGGTGAAATCAGTTGTCGTCCCCATCTCTAATATACTAAACCTAATGCCTCTGTGGCAGGCGGCCCCTGTCTAAAGGTTTGGTGTTACCTTGTGCTGGGGGTTCTGCTGCAAACAGGCTCCACGGGATGGTCAAGCTGTCAGACATCCAAGTTTACATCACTGTAATTATTACAAGTATTGACAATTTGCAAGGGTTTGGGGTTGTTGTTTTTTTGTTTTTGTTTTTTTTTGCTTTGTTTTTGTACAAAAGAGTCTAACATTTTTTTGCCAAACAGATATATATTTAATGAAAAGAAGAGATACATAAATGTGTGTACTTTCAAGGTTTTTTTTAATTATTATTTTAATCCTAAACATCTTCCTGAGAATAACATTCCCTTACACATGCTGTGGAATAAAATTAATTGTGATGAGTTGGGGAGCCTGTGTTTTGATTTGGTAACTTAGGTGCTTGCTACTCGGTCATAAGCTTCACTCGTGAGCTTGTCAGAAATGTGGCATCTTTGGCCCCACCCCAGCCCTCAGAATCAGGTGATTCACGTCCCCCACTGGCTGAGGGGACTTAACCACTGCTATGTCACCGTAGACTCTGAGCATCAATAAGGAATGTTATTTCTAAGAAGATCATCTCAACTGATAGAGAAAATCAGACCCACTATGTGAAAATATGGCTATTTATGTTACACTGTTGCCTCCTGACCAGGACTTTTCCTCTTTTATTTTTTTCTTCCTTACCATTGTATAATGTATAGAACTGGCCAAATTCAACACATCATACTTTGAGGGAGCACATTTAGCTATGAAAAAGAATGCAAACCCATGGACTGGAAATAAATTAAGTCAAAACTAAATAAGCCTAACTATGAGTTAATAAGATATGGGTCAGAGCCCAGCAAAGGATTTTTCTGAGGTCAGTTTCCACTGGAGGTGTATCTGGATCATAAACTCCGAGGGCCGGAAGGGATGTCAGAAAGGTCCAAGCGTGCAAATTAAGCATGGTTGCAGCACAAGTCACTCTGGGCTTGCTGCAGAAGTGTTAGATGCCTTCAGGTCACTGCTCTTTACCATCATCAAGATGTGCAATTACAGACTGACTTGAGTTGAGATGACATGGTCCAGAGCCCTCCATAAATTGCAGGGGAAAAAAAG
Organism: Neofelis nebulosa; assembly: GCF_028018385.1. Lineage (NCBI taxonomy): Eukaryota > Metazoa > Chordata > Mammalia > Carnivora > Felidae > Neofelis > Neofelis nebulosa. Next base: position 42,490,351 of record NC_080785.1, read on the forward strand.
TCCTTTAGAATCCATAGTAATTCACAGGCAATTATGCTTCCCATCAGAACACTCACACCTGACTGTCAAGTAGATGCTTCCTTTGTCATTAAGCGTTAATGACGTTAACCCACCTGTCCTTCCTGTCAGGCACACTTATTGATCCAGCCATCATCATGATAAAATGGTAAATATTAGGTAAAAGAAAGTAGACAGAGTCATACTATTTATACTTTGACGTTACCAGATCTGTCCTTGAAAGGGGAATTCTTTGGATCAAGGTATCTGAGGTCCTGACTCCAGGTTTAAGAGACTGATCTGTCCTAGAACCCTTGCTGGGAAGAACCAGCCCCTGTCTTTTTTGGCACTCGTGCTTTGGTACATTAAATAGAAACTAACCCTTTCTCGACTATGAAGAGAGCATTCTCCTAACTCTCCTTAGACCCCCTTCCTCTGCGGATGGATGAGATCCAGAGTATGACACCATTTTTTCATTTTGCAACAATATGAAGCAGGGTTGCTGTCAATATTTGGACAGCTCATCTTGTGTGTCTTGACTGACAACGCTTCCCACACAGCAAGCCTTCCCCTCCAGCTCAGCCCCTGCAGCCTCAGGTTTCCAAGCCTGGATGGATAAATTGGCCAAAGCCAGGGAGGGGTAAAGTAGGAAGCCCAATTTTATCATCAGGTCTACACCGCATTCCCCAGTTCAGCTTTACCTGCAATAAAACTGGTCATTGCATTTGAATCTGCTGATATTTTAATTCCTGTCTAATTTTTTATTTAGAACCTAAAGCAGGAAGGATAATTAATTGGCCCCCTCAGACTCAACTACTTACAAGGGTAGAAAAACCTAACAGTCATTGGAAAGGAAAAATACCAGACTAATGTTTCTTGAGTCTATTTGCAAATCCATCCTAAGCCATCTTCCAATTCTCAAAGCATGTCCTACTACCTGCTCTTACAATGAACTCAGCAGGTATTCCAATGACATACATTCCTTTCATCCGTTTTGTTATAGTTATGCGATATTTTACAATTAATATAAACCTTTAGCTTGAAGGAAATGAAATATCCATACCCTAATAAAAAAAAAGAGCTTAGAGCTAAGCACTAGGAATATAACAAGAATAAGATATATAAATCTAGAGTTTGCAAAAATAAGAACGAAATCTGTAAGATCAGAAACGTATAATCAAGCTAGTCAAATACAAAACAAATAATTGCAGCACAGTGTGACAAATAGTACTATATAAATATGTACAAGGTAGAGAACTAGAAAGGAGCTTGTGCTCAACACTTTTGATAATGGGATTAAGTAAAGCAAGAAAAGAATAGATATTTGAGTCTGGTCTCAAAAGAGAGCAGATGTTCCCCATGCAAGAGACGAATACTCCAGGCAGAGCAAAGTGTACAGGGCATGGAAGCATGAAAACCCATGACCGTTCACAAAGCCATAAGTCACTAGGTGTGACTGGTATGTAAGATGCATATGGGAGAGACTACTGCAGAGGAGTGAGACACAAATCATGAAAATCATGACATAGCTTGCAGGGGACTTTTACCTGAGGGCAAGAGAGCGCAGTCAGAGGAGGGATGTTGTCAGATATACCATTCGGAAATATCACAATGACAAAACACCCAAGTAGGGGAAAGACAGGAGCAGGAGAAATTGAAAGCAGAGTTAGCAAAAAGTGAATGGAAATAGTCTCAAGCCAGAACCACTGTGCCCAGACTCTGGTACAGGCGATGGCAAAGAGGAGAGCAAAGGTATAGAAGAGGCAGGATAGCTGTCTCTGAAGTCATGGAGAGAAAAGAATGCAAAGGACTCCTGGGCTTCTGGAATGAATAAGCAGATAACAGAGCTGTTTGGCTCTAAAATCAGGAAGAGAGGAGGAACAGGAGATTGTAGGAAATGATAAGAAGATGAGATCATAAACTGGGTTTGTTGGACTTCTCTAAACAAAGAAAGAAAATCTTGAGACAGTCATTTAACCACTGTGAGGCTGCTTACCTCATTAATAAAATGGAAATCTCATTACTTGAGAATACTGTGGATGGGGCGGCTAGAACCATCAGTGCTAAAGAAGTAAGTCCCTCTCCCTCCCCAGGTATGGCCTCCCCTTCCCTCCCACCCCTTTCTTTCCTTTGGTGTGAGCAAACCATCTCTAGCGTAGCTCAAACAAAATGACGTGTTTCAACCAATGCAGCCTGCTTTCTGAGAAAGATAAAAGAGCGAAGGAGAGAAAGGAAGGAAAAATGGAAAATTGTAACATACTTCTTGAAATAAGGATTTCTGTAACTTGCCGTAAAACCACAATTTAAAATAAATTTGGGGGAAAGGAGGTATGGTATAATCCCATATGAAAATACAGTTCTACTCTAAATTTTTCTCTTAATGTAATTACATGTTTTCTGACATCGAAATGTAAAATGAACACTTCAAGTTAAGTAGGCTTTTTTAATTCACAGAAATAATTAGAACACAGCCAGATGAAGGAAGGAAATAATTCTACCAGAAACATCATGTAAAGAGAGTTGCCAACTTGAACGCTAAATCTGAATTTCCTCCTGGAAGCTGGTGTAAATAAGGAAGCCAACTGGGATGTATAGCTCTCATGTTCTTAGTAAAAGGAAAAGTTTTATTCCATCATAAGAAAACAACCTTTCCCTGGCACCAGATTTTGGAGGAGACGTGTTATCAAAAGCACTTATCCCTTCAATAGACATCTCTTAGCAGGTGCTATTTGTCTGTCTTTCTGTTTTGCAGAAGAAACGGGTTGCCCCTACAGCCCCTTGAAAGATGGAAGCAAACAGGTGCCAGAGAAGGGACCATCTGGGTGCTGGAGGGGGTTTAGGGACAAAGTGATAGAAGAATCAGAAGAGGATCCTGGGAGTAGAGCAACTGAGGAAGGGTTGGACAAAGAAAGAGGTTCGGAAAGCATGGAGTGAAGCCATGGCCAGGAGAGGTGCTGGGCAGGAGGAGCAGGGTCCAGGAATCAAATTCCACAAGACTTCCTTTGAGAACTCTCTATGCACCAAGCACACTGCAAAGGGATATAAAAATAAATGAGAAGTAGACTCTGCCTTCAAAAAGCTCATAGCCTGAAACGGGAAAGAGAGGCAAATGAATACAATCCCTGGCTAAGAAGAACATAATGTACAATATACTGAGCTAGCACTTGAAACAGGAACTGACTGCCCCCGCCCAGAGGAAGTGAGGTCTGGCAGACTTGGAGGGGGGACAGGAAGCCACCAGGTGATAAGGGAAAGAAGGCCAAGCTCACTCCCTACTTGTCCTTTGAACCTCACTTTGGTCATCACTTTCCCTGGAAATTATTCCCTAGGTCCCAAAGTCAGGGCTGGGGACTCCTCTGTGCTCCCACAGACACCTCTCCTTACCCTGTCACAATTGTTTGAGGCTTTCACTACCTTCCCCACTAGCCAGGAGTTCAGTGAAGGAGGAACCAGGCTGACTGTTCTCACCACTCTTGTCCACTACCTTAGCACAGTGCCAGGCGTGTAACTGGACTCCATCAATACTTTCTGAAATAATTGATAAAGGGCATTCCCAGAAGAGGTAAGAGTTCGAGGCCCTAGAAAGAGGAAATGTGTTATGGCTGGAACAGAGGTGAGCATGGGAGAGAGAACAGTAGGAGACAAGCTTGGGAAAGAGGGTGACAGACCTTGAATGGCATGCTAAGCAGCTGCAAGTGTATTCTATTATTTTTGTAAGTTTACTTATTTATTTAGAAAGAGGGAGAGAGACAACCAGGGGGGAGCGACAGAAGAGGATCTGATGTGGGCTCTGCACTGACAGCAGAGAGCTGGACATGGGGCTCAAACTCATGAACTGAGATCATGCCCTGAGCCGAAGTTGGACACTCAACCGACTGAGCCACCCAGGGGCCCCATGTAAGTGTATTCTGTATGTGAGCTGGGACCACTGACATATACACGTAGGAGAATTGGCAGGACCAGATTTGCATTTTGATATCACCACACTCATACCAGCAGCAGCACAAAACACAGTTTGAAGAAGTGTGGGTCTGGAGGCAGGGCAATCAGGCAGAACCTGTGTCAGAGGTGCTTCGCTTTTCAGAAGGCTGACCATGCCAGTCAGTCAAATTTCTAGGATCAGACTGAGTCCCACAGAGATTATAGACATGGGCACTGTAAGAGGTGAAGTTTAACCATCATTGCAAGGGCAGAAATAAAAGGCAAAAGAATACATTTTTGAAGTCTAATGTATAAATACAAAAATAGATGTAAGACCAAATCTTCCTCAGGCTACCGGAAAAAGCAAAATCTGGACAAATTGCTAGTTATAAGATAGTCTGCCTTTAAAAAAAAGATAGGGAGTAATTGAAAATACAGAGATAGATAAGATATACCAGCAAATTCAGAGTCACAGTGGTGCACATGGGGAGAGAAGATGGCAAGGAAGGAGCAAATAAATGTCAGGCAAGTAAAATAGAAGATAAAAGGCTGTGGACAATGAAAGTCATTTTGTAATTCTCTTTGACACTGGTACAATTTGCTATGTTGATGTAACTGACAAGAATGTCTAATGCCAAATAAAACTGTCCTGAAATACACAAACCAAGACTATTATAAACACAAGAGAATTGATGAACACCATACTTTATGTAGAGACCTTAAATAATGGTATTAGGCTTTAACTAAGACGATTAACTGGATTCAGTAGATATTTCAATATATATAATCTACAATAAATGTACACTATTCAGATATCTGAGGAATACGTTCAAAATTAACTGTATAGTTGTCAGCAAAGAAAATCATAACGTAAGGCAGAAAGTAAGTATAAAGGATTTCTGGCTCCATGACAATATAGAACACATCCTCTCCCCAAAATTACTTTAAATGCAACAAAAAACTTGAATACAATAAAAACGAGGTTAAACGTATTTACTTTAGCTTGTACTAAAGAAAGAAATCCACAGGTGCCCATGATGAAGAGAGAACTGAAATCGGAAGCAATGAACTGTGGCTAAGGGTGTTGATGCCTTGACAAGGGTGTGGGCTTTCATGTCCAGGCGGGGTTGGATACCAGGGGTCATGTGCAAGCCAGATGAGTGATGGAACTGAGCTCTTCCCATAAAAGCCAGGCTCCTGAGAGGGCTCTGTTGCAGGTTAGAAGGGGAAAGAAATCTATCCATTGGTACAGGACAACATGAGATCTTGAAACCTTCAGCCTGTGACTTATGTGATTTTAGGGTTCACGTTTATACCGCTTCTATGTGTTCTAGAATGCCCACTTGAAAGATTAACATAAAACATGATCCTGGGCTGGTCAGAGCTGGACTCCTGGCAGACATAAATGAAAAGCTCTTCTGGGTATGACCCTCTATGAGCCAAGAGGGATTTCCATAGGAAAAGCAAATGCTATTAAAAAGTTGTGCTCAGAATCAAAGGTAAAACAACACTTGGAAGCCATCCATAGTAAGTGGAAGATTATAAACTAGAAATCGATTTCCAGTTAAAATGACAATCAAGAGTGAAAAAAAAAACTAATTTTTTTTTGTCACAGGCAGATGATCTCTAAGAGTGAGAAGAAAACGGAAAGTGTTGGGGGCAAATCTAACAGCAAAGGGCTGTGTAAAAGTCAATAGTAACAACTAATTCAAGGTGTATTAAAACAACATGAAATTAAAATACAGAAAAAGAATATAATATAAAATTAAAGGGCATAATGTAACTGGAAACATTTTAATCTTTTATTTTTCAGTATTTTAGGAATACTGATCATCTTTAGGCTTTAAATCAATTCTGCATATTAGAAATTGAGGATTAACTATTGAAAATATTAGAAATGAAAATGTGTGACTTCCCTATCAATAGAAGAAAAATGTAATAAAGAAAACTAAGTCAATTCAATAATAAATAACAGAAGGAGCACCCAAAAAATACACGCTCCAATTGAAAAATGTGAAAAGGATATCAACAGGCAATTAACAAGATATAAGGTGAATGATGAGTATAGTAATGAAAAAATATTCACCGCCATACAAAGTGAAGAAATACACATTAAAATGAGATGCCTATTTGGCCTACTACATTGGCAAATGGCTATATCATTACACGTTCTTTCTCTTAATATGTAAATGAGTCAAACAGAATAACCCAACACAGAATGACCCAAAAGAAATGTGGGCTAACAATGGGAGTAAGTAAACCCTTAAAGAGTCATGAATAGACACTGAAAAAAGAAAAAGTTCATGGTCACAAATAATTTTAAAAGGCATATTATTAATACCTTAAGACAGAATTTTGTCAACGAAATTTTTATACATTCAACGATGACAAATGATAATGAAACAGACTTTCACAATCTTCCCGGAGAAAAAATTTGGCAAATATATATACAAAGTTTTCAAAATATGACTGACTCTGACCTTGTAATTCTCATCAAACAGAGCTGCTCTGTTTGTTTTGCTTTATCTGTTTTACACGCAAAGCTGCTGTGTATGATTTTGTTTTAAGAAGGGATTCCGGTATTTAAAAATAAAACTTTAAAACCTCAGGATTAAATAATTTATGCGACATCCATTTCTACCATGGCACATGACTGGCTCTCAAAACTATATGAAGTGTTTCATTAAAAGGAAAGATGTCAATAACCACTCTTCGTCAGGAACATACAAATCAAAACCACAATGAGTTACCACCTCACACCAGTCAGAATGACTAAAATTAACAACTCAGGAAACAACAGCCATTGGTGAGGATGTGGAGAAAAGGAAACCCTATTGCACTGTTGGTGGGAACGCAAACTGGTGCAGCCGCTCTGGAAAACACTGCGGAAGTTGTGCAAAAAAGTTAAAATAGAACTACCCTATGACCCGGCAATTGCACTACTAGGAATTTATCCAAAGGATACAAAAATGCTGATTTGAAGGGGCACAGGCACCCCAATGTTTACAGCAGTATCAACAATAGCCAAATTATAGAAGAAGCCCAAATGCCCATTAACTGATACATGGATAAAGAAGATGTGGTGTATATATATACATACATACAAACATATATACATACATACACTACTTGGCAATGAAAAAGGATGAAATCTTGCCATTTGCAGCATTGTGAAGGGTATTATACTAAGTGAAATAAGTCAAGCAGAGAGAGACAGGTATATAATTTCACTCATGTGGAATTTGAGAAACTTAACAGATGAACATAGGGGAAGAGAAGGAAAAATGAGATAAAAACACAGAGGGAGGCAAATCATAAGACTCTTAAATACAGAGAACAAACTGAGGGTTGCTGGAGGGGGTGGGGGAGTGGGTTAAATGGGTGATGGGCATTAAGGAGGGAACTTTTGGGGATAAACACTGGGTGTCATATGTAAGAGATGAATCGCTGGGTTCTACTCCTGAAGCCAAGACTACACTGTATGTTAAGTAACTTGAAAATAAAAAAATAAAATTTAAAAAACGTTAACTAAAAAAGTAGCTTATAGAATAGTAGGAATAGATGTATTTTATTTTTTTTTTTTAATTTACATCCAAATTAGTTAGCCTATAGTGCAACAATGATTTCAGGAGTATATTCCTTAAGCACCCTACCCATTTAGCCCATCCTCCCTCCCAAAACCCCTCCAGTAACCCTCTGTTTGTTCTCCATATTTAAGAGTCCCTTATGTTTTCTCTCCCTCCCTGTTTTTATATTATTTTTGCTTCCCTTCCCTTATGTTCATCTGTTCTGTGTCTTAAAGTCATCATATGAGTGAAGTCATATGATATTTTTCTTTCTCTGACTGACTAGTTTCGCTTAGCATAATACCCCCTAGTTCCATCCACATCATTGCAAATGGCAAGATTTCATGCTTTTTGATTGCCAAGTAATACTCCATTGTGTGTGTGTGTGTGTGTGTGTGTACACACCACATTTTCTTTATCCATTCATTAGTTGATGGACATTTGGGCTCTTTCCATACTTTGGCTATTGTTGATAGTGCTGCTATAAACGTTGGGGTGCATGTGTCCCTTTGAAACAGCATCCCTGTATCCCTTGGATAAATACCTAGTAGTGCAATTGCAGGGTTGTAGGGTAGTTCTCTTTTTTAATTTTTTGAGGATCCTCCATACTGTCTTCCAGAGTGACTACACCAGCTTGCATTCCCACCAGAAACGCAAAAGAGATCCTCTTTCTCTCCATACTCGCCAATATCTGTCGTTGTCTGAGTTGTTAATGTTAGCCATTCTGACAAGTGTAAGGTGGTATCTCATTGTGGTCTTGATATGTATTCCCCTGATGATGAGTGATGTGGAGCATTTTTTCATGTGTCTTTCCGCCATCTGGATGTCTTCTTTGGTGAAGTGTCTATTCATATCTTTTGTCCATTTCTTCACTGGATTTTTTGCTTGTTTGGGTGTTGAGTTTGATAAGTTCTTTATCAAAGATACTAACCCTTTATCTGATACGTCCTTGTCAAATATCTTCTCCCATTCTGTTGGTTGCCTTTTTGTTTTGCTGATTGTTTCCTTCACTCTGCAGAATCTTTTTATTTTGATGTGGTCTGAATAGTTCATTTTTGCTTTTGTTTCCCTTGCCTCCAGAGACATGTTGAGTAAGAAGTTCCTGTGGCCAAATCAAAGAGGTTGTTGCCTATTTTCTCTGATGGGATTTTGATGGCTTCCTGTCTTACATTTAGGTCTTTCATCCATTTTGAGTTTATTTTTGTGTATGGTATAAGAAAGTGGTCCAGGTTCATTCTTGTGTATGTCAATGTCCAGTTTTCCTGGCACCACTTGCTGAAGAGACTGTCTTCATTCCATTGGATATTCTTTCCTGCTTTATCAAAGATTAGTTGGCCATACATTTGTGGGTCCATTTCTGGGTTCTCTATTCTGTTCCATTGATCTGAATGTCTGTTTTTGTGCCAGTACCATGCTGTCCTGATGATTACAGCTTTGTAGTATAGCTTGAAGTCTGGGATTGTGATGTCTCCTGTTTTTGTTTTCTTTTTCATGATTGCTTTGGCTATTCAGGGTCTTTTCCGGTTCCATACAAATTTTAGGATGATTTGTTCTAGCTCTGTGAAGAATGCTGGTGTTATTTTGATAGGGATTGCATTGAATATGTAGATTGCTTTGGGTAGTATCGACATTTTAACAATATTTGTTCTTCCTATCCAGGAGCATGGAATACTTTTCCATTTTTTTGTGTCTTCTTCAATTTCTTTCATAAGCTTTCTATAGTTTTCAGTGTATAGATTTTTCACCTCTTTGGTTAGATTTATTCCTAGGTATTTTATGGTTCTTTGTGCAACTGTAAATGGGATCAATTCCTTGATTTCTCTTTCTGTCGCTTCATTTTTGGTGTATAGGAATGCAACCGATTTCTGTGCATTGATTTTATATCCTACAACTTTGCTGAATTCATGAGTCAGTCCTAGCAGTTTTTTTTTTTTAATTTTTTTTTTAATTTATTTTTGGGACAGAGAGAGACAGAGCATGAACGGGGGAGGGGCAGAGAGAGAGGGAGACACAGAATCGGAAACAGGCTCCAGTCTCCGAGCCATCAGCCCAGAGCCTGACGCGGGGCTCGAACTCACGGACCGCAAGATCGTGACCTGGCTGAAGTCGGACGCTTAACCGACTGCGCCACCCAGGCGCCCCAGTCCTAGCAGTTTTTTTGGTGGAATCTTTTGGGTTTTTCATATAGATCATGTCATCTGCAAAGAGTGAAAGTCTGACCTCCTCCTGGCTGATTTGGATGCCTTTTATTTCTTTGTGTTGTCTGATTGCAGAGGCTAAGACTTCCAATACTATGTTGAATAACAGTGGCGAGAGTGGACATCCCTGTCTCGTTCCTGACCTTAGGAGGTAAGCTCTCATTTTTTCCCTATTGAGGATGATATTAGCATTGGGTCTTTCATATATGGCTTTTATGATCTTGAGGTATGCTCCTTCTATCCCTACTTTCTTGAGGGTTTTTATCAAGAAAGGATGCTGTATTTTGTCAAATGCCTTCTCTGCACCTATTGAGAGGATCATATGGTTCTTGTCCTTTCTTTTATTGATGTGATGAATCACATTGACTGTTTTGTGGATATTGAACCAGCTCTGCATCCCAGGTATAAATCCCACTTGGTCGTGGTGAATAATTTTTTTAGTGTATTGTTGGATCCGGTTGGCTAATATCTTATTGAGGATTTTTGCATCCATGTTCATCAGGGAAATTGGTCTATAGTTCTCCTTTTTAGTGGGTCCTTTGTCTGGTTTTGGAATCAAGGTAATGCTGGCCTCATAGAAAGTGTTTGGAAGTTTTCCTTCCATTTCTACTTTTTGAAACAGCTTCAAGAGAATAGGTGTTAACTCCTCCTTAGATGTTTAGTAGATAGAATTCCCCTGGAAAGCCATCTGGCCCTTGACTCTTGTTTTTTTGGAGATTTTTGATTACTAATTTGATTTCCTTACTGGTTATGGGTCTGTTCAAATTTTCTATTTCTTCCTGTTTCAGTTTTTTTTAACGTTTATTTATTTTTGAGACAGAGAGACAGAGTGCAAGTGGGGGAGGGTCAGAGAGAGGGAGACACAGAATCTGAAACAGGCTCCAGGCTCTGAGCTGTCAGCACAGAGCCAGACACGGGGCTCAAACTCACGGACTGCGAGATCATGACCTGAGCTGAAGTCGGCCACTTAACTGACTGAGGCACCCAGGCGCCCCTCTTCCTATTTCAGTTTTGGTAGTGTATATGTTTCTAGGAATTTGTCCATTTCTTCCAGATTGCCCATTTTATTGGCATATAATTGTTCATAATATTCTCTTATTATTGTTTTTATTTCTGCTGTGTTGGTTGTGATCTCTCCTCTTTCTTGATTTTATTTATTTGAGTACTTTCCTTTTTCTTTTTGATCAAACTGACTAGTAGTTTATTAATTTTGTTAATTATTTCAAAGAACCAGCTTCTGGTTTCATTGATCTGTTCTACTGTTTTTTGTTTTTTTGTTTTTTGTTTTTTGCTTTCAATAGCATTAATTTCTACTCTAATCTTTATTATTTCCTGTCTTCTGCTGCTTTTGGGTTTTATTTGCTGTTTTTTTCCAGCTCTTTAAGGTGTAAGGTTAGGTTGTGTATCTGAGATCTTTCTTACTTCTTTAGGAAGGCCTGGATTGCTATATACTTTCCTCTTATGACCCGCCTTTGCTGCATCCCAGAGGTTTTGGGTTGTGGTGTTACCATTTTCATTGGCTTCCAAGAACTTTTTAATTTACTCTTTAGCTTCTTGGTTAGCCCATTCATTCTTTAGTAGGATGTTCTTTAGTCTCCAAATATTTGTTACCTTTCCAAATTTTTTCTTGTGGTTGATTTCAAGTTTCATAGTGTTGTGGTATGAAAATATGCATGGTATGATCTTGATCTTTTTGTACTTGTTGAGGGCTGATTTGTGTCCCAGTATATGGTCTATTCTGGAGAATGTTCCATGTGCACTGGAGAAGAATGTATATTCTGCTGCTTTAGGATGAAATGTTCTGAATATGTCTGTTAAGTCCATCTGCTCCAGTGTGTCATTCAAAGCCATTGTTTCCTTGTTGATTTTTTGATTAGATGATCTGTCCATTGCTGTGAGTGGGGTGTTGAAGTCTCCTACTACTATGGTATTCCTATCAATGAGTTTCTTTATGTTTGCGATTAATTGATTTATATATTTGGGTGTTTCCACATTTGGCGCATAAATGTTTACAATTGTTAGGTCTTCTTGGTAGACAGACCCCTTAATTATGATATAATGCCCTTCTTCATCTCTTGATACAGTCTTTATACTAAAGTCTAGATTGTCTGATATAAGTATGGCTACTCTGGCTTTCTTTTGTTGATCATTAGCATGATAGATGGTTCTCCATCCCCTTACTTTCAATCTGAAAGTGTCTTTAGATAAAGTGGGTCTCTTGTAAACAGCATGTAGATGGACCTTGTTTTCTTATCCATTCTGTTACCCTGTGTGTTTTGATTGGGGCATTTGGTCCATTGACATTTAGAGTGAGTACTGAAAGATATGAATTTATTGCCATTATGTTGCTTGTAGAGTTGGGAGTTTCTGGTGGTGTTCTCTGGTCCTTTCTAGTCTTTGTTGCTTTTGGTCTTTATTTATTTGTTTTGTTTTGTTTTGTTTTGTTTTCCCTTCAGGGAGTCCCCCTCAAAATTTTTTGCAGGGTTGGTTTAGTGGTCACAAAATCCTTTAATTTTTGTTTGTCTGGGAAACTTTTTATCTCTCCTTCTATTTTGAATGATAGCCTTGCTGGATAAATAATTCTTGGCTGCATATTTTTCTGATTCAGTACATTGACTATATCTTGCCACTCCTTTTGGCCTGCCAAGTTTCTGTGGATAGGTCTACTGCAAACCTGATGTGTCTTCCCTTGTAAGTTAAAGACTTTTTTTCCCTTGTTGCTTTCATGATTCTTTCCTTGCCTGAGTATATTGTGAATTTGACTATGATATGCCTTGTTGATGGTCGTTTTTTTGTTGAATATAATGGGAGTCCTCTGTGATTCCTGAATTGTGATGGCTGTGTCTTTCCCCAGGTTAGGAAAGTTTTCCACTATCATTTGCTCACATAACCCTTCTACCCCTATTTCTCTCTTTTCCTCTTCTGGAACCCCTGTGATTCTGATGTTGTTCCTTTTTAATGAGTCATTGATTTATCTAATTCTTAAATCATCCTCTTTTGCCTTAATCTCCCTCTTTTTTTTTCCTGCTTCATTACTCTCCATAAGTTTGTCCTCTATACCACTGATTCTCTGTTCTGCCTCATCCATCCACCCGCCGTGGCCTTCATTTGAGATTGCAGCTCAGTTATAGCATTTTTTTATTTCATCCTGACTAGATTTTATCTCCTTTATCTCCACAGAAAGGGATTGTAATCTATTTTCAACTCCAGCTAGTATTCCTATTATCATGATTCTAAATTCTGGTCAAGACATCTTGCTTGTATCTGTGTTGGTTAAGTCCCTGACTGTTGTTTCTTCCTGCTCTTTCTTTTGGGGTGAATTCCTTCATTTTGTCATTTTGAAGGGAGAAAAGGAACTAATGAGACAAAGAAAAATTAAAATTTAAAAAAATTAAATTTAAAAAAATATTAAAATAAAAATACTAAAAACAAACACACACAAAAAATCTAATAAATGAAGCTAGATCGTAGGTTGTTTTAGTCTGAGTGTTTAAAGGGGATTGATAGATTAGAGAAAAAAGGGGAAAGGAAAAAAAAAAGAAAAAGGATATCATTTGAAAATTTGAAAAAATGAATACACTGAAGTAGACTAAAATGAAATGATGGAAGTAAATTAGAATTTGGGAAAATGTACACAAAAGTAAAAAATATAGTAGAAAAAATAAAGAAAAATATTTTAATAAAAATGAATTTTTTCTTTCTGTATTTAAGAAAAAGAAAAGAAACAAAAAAGAGAAAAAAGAAAAAAAGAAAATTGAATAGATGGACCAGCAAACAGACTGAAATATGACTGAAATTACTTTGTTTTCCCCTAGTATTCAAACTATGAAGTGCTTTATAGTCCATAAACTAAGCAGGTGGAGAGATTTGTGTTTCTGAAGAGCGAGGTTGGCACAGTTGTTCGGGGCTTAATGTAACGACTCTATTCTCCACTATATGGTACTGCTTAGCTTACTGGGGTGGATTGTTGTGGTGCTTGTAGGTATGTGTGTGCATGCATGGGAGCGGTGAAAATGGCATCACCCAGCTACCCAGCCTCTGGTATCGGAACTCTGTTCTCCCAGATAGGCAATCACACACCTGTCCTTTGTCTTTGGCCTCCAGCCACTCCCCACTTTTACACAGTCTGTGACAAAGCCCCAGGCAGCATCTCCCTCCTGAGTTTTGTCTCATATGCGGCTGGTTTTCCCGAACCCTTACTTCTGAGGGACTGTGGCTTTGACCCTTTCTGCCCCTCTGTAGAGGGTCTCACTGAACAATGGTCAGGTGCCAGCCACAGCCAGGAATGCTGGCAGGACCATGCTGCTGCCAATGCCCAGAGACTGTGGCCGGGTGCCAGCCCACCCCAGAAAAAGTTCCCAATATAGTGTAGCAGCAGCACTTCCTGGATCATGGAAAATCACAACACATATCTGGCACCAGGCTTCACCCTTAATGACCTGTTCCAGCACCAGCGAATGTGGTTGTTCTCCCAGGTCCACTGGGGCCTGCCTTTGGGGGACCCACACAGCCACTACTAGGTGTCCTTCCAGCAGGGGAACCGGCTTTCCCCGTGTGGCCTGAAGAACCCCAGACTCCACTCTGCTCCTGGGGATTCGCCCTTCCCACCAGAGCACCGCCAGGTATGGAGCTGCGGCATTTCAGATTCTGCGCTCCCCCTGTTTATGGTCTTAATGGAATTTATACCCTCTCCTTTCTCCTTTCTCCATTTCTCCCTTTTCAGTTCAGTCCCTGCAGCTGTTTCCACTTTTTCACTTTCTCTCCAGCTGCTTTTTAGGGGGGTGCTTTTCCCACATTCTTCCTCCCCACCCCACCCCCCCGTCTCCATCCTCTCTCTGCCCACAAAAGCGGCTCCCTGCCTCCCTGCAGCTTCTCCCTCCCCCAGTTTACCTCTCCGTGCCACATACCTGCTGAGTTCTGTGGTTCAGGTTGTGCAGATTGTTGTGTGAATCCTCAGATCAGTTTTCTAGGTGTGCAGGATGGTTTAGTGTTGGTCTGGCTATATTTCATGGATGCGACACACACTCAAAGAAAGGTGTATTTTATTTTTAAATGTAACTGTGTATATTAAATATGCTTAGAAAAGGATTTAGAAGAATATATACCAAGGTATTTTTAATGGTTTTCTCTATTTGGATGGAATTCTGAGGATTTGTTTGCTTGTTTGTTTATTGCCAGGTCTGTTTCAGATTCTTGTAATACATATGCCCTGCCTTTGAAATAAGAAAAACTTATTTTGCTTTTTTTTAATGTTTAATTATTTAGAGAGAGCAGGAGTGGGGAAGGGACAGAAAGAGAGAGGGGGAGAGAATTCCAAGCAGGCCCCTCACTATTAGTGCAGAGCTGAACTCGGGGCTCAAACTCACAAACTATTAGATCATTACCTGAGCCAAAGTCAGACGCTTAACTGACTGAGGCACCCGGGTGCCCCTAATCTGCCTATTTGGATGATGAGATTTAATGAATCAAGTCATATCAGTAGTCATGAATCTAACCGACCATCCAGGTGTGGGAAGACCATCATCAAGCAAGCCTGTGCTGGAAAACTATAGTGCCCAGAACCCAAATGGTTACCAAAATGCCCCCTACTGGTGCAGAAAAATCTGAACACAGCAGTCTCCTTTGTCTGAGTACATTGTAAGACCCCTAGTGGGTGCCTGAAACTGCAGATAGTACCAAAACCTGTTTACATGAAGTTTTTTCCTAGGTGTACATACCTATGGTAAAGTTTAATTTATCAGTTAGGCACCATAGGAGATTAACAGCAACAACTAATACTAAAATAGAACAATTATAACAATACACTGTAAAAGTTTTGTGAATGTGGCCCTCTCTCTCTCAAGGTATCATATATCATACTCACCCTTCTTTTTGTAAAATGACAAAATGCCTATGTGATGAGATGAAGGGAAGTGAATGATGCAGGCAGCAGCATGAAGCTACCACTGACCTTCTGATGATATGTCAGAAAGAGGATCATCTGCTTCAGGACCACAGTTGAGCGGGGGTGCCTGAACCCCAGAAGGTGAAACCATGGATAATGGGAGACTACTGTAGATATAAGAATAAAATAACATTCATTACCTTTACTACCTTTCATTTAACCATCCTGTGTGCACCACTTAAGGCCATATGCGTACATTCAATCCATCTTCTTCATGACAACTTTTAAATATTTGAAAATATCTGAAATATTCTGAATATTTGAAAACAGCTATTATAGTCCTTGTCAGTCTTTTCCTATTTCTTTTGACCCTTCCTATGTGACATAGTGCTATAGGTTGAATGTTTGTGTCCCCTAAAATTCATATGTTAAAAACATAGTGCCCAAGGTGATGGTATTAGAAGGTAGGGCTCTGGGAAGTCATTAGGTCATGAGGGTGAAACCCTCATGAATGGGATTTGTGTCCTTATAAAAGAGACCCCAGGTTGCAACTTTACCCATTTCCTCACGTGAGGATAGAGGGAGAAATCAGTGGTCTGGAACCCAGAAAAGGGCTTTCACCAGGACCTGACCATGCTGGCACCATGACCTTGGACTTCAATTTTCAGAACTGTCAGAAATAAATGTCTGTTGTTATAAACCACAGTATGTGGTATTTTGATATAACAGCCAGAAAGGAGTAAGACACATGGATTATAGCTCACCATCAATAAACACTCTAGTTTGATGGTGTTCCACTCAAAATATGTCACCTAAAACCAAACACATTTTGGGGCACCTGGGTGGCTCAGTCAGTTAGGTGTCTGACTTCAGCTCAGGTCATGATCTCACGGTCTGTGAGTTCAAGCCCTGTGTCGGGCTCTGTGCTGACAGCTCAGAGCCTAGAGCCTGCTTCCAATTCTGTGTCTCCCTCTCTCTCTGCCCCTCCCCTGCTCATGCTCTGTCTCTCTCTGTCTCAAAAATGAACAAAAAAAAAAACATTAAAAAAATCACATTTTTCTAAATGTGTTTTGACAGTCCAGTAAGTGAGACCTTACTTAATTTGCAGAATATTTTTGCATGATTAAAACTTAAGGACACCAACTTCTTTTATTTTGTTTTATTTTCTTTTCATTTGAGTTTTTTTATATGAAATTTATTGTCGGGGCGCCTGGGTGGCGCAGTCGGTTAAGCGTCCGACTTCAGCCAGGTCACGATCTCACGGTCTGTGAGTTCGAGCCCCGCGTCAGGCTCTGGGCTGATGGCTCAGAGCCTGGAGCCTGTTTCCGATTCTGTGTCTCCCTCTCTCTCTGTCCCTCCCCCGTTCATGCTCTGTCTCTCTCTGTCCCAAAAAATAAAATAAACGTTAAAAAAAAAAAAAAAAAAAAAAAAGAAATTTATTGTCAAATTGGTTTCCATACAACACCCAGTGCTCATCCCAAAAGGTGCCCTCCTCAATACCCATCACCAACCCTCCCCTCCCTCCCACCCCCCCCCCCCCATCAACCCTCAGTTTGTTCTCAGTTTTTAACAGTCTCTTATGTTTTGGCTACCTCCCTCTCTAACCCTTTTTTTTTTTTCCTTCCCCTCCCCCATGGGTTTCTGTTAAGTTTCTCAGGATCCACATAGGAGTGAAAATATATGGTATCCATCTTTATCTGTATGACTTATTTCACTTAGCATAACACTTTCCAGTTCCATCCACATTGCTACAAAAGGCCATATTGCATTCTTTCTCATTGCCACGTAGTATTCCATTGTGTATATAAACCACAATTTCTTTATCCATTCATCAGTCGATGGACATATAGGCTCTTTCCATAATTTGGCTATTGTTGAAAGTGCTGCTATAAACATTGGGGTACAAGTGCCCCTATGCATCAGCACTCCTGTATTCCTTGGGTAAATTCCTAGCAGTGCTATTGCGGGTCATAGGCTAGATCTATTTTTAATTTTTTGAGGACCCTAAACACTGTTTTCCAGAGTGGCTGCACCAGTTTGCATTCCCATCAACAGTGCAAGAGGGTTCCTGTTTCTCCACATCCTTGCCAGCATCTTTAGTCTCCTGATGTTTTCATTTTAGCCACTGACTGGCATGAGGTGGTATCTCAGTGTGGTTTTGATTTGTATTTCCCTGATGAGGAGTGATGTTGAGCATCTTTTCATTTCCCTGTTGGTAATCTGGATGTCTTCTTTAGAGAAGTGTCTTTTCATGTTTTCTGCCCATTTCTTCACTGGATTATTTGTTTTTCAGGTGTGGAGTTTGGTGAGTTCTTTATAGATTTTGGATACTAGCCCTTTGTCCAATATGTCATTTGCAAATATCTTTTCCCATTCCGTTGGTTGCCTTTTAGTTTTGTTGATTGTTTCCTTTGCAGTGCAGAATCCTTTTATCTTCATGAGGTCCCAATAGTTCATTTTTGCTTTTAATTCCCTTGCCTTTGGAGATGTGTCAAGTAAGAAACTGCTGCAGCTGAGGCCAGAGAGGTTTTTTTCCCGCTTTCTCCTCTAGGGTTTTGATGGTTTCCTGTCTCACATTCAGGTCCTTTATCAATTTTGAGTTTATTTTTGTGAATATTGTAAGAGAGTGGTCTAGTTTCATTCTTCTGCATGTTGCTGTCCAGTTCTCCCAGCACCATTTGTTAAAGAGACTGTCTTTTTTCCATTGGATATTCTTTCCTGCTTTGTCAAAGATTAGTTGGCCATACTTTTGTGCATCTAATTCTGGAGTCTCTATTCTATTCCATTGGTCTATGTGTCTGTTTTTGTGCCAATGCCATGCTGGCTTCATGATTACAGCTTTATAGTAGAGCCTAAAGTCTGGGATTGTGATGCCTTCCGCTTTTGTCTTCTTCAAAATTTGGCTATACAGGGTCTTTTGTGGTTCCATACAAATTTTAGGATTGCTTATTCTAGCTTCGAGAAGAATGCTGGTGCAATTTTGATTGGGATTGCATTGAATGTATAGATAGCTTTGGGTAGTATTGACATTTTAACAATATTTATTCTTCCAATCCATGAACATGGAATGTTTTTCCATTTCTTTATATATTCTTCAATTTCCTTCATAAGCTTTCTATAGTTTTCAGCATACAGATCTTTTACATCTTTGGTTAGGTTTATTCCTAGGTATTTTATGATTCTTCATGCAGTTGTGAATGGGATAAGTTTCTTTATTTGTCTTTGTGTTGCTTCATTGTTAGTGTATAAGAATGCAACTGATTTCTGAACATTGATTTTGTATCCTGAACTTTGCTGAATTCATGTATCAGTTCTAGCAGACTTTGGGTGGAGTCTATTGGATTTTCCATGTATAATATCATGTCATCTGCAAAAAGTGAAGGCTTAACTTCATCTTTGCCAATTTTGATGCCTTTGATTTCCTTTTGTTGTCTGATTTCTGATGCTAGAACTTCCAACACTATGTTAAACAACAGTGGTGAGAGTAGGCATCCCTGTCATGTTCCTGTTCTCAGGGGGAAAGCTCTCAGTTTTTTCCCCATTGAGGGTGATATTAGCTGTGGGCTTTTCATAAATGGCTTTTATGATGTTTAAGTATGTTCCTTCTATCCTGACTTTCTCGAGGGCTTTTATTAAGAAAGGATGCTGAATTTTGTCAAATGCTTTTTCTGCATCGATTGACAGGATCATATGGTTCTTATCTTTTCTTGTATTAATGTGATGTATCACATTGATTGATTTGCATATGTTGAACCAGCCCTGTAGCCCAGGAATGAATCCCACTTGATCATGGTAAATAATTCTTTTTATATGCTGTTGAATTCGATTTGCTAGTATCTTATTGAGAATTTTTGCATCCATATTCATCAGGGATATTGGCCTGTAGTTCTCTTTTTTTTGCTGGGTCTCTTTCTGGTTTAGGAATCAAACTAATGTTGGCTTCATAGAATGAGTCTGGAAGTTTTCCTTCCCTTTCTATTTTTTTGGAACAGCTTGAGAAGGATAGATATTATCTCTGCTTTAAATGTCTGGTAGAATTCCCCAGGGAAGCCATCTGGTCCTGGACTCTTATTTGTTGGGAGATTTTTGATAACTGATTGAATTTCTTCGCTGGTTATGGGTCTGTTCAAGTTTTCTATTTCTTCCTGTTTGAGTTTTGGAAGTGGGTGCATGCTTAGGAATTTGTCCATTTCTTCCAGGTTGTCCATTTTGTTGGCATATAATTTTTCATAGTATTCCCTGATAATTGCTTGTATTTCTGAGGGATTGGTTGTAATAATTCCATTTTCATTCATGATTTTATCTATTTGGGTCCTCTCCCTTTTCTTTTTGAGAAACCTGGCTAGAGGTTTATCAATTTTGTTTATTTTTTGAAAAAACCAACTCTTGGTTTCATTGATCTGCTCTACAGTTTGTTTGTTGTTGTTTTTTTTTTTAGATTCTATATTGTTTATTTCTGCTCTGATATTTATTATTTCTCTTCTTCTGCTGGGTTTGGGGTGTCTTTGCTGTTCTGCTTCTATTTCCTTTAGGTGTGCTGTTAGACTTTGTATTTGGGATTTTTCTTGTTTCTTGAGATAGGCCTGGATTGCAATGTATTTTCCTCTCAGGACTGCCTTTGCTGCATCCTAAAGCATTTGGATTGTTGTATTTTCATCTTCATTTGTTTCCATATATTTTTAAATTTCTTCTCTAATTGCCTTGTTGACCCATTTATTCTTTAGTAGAGTGTTCTTTAACCTACATGCTTTTGGAGGTTTTCCAGACTTTTTCCTGTGGTTGATTTCAAGTTTCGTAGTGTTGTGGTCTGAAATAGTGCATGGTGTGATCTCAATTCTTGTATACTTATGAAGGGCTGTTTTGTGACCCAGTATGTGATCTATCTTGGAGAATGTTCCATGTGCACTCGAGAAGAAAGTATATTCTGTTGCTTTGGGATGCAGAGTTCTAAATATAGCTGTCAAGTCCATCTGATCCAATGTATCATTCAGGGCCCTTGTTTCTTTATTGATCCTGTGTCTAGATGATCTATCCATTGTTGTAAGTGGAGTATTAAAGTCCCCTGCAATTACCACATTCTTATCAATAAGGTTGCTTATGTTTGTGAGTAATTATTTTATATATTTGGGGGCTCCTGTATTTGGTGCATAGACATTTATAATTGCTAGCTCTTCCTGATGTAATTACCCTATAATTATTGTAGAGCCCTCTTCATCTCTTGTTACAACCTTTAATTTAAAGTCTAGTTTATCTGATATAAGTATGGCTACTCCAGCTTTCTTTTGACTTCCAGTAGCATGATAGTTCTCCATCCCCTTACTTTCAGTCTGAAGGTGTCCTCAGGTCTAAAATGAGTCTCTTGTGGACAGCAAATAAATGGGTCTTGTTTTTTATCTATTCTGATACCCCATGTCTTTTAGTTGGAGCATTTAGTCCATTTACATTCAGTGTTATTACAGAAAAATATGGGTTTAGAGTCATTGTGATGTCTGTAGGTTTCATGCTTGTAGTGATGTCTCTGGTACTTTGTGGTCCTTGCAACATTTCACTCACAGAATCCCCCTTAGGATCTCTTGTAGGGGTGGTTTAGTGGTGATGAGTTCCTTCAGTTTTTGTTTGTTTGGGAAGACCTTTATCTCTCCTTCTATTCTGAATGACAGACTTGCTGGATAAAGGATTCTCAGCTGCATATTTTTTCTGTTCATCACATTGAAGATTTCCTGCCATTCCTTTCTGGGCTGCCAAGTTTCAGTAGATAGGTCTGCCACTAGTATTACTGGTCTCTCTTTATATGTTAGAGTGTGTTTATCCCTAGTTGCTTTCAGAATTTTCTCTTTATCCTTGTATTTTGCCAGTTTCACCATTATATATTGTGCAGAAGATCAATTCAAGTTATGTCTGAAGGGAATTCTCTGTGCCTCTTGAATTTCAATGCTTTTTTCCTTCCCCAGATCAGGGAAGTTCTCAAGTACGATTTGTTCAAGTACACCTTTAGCCCTTTTCTCTCTCTCTTCCTCTTCTGGAATTCCTGTTATGGATATCGTTCCATTTGATTGCATTGCTTAGTTCTCTAATTCTCCCCTCATACCCCTGGATTTTTTTATCTCCCTTTTCCTCAGCTTCCTCTTTTCCATAATTTTATCTTCTAATTCACCTATTCTCTCCTCTGCCTCTTCAATCCGAGCTGTGGTCTCCTCCATTTTATTTTGCACCTCATTTATAGCATATTTTAGCTCCTCCTATTTCTTAGTCGCTTGATCTCTGTAGCAATAGATTCTTTGCTGTCCTCTATACTTTTTTCAAGCCCAGTGATTAATTTTATGACTGTTATTCTAAATTCTTGTTCCTTTATATTGCTTAAATTGGTTTTGATCAATTCATTAGCTGTCGCTACTTCCTGGAGTTTCTTTTGAGGAGAGTTCTTCCATTTCATTATTTTGAGTAGTTCCTGCTGTGGCTACCAACTGCAGGGTACTTCCTCTGTGTCCTCCAGAGTAACTTGTGTTGGTGGGCGGGGCCGCAGTCTGACCTGATGTCTGTCCCCAGCCCACCACTGGGGCCACAGTCAGACTGGTATGTACCTTATCTTCCCCTCTCCCAGGGGTAGGACTCACCGTGGAGTGGTGTGGCCCCTGTCTAAGCTTCTTGCACACTGCCAGGCTTGTGGTGTTGCTATGATGGGATCTGTCATATTGGCCAGAGTGGATCCGCAAGGGGCACAGGGGCAGGAGGGGCAGGCTTAGCTAGCTTTGCTGTTGGTGGTCCCCTGCAGGAGGGGCCCTGCAGTACCAAGAGGGAGGCAGACCTGTAGGATGGATGGATCCACAGAAGCACAGTGTTGGGTGTTTGCATGGTGCAAGCAAGTTCAGTGATGGGAACTTGTTCCCTTTGGAATTTCGGCTGGGGGATGGGAGAGAGAAATGGCGCTTGCCAGCACCTTTGTTCCCCTGCCGAGCTCTGTCCTTCTGTGGCTAAACAATTCTCCCTCCCAGTGTCCTCTCACCCTCCCAGTTCTCCGAGAGCAGAGCTGTTGACTTTTAATATTCCAGATGTTAAGTCCCGCTGGCTGTCAGAACTCACGGAGTCCAGCCCCTTCGCTTTTGCCAGTCAGACTCGGGGGCTCTGCCTTGCGGGGCTGGCTGCCCCTCCATTACCCTAGCTCCCTCCTGCCAGTCCGTGTAGCACACACCGCCTCTCCGCCCTTCCTACCCTCTTCCGTGGGCCTCTTGTCTACGCTTGGCTCCAGAGAGGCCATTCTCCTAGTCTTCTGGCAGTTTTCTAAGTTATTTAGGCAGATGTGGGTGGAATCTAAGTGATCAGCAGGACGAGGTGAGCCCAGCGCCCTCCTATGCCACCATCTTCCCACTCATGTCCTTCATTTGAGTTTTAGAACCGTGTAATACTATTGACCAAATATTCTAAGAGATTTAGCAAGGTCTGATAATATGAAATATAATTTTTTTAAAAATGCACAAAATAGGAACCCAAAAATAATAACTCATGAGTGCTTTTCTAGCTAATTGTATGTGTGTTTTAGAGAGAGAGAGAGAGAGAGAGAGAGAGAAATCCCAGGTCTTGTGCAATGTCATGGTGGTAGAGTTGTTAAGAAAATATAAGCTTTGAAATCCTATGTCAAATTCCAGTTGTAATGCGTGCTGACTGTGTGACTTATGGTAAATTATTTTCTGGTTTGTAAATCTTTCTTTATAAAATCCTTTTATAACAACTGTTGAAGGATTATATTAATTCATATTTATAAGTTTCGTAAGAAAGTATCTACAATATAGTAAATAGTCAAAATAGTAAATAATAAATACAGAAGACCTTTCAGACATCCACAGCAAACATATGTCTACACTGGGTCCCTTTGAGTTTGAGAATCAGGACACACTCCATTTTTCCTCCAAAGCTAGCTGCTGACCATATGGATCTCATAGTTAACTATAACTTTCACACTCTTCTTCAAGAATTACTATGAAGCCTAATTTTCACTATTCAAATCTTACCCCTACCTTCCTCTGTGGTAGTGGTGGATACTGAATAAGTGGGCTAGACTCTGGATATTATCTGGAAACCCAGGATCAGTGATCCAACCTGCAGGAAAAGAACTAAAAGTGGAAAATGAGTCAACATGCAGGAGTCAGGCATTGCCAGCAGACAGTGAAAGCAAGGAGCTAGGGGTTATTCTAAGAGGCACCAAGGATAACGGGGTAATCTCTGTAACTGGCCTTTATTGGACATGAGAAATGTGGTGCCTGTGTGGTCCTGGCTGCCATTTACTCACCACCCAGTGGCAGACATTGTGCAAAATGCTTTCCATGTATTCATTGTGTCCCTTCCATCTCCAAGAGGTTGGTAGTGTTACTTATTTCCCAGATGAGAAGTCCAAAGCTCTGAGAATTTAGGTCACTCTCCAAGGTCACACAGTAAGGAAGGAGGTGAATCTGGGGCTGAGTGTGGTTTTCTCTGCCTCCATGGGCTCTACTAACTCAAAGGGACGGTTTTGGTGGACCTTCACACTCTGATACTCAAGCAATTTTTTTTTATCTTAGTTGAACCTTCAGTTCTCCCTTCAGTGGGGGAAAGTGGGCAATCACATTTTGCTGATGGAATCCCTTACCTCCAAAACACTAGGCTTCTCTAGAAACCCCATGGACTGTGTGCTATACCCCAGCCTGCTTGGGTGCTGCAGTCCCTGGTCCCTTAAGCCATGCCTTACCTGTTTAACCTCACATCTGAGCAAGTCTTCACAGCTGCCTCAGTTCTAGATCTTTCATCTGGAGTCTGTAATGTCTTACCCTGGTAATTAATTGTAACAGAACTTCCTTACTGTTCTCAAAATACCCCCACAAACCTTTATTTATTTATCCTGGATCCACCAACTCTTCTCTTCTTGGCCTATCTCTCTCTTTTATATTTGCTTTTAGATAACTTCGTTAGCTACCTCCCCATTTTCTTTGGGGTCATTATGGTCCTTTCAAGCTGCCAGGATAGGTATTTATGAAGATTTTATTCCAAAATATATGCCCCGAACTTGTGAGGAGGTGCTTCAAATGCAAAAGAAAAAAGTGAAGCTTCTGGGTGGCTCAGTTGGTTAAGCATCCAACTCTGGACTTAGGCTCAGGTCATGATTTCATAGTTCATGAGATAGAGCCCCACTATGGGCTTTGCACTGATAGCACGGAACCTGTGTGGGATTCTCTCTTTCTCCCCCTCTCTTTCTCTCTTCCCCTCCCCATGTTTGCACATGTTCATGCTCTCTCTCTAAAAATAAATGAATAAGCATTTTAAAAAATAACCCTTGCCCTATCATTGGGTGCCATTGAGTCATTCCCTCATGAAGAGGAACATCCGTGGCTTTTCCTGTAATCAGCTTTCTAGCACTTTCCCCATTTCAGACTAGTGGCTCTTTGAGAAAGAAGACCATTCCCTCTCAAGACCATATTTTTCATTTTCCTGTTTACACTTGGAAAAGAGCAACATGCTATCACCACAGAATGCAAAGCAGAAGAGGGAATAAGAGCCAGAATGGGAGTGGAGTTTCAGGCCTCAGCAGAGCCTGCTGTGGGGTAGCGTTTATGTGCTGACCCATTTACCAGGTATGCACAGCCCTCCAAGAGCAAGTGCCCAGGGCTGACCCTGCCTCTGTGAAGAGAACGTCTGAGTCCCATCATTCTTTCCGCCCCATCTAGGGGCTGTCTCTTTCTAGCACCTACTATGAGCAAAGCGAGGAGCCATAAAGAGTCATATGTGCAATTTTTTTGGCCTAAGTCATTTTAACATCTGTAAAGCAACCATGAATTCATCTATCACCAAATAAAGTCATTATTGAAGCAGCTGTTACCCAGACATGACTCCTAGCTGGGGCGGTGGGAGAGCAATTTATCTGTTAGCAGCAGCTTGCCAACATCTCACTTGCAATTTACAGAGAAGGAGAAATCCTCCGAATATAAGGTTCAGGCAGACATGTTGAAAATGGCTTTTTACATTATTTTTAAAAATAATATCTGTTGTTTTTCAATTTATAAAACACTTATAGAAAATTTGGAAAATTCAGAACCATGTACACAGGGGAAAATGATCTAATAAAGATATTGATTATTAATATTTTAATATATTCCCCTTCAAGGCATTTTTCTGTATATTAATAGATAGATAAATAGATGATAGATAGATAGATAGATAGATAGATACTGTATTATTGAGAATATGCCATATATTTATATGTGTTTGTACCTACAACTGAGTGGAATCAGCCAGGGAAAATGAGTCTGTTCCTATCACTCTGCCCACAGTTTAGCCAAGTTTCCTTGGGGTCCCATACAGAAACTCTATTCATGTTTTTCTAGTGTTTGGCATCTTGTTTCATGTGGCCACTCCCCACAACTTCTGAAAAAGTCCCCTGGCCAGTCTGAGCACCCTCAACTTCTTATACGAGGATATCTCATGTTTCTCAGTGTCTGGTACTAGCTGATGGGAAGGCTAGCAAGTCAATCCCATAAATCAAATTGGGAAAAGTCATTGGAAATTAGATGAATCAGGATATTAGAGAAATGTTAACAGAGCCCAACCAGAAGACCAAAGAGGAAAGAAATGCAGGCCAAGTCAGTCTGAATTGTGATCTCCTCCACCTTACACTCAATAATCAGAGAAATTCCATTTGAGTGTTTTTCCCAATGCTCTTTCAAACGTTCTTCATGAGAAAGGAAGGTGTGTAAGGCACATTCCTTACCTTTGAGGAGCTCAGGGATAAGAATATATATATATATATATATATATATATATATATATATATATATCCGCTGAGGCTGAGCGGCTAAGTAACTTGCTGGGAGATCACAGAGCTGGTAAACAGAGGGCTTCCCACCCTCCCCTGCTGTATCCAGCTAAGAGGTAAGAGTTCTTAGAGTTTGCACAAAGGAAAGCCTTATAAGCCTTATAAATCCTGGAGCATAAGGAGATGGGTCTGAACAGGGGTGGGCTTTAGCAACACCCAAAACTGAGTGATTCCACAGAGAAGATATTACCCCTTCGAAATCCTCTGGTTTGTTTAGAATCATTTTGTCAGCAAAACTGTCGTTGTAGTATTTTGTCTACTGATTGGTCCCTGCAATTAAGCCTCCCTTGATGAAGGCACGTTAAGGCTAATTTTAAATCTGATTACCATCAGCACGACATCTATATGAAGCTGTTTTTCAAACAAGTGACAGCGATTTTCCTGGGGATGCCAGTGTCAGAGGGTGTTGCCAGAAGTCTTTGCAGCTATGTCTTCCTCTCCCACCCCTGTAGCCCCCTCCAGATGCGGTGAGTTCACAGCGTGTTAAACTCAAAGTGCCTCCATGCAAGGAAAGTGCCAACGCTTCTCTCCAAGGCCTTGGTGTCTCAGCGCTGGCCTGAATCAGATAGCAACGGAAGATGGAGTATCTAATCAGATTAGTGAAGGGAAAAAAAAGCTCTGGGGCTGTGTCCTGAGGTCCCTTGACTTGGATCCTCCTGTATTCGTAACAGTAAGAGCCATTCCTCCATTGTGGAGGAATAAAGGCAGAGATGGATTGACCAGATTGTTAAAAAGCCTCCTGGCCCCAGAGCCTTCCGCTGTCTCTCAGACCTTCTGATTTTTCTTTGAATAAAACATATGTTAAGCAAGACAGGAGCCCTGAAGACTGTCTCTCCAGACCCCCTTCAACCAACAGAGAAGCTGACATTCTACCTCCACTGCTTAAGATGACACCACTTCCATTAAAGTGTGTCAAGTGGGGCAACACCAAGCATGCCCAGGGCTGTGGAATCATTTCTGGAGTCTGCACATTGACCTGAGTCCAGTGCTAATCATTCTTTTTCTGACTCTCAATTTTCCCTTCTCCTTCATATCCTCTGCCTCTGAGACAATACACATCTCTGTAAACTGTCTTCTCAAATTCCTGGCAAGAAAACAAGGAGCCTAAAGTCCTTCATGTCTGGACCGTTGCTTATCTCTTTGGATTGCTCTCACTTACAGCGAGGGCTGGACAAGTGCAGAGGTGATAAAGCCGGAAGAGAGGTTTGGAAGGTAGAAGAGGCAGTGCCTGGTGACCCATCAGGTGTGGGAGTAGACATGAGGGAGCAGTCCAGAGGGACTCTGAGGTTACTCGCTTCATTGATTAGAACAACGGTATACATTAAACAGCAGAATGAGTTCAAGGTGGGCAGGGTGGTGTGGGAGGAACACATCTGCAGGAAGATGGGTGGTTGAATTTAGGTCATGGGGGTTGGAACACTGAGGGCCACGCCAGGAGCTGTATCTGTGAGAGAAGAGCAGCTCCGTCTGCAAGAAAGGCTGACTTCCCTGTCATTCTCCCTAACCACTGGGGCAAGCCCAATGACTGCTCTGTTGTTAATGAAGATTTCTTGTAAATAGGAAGGTGACCTTAAAGCAAAACGGTAAGTCAGGGTCTTAGTGTAAGATTTTTCATGGTGGGGGAAATGGAGGGAGAGGAAGAAGACTATTGGTTTCTTCCTTGCCTTTGCACATCAACCAAAACTGGGCATTGCCTAAGGGACTTGGTCTTCAAGCTCTGGAATAGCCATAGCTCCAGATCTCCAGGCCTGGTTATGAGAACCTCAGTCTCATCCCTAAAGGTCCAGACCTGCAGCCTGGAAGAGTCAGCAGATTGCACCAGCTGCAACTTACTTGTTTGCTTATGCTTTTTTTTTTTTTTTTTTTTTTAATTTTTTTTTTCAACGTTTTTTATTTATTTTTGGGACAGAGAGAGACAAAGCATGAACGGGGGAGGGGCAGAGAGAGAGGGAGACACAGAATCGGAAACAGGCTCCAGGCCCCGAGCCATCAGCCCAGAGCCTGACGCGGGGCTCGAACTCACGGACCGCGAGATCGTGACCTGGCTGAAGTCGGACGCTTAACCGACTGTGCCACCCAGGCGCCCCTGCTTATGCTTTTCATTAGTGGTATTATTATTATTATTATTATTATATCAGCATTAAAATACCTTTCGTTCTGTCATTTTAGTGTGTTTTATCCTCCTTTCTAAAGTGTCTCATCTTGGGGCACCTGCGTGGCTTAGTTGGTTGAGTGTCCGACTTCGGCTCAGGTCATGGTCTCATGGTTTGAGCTCCATGTGGGGCTCTGTGCTGACAGCTCAGAGCCTGGAGCCTGCTTCAGATTCTGTGTCTCCCCCTCTCTCTGCCCCTCCCCTGCTCGCTCTCTCTCTCTCTCTCCCTCTCAAAAATAAACATTAAAAATTTTTTAAGTAAATAAGTAAAATGTCTCATCTCATTTACCTGCTTTCCTATTTAATCTTTAACCTTCTGAGTTTTAGAGACAGTTTCCTTTGTTATTCTTTTTGTATTTTCATTAACATGATGCCTTCCATTCCATTACATACATTTGAATTTGTTTTGATTTTTACTTTAGCTTTTTAGCTCTGGGTTTTTTTTAATCATTTACATTTTTATCTCTAAACCTTTCCTTTGTATCCATTCACATTTTTACTTCATTTACTGATTCATGTAAAAATTCTTTTATGTTCTTTTATTCCTTTTCAAAATCTCTACCCTTAAACTTAGCCTGTCCCTCCCAATCACTTTCTTACTAGGTTTTCCCCTTTCAATGTCTTTTTTTGTTTCTTCTTAACTTGAAGTCGTTTTTGCTCCCTCTGTTGTTGTTGTTGCAAAAAGTTTGTGGAAATAATTCCCCCACGTCCCATGCTAAACAGAGATTGGATGTCTTTTCCCTTCTAAGGGCACACCCCCTTCCTCTCCATCTGGCTCCAATACAGTTTGCAATATGGATTTTTAGAAATAAATTCTGAGACAATTCTAAAATAAAGTGGACACACACACACACACACCCCTCTTACCTTATAAAATGAAATTCCTTCACAACCAATCATGATGCCTCTGGAGATGGGACATCTGAAGAGCTGGAATGACAGTTTATCACTTTACCACATTACGAGGAGCTGTGAGTTTTATAATCTCTGGCTCCAGAGAATTCAAAGAACCATAGAAGAGAAGGATTTCAAGGGGTTACAGTCTCATTTGGAAGAATACATGTCATGAGAGCCATGGAAGAGGAAATGGAACCAGTTAGGAGAGATAACTGGAAGGCTAAGTCAGGGTTGATTGGGAAGAGCTATGTGAAAGAGAGAAGTTACAGGACCCCTACTCGGTGTTGAAGACACTGCCCTATCTGCTTTGTAAACATGGCCCCTTTCCATCTTTATAATAGCAACCCCGCATGGAAGGTATTACTACCATTCTACAGATTAGAAAACTGAAGCTCACAGAAGTCAAAACATTTTTCTATGACCACATGGACACTAAATGATGGAGCCAGAAAATGAATGAGTTCTCCCTGCTTCTAGCATCTGTGTGCAAATGCCATTCTCTACCCTTCCCTTGGTAAAGATGAAAGAGCAAAAGATTGCAGAGGAAAAAGTAGAATATGGAAAATGTTCTCCAGACCCATCATCAAGGGTATTTGGGAACTCTGAGGGGTCCTACAGGTCAGGGACAGAGGAGGCCCGGTAGGTTCTTCAGCAGCTGGGATGATCTGGAGGTGAATGGAAAGTAGCGGATCATACCATGAACAACTGGCTAATCAGAAGCCCCACGAGGGAGCAAAGGGCTGTCTGAGTGCAACTGAGGGAGAGCCGAGGCCTGGTCTTCTGGAACTGCACCGTCCAAACGCAAACCAGTGTGCAAACACACCCAGACTGGTCTGGAAGTATGTGCAGTTTCCTAGGGCTGTAATAAGAAACCTGCAAACTGGGTGACCTCAGACAACAGAAATGTATTCCAAAATCAAGGTGTCAGCAGGCCCAGGCCTCTCCCCTATCTTCTGGGGATTACCCGCAACACTCGGTTTCTTGGCTTGCACCGTGTAACTCCCGTCTGCCTGTGCCATCACGGGGCTGTCTCCTCTCTGTGTCCATATGTTCAGACGACATTCTCCTCCCTGTGTGTCCTTCTCTGTGGCCCTCCTCCTCTTCTTTTAAGGAGACCAGTCATACTGGATTAAGAGCCCACTGGGCTCCAGTATAACCTCATCTTAAATGAACGGATTATATCTGCAACAACCCTACATCCAAATAGGGCCACATTTTGAGGTTCTGATAAGAACATAAATTTTGGGGAGACACTATCCAACCTATTATAAGGTGACAAGCAAAGTAACACAAACAACCTATAAGAGCCTGCAAAACTCTGTCACCAAAATCTGAGTCTGGAGTTCTTAAACCTGGCTACGTTATGGAACCACCTGGACTGCTTTGTCCAGTCCTGCCACTTGGGCCCACCTCTGGAAGTTCTCATTTAATTGGCTTGGGTGCAAACTGGGCTTTGGAGTTTTAAAAGCTTCTCAGTTGGGGCAAACACGCAAGGCAAGTTTGTGAACCACTGCAAGGAAGCAGTTGGAGGTGGGACATCAGCCAGTCTACAGTCTCAAAACAAGTTAGAGAACTGAGGTGGCTTTCTGTCACAGCCCTCAGATTTTAGAGGCCACCTGACCTCAGTGGAAGCAGCTCTGGACTCAGTCTCACAAGCAGGCATAGATTTGACTTCATTTTCTTTAGCTATATGCCCTTTCTGAACTTCATGCTCATCCTCTGTAAACAAGTTAGTTGGACTAGATGTATTCTGAGTACCATTCATGCTTTTAAAAACCACTTCATATTCCTTTATTTATTATTAGCAAGTATTGAACATCTGCTATTAAAGGAATTCTTAGCTTCTGTGACTTCTACTAAAAAATAAGGGTAACATCTGGGTAAGTTGCCTCCCAATTTATACACTTTGTAGAAGGAGAGCCCACTCCTTCATTTTTTTCACTTCTTAGCCCTTAGCACAGTGTCTGGCAAACAAAAGGGACTCAAAAAATATTTGTTGATTTTCTGATTGCTTATGTATAAAGAATGTTCCAGTGCAAATAACCTACCTCAACTCCCACCCAAGCCTATGGCCACGGTAGTAAATCAAATGCCAATAACAAAACCTGGATCTGATATTGTAAAAATAGTCAATTCTGGTTCCTCCTCTTACCAGCTGGAAGTGTAGGCATTTAACTCATCTCTCTGAACGTCAGTCCTCTCATCCTACCATGGGGTTGGTAATACTTACCTAGTGAAGGAACAGTGCAAATTGGAGATAATACAATTAAATTTCATAGCATAGTGGTTGGTAATAAATAATGAATTATTCATGTGGATATACTTGGGCTTATCACTGACAAAAAAAAAACATCTCTTGGGGGTTTTGAGATCTATGTCTAACTTCTGCCAGAGAACTATGGTATTGTTAACTAAAAGCAGGAAAGATCACCTTCTAAAGTGTTAATGTTTAGTACTGTTAACATCTGGAAGCAAAATAAGTTACATCTATAAAAACTTTAGCCTCGGGGCACCTGGGTGGCTCAGTCAGTTAAGCGTCCAAACTCTTGGTTTCGGCGCAGGTCATGATCTCATGGTTTCGTGAGTTCGAGCCTTGTGTCAGGCTCTGCACTGACAGAACAGAGTCTGCTTGGGATTCTGTCTCTTCCTCTCTCTCTGCCCTTCCTCCCACTCTCTCTCTCTCTCTCCAAATAAATAAATAAACATTAAAAAAACAACTTTAGCCTTGATATGTTGAGTATTAACTTGTCACTCAGTCACCTGTGGCGTAAAATATATGATGCAAAATATGTAACTGTTGTTAGTTATCTATTTCTCTATAACAAAATACCACAGAATTTAGTGTCTTCAAATAACAAACATTTATCTTTTCATAAGCTTCTGTGCTTAGGAGTTCAGGAAGGGCAGAGCTGGCTGATTCTGGTGGAGGGTCTCTCTTGAGGCTGCAGTCAAGACGTTGGCTTGGGGCTGTGTTCATCTGAAGGCGTGACTAGAGCTAGAGGACCCACTTCCCAGGTGGCTCATTCATATGATTAGCAAGTTGCTGCTGGCTGTTGGGAGGCCTCAGTTCCCTGCCCCAAGGACCTTCCATACTGCTGCTGGACTGTCCTCAGGACATAGCTGCTGCTTCCTGCGCAGTGAGTGATCCAAGTATGCAAGGTGGGGGCTACAACAACTTTCCTGATGGAGCTATCGAAGTGACACTTCATTGTGTCTATAATGTTCTACTGGTTACAAAATTCAGTCCTGTTCAATATGGGAGGGAAATCACAGGGCATGAACACCAGAAGTTGTAAATGATGGGGGACCACCTTAGAGACTGGTGGGCAGACCACCTGAATCAAAATCACCCAACAACCTGGGCCTCATCTTCATTTTAGGCAAACTTCCCAGATGATTGTATCATTTACATTAAAATTTGAGAGCAATTGCTTTATTGTACTAAAACATGTCTATCTATCTATATCTATCTATCTATCTATCTATCTATACAAAAACACTGAGGTTATTATGGATAATTATTACTTCTGGGGAGTGAGACAGGGTGGTTTGGGCAAATATCACTTTTTAAAAAAAATTAATGTTGTTTTTTTTTTTTGAGATAGATCAAGAGAGAGAGAGAGACAGAGTGCGAGCAGGGGAAGGGCAGAGAGAGACACACACACACAGAATCCAAAGCAGGCTCCAGGCTCTGAGCTGTCAGCACAGAGCCTGACACAGGGCTTGAACTCATGAACAGTGAGATCATGATCTGAGCCGATGTCAGATGCTCAACTGACTGAGACACCCAGATGCCCCCAAATATCACTTTTTAAATAATAAGCATGTGCTATTTTTATAATAATAGCTTTAATTAGTTTTTAAAATGTTATTGGACACCACTTTGGATGTTGCCTTATGCTGTCTGAATCTCTTTTGACTTTAAAATAGAAAGTAGAACGAGTATAAGAATGTAGCCACGAAGTACTGACACTGTCTCCTGCTACATTAAGACAGAAGTTAGAATTCCATGGAGTACTACTAAGGGAATTCACCCCCTCTGGCCTTGCCATGTTCCTCTTCAAAGAATTGGAAGCCAATCGAAGAGGGACAAGGTGGCCCAGTTTCTCTTTCTTTCCATTCTTTTCACTTAGCTTCTATGTGTCCACAGAATAGAGATCACACATTTTGGCAGAGAATGCATTGGTGCGAGTGAATGAGAATGTCCTTGTTTTAACACTTCAACTGCTTTCCCTGTCCTATTTTGAAACATTTATTTACACAGCCCCATGCCACCTCTAGAGATATTTGCAGATCAAAGCTCCCCAGATGATTTTAACTGGTGGAAGCCAAAAGCTTATCAGTATTCTCTCTGGATTTTTGGGAGCATCAGGCCCTAAGCAACTGAAGTAAGTACAGCAAGACTGAAGAGGTGAAGGGAAGAGGAAGGTCCACTTGAATTAGTGCCTTGGGCATATCTGGCTTGGTATTTATGCTATCCTGTTACCAACATTTCTCTATTCTCCAGTAAGTGTGTGGGAGTTGGGGAAAGGGTGGGCAGGTGGACTCCCTCAGACTCAATACTGCTCAGAATCACTATTGTGTCTTTGGAGGCCCTGACTCCATCCCTCTTTGTTCTTCCTTTATTATTTGGGCGGTTAGTTTGAATAAGCATCTCTAATTAACTCTTTCAGATAAATTCTTAGAAGTAAGATTACTGGTCAAAGAGTATGAATAACTTTGAGAACTTTGATTCATGTCCATTCATCAGGCAAGTATTGACCTATTTTAGACAAATATTCTGTAACAGACATGTGTTTATGGGCACATGAATTACAAATAATTAGAAATAGCCAAGCTTTAATGCTCTTCAGTGTACATAACACTTCACCTCCCCCAGTCTATTGGTTTGGCTTTAAATATTTAAAATTGTTTGGTGATCCACAAAGCTTTCAATGGTAGTGCTGTCATCTGTGTAAAAGAAAAGTTTAAGATTCCTGGTCCATGCATTCAAACCATAGGGAATCTGTAGTTCAAATGAGCCAGGCAGATTGTGTTGGCTAATCAGTAAAACAAAGAATTTGCATGTCTTCATGGTTGTGGAAATACAAGCTCATGAATATAATATGTTAACACTGTAGAGGGTTTATAAGAATTGAGATGTAATTCATACATGATAAGATTCATCTTTTAAAATATACAATTCAGGGGCGCCTGGGTGGCTCAGTCAGTTAAGCCTCCGACTTCAGCTCAGGTCACGATCTCGCGGTCCATGAGTTCGAGCCCCGCATCGGGCTCTGGGCTGATGGCTCAGAGCCTGGAGCCTGCTTCCGATTCTGTGTCTCCCTCTCTCTCTGCCCCTCCCCCGTTCATACTCTGTCTCTCTCTGTCGCAAAAATAAATAAACATTAATAAATAAATACATAAATAAATAAATAATATATACAATTCAGTGGTTTTTAGTATATTCGCAAGGTTGCACAACACCACTATCTAATTTCAGAATATTTTCAGCACTTCAAAAAGTAACATCATGGGGTGCCTGGGTGGCTCAGTCAGTTAAGCGTCTGACTTCAGCTCAGGTCATGATCTCGTGGTCCGTGAGTTTGAGCCCCACCTCGGGCTCTGTGCTGACATGTTTCTCTCTGTTAACCTTTAAAGAAAACTGATCCAGGGTTTCTCTCAACTTAGTGTTTTTGTTGTGTCTCTAATTCCTTTCCAACTTATACATCGTCATCATTTTAGCAACAATTAATTTTGGTTCCTGAATCTCTGTCTTTTTATCTAAATATAAACCATACTTCATGACTCTATTAGTCTATTTGTAACCATCCAGGCAGGAGTAGGAAATCTGTGGGAAGGACAGATCAACCATGTTGCAATAGACTTATCTCTCCAGCTGAACCCTTCTTGAGGATGCCAAGTGTTCTTTCAATTACCAATCTGGTGACACGTTGAACACCACTATAATTTATGTCACAGGGAGTCTAGGGGGCAAGAAAGAGAAATTAGCCAGATTTTCAATGGCATTGCACTGTCATATGAAACAGAAGGATTGTGCACAGGCCAGCTTCTCTCCAAGGGTCACAGTGCCTTCCCAGGCTCACCCTGGTACACACAGTATTTGCATCAAGCTAACAGTGATGATAGACTGCATCATCACTGCAAATGCAAAACATACCCTTCCTCCAAATTAACTGCTGCTAAATAATAAGATTGGACAGAGTGGCACAACCAGACTGCCAAAGAAGGAGTGATTCATCGGATGCTTGGAGGAGCTAGCCAGGGCATCGGAGGACCTCATGGCCTCACAGCACAGCAGCTCCATCTCACAGCGATCGTAGGCTTCTTAGTTCTCGAAGCATCAAGAAGAATGGCAAGACTCACAAAATGGGACCATGGGAGAATTAGTGGCAGCAAGGCAAGGAGAGGCATGGTCATGATGACACGTATCGACTCCCGCTGCACTCCTCAGGTCACATAGCAGGTGTGGAATGCTAGGACTGAGGGCAGTAGGTTTGCTTCCCCGGAGGCTAGGCAAGAGAATGGCTCAAAAAGATGTGACAAAATAGATTTGATCTTGTCACTAAAACTCGCAATGTTTTTCAAAGTTTTGGGGAAACAGATAAGAAACGATGAGTATAAAAAATGCTTATTAAAAACTGCTGGAGAGGGAGATAGGAAGATGGCGGTGTAGAAGGACACTGGGCTCACCGCACGTCCTGCTGATCACTTAGATTCCACCTACACCTGCCTAAAGAACCCAGAAAACCGCCAGAGGATTAGCAGAACGGAGTCTCCAGAGCCAAGCGCAGACGAGAGGCCCACGGAAGAGGGTAGGAAGGGCTGCGAGGCGGTGCGAGCTCCACGGACTGGCGGGAGGGAGCTGGGGCGGAGGGGCAGCTCGCTGGCCAAGCAGAGCCCCCGAGTCTGGCTGGCAAAAGCAGAGGGGCCGGACGGACTGTGTTCCGACAGCAAGCGCGACTTAGCGTCTGGGAGGTCAGAAGTGAACAGCTCTGCTCAGAAAGCGGGAAGGCTGGAGGACAAAGGGAGGGAGAGCTGCTGAGCCCCCGGACGGCAGAGCTCAGCTTGGCGGGGAACAAAGGCGCTCACCAGCGCCATCTCCCCCGCCCATCCCCCAGCCAAAATCCCAAAGAGAACCAGTTCCTGCCAGGGAACTTGCTCCCTCCGCGCAAACACCCAACTCTGTGCTCCTGCAGAGCCAAACCTCCGGCAGCGGATCTGACTCCCTCCCGCTGCCACAGGGCCCCTCCTGAAGTGGATCACCTAAGGAGAAGCGAGCTAAGCCTGCCCCTCCCGCCCCCGTGCACCTTGCCTACCCACCCCAGCTAATACGCCAGATCCCCAGCACCACAAGCCTGGCAGTGTGCAAGTAGCCCAGACGGGCCACGCCACCCCACAGTGAATCCCGCCCCTAGGAGAGGGGAAGAGAAGGCACACACCAGTCTGACTGTGGCCCCAGCAGTGGGCTGCTGCGGGCAGACATCAGGTCGGACTGCGGCCCCGCCCACCAACTCCAGTTATACACCACAGCACGGGGGAAGTGCCCTGCGGGTCCTCACCACTCCACGGACTATCCAAAATGACCAAAAGGAAGAATTCCCCTCAGAAGAATCTCCAGGAAATAACAACAGCTAATGAACTGATCAAAAAGGATTTAAATAATATAACAGAAAGTGAATTTAGAATAATAGTCATAAAATTAATCGCTGGGCTTGAAAACAGTATACAGGACAGCAGAGAATATCTTGCCACAGAGATCAAGGGACTAAGGAACAGTCACGAGGAGCTGAAAAGCGCTTTAAACGAAATGCAAAACAAAATGGAAACCACGACATCTCGGCTTGAAGAGGCAGAGGAGAGAATAGGTGAACTAGAAGATAAAGTTATGGAAAAAGAGGAAGCTGAGAAAAAGAGAGATAAAAAAATCCAGGAGTATGAGGGGAAAATTAGAGAACTAAGTGATACACTAAAAAGAAATAATATACGCATAATTGGTATCCCAGAGGAGGAAGAGAGAGGGAAAGGTGCTGAAGGGGTACTTGAAGAAATAATAGCTGAGAACTTCCTGAACTGGGGAAGGAAAAAGGCACTGAAATCCAAGAGGCACAGAGAACTCCCTTCAGACGTAACTTGAATCGATCTTCTGCACGACATATCATAGTGAAACTGGCAAAATACAAGGATAAAGAGAAAATTCTGAAAGCAGCAAGGGATAAACGTGCCCTCACATATAAAGGGAGACCTATAAGACTCGTGACTGATCTCTCTTTTGAAACTTGGCAGGCCAGAAAGGATTGGCACGATATCTTCAGTGTGCTAAACAGAAAAAATATACAGCCGAGAATCCTTTATCCAGCAAGTCTGTCATTTAGAATAGAAGGAGAGATAAAGGTCTTCCCAAACAAACAAAAACTGAAGGAATTTGTCACCACGAAACCAGCCCTACAAGAGATCCTAAGGGGGATCCTGTGAGACAAAGTACCAGAGACATCACTACAAGCATAAAACATACAGACATCACAATGACTCTAAACCCGTATCTTTCTATAATAACACTGAATGTAAATGGATTAAATGCGCCAACCAAAAGACATAGGGTATCAGAATGGATAAAAAAACAAGACCCATCTATTTGCTGTCTACAAGAGACTCATTTTAGATCTGAGGACACCTTTAGATTGAGAGTGAGGGATGGAGAACTATTTATCATGCTACTGGAAGCCAAAAGAAAGCTGGAGTAGCCATACTTATATCAGGCAAACTAGACTTTAAATTAAAGGCTGTAACAAGAGATGAACAAGGGCATTATATAATAATTACAGGATCTATCCATCAGGAAGAGCTAACAATTATAAATGTCTATGCGCCGAATACCGGAGCCCCCAAATATATAAAACAATTACTCATAAACATAAGCAACCTTATTGATAAGAATGTGGTAATTGCAGGGGACTTTAACACTCCACTTACAGAAATGGATAGATCATCTAGACACACGGTCAATAAAGAAACAAGGGCCCTGAATAATACCTTGGATCAGATGGACTTGACAGCTATATTTAGAACTCTGCATCCCAAAGCAACAGAATATACTTTCTTCTCGAGTGCACATGGAACATTCTCCAAGATAGATCATATACTGGGTCACAAAACAGCCCTTCATAAGTTTACAAGAATTGAAATTATACCATGCATACTTTCAGACCACAACACTATGAAGCTTGAAATCAACCACAGGAAAAAGTCTGGAAAACCTCCAAAAGCATGTAGGTTAAAGAACACTCTACTAAGGAATGAGTGGGTCAACCAGGCAATTAAAGAAGAAATTAAAAAATATATGGAAACAAACGAAAATGAAAATACAACAATCCAAATGCTTTGGGATGCAGCGAAGGCAGTCCTGAGAGGAAAATACATTGCAATCCAGGCCTATCTCAAGAAACAAGAAAAATCCCAAATACAAAATCGAACAGCACACCTAAAGGAAATAGAAGCAGAACAGCAAAGGCAGCCTAAACCCAGCAGAAGAAGAGAAATAATAAAGATCAGAGACGAAATAAACAATATAGAATCTAAAAAAACTGTAGAGCAGATCAATGAAACCAAGAGTTGGTTTTTTGAAAAAATAAACAAAATTGACAAACCTCTAGCCAGGCTTCTCAAAAAGAAAAGGGAGATGACCCAAACAGATAAAATCATGAATGAAAATGGAATTATTACAACCAATCCCTCAGAGATACAAACAATTATCAGGGAATACTATGAAAAATTGTATGCCAACAAATTGGACAACCTGGAAGAAATGGACAAATTCCTAAACACCCACACTCTTCCAAAACTCAATCAGGAGGAAATAGAAAGCTTGAACAGACCCATAACCAGCGAAGAAATTAAATCGGTTATCAAAAATCTCCCAACAAATAAGAGTCCAGGACCAGATGGCTTCCCAGGGGAGTTCTACCAGACGTTTAAAGCAGAGATAATACCTATCCTTCTCAAGCTATTCCAAGAAATAGAAAGGGAAGGAAAACTTCCAGACTCATTCTATGAAGCCAGTGTTACTTTGGTTCCTAAACCAGACAGAGACCCAGTAAAAAAAAGAGAACTACAGGCCAACATCCCTGATGAATATGGATGCAAAAATTCTCAATAAGATACTAGCAAATCGAATTCAACAGCATATAAAAAGAATTATTCACCATGATCAAGTGGGATTCATTCCTGGGATGCAGGGCTGGTTCAACATTCACAAATCAATCAACATGATACATCACATTAATAAAAAAAAAAAAGAGAAGAACCATATGATCCTGTCAATCGAAGCAGAAAAGGCCTTTGACAAAATCCAGCACCCTTTCTTAATAAAAACCCTTGAGAAAGTCAGGATAGAAGGAACATACTTAAAAATCATAAAAGCCATTTATGAAAAGCCCACAGCTAACATCATCCTCACCGGGGAAAAACTGAGAGCTTTCTCCCTGAGATCAGGAACACGACAGGGATGCCCACTCTCACTGCTGTTGTTTAATATAGTGTTGGAAGTTCTAGCATCAGCAGACAACAAAAGGAAATCAAGGGCATCAAAATTGGCAAAGATGAAATCAAGCTTTTGCTTTTTGCAGATGACATGATATTATACATGGAAAATCCAATAGACTCCACCAAAAGTCTGCTAGAACTGATACATGAATTCAGCAAAGTCGCAGGATACAAAATCAATGTACAGAAATCAGTTGCATTCTTATACACTAACAATGAAGCAACAGAAAGACAAATAAAGAAACTGATCCCATTCACAATTGCACCAAGAAGCATAAAATACCTAGGAATAAATCTAACCAAAGATGTAACAGATCTGTATGCTGAAAACTATAGAAAGCTTATGAAGGTAATTGAAGAAGATTTAAAGAAATGGAAAGACATTCCCTGCTCATGGATTGGAAGAATAAATATTGTCAAAATGTCAATACTACCCAAAGCTATCTACACATTCAATGCAATCCCAATCAAAATTGCACCAGCATTCTTCTCGAAACTAGAACAAGCAATCCCAAAACTCATATGGAACCACAAAAGGCCCCGAATAGCCAAAGTAATTTCGAAGAAGAAGACCAAAGCAGGAGGCATCACAATCCCAGACTTTAGCCTCTACTACAAAGCTGTCATCATCAAGACAGCATGGTATTGGCATAAAAACAGACACATAGACCAATGGAATAGAATAGAAACCCCGGAACTAGACCCACAAACGTATGGCCAACTAATCTTTGACAAAGCAGGAAAGAACATCCAATGGAAAAAAGACAGTCTCTTTAACAAATGATGCTGGGAGAACTGGACAGCAACATGCAGAAGATTGAAACTAGACCACTTTCTCACACCATTCACAGAAATAAACTCAAAATGGATGAAGGACCTGAATGTGAGACAGGAGACCATCAAAACCCTAGAGGAGAAAGCAGGAAAAGACCTCTCTGAACTCAGTCGCAGAAATTTCTTACTTGACTCCTCCCCAAAGGCAAGGGAATTAAAGGCAAAAATGAACTACTGGGACCTTATGAAGATAAAAAGCTTCTGCACGCAAAGGAAACAACCAACAAAACTAAAAGGTAACCAACGGAATAGGAAAAGATATTTGCAAATGACATATCGGACAAAGGGCTAGTATCCAAAATCTATAAAGAGCTCACCAAACTCCACACCCGAAAAACAAATAACCCAGTGAAGAAATGGGCAGAAAACATGAATAGACACTTCTCTAAAGAAGACATCCGGATGGCCAACAGGCACATGAAAAGATGTTCAACGTCGCTCCTCATCAGGGAAATACAAATCAAAACCACACTCAGATATCACCTCACGCCAGTCAGAGTGGCCAAAATAAACAAATCAGGAGACTATAGATGCTGGAGAGGATGTGGAGAAACGGGAACCCTCTTGCACTGTTGGTGGGAATGCAAAGTGGTGCAGCCGCTCTGGAAAGCAGTGTGGAGGTTCCTCAGAAAATTAAAAATAGACCTACCCTATGACCCAGCAATAGCACTGCTAGGAATTTATCCTAGCACTGCTAGGGATACAGGAGTACTGATGCATAGGGGCACTTGTACCCCAATGTTTATAGCAGCACTCTCAACAATAGCCAAATTATGGAAAGAGCCTAAATGCCCATCAACTGATGAATGGATAAAGAAATTGTGGTTTATATACACAATGGAATACTACGTGGCAATGAGAAAGAATGAAATATGGCCTTTTGTAGCAACGTGGATGGAACTGGAGAGTGTGATGCTAAGTGAAATAAGCCATACAGAGAAAGACAGATACCATATGGTTTCACTCTTATGTGGATCCTGAGAAACTTAACAGAAACCCATGGGGGAGGGGAAGGAAAAAAAAAAAGAGGTTAGAGTGGGAGAGAGCCAAAGCATAAGAGACTGTTAAAAACTGAGAACAAACTGAGGGTTGATGGGGGATGGGAGGGACGGGAGGGTGGGTGATGGGTATTGAGGAGGGCACCTGCTGGGATGAGCACTGGGTGTTGTATGGAAACCAATTTGACAATAAATTTCATATATTGGAAAAAAAAATAGTAAATTTCTGTAGATGAGTAAATACAGCAAAAAATAAATAAATAAATAAAAACTGCCGTATGCGGGGAGCCAGGGATTTCTCAAATGCTACCTAGTAAAGTGGGCAATAATATCTTTCTTCTAGCCTGTAAAACAACATCCCAGTAAAATAATCTATAAGAATATTTCCTATTGCTCTTCAAAAAGGGCAATTGTTGGAGGAGAGAGGAAATTGTGATTAGTAATATGCCAAAGCCAAACACATGGATGTTATGTTGTGAATTAGCAACACGCTGAAGAGAATGTTGCTCACCTGGGCATCGATATCAATTCGCCACCCTATGTGGCAAAGAGCATCACATCAGGTAGGAGCCACTGAGTTTAGATAGGGAATCTGTAAGGAAGGATTTCTTTCTGGTCTACTTCACTACCTTAGAGCCTGTTGGCAGTGGTGTTCGACAGAACGTGACCACCGGTTGACCTTGAGCCCGACCTGGGCAATCAAGGACCCAGGATTCTCACCACTCCCCTTTCCTTGGAATCTGCATTCTGCTTGCTTTCCCTGCTACCAGTATAGTGATTTAGTGCTGAGACCATGTATACCATGGATGATATACATGACTAAGCCCAGTTAAGACGTCCATTTAATTTTTAAGATTCTGGCAGGTGGGTGTGGAGATCTACTATCCGAAGACAGGCCATGCAGATAAATTCCCTTGCTTATTAGACCTATCACCTACCAATCTGGACTGGCCTGCCTCTTTCTTGGGTCTCTCTTTGCCCTTCACAAAGGGAACTGGTTTCAGATTACCCCTGGGAACTCCAGAGGAAAGTTTGAACCAACAGGCTTCTCTTCCCACGCCTTCCCTCTTTTTCACTCCCAGGTCTCAGGGTGAATGCCACTCCCCAGACAGACCTTCCTGCCCACCCCAAGAGAAGTTGCCTTACCTCAGCCCTGCAGCTTGTTACTCTCATTCAGCTCACTCATTTTTTTCTTCATGAAAATGAGCACTATATGAAATTACCTTTTAAATTCCTTGTTTACTTTTTATAGTCTGTCACCAATGAAATGAACCCTGAACAAGGGTAGGGACTTTGTCACTTTTGTTCATGCTTTATTCATGGAGCTGGAAACAGAATCCGGTATTGTAGGTGATTAAATATTTGTTGAGTTAATGAATCAGCATGACAAAAAGATTAGTTGAGATTTACTGGCCAATATTCCGGAATATAAATAATATGCTTTAAATTGGCTAAAGCATCAACATATTACAAGTTGTAATAG
Organism: Neofelis nebulosa; assembly: GCF_028018385.1. Classification (NCBI taxonomy): domain Eukaryota; kingdom Metazoa; phylum Chordata; class Mammalia; order Carnivora; family Felidae; genus Neofelis; species Neofelis nebulosa. The sequence continues at coordinate 42,533,660 of NC_080785.1, forward strand.
ACAGAGAGCAGTTTCTGATGTTAAGTGTATAGACCTCCTCACTACAGAGCTGTCATGGTGTATCAGTTATCTGTTTCTTTGCAGGAAGTAGCCCCAGAACTTAGCAGGTGAAAACAATAAGCATTTATTATTTTATAGCTTCTGGAAGGTTGGGAATCTAGGAGTGGCTTAGCTAGGTGACTCCTTCCCAAGGGCTCACATGAGGTTGTCATTTGGGACTGTCATCTCTGAAGAACTGAATGAGGCTTAGCCATCCATTTCCAAGCCTACACACATGGCTCTCGGCAGAAGGCATCAGTTCCTTCCCATGTGGGTCTCTCCATAGGACTGCCAACAACATGGACCACTCTGGAGCAAGTGATCTGAGAGAGAGGGAGAGTGCACACAGGCAAAGGAGACAGTGCCCAAGATAGAAGCTGTAGCCTTTCACAACCTAATCTCATAAATGACATATCATCACTTATGCCATATGCTCTTGGTCACACAGACCAACTGGGTACACTGTGGGAGGGAACTCTACCAGGGTGTGAATACCAGGAGGCAGGGATCACTGGGGACCATCTTGGAGGCTGGATGCCCTGTGTGGCAAAGAGAGTACCCTTCCTTCTGATCCCTTCTGGCTCGCTCTTCTCTCTGGATAGTGTAAGAGCTGCTGCCCTTCTATGGTAGGTCCTGCTCCGTGCTATCTGCCTTGGGATGTCTATGTTTTGAAACAAGGTTTCTCATCCTCAAGTTATAAACTAGTTCACTTTCCATTTTCATTATTTCCATTTTCAGTGATAAAGAGATTTTTACTTCCCTCCAGTACAACCTGCAAAACATTGGCCACTAATTGCTTTGATCCTAAAGTGGGTTCTGTTGTAAGATATGGCCTATCTGCTCTGTGGTTGGAGCAGCTCTATTCTGTCACTTCAGCGTCTGTCCTAGGTTCAGCCTGCTCTTTTCGTGGGAAGTAAGAGGTTTTTCTGCTTCCCTTTGTCTGAGCTGAGGTCATACCCTGCAATGGGCAAATATGATACTGTGAAAGTCATGTGACCCTGTCAACTATCTGCCTTTCTGCAACCATCAGAAATGTGGTCATTTAACTAATGGTTTAATTAATGGCTGCCACAGTTTAAGCAGACCAGTGCATTCCAAAGTTGGCTTCTATTAAGAACCTTGTGGGTAGCTTCTGAAAAAGATCCATTTCCTAGGCTTCATTCCCAAATTTTCAAGTTCATTTTTAAAATCTGCCTCTTGTTTAAAGCTGATCAGGTAAGTCTGACAATCAAACAAGTTTGGAAACAGCTGGGATAGGGGAAAATGAAAATCAGACCCTAAAATAGGAAATCAGACCCTCTCAAACCTCATGGAGTGGGTTCTCCACTGTAAAAGGGATTTATTACCAGAAGATAGGGAAAAGGACAACAGGGTAGGCCCATGCATATACACACCACAGAGAAGTTGCTGGCATTATACCAGCATCTATTCAGTGTGTAGCTTTTAATAGTGTAATCCAGCTTGGAAAGAGGAAAAGAGAATAGGTTACACGACATCTTCAAGCCCCTTCTGCAAGTTAGATGGTACGAAGTTTGAAATGTTTGAATGATGTCATGCTGAATCCCTGCTGCTGGGAGGATATGACGGTGCTGCTTAAAAAAATACCTTGGTGCCTGTGTTTGTTTGTTTGTTTGTTTGTTTACAAGAGATGATTTCAGCTCCAGCCCAAGCCAGAAATGACTTTACCCTCCAAAAGGAGTTTAAAACATCCTTCAACTTGTTACAGTATGCCAAGCACATGGTCATCAGAGCTGAGAGCCCCGGGTGTAACAGCCAGAACAGAGAATCACAGAATCTACACCCACAGTTAGCACCAGCCAAGTGCACTGGAGGCAAGGAATGCCCATGCTAGAAATCAGTGAGGAAGACTCAGAATGCAAATATGGTATTTGTAGGAAACACAACCAAATGCTAAGACTTCTTAATAAAGTTTTGAAGCACAGGAGAACAACTGGCCATCTCCTTTGTCAAGAGCAATGTGTAATATCCAGGAAAGGAACATCCGGGAATGGTTGTTTTCTTCTCTCAGAGAGAAGAAGCCAAGGATTAACCTCAGATTTCTTTGTCTACTTTTTTTGTAGTTTATTGTTTATATGTATACATTTACATCAGCCACATGTGGTTTTCATTAACGGGGTAGGGTTATCTTTGGTCACCTGTATCCAGTCTGAGCTAGAAAGTTTTAGGGCTGGGTGGTTCCTTACCAGACAGGGAGAGTCAAAATTCCAGGGTTCAAATCCAGTGCACACTTTCTCTTCCAGAATTCTATCTTGAAAAAGCTTGTTTCTTTCTGGGAGTATACAACAGTCTCCAACACCAAGCTACCACACAAAACAGTTTGTAAAACTGTTGTTAGATTTTAATCACCCAAATTTATATACTTGGAATACAAATTTTCTTTTTAAAAATATCAGATGGAATTTAAATATTTATTTCATTCAGTGCTTCTTTGGTTGATTTGTTTCCGAAGCTGACAAGAACTTACTGGTAATTATGTTTGTAAGTTTTATAATAAGTAACAGATTATTTTAACAATGATAACTATCAGATTGCCCTATTTATAGAAAATGAATATGTAAAACAAAATAATAGTCATGCTCATATCTCAATTGTTTCATCTGCTCAATGCCAATACATTCTAAAGGAGAGCTGTTTAGTTAGATTTTTAAAAACTTAATATCTGCTTGTGGTTCCTTAATGAATTCCATTATTTTAGCTTGTTTCTTGTCTTTTCTTATAACTATCACATTATTTACTTTCTTGGTGCTAATGAGTCAGTCTACATTAATATGTATGATGTACTTCCTTCATTTCAGCACATGTAAGTGAACAAGCACATCTTAGCACGCCCATGAACACACATGGACAGACGTGCACACACACACACTCCAGACTCACGTGACCACATGCAGAAAGAATTTGTCTCCCTTACTCAGTCTTGGAGTTCATACAGAACAATAAATTAACAGGGAAAAGAAGGAGAATGTTACTGATCTTCTCCTGATCAAATACCATAATTTTTATAATTTAGTTTTTATTTTTATCAAAATTATACATCTATACATATAGAGTCAAATAGTCCTACCAGGATTATCACCAAAATCAAGCCGCAACAATCCCCTGTTCCCCACCCACAGTCTCACATTTCTCAAATTACTTGTTTTTCACCCTCACATCACTAAGTTACATAGTACTTTTAAAGCTACTTTTAAGGCTACTCATTTTTCAGCAGAAGGCAGCATAAAATGCCTTTCTCCTGCCTCTTTTTCACTCTTCCTCTCACCTCTCTCTCTCTCTCTCTCTCTCACACACACACACACACACACTCATTTCTTCAGATCCCACTTACACCAAAATTTTTTTATTAATTCAGTATTTAACATTGACATTATAACTATAGAAACATAACTCTCAGTTGAGCCACGTAGAATATGCACAACTATTTGTTTTCTATTTCTCTGAGAGTTTTCTCTCAGTTGAGCCACGTAGAATATGCACAACTATTTGTTAAAAACCGGCTTGTTTTTAAATTCGGTTTGCTTTGTATTTGCCCAGACTCAGTTCTGTAAATCTCCCCCAGTACTTCAGGCCATGCCGGGAATGACGTCAATATCATCTTCTCACGGATCCTCTCCAGCCCTCTGAGCCGGTTGCCCTCTCCGTCACCGTCATCCAGTTGGGTTCTCTCCTCTTTCATCTTCTGATTCCTGGATCCCAAGTTCCTGTTTTTTGGTTTACACCCTCATTTTGGAATTGTTTTTTTTATTGAGATGAACTTCACATAACATAAAAGGTACCATTTTAACCACAGTAAGGTGTAAAACTCAGCGCTAAGTATATCTACACTGTTGTGCAACCTTCACCATTATTTAATTCCAGAATATTTTCATCCCTTCCCCCACCAGAAAAAACCTCCTTGCCATTTAAGCAATCACTCCACATTCTTCCCTAATCCCAGTCCTGCCAACCACAAATCTACCTTCTGTCTCTATATATTCGCCTCTTCTGGACATTCCATATACATAGAATCGTACGATATGTGGCTCTCTGTTGCTGGCTTCTTTCACTTAGCATAATGTTTTCAGTGTTCTTCCATGTTGTAGCAGATATCAGTACTTTATTCTTTTTATGGATGAATACTATTCCATTGTAAGAATACGCCACATTTCTTTAGCTATTAATCAGTTGATAGACGTTTGAGTTGTTTCTACTTTTGGTCATTATAAGTAATGCTACTACAGATATTCCTGTGCAAGTTTTTGTGTGAACATCTGTCTTTAGTTCCGTTGGGTATACACCTGGGAGGGGAATTGCTGTCATATGCTAGCTGTATGTTTACCACTTTGAAGAACTGCCCAGCTAATTTCCACAGAACCTGCAACATTTTACATTCTCATCACCCGTATACAAGGTGTCCAATTTGTCTATATCCTTGTCAACACTTCTAATTTTCCATTTTATTAAACTGCTGTTATTATTATTCTAATGGCTGTAAAAGTGATTTGGATTTGGATTCCTCTAATGGATACTGACGTTGATTTGTTTATCTTCTTTGGAGAAATGTCTAGTCAGGTCCTTTGCCCATGTTTAGAATAAGTTGTTTGTCTTTGCATCCTTGTTTGAGTTCTTTATATATTTCTAGTACCAGATCCTTATCAGATACATGATTTACAAGTATTCTCTCTCATTCTGTGGGTTTTTTCACTTTTGCAATAGTATTCCCTGATGCGCAGTTTTTGCAAATTTTGATGAAGTCCATTTTATTTTTTTTCTGTTATTGTTTGTCCTTCAGATGTCATATTTAAGAAACTGTTGCCTAATCTGAGGTCGTGAAGATTTACCCCTACAGTTCCTTCAAAGACTTTGACAGTTTTTGCTCTTACATTTGCGCTTCTATTCAAGTTACTTTTTGTGTATACTATGAGGTAGATGTTCATATTCATTCTTTTGCATGTGAATATCCAGTTGTTTCTATACCATTTGTTGAAAAGACTGTTCCTTCTCCATTGAAAGGTCTTGGCATGCCCATTGAAAACCAGCTAACCTTGTATGCATCGGTTTGTTTCTGGCCTCTCAATTCACTTCCGTTCATCTATATGTGTCTTCCTGCCATACTGTGTGTGTTAGCTTTGAAAACAAAGCTTTATGGCATGTTTTGAAATCAGGAAGTGTGAGTACTCCTTTGTTCTTTTTTTAGGCTGTTTTGGCTATTCAGGGTCCCTTACACCTGCATGTGAATTTTAGGATGAGCTTTTCCATTTCTATAAAAAGGCCATCAGAGAGGCCTTGGTGGAGAGGGAACGCACTAAATCTGTTGATTGCTTTGGAGAGTATTGCATTTTGATGATATTAAGTTTTCTGATCCATAAACACAGGATCTCTTTCAATTTATTTTGGGCCTCTTCCATTTCCTTCAACAATATTTTATGATTTTTGTATACAAGTCTTGCGGTTCCTTGCTTAAATTTATGCATAGGTATTTTATTCTTCTTGACACTATTGTACATCAGGTTGTTCTCTTAATTTCACTTCAGAGTGTTCACTGCTGGTACTTGGAAATAGAACTAATTTTTGTATGTCCATCTTTTGTTCTGTAACCTTGAGGAACTCGTCTCTTAATTTTAATCACTTTTGATAGCTGTTTTAGGGTTTTCTGTACATAAGAACATGTCCTCTATGGTTAGAAACAGTTTTAATTCTTCTTTTCCAGTCAATATACCTTTTATTTAGATGTCTTCCTTAATTGCACAGGCAAGAACTTTCCAGCACATTGTTGAGTTGAAGTGGCCAAAGTGGACATTCTTGTCATATTCTGATGGAAAGTTTTCAGCCTTTCACCCTTAAAAACGTTAAGTGTGGCTGTTTCATAAATGCCCTTTATTGGGTTGAGGAAATTCTCTTTTTATTTCTGATTTGTTGAGTGTTTTTATTATGAAAAGCTATTGGATTTTGTCAAATGCTTTTTCTGTATATATCATGATAATCATATAGGTCTTTTTTTTCCCTTCCTTCTGTCATTGTGGTATATTCTGTTGATTGATTTTTGTGTGTTTAATTACTTTTGTATTCTGGGAGAATTCCTCTAGGTCATGTGTAAAAACTTTTCAATATGCTGCTGTTTTTCTAGTATTTGGTTAAGAATTTTACATCTATATTTATAAGGATATTGGTGTGTAGTTTTACTTTTTCTTGTGATGTCTTTAGCTTTGGTATCAGAGTAATGCTGGCCTCTTAGAACAAATTAAGGTGTTCCTTATTCTATTTTTTGGAAGATGTTTCAAATAATTGGTGTGAATTCTTTAAATATTTGATAGAATTCATGGGAAGGCCATCTATTTTCTCCTCTTAGGAAACATTTCTGCTTATAGTCAGTGTTTTTACATTTCATTATGATGTGCATTGGTATAGATCCATTTTCATTCAAGATTACCCATGGATTCAACTTCCAGCCAGAAGACATAAAATCAACAGAGGATTACACAAAAAATTTTTATGGCCTAGACCGAGAAAATTGTATACTTCTACCCACATTCCACAGGCCAAAACTCAGTTACATAAGCCACAAGATAAGGAATTTAGGTTTGGATATGTTATGTTTGAGATGTTCATAAGGTATCCAAGTAGAGATGGCAAATAATTAGATGGACACATGAACCTTGTGCTCAGGAGAGAAGTCTAGGCGGGAGATAGAAATGGGGCAGTGTCCACATGAAGGTGATATTTAAAGCCATAAGACTATGAGATTCCCTTGTATGGAGAGGAACACAGTCTGAGGCAGTCTATGTAAAGAAGTTGGGAAAAAGAGAATGAACCAGTAAAAGAGGCTCTGGAGGGATAACCATTGATATAGGAACCAAGTGAAGAAACCAAATCAAGGACAAGAGAGATGAGCTGTGTGAAATGCTATTGAGTTTACAATTGAGAATTAACCAATATTTTAGCAGTTGGTGGTCACTGGCTATATTGACAAGAATAGCTTCATCGGAATGATGGGAATAAACACCTATTTAGTGATTAATTTATTCATGCAACAAGTGCTCAGTGTTGTCAGTAGCTAAAACCTGCAGTCTGATGCCCTCTCCTGCCATAACTTATAAATGAAAGGAACATTACGTTTAGATTTAAACTATAAGATCAACACTGAATTGATCTACAGGAGATATATAGATTTACTTTAAAGTTATAAAAAAAAATATAGCTCCCTGGTTCAAGACTTGAAAATTACATGGCAGAACTTATTCATTTCTCCAAGGATGGGAATGCATTGGCAAGAAAGCATAGCAAAGGACATCTCTAGTAAATGTTGGTTCAATCCTGGGGACAGAAAACCGTAGTAAGCATCAAGTGTTCCTGTATCCGTACAGTGAGTCCTCAGTTCAGTAAGTAAATTGGCAGTTATATATCAACCCATTAGACTCATGAGTGTGATCAGTGTGACTCAGCTTCTGAGAGATGAAGCCACACCCACTGTGTGTTGACTAGGTCAGGTTTCTGAGCCACCTGCACTGAGGACTGGCTAAAATCCCCTCCTGACCCAGTCCTCTTAGGATACAGCCTACAGGCCCTCCTCCAGTGGTAACCCTCCTTCCCTTGCCATCTGAATATCTGCACCAAGAACTTTTTATGTGCATTTGGCCACAAAGTTAAGATTCTCAGAGAAATAAAAGAAAACTCCTGGGCTCACGAGCTCATGGGCTCACGGGGACAATGGTACGTGCAAAGTTGATAGTGAGAGAGAACGGCAGAGCAGAAAGGGAACAAGGTAGTACAAAGAAAGGCCAAATGAGATTTTACAGACCAGAGACTTTCTGTCAGCCCCTCTGCCCAGCCAGCCCCTCTCCTTGTGACCCAGAGCTGCTATGGCCAAGAGTTCGAGCACTGAGAAATGTTTTCAAAGGACGTTCTTTGGCTTAGAGCTGAGTAAGTATCACTTTTCAGTCTGTCTCGTTTCGTGTGATGTAGTGAAAAGATGCAGTTCCTTTGGGAGCAGACAGACCTGGCTTCAAATCCCATCTCTCCCACTTAATTGTGTAACACGGGGAAAGCCAGTCCCTCTCAGCAGCAGTTCTTAATTGAAACCACTTTTCCTATAGGGTTGCGGTGAGGATTAGAGAAAAGGTATGGAAGAGACTGGGAGCACAGAAATTAAAAAAAAAAAAAAAGGTTGCTAATTTTACATTCTCCATGCTTAAGCAAATCAGTCAGATGTTTCCCTCTGAGACAGTGTATCATATAGCTCATGGGCTGTAGGAGAGTTTCAGTTGAAATTTACTACCTGTGTAACCTTAGGCATTTCACATAACCTCTATCAACATCAGTTTTCTTGTTTGTGATGTTGAACCCATCAAGTTGTTGTGTTAAGTGACAAAATGTCAAAAGGTGTATAATGTCAAGCACACAGTCAGGCACAAACTCAGAGTCCCCTCATCTTATCTTGCTTCCAGTCTTCTTCCTCCATGTGTTCCAGGTTCCTTATAGAGATGAGGCATTATGGAAAGTGGCTGGGGGTTAAACGACGCAGGTTAAAAAACCAGCTTCTCATTTTTCTTTTCTAGAAAAATCAGAGTCTTCTGACGATAACATGAGCCAATCTATGCCTCAGACTATGGTCTGCACCGGTGAATTACAGCTGTGGAATCTCTGCACAATTTGGTAAGATGACTTCCTTGGAAAAATATCATGCCCTTCTTGGAGCGGGTGGAGTTTATCACGGCACTTGTATCTGTAATTCCATGTAAACCCCCTGGCGACCATGGAGGGTGAATGCTGTACTAAGGTTGTGACTTATTCGTAGGTTACACAGGATGTGTGTGCAGAGCTGGAAGGAGATGTCCGCTCTAAATAACTTTCTGGATCTCATTCAACCTTCATTCCCCTGTATTTTCTGTCCCTATGAGCTTAGTACTAACTCTTGGAGAATCCCATATTCCTGCATATCAGTTCTCCCACTTGCCTGAGGTTCTCAGGAGTCTGGTTTGGACCATTCATTCCCCAAAGTAACTCAGGCAGCCTAACCAGGAATGTGATCAGGCCAGTCGCTGGCCTGTGATTCGGCCTGGAATAAGATGACTATAAAGGCCAAGTGCTTTAACTTGGGGGATATGAACTGGTTATTGAGAGGATTAAAAAAGATTCACTGTTGTGTTTGGGGAGGGCAGGAAGGGATGTACCCTGCTGTGGTAATTTCTAATTAATCAGACTGGCTCGGGGCTGCGGGTTCGGCTCTGTAAATAGAAAGCAGATGTTGCCGTGGGGCTGCCAGAGGAAGGAAAACAGCCGAAATGCTTCAAGCTGGGACAGTTTCAATGCAAAGGATTTGAAGAAGTGATGAGGAAGTTTTTAGATATTGTATTTTATTAAAAGTAGTAGTGGACATGTATAGCCATAACACCTTATTCTTTCCAGAGAAAAGCTGCCTAAAATACGTTTCAAACTTCCCCAACCTCCTTGTCAAAAACAAAAAGATTTGAAGATACAGATAATTATAAACTGGACTTAGAAACCAGTCTGTATTTACAAAGTGCATTCTTGTTTTCTCAAAAGTAAGATACACATTCAGAGCGTCTACCGTGTGCCACGACTTCATGGCAGATAGCTCCTTGAATTCTCATAAAAATCCCGTGAAAGGGTTGGCTTTTATTTTTTCTAATTATCTTCTAGCTGAGGAAAGGGAGGCAAGGAGAGTGACGCAAGCTTCTCTGGGCAACATCTCGGCAAGGGGAGGAGCTGGGGGAGGCCCGGGGCTGCTAGGCAGAAGCCGGGGTGGAGCCTGGTGAGCTGAGCTCTGACTCTTACTCTGACTCTGACCCACCTGCCTGGTCCAAATCCCAACTCTGCCCGTACTGGCTGCAATGCCTTGAGCGAGTCACTTAAGCTCTCGGTGCCTCAGTGTCCTCAACTGTAAGGTGGGGATGAGAGACCGAATATACAGATGGACAATGGTCAGACCACGTGTGACAGTAGAACTCTGGTCTTCTACATCTGCAGCAACCAGTCCAGGAATCCAAACCACAAGGTCTGGAGCGTGTGGCCAATGACTGCCAGCTTCTCTAGTTTTTTACCCTTCCTTCCAATTCAGAACCAACCAGAGAAAGCCAAGTCTACTCCCCAACCAAATCACATAAGATGCGCGACGTCAAATTAGCCCACCTCTTGCTTCCCCTGCCAACAGCCTCCAGTCAGAGCCTACCTGAAGACTGCCTGTCTTTAAAGCTTTCCCACCCCTCTGACTGCCTCTAAATCTACCTAATGCAAGTGATGGTGACTCCTCTCCTACAGCAAGCCTTGAACAGCTTCTGTTTGTTCTCATTTGGGTGGCCTTTGTTTATTTCCACAGGGATAATAACAGCACCGATTCTGTAGGAGTGCCATGACAATGCAGGTAAAGGGCTTAAAGCAGAACTTGGCACATATTAAGTACCCACAAAATAGTTTTTTTTTTTTTTAATTAGTAACATTGCAATGGAAAGTGGTAAAACAGATTCCAATAAATTACTTGCACATGAAAAAATTTAAGAACTACTGAGGGATGGGTATTAGGGGAGATACTTAGTTGAGGCTCTTCTCTGACATGTCCTGGGCAATGTTGTTGATATCCCTACTCTGTAGAAGAGGAATCTGAGATTCATCAAGGCTGAAATTTAAAGAAGTCAAACTCCTAAGTCCCTGTTATTTCCACTTCTCATGCTCACATTCTCTAATGATTTTTTTTTTCTTTTTTTAAGTTTCCCTTGGAGATGTCTGCCTTTTAGGGGTTTGTGTAATCTTGGCCTTTGTATGAGAACAGAGTGGGTAGGTCACATGACTCCCTGATTTGTGACTCCGCCAATCATATTTATATCATGCAGTAATATTATGGCAGGACTTTCTGAAAAGGTAAAGATGTCACTGGGTTGAAATTAAATTGTTTGGGTTAATCCCCTAGAGAGCAAGACCCAGAACAAAGTATTTCCCTGGCACAGTGATGGTTGGATAGGAGTTAGGAAAACAAATTAACTGGTGCAGTGGGAGACAGACATTGTACATTACCATATTAAAGGCTTTTTAAAGAGGAAAAGACAAACCATCTCCAGAGAGTTGAGCCTTCTAGTTTCAGGTGGTGCTCCTTTCTTAGGAAAAAAATAAACGATTTGAAAACTTTGGAGCAACATGAGGAATAAAAAGAAGTAAAGGAGATAATGAACACCTCTGTTTCATAGTAAGAGTACATTTTGCTATAGGAAACAAAAAGCTGTGAAATAGCCCTGGGAACCCCATACACGGAGAGAAAGGTGAATAAGCAAATATTTTAAAATAAAAGCTTCAATAGCTAAGTTAGTAATGGAACTTAGAGTACACAGGAGGTATTTATACTCTTTTGACACATATTCTAACCAGAGCATTGTATGTATGACTTTTAAGCAAAAGTAATGGCTCACTAACCCATTGCATTTGTGTAAATTAAAAAAAATGGTTTTTTTTGTTTGAACTGGTAGGTTTGACGAGGTCTATGAGAAATCCCATATTTAACTCCCTTGCTTCCCTAATTTCCATGATAAAGATCAAAAAAATTAAGGAATAGTCTGGAACGTGATGATCTGACATGTGAATATCTTGTGAAATGATTACTACAATAAAGTTAATTAACATCTTCATCCCTTCACATAATTATCATTTTTCATGGTGATAGCTTTTAAAATCTATTCCCTTAATTTTCAAGTATATAATACAGTATTGTTAATTATAGTCACCATGGTATATATTTGATGGGATTCTTTTTTAAATACTTCAAAAAAAGAAAAAAAAGTAAAGAAAATATTGCAGTATCTTGATAATTGTTGAATCTCGGTGCTGGTAATATGAGGGTTTGTTGTATTGTTCTTTACCTTTTGGTGTATTTGAAAATGTTCATGTTAATTTTTTTTTTATTATATCACTAACATTTCAGTCAAAATGGATGTGTTCATCATTTGATCTACAATGAGCAGCCTCTGGAACAGAGTATTCTTTTTTGGATTATCTACTTCAAAAGTTACCACACATAACTTTTGTAATATTAGACCTGTAGGTATTGGTCAAGGGATCTGCCTCACACCAGGTCATGGCCCCTTTAGAGGTAGTTCGCATCCAATTTCTGGTGCCAATGGCCCCCTTACCCCAATTTGAGACGAGTTTGAGAAGCTTTCAAGCCCCCCAAGAGATGACTGAGAGCTTTGCTGTGGCTGCATTGCAGTTTACCTTCTCCCTCTGTTCAATCTCCTTCCTCTCCTCTCCCACAGGTGTAATTCCTAAGAGCAGTAGCCAATCAACCCCCTACACGCAGCTCTGTTTCCCAGGAAACAGAGGCTTCTCTTTCCCAGGAAACCTTACCCAAGCCAGCATGCAATGACCTCCACTACTTGTTGAATGAAAAACACAAATTGCAAAACCGCATGAATAGAAAGATTCTTTGCAAATAATGGTAAGAAGACCCAAAAGCATACATTTCTATATGGATGTAAATATACAGAAAAAGATATAGAAACATGCACACACATGCATATACATCTTTTTAATTTGGGGAAGGGAAGTGAGTTGGGAAGATGTTAAGGGCAGTTTTTCGTTTTACTTGAATCGCTTTAACCTTAATAAGATGAATTAACTTGTTATTTGTATTACTAAAAGTAAGTCAATAGTTTGTTCTTTTTAAACATGCCATAGAAGCTGCCTTCAGCAGATGGGGAAACTCTAGACACATGTGAGTGCATAAGAAGATGAGATTAAGACTCCCAAAAGCCAGGCCAAAAACAAAAACAAACAAACAAACAAAAAAAAAAAACAGCTAATGTGCAATGTGCAGAAATATAAAAGACATGAAAAGTAGACCCAGAGGATTATGTGAGTGTATGTATGTGTGTTTCATCTGAAAGAGAGATTCCGGAAGCAAGGCAGAGCAAAGGAGCAGAAGCAATCATTAAACAAATAATAGAAGAAAAATGCCTTGATTTGAAAAGACTGGAGGCTTCAGAGCAAAAGGGTCTCTAAGTACAAATATCTGAAAAGAAATACAAAAGAGTCTCTAGGCAAAATGTCTGAAAAGGAATGCACATCTATGTGGTAGAAGGTTTAAACTCAAATGACAAAGAGAAACATCTTACAGGAATTCAAGGATTAAAAACAGGTTGTCTCCTAAATATAAAAATAGCTCAGTTGGCACCAGACTTGTTAAAAATACCACATGCTGAAAGTCAATAGAGAGTAACCACAGCATTTGAGAGGGAAATATGTGACCTAAGGGTTTCACATCTAATGAAGTGATATTTAACGTGTGCAAGAGCCATCAGAAGAGAGTCTCATACATGTAAGAACTAAGAAGCATAGCATCCACATATTTTCCTTAATAAAAATTAGTTGAAGAAGTATTGATGCACAAATGCTCCAGACCAAAAACTTGAATCTGGAAGTTGGCTAGGAAATTAATGGAGATGAGCAATAAAATAAGTAAAATTTTGAATTCATCTAAATAATTGATATTAACTTGGAATACGACAATGCAAATGTTAAGAGTAATTCTTTAATGTTCATAATGAGGTTTTGGGGTGATGGAGGGGTCGTTCAGAGCCAATGGCCAAGAAAGAATTCTTGAACATGTCTTTGGTGCAAAAAGGTGATTTTATTAAAGCACAGGGATAGGACCCATGGGGCAGGAAGAGCTGCATGGGGTTGTGATAGGTAACACATTATATACCCTCAGGTTGGGAGGGGGTCAGGGGTAGAATGAGTCTCTAAGGAATTTTGGAAACAAGGTTTTCAGGACCTTGAGAGGCTAGCTGTTGCTAGGGAAACACCATTTATTACTGTTTAATAAAACACTTCAGATGTATATCAGGAAGCCATAAGCTTGGAGTATGATTGCCAGCATCTGTCTTGGGAGAGTTAAGGTAAAGGAAGTAGACTCACAGGATCCTCGAGGTTGGGATAACGTTAAGCTAAGATTCTCTTTTGCCCCTAGTAAAATGTCATCAATCCAGGTAGCTGAGATCCTAGGGGGAGGCCGCTCTGCCAGTTTCAAGGACTTGTCAATGGACTGTAGGCAGTAAGGGAATTCAAATTTTCATTTGCCTTAGTTTCCCACATTACCATGGCAAGCACTTAAACCCCTTTCCTTTGTTATTGAGTAGCCAGGAGTGTCGGAGGAATATCACACATATTCCACCTTATGGGGAGGGGAATGCTGTTCATCTGTATTTTGCCTTCAGCTTGCCCCCTACTCCCTCATCAATAACATAAAAAATCATGACAATTCTTATTAATCTGGATGGAAAGCCCACTATCTATTGACAAAACCTAAGGAGAGATGCTAGGCAAAAAGGGAGGAAGGAAAGAGAAGGGTACTATAATCTGTTATGTTTATACAAATATCAAAAATGCATTATTTCATCCTTGGTATTAATTGAGAAATATACACTTTTTCAATTTAAAGACTATCATTGGCATGCCAAAATGACAAATTTTAATTTCTAAAGAAATAAGGAAAAAATTAGGAAAATTTGTCCTATGAAAGAGAAAAATAGGAAAAGAAAAAAAGCAAAAGAGGAGGAAAATATGTTTAAAAGTACAAAATAAGATGACAAATTCAGAAAGAAATTAATTGTTAAAATGAATATGAATATATTATATAGAAGTATTACAAACAAAAAAATAAAATATTTTAAAAATATAAAATTGGAGAAATTGACAGAAAATATGACAAATAGGAAATTTCACTATGGATGTCCAAGAATCTGGAGAGTAGTAGAGAAAACTATAAAGTTTACAAAATTAATATAATTAATAAGCTTGTATCTCTATTTTTATCTATCATGAATTACACTAATTACAACTATTGATAGTACATTTATAAAAATTGGTATCTTGAGCCACAGAGCAAATCTCAATTATTCCAAAAAAGACATTATACAAACTGATTTTTTATCACGGTGCAATAAAATTGAAAGTTAATGGCAAATGGTTTTGAAAACTTCTACTTGGAAAGTGAAAAAAAACCCCAGCTAAATAACACTGGAGCCAAAGAAGAAATCAAAACTGCAATTAAGGATGATTTAGAAAGTCATTGTAATGACTAGAATGGATTCATTTTAATGGGGTATGGCCAAAGCTATCTCAAAGACATTTCAAGAAGAGTAAGAATACTTGGCTATGCTTTTACCAAATACTGACCCTAAAAAAGGACTAATAAACATATAAACTGAAATTCATAAATTTGAAACAGAACTGATAGATAAAATGGATTTAATTCTGAGCAGGCCAACCAAGAAAACAAAGGAGAGAGAACAAAAATATACATCATTTAGTGTGAAAAAGTATATATTACTGTAGAAACATAAAAACATTAAATTCTTAGAGATGACAAGAAAGAGATCAAACAATGAATATAAATCAGTTACTTTCCCTATGATGAGACAAAGGCTTCACATTGAACAGGAATTTAAAACAACAACAACAACAACAACAACAAGAGATACAACTAAAGCAAATAATCTGAAAATTTTAAATGAAAGGAGGTAGAGATCCACCAAGTAAATACAATGAAGTTGGGGCGGCAATAGTATCTGACAATATAGAATCTAAGGCAAAGGATTAAATAAAACAAAGAAGCTTATTTTTAATGGAAAAGAGTACAATTGCAGTGGACATATGCACCTCTCCATGTCAAATAACACTTTTTTTAGGGTGCCTGGGTGGCTCAGTTGGTTAAGCTTTCGACTTCGGCTCAGGTCATGATCTTGCGGTTCATAAGTTTGAGCCCCACATCTGGCTCTCTGCTGTCAGTGCAGACTCTGCTTCAGACCCTCCGTCTCTCTCTCTCTCTCTCTCTCTCTCTCTCTCTCTCTTCTCCCCTGCTCATGCTCTCTCTCTCTCTCAAAAAAATAAATAACATTCATATAACACTTTCTTGTGTTAGTCCAGAAATAGAGGAAAACTAAAAGACATGAAAAAC
Organism: Neofelis nebulosa; assembly: GCF_028018385.1. NCBI lineage: Eukaryota > Metazoa > Chordata > Mammalia > Carnivora > Felidae > Neofelis > Neofelis nebulosa. Next base: position 42,549,657 of record NC_080785.1, read on the forward strand.
AAATGATCACAATTGGGATATGTATAGGAAAACCCTTGGAAAATCACTTTTTATGGGCTAGGGCTCTTTAACATTGCCGTATGAAAAATCATCCTATTCTTTGAAAACAAATGGAATTAGTAAACTGTGGCAGTTTTTCCAAGCTCTATATTCCTACCCAGAAAGACTGGGTAATGTTTGCAAAATTTCTTTGAGCACTAGCTCTATGTCTAGAAATGACACTTGTTTGCTGTTTAATGTTTCTATTAGAGAAAAAGCAAAAGCAAAGATAGTCCCTCCGTTAGTGTTTCAAATCTAATAGCATTACCATGTGATGTTTCAGCCCTCTAATTCCACCCCAGGAGAAATTTTGCCTGAGGGTTGACACTCCATCATCTTTGAACTAGCCACCCTATAGAGCCCATCAACACTGACTCCTGTGTCAGGGTAAACTTTTATTCAAAGGAACTAGACTAACATAGAGTCCATGGGACTGCTTGGAGGGAGGGAAAACCAGCTTTATTTTTTTTTCTTCTTAGCAGAAGGATTAAAGCAATTTGGGTAATATTGTCCTGAGATGTCACATACTCTTACAGCGACAGAACTGCACACTATAGTACAGATGTGTGTGTTCGATTGAAGGAGGCAGGTAGGCAGGAGTGGGGCTCATGATTCCACCTCCCATATATCTCCATTCTCTCCCAGGATCAGCCAGCCTCCCGACGTGCAAACACACACAGACCCAGACTGTGAGTGAAGATGTGGCAGGTCAGAAGGAGCACCTCATGCCATAACTCTTCACACTGCAAGATAGGTGCCATGACTGCTCTGTTTAAAGTCTTGGCTGGGAAACTCAGGTGTCCAGGATGTGGTCACTGTGGGTTGATGTGCAGACAAAATGTGATGTGGGTCTAAAAGTTGGCTCCACCACTGTCTGTACAACCTCTGACAAGTCATTCAACTGAGACATTAATGTACATACTAATCCCTGGAGATACAGTGATGATATAGTTATGAAGCTTACAGTTCGGCAGGATCCCGTATGTGACAAGGGGGCTACCTTGCAGTACCATAGGAAGTTTCAATGGGTTTAACATCTGCAAAGTAGGAGTCCGATATAGATTGGGGGCTCAACAATTGCCCCATTTTCTTCACCCTGTTCCTTCTCTCACTGCCTCATTTCCTTGCTTCCTGTGGCCACTCTGTTGCTCCATAGCCCCTCCAAATGAGACTGGGGAGTGAGATGGGAAAAGGCAGAAAATTTACATTAACAAAGCTTTCTATGTTGAAGACCAAAGTACTGGTGAGAGTGGATGCTAACTAGTCTGCTAAGAATTTAGCTAAGGGTTTCTCCTGAATATAAACATCTCTGCCCATCAGTGAAATTTGCCTGAGGTTTGACACATCATGCCTTTATCCAGTTCCATCCAGTTAGAGCCAGGAGACACAATTAAAAAAACAAGTCACCTAAGTGTTTGTGCAAACTAATTAGAATAGATTCTTAAAGAGTTGTATGTTTAGTCTTTGTTGTCTTATGGCATTGACTTTGATACAGACCTCTAATCTTGAAAGTCATATTAAACACAATATTAAACACATATTAAACACACTAAGTTCATATCAAATACATAATGAATAACCTGGCTAATGTAATCTGGCTTATTTCCCTACTGAATAATAATAATAATAATAATAATAATAATAATAATAATAAATAACAACACCAACAATAATGCTCATTTGTATTCAACTTCCACAGTATCTGATCCTCGAATGAATGTAAGCTGCAAGCTCTTCTACCTTTATGACAGCCCTGAAACATATGTAAGATCCTGAGCTTTCTCAAAAGGCAAAGGTAAGAAATTTCTCCATGCAAGAAAAATCATTGAGAAATAGAGTGACTCTCTACCTGACCAGCTACAGGCTGATATAAAGAGCTGTGTAATCAATGACATCCTACAAATGCACAGCCATAATTATTATAGAATTTCAAACGGGAAGGGGAGTGGTGGTGATTTCCTTTTGTTGTCATTGCAGAGGGTCCTGGGGCATCTCCAGGGCAGCAGATTCAGTCCCTTCTCATCACCATATTATGAACAACTCAATCAGACTGCTGCTTCCTTGGTATTTCTTTTAAGTCCCAATTTACCCCCTTCCTGCTTTAAATGACAACATTATTAGTGGGAGTACTAATACTATAGCTATTACTTTGACTCCTGCCTTTCTTCAGCACCCTTTCCATGCAAAGCACTATTCCAGTGCATTACATAATTAGCTTATTTGGTTCCCTACACTACCCTGTGTGACTGGAATTATCATTGTCTTCATTTTCCGAAGAAGGAACAGGCTTAGAGCTTGTATGAGTTTCCTAGTGCTGCTGTAACAATTACTTCAAACTTAGTGACTTAAAAACAACATGAAGTCATTACCTTACAGTTCTGGAGGTCAGAAGTCTGAAATGGGACACACTGGGCTAAAACCAAGGTATTGGCAGAGCTGCATGCCCTCTTGGAAGCTCCAGGGGAGAATATGTTTCCTTCTCTTTTCTAGTGTTCTAGAGGGTTCCCATGTTCCTTGGTTGCTGACCCTCATCCATTTTCCAAGCCAGCAATGGTGGGTTGAGCCCTCTCACACTGCATCACTCTGATCTCTCTCTGCCTCAGTTTCTTACTTTTAAGGCCGCTTGTGATGATGGTGGGGCTACCTGGATAATCCAGAATACCCCGCCCCTTTTTAAGGTCAGCTGATTAGCAATCTTATTTTCCCTCTGCCATGTAACATTTTCACAGGTTCTGACGCTGAGGACATGAACCTCTTTTCAGGGGGCAGATGGGGGACATTATTCTGCCCACCACAGAGATATCACATAACTTGCTACAGGTCATGGAACTGATAAATGGTATTTTCTTGAGTCAAATGTTGGTCTCTTGATTCCAAAGCCTCTGCTAGTAACCCCAACCCACACTGCTGCCCAGTAGCATTCTACCAACAACATCATTTCCTAAGACCCTTTTCTGTGGCAGACACTATCCTAAATACTGGTGGTTCATATATGAATAAGAGTTAACCTCTACCCCAGAAAAGCTCACAAGCTTGGGGATGAGGGGAGAGTGGCTTGTAAATATTAATAAATAATTATAATGGTAAATGAGAAGTGTATGTCAAAGACCGTGGGTACACAGAGGAGGGAGTAATTGATTCTACAGGAGTGGAAGGCCTTGTGGGATGGGGTTGGAGAGGATATGTAATGTGATCTAAAGGATAATTAATTCAGTAAGCAAGGAAGGAGGTGAGGAATGCTTCACGCACAGAGAATGATGATGGGAGAAAGGCTGAACAATGGAAGTGACCATCTGTGGGAAAAATCATTCATTTTTGTGGGATCAGGCTGAATATTTGAGGTGAAAGTGGAAACTAGGTTGGAATGGGTTCTGAGAGAGAGGGGCCTTTCAGGACATACTGAAAGGTAAGGTTTCATGGTGGAGAAAATGGAGTGCCATCAAAAGATTCCAAGGAAGGGAGGATCATGATCAAACTTGCACACTGAGAGTTCTAGTCGGGTATCTTTGCAGAAGATGAATTAGTTGGCAGGTTAGGGGGATGCAGTAGGGGCTGAGGTCAACATCCAGGTGAGAGATGGTAAGAGGCAAAGAATGGCCAGTAGCCATGAGAATGGAGGGTAAAAAGCATATCCAAGACATTGCTGAGATGGACTCAATAGACATTAAGGCACTAATTGTGAAGGGTTATGGGGCAGATGGTGATAAGGTAAGTGGTGTCAAGAATTACCCAGGGGATCTCTAAGTTAAAGGTACACAGTGACACCCTAAACAGATGTGGAATTTCATACAAACCCCCCCTATCATTCATCGCCAAACATATTTGTAAACTCAGTGTCATAGATTTCTGGGGGGGAGCAATCTTCTCTCTGGAGCTTGACTCTCTTTACAAAATCGTGTAGAAGGAATAGCTAATTATGGCCAAAGTGGTGCTTGATTATGAGGAGTGGGCGGGAGGGGGGGTGGATATTCATGAGAGAGAGAGAGAGAGAGAGAATATTTGGAGGGAAGTATGCCCTTTCTAAAACAACTGGTCATATAACTGAAGAATAAGGCTCCCCTTTCCCTCCTCCACGCAGAACTACTATGAGTGGAGAATCAGCCTTCTGCTTCCCTCCCAAGACACTGACATGTCCCAATTGTCTAAGGAAATCTGGGATAGGTCATCTGATGACCGGTTTGGCAGTGGCAAGATCTATTAGGAGGAACTAAATCTTAGGGGTGTATGTGTCTGTGTGTGTACTTGCTTATGCGTTTCTGTCTGTGTTTCTGCACATATATCCATGTGTATGTTCATGGTAGAGTTGCCAGACTTAGCAAATAAAAATACAGGGCACACAGTAAAATTTGAATTTCAAGTAAACGGCAAATAATTCTTTTCAGGTAAGTACGCCCCATATGTGTGTTTGTGTATGCAATATTTAAAACTCATTTATCCTAAAATATTGCTTATCATTTGCCTGAAATTCAAATGTAGAACCCATGTTTTTGTGTGTGAATTTGTGTGTACTGTGTGGGACTCCGTGTTTACGTGTGTTTTGTGTTTGCTTATATGCCTTGGTGTTTGTGTGCGTGTGTGCATCTGGGTTAGCGGATGCCTAATAAGAGATTTAGCCATTCGTCCCCTGGAAAAAATAGAACTCTTCACATAGAAGAAAAAAAAAATCAGATTTTTTCTATTATTAATTTTGACTTTGAACAAGTCACAGAAGAGTAAAGAGGTTGAACAGATTCATCCATTTAAATATTTATTGACCATTATAGGAGCAGAAGGTACAAAGGCAAATAATTCATAGAGGGCTCACAGTCTAGAGAAAGGACGTCTATACAACGGTTGAGGTTACGACGTAGTAAATGCCACGATAATCGTGCCAGCCGAGATCCCAGTGACTGCAGCAGTACCTTTCACTTCTTTGTGTCTGTGTAGCCAGGGCAGCATGCAGACAACAGATATTTCAATGTGATGCTTTTATCACTTGGAATCTTTAAATTACGATTATTGGAAGCATGCTTGCTGCTCTGCTAAGCACAGATGATCACCCAGTCATTCAGCTGAGGGAAGCATTGCTCTATTCGTCAGGTTTGTTTGTTTTTAATACTAGCACTATTTGTGAAAGCCAAGAAATGCCCCTGAATTCTTCACTGAAAGCATTTATTAGCAGCCCTCTTGTACTGTCATCATGGACAGTATACGTTGTAGTTTTAAAGGGCTGCCTGCTTCCCCTGCTAGGTATCTGAGCTCCCTCAGCATTGGTTCCAGACGCTTCTCTGCCTCTCCTGGATTTTTTGCACTTTTGTTGTTCACCCACCGTTTTCAGGACCTGTCTTTCAAATAAAATTAGCTGGGTAAGTGAGATATTGGCCATTCTGGCTTGAAATCTGTCTCAAGTGAGCATTCACACCCCTACAGAAAGCTGCCTTCATGTAATAATTGAGGAATTATGTAGGAGTGTCTGCATCCAATGGTGTATAGTTAGAAGACAGGCCAAGCTGCTACAGCAAAGAAGCCTCAGTGGTGGCAACAAGACAGAAGTGTATTTCTCACTCACATAGTAGTCTGAGCCCAAGCTGTCTTGGCTGACACGCAGTCCCAGAGGGACAAGGAGCCCAGTTCCTTCTGGCTTGTTGTTCTGCTGCCTTCAATCCATGGCTGCTAGCCCACAGTTGGCTGTCACCAACATGGCGGCATCCCAGTCAGCCAAAAGAGGGAGAGGACGAGGAACACAAGCCCAGTTCCCTTCAAAGGCCAGACTTGGAAGGTACATCAGCACCTCCCCCCACAGCTGCAGGTGAGAATGTGAGCTTCAAAAGAGGCCAGAAATATGATCTTCATCAGGCTATCACTGTGGAAGAAAGGAAGAGTGGACATTGGGGCAACTAAGTAACCTCTGCCCCAAAATCATCTCCCTTGAACCATTTAGAACACTCAGGGAAAATAGCCTTCCGAATATACCTGTCTGTCTATAGCTGTGCAGAGCAACAACCAACACTAACTGAGCATTCGCTGTGTTCCAGATTCTGTGAGAATCATTCACTGTGTGTGATTTTACTTAATTCTGATAGGCAAAGAGCCTGAGAGGTGAAATGACTTACTCACTGAGAATTATTGGTGCTAAAGGGAGCATTTGGTCCCATGACCTTTCCCACATATCACCCTGGGTCATATAATCCACTGGTGACTATGTGAATGCCGTAGCTAGGTGCTGGATTCTTGGTTGCCAGCTCAGAATCACTACCATCCCCATCTGTGTCTCCTCTGCATTGCAGAAGCAAAGCAGGAACTACATTTCCCAGAATGCCATTCTCTGCAGGATCCAGGTAAAAGCATCAGTGAGAGATATCTGGAAGCAGAAGAGAAGCAGAGGCCTTATCCTGCAGAGGCGATTGTGTCTAGATGCATGGTCAGATGCAGCTTCACAACAGCCTTCCACCAGTTCTTGAGAATTTCTGGCTTTGGTGTTTCATGCTGAGATCATGGAGGGTTGCCTCTCTGACTTTCACACCTTGGCCCTTCCAGAGGTTACATAAATAAATCCCTGATGACTATGTAAAACTCTCCATACCTGGTATACATAGACTGATCCCTCACAGATACAGAATGTAAGATGGTGAGATCAGGCAGAATTCTTTGTGTATGGCAGAAAGAACACTAACATTGGAACTGAATGAACTGGGTTTGAATCTAGCTTTCTCAATTCACCAAGCATGTACTTGGGCACACCACTGAAATTATGAGAGCCTCCACATTTTTCATTCATCAGATGGAACACCATTATCTGTAAAATCATTGGGAGGATCACATGTGGTAAAATATTATAACAAGTAACACAGCACGATAGTAGAATATTCTTGTCATTATTACTTACCATAATAATAACCAAGCATATTATTCACATTATCTCATGTAATTCTAAAACAACTCTCATTACTATTATCATTCCTATTTTACAAGTGAGAAATCTAAGAAACAGAGAACTGAATTACCTTACAAGTGACTCACAGCTAGCTCCTGACAAAACCAGAAATTGAACCCCTGTCTCTAGTTCTAGAGCTCACACTCTTAACCACTATGTGTTGAGCTTCCTGTTAATACACATTTCAACTAGCTTGTTTATTTCCGCCTTCTTCCTCAACAAAGAGTTTACTAGAATTGCCAACAAGAGCTAAGTCCAGAGAAGAGACTTTATGGGCATCCACTTATGTGGAATAATGTCCTAATAATTTCAAAAATCCAATACAGAATTGGTCCATCTGGTAAGGTGCCTGGTCCCTGAGTACTTTCAAGACAAAGCTCAAGGAAAACTTACTTAAAGGCAGTAGTGCTCAGCCTGGGACGACTATAACCTCCAGAGGACAACTGGCAATGTTTGCAGACATTGTCACGTCTGGGGATCAAGTAATAACAGCATCTAGTGGGGAGAGGCCAGGGATGTTGCTGAATACACTCCAGTGCACAGGGCAACCTCCCTCCCTGCAAACAACGAATTATCTGGCCCTATTCAACAGTGTTTCTGTTGAGAAATTCTGCATCACAGGAGGTGCCGTGAGGTTTTTAGCTCCTGATATGTATCACATGGGGCATCCTCTAAGATTATGTTATCAAATGTGGTAGTCACTTGCCATGTGTGACAATTTAAATTAAATTAAATTAAATCAAACATTTAATTCCTCATTCACACTAGCCACACTGCAAGTTCTCAGTGGCCAGATATGACTAGCAGCCATTGTATCAGACAGTACAAATTTATAGAACATTCCATTATCTCAAAAAGTTCTTTCAGTCAGTGCTGCTGCAAGAACTTCTTACTCCAAAATTCTATTAACTATCTCAAGCTACAGTTCCTTGCATGTTATGAGAAACCAAATATTAAAATGATGATTTTTAAAACAGATAAAATAGGGTATATTTACTTATATTGTAAAAATGATCTTTTAAATGTGAATGTTTCTAATATTAAAAATGATCTTCTAAACGTGAATATTTCTAATATATTTGATGGCTTATCTCCTTGTTAAAAATCTGATTTATTTGGTTATAGATCATTAAAACTGGGAAGAGAATAGAAGCTTAAAGCTAGAATTGGCAAAACCGCTATAAATTGAAGCTCAAGAAAAGGACTTAAGACAGCTCTGAAATTGCTATGTAAACCAAAGATTTTTTATGAAGTAGAATTTCTTAGTTTAAAATAGGGTCTTCCTGGAGTGCTTGGGTGGCTCAGTCAGTTGAGTGTCTGATTCTTGATTTTGGCTCAGGTCATGATCCCAGGGTTGTGAGATCGAGCCCCCCTACCCCGTCAGGCTCTGAGCTGTGCTAAGCATAGAGCCTGCTTAAGATTCTCTTCTCTCTCTCTCCCTCTCTCTCTCTTTTTCTCTCTCTCTCTCCCTCTGCCCCTCTCCCCAACTTGTGCGTGTGTGCACCTTCTCCCTCTCAAAAAATTAAAAATTAAAATTAAATGGGGTCTGCTTAATATTTTTGGTTCAGATTTGTATAATTGTTTTTAGGGAACACAAAGTTCTTGGGGAATCTGATGAATGGTATTGATCCCCTATTCGCAAGTGGGACCATGTACACATAGATACGTACTGATTCAATTTTCTTTACAACTCATGCATTTAATCCACTTCATAAAGCTTAGGTAAACCCTGTGTTTTCCAGCTGATCTCTCCAGATGAGGAACTTGAGGCCCTGGGAAATGAAGTGTCGTGTCCAAGTTTACACAGTGACGGAACCTGAATCAGAAGGTGGATATTCTAAATTTCAAACCTTATACATTAATTAAGAAATACTAGTTTCTATAAAGTAGCAAAGAAATTAATCAACTGTGTGATACAAGATGTACTATCCAAAGTCTTCTGCTTGGCCTCTCTGAAGGGAGGGAAGGGGATAGTCCTTAAAAAGCAATGAAATGTTTTCCAAAATTGCCAGAGGGCAGAATACAGCCGATTCAGTACTCCATGGTGTGGATTGTATAGCTCTGAATGAAGCAACATGTTCTGTAATTTCTGATTTTTATCAGAATGTTTCTTTTTTGAGAATCCATTGCCTTTCTCCATACAACATGTTCCCAGTAATAATAATACGAGCTCCTCACCAACATGCCTCCATATTTTTCATCAAGGCTTAGGAAGCAGTTTGTGAATTCCCTCTTGAATAGCTCATTAAGTTATTTGCTTTGGTTCCTGCCTCCTATCTCCTGTGTTCTGTGTCCTTATTTGTCCTTTTTCTTAAAAGCCAACAAAGAGCCAAGAAACATCCCTTATGTAAAATTCCAAGATTTTACTCCTGAGCTTAATTATACAAAGTCGTGCCTGTTCTATACTTATGGCTTTTCAAAGTGTGCCATTATGTAGAACAGCAAGCACAAGCAAAAGGTAGCAAAGCTCATTGAAAGTCTAATCCACGAAGCGCTGTCCCTATTGAAATACTGTAAATAGAAATAATATTCAGGAAAACAGAGATTTCCTCTAAAGCTGTGCCCAACTCATCTATTCACAAACCTCAAACTAAGTTCGGCAAATCAAGTACACTTAGTCCAATGTCTGAAACATAGCAATGAGTTTAAAAAAAAAAAGGTGTGGAGTGAATACACTATTTTTATTTCCCCGTTTGCCATTCACTCTTTGTTCTCCATCCTCTTCTTTTGGTCCCTGTCCTGACCCCTGTAGACCACATCGCCCAGGCTTTCTTGCCAGGTGGCCACCCGTTGGCTACAGGCAATGAGAGGTTGGAAAATGGAAAGACAGACACAGTAAGTACCTCTTTCCGTGCCCCTCTCCTGCACTCTGCTTCTGGTATGGCTGTGTCCTCCACAACCACAGCTCCCATTGTGTGGCCCCTTTCTATGGCACCAGCTCTTCCTAGGCTCCAGAAGCTGTACTGTCTCCTCTTCCCCTTTAGGTCTAAGACCCAATTAACAACTTCCTACACTGCTGGTTCCTGGATGTCTCCACATCCTTTTTTGTTCCTTCGACCCTGCACATGTCTCAGCAAACCATTTGTCTTAGTAAGCTTGGGCTGCTATAACTAAATACCATAAACTGGGTGGCTTAAGAGACAGAAATTTATTTCTCACAGTTCTGGAGGCTGGGAAATCTAAGGTGAAGGTGTAGTCTGATTCTGTGGTGAGAACGCACTTACTAGACAGCTGTGTTTTGGCTCTAAGTTTACATAGTGGAAGGGATGAAAGATCTCTCTTAGTGGGAAGGTCACTAATCCGATTCAGGAGGGCTTCGCCTTCATGATCTGATCACATCCTAAAGCCTGCCTCCTAGTGCCACCATTTTGAGGGGTAGGACTTCAACATATGAATTTCAGGGGGACCCATTCAGCCCATAGCACCATCCCTTCATTAAAATGGAACCAGATGAGGGGTGTCTGGGTAGCTCAGTCAGATAAGCATTTGATTTCAGCTCATGTCATGATTTCCTGGTTGGTAGGTTCGAGCCCCACATCGGGCTCTGTGCTGACAGCTCAGATTCTGATTTTGCTTCTATGCCTCCCTCTCTCTCTCTCTCTCTGCCCCTCCCCTGCTTGTGCTCTCTCTCTCTCTCTCTCAGAAATAAACAAAAAAACTTAAAAAATTGAACCAGATGAGTTAAATTTTGTTCATTATCGGTGAATAAGTGAAAAGATTTAGAAAACCAGCTTTAAAGTAATGTTGAATGTTTAATTTTTAACATTAAGGAATAAAGCTATAAATACTAAAATCACTTCCCAATATATTAAACTTTCAATTACTGAAGTGTTATCTACAAATAAGTTTTAATTTACAAAAATTTATACTCACATTTATATAATATATGCCAGGGATCAGGGGCAGGTAATATAATTCAGAAAACTGATCTAGGTGTCAAGAAAAAAAAGTGCTAAGAGCATTAATAAATGACAATTGGCAATTAATTTATACCTCCATTATCAACTAGAGGTTTACTTCATGTATGTATATGTATATGTATATGTATATGTATATGTATTGTAAATAATCCCCACCAATCATAAAATTGACACAGCTGCTATATCATCTAAGGTCCAACTTCCAAGTTAGAGCAAAATCTTCTCATATCATAACTACATAGGTTTAGGGAGGTGGGGTCCAAGCGGGGCTTGAACGTAGGCTGGAGTCAGTTTCAGGTTATAGGTATGAGCCATAGGGAGACACATCATAGCCAAAAGGATTGGTTATCCATCAGGAAACAAGGCTTGAATGACTTTAATGTAGAAGGTAGGTTGAAAGCCAGAACCAGAGTTTCGGGCCCGGAGACACCAGTCTGTCTTTGAATGAATGTTCTCTTTCTTCTTTCATAAACATACTCCCTCTCACACTGTTGCTCACTCTCTTTCGCTGTGACTCTCTCTCATTATAGTCCATAGTATTTATTCTTCTTATTGTTTTCTTATTTTTCTTACCATTCTAAAAAGTAAGAGATAGTCAACATAGAAAAAATACCAAAGAAATAAAGATAAGCAAAAAGAAAATAAAACATAAAATGACCAATAATCTTTTCTTACTGAGATAACTAGTTTTCACAGTTTGATGCATACACTTCAATACGTGGGTGATTGATGGCAAGCGAGGTGAATAAATGATAGGTGGTATTTCCTAGCCAAAAATAATCGAATGTACATGTTTTATAACTTGCTGTTTTCACTTAACAGTATGTTTTAATATCTTTCCAAGTTATTGCCTACCGTTCTGCAGCATCATTTTTATAGCTGAAAAATATTCTATTGTATGAATTTGTCATTGTTTGTTTACCCAATTCTTGGAAATTTAAATTCTTTTCCATATTCCCCACTTTTAACCATGCTATAAAAGATATCCTTATAATTTTTGCTACTTCAATAGCAGGGTTATTGTTATTATCTAGATACTTTAGAGTAATGGCAAAGAGCTTTGCCTACTCTTCTTACCCCTGAGCTATGGCTGTGATTACAAACAAACACAATAATCATAGGGTCAGCTTAGTTTTAAAGGGATATTCAATCCATTGTTGCCATTGTTGCCATTGTTGCCATTGTTGCAGGGCCTCCCTGCTATCAGTATCCCTTTCCCCACACACTGTTATATTGACCAGGTAATCTGGGGAAATTAGTTAACATTTTATTCAGTATTTCTTTTTTTCTTATGAATATAAAGTGGCAGAATGAAAGGAGACACACATTCTTTTCTAATTCTCTCACATACTCACATACACACACTAAATGTAATGCATTTCACAAATGTGTGAGAGAGTGCATGTATACATGGCGGACTGTCTCTACTGATGCCTCATGCTGTTCCTACCGTGGGCATGATAGGCAGAGTGTATATGCCAAGGACAGGACTGGGAATGAGGAGCCTCTGATTGCCTGGGTCCAACTCTCAAGTCAGCTGCCTGTCATGTCCTCTTGATTACCTCCTCCAATGTGACTACCATTTATTGAGCACTTACTATGTGCCAGGGGACTTTATATGGTTATCTTATTTAATCCTAACAACCTTATGAGAATGAAGCAATTGACGAAGAAAGATTTTATAACTTAACCCAGATCACAAGGCTATTAGGTAATAAGTGTCATATACCAAAGCATGTTTCTCAAATATTACCAAGAAGTTTGCCACTAGGAACATTGGGAAATGAAATCCAGACTGTATTTGTCCAAATAAATAAATAAATAAGTAGCCAACCAAGCCAAATCAAAATGGGCATTTGCTGTGTAATTTAATAGCCTAGACCCTTATTTGGTGATGTCGCAAAACAAAATAACTTTAATCCAGGTGCCTCTCCCATCCCCCAAAAATTTCAGTAAAAATGATTTATTAACATCTGAATGTGGTTGTTAACAAGGTCCTGGAGAACACTGCAGGGTGGACTTGTTTTTACTTATTCTTCTTTGAATGCTGTGAGCTTTTTCCTGTCTCTGTTCCTTCATGTATAGAATCCTATTTCTCTATAGTTCCCTTCCCCTCCTTTTAAAAGTATTTATGCCATAGTTAAAAGTATTTATGCCATAGTTACGTCTCCCCCATTTGAAAGTGAACCCTGTGAGAGTGAAGAAAGAAAGAAAACTAGCATTTGAATGCCTGCAACGAATCCCACCGAGAAATTCATATACATTATTTGAGTGGGCAGGAACCAAACCCAATTCCTCTTTATAGGTGCTGTGCTTATTATACGGCATAATTTTGCAGCCTGTGGGCCAACACAAACCGCTTCTTTTGTTCTGTCGACTTTGATGCACTTTGTCGTATGTGTGCATATTTACGTTTTCAAAATCATATATTAATCGACTTGGTACCATAAGGCAAAGTCTGAAACTAACAGACTGTTGATGTAATGCAAAAGATACAATGAAGATACTAAAATGAAACTAGGATGTAGACACCTAAAAGATCCCCAGGGAAATGCTTCAATAACAACGTGGAACTCCGTGAATTAGGAGAGCGGAAATGGATGCCACAGGCAGAAGAACAAACTGAGTTAAGGAGGGCCCATCATTATGATGATTTAGTACAGAATCTACTTAAGGGGAAAACACTTGGGGATGTGGGAAGAAGAAGAGGATTGAGAGGAAGCAAATTGACATTCCAGTCCTTCTCTTTGTGGCTGTTAAGATAATTCTGGTCGTACCCGCAGGGAATTAATTATATCTCATAGTAATAGTTAGACTCCACTCATATCATAGTCTTGCCTTGTGGTCAAATTTACTAATCGCTGAAAATTGTCCTGCATCCAGTACTAACTTTCTGAAAAGGAAGTAAACCCTTAGACCACAGATGGACCTTACTGCCCTTGGTTTATGATCTTACATCATTATGCTGACGGTTGGCAGCCTCTCCGGCATTTTCTCTAAATGTCTCAGTTGAAGGGAAAAATAGGCTTTTTTATGGCTCTGGATCTATCTTCTGTCACTGAATTTATTTCCTCTTTTGGGCCCTGGATCCTGTTCTTTTCCTCTTGCTAACCACTTTTGTTCATTAATTACCCCTTTCTCACATTTATCTTCAACCTTCCATCTCCAAGCTCTTCCATATTTACAAAAACCAACAAATAAACAAAAAACCACAAAGAAACTACTACCTTATATGCCTATGTCCTAACCAAACATCTTGGAAATTTTTCTATATTCCTTATTTCCAATTCTCCACCCCCTTCTGTGCCAACGCTCCCCTGAAAGTCCTCTCAGCAAGCTGATCAATGACCTCCTAATGCCAAACCCAGTCCTTTTTTTGCTTGACATCTTTGTAGCATTTAACAATTGAATACTTTCTCATTTTTAAAACTCTTTCATGTATTTGCTTCCACAAACTCCATTCCATCTACTCTTTTCTTATCACTTCTCCCCTGGGTTTCTGCTAAAGGCATCTTTATAAAATGGATTTCCTACTTCTTAGTTTTGCCTTTGTCCAGTCTACTCTTCTTGCTCGGTGCTAGAATTTGCATTTTTGAAATGAAATCTGTCACCCTTTAATGATGTCCTATTGTTTTCAGGATAAAGTTTAAATGCTGTCACATGGCTGATAATGTCCTCTTATTCCAGCCCCACCTTACTTGCTGAAAAGGAAATTGCTTGCCCCAGATTTCTTCACTTTCTGTTCCCTTAAGCTGGAACCAGACATTGCAGTGACCTGTTCTCAATTATGCACCGGTGGCTCCTGACCATCACATAGCAAAGCTATTCACCAGTCTAGGCTAGCAAGACAACTCTGTGAGAGAGAAGATCTATCTTATTTGGGGTGTTGTACTTTGGGGTTATTACTTTACCCTCGTCTTTACTGAAACTGGTTAAACTGGTTTCTCCTCATGCCATGTGGCCCTCATCTTGAATTGGATCCTGTGTTCCATTCAAACCAGGCTAGTTGAATTTCCAAAGCGTCCACATTCTCGTCCACAAACTCTCCATGTTTATGTACGTGCTGTTCCCTCTGTCTAGAGTCTGCCCCTCTCTATTTCTGCCTTACTATTCTTATTCATGACTTAGGACTCCAGTCAAGTGTCCGTCCCCATTTGAATCCTTCCCTAATATGCCCCTCACCCCCGTACTTTGCCCCCACAGCACTCTGCGCATTTTACCACAAGGTCTGTGATCACTGGTTTACCTGTGTGTTTTCCCTCTGATTATGAGCATCTTGATGGCAGAGGTGATCTTGTATCTCTGGCATATAGTTGGGGCTCAGCAAATGTGTACTCAGTGAGGAGTCAGAGAAGCTCAGTATGTTCCAAGTTTCCCTAGAAGAAGTCTGTGTGTATCTGTGAATATGTGTACATGTGTCTGGGATTGAGCCATCTTAACAGAAGTACCAGGAGCCTAACAGCCAGAGGCTGGGAGTGTAGCCAGTATCTTTAGAGAGTGCTGAAGGAGCAAGCTGGGACTAAGGGTTCAAATGCCAAGTCCAAGGATCAGGAGCAAGGGAGATCAGGAGGAGAGTAATCAGGACAGTCTTATAGAAAGAAGGATAATGGCCCCTACAGATTCCATGTCCCAAACCGCTGAACCTGTGAATATGTTTGGCTACATGGCTAAGGAGACCTAATGGTGCAGATGGAATTAAGTCTGCTAATCAGTTGGTCTTAAAATAAGGAGATTATCCTGGATAATCTAGTGGGCCCAATGTAATTCCAGGGGTCCTTAAAAGTGGTATATTGAGGCAAAAGATGGAGAAAGCAGAGAGATGGCAGGGTAAGAAGGATTCAGTCTAATATTGCTGGCTTTGGTGATGAAGAGCAGCCGTGAGCCAAGGAATGAGGGCAGCCTCTAGAAGCTAGAAACAGTAAGAAAGTGGATTCTCCCTTAGAGCCTCCAGAAAGGAAGACAGGCCTGCCAACACCTTGATGTTAGCCCAGTGAGACCCATTTCACACTTCTGACCTCCACATCTGCAAGATGATAAACACGTGTTGTTTTCAGACACTGAATTTGTGGTAATTTGTTGCAATAGAAAGAGAAAACGAATAAAAGTTATCACCAACTGAATGAACTTGGACAAGACACTTAATCTCCCTAAACCTCCTGCCTCATCTTATTAACAGGGATCATACTCATTCTGTGATTGTGAGGATTAGATGAGATATTGTATCTAAAAATCTTGGTAAAGTGCTTGGCACAGAGTAAGTACTTTGTGAACAGGAGTAATTGCTGTTATTATTATCATCATTGTTATTGTTCACTAATTTGCCCAATACCTCTAGGGTAGAGGGGAAGGAAGAGACAGAGACAAAAACATGGGAAACAACACAATAAATGTCTATTTTGGAAATCTGCAGGCATATTTGGTTTTAGCTCTCTTGTAATGTGTCTTCTTAACTCACAGAATGTGCTTCATTTCCTTCTGCTCTCTCTCTCTCTTGCTTTAGGTATTAAGATCTATTTTAAATTTAGTCATTTCAAAGCCTCCTTGGCATCGTGTAAATGTCGCACCATTAAATATATATTCAATGAGCGCTCGAGCAGGCTGCCTTCCCCGCCAAGAAATGGAGTCCCGTAGGTGGGCAGGTGGAGGAACTGACAGACACCACCCCCACGCCCCCCCACCCCCACCTCCACCCCCACCCCCCCCCACAAGCCCATCAACTCTGCTGTCCTTACTGAGCAGAATCACGTTTTATGAGCTCCAAATCAGGATGTGTGGTCTGACAAGCACGTTTTCTCCCGAGTTCTAATTTAGTTTTATGAAAAGGTTTTCACAGGTATTAAATTAAATCACATGAAATTTAGTGGATAGTCTTTGCTGCAAAGAATAAAATCTCAAGTAAAAAATTCAGGGAAAACATATATCAGTTTTTATAATATTTGAAATTTGAATTATCGGTGACAATCTAGACTGTAAGGCTTGGTGGCCATCTGGTGTGGAGGGGTGCAGTTTGCTTCTATTGTGTTTTGTTTTCCTTTGCTCTCAGGTATCCCCTTCCCTGACTCTTACCCCTGAGTCATGCTGCCCCATTCTAATGACGCGACCCTCATGAACTGCCAGACATAGAACGCCAATTCCTGGGTGAAGGAATAGATGTGTGATGCCAGCTTGGCTGATCATGATACGCCTTCACCCTGGCCAGTGATTGGCCCCATGGATAGGTCCATGATCCAAATGGAGCCAATTTCATACAGACAGATGAAGAACATGACTTTCTTTCCCCTAGAATAAGAAGCAGTGGAAAGCTATGTAGGAGTTGTTGCCCGCCATGTTTGCCACCACAAAAAGGAAACACATCTGCAGGAAGTGAATGGGGCCAAAACCAGAAAGAGGCAGGACTGAGAAGTGGAGAGGAGAGAAAAAAAAAACAAAAAACAAAACAACCCTAATGACATCTCTGAGCCCTCAGACCCAGCAGTGCCTAACACCACTTATTCCCCATCCTTCTCTGTACATGAGCCAATAAATCTTTTTTAAGTGGGATTTCTGTCACTTGAAATTGAAAGAGCCCTGGCTAATACACAGGGTTATTGCAAAAACACTGTCAAAAAGAGACCTCAGAAACCAACCCAGAGGTGGGCCAAACAGACACAGGAAGAAAACAGAGTGATATAGCAGGCGATAAGGCGGGGAAGAGCACAAGACTCAGAGTCAGAACAGCAGGGTTTATATTGCAGCTCTGCCATTTACCAACGACCTTGGAAAAAGTAAGGTGCAACCTTGGATGACAGCGTAACATTTCCACTTAATGGTCTATAGAGTGGATGACTATCCTATTGTTGCCATATATAACATGATGCTCTGAACACTCTTTGTAAATGTTAAGTGCTTGAAAATGGCACTTATTACATAGAGAGCAGCACCATAAAAAAGACTGTGGATTGAAACATAGACTGAAAAGGAGAAGCTAGGCTGTAAGTCACTGAACTCTTGAGAGAGAAATATGGAAATCAGTTAATGGTTGGATCTTCTATAAAGAATCTCAAGGTCAGACAATACTGAATGTCAGTGGTTTGAGTAAAAACATAGGCAAAATCTATGCAAAAACTAGAAAACAATTCTAAGGCTGTGTGTGGGATAGGAGAAGAAAGAGAAGAAAAGAGAACCAACACTCGTGAGATGTCCACAGTATCTCACTTGTATACCATGCATGCTCTCACATAACCCATGAAGTAATGCTGCAAATGTCAGGTATTAGTGTCCCCAGTTTAGACTTGGGGAAAACAAGGCTCAGTGCTTACAGTCAAGCCAAGATCTTAAGATTCTACAACTGGATTGCTAGACTATTCCACTGTCCATAAAATACATTTGAGCTAGACTTTGGAGCTTAGGTGAGGATATGCTTAGTTTTCTTTCCAGATTATAAAGACCAATAAACCAATATTTTAAATAAAATTTTAAATTTTAAAAATTTTGTTGGGAATGGTTTTCTGCTAGATTTAAAGTCTAGTGCTTTTAGTAGTTACTAGAAGTGTGTTTCTCTTCATCTGGGTGTCAAGAATCATGAAGGGTCTGAGATTTTAGCCTGCTTACACACGAATTAACTAGCCTGTTACTATTTTGTGGATGCTGGCAGAAGACATAAGACTCGTGGCCAAAGAGACAAAGGCCTTTATGATTCATGGCAAAAGTAGTAGTCAGAGCTTTATGTTGGTTTATGTCGGTTGGTTCCCAATCCCCACCACCAAGGCCCATGAAGGAGACAGAGAAAGCCCATGGTGAGTGCCCACACATGGTATGGGTTACATTACAGGAGGGGAACACTAAAACTAGGGATTTATTGCTTTTATAGCAAGTGAAGGCAAGACTGTTCTTTGTTTGGGGGAGATGTTACCATCATCCCTCAAGATTGCCTTCTGCAAACACAACTCTGAGAAACATCCTACGTATGGAGGAGGCTGGGCCTTGCATTTTGGGCATACCCAGCAAGAATGTGTAGGGAGGCTGAGGGCCCACGGTGAATTGCCTCTCCCAGCACTGAATCCTTCTCTAGACAACAATGAGGTCTTGTTCTTACTTACCCTCTCCAACTGCAGTTTCATTCTTTTGCTCTCCATTGAGATCATCCCTTGCACATATCTCTTCGAGCTGCTTCTCTTTCTTGTTCTGAACTACCAGAAAATTACCTTTCTAGTATCTCTATTTAGGGCAGGCTACAAGGGATATTCCCTTCTGTGAATTTGAGGACAGAAGGACAGAAGCAGCTATTTTCTCATGTTCTCCCAGTTAAACGAAATACCAATCTAGATGCTACTGTGAAGGGATTTTATAGATGTAAACTGTAAACAGTCTTATCAGTTGACTTGAAATTCAACAAAAGGGAGATGATTGTGGATGGGCCTTACTTAATCAATTAAAAGCCTTTTAAAAGAGAGCTTAGGCCTTTCCTGAGCTAGAGACCACAGACAGCAGCTAGCTTCTCAATGGTTCCCCTTTCCCATTAGATCCTCCTTCCTACCTGCCTGCCTGTGGACAATAACTTTCAGCTTGGACCCGTGGGTTTCTAGCCTGACATGGTCTTTTCTTCTCAACTGCCTATCCTATGGACTTTGGGGTAGCTAACTTAGTCCCCACAATTATGTAACTCAATTTCTCGTAATAAATACCATAATATATTAAGAAGAATTAACATATTATGTGTGCATTTTTAAATGTTTAGTTATTTTTGAGAGAAACAGAGACAGAGACAGAAAGAGAGAGAGCAGGGAAGGAGCAGAGAAGGAGGGAGAGAGAATCCCAAGCAGGATCTCCTCTGTCAGCACAGAGCCTGATGTGGAACTCAAGCTCACTATCTTGAGATCATGACCTGAGCTGAAATCAAGAGTCAGACGCTTAACCGACTGAGCCACGCTGGCACCCTAGCATATTATATTTATCATTAATATTTTTACTAATTAACCAATAACTAACACATTTTATATTAATATTTATAATGTATACAAATTATAATAAATATTATAATCCATAATATTTACAATCAACATATGTATCCTACTGGATTTTCCTCTCTAGTTGAACTCTGACCAATATATGTGCCATTTCATGGAAACTGCTCATTTAATGAGACTGAGACCTCCTTCCTGCCAAATTCAATGGCATTCTCAGTCCTCATTTTGAATGACACCTCACTCTTTAGGTTGCTTCTTCTTTGGTGTTAGAAATACTATTGAGGCTTTCTTCCCAGTACATTTCCTATTCTGGTTGTCTTATTCCTCTAACCTTAGTCATTTTCCTAAGAGTATTCTTGCCATGGTATATCTCTTCCTTCTTTAATGCAGGTAGCCTTCAATCATCATGGTCTTTACTATACTATACATTGGTCATACCAATGACTCAAATATATTCCTCTCATTTTCACCATCTCAGAGTCTTTATTAGTGTAACTTTTGCCCAACCCAGTTCATGAAAGATGCATCAAAGAGAAGACCAGCTCCAAGGCTGTTTGAATCTTCCTCCCCTCTGGACTCTAGAGAAACTGCCTTCATGGTTATGATAATGCTGATAAACAAAATTATCATTTATCGAGACTTAATATGCACTATACACTATTTAAGGTGCTTTACAAACATGATCTTATCTAATGCTTCCAATATCCTTATGAAGTCAATATTATGATTCCCTTTTTGTTCTTACACATTTTAGTATTATTTGTTCTAGTTCTGTGAAATATGATTCCCATTTTTCTTATGAGAAATCTGAGAATTGGGGAAATGTTATGTAATAGGTCTTGGGACCCACAGCCAGTAGATGTCAGAGTTAGGATTTATATGCTCAACCCAAGTTCCAAACAACTGATAATACTGCCTCTGTCAGAAGATATGGACAGTGAGGGCATAATCATCAAAGACCATTTACATGTGTACAATCTGGCCAGGCATGGCAGACTTGAGCAGGTAGCTTCATCTTAAAAGCTGGCAGTAGCCTTTGGGTGACTATTGAAACCATTATAGCCATGAGTCTCATCTAGCTGGTATAATCACAACTGTTCTTTGCCCGTGGCTCCTAATGTAGCTTTGCAGATTCTCCGAATACCACTGTATACCCTCAGACAAAGGATGGCAAGATCTTTCCCTTGCCAAGCTGTCTCCAGTCATGGACAACAACCCAGCTTCCAGACCATACTACTGTCTCACTGCTACTGCTTTATCACTCCTGATCTATGACCTTGAATCTGAATCTGAATCACACCATATTTGGCAGACCACTAGCCAATAGTCCAGGGGGGGGTTAGTGGTCATTCCCTCTGATGTCAAGTCAGTGCAGTGTTTTTGCAGAATCATGGTGCTTAAGGCATCCTGCAATAGAAAGCAGTAGAACACTGATGCCAATAAGAAAAAAATTGCCTTCTTCCCAAACAAGAATTTTTTGGCAATTATTTTAGTCTTGGCTAAAGTCTGTAAATTTTTGGCTCAGTATTTACTTTATGGGCCAATCATCAAATCCTGATGTGGCTATGAATAAAGATTATGTAGAATATGAAGAACAAATTACAAAGATGGCCATGGAAGCCTTGCAAAATCGAAAGGCATATGTGCCAGGATGGCAGAACACCTTGGCAGATATTTCCCTTGGAAGAGGGGGAATAAGGTAATTATTTCCCTACTCTTGGGACTTTACTTTCTGCTTCTTTGAAGAAGTCCTTGATAAATATTTTACATTTATCCACTTCCTTTTGTGGTAGTTTGTTTAAACATTTATTTCAGTTGGTTGTGAATTTATTTCAGTATTTTCAGAAGTTGGTTTGACAAGTTCACTATATCAATTACCCCAGACAGTAAAGGGACCACTTCCCACCTTCTTTGTTAGTTCAGTGACATGAAGAGCTCAAAAATGGCCTTGGAATAGCCTCAGCTCCCAATTTAGTTGAACTGTGATGCTGTTTTCTGATGGAACATTTCTCCTCAGAGTACAGCTCTTAAGGTTCTGGGGATAACATCAAACAATACTCCAGCCACTCTCATTTCTCTTAGTTCCCAGGCCTTTGCATTATGGCTACAGAGAACATACCACCAGCTATTGACCACTGGTTTAAGACACCTGCTTGTGAAAGATTTTCTTCATCAGGCCATTCCATTAATATCAAGCGATCTGCTTCTGGGTGACAGGAGAGTCATAAATGCTAAAGGTAAGAGCCCTTTGCCACACATCCTTTGCCACCAAATAAGTGCTTTTGTGAGATACCATGTCAATGGATAAGGCATCTGTAGGTCCACAAATAGGAATGCCAGCAGAAGAATTCTGATAAAATAAAGCAAAAGTGTATCTGAGATACACATTTATGCCTGTGAGGACAAATCACTGTCTACTCTGTGCTTTATTAAAGACCATGGCTGCTGAAAAGCTGGGCAATCAACAGTGGCTCTGGCCAAATAAGCTTTGGGGATAAGAAATCCATAATAAGCCTCCATCTTTGCCTCTATTTCCACTTTCTACATGGGCTCATTGAATAAGCACCAGTGTTGCCAAAAAAAAGGAGAGTGACTGACAGCTACCTTTCCTACCTATTTATTGAGAGCATTTACACATCAATAGCTGAAAAACCAGGTGCCAGGAGTGGTTATTGATTTTTTTTCCTAATAAAGATATATCCAAAACCTCAGCTGTGATTGCCATAACCACCTTATTAAGTCTGGAACAATCTACCATTATTCTCTAAGACCCATCTGGCTCTTGGATCTGCCAAGCAAGACTAGTTAAATGGGGATGTGGTAGGAATAATCACCCCTGCATCTCCCAAGTCTCTGATGGTGGCACTAATCTTTGCAGTTCCTCCAAAGAATGCCACATTGCATTGAGCTTATTATTTTGGGGCTTCCACTTGGCTCCTCCTATCATACAATCTTCATTCCACATAATAGAGAGCTAATGTGAGTATTCTGCCAATTGAGTATATCACTTTTCTGGAAGTGGGAAAATAACCAGATGAAAATTGGGTAAGAGAAGACACTTGTGCTTGCCAATGATTACTAGTGGCTTATCCCTTTCCCTCTGCTCCCATCGAGGAGGTTATCTATGCACTCCTCAACTTTGAACAACCCAATCTTGGAATCTTGTTTTTTTCAGAGGCTGTGTCCTGGGCCCACTTCTTCCAGTACTAATTACTATGTAAGTCAAGATTCTGGCAGGGAACAAGTAGTACATCCAAATTAGGGTAATTGGAGAATGTAATAAAGGGATATTTTACAAAGGTGTGGGTAGATTTAACAGAAATCAATAAGGGATAGAGAAGCCACACAGGATTAGCAACATCAGGGAGCAACCCCTGGAACTCAAGAAGAGGGAATAGTTATGGGGACTGAGAAAGAGCTGTAACCTCCAGTAAGGATTACAGCCACTGCTAACCTGCATAAGGAGGGAGCCAGAGAAATTAGTACCCTGATCTCAAGATACCCCAAGCCAATAGGTTTCCCACCCCCAGTAGACCAATTCTGTCTCTCTTCAGGGAATCTTAATTCCAAAGCAGACATTGCAATGGCACTGTCCAAAATTGACCATGCTTGAGCTCTCCTACTTTCCAAACTCAAGTTGGTCAGCCTTTTCTTCAACTCACTGAACTACCTTCCTCCTGCTGTAACTCTTTCTTTCTGTTTACTTTTGGCTAAATCAATCAGAGCCATTTCCAGTAGCAACGATAATTTGAGTCTCAGGTGGCGAAAAAGTAGAAAATGTTTCTAAAATTTCCAAAATCTAACTTCTGGCCAATAATTAATTCCACTTAATATTCCCATTCAAACTAGTTTCCATAGGTAGAGCACATTTCAAGTGCTGAATCCTGGAGGATGAGCCAATGTGTCAAAAGAAAAGACAAGGGAAGCAAAATGATCTGAACTTCACCTTCCAATGATTTATAGAACGAGACATGAAGGTTATAAGGCAGGTCCACTCACATCAACAATAAAGTGAGCAGAAAGAGGTTGTTGGACTAGGACCTGATGAAAGAAAGACACCAAAAGCTTCTGTGCATGACCCCTCCACCTTGTGCCCTTGAAGAGGTTTTTAAGTAGAGATGAGACCAGCAAAACTATTTTTAGAAGGACCACTCTGGCTGCAGGATGAAAAAGAAGTAGGCTGGAGGAGCGACCCAATTGGAGTTTGCTACAGGGTCTGTGCAGAAGAAGGTGCCCAAGCAGGCAAGGCCAGGAATGGGCTCCAGGAGTGCACTGGGCAGGTGACTGGAATGTTTGTCATCTGATCATGTGGTGACTGGAAGGATAATTCAGACATCATCATCCATCTCTATTGAGATAAGCAAGAAGAGAATTTATTCCTTCTTTTTATATCCCTTAAGTGTGCTTATTTCACTTTGTAGACATAAAAACAAAACAAAATAACAAAAAAACCCAACCTAAATATCAATCAATATAATTGGATAAAGAAACAATATTACAGTTATGCATTGTAATGTTGTGTATTAATAGGGAGATCTGTAGATCTATGGGAAAATGATCACAATACTGAAATGAAAAACAGAAGCTGCTGATGGTATGTAGAGAATGCTACCATTTTGGAAAAACAACAAATAAAATGTGTGTGTGGGGGGGGTGCTGAATATAGAAGTACAGGTGTGTGTGAATAGAAAAAGTCAGGAAAGATCTTCACAAAAATGTTAATGGCCGCTATATTTACAGATTATTTGATGGGAAATTTCCAAATTCTCCATACTATCTGTATCATTTTAATCTTTAACCACAAATATGTTTTATTTCTATGCCTGAAAAAGGCGGAAAAAATATGTTCATTCTATGATAACAAGACCACTTAAATAAGAACAATGCAAATGTTTATAAGAAGAAGCAGAGGATAAAGCCCCTTGTAGACATTACAGCAAAGATTGCTATGGAACGAGAATGGAGTAGGCCTTTTGACACCAAAATACAGTTGGGAACAGACCAGAACATTCTCTTGGTGATACCAAACTAAGGCTTTTTACCAGTCCTTTGGTGAAATTAATATGAGAACCCCATGGATGCTCTTTAGGGAGTCTTGATTATAATGACATCTAAGTTAACACTGTCGTGACTGTGCAGGATTTTTAGCCCTCATATTTTATTGTCTCTCAAAATCCAAGAATTTTTTTTTTAAATCCATGCAAGTAAAGTAAGATGCAAATGTCGGTGCTCTCCCTTGGCTACTGCTGTCAATGTTTTGGTGGGGAAATTAAGCAGGACCAGCCATTATAATATGGCTTGACTCTCTCTGGGTGTGCTTCACCATCAGGGTTGGTTTTACAGATGGGTGACCTATGCAGCCACACAGGGTCACGTTCTGAAGAACCCTTGGTTTAATGTTCTGCTGTGGTCATTCTAAAATTCTTTTTTTTTTCATTCTGAAATTCTTGATAATTTTATCTTTGACTTTGTGTTTTGTATGTGAAATCCAATGGGGCAATGGAACACGGGAATGATCAGAAGTGACAGGTGCTGTGTGCATGTGTTCTTGCTTCTCCTGCACCATTTGCATGTAGCCTTTGAGATGTGCATGAGCAGAGAATCCAGAAGGATCCACCATTCATGGAGTCAAGCAAGACTCCAAGCAAGTACAAAAAAGCATGTTCTGTCTACAGTGGAGGGAGAGGGGGTGCTGACAGCCCCGAGAGCCTCTGCTCTCTGTTCAAGCCAGAAGTTGCTTTGAATACAAAAAGAAGGCAATCGCATTCTAAGAAACCTGAATGACCAAGGAATCCTGTCATGTTCTTTCTTACTCTTCTCACTTCCCTGCAGTAGCCAACCATGTACTGAAAATGATCACATATAAGGAAAAGGAAAAGATATGGCACCCCATAGTACCTTTTCTTTCACTCCTTTCTCATAAATCTGGGAGCCAAAGATAGAGAATATTGGTAGATTTGCACATATAAAGTGAAATAAAATAGTGAGGGTTCTTTGTTCAGCATTTCCCGTGTTTTATAAAAATGAAACATATATACATGTATGTATATGAGATATGAAATAAAAATTGTGCAATTTTGGTGATTTCACATAAGAGGTAAATGCTCTTATATTTGCATTTAAAGTTCGTATTGCACAGCGATGCCTCAGTTGATTAAGCGTCCCACTCTTGGTTTCGGTTCAGGTCATGATCCCATGGTGTGTGGGTTTGAGCCCGGCATCAGGCTTTGTGCCGGCCATAGCCTGCTTGGGATTCTGTCTCTTTCTCCTTCTCTCTCTGCACCTCCCCCACACTCTCTCTTCCAAAAAATAAATAAATAAACATTTTTTTTTTATTTTTTTTTATTTTTGGGACAGAGAGAGACAGAGCATGAACGGGGGAGGGGCAGAGAGAGAGGGAGACACAGAGTCGGAAACAGGCTCCAGGCTCCGAGCCATCAGCCCAGAGCCTGACGCGGGGCTCGAACTCACGGACCGCGAGATCGTGACCTGGCTGAAGTCGGACGCTTAACCGACTGCGCCACCCAGGCGCCCCTAAATAAACATTTTTTAAAAAACATTGGTATTGCACAGTATGAGTACAAATAGTAAATTCAAACTAATAATGTAGAATTTTCATTTTTCTTTACTTATATTACTACTGAACCAAAAAAATTTTAAATACCATAACAAAGCAAGAGAGAAACTGTGGAGGAAAGAACAGGCTTTGTATTTTAGGACCTTTAATGGTACTTTTTACTGCATTTTGAACAAGAGGTCCCAGATTTTCACTTTGCAGTAGGCCCTGCCAATTATGCAGCCAGCCCCACCTGTGATTGCAGCAGCCGTCAATTCAAGTGGCTTTGGGACGTTTTGGTGGTAACTTGATGGAGGCAGTGGCGAAGGCTGAGAAACTGCACAAACATCACTGAAGGCGACACAGGAGAAAGGGGTCTGGAAGGGAGGTGGGGGCATTGACTAGTAGCCTTGAGCAGTGCCCCTTGTGCAGCTTTCCGGGAATGACAGGGACAGCATCACTAAAGAGAGATGCTTAGTGTAAAGAGGCAGGTTCATCCCTTTAAACTGCATGGATTTCTCTGCCATTTAGTGCTGAGAAGTGATGTTAGAGAAAGGCTCTTTTCTCATATGATTGCTGATAACCTTCTGTCTATTACTCGAGCTCACTACTTGGATGTATTTGTGCAGCAAAGCTGAGCCCTTCCTCTCAGGAAACCCAGAGAACAGCGTGATAGATCAATTGATTTGTCAAGCCCCAGCAGACAGAAACAATTTCCTTGGCTAGACTTGGTTAATGCAGATGGCCGGCTCCTTCACCCTTAGTACACCTCAGCCTGGCCACGGATAATGTTTCTGGGAGGATGTCACAGTCTCCCTGGAAAGCTCTGGGCTCTTCCTCTAGGCATTTGAAAGAGAAGATAGCACAGCGCAGCACCAGCCTGAGAAAACCATTAGCGTAATTTGGGTGTGCCTGGGAGAACAGATTAGGTTGTAAGGTGCCTGCTGGTAGTCCCATTGAAATCTGATCCTGCCTTCCCTTCCTGTGGTGTCAACCACCAGCACACCTGAGGCTCAAGGTGGAGAGAAGACAAAGAACATACCAGCCAAATGCCAGTTCTTTATACTTGCAGCACTGACTTCTAGCCTCTGTCTGATAAACTGAGATTGTGTTGTCAAGAAGCACATGACTTCTTAGCAGATTCTCTCCTTACTGATTTTACTGCTTTGAAGGCAGGGAGGAGAAGAGGAGAGCCTCCCACCCATCCTCTACAGATACTCATATCATTCTTCACATTAAATGCTCCAACCATCTCTAGTCCCGTGCAGGTGGGCATGGGGTGGGGAAGGGCTGAGAACTCTGTTACAGGCATTCCGAAAACCACAGTAGGGTTGGAGTTCCCTGCTTCCGCACAGCCATTTGCCCTCCATCTCTTTAGTTACTGGAGTACCTTCCCTACTTCTTCATTGGCTAGTGTTCATCAAATCCATTTCCTCTTTTTCCTGGCTACACAGGTAAGACCACATTTCCCAGCCTCTCTTGCTGTAAGTTGTAGCCATGCGACTGGGTTCTAGCCAATAGAATGAGAGCAGAAGTCATCAGTGTCACCTATAGGCCTGAGCCAACAGACCTCTTTCCCTTGTGCAGACTGATGCAGAGGACCACAGCACCAGGAGAGCTGAGTGATAAAGTGGTTGGGCCACAATAAAGAAGCGATCCTGGTCCTTTCATCTCCACTTGAAAGATAGCCACCCTTTAATCATCAGGAATTTCCATTCTGGAAAGGGAGAGATGAACTCTTATTATATCTAGGGGTTGTTTCAGCAGCCAGGGTTACCATAACCAATAACAACTGACTTCTAATAATAGCGTTCATCCTCCTGGGGACTTAGCCAGAGACATTAACTGTTCAGATGTCCTGCAGCTGTCTGGAGACTCCCTGATCTTTGATATTTCATTTTAAAGGCTGAAATTCCTTCATACTTTAGGGGGAAATCATGGCTCTCCTCTTCCCACCTCCATCCCTACCAGCGTCTCCTGGGGTTCCTGAAAGACTTACTTTTCTCCTGATCGCATCTTGCTCTGACATCACACAGGTAAGCAAGGACATGATGGGGTTCTTTGGTCTTTCATGTTTCTTAGAGCACCATTGTCTTCCTTCTGCATTCAAAACAAGTTCTGGTTTGAGTGGAAACCATGGAAATTGTTGGCTTGTTCTCTCTTTGAGTCCTGCTGAAGTCCCATGCACCAGGGTCCACTGAAATTCTGTACCAATGGGGGTATTGCAAACACTGACTGTGAATGGGGAGGCAGAGAACAGTGGATGTGTTACTACACCTGTCTCCTGTGCTCGGGCACAGGCTCTATTGTCCTATCAGACTAACAATACAGAGATTCACAGATAGGATATTAACCGTTTTAAGAGGATGAAAGCAGAACATTAAATCTCAAAAGGGATTCTTTGCTCCTGGGCCCTTATGTGACTGCACAGTTCACGAGCCTCTGAGTCTAACTCTGGAGAAGTACACCCCTTTTGTCCTTCCTCTCGCTGGCTGGCAGAGCAGGTGTGTGAGGCCGGGGGAAGAAGGGACAGATCAGAGGGGAACAGATGAAGACTGCATGATGTAAAACCTCTTTCTGATTCTTCCACTGGAATCATCTGCGATGATGTTTGTGAACTGGATTTTCCTTTGGGGAATGTAATTAAGTGTTGCATCATGCGTCAGGCCTCTTGTGGAACAAAAGTAGAGCCAAAAGATGGGGCATTGGTGTGCAGGTTACATGTGCAGATTTGGGGCTAGGGATGCACACACAACAAACAACTTTGAGTAATTGAACCCTGTTCTTTAACATCCTTTGCCTGACCTGCCACTGGGAACTTTTCTCTGGTGTGGACTCTCCCAAATCCTGCCTCCTGGCCTCTCTGGGTCCTCACTCTCTCCATTAACCCCCCACCCCCATTGCCTTTGGAAGTGCAAAATGTTTTCTACTTTATTTGCAGGGCAGTTATTCCCACTTCTGATTGATCCTGATCTAATAGGCCAAATTATGCTACCAAGTTAATTGCTGGAGGAAAGAAAAACAAAACGACAAGCAAAAACGTGGCTTATTTCCTTTAAGAATTTGGCTGCCAGTATTTACATAATTATTTTTCTCCCAAATACTCTAGTAACAGACTTTCTTGACATGGTTTTAAAACCCTCAGAAATCCATCCCTGCCTCCCTAGGTAAGTGTGGAGACTCTTCCTCTGGTCTCCTATAAAATCTTGTGCATATCATACATATACCTACATATACATATAGTCAAAAATCAACAAAGCCAGACGTTAAAATGCTAAAATAGATTTTATTCAGCAACTATTGATAGCTGAGAAAGAGCTGAGCTCCCTTCCAATTTGTGCAGTGGTGACTGGGCATTTCAAAGTGGAATGAGGGAATCGGGAGAGGGGTGGTCAGGGATGTGAAAAATTACAACAGGTTGGTCAGTTAAATGCATCAAGTCAGCTGTGTTTGCTGGCTGGTAATTGAGGCTGACAAATGAGGATTCTGTCCTCCCACAGAAACTGGGGAACAGAGGCCCTATTCTTCCTGATGATTACATTCCAGAGAAATCGCTTTCAGGTCCTTGAGAAAGATGCCACTGCCACATATTGTCAATTGTAAGCCCTTTGTAGTAAATTGTTAAGCAAGGCATCTCATGTGTACAGTCTGCTCAGCCGCATAAGAAAGGGCCCTGGGCCTGGAACAGTCCTTACCGGGAGATAAGGGGCCCACACAGTCTGCCCTGGGCTTGTCACCTTGTGTGGGAATATCTTCCCGTTTCAGGTGTAATGTGCTCCTTCTGTGTCAGCATGTGTCAGCCATCCTCAGGCACACCTTCAGCCTTCAGTATTTCCAGCTCCAGGGGAAGAGTGGAGGCCCTTCCACCGCAGCAAAAGATAGGTGAGCACAGCCCCATTGCCTCGTGTCAACTGTCAGGGACCTCCACTAGCCATGGGGTCCAACACACATTATTGGAGCTGATTTAGCTCTGTCTCTGCTCTTTCTATGTGAGTAAATCATTGTTTCATCCAGTGCTTGACCGTGTTGGCAGCCCTGAACTTTCTCAAAAAAGCAGTGAGAACTGGGCCATCTTAGGGACATGGCCTTATGTTACTAGAAGCCCTGCCAGAGTTTGGTCATCTTAGTGTAGGAAGAGGTTTGGATGGAGTAGTGATGTGACAAAAAGTAGTTCTACAGCTCTTAACATAGGCATAGACATAGACATATTCATACACAAACACATATACACAGACACAAACGCACACATACACATACATATGCACAAACACAAACACATATACATTCACATACACACATACATATACACAAACACAAACACATGTACATACACATATACATACACAAACATATACACATACACAAGCACATACACAAACACATACACATACATATGCACATATACATATATATATCACACACATGTAATCTTTTTCAATGAACTTTCAAAGATACTCATCCCTCGGGCATAAGGCAACTCTGCCCAGAGGAAGTCCAATTTTACAGGTCATGCTCTAACCCTAAAGGACAACAGGAAAAAAATCCAGATCCAGTACAAAATATGGTCTCCTCTGAAGGGCTGCTATGGCCATTCTGTCTCACAGCTGTTTCTTCTTCCTCACCGAGCTGCCAGGAGTCTCAGGTTTTGAGTGAGATGATTCATCATAACAACTACACTAGCCCTCGTGTTCCTCTTTTTTCCTCTAGTGATTTGATTTCCTACTTTTATTTCTTCAACTATGTTGTTTATATGTCCCTGGATGTGAGGATGGTCGAGGCAGGAAAAGAAACTAACAAATATGTGGCACAAGCTTAGGTTTTTGCCTCAAACTTTACCGTGGCTTGTATCTGTTACGGGTGTGGAGAGCTAGAAGCTAATTTGGGAAGAATTCATGGTGTGAGTCTTCAGTGAGCATGTCCTTCATACAAGGCACAGCTGTCAAGGCAGTCCAGAGGAGGAGGGGGGTGTCTTAGTTTTCTATTGCTATATAACAAACTACCACAAATTTAGCTGCTTAAAACAACATACATTTATTATTTCAGTTTCCAAGTGGAATCCAAGCACATCCTACCTAGGTGCTCTGCTTGTGGTCTCCTAGGGCTACAATCCAGGTGGGTATCATTTGGGGTACAGTCCTTACTGGAGGCTCTGGAGGAAACCCTCTTCCAAGTTCACTCAGATTGTTAGCGGAGGTTACCTTATAGATGTAGGATTGGAGGCACTGGCTTTTTGCCAGTTGTCAGCTGGGGCTACCTGTAGTCTTTGCCACCTAGACCTCCCCTCCCCCCATATGGCCTCTTACTTCAACAAGCCAGAAGGAACATCTCTAGGGTGAGTCTACTTAGCATGACAACATCTTAGGTAATCATAGGAATGATATCCCATCACCTTTTATACTCTGTGGGTTAGAAGCAAGTCACAGCTTGAGTCCACACTTGAGGGGAAGGATTCCACAAAGGGGTATATGTTGGGAGTCAAGGATTATGGGAGAACACATTGGAATCTGTTACCATAGGAAGATAGAATATACATATTATCAATTATAGCTTCTGGCCTCAAGGAGCTTATGACAGAATTTAGCAAAAAAAAATGTATAAATATGTACTAATACATCAAATAGAAATATTATAATCCATAGGCAACAGAAATCACATCAGCTTACAAGATCATGAGTATTTTCTGAAGGGCTGCCACCTGGGCTCACGTCTGTAAGCAGAAGACATTTTGTGGGAATGGAGTCTGCAAAGATGGGCAGGGACCAGATTTTGTTGGGTGCTAAGTGCCAGGATTTTGCAATCTATCACACAAGCCTATACTTCCACTTCCACACATAGGGTAAGTGGTGCTGTGCTGGGAGTTGATATTCAAACCAGGTAAGCAAGGCCCTTCATGGAGCATTGGTTTTACTAGAATACTTCCTGGGGAGGAAAACACATTAGTTTTTATATTAGGGTAAGTGTCGCGGAGTAGGATGCAGAACTGAAATTTATTTTTCTTAAGATTGGAGACTCCAAATCATTTTTCCTCTGGCTCTGGTGGAAATTATCGAGAAGGAGCAGCCCTGAGTAGCTGCTGGCCAGAGCAGCCACCAGATATGGAGGTGCAGGGCAAGAGGAGCCAGACACACATGCCCCTGGAGGATGGGAGACAGATGAAGGGCCCTCAAATAAGGAGACTTTTCCTTGACCAGGTCTTCCCAGCCTAATCCATGCTGTTTCCTACTAGTGTGAGAAAGAGAAACAAGTTTAAAACTGACAGCAGAAATCTTTAGGGGGTTAGGCATGTTGGGACTTTTTCCTCCCAGGGTTAAGGCTACTTCAGCAGAGTTTTGCAGCTGGGGGGGAAAAGGGAACAGTCTACCTATCTTGGACTCTCCCTCGCAATTGCGAAGAGGCAAGCGCTGAAGATTTAGACCGGTGGCTGGCAGACCAAATCCATGGTGAGCCAGGCAATGGTGTTTGCATATTTAAATGATTGGGGAAAAAGATAAAAAGAAGAATAAGATTTCCTGACACAGGAAAGCCATATGAAATTCAAATTTCGGTGTTTATAAATGTAGTTGAATTGAAACACAACCTATTCACTCCCTTATGTATTGGCTATGGCTGCTTTCACAGTTCAACGGCAGAGCTGAGAAATTACAACAGAGGACAGTGGCCTACAAAGCCTAAAACATTTACTATCTGGCCCTTTACAGAAAATGCTCACCTTGCTTAGAACCTTCACAAGAAGGGAGGCTCCAGTGGACGCTAACCTTTTCCCATTTGACTCCATATCCTCTGCTCGGTCTTCTGCAGTGATGTCTGTCTACATGCAAGCTTCCCAAACTGCTCTATGAAATGGTAATAGGTGTTCTACGGAGCAGAAAAAGTTCTGTAGTAAATCAAATCCTGGGTTTTAAAAAAAGGATAAAATGATTTTGCTACTGGAAATGTTCTCAGCTCTTTAAATATACTTTGTGGTAATCCAAATTGAGGAGATAAATTTTAGCATTTCCCAAAGTTATTACCTCACTCAATGATTTCTTTTAAGGAATATCTATTATTATCTCCAAGTGTTCCATACAACACAGGTTCGTCAATACTACTCCATACCTTTATCACATATCAAGAAATTATGTTCCAATTTGAAGCAAATCTCTCTTCTTAGTGCAGTCCCCCTTGATCTTCCATTCCCCTCTTCGGACATATAAATTTGCTGGGACGATTGTGCATATCACCCCTTCCCTCACTAGAGGCATGCTTACTCTTTTACTGTGCCCCCCTCCCCCCAATCTGTGATCTCATTCTCCCCCCTCCTCACAAATCTCCCCTTCACGGACATGGGAAGGCAGCAGTTTTCAAGCTGCAAGTTATAATCCATCAAGGGGTCATGAAATTGATTTAGAGGGTCAGTGACCAGCATTTAAAAGCCAGTAAAATAAAAGAGGATATAAAATATCAGAGTGCATCACAATAGTACTTGGTGAAATTTTTGTATGGGTTATGGGTCACAGCATAAAATGTATTTCTTACTTTGGGCCATTGTTAAAAGTGTTTAAAAGCCATTGTGCTAAGGTGCTAACCAAATAAAAGAACACAGCAAAGTCTTGTAGCTAACATTTGATTAGCAAAACTGTTGTATCTGTCCCACTATTAATTCTTCTCATGCGTTTCAACCCCAGGGTATCCATTTTAAATTGCAAACATAAGGACCCAAGGACTGCGTCTTTTGATTAACCTCTATATCTTCTACCCCTGACTGACTGTGGGACTCACTTCCCTATGGAGGCTGCATAAATATTTGATGTCGATAATGAAATGAAATTAAAAGCTAATAGTATAAGCTCTCCAGTTTCTACTGCCACTGCCTGTTAAAGGATGGGCAATAGCCCTCTATGTCACGTCCACTTCTGTATGGCCTTCCAGACCCCTCGCTACACACAACCTAAGATGACCCAAGGAGCACTTCTTCTCCCTTCTTCAGCAGAAAGTGCACACCTGTGGCTCCAGCCTCTTCCCCAACTGCAATCTCCCCATGTTTCCCCTCTTGCCAGTCTCTGCACTAGCCACCATCCAGGCACCCTTGTGTGTCTACACACACTGTCGCTCCCTCTGCCTCACAGTTTCTCCCTCCACACTTTCTGCATGCTGAAATCCCTCTTACTTGTGAAAGTCCATGTTGCATAGACGTCTGTGTAGCCTGAACACATGGAGCTACTTGCATTATTTTTCATGGCCCCATAGCACCTTATTCAAGCAGCTGTACAGAAACAATGACCCCGAGCTGTAAGTTTTGATGTGTCTATGGCCTCCTCTTGCCCATTGGCTTCTCTAGGGCAGGGGCTGTGTTTTATTTCTCTCTGAATGTTCCATGCCTGGAATGGTGTGGCTCAAAGTAGGTGCTGGTAGTGTTTTAAGTATAAATGAAAAAGAAGAGTAGTATGAAGTATCAGAGGGATGCAAAGTTTTCTTATGGGATACACAACATTCCTTTCTCCCCCAAACTCCAGCCCCTCTCCAGCACCCAGGACAGAGCTGCCTGGCAGGCTGCGGAATCTTTAGATCTGTTAGTGGAACCTAGAGAAGATGCACACATGCATTCCAAGGATCTCGGGCACAGAACTGATGCGGAGCCTCTTCTGCATGGACTAACTCTCCAGAGATTTCCTGTCAGGCCATTCTGCATGCAAGGAAGAAGTTTTAAATGCTCATAGAACTCTAATGTGACCACAAGCTAGTACGCCTGGTAGTGGATGACTAATGACTTGTACAATGAGCCCAAATGCGAGCTTTATAATAGCTGTGGATATGGAGGGCTGCAGAATTAAGAAGTTTTGTTCTGAACCTCTTGCAAGCTTTTCTGTTTAGATCCCACTCTTATACACCCTCCTTCCACCCCACACCCACCTTGTCTTTGTTTTCCCCCCAGAACTACAAGACCATTTCTCTCACCCCGAGCCCACCAGGATGACCCGACCTGCAGTGCCCCAAACTTGTCTGTGTGGCAACAGTGTTTGGTGCCACCGTCCATCAGAGCAGTGCCTTCTCCAGGGACTAATTCACCAGAGGCTGCAAGATCGTCTGCAGGATGTGCCTCACTGGAGTCAAAGAAGTTGCTGAAAATTGAAAACAGGTGAGCCATGGGTTAGATTCCACCAGGAAATCCATGCACAACTCTAGGAACATTTACCTTTAGCCACATAAACCCCAGAATAGAGAAGGAAAGTAAATAAGGCCCCTAGGCAAGTTCTGGCCCTCAACCAGATGTAAAGGGAAAGTGATCTGCGGGATTCTTCATTCTTCTTGGGATTGTGGCTTCTCAAGAAGCAGAACTGAGATTCTTAAATTTAGTCGTGAGGTTGCTGGCACCAGGCAAGAGATCAAGTAGCACCAAAGAGGAGCAGACCACACTTGATGGAGGCTGACGATGAATTCCTCTTTAATTAAATTCAACCCAGTGGGCAATCCACGGTGTACACAGACTGTATTCAGCTGTGGGGCCCCAAAGGCCACTGAACACCTGAGTGTCAAAGACACTGAGGCAACAACTCCAATGCTCATCTCATTCCTTCCAGGCATGCTTGCACCTAGTGACCCTCCCCCACATCAAGACACCACTGTCTCCCCGCCAACCCCCCCACAACCCCGAGGAATTGGAGTCTTGTCCTCATAACCTCCATCCCTCTCACTTACCTCAAAACCTCAAGACTTCCCTCCCTAGATATCTTTAAATTTTCCTTACCTTTAAGAGAAGAAGAGCATGAGTCAGGGAGGGGAAGAGAGAGAGACACACAGAGGATCTGAAGCAGACTCTGAGCTATCATAAGAGAACCTGATTCTGGGAACAAACTCACAAACTGCGAGATCATGAGCTGAGCTGAAGTCCCTTACTTAGCCCACTGAGCCTCCCAGACACCCACACTCCCTATGTATTTTTAAATCCCTTCCTCTTCCATAGAACCTCCCCAGTCCTTTGAGTGATCAACCAGCCTTGGGTGACCTGGCCCGTGCCTAGCTCTCCAGCCTCAGCCCTCTCTGACACCCTCCGACTTGACATCTCGTGCTTGGGGGCCTGCCCGCAGCCCTGCAGCAGGAAATGTAAGCAGAGGCAAGTGGCAAACAGGACAGAATCTGTAGCATATATAAAAATCCGACAGTTTTCATGCATATGACATATGTAAACAGTTACTATGGATCAGTAAGCAAATCATGAGCTGTCCACAAATAAAAATCTATATATAAACAGCCATCCGAAAACAGAAAAATATATGTAGGGAGAATAAACATAAGGGATAAAAGCCCAACCATTATAGTAACAAAAGAAATACAAATTAAAAGGGCAATGAATATTTTCTGCCTTTGTAGGTGAAGTAAGGGGTGAATTAAGACCTCTCCTATGAGGCTGATGAAGTGCAGATTAGCAAAGATTCCTCATGGGAAATTTTACTGCGTGAAAAAAGTCTTTTAAAATGTGTAAAACAGTGACTAAGCAATTCCACTGTTACAAATTTATCCTGAGGAAATAATTAGTAGATTGAGAATTTTTTTCACTTTGGGTATGTATAACACAGTGTGGTTTCTAATGGAGAATACTTAGAAATAATCCAAAGTGCCAACAATTGGGTACTTTTAAAGTAAATTCCATACAATACACTATACGCATCTATTTAAAAGGGAAGTATGGAAGTATAACTGTTGACATGAGACGGATGTTTGTTCGTAAATTTTTAAGAGAAAAAAGTTTATAAAAATATGACACTATTTTTTATTTCAAAAAAGGTATATGTATGAAATGACAGGGAGAGTATACACCAAACCATAAACACTGGTTATACCTAGAATGGACTTGCTGGTGATGAAATTTGGGGGAAGCCTTTCTACATTTTTCCATCTTTGAACAATAATACTGATTTATTGGTATAATAAAAAGTAGTTTAAAAATAACTCAAATAAAATTGCCGAACTTAGAGTTATTTATTATTGAAGGAATAGACTTGAGCAACTTAATTTTTAAAATAAAGCCAGCCATTTACTTCAATCCAGAAGACATTTATCCATCTAAGAGCCAGGCGTGGTTGTGTGTTGGTGTAGGGAACACTGGTAATTCACACAGTCGCTTAAATAAACCTTGTTAAATTACAAATTATGAAAATTTGTTTGATTTATGAGTCTTGACTATCATGCCCAAGCTGTTTTAGTGTTGATGAAGCTAGGTGATATAAAGAAAATGCATTTAAAACTTAAATGACACAGTTACATGGGTATACACATGTCAAAGCTAATTGAACTACACATTTAAGATTGGCCCATTTTGCATTAGGCAATCATACTTCAAAAATGTGAAGGCAGAAAAATAAAAACATTCATAAAAATGACATAAAATATTTCACATTTTTCATCTTGAGCTTTTAATGGGTCTGTAATGTTGAATCAATTAGAAGCCAGAACACAAGAGTACTTCCACTTTTGACTGATGGATGGAGTAGTTGGTGTCAAACAAGTCTCCCACTGAAAGCAACTATGGAAGCTGGATAAAATAACAACTATTAGAAGTCATCAGGGAAAAAACAAGGATGCCATGCTTCCTTATCAAGGCCTAATTCTCACACTATGAAAATCCTATAGAGAAGGGAATGCATTGACATGAGCTGGACATTCTGTGCTCTTGAGGTATTTTCTGTCCCATATGTTGTGTTTGTGTGGAGCTCAATACTGAGAAACAAAGAAGAAAGAAATTTTTGAGAAGGTAAAATCTAAGCAGAAACTTTGATTTCTGGAAATGCTAGAAAGAAAAAAGAATAAAAAAATGAGTTGAGAACACACAAAGAAGGGGCCCTGATAAAACTCTAAGTTTTGTTGAAATTCTTAAAAGACACAACTTATAAGTAGGGGAAACCAGGAATAGATCTGATGCCACTGAACACAGATGATGTGCCAATACTTTGTCTGCCTTCCAGAGGTAAGCAACATCTTTCAGAAGAAAATAACATCATCTGGAGCTTCTGCTATTTTTCATACATTTTGATATTCAATAAAAAATTGATATGAATAATAGGAAATAGAAAGAAATCATTGAAGATTAAAAGACAAAAGTCCCAGAAGATAGACTGTCACCCAGAATCACATAGATGTTTGAGTTATCAAATACAAACTTAAAGATAACTATGATATATACCAAAAAAAAAAAAAACTTGGAAAATGAAGAATTTTATCAGATAATTGGAATCTATGAAAAAACATCAAATGGAAGTCCCAGAACTAGAAAATGTAGTAAATGATATTAAGTATTC
Organism: Neofelis nebulosa; assembly: GCF_028018385.1. Taxonomy (NCBI): domain Eukaryota; kingdom Metazoa; phylum Chordata; class Mammalia; order Carnivora; family Felidae; genus Neofelis; species Neofelis nebulosa. The sequence goes on from NC_080785.1 coordinate 42,588,302, forward strand.
AACAGATGGGTTTAGCAGCATGTTAGACATGGAAGAACAATGAACTAGTTTAACAGAAAGTTGGCCAACAGAAAATATCTGGAGTGAACCACAAGGAGAAAACAATGGAGGGGGAAAAAAGATGGAAAATAAGAATACAGAAAAGAGTGAAGACACTCAGGGAGTGTATAATTGATGTTCAAAAATGGATAATCCATCAACAGATGAATGGATAAAGATGTGATATATATCTGTATATATATATATATATATATATATACACATATATATATATATATAATGAAATATTACCCAGCAATCAAAAAGAATGAAATCTTGCCATTGGCAACTACATGTATGAAACTACAGAGTATTATGCTAAGCGAAATTAGCCAGTCAGAGAAAGACAAATATTTTATGACTTCCCTCATATGTGGAATATAAGATACAAAACAGATGAACATAAGGGAAGGGAAACAAAAATAATATAAAAGCAGGAGGGGTACAAAACATAAGAGATTCTTAAATACAGAGAACAAACTGAGGGTTGCTGGAGGGATTATGAGTGGGAGGATGGGCTACATGGGTAAGAGGCATTAAGGAAGACACTTGTTTGGATGAGCACTGGGTGTTATACATAAGGATTGAGCCACTGGAATCTACTGAAATCATTATTGCACTATATGATAACTAACTTGGATGTAAGTAAATTAATTAATTAATTTAATTAAAATGAATAAATAAGATTGGTAAAGTAAAAAAAAAATGGACAAAAAGAATGAGAATAAGACATAATATTTGAAGGGATTGGCAAAGAAATTTCCAAAACTGAGTTTCTTTAAAAAAAAAAAAAAAAAACAAGGAGAGGCTAGATTCAAGAAACACAGCAAGCCCTAAGTATTAGGATAAATACAAAGGAAACCACATCTAGGCACAAGTAACTAATTGTTTAACACCAGAGACAAGGCAAAGATCCTGAAAGCAGTCAGAGAAAAAAGATACATTTTCTACAGTAAGTCTTAAGTCTATTTTTTAACAGAAATTATGGAATACAAAAAATAAAACAACGACAACAAAAAAGAGTAAACATCACATCTGCCAGGGAAATACTGAAAGCTTTCCCCTGAGATTGGGAATAAGAAAAGAATATCTGCTTTCACTGCTTTCATTTATCATTGAACTGGAAGTCCTAGCCAATACAAAAAAGCAAAAAGAAAAATTTAGAAATAGGAAGACTTGGAAGAAAGATGGAAAGGTGTCACTATTCACAGATGACATGACTGTATACCTTACTCCCAGGGAGTCTAAAGAAATGAAGAGATGGAAACAAATCCAGGATTGAGGGGCAAGGCAGACAGGCTAGGAGTCCATTTGCCACAAATAATTTGTCATGTGGATTAGCCACAAGGCTGATGATTCTGAGTCCTTTTTGAGCAATTAGACATTGCTGACTGTGACATTAGCTCAGGAACTTTTGAAGATCCCCTAGGAAGGACACTATTAGCAATTTTTTAAAGCCATAAGGCAGCTTCCTGTGTATAACCATCCCCAACCTCTCAGCCATTCAGAGTCCAGGCCACTGTCACCTCAGTCAACCCAAGAGGAAATAGATGAGCCACTAACACCGTTGGAGCATGGGCCCATGTAAAGAAAGTACTTTCAGCCCTTTCTGGAGTTGATGTTCTTGAACGTCTGATTTACACTCAGACCATACCGAGAGTTTGGTTGGTCACTGAAAGGAGTAAAGTGGCTTGTGAACAATATCTGAACATCCATGCCTCCTCTGAGTGTACATGCATATGAAGAAAAGTGAAACCCAGTTTCCTCACTTCCCAATAAAGATAAGTTGAATGCATTCCATTGTTGAGCTTCATTTTGTTTCCATGGCTAGCAAATCCTTTGAGATAAATGTGTCATCTCCTAACGATCAGAACTGGGTAGTTTTTGCATCTCCAGAATTGGGAAGTTCTTCTTCCTAATACAGTACCTGTATATGTGGGTATGGTGAATATGTTCCAAGCGTAAGCCTAACTTAAAAGATTGACCCACTACTGTTCTTAGTAGAGAATTTTATTAGTAATGCTGATCATTCCCATCTTAGACATATAGCACATGCTGCACTCAGAAGGGTTAGGATTAACAGCACAATAGCAATGCTTGAGCTGAAGTCTAGACTGACTCTGAACTCAGAGCAATGACTGCAATGACTTGTGAGTAAAGAGAGGGCCAAGATAAGTGTGTGTAATGTCTCACTCATATTCCTTTTATTCATGATCAAAAGGGACCTACTGCATCTAAAAGCCACAGGTAAGCCAAATATGGACAGAGTGTTGGTGCATGGCTTGGTATGTGGGCAGTGGGTGATTCCTAGAAACAGTGTGTTTATTTCACTTTTTTTTAATCTTAATGTGTGATATGGATATAGTGAAGTCCATAAATCTTGACTTAAATTTTTACGAAGTGAGTACCATGTACTTACTATCCAGATAGAGAACATTTGAATTCCAGAAGCTTCCCTTATGACACAAACTCTGTATTCATTAAACAATTCCTCATTCTCCCTAACCCATCATTCTGCTTTCTTTCTCTATGAATTTGACTACACTAGGTACCTCTATAAGTGGACTCATACAGTATTTGTCCTTTTGTGACTGGCTTATTTCACTTATAATAATGTCTTCATTATGAACATGGGAGTGCAAATAACTTTTTGAGACCCTACTTTAAATACTTTTGGGTAATATATACTGTGAAGTCAAACTGCTGGATCATATGGTAATTCTGTTTTTAATTTGTTGAGGGGCTGCCATGCTATTTTCCACAGTGGTTTCACCATTTTACATTTCCCCCAACAGTGCACAAGGGTTCCAATTTCTCCACACCTTTGGCAACACTTGGTTTTTTCCTTTTTTTTTTTTTAAATAATAATTATCCTAGTGGGTGTGAGGTGGTATTTCATTGTGGTTCTGCTGAACTTCTTGACCAGCGCACGCACTATAAGATCCAGCCCCAAGAAACGGCCTGCCATGCTGGCATCCTGGCCAGGCCTTCTGAGGAAGAGTCTGAACAGAGAGGGAGAGAGGATAGTTCTTAGAACTCATAATTGGTTCCTGAAATGGCCATTTGTTGAACTTAATTGTGTGTTAGGTCTAAGACATACTATGTCTGTCATGCACACATACACAGTTAAGGTGTAGACCTATGAGGGGGGAGTGATCAAATCGGATAATTTGCTGAGTGAGTGCCGAATTTCTGGAAGTGAGCACCATGGCTGGTTCTCCATTGCAAATAAAAGAAGTCATCTTGTGGGAGGTTATTCAGCTACAGAGCTATAGAGCTCTTTACGTTATACGTGCTGCATGTCTGTACAACCGTGACGATGGGACAGAAAAATAGGGATAAAATGAAAACAGACCCCGCCAACAGCCAGACTAAAGTGGGGAGGCCTGAGAATGAAAACAGAAACTACACTTGTGAAACATAAGCTATCCTTAAAAAACAGATCAATCGTGACAGACCATTGGGGCTCAGTCTTGAAACACCAGCTCCTCCAGACTCCTGTGCACCGACATAATACCTTGGAGAGACAGCCCTAATGGTAACTCTGCACAGACTTGTGTGTCCCAAAGATAAGACTGCTGGCTTTTCCAGACACTCCCTAGTTTACAAAATCTCATCAAATCCTGCCAAGACCTTCCTGTGACTAACTCCAGCCCCTAAAACCTTCTTAAGTACCCCTCCCTCTCTCCTTATCCTCCCTTCTGAGAGGCTCCTGAGCTTCTCGGGGTATGTATTCTCCATTGCTGCAAGATTAATCATACAAATAATTTTGTTGACTACAAGTGGACTCCGGTGGTCTTGGGCTGCAGGGCAATGCTAAAAGTCAGACTGTATGCAGTGCCTGAAGCCAGCTTTCTCTGATGCCACGATTCTGGAAAAGAGCAAAGCCACTCTCTCTGGCTACCTTTCACTTTCTCCCCACACTTTCTCCATCCTCATTCTCCAAACTCCTGGACACCTCAGGCCTTATACTTTTATTTATGAAAGCTTCTTATAAAAATGAATAATTTAGCATCATGAGAAACGTATCAGGCTGACCTAAGAATAAAGCAATCAAAATCACATTAAAATTATATCATGATTTTTCCCTAAGACTCACTAAGGAGCCATGAGAAAATCAGCCCATCAACCTCTTGTGAAATCCCAGTGTAGTGTTTAACAAATTTTCTGCCTTCGGATAACTTCCCCACCATTAATTTTCTTTTCCCTTAGTGAAAGTTTCATTTCATTTCTTTAAGGTGACATCATGAAATAGTGAAATAAAATGTGCCAGGGGTCCTGGAGTCACATCCCCCATACCTTTACTTCTCAGCTTATGGTGGGCAGAGTGCTGACTCTGCTTTCCCACCATCCAGGGAAAGTGGGAGAGGGCTTTCCTCTGCCCAGCCCCCTCCCCTCCCTCGAGTCATTCTCCCTGCTCTCTAGAATTTGCTTAACACTGTGGAGACAGAACCAGACCCTTCCTAGTGGCCTGGAGGGAAGAGCCTAGATCTCTTATTCATGCCTCGCTCCTCCCATTCTACACACAACATGGCTTTGGGAGCAGTTTTGCACACAACCTCCCTCTCTCCTAGCCAAAGTAGACGGATCTAGAAGAGGTAAATGAATCCCTTCATGAAGAATTTCACCCGAGGCAGAGAGAAACTGGGACTGCAACATACAAATTCAAGAGCTGTCAGTGGCCTTACAGGCTGGAAACTGGGGAAGATGGTCCAAAGCCAAAGGGAAGGATGAAATGGAGGCTAAGAGAAAAACAGTAAAGATACCCATGCAGATTCCTTATGGAGTGCCTGGGTCCCGAGCTTCCTAAGGCCCCATGGCTTTTCTGTTCTTGGAGTCCAAGAGCTTCTGTGGTATCCTTCCATTGAAAATTAAGTTTTGCCCAAGCCGGCTCCCATGGGTTCCTGTAACTTACAACCAAAAGAGCCCGAGGAATGCACAGGTTTCCTGGTGTAGAGGAGCTTCACACCCTGCAAGAAGGGAGCACACTCCCCAACCCCAGGACTGTACCATCTCCCTTAGTGAGGTCCTTCTGTCCCCTGAGCTGAGTTAGCCACCCTTGACTCTGCTCCCCAGTCCTCCTGACGTGATCCTGCCATGGCGCTAGCCCTTCATTCTGTGGCCACGCGCAACCTGGACTCAGACATCGTAATTCAAGGTCAAGGGCTGGGTCACTTCATTACACACCCCTTCTTCCTTGTTATCATTGCCCTGTTGACTGGGATCCAAAATTGTACACACTGCCAGTTTATGTGAAAAAGATGTGAGTTCCTTATTTTCGACTAATGATGGAATCTTCCTTTCAACCTGTGGATAATGCACGTGAAGTTTACTCTGCATCTTTTCTTCAGCATAGTTGACACACAATATTATATTAGTTTCAGGTGTATAATATAGTGGTTTGACCAGTTTATATGTTATGCTTTGTTCTCCCCAATGCAGCTACCATCTGTCACTATATGTCACTATTACAGTATCATTGATTATGTACCCTATGCTGGGCCTTTTATTCCTGGTACTTACTCCATACTGACTGGAAGCCTGTATCCCCCCACTCCCCTTCACTCATTTTGCCCACTCCCCACTTCTATCCCCTCTGGCAACCACCAGTTTGTTCTCTCTATTTATAGGTCTAATTTTGGTTTGGGTTTGTTCATTTGTTTTGTTTTGTTTTAGATTCCACTTATGAGTGAAATCATATGGTATTTGTGCTTTTCAGTCTCACTTATTTCACCTATATAATACCCTCTAGGTCCATCCATGTTGTCTCAAATGACATGATGTCATCTTTTTTATGATTGTGTAATATTCCATAATATATATTAGGAATTCCATACATTCCATGACATATAAATATTCATATATATACGTATATATATACGTATATATATGAATATATATATGTGTATATATATATATATATATATTCACATCTTCATCCCACGTCTTCCTCTTTCTCATCCATTCTTCTATTGATGGACACTTACATTGCTTCCATATCTTGGCGGTTATAAATAATGCTACAATAGACTTATAAGCGATGCCGCATATATTTTTTTCAAATTAATGTTTTCATTTTCTTTGGGTAAATACACAGTAGTGGAATTATTGGATTATATGGTGTTTCCATCTTTAATCTTTCTGAGGAACCTCCACACTCTTCCACAGTGGCTGCACCAATTTCCATTCCCACCAACAGTGTGTTAAGGTTCCTTTTTCTCCCCCTTCTCATCAACGCTTGTTATTTCTTTGTCTTTTTTATTTTCGCCACTCTAACAGGTATAATGGAGGCTACCATTTAAACTTGCCAATTAGTAATATCTCAGTCTCTGTGAGTTGGAATAGTCTCTCTTGGAATGACCACGTCTCTGTTGGGTATATGCTCAGTCTTCTGGATCTCCCCCCTCTCCTTTTCAAGATGGCAAATGAGGAGATGTCAGGGTCATGGGAAAGAGTGGACTCTTACTATACGTGCTCAGTTCCTGCAGTGTCCTTTGGCTGTCCTGTTTTTCACGAGGATGTCCCCTGCACTGCTGCTGGCCTCTGAGTCTGAAATCTATAGCTGGTGAATTTGCCGTTGGTCTCTGAGCTCCATGTCAGCTACATGGCCCTTCTCATAGCACTGGCCCCACTTTGGACTTTGCTACTGCCCCACCCCTTTGGCTCCTGGATCTCTTTGCCCCATACTATCTCTTGGTACCTTGCAAACCTCATCAGCCACATCCTCAGCCAACTTCTGCCTTGTCTACATGCCATGGGTAAATCTCTGAGTCCCCCCAGTACACAACACTTAGGCTGAGGCTAGCTGGGGGACACTAATTCAGACCCCTCCATGCCACATCTGTTGCACCACACTTTTCACTCTGCCACAGGCACCTCATGCAGCTGAGAGATTCCCTCTGTGGGATGGTGTAGGGTCCCAAACAACAAAACAGGGTAAAACCTCTGCGATCCTGGCTGCCCCCTCAACCTTTCCAACACCCACAACCCTCAATTAGGGCTTGGAGAGAGAGTCATTTTATATATGCCTGAGCTTGCTCCGCTCTCTGATGCTCTTCTTCTCTACTTTGCCGGCTCAAAAGGAATATGATATTCCCGGTCCTTTCTCTCTGACCCAAAACCCTTTTATGTGATTTCCTTCCTAAAAGGGATGCCTTAGTAAAACCCCTAAAGGTCAGGTGGTCCTTTGATAAATTTCCTTAAGCTCTCATTCAAAGCTTATTTCTCTCTTTCTCTCTTTCTCTCTTTTTTTTTAAAGTTAATCAGTGGCACCTGGGTAGCTTAGTCGGTTAAGCAGTCAGCTTCAGCTCAGGTCATGATCTCACTGTTTGTGAATTCAAGTCCTGTATCAGGCTCTGTGCTGGCAGCTCAGAGCCTGGAGCCTGCTTTGGTTTCTGTGTCTCCCTTTCTCTCTGCCCTTCCCCCACTCGTTCTCTCTCTCTCTCTCTCTCTGTCTCAAAAATAAATAAACGTTAAAAAAATTTAAAGTTAATCATGATTTGCTTGGCTTTCAGCCCACAAGAGAATGAAGATATCAACCAAAAACAGGGAGGCATGCATACTGTCTATGAGAACACAGTGAAGGAGGAAACAGAGAGACCATGAAAAAAAACACACACAAGGCACGCCTGGGTGGCTCAGTTGGGTCATGATCTCACAGTTCGTGGGTTTGAGCCCCACGTCAGGCTCTGTGCTGACAGCTCAGAGCCTGAAGCCTGCTTCGGATTCTGTGTGTGTCTCTCTCTGCCTCTCGTCTGCTCGTGCTCTGTCTCTCTCTCTCAAAAATAAACAAACATTAAAAAAAAAAAAAAAGAGAAGTGGGTTTCATAACCAATTCTAAATTAATGTCACCATTCTATCCCCTGAATGCATTTCCTCATGGCAGGAGAAAGGGAGACAGCCTACAACTGGTGGGTGTCCACCTGTTCGTTCTCTGAACACCCAAGGTAGGGTGTCCAGCAGATTTTGCAAAAGGCAAAAAAGGGGAATACAAACTGGAATAAAAGGAGTCACTCAAATACGTGAAGTAAAGATACAAAGGAACTTTGGTTTTATTGCCACAAACTGAAAAGACAAAATGAAAGCCAGCGTATGGTATCTGGCTTGGGTAAGGAGACCAGGCCTCCGGTTGGGCCTTCCCACACGTTGCCTCATGACAACAGCCTCCATCTCAGATGACAGACGGTGTCCGCCCTGATGCCTTTGCTCAATAGGAAGAGCTTATATCACAGTGCTAATACAGAAGTAGGTATGACCAAAATTTTGCACAATTTCTCAACCCAAGTGGCTAAATTTAAACAGGAAAACTCCAGCTCATGGCAGTTTCTCATATGTGGAACACAGAATAAGAAGCTGGGAAAAGTAAGGCCATCCAAACCAAGGGTTCTTGACCTGGGATCTATGAAACCTTAGAAAACAAATAAGGGTGTGTTACTTCTTTCTAGGAAGAGGACCCATAGCTTTCATCAGATTGTCAGTGAGGTCTGGGACTCTAAAAAACAAAATTTTTATATGAGGTGATCAGTTAGGGAAAGATAAAAAGGGCTGGTGTCATTAGTGTCCTGAAATAAGAAGTTGTTTCTTCTTATATCAGGCTAAAGTAATACAAAGAAAGCTGGCTTTCTGCTCTGGGAAAATTGTGGGGGGTGTGAATTTCCCAAGGAGGGGCTGTGCATATAGCTGCCTGCTCTGACCCTGTGCATAAACAATCACAAAAAGCAGAAGCTATGTAACCATATTTAAATAAATGTATTTTCCAGATGGCATAGCAAGTCAACTGTGAGTCCAAAAAAAAAAACGTCAACTCAATGCGGACAGAAATCTTCGTAAGTTTTCCTTACTCTCACGCCTGCAAGCTGACCAATAGCAGGGGATCAATAAATATGCACGGAATGAATCAATCAACAAAGAGTTTTCTAAAACCCTACAAAGACTGTGGGTCCAATTAAATTCGGCTGGCTTTGTAATGCATTCTACCACTGATAAGAAATTTATTCGATTTTATTTAAAAGGCACTATTGGCATCAAGTAGAAGCTTTTAATATTTTATTTATAATTGTTTTCATGCTGAAAGTCTGAAAGCTGTTCACTGAAACATTTTGACTCTCATCAATGCCGTATTTTCTTGTTTATTTATATACTTATTTTATTTACAGTAAAAATTTGCCTACAAAAGAAAATCACTACCTGATTCTTTCCATTCATAATCATATAATTTAGGACTTTTGACCCCATGGAAATAACGGATGTAGGTTTCAGAGCTAACAGTGACAGGGTGAAAGTTTTCTGGTCTTGTTGATTGAAAATGCACTATTTCCCTGCCTGGTGGAATTCAAGTGCCTTATTCCCGCTGTCATGTGCTAACTGGATTGTCTTTGGCAGAGCTGAGATAAGCTGGGCATGGATCATTTCCATGTGGGTTTCTTGATTCCGAACCGCCAAATAGCAGCGTTCCAAACCCACAGGTCTGTTTTGAAGTCTAATCACTTTCTCACATCAAAGAGTATAAGGTAAGTTTCTGAGACAGATATTAGGTAGATTTCTTATATTGTGACCTGTAGCCGTGAGGTTCAGACCCTCCAGGACAGATGTCTCACCAGAGCTTTTGAACCAAGGTGCTGGCTGTGTGTTTTACCTGCACAGGTCAGTTTGCAGGGAGATGACTTCAAATGAGCCATATTACAAAAAACACTGGTTAGTTGGTCTCGTTCTCTTTTGGCTTGAATTCTGGGAAAGTAGAGGTGTTGATGCCACAGAGCAGTGAGGCATGATGGCTTTGGAGGAACTAAATCACTCCTGAAACATACTCCAGCAAAGCAGTGAATTCCAGGGTGGGGGGGGGGGCAGGTCTAATGAATGGCCTTCAAGAGTCTAGTCCCAGGATACTAAGAGATGAGGGTTTGGAGTTCACGCTTGGTCAGAGTCAACGGGGCAGACGTACTCCGCATAAAGGCAATTAGTCATGTCTGAGAGGTCAGCTGACTTGTTAGCTGACCACCATCAGCAGCATTTACACCTTTTCCGGGGCAGGGGGAGGAAGGAGGTGTTTAAATGATGCAAAATTCCAGTTTTACCCTAAAGTAACGGGAAGCCTGGGACTCGGGCGTCTCAGATATCCTCAGATGCAAAACCGATTGGACTTCAGCTTTGCAGATGGATGGAAAAGCTTGTAAGACCAAGACAGACAACGTTGAGGTGGCCCCAATGCTGCTGCTGAGGCTGGCTCTTATCAGGGCAGATATTGGGGCCCAAGTTCAGGATCTAATGGCTATAGAGCACCAGAGCTTATTTCAGACAGACACCAAGAACCCGGGAGAGGTACAGTCCAGAGGGTAAGGCATAACTGAAATGCAGACAATGGATAGCACACACAGTCGTGTGAACAGAGGGGACGTGGTTTGAGAGGTCACACCATGCACAGTGAGGCTCCAACAGCTATCTATAAGGCGGGGGATGAGGCCTTCTAGCTCCATAAAGAGGGACAAGAGCTCAAATGGTGTCAGGAGCCTAATGGGAATTCAGATCAGCTTGGCGCCGGGAGACTTGGCAGGGACTGAAGCAATGTCAGGCCCAGACACTGAGCCAGCAGGCAGCACAGGGCTCCAGGGCTCACCAGTGGCACCAGGGCTCACCCCAAAGCTCCCAGCCTTGTCATACAATAGTTCTTGATTTCAGACTCCTCTATCTGCAGCTATCTGCCTACCTTCCTGCTCTGCAATAAAATGGATGAGGATCTGGGAGGACTGCCCTTTCAGGGAAAAGGCAGGAGATGCAAGATTGACACACTTGAAGGGAACTCACATCCCCATCAGCCTGGAGCAACTCACCTGGGTCTGTGTGTCCCTCAAGGTCTCAGGCAGATCCAGACTGTCTAAGGGATGAGGAGGCTGAACTCAACTGCACCTGCACCTGGACCTTTGCCCAATGGCAATGCCCTTGTCTGGGACTCACTACCTAAACACATGGAACAGAAGAGAAGAGATATTGTTTTAGCAAAACATATGCATAAATGATTTCCTTGAATTTTGAATTTAAAAATTGTGTAGCTATACTACAACACATTTATTTTTTCCTGGCTGTATTTTGACATTCGGTTCCTACTTAACAACAATATATATTTAATAATTATATATATATATATATATATATATACATATATATAAAGTGTATATATATCTACACACATGTAATATATATAATGTGTATATATGTAATATATATAATGTATCCATATGTAATAGATAATGTGTATATAACAGATAATGTATATATGTAACCTATATAATGTATATATAATATAAATGTATATATGTGACATATATAAAGTATATATGTAATATATAATATGTATAGGTAATATATATAGTGTATCCCTATGTAATGTATATATAATAGATAATGTATATATGTAATATATAATGTATATAAATGTAATATACATAATGTATATATATGTAACATATATAATGTGTGTATATATGTAATATATTTAAATTTTTATATTGTTCCATAAAACATTTACTAAAATAAAGTTAAAAAATAAAATAGAATGAAATAAAATAAAAAACAATGGCCCCTGAAAGCAGAATAGAAGAAAGCAGCATAAAGGATTCTGGATTTAAAATCAGTAATGGGATTCCCATTCTGGGCTTCGACTCCAGAAAAGTCATCTTGACCTTCCTGGCCTTCAGGTTCTATAATGTTCTGCATGTGTTTCCTGCTTCTATCCTAATTCAAGAGACATGGTGTCTCTTGAGTTCTGGGGAGAACGGAATCAGGGCAAAGTTCTTTCTTGTTTGCTGGCTCTGAGATTTTTATCAACCTTGTGGTGCTTGAGAGTAGGTTATGTGTTATCTTAACCTAGTTCAAAGGTAGCAAATGTTAACAAAGAATCCTACAACCTAGTCTTTTCTCCAGTTGCAACATATTAACAAGCCTCTGACAGATAACCTCTCTTTCACCTCATTCTCCTTTCCTTACCTTCATTGCAATAAAAACCCACATACCCATGCAAGCAACATAAGAGTTGTCAGGGGACTTGAAAGGTGTGAGCCAGAAAATGTGATCTTTGCTTGCAATTTGGAGATGTTTGTCCTTGAAAGTCTTACATGGTTCCTTCATCTTCTGAGTCTGGGTTGCTGTCCCTTTGGGACATGCAGGAACCACCTCTGATCACTAGAAAAGTCCAGTGTTTCTGGATTGGTTTGATCTAAAATGAAGGACCTTAGTGTTCTGGAAAGCACAGACCCAAAGAAATGGGGCAAATATGCTCAAACCCTTAACAACCTAGATGATGCATGCTGGCCAACCATAATTCAGTCTCCAGTCTCACACACTGTTCTGATTATCTACTATTAAATAACAAATGATCCCAAATTTAAGGTCTTAAAACAACAACTATTTTATTATCTCTTTGCTGGCAGGGTTCCACTGGGTAGATTTTTCTGCTCCAAGTAATATCAACTGGTGTTAGGGGTGGGGGACTTTGTCGGTATTGAGCTGGCTAGTCTGGAGGGTCACTTTTGCTTGGAAGGTCAAAGTTGGTCTCATTCACATGTCTGTGCTTTTGGAGTGACACCTGGAAAGGTGAGTCAGCAGGGGACTGCTCCCTCCCCATATGGTCTCAGGGTCTGCACGAGGTCTCTATAGCAGAGCAATCAGACTTCTTACATGGAAGCTCAGAATTCCAAGAAACCAAAGCAGAAGCTGTCAGTCCTCTGACAGTCTGGGCCTGGTACTAGCCCAGAAACATTTCTTCCAGACTGATTGGTCAGCAGTCATGAACCTGCCCAGATTCAGGAGGAGGGCAAATGAACCCCATTTCACAATAGTGGGAGTGTCGAAGAATTTGGGACCATAGTCATTGCAACATACATATGCACACATCAACGCACACACACACACACACACACATACACTAAAACTTCAAAATAAAAAAAATTTTTTTGATGAAAGAGTGACTTTTAAAGCATAACTTAGGATGTGGGAGGAGGAGAAAGATGCAGGCCAATTCACACTGACCGTCCAGTCCCTTTGGCAGGACCCCAGAACCACCCCCCACCCTCACTTCCCTTGGCTCTTCTGTAATCTCCATTTAAGTCGGCCTTCCTCCTCCTATCCCAAGTCATGGCAAGAAGTAATTTGTAAAGGCGGTTCAGGCACCTTCAAGCTTCACAGAGGACCTGCTATTGCCGGTGAGGGGACAAAGGCCCCTCTGTCTTCCAGTGCCTGTGGCTGGCTGAACCCTTCCTCCCGGCTCCTCAGAGCAGCTCATTCTGGAATGAAGCAAGGCAACACCCTTGCTTCCCTCTCCCCACTCCTCTCTGCTAGCTCAGGTCCACAGTCTCTTGGGAAATAAACCTTACCACCTTATTACAAAAACTGTGAAAAACCAGGAGGAAATTGCATGACTCTAGATTTTACCCCTGACTGCATCATGCTCTCACTTCTCGTTTTCTCTCTGCCCAGGCTTGGGACCGCCACTCAAATCCTGCTTGGAGGCTTGGCCCTTCACTGATCCGATTTGGAAGCGTTTGCGCTAGGGTCTAGTTCTGAACCCCAAATATGGTGCCTGCCTTTAGTGTTTCTTCCTTTCACATACAACTCCTGAGAACATTTTTAAACATGTAAAAAAATATATTCTACTCCACTATTCTGCTATAACAGCTAAAATATTTTTCTCCTTTTGTTCACTCCTATTCTCATGAACATTTATTGAGTTCCTACCTTGAGTCAGGTGCATGTTCTGTGGGGACAGTGCTAACTATCCAGCAGCTGGCAGGGGAGTCAGATGCCCACCTTAAAGGCCATGCCACAGAAGCAAGAGCCAGGGGACCCTTGCCCATTTTGTTCTGGGGGCTCTGAGGACAGAGAAAACACTCGTGCTTAGCAAGGGACAGGGACGGCTTCTGAGAAAAGGTGGCCTTGAAGGAAAAGGAGTTATCCTGGAAGACAAAGAGGAGAACACTCTAGGTAGAGTGAAAGCTCATGCAAAGGCACTGAGACATAGAACAGCTGAGCATGTCTAGGGACATCACTGGTAATTTGGTGTCACCAGAACACAGAGCATGTAACAAAATGACTAGAAATGTGGCCGGGGAGGCAACAGTCTCCAGATGATGAGCAGCACTGAGAGCCCTACTAGGAATTCACCCTTCACGTGGTGGCCCTGGGGAGCTTTGAGCAGTTGTAAGCAACGGGATAACATGATGGACTGTGTTTTGACTAAGATTACTACTTTTCTTTAATTCTCATTTTATATTTAATTGAGCTCCTCATGTCTTTCTTTTTCTCTAAAGGCTCATATTATCTTAACACAAGGTCATTCAGAGATATATTTATTCTGGTTATTTATTTTCCAAATCCATGCAAGTGTGTTCATCCCCACCCTCTCTTCCTTCAACGATCCTCTCGTGGGAAACATCAGCAGGAATTCCGAGGCACCCCATGAAGCATGCTCTGTGCCAGGCACTGGCAAAGCAATCTCGTGATCCTCTCTCTTCACGCTTTCACTGACTCTTGATACAAAGACTTCAATGTATCAGCAAGAGACCTCCAGGCTCGCTGTAGGAGCTGGGAAGAAGCCTTCAATAGACATGGTGGTCTGATCTTGCCGTGTGCATCTGGGGCCCTCGCCATGAAATAGCATCCCCTCAGACTGAGGCCAGTTCCCAAGGTTGCCATTTGTTTGGCCACTTAATCTCCCAGGACATCTGACCATGGCCACTCTAGTTGACCATATAATCCAAGGGCCCTCTACAAGTGCGGCGTCCTGCACCAAGAACCTCAAAGTTGTGTTCAGCATTTTGTTTATATTTGATTTGCACCTTACTACATCTTCCTTGGTCTTCCTTCACTAAAGTATTTCCAGAAGAGATTTATTCCATGTTTTTTTATAATGTAGTGGCAAACTCCCCAGTACGGAGGGAGCCTGTCTTACTCATGATGGTCCCCCATGACAAGTTAGCCCATCTCATCTCAGCTGTGATTTTCATGAGGATTTTTGTCAGCTCATCTTTCCATGAGCTCTCTCGGATAAGAGCTGGAGAGAAAAGCGTCTTTGGGGAGCATAGGTCTTCTCAGCATTCAAAGATAATTCCACTGAGAGGAATAGGACAGGCTAGTATGCTTCCTCATTCTACCTTCCAAAAACTCATACAACCTAATCAAACATATTCAACTCAGCAAGAAAAATGTTTACATGCATTTATGTATAATACACATGGTGGGCAGTTTCCTCCAATTCAATTTCTCCTTCTTTTAAGAACCCTGATCTTTAGCTGAGCACATCACCACAAGAATAGAGACCACCTGCCCTAGCTTCCCATGCAGCTACGAGTGGTCATATGACTCTATTTCCCAGCAACCCTTGTAGCCAGGTGTGGTCAATGAAATGTAAGCAAACGTGTTGAGGGAGACTTGGGAAGAAACGCCTTTATGAGAGAAGGTGTGAGTTCCACTCACCTTCTGCTTTCTTCTACTGCTGTCCTGGAATATAGGTAAGATAGCTGGAGCTCTAGCAGCTACTTTAGATCTTTAGCTGATCTTGAGAATGAAAATCAGTTCTAGGAGGGTGGGACAGAAAATAAGGAGCTTAGGTCCCTGAAGGCATCACAGGACTGTCAGACTAGCACTGAACTGCCTACCCTTGGACCTCTTTTATCTAAAAATGAATAAAAGAATGAATAAATGAGTTTCTCACTTATTTCAGCAATGTTAATTTTATCTTACTCTGTGTGAAAACTTAACTCCACTTTATAGATGTAGGTAAGAGTGATTTAAGACCATCATCTCCCCCAATCTATAGCAGATGAGAATCCAAAGCCCTCCCCAAGACACCTATGAACTCCTGAGCTCTTGTTCTCTTGGTCCCTCTGCCTCTGCACTTGCTTCTATGGGTACATTCTTAGCTCTTCCCAGCCCTGATCCAAACAAGAAACTTGTTCCCTTTGATTTCCACAAAAATCCATTCAAGATCTGGGCAAAGTATCATTTCCCATGTGGCACAGCAAACAACTTGCAAATCTACCACAGACCTTTCTATTCGCTCAGGCTTTTGCCTCCCCACTTCCCAGCACTTCTCTCTGGTTTTTGTTTTTTGGGTTTGTTTGTTTTTTTTTTTTTTTGCCAGAAAGATCCTAGTGTGTCATCTGTCCTATTTTCCCTTTGCTTTCATTTCTCTACTCCTACCCTGTTCCTTCTGGATTATGTCCACATTCTTTTGCCTCATTTATAAAAAGCAGTTCATTCACAGCATCTCCTTTCTCCAAACTTTTATCAGGTGCCCAGCAGACAAAAACAAGTTATATCTAATAGAATTCACCCTCCTTAGAAGGCCATGGTTATAAATGGCACACCCCTGCCAGATAACTATCTCTACAAATCTCAACCACCTAGAAGCACATGCGTGAGTGGGTAGGGTTAGTGGGGAATGTGGGAGCACACATCCTGTTGTATGTCTGGGTTGCTTTGCACTGCTGCTGGGCCACCCATCACTAGAGGATCCTTGGCTTATTTCCTGGTGCATGGCTCTTCCTACTGGAAGCTACCAGCATACCTCTGGGAGAGGGGTTCCTTGTCTCCACACTCACCTACCGCCCACCTAGTGCTTACTTCTCAAATTGCATCACAAGTCTCCCTGGACTGGGGAATCTTACCACTCCCCTGGGGCTTTCTGAATTCCTACTTTGTATCTACGTATGTGCATTACTAAAATGGAAATCCCTTTAAATGTTCTCCGAAAATGTACAAAGCCAAAGCATGTTAAAATTCCAATATTACTTAAAAAGGATAATGTTAATTGTTAGCTTTACATTTATCTAGCCTTTACTGTTAGGGTTTGTTTTTTTGTTTTGTTTTAATTTTTATTTTTTAACTCTCATTGTCTCCTTAATCCTTACAATGTTTCTATAATATTGGCATTCTATGACCCATTTTATAGTGAAACCAACTAATCCCAGAGAGGTGGATCCATTTGCCCAAGGGCACACAGCTAGGAAGTGATGAAGCCACAGTAAAAATGTAGGTCCCCGCATCCTAAATTCATAACTCTTTTAATTAGCAGATGTGCAGGCTTGTTATAGATTAATTTGCTATTTCCCTAGCACATAACAGAAAGAAGGATTGGCTACAGCTAGAATAAATAAGCTCTGACTGGAGAGAAGAGGCTCAGCACAGAGTCTGGGGTTGGTGGGTCTGAGCCAGGGACCACCGCAGAGAATCCTGGGAAACCAGAAGCAAAAAAATGTACCCTTGGTGTCAGAGACAGGAGAAAGTCAAAGACATGCTTTTGTGATAGCACCAGCTTTTACAAGATTTCCTGTCATTAGGGTCTTTTTTTTTTTCTTTTCCCTGATTAAAGGACTCGCTGTGAATGAGATAGCTGAGGCCAATGTAGGTCAAAAAGTAATCAGGAAGCATATTCAGACAGAACAAACCAGAACCACAGGTGTAGTATTTGGGAATTATAAACCCTCAGCCTTCTGCTGCAGGGACTGTGGTTTGAATCAAAACTCCCTGAGCAAAGTAACAAAATGCTGCAAGGAAGAAATCTTATTCCCAGAGGCAGATATTGAGAAAATCGGAATTGGAGCATCTGACAGCAGGGGTCCTCTAGGGATATCACACAGGGCCCAGCTAGTTGTTATAAACCACGGGTATATCCAGGGCCTGTCAGCAAGTTGTGCAGGGATCCTGGGTCATTTGCACTCAATGCTTGATGAACAAAGGCAGCCCTGCTGGGAGAAATGAGACGGGCCATTGCGAGGGACGCCATTGTGAGGGACACCACCTTGGTGACACAAAGGTTTTGTCTGGTGATGTGCAGGCACACACACTTCAGCATCAGTTAGCAAAATCACTTCCTGGTTTCTGGTTTCCTCTTTTGACCCTGCCCGGTAAGAATTTGATCTTCAAGCATGAAAATCACTCTGTTTATGGAAAACCTACTGTGTGTCAAGTATAATTGGGATACACCTCTACAGCTGAGGAATCTCACCCTTGGAAATGGCAAATGACTTGCTTCTTGCTGCACAGCTAAACCAGGAATTCCTAGTTTGGCCAGCCTGGAAGCCTGAGCACACCAGGTTGTCTCAAGGCTCACTGTTCCTGGGGTGCTTGTGGTTAGAACTGCCCAGGTCACCCACGTGAATAACAAGGCTTAAAGTTTGCATACAGCCTTCCACTAAGAAACTCCTTTCACCCTGAGAAGCCTGCTTCCAGCCTGCACACAGCTATAAATCTAGAACCAACAGAACCTCAGGAGGCCCAGAGCCTGTGCCAAGTGCTCTTCTGGAAGCTGCCTGAAAATTCCTTACTGACCTATGGGTTAGCAAACTAGACTGCATTCCTGGAGTTCTGCCCGGCACATAGAAGGCATTCAATAAATGCTGCCTCTTCCAATCCATGCCATTTCCCCACATCTTGACCTGAAACTACCACGATGTCTTATAATTCTCACAAAGGCTGGCCTGGGGTGTAGATTTCGTCACATTCCTACTGGGATAATAACCAGAGCTTTGATTTACTAAGCACTTACTTCTTACTAGGTACACTGCTTTATAGTTTGGATACATCATCTATTTTAATCCTTCCAGCAACCCTGTAAGACAAATATCATTATTATTCCAATATCAGTGAGGAAACTGATGCATTGAAATGTTACATTACTGGCATGATACATTACTCAGAAGTAAACAATAGGTATGGTATTTGAACATGGGTCTTTCTGTCTTTGCAGTATGTGCTCATAATCATTCCATTGGTCTGTCTCTCCAGGAAGTCCCTGGAACTTCTCTAGGCCCTGCCTCCTGTGGTGGTCCTAGTGACCTCTAGAGCTTGCCTTGGTCACAGAGTCAGGGACCTTGAGAACCAGCAGCTCAGCCTCAAAGAAAGTCACAGGTCCAAGGACATCATGCATCTGTTTGGCCCAACGTGTGCCAGGACATAAGCAGGGGAACACTCTGGAGTGTGATATCTCTGCTGCAGATTCAGAGCTTTGATGAATTAGCATTTGTTAAACTAATGCCTACAAAGAATTCTTCAAAGCCTAAAAATTGGTATTTCCTACATCCTGGAAAGAATACAACTCTAAAATTCTGCCTGCTGTTTAAAATGCTATTCCTTAAGTAAAAGCAGGGGGAGGAGGAGGAGGGGGAGGAGGAGGAGGAGGAGAAGGAGAAATGTCTACAAAGTCTGATAGCTTTCATAACATTTCATAAAGTTTATAATAAGCTTTCCTCAGAGCCTAAACAAGGAGAGTAAAAATCGCAGGATCTCCCAGGCATATCTAGATTGTGGTACTTTGACCCAATCCCCTTATCTCATCTGAGCATGGCATGTGACTTCGCTGTATCCTGTTTTAGAACAAAGCATTCAGATGATATGTCTTTTCTCTATCTATGATCTGGTTCAGTTTTTTTCCTCCAGAAAAACTGCATTCAGTTCTCATCTTCAAAACAGAAAATCAGTCTCTGGAAAACGAACAAATCATGTGAGGTGGGAAATATAAACACGTTGTGGAATTCTGGAGAAAAGAGATGCATCATATACAGCTGAGTAACTACAAGTGGGTTAATTACAGCACATCTTTTTTTTTTCACGTTAGGTTTAAAATCCAGCCATGCTGACAGTCCATTCTTGTCTGCATTGCTTATTCCCTGCACACCAAACAGAAGGCCTTGGCAAAACTTGACCCTGGAAGGAATAGTCCAACTCCTCCAGAGGAAAACAGCTACTTGACCAGAATATTCTTTAGCAACAAAATAAGGAGCTCGATCTTACCACACAAAATTGTTTAGAGCAAAATGAAATAACTTGTGAATACAGCAAATTATCATTTCCACAGGCTGTGGACACGGCTGACCAAATTGCTAGAGTTGTGTGTCTGTGGGTCTTTTTTTCTTCAGTTTTAGTTTTGCTTTGTTTGGCAAGAACGAAAGAGGAAGGCCTCCTAACCACCCCACAGGATGATTCCGGCAAGACTCGAGGTTCCTGAGGCTTACGACTGACTTCAGCCAGCAATATAAAAGGGTATGTGGCTGCAGCTGCTGCCATTTGGGTTTTTCCTTTGGCTTCAGTTTTAACTCAGAAAACCTGCTCACCAGGGACTCCCTGCAGCTCTTTCCGGGGGAGGCCCAGGCCACTGGCTCTCTCTCGGGGCTTCTGCAAAAGGAAGGAGTGGGTCTGTGAGTGTTTGTATGTTTTTCTATTCCCTTCACACTTATGAAAAGTCTGTATGTGAGAGTGCGGGACGTGTGTGTGTGTGTGTGTGTGTGTGTGTGTGTATCAGAGAGGGAAGAGTGGAGAAGGGAAGCCAGACTGACAGATTCTGTGGCCTCAGCTTCAGAGTCCCTCAGCAGGCAGCCTCTGCAGCCCGGCTGGTCTCTCGTGGTGCACAGCTCCAAGATGAAGTCCCCCTGGAATGTCCTTTTGGTGACTCCTCTGTTCTTACTCCTGCCGCTTCGCACCTCGGCCTCTCCAGCCTCTGATGACTCCCCAAGCACCGGAAACCCCAATGGCCACACCTGTCTAGGTACGTAAGTGTTTTGCATATGTTTTATGTGGGCATAACAATGGGGTCAAATACTTTGCTTGCATAGTAAATCACCTATTTAGTGACATCAATAGCTCTGAATTCCAAGTAAGGTGACAATAACCTCCCCAACATAGAAAACCTTGAGCCTGAGAGTGAGCACATATGTGTGCACAGAAGGACGCTATCCAGTGGCTAGTTTGAATTAGTTGTGTAAGTCTTCCACCTTGCTGGTGATTGTAGTTTTTTTTTTTCTCTTGGAGGGACAACCCTTAGAAAAGCCTGAAATTCTTACCCCTTTCAGGACAGTAGGCAGCGTTGCACAGTAGAAAGAAGGTGGTCTTTGACATCAACAGCATGACTTCTGCCATATTCCTGGTTCCTCCCCTGAGACTCAGTGGTAGGGGACATAGTTCCCTCCTTTTCGTGGGAAGGTTAAGGAATTTGTGCCCATCCTCATTAGCCATGGGTGTTCGTTTGGATGCCCATACAAATACTCCACGGCCCCGAGAGCTCAGGGAGTCTATTGCTACTTGGGTTTGATGATGGGTTAGCACCCACTTCCACAATTCGCAATTTCTGGCTAACTGCCTGGAGTTGTTGGCCAGTCCACATGGTTAAGAAGAAAGGTGAGTGCAAGATGTGTCCATCATGTGATCAACATTTACTGGGCAATGACTGTCCTGAGCCAGGGGCTGCAGGCTGTCCCAGCTGGGGTCTCACTGTTTGAGTTGGTTCCTTGGAGAAACAGGCTCAGAAATTTGCACACAGGGGTGTTTATTGAGGTGTTCTCTTGAGGAAAACACCATGAGGAGGGAGTAAAGCAGCAGGAATAGGCAGAAGGAAAATATGGGCTATGTAACAGCCACACACACACACACACGCACGCCAATCCCACTCTGGAGCTAAAATGGCCCTTCAAAGTGGCCTGCAGTGGGTCCAGACACTGGAACTGCCAACAGTGAACAGTCACTGGATATGAACTGACCCCAGGGGGCAGCTCCTTTCAGTGGAGGCAATACCTGCAGAGGCACTAGCTGGGAGCCATTAGCACCGACGGTCCCAGCAACGGGGGGAAGGAGTGTCTCCTGAAAGGGGACATGAGGATACGAGGGTGCTCGGGTTTGCAGGGCTGAATGTGGGGTTAGCTCATTCGCAGCTGGTGGTAGGAGGAAGAGCGTCAGGTAAGAGGAAGAGAGGCAGGAGAATACAAGGAGTTTCTGGTTGGGCTTCCACTACTTTCTGAAAAAAAGCAGGACTATTTGACTTCACACTCACTGGCACAAAGGCACTTCCCAAACATTCCTATATGTCCCCTCTCCACATGGTCACTGAATGGCCACCACATGCCAGACCTTGTGCTCTGGGCTAGAGATACAAAGATGAGTGAATAACAGTGTTTAACAATTTTTAAGTTTGTTTATGTATTTTGAAAGGGAGAGAGAAAGAGAGAGCAAGTGGGGGAGGGACAGAGAGAAAGGGAGAGAGAGAATCCCAAGCAGGCTCCACACTGTGAGCACAGAGCCCAATGTGGGGCTCCAACTCACAAACAGTGAAATCATGACCTGAGCCAAAACCAAGAATCGGTCGCTTAACTGACTGAGCCACCCAGGTGCCCCAAATGAGAATAATATTTAAAACGCCTCTGTCCTCAGCAAGTTCACTGTTCAGTTAAGGGGGGAAAAAAATGAAATTCTGGGCTGTAAAGATTACAGTTCTTTAAAATGAAGCACAAACTGAGAGCTTAGTGCTCACAATAATACTCCACCTGTCAAAGAACTCTGAACTGTAGCACCCATGGTACAGCCAGCAGAAAGCCAAGAAACACAGAGCAAACGCAAACCATTTCGAAGCAGGCAACTGGTGACTGCAAGAACCTCGTCATAGTCATAACATCACTGAGCAAGGAGAAAATAGGAAGAAGGGTGGGGTGAAGTTTTAGAGCTTTAGAAATATTTCTACCCAAGTATTGCCAGTCAAAGAAGGAAGCTTCAGGTATTCCCAAAGATTTCACTTGCATTTACCTTCCTGATGAGAGATGCTGGGCTACAGAAGTCTTGAGAAAACCTGGTTAGGCAGTTGGATTTCTGATCATCCGAATGAGCAGTAAGGGATCATCTTTGTTAGCAGCTAGGGATCTCCTAATTACCATTCCAAAATAAAGTTTTACTTTGACTATAAAAGTATACACTTGCCTTGATTTATAAAAGCATAATAAAATAAAATACTTATAGTCACCTTCTTAACACATGGAAGTAGTTCTGCTTCCCAGTTTTTCCTGGAGCTCAACTGAATTAATTGTGTTCCATCCATTTTTATGAAGATGCGCATTTAGTGATCATATTTGTTTCTTACTCATGAAAGTTTTTTTGCTACTGGTCTGCAGCCATTCTTGCAGCTTCCTGGCATTTCTCCCTGCTGCCCTGTGTCTTCTCTCTGAGTTGCATCTGGGCTCATAATGGAGTGGTGCATAAAGAAAGTAAGGGTTTTTCAGTGACAAGAATTACATTCGTTAAGTTAATAAATACAAGACTGCTAACATTTATTGAGCGTGTATGTGCAATTAACAGTCTTCCAAAAAGTTTATACGAAGTATCTTATTTAATCATTAAAATGACCTTATGGGATATATATTATCATTATTCCCACTTGGCAGGAGAAACAACTGTGAATTAGAGAAATAAACAACTTGGCCAAGTTTACGCAGCCAATTAAAAGTTGGCCTTAGATTTCACTGTCAGTGTGATTATGGTTTTTTGGGTTTTTTTCAGTGATTAGGTAGGGGCAATATATTTCTTCCTCACATTTTTTTAAATACTATTTTATTTTATAGCTTTATTGAGATATAATTCATGTACTATAAAGTTTACCCTTTTAAAGTATAATGTTTATTTGTTATATTCATAAGTTGTATGTATATTGATCATCAATATTTAATCCAAACATTTTTATCATTCTAAAAAGAAACCCAATATTTATTACCAGTCACTCCCCATTTCCTCTCTTCAGCCCCTAGAAATCACTAATCTCTCTTATATCTCTATAAACACTTCTATAAATGGAATGATAACAATATATGGCCTTTTTGTATAGGTTTCTTTGACTTAGCATAATGTTTTAAGGTTTGTCCATGTTGTAGCATGTACCAACTTCATTTATTCTTAAGGTTTTTTGTTTGTTTTGTTTTTGTTTTTTTCTTAGTAATCTCTACACCCAACCCCGGTCTTGAACTCATGACCCTGAGATCCAGAGTTGTATGCTCTTCCAACTGAGCCAGCCAGGCACTCCCATTTCTTCTTAGGAATAAATAATATTTCATTGTATGGATATGCCCCACATTGTTTATCTAGTCATTGTTGATGGACATATAGGTTGTTTCCAGTTCTTAGCTATAATGAATAATTCCACTATGAACATGCATGTACAAATTTTTGTGTGCACATTTGTTTTCATTTCTCTTGGGTGGAATTTCTGGGTCATACAGTAACTCTGTAGTTAACATTTTAAGGAACTGCCAAACTGTTTTCTAGAGACACTACAGTATTTTACATCCCCACTATTAGTGCATATCATTTTCCCACAACCTCGCCAATACCTTGTTATTATTCATCTTTCTTATTATAGTCATCCTCGTAGATTTGGAGTGACACTTCATTGTAGTTTTGATTTGCATTTCCCAAAATAATAATGATGTTGAACATCTTTCCGTGTGCTTATTGAACATTTGCATATTTTCTTTGACAAAATGTCTACTCAAGTCATTTGCCCATTTTTTAATTGAGTTGTGTCTTATTGTTGAATGATAAAAGTTTTTATATGATCTAGATATATATCCCTTATCAGATACAAGATTTGTAAATACTTTCTCCCATTCCATGGGGTTTTTTTTCCCCGCTTTCTTGATAGTATCCTTGAAAGAGCGAAGTTTTAAATCTTGATGAAGTCCAATTTATCTATTTTTTATTTTGTCTTGGGCTTTCTTGTATCATATCTAAATCCCATATTTAAAAAAAAATTTATTGAAACTATTGTCTCTTTCTTGTCATGTGCCCATCCCCTTACCTTGTTTGTCAGACACTGGGTCTCTAACTACCATTTTAGTGACCCAGAGTATAACTGCTGGGGTTGTAAGTAACAGGAATCAACTTGAGCTAGGCTGAGAAAAAAAAAAAAAAAAAAAAAAAGAGAAAGCTTTCCTATGAGGATCCCAGGAATGAATTTTAGAACCAAAAGGCAGAAAAATACAATTAGGCCTAAAAAATGAGCCAGGAGCCAAAAAATGATGGCTGTCAGTGTCCTAAGGAGTACTTTTCTGGCCTCTCAGTACCTCCATCTCTGACCCTATATAGACTAGCTGGTTTTACTGCTCTAGGCCCTTTGGCCAATTATGGGCTCCCACAGTCCAGAGTTTGCCTGCAGTTGTCCAGTCCACACCAAGATGGACTCTCCTTCTGGTTGTTAATCCAGCTTCCTGGCAGAAAGAAACTGCCAAGGAACTGCAGTCTTTAGACCACTGCTAAGTCTTTAGACCACTGAATAAGGGCAAGTGGGAGTGAGGAGAGCTCGCTGTACATATGTGGCTGTCAGAGCCACGGGTGAGAAGACAGCTCTCCAAGAAGTGAGGATTGCTGGGACTGGAGAGATACTCTAAAGGAAACCATCACAGAAGTTACTGAGTGATTGCACCAACATCTCTGTCATAAGCAAACACCTTCAGCTGCAGTCCCACGAGAAGACTTTGCAGGAAGGACGAACCAATACACCTGGAGGGCACCTTCTTAAATATATTCCAAAATCAGAACTAAGCTGCGCAAAGCCCCAGTGGCCCCCTTCCAAATTTGCCACAATTTGTTTGCATGGAACCATACATCCCATTTGATCACTAAGCAAATGCTGATTCAACTGTGCTTGAGCAAGCAGTGCCTCTTTCTGCCACTTTCCAAATGTTATGGAATCAATAATAAGCCGTGTTCATTTTTACAAAACATCATTTTCTTTCCATGGGTGATTTAGGGGCAAAGTAATATTTATGTTTCTAAGTCATTGACATTTTAAATTAATTCATTGAGGTTTTTGTTTGTTTTTTAAGCACTTATAAAAGGTTAAAAAAAACACCTACCTCCCCCCACCCTTCATCTATGTTTGGTTAAATATATAAAATACCTTCAGAGTCAGTTAAAACTCCATCTCCCCATCCCCCACATCTCACATAGAGTGACTTAATAGCTTGCATGATAAAGAGAAAGGGGTGCCAGTGTGAATGGTAAGATGACAGTGTCACTGACAAAAATAGGAAAGATTTAGATAGAGCCAGCAGAGAAGTTTGAAAATTTATGATCACAATTTTATATACAGAAATTTCATTTTCTCTTTCTCTGTAACTGAACACTTGTTCGTAAGCTGCTGTTGCTGCTGATAGCACAAAACACTTCATCTTACCGCTTTGTGTTTAAATTTGGTCTCCTCTGGGTACCTCAGGGCTCTCTTCTTTCCTTGCTAGGGCTGGTCTCAATTCTGAAGGAGGGCTTATGTACCATTCTGACATTTACAGCTCTTGGCCTCTGAGGGCAGGCCTCTGTCCCCATGGTCATGGCTGGTGTAGATCATGGGCTCCTTTCAGCAAGGGAATATCCACTGTTGCTCTCAGAGCATCTGCTCATCTCCATCCCCCCACCATCCCCCAGGTCACCCGCTGGGGTCTTCAGATTGTGTTGGTCTAGCCTGTCACCTACTGGTTCCCAGCTGTAGCTGTAGCCCCCTGCACTTTGCCCCCCACTTTTCACACCTTCTCCCCTCCTTAATTCCCATACTTTTATTTCTACATTATCATAGAATTTAACCCCAACCTTGGCACAAATGTTAGGTTTCTGATCATCTACACTTTCACTATACCCACATTTGCCTGTTATTTTCCTGGGCTGTTCTGGGGGGTCACATCTCTGAAAAGAAAGGCCAATAAAGACACTATAGAGAGAGATCTACCACTTTGGGGAAAGGTCACAAAGTGAGCAAAACCTAAAGAACTCAAGTTAACAGTATGCTTTTCTTCAGGCAGAATGTGAATAAATTTTAGTGGGGAGGGAGGGTGTGAAACTAGAACATAGATTAATTGTACTATGGGAAAGAGGAAAAAAAAAAGAATGTTGCAAAGCATCAAGCTGAGTAAAATCCCCATAAAGCTATGATGTATCCATCTTTCTATTTATACAGCTATTTTATATAGCTCTGACATATGTGAGTGAACTGCACACGCCAATCAAAAGACAAGATGATCAGACTAGATAAATAAGGCAAGATCCAACTATATTCTGTCTGCTGGAGACGCTTTAGATTCAATAACACAAAAAGGTTGAATGGAAGATACTTGGAATTAATATATTAGTATCAGACAAAATTGACTTTAAGATATGAAATCATCCTAAGACAAAGAGGTATTTTTAATAATGATAAAGAGCTCAATATATCAAGAAGAAGTAATAATTGTAAATGTACATATACTTAATAATAGAGTCAAAAAAAAAACCCCAAGAGATAAAAATTTAATTAAAAAATTAGAAAAAAATACAATTCAACAATACAGTTGAAAATGTCAATGCTCCTTTCTCTGTAATTGGTAGAACAAAGGACAAAAAGTACATAAGGATGTGGAAGATTGAGCAATTCTGACTTGACCCAACTAACATCTATAGAACACCCCATTCAGCTACAGCAAAATATACATTGTTTTTTAACTACACATGACCCATTATCCAGTATAGACCATATACTAGGCAAAAAAACAGGTATCAATCCATTTTTAAAGATGGGAAATCATACAAATATTTTTCTAATTAAATTAGAAATCAACAATAGGAACAAATCTGGGAAAAAATCAAATGTGTATAAGACAACACGCTTCTGTAAAAAAATAATAATAAAACAGGAAAATTAAAAAAATAGTTTGGCTTAAATGAAAAACCACAATATATCAAATTTTATGGAATGTAGCTAAAGTAGTGTTTAGAGAAAAAATTATTTATTTTTCTTTTTTAGACAGAGTGTGCACAAGGTGGGGCAGAGGAGTAGAGAGACAGAATCTTAAGCAGGCACCATGCCCAGCACAGAGCCTGACTTGGAGTCAGTCTCACGACTCTGAAATCATGACCTGAGCCAAAATCAAGAGTCAGATGCTTAGCTGACTAAGCCACCCAGCCACCTCCCAAATTCATAATTCTATACCCTTATTCTACAGAAAAATTCAACATCAGCAAAAATCCTTAACAAAATATTAACAAACTGAATCCAGCAACATATAAAATGATTTATACACCATGACTAAGTGGGGTTTATCCTAAGAATACATGGTCGTTTTAACATCTAAAAATCAATTAATGGCATATCCCATTAATTAATAGAATAGAGGCTATAACTACATTATCATCCCTATAGAAATAGAAACATTATTTGGCAAATCTATCACCCATCCACATCAAAAACTCTCAACAAATTATGAAATAAAAAGGAACTTTCTTAACCTGATAAGGGGCATCTATGAGAACCCTATTGCTAGCTTCATACTCATTGATGAAAGACTTAAATACTTTCCTCTTAAGATCAGGAACACAGGAAGGGTGTCTACTTTCACCACTTCTGGTCAACATTTTTTGGAAAATTCTCTTCAGTTTAATAAAGAAATAAAAATAGTAGAAGCATGCAAGTTGGAAAGAAATAAGTAAAACTATCTTTAGAAGTAAAACTGTCTTTATTTTCAGACAACAGAATCCTGAATATAGAAAATCCTGAGATATTAACAATAAAATGACTGTAAGGAATAGGAAAGCTTAACAAGGTTGCAGGATTCAAGATTAATATAAAAGTCAGTTACATTTGTTTATATTACCAACACATTTTCAAGAATTGAAATGAAGAAAACAATTCCATCTACAATATAATAAAAAAATACCTAGGAATAAATTTAGAAAAAGAAATGTGATTACATTGAAAACTACAAACCATTGCTGAGAGAAATTAAAGAATGCTTTATTGGAATGGACAGATGTCTCATGCTAATGGATTGGAAAACTCAATTGTATTAAAATAGCATTACTCCCCAAATTGTATCTATAAACACAATTTCAATCAAAATCCTAACATCCTTTTTTGGTAAAAATTGGCAAGCTGGTTCTAAAATTCATATGAAAACACAAAGAAACTATAATCGTCAAAAATTTTGAAAAACACTGTTGGAGAACTGACACTATCTGATTTCCTATTTCAGATCACTTGCAATTAGTAATTCAACATAAATTCTGGGTCTCAGGTAAGAGCAAAAACTACGAAACTTCTATAAGAAAATCTTTGTGACTTTGGATTCAAAGATTCTTAATATGACATCAAAAGAACCATACAAAAATTAAAAAAAATTCTAAATCGCACCTTATTAAATTTAAACATTTTTGCTCTCCCAGAAACATCATTGGAAACTGAAAAGAATATTGTGAGAAAATATGCACAAACTGTGTAGATTTCAATATAGCAATGACTATTTTAATTGATGTTATTGATAATGTTCACTTTAAAAATCCCATATTTTAATATGTTCAGTGTGACACTTAGAAGCATTTGTATTTCAAAGTTCAACTGATCTGGATTAAAATCACCAGTCAGCCAGTTGGTAGAAGAATCGCTGCTTATCTTAAAGGCCTTGGGTATGTTGCCTAACTTCTCTGCGCCTCCTAGTTTTCATCTGTAAAATGGGAAGTACCAATCTCATGAGGGTGTTGTGAAGATTAAATGAGATATAGCTTGTAAAAACACGCAGCTGAGAGCTGAAACAATGAAAGTATCTTAGAAAATGGCATTTCACATTTTCCTAGAACTTGGTAAGGTAGAAGGCAACTATTAAAAAGTTTATTCAGTGAGAAATTATCTGATAAAATACTATGTATTGGTTTTTTCTAATTATAAAAGAATGTGTGGCTTTCATAGAGATTTTAAGAAACAGCAAAGAATATTTTTGAAGAATAAAATCAACTGTAATCCCCAAACCCAGATGATCACTATTGATATTTTGCTACATTTCCTTTCAAAAAGGTCTGGGTATGTGTTTATGGAGTTTGGGACCTCGTCTTATTATTTTGTTTGATTTCTAAATCTGGATGGCTAAGTAGACAATCTAAAATCAACACTTTTTTTTTCAAGAAAACATTTGTAAAAACTTTGGTGGGCGCCTGGGTGGCCCAGTGGGATGTTAACCATCCCACTCTTGGTCTTGACTCAGGTCATGACTTGCGGGTTTGTGGGATTGAGCCCCACTGCAGGCTCTGTGCTGACAGTTTGGAGCCTGCTTGGGATTCTCTCTTTCTCTCTCTCTCTCTCTCTCTCTCTCTCTCTCTGCCCCTCCCCTGCTTACACTCACTCTCTCTCTCAAAATAAATAAATAAACTTTGTTTAAAAATAAAAGAACTTTGGTAGTAATAAGTCTTTGCTAGCAAGTGGAAATTTTTCAATTTTTTTTCATCTTTTATATCTATCTTATCTACTTACCTACCTACCTACGTATCTATCTAATCTATCTACCTATCAATCCATCCATCCATCATCAGTCTATCCTTTTCTATTCATCCATCCACCCACCCACTCAGCCATTCATCCATTTGTTTTTCTATCCATCCATCCTCTATCTCTAAGTACGTATCTTAAAATTCAAAAATAAAAGTGAAACGAAACATGAAGTCATATATTTTTGGAAAGATAATCTGATTAGTTACTTTAATGATAAGGTCTGACTTTGCCATTTAGGTTTATACAGAGGACATTTCTCATAACCTGATGAACTAAATCTGTAGCTCCAAATTTAACAAAAATATACATGAAGTATGCATTTAGATAAAAGGTTTTACTTAAAATATTATATACGCAAAAGTGTATTGAAAAGAATAGTATTTCTTTTTTTTTTTTTTTTTTTTTTTTTTTTTTATTTTTTAATATATGAAATTTACTGTCAAATTGGTTTCCATACAACACCCAGTGCTCATCCCAAAAGGTGCCCTCCTCAATACCCATCACCCACCCTACCCTCCCTCCCACCCCCCATCAACCCTCAGTTTGTTCTCAGTTTTTAACAGTCGAAAAGAATAGTATTTCAACTTCCCAGTTCTTTCTGAGTGTATTAAGTTCTAACAAGGTCTCTCGAGGTGAATTATAATAGATATAATTAAAAGAAGAGTCTTAGTAAAACATATATATACATATATATGTATATGTACACACACACACACACACACACACATATATATCCCAGAAATTGAGAAAATAGAAGATTTCATTGATTCAGTAACAAATGTTTTTGCAAGTCAGGTGGTTTCTAGTTCTTTGCTTTCAACACGATTGAAGGGGCACTTAATGGAATTTTCAGGTGATAGATCATTTGAAATAATTGCCAATGATAGATCACTTTAAGACTTTTGACATTTAACTTAGAAGGAGTTAAAGAATAAAGTGACATTTCTCTACCAAAAGTCCTTCTATTTCATTTACTTAAGTGAACATGTTTTCTCAGCACTTGCCTCTTTAAAAATGAAAAATAGGAACAGACATGATGTTGAACTTTGCCTGTTTACATGAATAAGTAATATTCTCCATCAGACATAAGTACTAATTGAAAAGGGCAATCATCTCTTTAAGAAGTGCAATTCCAATAAAATTTTACTTTTATTATTTAGGAATTGTTAAATTGACAATAATACATATTGCTGAGAAAAGTTAATTTTACTAATAATGAAAACTATCCAGAAGAATTTTTTAAAACTTAGAGTTATATTCACAGGAAATTAAAATTTCCATTTAAATTTTATTCATATTTTTAGTGCTAAGAAGTATAACAGTGCCATCAGTAAAATACATTCAACCATAAAAATATATTACATTGGGATACAATTCTATACTGGAAGAAAAATTCAAGGAGGTAGACTTTTTATTGAAATATGATTTCAAGGAGAGGGATTATCAACATAAATTTCTCATTGTGAAAAAAGTGCTTGAGCTTATATTTTTTAAGTGGATGAGAGTAGGTATGAATCACTACAGTATTTAGATTACTTTGGATACATAGAGATTAATGTATGATTTCTACCATTAATATTTATAGTCTGCCTAGAATTATATACTCTTTGCATCTTTTTAAATTGATATCCATTAATATTATATTAACATCCATTAAAATGTGGAAAGGGTACATAGTTTCTCAAATTTCCTTTAGGGGGTACAAGGTAAAATATTTGAAACCATTGGTTTACACTGTAGACTCTACAGAATTTGGACCCCATGCTCTATGGTCTGCCCTTCAAGGCTCTTCACAATGGGATCCCTTTCTACCTCTCTCACTTTGTCTTTCCCATGGACCCTGAGCTCTAGCCTTGGCCAACCCTTCTCTTTCTCACAACCAAGTCTTTAAAAAAGAGATTCCTCTCTTTTTGAAGGCCTTTCTTGCCTTTTTCTGTCAAATAAGGTCCTTCCATTCTTTTAACACTCAACTCCTGCAGGAAACTATCACTGGCTACCAAGGCAGAGTTATTTTCTTTTTTAATCAATAATTTATTTATTTTTTATTTGCATCCAAGTTAGTTAGCATATGATGCAACAATGATTTCAGTAGATTCCTTAATATCCCTTCCCCATTTAGCCCATCCCCCCTCCAGCAACCCTCTGTTCTCTATATTTAAGAGTCTCTTATGTTTTATCCCCCTCCTCGTTTTTATATTATTTTTGCTTCCCTTCCCTTATGTTCATCTGTTTTGTTTCTTAAAGTCCTCATATGAGTGAAGTTATATGATATTTGTCTTTCTCCGACTAATTTCGCTTAGCATAATACTTTCTAGTTCCATCCACGTAGTTGCAAATGGCAAGATTTCATTCTTTTTGATTACTGAGTAATACTTCATTGTGTGTATATATACATATAATATATAATTTTTGGAGACATGTCTATTCATGTCTTTTGTCCATTTCTTCACTGGATTTTTTGTTTTTTGGGTGTCGAGTTTGATAAGTTCTCTATAGATTTTGGATACTAACCCTTTATCTGATATGTCATTTGCAAATATCCTCTCCCATTCCGTTGATTGACTTTTACTTTGCTGATTGTTTCCTTTGCTGTGCGGAAGCTTTTTATTTTGATGAGGTCCCAATAGTTCATTTTTGCTTTTATTTCCCTTGCCTCTAGAGATGTGTTGAGTAAGAAGTTGCTGCGGCCAAGATGAAAGAGGTTTTTGCCCGCTTTCTCCCTGAGGATTCTGATGGCTTCCTATCTTATGTTTAGGTCTTGCATCCATTTTGAGTTTATTTTTGTGTATGGTGTAAGAAAGGATTCTGGGTTCATTTTCTGCATGTTACTGTCCAGTTTTTCCAGCACCATTTGCTTAAGAGACTGTCTTTATTCCACTGGATATTCTTTCCTGCTTTGTCAAAGATTAGTTGGCCATATGTTTGTGGGTCCATTTCTGGGTTTTCTATTCTGTTCCACTGATCTGAGTGTCTGTTTTTGTGTCAGTACCATACTGTCTTGATGATTAAAGCTTTGTAATACAGCTTGAAGTCTGGGATTGTAATGCCTCCTGCTTTTGTTGTCTTTTTCAAGATTGCTTTGGCTATTCGGGGTCTTTTCTGGTTCCATACAAATTTTAGAATTGTTTGTTCTAGCTCTGTGAAGAATGCTAGTGTTATTTTGATAGAGATTGCATTGAATATGTAGATTGCTTTGGGTAGTATCGGCATTTTAACAATATTTGTTCTTCCTATCCAGGAGCATGGAATATTTTTCCATTTTTTGTGTCTTCTTCAATTTCTTTCATCAGCTTTCTATAGTTTTCAGTGTATAGATTTTTCACCTCTTTGGTTAGATTTATTCCTAGGTATTTTATGATTTTTGGTGCAACTGTAAATGGGATCCATTCCTTGATCTCTCTTTCTGTTGCTTCAATATTGGTGTATAGGAATGCAACCATTTCTGTGCATTGGTTTTATATCCTGCAACTTTGCTAAATTCATGGATTAGTTCTAGTAGTTTTTTGGTGGAATCTTTTGTGTTTTCTGTATAGAGTATCATATCATCTGTGAAAAGTAAAAGTTTGACCTCCTCCTGGCTGATTTGGATGCCTTTTATTTCTTTGTGTTGTCTGATTGCAGAGGCTAAGCCTTCCAATGCTATGTTGAATAACAGTGGCGAGAGTGAATATCCTTATTTTATTCCTGACCTTAGGGGGAAGCTCTTAGTTTTTCCCCATTGAGGATGATATTAGCATTGGGTCTTTCATATATGGCTTTTATGCTCTTGAGGCATGATCCTTCTATCCCTACTTTTGAGGGTTTTTATTAAGAAAGGATGCTGTATTTTGCCAAATGCTTTCTCTGCATCTATTAAGAGGATCATATGGCTCTTGTCCTTTCTTTTATTGATGTGATAAATCACATTAATTGTTTTGCGGATATTGAGCCAGCCCTGCATCCCAGGTATAAATCCCACTTGGTCGTGGTGAATACTTTTTTTAATGTATTGTTGGATTTTTGCATCCATGTTCATCAGGGAAATTGGTCTATAGTCCTCCTTTTGCATGGGGACTTTGGTTTTGGAATCGAGGTAATGCTGGCATCATAGAAAACGTTTGAAAGTTTTCCTTCCATTTCTATTTTTTGGAACAGCTTCAAGAGAATAAGTGTTAACTCTTCTTTAATTGTTTGGTAGAATTCCTCTGGAAATCCATCTGGCCCTGGACTCTTGTTTTTTGGGAGATTTTTGATTACTAATTCGATTTCCTTACTGGTTATGGGTCTGTTCAAATTTTCTATTTCTTCCTGTTTCAGTTTTGGTAGTGTATATGTTTCTAGGAATTTGTCCATTTCTTCCAGATTGCCCATTTTATTGGTGTATAATTGCTCATAATATTCTCTAATTATTGCTTGTATTTCTGCTGTGTTGGTTGTGATCTCTCCTCTTTCATTCTTGATTTTATTTACTTGGGTTCTTTCCTTTTCTTTTTGATCAAACTGGCTAGGGGTTTGTCAATTTTGTTAATTCTTTCAAAGAACCAGTTTCTAGTTTAATTGATCTGTTCTCCTGTTGTTGTTGTTTTTTGTTTTTTGTTTTTATTTTGTTTTGTTTTGGTTTTGGTTTTGATAGCATTGATTTCTGCTCTAATCTTTATTATTTCCTGTCTTCTGC
Organism: Neofelis nebulosa; assembly: GCF_028018385.1. Lineage (NCBI taxonomy): Eukaryota > Metazoa > Chordata > Mammalia > Carnivora > Felidae > Neofelis > Neofelis nebulosa. Next base: position 42,623,068 of record NC_080785.1, read on the forward strand.
TGGTTTGGGGGTTTTATTTGCTGTTCTTTTTCCAGCTCTTTAAGGTGTAAGGTTAGGTTGTGTATCTGAGACTTTTCTTCCTTCTTTAGGAGGGCCTTGATTGCTATATACTTCCCTCCTATGACCGCCTTTGCTGTGTGCCAGAGGTTTTGGACTGTGGTGTTATCATTTTCATTGGCTTCTAGGTACTTTTTATTTCCTCTTTAACTTCTTGGATAGCCCATTCATTCTTTAGTCGGATGTTCTTTAGTCTCCAGGTATTTGTTACCTTCCCCAATTTTTTCTTGTGGTTGATTTCGAGTTTCATAGCATTGTGGTCTGAAAATACGTATGGTATGATCTCGATCTTTTTATACTTGTTCAGGGCTTATTTATGTCCCAGTATGTGATCTATTCCAGAGAAAGTTCCATGTGCACTGGAGAAGAATGTATATTCTGCTGCTTTAGGATGAAATGTTCTGAATACATCTGTTAAGTCCATCTGGTCCAGTGTGTCATTCAAAACCATTGTTTCCTTGTTGATTTTCTGTTCAGATGATGTGTCCGTTGTTGTAAGTGGGGTGTTGAAGTCCCCTACTATTATGGTATTATTATCAATAAGTTTCTTTATGTTTGTGATTAATTTATATATTTGGGTGCCGCCACATTTAGAGCATAAATATTTACAACTGTTAGATCTTCTTGGTGGATAGGCCCCTTAATTATGATATAATAGCCTTCTTCATCTCTTGTTACAGTCTTTATTTTAAAGTCTAGATTGTCTAATATAAAAAAATACAGCTAATCTGGCTCTCTTTTGGCGACCATTGACATGATAGATGGTTCTCCACCCCCTTGCTTTCATATGTCTTTATGTCTAAAGTGGGTCCCTTGTAAACAGCATATAGATGGATCTTGTTTTCTTTTTCATTCTATTACCCTACGTCTTTTGATTGGAGCATTTAGTTCATTGACATTTAGAGTGAGTTCTGAAATGTATGAATTTATAGCCATTATGTTTCTTGTAGAGTTGGGAGTTTCTGGTGGTATTCTCTGGTCCTTTCTAGTCTTGTTGCTTTTGATCTTTTATTCCCCCATCTTTTCTCCCCTCAGAGAGTCCCCCTTAAAATTTCTTGCAGGGATGGTTTAGTGGTCATGAACTCCTTTAATTTTTGTTTGGGAAACTTTTAATCTCTCCTTCTATTTTGAATGACAGCCTGCTGGATAAAGAATTCTTGGCTGCATATTTTTCCAATTCAGCACCCTGAATATATCCTGCCACTCTTTTCTGGCCTGCCAAGTTTCTGTGGATAGGTCTACTGCAAACCTGATGTGTCTTCCCTTGTAGGTTAAGGACTTTTTTTCCCTTGCTGCTTTCATGATTCTCTCCTTGCCTGAGTATTTTGTGAATTTGACTATGATATGCCTTGTCGATGGTCGGTTTTTGCTGAGTCTAATGGGAGTCCTCTGTGCTTCCTGAATTTTGACATCTCTGTCTTTCCCCAGGTTAGGAAAGTTTTCCACTATGATTTGCTCACATAACACTTCTACCCCTTTTTCTCTCTCTTCCTGTTATGGGACCCCTGTGATTCTGATATTGTTCCTTTTTAATGAGTCACTCATTTCTCTAATTCTTAAATCGTCATCTTTTGCCTTAGTCTCCCTCTTTTTTTCTGCTTCATTGTTCTCCATAAGTTTGTCCTCTATATCACTGCTTGCCTCAACCATCCTTGCCGCCATGACATCTATTTGAAATTGCAGCTCAGTTATAGCATATTTTATTTCATCCTGACTAGCCTTTATCTCTGCAGAAAGGGATTCTAATCTGTTTTCAACCCCAGCTGGTATTCTTATTATCATGATTCTAAATTCTGGTTCAGACATCTTGCTTGTATCTGTGTTGATTAAGTCACTGGCTGTCATTTCTTCCTGTTTTTTCTTTTGGGGTAAATTCCTTCATTTCATCATTTTGAAGGAAGAAAAGGAATTAATAAGGTAAAAAAATTAAAATTAAAAATTAAAAACAACACAAAAAATATCAAATAAAGGTTGCTGGATCCTAGGTGTGTTTTGGTCTGGTTGTTGGAAGGAGCTTGATAGATTAGAGAAAAAACAAAAAGATAAGAAAAAAAAAGTTTGAAAGTTTGAAAAAAATGAATACAATGAAATAAAGTGAAATGATGTAAGTAAAATAGAACTTGAAAAATTTACCAAAAAAGTAAAAAATATAGTAGAAAAAATTAAAACTATTTTTAATAAAAATGGAAAATAAAAATATTTTCTCTTTCTGTATTCAAGAATAAGAAAAGAAAAAAGTTTGAATAGATGGACCAGCAAACATACTGTAATACTATTGAAATTACATCAGTTTCTCCTAGAAGTCAAAGTATGAAGCACTTTATAGACTGTAAACTAAGCAGGTGCAGAGACTTGTGGTGTTCCTGAAGAGTGACGTTGGCCCAGTTGGGCGGGGCATAGTGTAAGGGCTCTGCTCTCCACTAGGTGGGGCTGCTTAGCTTACTGGAGTGGATTGTTGTGGCAGGCGTAGTTGCATATGCGCATGCGTGGGGGGGTGAAAATGGCATCACCCAGCTAACCAGTGTCTAGTATCGGAACTCTGTGCTCTCCCTGACCAGCAATCGTGCACCTGTCCTTTGTCTCCAGCTTCTGTCTACTCACCACTTTTACACTGTCTGTGACCAAGCTGTCATGTTGCCAGGTGGCACCTCCCTCCTGAGTTTTATCTCAGATGCGGCTGTGTTTCCCAACCCCTCACTTCTGAAGGACTGAAGCTTTGACCCGCTCAGACCTTCTAGGTGAGGGTCTCACCAAGCAATGGCCGAGTGCCGGCCCCACCCAGGGACATTCTCGGGACTGTGCTGCCACTGATGTCCAGAGACTGTGGCCCCAGCCTGCCCCAGACTGCCAGCCTGCCCCAGAAAAAGTTCACGTGATTGTGTAGCAGCAGCATTTCAGGGGTTATGGAAAATCATGACACACATCTGGCACCAGGCTTCACCCTTAATGACCTTGTTCCAGCACCAGCAAATGTGTTTGTTCTCCAGGGTCCACTGAGACCCCCTCGGACCTCGCTCTCTGCTCCTGGGGATTTGCCCTTCCCAACAGAGCACCACCAGGTATCGAGCTGTGGAGTTTCAGATTCTGTACTCCCCCTGTTTATAGAGTCTTAATGGAGTTTAAACCCTCTCCTTTCTCCTTTCCCCTTTTTTTGTTCAGTCCCTTGCATACTCTTTCTTTTCTCTCCAGCTGCTTTCCTACTCTACCCCCTGCCCCCACCCCTGTTTCTGTCCTCTCTCTGCACAAAAAACAGCTCCCTGCCCTTAGTGGCTTCTCTCTCCCCCAGTTCACCTCCCCACACCTCATACCTGCTGAGTTCTCTGGTTTAGGTTGTGCAGATTGTTGTGTTAATCCTCAAGTCTGTTTTGTACATGTTCAGGATAGTCTAGTGTTGATCTGGCTGTATTTCAAGGATGAGAGACACACAAAAAACCTTCCATGCTGTTCTGCAATCTTGGCCCCTCCCAGAGTTAGTTTCTTCTTCCTCTCTGCTTCCAAAACACTAACAGGTCCCTCTACCATAGCACTCACAGGTTGCCATAACTAGACTGTTTTTCTCATCATCAGGCTTTCCTCCTGGTCTGTGATTTCTTTTATTCATGTTTGTATCCTCAAACTTCTGAGCATATAGTAGGTGCTAATAAACATGTGTTGAATTAAAAACAGGATGGAATGGTTCCTGTCTTTACTCTCATCTCTTTATTATTAGCTTTTTATATATTTCTAAATTAGTCAAGCCAACCATACTGGATCTCTCAACACAGTCTGCTTATTTCCTCTCACCAATACTCCTCACCCTTGAATACCCCCAGCCTCTGTTCTCACTAGGAAATTGCCCAATACAGTGCCTCTCTCATTGCCAGTGTTCTTGGGAAATTTGGCAGTTTGGAACTCACTGCACATTTTCTCATAAAGACAATGTTCTAGGTGATGGTGGGGTTAAGCCACAGACCCTAATCTGCCCAAATGTAGTGAAAATACTACCTACAGGCAATAAAAGCAAATTCAGCTATAGAAAAGTAAAAACAGTGTTGGTACAGCAATATGTTTTTCAAAGATAAGTTTCTGAGTTTTTATTTTAAAAAGAATCACAGAGAATATGTCTTGGCCGAATGGTCTCAGCAGCTGGAGTAGAAACTGACAGTAGATATTTGTTAAATGCCTACTCTGCTAGATAGCATATGCATTTGTGGGTTGTATCACTTAATTCCCACAATGCTTTTGCCAGGTATGGCAGACAACCTGTGGCGAGTTACAAACTACTCCACACTTATACAGCAATCATTTATTAGCTCATAATTCTATGGGCTGGCAATTTTGGGCTGGACACAGTTGGGTGATCCTCCCACTGGAGATCCCCTGGGCTCACTCCTGCTGCTGCACTCACTTGGTAGATGGCAGAATGACAGCGGCTGGATGATTTAGAATGGCCTCATTCACAAATGTTGGCAGGCTGTTGGTTGGGGCACCTTGATTTTCCTTTGTGTGGCCTCTCCAGCAGGCTGGTTCAAGCTCACAGCTATAACGTTCTAAGAGGGCAAAAATGGAAGCTGCAAGGCCTCTTGAGGCCTGAGTTCAGATCTGACATGCTGTCATTTCCTCCATGGTCTATTGATAAGACAAGTTACAAGGCCAGATTCAGAAGACTGGAATAGATGGCCATGTTTAATAGTGAGCATTATTATTCCATTTGGTAGGTGACAAAATCTGGGTCCAGAGAGGTTAATCATCCTGCCGGATACCTCAGCTCATAAGTCAGAGAAGCAGGCCCAGGTCTGTCTGACCCCCAAATTCTTCTAGTCTCTACTATAACATAGTTTTTCCCTTCATTCCTCCCTTCCACTCTCTTTTCTTCTTACCAACCTCTCCCTATCCATGTCCAGACTCATGAGACGAGGAAAAGAAAAGGGTGAAGGTGTAATATTCATATCTGGGTTGTGTACTAGTTGGTAACTACTATCGTAGGGAAACAAAACTGGTAGGAAGATAATTTTAAATGACTATTTTCATACCTTATTTCCTTTTCTTTTCACCAACATGAGAAAGGCCTAGGAGAGTGTAAACATGCACAGCCATATCTTCTGCTCCCACACAAGCAGGGAAATCTGAGGAAAACAGAGTTTAGCTGCTTGAGGAGCGCTATTGTGGTGGGAGGTGGGACATACAAAGTCACCTGGGTGCATAGGGACTCAGGAAACCAAACCCAAGTGTGGTATGGTCCCAAAACCTGTGCTCGACCCTTCCCTGGAGCCCAAACCACAAATAAATGAATCATTTTTGATTCTCACTTGTCCTCATACTTCTTTCCTTCACATGCACATGCCAATTCATTAATAAATTGTATTGGGTTAACCTCCACAATACATCCCACATCTGTCTATTTTTCTCTGTCCCCCCTGCCACTTGTTACTCTCCAATCCACCACCATCTCTCTCCGGTACCAAAATAGCCTTCTACTTCATCTCTCTGCTCCCACCTTTGCCCCCTAAGTACCTTCCTCCCTGTGACAGCCAACATGATAATTTGAGACATAGATCAAGTAGCAGCAGCTCTTTCCACAAAACCCAGCCATGGTTCCCCATTGCTCTCTGGAAAAATCCCTGGCTCTTTTGCAGTCTACAAAGCCCACGAAACTGACATCTTCCTTTCCCTGCACTTCATCTTTCACCATTGGGTTCTGGTGCCAGGTTTTCCTAGCTTTAGGCCATGAAGTGGCATCAGCTCCCCCCCACCTCTTACCAAGCTTGCCCCCAGCTCCTTATGATCCTTTCCATTATATTAGCCATTTTTTGTGTGCGTTCTCCAGATAAGCCCTCTTTATTGGCTCTAGCTAAGAAGGTTTATACCACCCCATCTTCATTACCCTCTGCTATTTCACCCTGTTCCTTTTCTTCATGGCTCCTAAACTTATTTATAATTATGTGTTTGTTTGTTTACCATCACTCTTCTCCATTACAGCATAATCTCTAAGAGGGCAGGAACCGTATCAGTTTTTTTTCAGCACCTACTCACAGCCCAGCACAGTGCCTCCATCTAGAAGGAACTCAGTACATACTGTGTTCCAGTCCCAGCTCTCCTGTTAACTAGCCACATCCTTGGCAAGATAGCTAACCTCTCTGAGCCTCTGTCTGCTGGTCTGTAAAATGAGAGCAATGATTCCTACATCTATGAGTTGTTGTGAAGTTTGAATGAGATGATAATGTATGCAAAACACTTTGAAAACTGCAGGGCACACTCTAGCCATGTGATGAATTATTTATGTGTCCACTTAGGGTCAAAAAGGAAGGATAGTCATGCTGACCCTGTCTCTGACAACTGCCTAGTGCTTTCTGGGCTTTTCGATGAAGTGTGGGCTTTACACAAATGGGAAATCTTGTAGCCGTCTCTCTGCAGTTGGCTGCATTTCCAGCCAGCATGGTTATGATTATAATTAGAGTTGCAAGAGTCCTGTTTCATTTCAAAAGGATTCTGGGTATAGTCTGCAACCTACCAATGTGTCCAGGAGCAGATCCTTGTGGCAGATGTTTTTATTGGGGCCCATTCACTTCTTTTCCTACAATATCAGGAGTGTCTGTTTCTATTACACTCATTATTTCAGAAGCCACGTGAGAAGAGATTTTCCATATGTGAGGTTTCGAATGGTGACCATTGAGCAAAGTGCACCGCTCTCACTCTCTGTAAATGAACAGTAGCTTGGACAAACTCACTTTAGCAGAGCCAGGCCTTTTATCAGCAGCCAGAGAATGGTCTGTAATGCGAAGAATTACTCTGCCCATGTGTCTAAGGGAAAACATTCTTTAGCCTGTCAAGACAGTGGAACCTCTTATTAGAAACTATAGCCAAGTCAATTTCTCCACTCTTGCCAACTAGAGGATTCAGAACACACTGAGCCGCAGACCCTAAATTAACAATCCAGCTGGAAGGGGAGTTGAGGCCCCTGGATATGGGTGAGGATGTCTAAGGGAGCATGATTCAAATCAAAGCTGAGTCCAACCTGGGCGTTTACATATTTCAAACCCCATTACCCAGTTTTCTTCAGACCCCTTTTGATCATAACTCTTCACTGGGCAGAGCAGAGGTGATGTCAAGGTCCATCCCATCAGACACAGCTGACTTTTTTTTTTTTTTTGGCTCCTTTTATCTAATGATTTCCAATTTTAGCAAGGAGTGCTAAGGAGCCACCAAAGTCATAAGAGTCCTTGATGGGATTCCTCTGAGTAAAAGAAAAACCCGTATCTATAAGTACAAAGAAGCAGGTTGAGGTTTCGAGTGGCACAATTCTCTTTGCATTGATCCTTGCAAGCCTTGGATTAAAACAAATGCATACCTCGTTTCAAGTCCATGCTGGTGAAGCAGCTCATTGATGAGATGCCACACAAAGCGATTGTTATGCAAGATTTCAACCCCATGTCCACCGCCTTCTGTGAGCCCCAGCTGCAAGTCGTGACTATTTGCTATCAGCTCCACTGTCTGACTCAAGAGTTGGCACTGGTTGTTTCACACCAGAATGAGAAGTGCAGTCATGCCCTGCAACAAGATGGAATGAGAGTAAGCGACATTGTTGGGGAGATGACTGAGTCTGAACACAACTTCAGGTGCACTCATTAACCTTTTCCTACGGAGACCCCCCAGCAACTGACAACTGAAATGTCACTCTGCCGGTTCTCCAGTCAGCTTGCTTCAAGTCAGCACACATCTCTGTCCCCTGACTCCAAACCACACCCTGCATCAGGCATTCAAAGTTAGAGAGAGTAAGACCCTTCTCCCACATTCAAGGAACTTCTGGTCCAAATCTAAACTCGTAAAAATGAAGTTCCAGTGGAGAGGTAACTTGTTCAAGTTACACTGTTTGTAACTCATCCATCCAGTATTTGAACCCAAGTTTATTTTTTAATTCAAAGCCTCTCCCTTTTCAACTATACCACACTGCATCCTCTTACCACACTGCAATCTCATTATTTATCATTGTCTTTCAATTGCAGTTATTAAAATTTATTTAGCTCCCGTTACTTAAGAGGTGATTGGCAGAGGCATAAATTAGGGGGTAAAAGTATTATAAATGTTGAAAATATTCGCATATGTTAAGTATATTTTATATATTTAAAGTAAAAGTGAAATTGGTTTATCTCTGGGTGAGTTAAATGATGTTTATTTTATTTACAATATTTGGTATTTTTTGTTTTCTAAAATGAGATTGCATTGCATTATATTTTGAAATGTTATTTTTAAAATAAAACAAAATACACATGAAAATGCTTTTTAGATCATAAAGTGCTAATAAGTATCAGCTACTAAATTCATTGCATGTAATAGAACCCTCAATGCATGGATTACTTAAAAGCACATCTAATCAGCCTTGATAGTTGGTGTTGATAAATGCGCAGGTGCTCTCAGAGCAGTGAGATTGTGGTTTTCAAGATCACGCTCAGATTAGGTGAGCCTAGCTTTGTCTGGCTTTATCTGAGGATACAGAGCAATCGAGGCCAAAATCCTCATCCGCTGTTGCAGTGTCTAGAAAGGGGAAAGTCTCTCGCTCATTGACAATCCTGCATTTTACAGAAGATTTTATTTCTTTCTGTCTAGAAACGCTCAATTGTACTATCACATCTGTTACCAGCCACCTTCCCTCAAGGAGTCCTGGTAGAAATCTGGCTTTAATGACACTGCATGTGAATTTGGGTTCCCAGCACCTTGAGCAGATGGTTAATGGCGAGTTTACTACTGGGCCAGGCACCCTGGAACTTCTTCATTTGGGATATAAGCCTTCTTTTTCCTCCTTGGAAACCAACCACTGCTAATAAATGCCACTCTTGTCTCTCTGAGGCCTAACAATTTCCTCTCACAGACTTACTGATCTTTGACCAACCAACCCTTTGTGTGTAGAAGAAAGAGTCCCCTCTCTTTGGAAAAAGGAAGTTTGGGCTTTCCCAGGCATTCAGGAGATCAAGGCTGGTGATAGAAACTTCTAAGGGGTGTCAGCCTGGCATTTCTGGGCCTTCACATATATATACCAAGGTTGGTGAAGTAATATATTTCTAATTTAATCTGAGGTTCCTTTTAGACACTTAGTATATTGGAATATGCTTTCAAGCAGAGTGCTTTCTAGCTGGGAGGTGAAATGATACTTTACACTCGTGTTATGATTTCAAAGGCATGTTCACTTGCACTGTTATCTCACTGAATCATTACAGCCTCTTATAGGAAACTTATTACCTACTTTTCAGTGAGGAGACCAAGTCTTAGAAAGCCTGGATGGTGAGTCCAAGATTCAAGAGCAGGACTCAATTCCAGGTCTTCTGACTCTAAAGGCTGAGCAATTTCCACCACTTTTCTAAAATTAAAAACCTGACCCTAAGTCACAGCTGAGTATGTATGGGGTGGGGATGATCCTAATCCCAATGAAACCAGCTGCTGCAGAAAGGAAGAAAAGGGGGGAGGAAAGAAACCAGTGTCTGTTGAGCTTCTGCTCTGTGCTGACTTGTTTATTTCCACACTGTCTCCTTTAAATGCCATGTCTGTCTTCTATGCGATTGAAAAGCAATGAACATAAACAAAGATTCAGTTACCTCCACAAAGTCCTATAGCTTACAAGTGGCAAGACTGAACTGACAACCAGTCTTTCTGACCCTCAAACATACAATCTTCTTAGCACACTTTACATTTCACTACAACTCATGGTGCCTTTATGCACACAGCAGATGTTAAAAGGCTTGGCAAACAAAAGTTCTGTGTTTTGGAAAGGTTGGTGTTCCCAAGGACACACGCGCATCCCTTCCTTTCCCCTGGCCCTCCAGCACAGTTTTCTACATGACACTGCTGACATGTTCTTCTGTCTCCTTGCAGCCTGTGTGGCGGTGGTATCCGTGATTGAACAGCTTGCTCAAGTTCACAACTCCACGGTGGAGACCTCAATGGAGAGACTGTGCAGCTACCTTCCTGGTAAATACAGAAAGGGTCATGTGGCTGTGGGTCTGATTTGTTTTCTGACTTTTGAGTCATCCTGAGCGAGTTTATACCCTACACACACTTATGGAGGAGAATATGACTGAGTTATTTGTGTGAGTTGATATTCTTATGGGGCTCATAGAAATTAAAACAAATACATACACACACACACACACACACACACACACACACACACACACCACTCGAGGCAATTTTTCCCCTGACATTCATTTTCCACCATGGCAGAATGAGATTGTTGAGGACATTTAGGAAATAAAATGTAGAATGGCCAATTGTTGCTTCATATCTCACATTTATAATGATTTGCCTAACTGGAGTTCATTGCCTTAAGTACCAAGAAGGTCAAAATAATGAAAAATGGATAATTTTCCATGATTTATGTTAATTTAACCACATGTACATTCCCAGATACATGTACAGCCTTACCCACACAGAGCTTTATTTAGGCTGAGAGGACAACTGATCTTTAAAAAACCCAAATGGGAAAATAATCTGGGAACTTTCCACAGATTTGAATTGGATCTCAATAAAATCATCTGACCCATACTCAAAAAAAAAAAAAAAAAAGGAATGGATTGATGATTTAAACAAATAGTATATTTCTCTCTTCATCTCCACAAAGTTGAAAAAATATTGATTCTATTTCCCTTATAGAATACTATTAGGTGAATAGCCACAATGAGTAAACTTCTTTGAGAGTCAAATTGTCATTCCTTGAATGTTAAGGAACAAATTCATCAAGGATGATTTTTTTCAAAGTAAGGAAGCCAGACTAATGGTAGTTGTGTCTGGTTTACATAGCATGCTGTTCCAGTAGCACCAAAGCATTTTCAGAGAATTTATTGCATTCAGTCACAATATGCATTCACAAGCTAAATTTCTTGGAATTCAGTCTAAAGTCTAAGAGAGAATAATACACAAACACGAGTGTTTACAATGTCCCAGATTGATCATTGCTAAGATTTTGACTTATTTACATCATCTTTCTTTTGCGGAATTAGAACGTGGCAGATAGACTTGAAGCAGCCTTTGGCTTCCTCTCACTCCCAGTTCCATTCTCCTTCCATCTCCCCAGAGGGAACCACTCACATGAGCTTTATGGGTATTGTTCTTGTCAAATTTAATACTTTCATATTCACTTGTATGAATCCATAAACAATGTATGGTATTGTTCAGTGGGTAATCTTTTAACCTTTTTTGGAGGAAACAAATCAAACCTAGAAAACCACATGAAATAGATGTATAACTTTATTAGTTATTAAAATGTGAATACCCTTGTAAACATAGCCCAGGTCAAGAAGAAACAGATAGGTAGCTACTCTAGAAGCCCCATTCCATCATAAATCCATTCTTTTGCCTAAAGGAACAACATCTCGAATTTTACTGTACTCATTTTTTTTTTTGGCATTGCTTTATAGTTTTATCTTCCAGGTGGGCATTTGCTATACCCTAGTCTTGCCTAGTCTTAAAATTTTGATATGTCAAGGCCTGGGATGCCTGGGTGGCTCATTTGGCTGTTTCTGCTCAGGTCATGATCTCACGGTTCTTGGAATTGAGCCCAGCATCAGGCTTTTTGCTGACAGCATGGAGACTACTTGGGATTCTCTTTAGGTCTCTCTCTCTCTCTCTCTCTCTCTCTCTCTGTCCCTCCCCTGATCCTGCTCTTACTCTCTCTCAGAAATAAATAAATAAACATTTTAAAAAATATTTTTTGACTGCCCGGCTAGCTCAGCTGGTAGCACATGAGACTCTCAAAAAATATTTTTTGATATGTCTCTTAAATCTGTTTTAATCTATAAGTTTTCTTTCCATCCCTTCCTTTTCCATTTAATTTAATTGTGGGATTTGCCTTGTAGAGTTTCCCACAGTCTGGGTTTTGCTGATTGCTTCCTGTGGTATGATTGAATATATTGCTCTGTGTTCTTTATTTCCTGAAAATTGCAGCTAGATCCAGAGGCTTGATCAGACTCCAGTTTGACTTCTTTGGCAAGACTATAAGTGGTGATATTTTCTTTAGTCAGGAGGCCATTATAAGTGGCTTTCTCTTTTTGTGACATTAGCAGCTGTCGATGGTCACTAACCAGATCTCTTAGTTCACTGGGGGTTGCAAAATTGTGCTATTCTAATATATCATTTATATTATCTTTAGTGGTGGAAGTACATTAGAGACACTTTGCCTCGTCGTCATCATATTTTAAAGAATTTTCAAAGTTTATTTATCTATTTTGAGAGAGAGAGAGAGAGCGCGCGCAGAGGAAAGGCAGAGAGAGGAAGAGAGAGAGAATCCTAAGCAGGTTCCACACTGTCAGTGCAAAGCCCAATGCAAGGCTCAAACTCTCTAACCATCAGATAATGACCTGAACCAAAATCCAGGGTTGAACACTTAACTGGCTGAGCCACCCACGTGTTCCCATCATATTTTAGAGACGTTTTCCCCACAGTCCATAATGGTATTGTTCATAGTAGGAAAGGCAGGATAAATGCCTGATTCCTTTGCTTTACTTGCCAGTTTTCAAATGATTCGCTGCCTTTCTATTATTGTCCCATAGTAGTCAATTAGTTTTCTTTAAAAACAATCATTATAACAATATAATGAGATATGTATATATAGATATAGATATATATAGATATAGATAGATGGATACATAGATATAGAATAGATAGATATAGATATATATCTCATGTCTCATGTCTCATGAGATCATACTGACACTTCAAATTCAAATTCAGGACTATAGGATTTTTTTAGCAGGATTTTCTTCTTAATCTCTCCTGTGTCATATCCATATCTTTCTTTCCACAGCCAAAGTCCTAGTTCTCAAGGACAAAGGGACAAAATACCCTATAATTACTCTTTCACCTATCCCTCATTAGACATATAACAGTCTCAGAATATCAATATCAATCCTCATACTGCTACCATTAATATACTTTATAATCACTGAAGGCAACCAAAACTGCCCTTTAAGTATACTGTTCCCATTTTTCCACCCTTTGAAATCATTGTTCTCTATGACCTGAGCGTACGGCTATTCCATACCATATCCATGCCCTTCTCACCCCCATTTGGTCTCAGTCCCATCAGCAACTATTTGATTGACGTTCACTACCAGCCCTTATGCGGATGCCTCTCTAGTCAACTTGTCTACAGCTCATTCCTCAGGAAGGGCTCACGGGAACACTATTCCCTGAATTCTTGCATCTTAATAACAAGTTGCCTGTGCCCTTTACACTTGAAAGTCAGTTGTTTTTCTGGATACATAAATCCTTGCCATATAATTTCTTTCTCTAAGTATCTTAAATGTGTCTTTAAAGAGCCTACCGATAATCTAATTTCCTTTTTCTTATAAGTCACTTGCTGTTTTTGCCTAGAAGTTCAAAGGAGGTTTTTTTCCTTTCTTCTATAAAATTCAGTCATCTAACTAGAATATGCTTCAGTGTTTGTTGTGGTATATTGATGTTCTCAGGCATGCAGTGTGCTCTCAAATACATTTTTTAAATAATTTCAGAAAAGTTGTTTACTTGTTCAGTTTCCTTGATTTGGTTTTCTTTTTCAGGGATTTCTAGTATCCATATTTTGAATCTTCTTTGCCTAACCTTGATATGTTGCCTATTGCTTGAATACTACTATCCTTTCATTTATTTTTTATCTTGAAAGTTTTTCTTAAGACATTAGCTGTTGTATTCACTTCTTGTGTTCATTCTGGTTTAGATTTCATTCCTCTTATAATCTTGTATTCTTCCCTGTGTTCTTTTAGTCCATGTCTGAGTTTTCTAATTTTGATTTCTGTTGTTCTTTCATGACTTAAAGCATTTTATTAATGCTTCTTAGCTCATTTTGAAATACTATGTTATGTTTTAATCCTTTTTTGGACTTGACTTTCTGGCATGCTTTTGCTCTCTATAGGGATGGGATTCTGTTCCTTATTCTTTTTTTTCTTATAATAACTTTGTATGGGAGTTGACCTAGATACATTTCTGTTGCTCATTTTTATATGAAATTAGTTTTCTAAAACTCTTAAAAAGAGAAGTGGTTCAGGGTACGTTTCTAAATGCACAGAACTTTTTTCTGTTGTTCTTATGTAGTGTTAACACACACACACACACACACACACACACACACACACGAGCATACTTTTGGTGTTTCTGACTATTCCCTTGCCCACTTTTGTCTGGATTTTCTTTCCTTTGCTTCTCTCCAGCTCAGTTTTGTTTCCAAACCCAGCAATTTCTCCTCAGCATGGATGCCATCCTAAAAGGAATCTCTGATAGGTCAGTTTCTAGAAATTATAGATGCCTGGCCATGCCAGCCCCTTAGTCCTTCTACCCCTAAGACCCTTGTAGTCATCTGCCATCACAGTGGCCAAAACCCCACCCAGTCTCAGCTTCCCTTCTTTAATTGGCCCACATACTTTCTAGGCAATATCTATGTACTATTTGGAGACGCCCCCATTCTCAGGTTTATCTGGTATTCTATTGCTTCCCTTTACTTTTTCCCACCCAGATGTTGATAACCCACATGTCTTGCGGATGTGAGTGGTTTATCCTTGCCTAACTGTGTTTTGGGGTTCGTGGAGACACCCAGTTTTGTTCTTTATTTACGCAAAGTTATGTTGCTCAAAAATGAAAGGCTCAGCAAAAATCCTTCTTCCTAGATTATCTTCACCTAATATATTAGCAAAACGAAAAACAACATGGACCAAGATCGCTGGTATGCAAGGTACCATCTTGGCTCCCTCTGACTCATCACAGGAAACTTCAGAGTCTGCTAAGGTGAATAAGAGGTTGAAAGTCAGATTCTGGTAAAATAAAAGCTGACGCCTTCCCAAGAGAAGCGAACTTGGTATTTCAGTTTCCAGTGGTGGGTTTCCTTTCAACTGGAGGAATTTCAAAGGATTAAGAATGCCGCTTGCAGTTGTTTTCATGTTATTAATTAATATTTTACCTGTGGATAGAAATAATATATTCAGTTCAGCTTAAAAGCTCTTTCACCTGACATGCATAAAGGCATGGCAGGCATTACTGTTTCCATTTTATAAATGTATTTTGTACATTTGTGTGTAGGAAGGTCACACAAACTATAGAGGGTGACAAAGATAGTGTGCCTCCTAGCTCAGGATTTCTCCTTCTTGAAAACGAAATGGGCCTGAGCCATAGTGCCTATTTGCATCCAGTATTGCTTTCTGCCTGGTGTGCCAGGAGAGTGGGGGACAGAGGAAGTGAAATTACACACTTCAACACACAGTTATTATTTTTAAATAGTATTGCTTTTACCTCCAAAGCAGAACTAGTTCAGAAGACATAACCTTAGTGGTCTGAAAGCATGTAAGCGACATTCTTGAGAATAATCACTCAGTAAATCAGGCTGGCCTTTGCCTGGGAAGACGATTTTTTTGAATTGTGCGAAGCATTACCGACCTTCAGTTTCACCTGCTGCTTTTGCCTCTGGCTCTCATTAGTAAGCACCTTGGAAGAATATCAGAATTGTTAATGGAAAAATGATTAATGGAATCATTCTCACTAGGGGTTAGCAGACTCATATGCCCTGAGAGCCTGGTTAGAACTTCACTAGAAGTGACCCTTCCCAAGAAAGGGTCACCTATGCAAAAATCTTATCTTTGTAGAATATGATAGTTAAAAACACATGTAGATTTAAAACAAGGAAGGCAACTCTCCTCATGTTTCTTAGGTTCTGAAAGTCTACAAGCAAACTAGTAGGAACTAGTTAGAGAGTAAACATAACTCTCTAGAAGGAAAGTAGAAGGACAGTAAACATAAACACTCCCTCCAAAGGGTCTTATGAGAAACTTCGTCATGGAAAACATGAAGGTGACTTACAACCTTGAATGTCCTGGGCTTCATTTACACACACATGTGTACATCTAATATGTGACAACTGCTCACTTGCTCCTTTTTCACCCTCCTTTGCCCTTGACAATGGCCACTTTTTTCCCCCTCCTATGCTGTTCCAAGTCTGTTTGACACTGTAGAAACTCAATGCTCTGTACCTTGCTGGTCACAGATGGTTTAACTGTATACAATTTCATATCAGATAGGTGACTAGCAATATGTTAGTACCAATCTTTTCTGTGGTTGTATCAGTAACGGTGAGGTGGCATCTGATCATGCTGACTGGGCCCTATCTGGCTTGCTCTGGAGGCTTGGCACATCTCCACTCTGTACCTTTCTGTGCTGATCTATAATTTAGCTCTCAAGGGGCCATCTCTTCTTCCATTGCTCCAGGAGCCTCTCCCTCTTAACCATTGCAGAAGCCATCTGAGAAATGATCACTGAATCTGTCTGAGAAATTGATCATTCAGATGGTCCTACTCAGAGAGCAAGGAAAACTTGCAGCCACTCATTTCAACTTGAACAAAACAAGGTTCTAAGAAAATACACACACACCCCAGCATCTCTTATTGTACCAGAAAGAAGATGAATTTCCTCTGGCTTTCAAGCAGTACTGCAAGAGTAAATATTTCCCAGCTTTTGGTTCAACTAGTTCTACATTGGCCACACTTGAAACTGGCTTCCAGAGTGCTTTGCCAATTCATGAAATTTTCAATATCTGTTACATAATTCTCCAAACTCCCTAGATGGTCTAGTGAAGGAGACTGAATTCCATTCCCACATTTTTCAGATGAGGAAACGGAAACCCAGAAGGGGAAAGCAATCAAAGGTCAGAAACAGGTCCATGGATGCTGAAATCAGGTCTCTGAATCCTATGACATCATAGATTCTTGATACTCTCCATTGCACGGCCCCTGTAAAGGAGCACCCAGAGGAAAGAGAGGTTTTTATTTTAGAACCTTTTTATTGAGGGGGCACCTGGGTGGCTCATTTGGTTAAGCATCTGACATTTGATTTTGGATCAGATCATGATCTCATGTTGTGAGATCGAGCCTGGGTTGGGTTCTGCCCAGGGTGTGAAGCCAACTTAAGAGTCTCTCTCTCTCTCTCTCTCTCTCTCTCTCTCTCTCTCTCTCGCCTTCTGCAGTTCATCCATTTAAAATGTATAATCCAATGGCTTTTAGTATATTCCCAGAGATGTGCATTTATCACCACAGTGAATTTTAGAACACTTTCAGCACACTAGAAAGGACCCTCACACCTCTAAGTTGTCCTTATCCATCCTCCCCAGCCCTAAACAACCACTAACCTATTTTCTGTCCCTATGCATTTGCCTCTTCTGGACATTTCATATCAATGGAATTATGTTTCTCTCATTTAGCATAATGTTTTTAATGTCCATCTATGTGTGGCATGTAGCAGACCTGCATTACTCTTCACAGCTGAATATTCTATTGTATGGATGTAGCCCATTTTGTTCATTCATTTGTTAATGGACATCTGGGTTGAATTGTTTCCACTTCTTGGCTATTTTAAATAATGCCACTGTGAACATTTATGCACAAGTTTTTGTGTTTATATATATTTTTTATTCTTTGGGGTATATACCTAAGAGTGGATTTGTATCATGTGGTAACCCCATGTTGAACCATTTGGGGAAATGTCAGACCATTTACCAAGGTGGCTGCACCATTTCATGTTCCCACCAGCAGTGTATGAAGATTCTAATTTCTCCAAATAAATACTTGCTATTATTTGTCATTAAAAAAAATTTTTTTTGAGAGACAGAGCATGAGTGGGGAAAGGGTGGAGAGAAAAAGGACAGAGGATCCGAAGCAGGCTCTGCCCTGGCAGCAGTGAGCCCAAAGTGAGGCTCAAATTCGTGATGTGAGATCATGACTTGGGCCAAAGTCAGACGTTCAACCAACTGAGCCACCCACGTGCCCCTATTATCTGTCATTTTTATTATAGCATATCATAGTGGGTATGATGTGGTATCTCATTTTGATTTGCATTTCCTTAATAGTTAAAGATGTTGAGCGTCTTTTCATGTGCTTATTGGCCATCCATATATCTTCTTTGGAGAAAACCTATTCAGATGCTTTCTTCAGGTGTTTGGTACAATTCACCAGTGAAGCCATCTGGTTGTGGGCTTTTCTTTGTGGGAAGCTTTAGATTACTAATTCAATCACTTGTTATATATCTATCCAGACTGTCTATTTTTGAGTCAATTTTGGCAGTTTGTCTTTCTAGGAATTTGTCCATCTCATCTAGTTAACTAAGGTGCGGTCATGCAGTGTCATAGTATTCCCCCATGGTTCTTTTCACTTCTGTAAAGTCAACGTGGGGATATAATTTTAAGTTCCTACTTCAAACGCAATGTGTTTGAAGTCATTGCTTTATTGTAGGAAAAAAGGTCCTATGAATAGATCTATTGTAATATAACAATAATATTTACATTATTTACTAGTGAGTAAAAATGAAGTACCAGACAGTGTTTCCCATACTTATCCTATTCTTTTACTACCCTACCCTACCCTACCAAAAGGCAGGGACCATTTCTTTTTAGCTCATACTTCTATTCCTGGATGAGATAAATTCTCATCAGAGACAGACTCCCATCTCTTCCCAGAACAGCCCATCTGTCCTAATTGTGCTAAGGTCCTAATTCCCAAGGCTCCACAGTGGACTTACAAACTGGAAAAACAGGACCAGAGAATAAACAGGCTTCATTGTGCAAACTGATCAATTCACAAAGCATCCCTGTACTCTCACAATGGAGAGGAAGGAGATTGCTTTGTTAGTGTGTGTGTGTGTGTGTGTGTGTGTGTGTGTGTGTGTGTGTGATCTCTGGTGAAGATGGCAGTGCAGGGACATTTTGACCATCTCTTTTTATCTCTGGAATACTAACAGCAAAAACTAAATAGGCAAAGTGAAATCTTTTTTTCCAAATGAACACCAGAAAAGAGTATTTTTAGCAAAGCTATATTTTAACTTATTTACTTTAACGTGAGTCCTGTTTCTTTTATTTCAACAAAGGAGATCTTCACCAACATTCAGACATTCCTTGCTGTACAAAAGAAAATAAAACCCCCAAATTTAACTGTAATAAGCTGGTAATCTTTGTCATGTACTGTAAACAAAGTAGCATTCACATAAACCTGAAATAATGAATACATTAACTGTAACATTTCCCTCAAACCCTTATAATTAATCACTGGAATCAATGATAAATTAATCATCTATCATCAATCCTTAGTAAAGATGATTATGAAAATAATCTATTTCCCCTTCTTTATTTTTTTTTTAGAAAAGCTGTTCTTGAAGACAACCTGCTATTTAGTGATAGAAATGTTTGGACCAGACATCATAAAACTGTGAGTATGCCGGCACATGGACCTTACTCAGTTGCTGGGACATGGGTGAAACAGGAAAGCTGAGAGGCAGCTGACTCCTCTGCCAGCAGGATGTACTCACTGAACAAGGACTTGAGCTGTGTTCCTGTTCTTGTTAATAGTGGAACATTCAGACCTGACTCAGGTCCACTATCATTCGAGGCAAAGGCTCCCCTTGAATTACAGTACGGAATCTGGTTTTATTTCTCCTCAAGAGCCTTCCAGAAGAAATTTTACTAACAAGTGACTAGATCCTACTGTCCAGACCCAGGCATTTGGCCCCATACCCTGAGCTCCCCAAAGTGTACTAGTCTTTCCCTTCAATCCCAGCTGGGTTCCAAGGCCACATCATCTTAGCTTCTTCTCTGTCCTCCCTCATGGGTTTCCTGGCCCCTCCCTACTTCCCTAGCCCTAGCCCTTGCCTCTCAGGATCCCCTGCGTGTGCCATTATCACATGTCTGCTTCCTTCTTTCTCTTCTCTGTCTTTCTTTTTTGAGCTCAAGGGCACTGGATGAGATAAATCCTATTCCGTCTTGTTCATGACATTTTCTCAACAAGAATCCATACATGACTTTCTTATATTTTTTATTTAGTTAGTTACTTAGTTATTTTGAATAATGTAATTAGCATCCAAACCTACCACCCAAAACTAAATCTAGGACCTTGGTTATAACTTACTCTAACCACCCAGTCCCTCTTTCATTCATTCTCATGCTTTTTTCTACCCAAGTAATAAATCCCATGCTCATCTTTCTCTTGTTTTCTTTTTTCTATAGTTTACACACACACACACACACACACACACACACACACACACACACACACACAGAGTTATGTTAATATGTTAAATTTATGTATATTTATGTATAATAATATATAAGAAATATGTGTCAATATGTAATATGGAAAATTAATCTTAATTAAATATCAATGAATTGAGGTATTGATGATTAATAATTATAATTAATGGTAATATATAATTACATAAAATAATTAGAATTTTAATGTACTTATTATATATATTTCTTTAAAATATACCTTGTTTTAGTCATTTCTTAAATTTATGAAGACAGTATCACATTGTATGTAATCTTTCGGGACTAACCACTTGAGTTCCTATGTCTAGGGGACCTACCACTTGGGTTTACATGTCTATGGGACCTACAACTTGAGTTTATATGTCTAAGATTCATCCATAATGTTGTGTCATTGCTATAATTCACTCACTCTGCCTGTATAGAATATTCCATTGTGTCTCTACAAGAATTTATTCCTTCAGTCTCCCATTGATGGGTTTTTAAGTTGTTTATTGGTTTTCTCTCTTGTGAACAGTGTTACAATGAACATTCTTATGTGGTTCCTCTTTTATATGCCATTAGCCTCAAAACAGATAGGCTCAGAGGCACCATTCCCCACAACTAGGTAGCCTAGAGTTGCAGAATTTTAAAGAAAAAAGGAGCTTAAAATCATAAAGTCCAAAGTGTTTGGTCATGCTGTGCACCTGCCTCTATTAATATGTATTTCACACTATTATGGAAAATGATTTCTCATGAGCCGCTGAGTGCAAGTGTTGGGAAGGCAGGGACCATTTCTTTTTAGCTCATACTTCTATTCCTGTTACTGCCTCCTAACTGGACTCCAGACTTGCCCATTGGCACAAGTCAATAATCCACATTCTAGCTGGCCAAATATATTTTAAATGCCAAACTAATATGGCACTAACAAAATTCTTCAGTCTTCACACTATTTGCAGGATTCCTTAGCCACATACACAAGGCTATTTATAAATCAGTCCTTGAGGACATTTTCAGACTATCCCTGGCTGTTCCACAGCACACCACATTCCAAACCACTTGTAACTCCTCATACACACCAAGAGGTTTTTGCCTCAGGACCTTTGCATAAGATGTTCCCCATGCTTGATTCATTCAAAACCTCTACTCCAGACAAATTCTACTTCTTTAGACCTCAGTTCCAAGGTCACTTCCTCTGGAAGCTTGCCTGACCTTAGCTCTTAGGGTGGGATAAGACAGATGATATTCCCACCACCATCAACACACACACACACACACACGCATGCACACGTGCATGTGCACACACACATACACACACACACACACACATTCCTGGTATCCGGTGCAAACCCCTAGCACAGCACTTACCACATCTGCTTGTAATTTAATTCTCCATTTACTTTTTCTGAGTTGCTAACTAGATTGAAAACCTTCTGAGATGCATTTCATTCATCTCTGTATCTCCAGATACTTAGCAAAATACTGAGTATGTGGAAAGAAGGAAGGAAGGGAGGGAAAGAGGAGAAGGAGAGGGCTTTGTATCTTCAGGGCTTGGTGCTATATTTGAGCCTTCAATATATATTGAGGTCCTTCAATAAATGTTTGTTGAACTAATTATTTTAAAAGAACAAAATTATCACTGCAGATGATATGACTAGATAGCTCCAAAGAAATTGGTTGAACATATTAAAACAGGAAAAGAAAAACTTTTTAGCCTATTTATTGAATCTGCCTATATACCTATTATGAGTTTGGTGCTCTGGCAGAAATGTCAGCTTGGCGGGGAGGTTCTGTTGGGTCTAGATCATGGAACCAGAGAGGTACATGGAAAAAAGTCATAGAAGCTAAAGAGGAGAGTGCATGCAGATATCCAAAAGGGGGAGCCAGAGATTAGCTACCAAGCATGCTGGGAGTGAAAGGGCCATTGCCTGGGTTGATTAAGAAACCCATTGCTCTTCTGTAGTTGGCCAGAGTGGCAAGTGTAAGAGACATTTAAGACAAAGATGAGAGAGGACAGACAAGACACTGTCCTAGGTACTACAGATTTGAACTGTACAAACAACAGTCCCACCTCAAATAACAGCAAATTAACACAAGGTGTTAAAGAAGAATGGGCCCAACAAGTCACCAAAACAGAGGGCCACTCTCTGAGTAGGTGGTGGGGAAGGGTGACATTTTTTTCCTTTGTGATGACTCAAAGTCATGAGACAACTAATTCTCAGTAGTAGGGGTGGGCCATTTGAAGAAAGACAGATATAATAAATGATCCCCCTTCATGGTTCTGTCTACCATTAGTTTTGTTTGCAAGGAATTTTCCAGTACCTGTGTTAGGTGTTTGCTGATAGACATTTCTCCTCTTATGGTGTGCTCTTATTACAACTTCTTTTAATCAATAACATACAGTTTGGGGTTGTTATAAGTGCTGAAAATGACAATCTTATGGTTTAGTTTTACCTCAATTTCAGGCTTCCAGTATTAAATGTGTTTTCTAACCCAGAAGGCATCCCTCCTCATTATTTCACACCAGTCAATTATCAATGATTCATGGACTAATTATTCAGCAATTACATTTCCTACCCATGGGCAAGCCACAGGATATTGTTGGGAAGTGAGTCACCTGAGCACTCGGGCATTCCCCCAAGAACCTGGATCATACAGGGAGGGGCTGCTTCCAGGAGCGGCCAATCCTAGCCAGTGCTAAGTCTTAGCCATGTGCTGGGTCTTCCTCTGCCTGGTCTTGACCTCCATTGTGCCATTGGTTGCCATAGCAAGCCTGATCCTTATCTTCTGTTCATCTCACCTTACTTCCTGGGATTTACTTCTACTTTCCTCTAAATCATAAACTCTTGTATTCTAAACTAGGAGGTCTCAGAGATCATGGGGGGCCTAAACTACTAACATTTTTTAGAAGAAAATGTGAAACAGAATTTATAACATAGTACACCTTAGATGTAATTAATGTGTTTTTAGACACCCAAACACAAAGCAATATCCGTGCCATTTCACAAGATAATTACAGCAGTCCCCCATTATCCAGAGGGGGCAAATTCCAAGACCCCCCAAGTAGTTGCCTGAAACCAGATAGTACTGAACTATATATACTATTTTTCCTACACATACATACTTGTGATATAGTTTAATTTATAAATTAAGCACAGGAAAATATTAGCAATAATAATAAAATAAAACAATTAAAACAATACACTGTAATAAAAGCTATGCGAATGTGGTCTCTCTCTCTCTCTCTCTCTTAAATATCTTATTGCACTGTACTCACCCTTCTTCTTGTGATGATGGGAGATGATAAAATGCCCACGTGATGAGATAAAGGAAGATGAATGATGTAGGCATTGTGAGGTAAGTTAGGTGGCTATTGACCTTCTGACGATATGTTAGAAGGAGAGTCATCTGCTTTCAGACGATGGCTGACTACTAGTTACTGAAACCATGGAAGGCAGAACCACAGGCAAGAGAGAGACTACCGTACAAGATTTATAGAAGTGAATAAATTCATAGTACACTGTGCATGTGGTCCAGAAATGGGATAAAAGTATTAAGTTGCATAAGGAAGATCTTCTTTCAATGCTGTGAATATATCTCTGTGGCTATATGTTAGTATATAAACTTTCTTTGAAAGTGATGTCAAGGTCTAAATTTGAGAGCTTTCATGTGTGGAAGTCCCTGTCCTCACTCCCTGCCATAGGCTGTTACTCTGTCTATTAACCCTGACCTTGCTCCCTTCTTTTGATTTATGGTGATGATCATCATCATTGACTTCATTCTACCATGATCTTAATTAGACTTGTTAATTAGCTCCACCAAATGTGTTGAAGCCTCTTCCCTCCTCCCCAGTCCCCCACCACATGCCTCATTCCTGCACACCTCTGTATCTGTAAGGGTAGTAAAAGGAAGTAAATTAAAAAGTGACCATTTTGGTCTTTTTGCTACTATGGGAAAAAGAAAACAATGTTGAGTGGGAATGGATATTCTGAATTTGGAGATTTCCTAGGGATTTCACATCTTATGTGTTGCCTAGGCTTTCTATCCCACAATTGGTAAAGAGCACATGTGCTATTTTGCCACTTCCTTACATCTTGCACATTCTAATGGTCTTACACTTGTCTGGATTTATGAGGCTCAGCATTTTCTATTCTTGTCCAAAGGAATGCTTCTCACTTTCAGTCTTTTGATGACAAAGATCTGATCTTAGAGGACCCTGGGAAGAACACCATATGCCTGTTCCCCTCTCCTATTCCTCAATGTAGAGACCACCTCACTGTCTGTGGGGTTTTCATTTCCACTCCCATATTCAAATTCACTTACTTGAAATTGTGCTCTATTTGCAGAGAAAGAGAATACATCTTGGATATCATATGATTAGTTAGTGGTCCTGGATTACCACAGATGGGACGGCTGTAGGGTTTAAAGAAAAAAAAAAGGTTAAGCAGAGCCTATTTATCACCCTCTTGAGTCCACTAAATATCAAACCCCCATAAAGACAGCAGTCATCAGTTAAATAAATGAACCATTAAGTTGAGAAAAGATATGTGAAAACAGCCACCTCTCCTGATTTACTGACCCTTGGTAGACATTAGTTTGCTAATGAACTTTATCTGCTACATACAGCTTGCCCCACAACTTAGAAGATGTGAACTCCTTTTATATTTTAAGTTACCTTCCCCTCTACCTCTCACCAAGGAACCGTGGAGCCAAACAGATGACTCTCTTTTTCCCTCTTAACTCAGGTACTCACAAAAGCTTGGGAAGCCATCTTACCAGGCTTCAGACAGGGATGGAAGCAGGACTTGGAAGCCACCAGGAATACAGGGGCACATTCTCCCCAGGCTTTCTCACTGCACACACTGGGTTCTGACCCCTGAATCCTATCCTACAGATTAGCTTTCCAACTTCTCAGTCCATGTGGCAGAAAATGACATTACAGTCCCAAGTTACTATAGCTCCTGTTATTCTGGGAACAGCTCAGAATGAGTTTGAAGTTGTTAATACCAATTCCAAATTTCCATAGGAGAGAATCTGACTGATCCTACTTGAACAGTCATCAAATGAGGTCCAATCAACTGGCCAAGACATAGGGAGTAAGTACAACATAGTTGCTAGGAACCTACCCCTGTGGAAGAAGGGGGTCAGTTAAATGATCATGTGAGCTGGGAAGAAATCCCAAAAAGTATCTTCTAAAATCAAGAACTGTTTTTCTGAGATTAGTCTCTAGGTATGACCAACGTATGTTTATGGATTCTTTTTGTTGTTTTGGTTGGTTGGGTTGGGTTTGAATCAATGATTTACTGGGAAAAGTTACTAAAAATCCATACTCTGTTTGTTCCTTCATTTGAAGCAGCACATTGTACTCATTCTTCTTGGTAAGAAGAATTTTGGGAGTGCCAGGTATTAAATGCATATGGAAGGTTTGTGTTAGCACCTTCAAACTAGACATAAACCAAAATGTTTAAAGAGCACTTTCCTTACACCATCCTGGGGAGTGGAAAGTCAAACATACTGTATTTTCTCCCATAAGGTAAAGAAATATATTTAATTTATTATTTTTTTAAATATTTATCCATTTTGCATAGAGAGAAAGAGAGAGAACACCCATATAAGCAAGGGAGGGGCAGAGAGAGAGGGAAATAGAAGATCCCAAGAGGGCTCCGTGCTGACAGCAGAGATTCCCAACACAGGGCTCAAACCCACGAACTGTGAGATCACAACATTACCAAAGTCAGATGCTTAACTGACTGAACCACCCAGGAACCCCTAGAAATATATTTATTTTAAAGGGAAACAGATGATTGGGGCACCTGATGGCTCAGTCAGTTAAGCGTCCGACTTCGGCTCAGGTCATGATCTTACAGCTCATGGGTTCGAGCTGTGCTGACAACTCAGAACCTGGAGCCTGCTTCAAATTCTGTGTCTCCTTCTCCCTCTCTGCCCCTCCCCCACTCATACTCTGTCTCTGTCTCTCTCTCTCTCTCAAAAATAAATAAACATTAAAAAATTTTTAAATAAAATAAAGGGAAACAGATGATTTGGATTATGCCTAAGAAAATAATTTTAGGTGTTAAGGCTTTATTATAAATGATTTTTTGCTATAAGACCTAGCAAACTTTAAAATATTCCTTCCATCAAATTATATGCCTATCCATTTTTCTTTTCCCAATTTTATTTGTGGCTTCTCCTGAAAAGAATCACAGTGCCCATGTGAGGGGATGACCACAGCTCAGTGCTATCCATGCCCTCTTCCCACCCCCAGGACCTTACTTCAAACAGAAAAGAGAGCAACATGGCAGGAAATCGTTTTGATCTGGCAGCTACTCCAGGCTGGACTCAAAGACCATGCTAGAATCCATTCTGGGGATTTACCTTCCTTTGAAATAGGTTCTATTTCCTAAATGCCTGAGAGATCTTAAATGGCCTTTGTTTTGTCCCATTTCCCTCCAGGCTTAGCACAGATATGAATGCTGATGTGGTGTGTCACACCCTGAAGTTTTGTAAGCAGGACCCTGGCCAACCATTGTGTCATCTCTACCCACTTCCCAAGGTAAGTGGGTTTTCACTTTGAATGTCACTGCAAGCCCTTTGGACATGTTGTAAAGGGAGGTTCAGCTTCACTGGCTCAACGGTTGGGGGACAGAGAGAGACAAGACGACATTTCCAATTACATCGTGTGAAATAATATTC
This sequence comes from Neofelis nebulosa, assembly GCF_028018385.1. Lineage (NCBI taxonomy): Eukaryota > Metazoa > Chordata > Mammalia > Carnivora > Felidae > Neofelis > Neofelis nebulosa. The sequence goes on from NC_080785.1 coordinate 42,649,823, forward strand.
CCCAGTTTCAACCTAGACCCTCACCCCATGCTGCCAAAGAATGTTTTGGCTACTTAACTATCATAGACTGTAATCTAGAGCTCAGCTGGCAGTAGGTGGGAAATCTAACCAGCCAAGAAGAGGAGAGCTTAAATCTCTTTCTGCTATTTAAAAAATCAAGCAGATCACTTTCACAGAGACCAACTCATCCAGTTTGCCCAGGACTTTCCTGGGCTAAGCACTGAAGTCTCATATCCTGGGAAAACCTGAGCCATTGGTCACCCTAGTCTGAGCTTAATTGTCCTCACACATAACATGGGTATAATAAAATGCCTAAAATACCTCCCTCATAGGTTTGTTGTGGGAAACAGTTGAGCTAATACATCCAAAATGCTCAGCACAATACCTGCTACATTAAAAAGTGTTGATAAAAGCGGTAGCCAATATAATTATTATCAATATCATTATTATTCAGAGATAGCTCTTCAGAACCCCCATGTGTGTTATATCATGTTGGACAATTTTCAATTGAAATGCAGGCGGACAGGGCTGCAAATGTTGACACAATTCTCAGCTCACATTCTGAATGAGAGCATAATATTAAATCCAGTTCCACCTCAAAGTATTGATTTTTCAGAAGCTGCCTGTAAAAATAAAATTAAATGATAAAATAAAAGAAAATTCTATGCCCCCTGTCCCAGAAATGTAGTTTTTCTGTGTATTACACAGTAGGTTTCTGTTTTGTATGTGATTTCCTTTTTATTCTCAAGGAAATAAAGTCAGTTTAATATTTTGTGGCCTGAACCAATGAACCTGATGTTGCTGCCTAACTATCATAAGCTTGTCTCCTTGAGAGGGAAGATAGAGATTCAAATACCTGGAGCATGTGTCCATGACGTGCTTCCTCAGTCATTGACTATGTGCCAATTAAATTTCCCCTAATTCCACTTGAGAAGCTTTGGAGTCCACTGGTTTCTAGAAGAGATAGGCACTTTTAATTAAAAAAATCTTTTTTCATGAATTCAAATAGCATGTAAATATTGTATCATAATATTCACTATTGGATAATGCACAGAGAAACGTGTCTCTATGTACAAAGGCAAATGATAAGGGTTTTTTGTCATTTCCTTAAATAACATCACATTATATATACATCACACCCACAGTTATACATAGTCACAAAATGTTCAACTTTAAACTATCCCATGTAAAATGACATTCTTTATTTTCGTACTCCATGGAGTTTATCCTCGAAATACCATTTCCTTGTCTTCCCATCAACACCCTTTGCAATTCCTGACTTGGGAGTGTTTTAAGCATCCTTGCTGGCTGAGATGGAGTGGGGGGTATTTGACCCCAGAACTGCTCAGCTTGCACCCCAGCAGGGCATGCTCCTGGGTCAGCTTGATGTTTCCATAGCCGCTGTTCTGGACCTTTGCCCTCCTCCTCAAATCCCCGTCCCCACAGGTGCCCTGGAGAAGAAGGGCAGTCCATGCAAATGTGGGCAGCTCCACTCTCTTCTGCCTCCAAGATTTCTTTAATAGCAATATTTACTGAGGACTCACTACACTACGTAGCACTGTGTTTACACTTCACTTTATTTAGTCCCCTAAACAGTTCTGGAATAGAGGCACCAGTATTGATTATGACCCCTTTTATAAAGTTGCAGAAACCAGGCTGAAGAGGTTATGTAATTTGCTGAAGCTCACTCCCTTAGGAAAGACTAGAACTGGGATTCATATCCCTGTCCTGCTGACAGTGGTTGGTTTAGTCTCTTGACAATTGGCTACGTTTCTGAAAATCCTTCTTGGGGTGTCTCTTCACATCAATCAGCTGAAATCCCACCACCAGAAATAACCAATATCAAAATGTTGTATGTTTACCTTTTAATTTGTAAATAAATAATATTATTATATTGATTTTTTCAGAGTTATGATAATGTTATATATATAATTTTTCCTCCTTAACATTACACTCTGAGTGTGTATTTTTAATGGTGTATATCAGTCCTTCTTTTCATTTCCTTGGCACACAAATTACACCTACAAAGCAGGTGTGAATTAGTGGGTAGAATTACCTACCTACTAAAGATGCAAATGATTTCCAGCCTGCTGCCAGAAGCCTCCATCACGACTCTCCCAGTCAATACTCACTCCCAAAGTAGCCACTGTTCTAAAATCTCTCACCACATATTAGTTCATTCATATAAAGTTCTGTTCTTCAATGTCATATAAATGGAATCATAGAGTATGTTCTTCTGTGTCTGGCTTCTTTTGTTTGCAAGGTTCATCGTGTTTTGGGTGTGTAATGGTATTCCTGCATGAAGGTGTCTCACAATCATCCTTGGATGTCATTCCTGCTCTAGCTTCCTAGTTAGTCCAACCAAATTCTGCTCTTGCCTGCTTTCCAAAAAATTTTCCACACCAAGGCCAGAAAGGCCTTTCTATGAGATAAATTTAATCTTGTCACTCCAACTCAATGACTTTACATGGGAAACATTTTCTCCTTCTCCCTCATCTTTCACCTTGATGGACTTCCCATCCCTCAAATCTCACCTTATATGTTGCTTCTTCAGGGAGTCCATCCCTGACTCATTTTACATACCCCTCTTGTCAAAGCTCTTGTAGGTCCCCCCACTGAACCTACCTTGTTTTAAATGATATACCTGGGTGATTGCCTGTCTATCCATCTCTCCCACTAGGATATAACCTCCACATGGGCAGACTCCACCTTGCTCCCCACAGTAAGCCCAACACCTAGGATGGTGCCTCACACATAACAAAGAAATATTTGTTGAATGAATAAACAAAGTGCCACTAGCTTCTCGTTTGCACCCCTGACGGAAATTCTGCTTTCCCTTACTTCATGGACACAGTAATTTTCCCAGAGCCTATCTCTGATCATATTATTTCCCCCAGCTTATGATCTCAGTATTGCCTACACAATTAGGTACACATTTTCACCTAGCATTTCAGAATTCTCCAAAAGCCTTCCTGGACTTCCACTATTATCCTTGTGGACCCCCTACTGCAGCCAAGATGGAGTGACTGGCTCTCTCTTGTGCTCACCCTGACCTTCCTACCTCTGCACCCTTGTTCTCAATCATCCCTTCCACCCAGCTGACCAGGCCCGTCCTGCAAGCTCATGTCTCTGTCAACTTCTCTGTAGAATGATTCCTAACCCTCTCCACAAAATTTAACTCTGTTCTCCACCGTCATCCTAAATTCCTTTTCAAATACTACAACGTGCCAATATTGCCCTACATGCTTTGCATATATTAATCATTTAATCTTATGAGTAGGTATTATTGTTGTCTGCATGTTATAGAGGAGGAAAGGAAGGCCCAGAGATATTAAAATATGAAGTTTACATAGATTTCTTCACTCAGATGTAAGCGTGTGGAGGTGGCAGTTCTGCATCTTGCCCGTCTTTGCTGTCTCCATTGTGCAAGGCACATGCCTGGTATCTGGATAATCCATCAGCACTGACCTTGACGCGTGTGATCTCATTCAACAGTGCTCTTGCAGGGTAGGGGTCTATTTGACAGATAAGGAAATTGAGACCAGGAGAAATTAACAGATTACACAGCTAATAAGTGACAATAAAAGGATTCAGCCCTGGGCCTGTTTGTCTTGAAAGCCCAAGTTCTTCCCCATGGTGCTCTAGGCCTCACTGCTACTCCTGGGGTATAGTTACTTTTAATTGAACCACTGCTCCTGGGCCAGTAATTCCTCACAAGCAAGACTCTGCTTGTAACCTGCTTTGCATGTGTTTCCGATTCTGGTAAAATACAAATGAAGTGACAGGAGCCATTGCCCCTGTGAAATGCATGCTGCAGGGTGGAGGGAAGAAGGAGGCCTTTCTGCTCCAAGGAGCTGGCATGGCAGAACCTAGCAGTGCAGAGCAATGGAGTCTGATGTTGGTAGGATCAAAAGTAAAAGTGGAATCACATTTAGGGATCTCAGCAAACTGCCTATTCATCATCTACAGTGCAGTTGACATTCCAAGCCCAGTTTTTGCCAATCCTTTAGCCACGGCTCATACCTTTATCTACTGTGTTCTCAAAATGACAAACACCATCCATGATTAACTGAGCAAGAAACAATCTATAGTGTTCAGCTGGCACCAGGATTGGGGCGGGGGTGGGGGAGGTGAGGGGAGGTGGAAAGGAGGGCAAGACAAGGATAGGAAAGGAACAGAAAGAAGAAAATCACAGACTGCATGGTAAAGACCATCCAGATTGTTTTGTGTTACCTACTTTTTTTTTTTCAACATTTTTTTTTTTTTTTTAATTTATTTTTGGGACAGAGAGAGACAGAGCATGAACAGGGGAGGGGCAGAGAGAGAGGGAGACACAGAATCGGAAACAGGCTCCAGGCTCCGAGCCATCGGCCCAGAGCCTGACGCGGGGCTCGAACTCACGGACCGCGAGATCGTGACCTGGCTGAAGTCGGACGCTTAACCGACTGCGCCACCCAGGCGCCCCATTGTGTTACCTACTTTGAGGGGATTATTTATATGCTCCTTTACATTTGCATACAAAACAAGGCATTGCCTGCTGCTGGAATGTGTATGTGTGTGTATGTGTGTGTGTTCATAAGCAGGAATTGGACACTGAAAATTGAACGTGGTTCCTTCATGTGTACCTTGAATTATCTTTGTTAGATCAGTGTTAGAGTGCACCCATTGGGTCAAGAGTGGAGCCTCCTCCTCGGCTTTATGCTGTTCACTCCTGGGTCCCCTAACACTGAGATCCTCAAGGCACACCCTACATCATTCAGCAGACACCCTTCCTAACCACCCCTGAGCTGCAGGGACATGCTACATTCACAGATATCTCAAAGGCATACTCAAGACCTACTTCACATCACTTTGATCTACATTAAAAGAGAATTATATTCAGAGTGTGTGCTCTAGTGGAGATAGATTCTCTTTATTTCCCCAGGGTCTCCAACCCATTTAAAGTTCTGTGAGGCAGTGGGAGGGGGAGTCAAGAATGAATTTGCTTTAAGATTCCATTCTACCAGTTGTGCTTGTTCAATGTAAACACCACAGGTAGGACAAGGGGTCTCAAGCAAAGGAAGAGAGGTAGCCAGATCGAGCTCTATTTGGGAAAGGAAACATAGATAGACATATTTATCCCTGGGAGAGGGATGGGGGAGGGAGGCTGGAAATGTAGACAAGGGGCAGATAGGAAGGGCTGCTGATGCCGAACTGAAGAGTCATTCAGATATGGAGTAAAATTTCAGGATACTTTGCTATTTATTTCACATAATATATTTTAAGTACTTGAAATCAGTAAATCGGAGTATTTAATACATTTCAAATACAAAAATTCATAAATATAAGTAAAATGTAAATACGCTAACACATACCTTAAACATAGTCCAATGTAAAAATAAAATATTGTTTCAAATAAGCACTACATAAAGTTTATTTGGGGTTAAACATGAAATACAATTATGATCTTTTTTTTTTAAGTCTATCAATGATGACATCTATCAATGATGTCATCTTTGAGCCATGAAAAACTTCCCAGTTATTTCTCATTTGTCTTCATCTCCCTGTCTCATCTTGCACAAATGGTGATTCTAATGCAGACACCATATTAAAACCAATTTTAAAAATTATTTTAGGGGCACCTGGGTGGCTCAGTTGGTTGATTATCCAGCTTCGACTCAGGTCATGATCTCACGGTTCGTGACTTCAAGCCCCGTGTAGGGTTTTCAACTGATAGTGCAGAGCCTGCTTCAGATTCTGTCTCCCTCTCTCTCTCTGTCCCTTCCCCACATGGGCACACAGCCACACACTCTTTCTCTCAAAAATAAATAAAAGTTAAAAATTATTTTAAAAAATAATAAAATAAACCACTGTGAGGGAGAACCATTGCCTTAGGAAAGCAATCCCGACTTTGAAATGGCTTTTCCAGGATGAGTCTGATTGTTGCTGGAACCAGAGCTCTCCAATGCTGAGTGTGTGGGGGTGTATGCATAGACAGGGAATTCATGCTTCCTTGGGACCCAAATTACCATGAAGCTGACATAAAAGGGTTTGAGGAGGAGGAAGTTTGCACTCTTTTTATGAGAAAGTGTCACATGACAAATTCTTGTTGTTCAACTGAGAAATAAAGCTGATCCCAGGAACTTACTTTAATTTTTTAAACATTAAGTGTAGAATAAAACATCTGGTGTCTCTTTTAATTGAAAATCTCAGGTAGTAAGGCTTAGGAAAGATTACAAATGGATAGGAAGTTGAACATTTTCTAAGATTCATGAATCACTAAATTTCACTCAGTACAATCAACAGTGCCCTTCTGTTCATAATGATGAGCTTAGTTAGCTCTGTGAACTCACACTGTGCTTCTAAATGTGTTATCTAATCTTCCCCAAACTTTTTGAGTGAGTCCCATTTTGTCCAATATGGTGGTGTGTGTGTGTGTGTGTGTGTGTGTGTGTGTGTGTGTGTGTGTGTGTGTTTAGGTAAATTTCTCTACTCCATCTCTGTTTTATAAGACCCAAGTCTCTAAATTCTGCCTTTATCCTCTCAACATTATAATTATGACTTGCCTTTTTGGGGGGAGGAGTATGTTTACAGAATTTAAAAATAAATTCAGCACTCTCAGTTTAACAGGAAAAAAAGGAAAAACAAGGAAACAAGGGAAAAAAAATTATTTCCTCTGTCATCATCACTACATTGGAGCCTCCATGGCTACTGTCATGGACAATTCTAGCAAATTAATATCTCAAAGCCTAAACTAAATAGAAATAACTAAGGTTCTCTTCCTATTTGGTTGTCTGGTCAACCTCTCCAGCTTATATTTGCTCTTCCACTGTTCTCCATCATAACTTTGTATAATATGAGTGTTTTCTCACATGTCCAAGCTTAGGGGAAAACAAAATATTAAATAATAAAGAAGCCATTTTTGTGATCATCAGTTTCAGGTTAAAGAAAGTTCCTTCTTGAGTGATGGCTGATCTTTAACTGTGACTTGGCAAACTATTAGACAATCAAATGTTACTTGTGAAAGGAACATATATTCCAGGGAAAGAGTAACCTACAATTTCAGGGCATTCTTGTGTGTGTACTACCTCAATACTCTGGAAGAGTTAATAAAGTTTTGCAGACTACCTCCCTTAATAAACCCATATTTGTGCCCAGAAGACAATCATATCTTTGACAACTGAAATCAGAAATGGTACTAGGGTCAAAAGGGTCTTGGGTGAAATTGATAGGTTTTTAGGCATACACAGTCATTCTTCTATTCTTGCAATATACCTTTACTAAGCCCCCATTGTGTGACAGACACACATTAGGGGCTGAAAAATAAAAGGAAATGGCAAACACAATTTAAGTAGCGACACACATAACAAAAGCTGGCCTAGGTACTTGTCATATAGCATCTAAAGTCCTTCCACACAGTTGCAAGCTTATTTTATTATCCTAATTTTACAGAGGAGCAATCAATATTCAAGCAAATTGTCGGTTGTGGAGTTATTTGGCAATGTTTTTAAAATTCCTATTTAAACATCTCAGGAGATTTTGAACAATGAGATAAATGACAGGGGAATATGGCCTTCTAGATGTGGAAGAGTCAGCCTAAAGAGGAACAGAATATACTGCCTAAAAATAAACCCAAACACATTCTTGTTTTTGATAAAAATAACGTTCAGATCAGTGGCACAACACTAGTTTATTCACTCAATGGAACTAAAGACCAGCCATTTGGAAATAAAATTTAAGCTCAATGTTTATTTCTTATAGCAAAGTAAATCCCAAATGAATTAAAGTTTGAATCATTAAAAATGGAACCATAAAAGAAGAAAAATCTAAGCAATTTTATTTGTAATTTGTGATACAAAAGTTGCAAAGGGAAATATGAATACATGTGACTAATAAAAAACCTGCCATACACAAAGTTAAAAAAATGGTAAACTGGAACATGTTTTTGTAATATGCCACACAAAGTTATTTTTCCATAATTCAAAGAGCTTATATAAAATTGAAAAGAAAAAAAGTCTAGAAAAGTCCACAAACAATTAGTTTACAGAAAAAGAAGATCAAAGAACCAAAATTGTAGGAGGAAATACTGATCCTTTTCTCATAATTAACAAAGTGAAAATTAAATGAGATTCCAACTATCTCTTATGTCTTTTGCCTCTACAAAACCCTTTGAAGGTCATTAGATAAGAAATTATCGCAGAAACAGAAAGGCTATAAATATCAGAGGCCACTAAATTAAATTGCTCCCTGAAGACTGAGAGGATTAAAACTCTAAGAGAACAGAGGAAAGCATTAGATGCTGTGCTTGGATGTACGGTCTACTGTTGTATCATTTCTCTGGGCATTTCACGGTATCTTGATAGAGATTCCATGCTGCATTTTGGTGTAAGCCCATATTAGGAATCTTGGAGAATTTATCTACTTAGACTTGCTTAAAGACTAATCTGGCAGTCATTAAACTCATAGAGACCTTAAAAATCTTCAAAATATAGCAGAAATAATGAAAATTTAAATTACCCTTTCTGAGGGGTGCCTGGGTGGCTCAGTTGGTTGTGTCCCACTTTGGCTCAGGTTATGATCTCAAGCTCCTGAATTCTAGCTCCTCCACTGCTTCCCCCCCCCCCCCCCCCCCCCCGCCGCCACCCCGGCCTTGCCCCTGTCGTCACTGGGCTCTGTGCTGACAGCTGGGAGCCTGGAGCCTGCTTCGGATTCTGTGTCTCCCTCTCTCTCTGCCCCTCCCCCACTTGTGTTTTCTCTCTCTCTCTCTCTCTCTCTCAAAAGTAAATAAACATTAATTTTTTTTAATTTCCTTTTCTGATAAGTAGAAGAAATGATCCTAAAAAAGATGCTTATATGGTATGGTATTCAAGATTTGAAAGTGTTTTTTGCCTACTTTAAAAAGTTTTTAAAAATAAGTATTTCTTTTTCCATCATATGCTTCTTTCTTCCCTAAGCTCAAGAAAAGTTAATGACAGAAAGAGAAAGAAAGAAAAGGAAGGAGAGAGGTAGGGAAGGAAGGAAGGAAGGAAGGAAGGAAGGAAGGAAGGAAGGAAGGAAGGAACAAAGAAACAAAGAAAAGAAAGGAAAGGAAGGAAGAAAAAGAAAGACTAGTGAATTCGAACAGTTCTGAAAGATATGTTAAATATTAAGGTTTTAATCAGTGGTCTCCCAATATCCACTCTTGACCCTCGTCTTCATCTAATTAGTCACCCACTTTAGAGCTCAGTTCACAAGTCATTTCCTCTGAGAAGCTATTCCTGATGCCCTAACTTAAGCCAGACCCTCCAAACTTCTTGTCTTTCATCATACCTCCTCCTTTCAGAATGTATTACAGTTATAATCAAACAATTGTACATTACACTACATAATTGTAAAATTATTGTTTAACATCTGCTCTAAGATATAAACTCCATGAGAACAGATAACCTAGCTGTTTTATTCCCCAAACACATGCTGTTCCCTGCAATTTCCCCAAAGGCCAGCACAACTCACTGTACTCATTAATCATTTAATAAGTATGTGTTGAATGAACACTATAGTGCACAGAACAATGCTCCCCCTCCAAAGAGGTCCACGTCGTAATCCCCAGAATCTGTGAATGTTACATTACATGGAAAAGGAGACTTTGCAGGTGTGATTAAGTTAAAGACCTGTAAATGAGGGAAAATTATCCTGGATTATCTGGATCAGCCTGATGTAATTAAAAGGGTCCTTCCTTATAAGAGAGAGGGAGGAGGGTCAGAATGTGAGAAGAAAATATGACAACAGAAGTAGAGTGATGAGGCCATCAGCTAAGGAGGGGGTGCAGCCATTAGACACCGCGGAGGCCACAGATTCCCCCTGGAAACTACAGACTGTTAGCCCAGCTGACACCTGGTTTTAGCTTCCTCAGACTCATTTCAGACTTCTGACCTCCACGCTATGAAATAGTAAATTTGTGTTGCTCTAAGCAAAGTAGAAAACTAATACAAATTAATTGTGAAACATTGGGCAAGACTTATCTAGCAACCTGAATGCAAACAGAATAATAGTCAAACAACAACAACAACAACAACAACAACAACAACAATAATGGATTATGTTGCAAAACAATTGGCCTAAAACAACCCAATGACTGAACCACACTCACTATCTAACTAACCCAATGATTTGCTAGAAATCATGGGGTTAAACAGTAGGACAATTTCCTGTAATAAGAACAGCCCATAGAGTCTAGCGCTGGAGAGCTTCCTCACATACACAGACGCTAGGGAAGAAACAGTCAAAATGAAACAAAAGTGTTGGTTGTGAAGCCTTGGACAATTCCAGCACTGGCTCTTTGACTTTTTATCTCTAAAGTGGGATGAGAACTGTTAATCCCTGCCTGGCTGAGTTGGTATAAAGTGTAGAGATGCAGCATAGATAATGCCTGGGCACAGACGTGGCAGCATTCAAGAAAGAACCTCTGTACGTGCGCATTGATGCTGCTGGAGGTGATGGTGGTAAAATCAATGAAAATAATGTCAGGGGAAAAAATATTGGGATGGGAAGAGTGCCATTTAAAATAATGCTGTTTAAAAAGGTGTTGTCTTGGGGAAAGGATGTGGATAGTATGATTAAATATAGTGATGGTACTAATAGGAAAGAAGAACATTTAGCTAATGGTAAAATGAGTGTGAGGAAGAGATATTCAGTGATCAAAGGGAATGGTTTTAAATATAGTGGCTTTTTTCTTTTACATTTTCCTTCCTCCCTTCCTCCCTCCCTCTCTCCCTTCCTTCTTCCCTTCCTCCCTTCCTTCCTTCCCTCCCTCTTGTCCCTGGAAGAAGAAAGTGGGATGAACTGACTTCATTCTTTCCACACATCTAGAAATCATAAATGCCCTTCAGAGCTGGGAATTGTCAGAACATGAAAATCAAATTGGGCTTTGGTGTGCCTTATCCTACATATTGGAAAATAGCCACTGTAAGATACAGCGAAATGTAGATACAATAATAGATGAGCAAATCCTACCCAAAAGCCAGATATGACACTATTTGATAAAACCTTACAAACAGAGGAGCTTCCTGCCTTTGTCTTTTTACTGAATTGAAGTCACCTCAAAGCACTTTTCCCCCCTTTCTCTTGGCTCTACTAGTCTGCCTTACTTGGCAGTTATTTATGTACTCACTGCCTCCAGTGGGTGGTCAAATCCTTGGAGATAGCTTCTCTCAAATCTGGCTCCATTTGTGAATCAACTTATACAATTAAATTTAGAGGTGTGGAAAAGCCTGTCCTAATGAACTTTTAGAAAAGATCCGAATAGATCAGTGATCTTCCCCCACCCTCAACACCTCCCCACCCCTGCATAATGCCTGCTCTTGAACAATAAAAAACATGCATCTAAAATCTTCGTTTCACTTCCCAGGGGCTTTCTCCTTTGTGGGAACCTGTCACTGCTGTCAAAAGTGTGAAGTGAACAAAAGGCACTTTCTGTAATTTTTAAATCTACTGCTGCTATAATTGATAGTAGAGAACACAATCACTAAAAGTTATTCACGGTAGAAACTTGTGCCTAAAAATACTATTTCTCTTTACTTCCTTCACTCCTAAGTGTACCAGAATTTAATTCTTTAACATCACAAAACCTGAGAAGACCCAATTAATGAATGTGTCTTGTCCAATTCACCAATACTCCCAAAATGTCAAGAGAAATTATACTGAATTCTGGAGAATCCCCGGTACGCTATCTTGTTTACATTTTCCCCTACCGTAGACAATACAATGCTATGCTTTGGCTGAAACATTTAAATGTTTGGGAAATGCTTTTCTACATAGTACTTCTTACCACAAAGTGGCTGAAAGCCTTGAAAATACTAATGTGTGTCATGGCTCTCTCAGAGGAGTATTTAGTTCGCAGATTTCCCAAACTTTTTTAACTTAAAACAACTTTCTTGTCTAGCATACCTATTAACGTCCCCCAGAGGGGGATTAAAAGCATGGGTTTTGTGCCAAAAGGGTCTGAACTGAGTCTGGATTGTGCCACTCATTGGCTCTGTGACTTTGAACTTTATCCACTCTAAGACTTAATTTACCTCATCTATAAAATAGGAATAATAATTATTACTTAACTCTTGCTACGTTGTATTCTAATTACATTTTATTTCCGATCTTCTCTCCCAGGTTATAACACCCTTGTTGAGAAGATTATGTCTCATTCACTATTACTAAATCTCTAGTATGTAATATGTCACACACCATAGACAAACAATAAGTGTTTGTGGAATGAATGAATAGAACGAATGATTGCACAAAGCAATGACTGACTGAACGTCTATTTCTTTCTCTTTCACTATCAGTCACATGCTGGCTGTTATGCTTGTACATGAGTTTCACTGCAGGTGCGTAGGTCCCTGGTGTACAGAGTCAGTTCTCTCCCCTGACCATGTGATCCTTTGCGTTAAACCATCCACATTCCATGTGAATTTCCCTTGCCATTCCCTTAAGCCTCAATGAAACCTTAGAAGTCAAATTTCCTTGCCTGTGTTAAAATTTTGGGCTTATTTTATTCTTAGAAAACAGTGTGGCAATGGTGGGAAAGGAGTTGGAGCCTAGAGACTTCAGCACCATTAGCTCTGCTTGCAGAACGACCATGGTTACAATATGTAACCTCTCTTCTCTGTTTTCTCATCTGTAAAAGGGAAAAATAATGCTTTCCTCTCAGGGTGGCTTTCAAGATCATGGAAACAATAGCATACATTTTTGGAGGCTGATGTTGTAATTACTGTAATTTTTCCAGCTATGTGTTGGTGGCATAACAACCCAAAATAAGTATGTCGATTGTTAACACTAATGCCATGCTTTGCATATAGTAAGCATACTATACTATACATACTCACACACGCAAATGCTGTTATGATCCCCATTTTGCAGATGAGGAAAGTGAGGCTTGGAGTGCTTACGTACCTTGCCCAAAGTCCCACAACTAGTAAATGGCAAAGCTAGCATTCACACCCACAAACACTCTAGAGTCCAAATGCATTTTAAATAGAAAATAACAACGGAGACCATGATCTACTATATATTTAAATATCTTCCACTGAAGATCAGTAGTTACCAAGCCTCTCCTCTTGTCTGAAGACTTTGGGCTGGCTCTGGTTTGGAGGAACACTTAAATCATTCTAGACGAAAGTGTTCCGTGAACTACCATAGATTTGTGTTCCTATGTGCTCTGATGATGTTGCAGACGGTCAGCCTCTCTGTTCTTGTAGCCTACTATGACACCATGCCATATTGTCCTTGGAATTTTCCAAGTTCTTGAGTAAAGAAATCCAATATACGTATCCATGGTTCTTCAGATTCTAAGCTCCCATGCTGAGGGCTTATATCTTGCAAGCCGATGTGAGGGCCTCCTCGGTAACCCACTCATGAGGATGTTAAATAGACCCTGAAGGGAATTTGAGGTGGGAATAGGGGGGACACTATAACCAGAGGGAGAAAGTAATGAGAAACTGGAAGGAGTTAACCATAAAAATTTCAGGATCAAATGAGCACTTCAGAACCAAGCCCCTCATTGTTGATGGAGAATCTGCCCATGCCTCAGAAGATCGCTCTAGCCGAGTCATAAACACCAGTATGGCTTCCAACCAGCAAAGTTTTATAACCAGCTCACCATCTATTCCCAAGTTCTCTCTCCAACCCCCAGTTACAGTTGCATCTGTATTCTGAAGTTTTAATTTTTCAGAGGACAGAAGAGTGGTCCTCATACTTTAGAAACAATGCCTTAAGCAGTACATTGCCAACAGTGAAAGGTTACCGGGGAGAGATAGCAATTATCTTCATTTGCACATTGCTAACAATTTGCCCATTTGCCTATCATAATGACAAGCAAAAAATGAGCTTTTCCAAATGTCTTTGAATCCTTACATCCATTTTTTTCTGGAGGAAAAAGATCAGCCCTGGTATCTAGATTCTCTTTTCTATGTTGGCATTTATGCACTTGAACTGTGGAAGAAAGTGGTGCTCTGGTTGAGCCAGTCTAGATGAACCTGCCCTCGGGCTCCCAGGGGCAACCCCAGAAGCATCGTCACTCACAGCACTAGGGGGTCAGAAGGCATTTGGTGAAGCATTTGCCACTTGGCTTTTTGTTTGTTTGTTTGGATTGCTTGTCTTTGTCCCTCACTACACATTGATCCCCTCAGAGAACTGAGCTGGATGAAACTCAGATTATGTCTCTGAAGGGGATCCAAGCGGCTTGTCCTATGAAGACTCTGCCAAGGCCATCTCTCTGGCCCCTTGCACTCGCAATGCTCATTCCTGGTCTGTCTCCTCACCAGACTGGCAACTCTGGGAGAGCAGCAATGTCTCTTCACCACCAGATCTCCAGGGTCCTCACTGCATCTCTAGGCTGGAAGCATGTTTTTGTTTTGTTTCAGTAAGAAACAGGGCAACATATATTGAGTTCTTCTTTACAAAGCACTTATTGCTGAATTTGTGCTCATTATTGAAAATTTAGAAAACACAAGAAAGAACCAAAAGGAAAAAGTTGTCACTCACAAGTATGATGGCAAATTTCTTCACAAGACTTTTCTTCTGTGCGTGTAAAATCTAGTAGCCTATTTTCCTGGGTTAACATAATATCATAACTATTTTCTTTCACTTTTTATTTCTATATGTGTTGAGCACCTAGCATGTAGCAAGGACTGTATTAGGCTTGAGCTGGGCTTTAGAACAAAAGAGGTATTTCCAAGGCAGAGAAGCAGAGGGCATGTAATTAAGGCAGAGGGGCACCAACAGCATGTTTCAGTATCGCAGAGAATGACTTTTAGGCTAACGAGAGCAGACAAGAAAGGGCACCACCACAGAAACTTGCACTTAGATCTAGTGTCCGAGATGCTTAGATCTCTGCCCGAGATGCTGACTTTCCAGAGAGTTTCCAGGATTTGTCAGAATTTCCAGAAAAAGCCAAAATTGCATTCATGCATCTATGTTTTTAAAGTGAGGATTTCAATGGTCTGTTTTGTCCCTGTTGTCAGCCGATCAGAGTGGACGCTGGGTGTGGTGATGGAGCCCAGTCTGCAGGTGCCAATAAGGCTGTACCACAACTTTGACCCTTTGTGAACTGATCCTAAGGAAGTCTAGGGAGTCCTAGGGAGAGGCTGAACGACCAGACCTGTGGTGGGGACACTCAAGGGCTCAGGGGCACAATTGTTCACCAACCGACACGTTAGCGTTTCAATGTTTTAAGAAACATACATTGTACGAGAGCGTCCTGGTGACCAGACTGACCTGGAGAGCAGCCTCCTTTCTCAAGTAGCTAACATGCGCTCTTAGATGTCAGTGGTCCTGCTGCCTCTGACACAAGAGCCATGGTTTGCCATCCTTTGAACTTGAGTTGGAGGAGTGTGATTTGGGGCAGAAGCCAGGGAGAGGGTTTCAGAGCCAGCCCGGAGAGGCTGTGCTGTGGCTGTCTTTGCTACCTTCCTTCCTGAAGCACCTGCTGGAAAATCCATTCCAACCCAAGTTCACACTGAGCGTTCATTCCTCTGCCCACGTTCACCCAGCATGGCTGAGGTCTTCAGAATACTACGGAGCTCTGTAATGGAAGAAGGTGTCTCCCAGGAAGGAAGAATCCACAACAGAGTCAAGCAGGGACACAAGTCCTGAACATGCATTAGCAACAATGGTCACATCTTCCAAGAGGCCTCTCCTGCTGGTAGCCACCTCCAAGGTCCCATTCCAGTATCTGTTTTTTCTTTTTCTTTTTAAATGGCTATTTATTTATTTTGAGAGGGGGTAGGGGCAGAGAGAGAGTGGGGGGCGGGGAGAGAATCCAATTAGGCTTTGTGCTGTCAGCACAGAGCCCATCATGGGGCTTGAACTCAAACTGTGAGATCGTGACCTGAGATGAAACCAAGTGTCAGATACTCAACTGACTGAGCCACCCAGGTGCTCCTGGTACCTATTCTTTCTGCTTAAATGCAGGGACAATGTCCTCAGTTTCCTGCAGTAAGAACCATGACACTCTTCCCTAATCCAGCTTCCTTATCGATTAGGAAGGGGAAATCTAGGGTTTGAGAGACCAAAGTTTCCTAACCAACTTATCAATTATTGAGTGGGGATTACTGGGGAAGGCTCTGGCCTAGGGCTTTACATAAATGATGTCCCATCATCCTCACAGCACCCTTATGAGGTAGGTGGATATCAATTCCCATGTTGCAGATGATAACAAGAGGGCTTTCTTACATGTGAAGGACCTCTGTGGATACCGAAGGGCTCAGAGTATAACTTGCTCAACTAATAAACAGCAGAGCCAGGTTTTGAACCCAGATGTGCAAACCATCACCCATGCTCAGGTCTCACAGAAAGCAGCACGAGGAAGACTGTGGCAGGGTCAGGACGTGTTGGGAGCACGAAAGCTCTGGGAAGCAGTGCTGGGAGCAAAGGCCCCCCCCCCCACCCCTCACCTCCAGGGCTACTTGTCCCCCAAACTGCCCACAAGTCTACAAAAATGGAATTCTATAACAATTGTTACTGGTCACAGTTAGCAAACTCTTTATACTTGCAATGTAAACTAAGAAGATGCACTTGGATGCTCTAGAAATGGTGAAAAAACGGGGATGTTGAACTGGAAGAGGAGGTGAATGAGAGACGGGGGTGTTACCTTGCACCACGCAGGTTCACCGTTGGCCACCTCCTGCCGTGACGCTTCCGGACCCAAGGATCGGTTACTTAGAGACATCAGCATAGCTCAGCAGGCAGAGGTTCAGACTATGTCTCTCCAGACACTGGCGCTGCGATCATCAGCCAGTTTCTTAGCTTTTCTGCTTCTCAATTTCCTCATCTATAAAAAGGTCATCTCTCTCAGAGCTGTTGTGAAATTAAATAAGACCGTGTTTGCAAAGTACTTAGCACGGCATCTGGCACAGAGCAAATCCCTTAATAAAGATGGTTATTAGCATGAAATTGCCTTCTTGTGAATTATTTTATCACAAATGTACGGAATAATCTCTTCACTGCAAACTTACAGACTTTAAAGATCCTAACTTTGGAAAAGACATGGAAAGGAAAGATGAGACACAAGCCGTAATGTTGTCTAACTTTGTTTTTGTAGGAGGCATGGAAATTTACACTAGAGAAGGCGAGACAGATTGTCAAGAAGTCCCCAACTCTGGTAAGCAACTGAGGACAGTGCCTCTGTTCTCCTTGACGCATCGGTCTTCCCCCACCCCTGCTCGCGTGTCCCAAAGACCAGCGGCTACTCTAGATCCAAGCCTGCTTCCACCATTGTTGCAGTGAGGTTGAGGTAGGAAGGTGAGCCCCTCCCCCTTTTTCTGCAGTAGTGTTTCTCAATCTGGGCACTACGGACATTGGGGCTAGTTACGCCTTTGTTGTGGGCACCCTCCTGCACATCACAGCAGCATCCCTGCCCCCCACCCACTAGATGCCAGCAGCCATGACGCCCTTCCCCAGTCATGACAACCAAAACTGTCTCCTGCATTTGCCAAAAGTCCTCTGGGACTCACAGTTGAGGAGTGCTGCTCTCCAGTAGACCATTTTGGAGGAGGCTGTATCCTGCTGCCCCTCCACTTCCTAAATACTTGCCCTTGAGCTGAGCCTCGGTCTTCCTGTCAGCAAGATAGAGACAGCAGCAGCGTTCCTTTCTCAAAGCATAGGTGTGAGGACCAACAGAGCTGATGTGTGGCACGCCTGGAACTTACCAAGCACTCAATCAATACCATGTTTAGGGGGCGCCTGGGTGGCGCAGTCGGTTAAGCGTCCGACTTCAGCCAGGTCACGATCTCGCGGTCCGTGAGTTCGAGCCCCGCGTCAGGCTCTGGGCTGATGGCTCGGAGCCTGGAGCCTGTTTCCGATTCTGTGTCTCCCTCTCTCTCTGCCCCTCCCCCGTTCATGCTCTGTCTCTCTCTGTCCCAAAAATAAATAAAAAATGTTGAAAAAAAAAATACCATGTTTAGTTTAAATCATTTATCATGGAGTCAAGTATGGGACTTAGGCCCTGAATGCAAATCAGCCCCAACGCGAAAAGGAAGCAGAAAAGAAAACCTTTAAAGAACTAGGTTTCCCTCGAGGCTGAAGGTCCTGGCAATAAGGAAGCATTCATCAGAGATGAGAAGGCATGGCCCTCGTCCTTGGCTTCTGCCTCATCACCTTGCTCGCCACTCACCCTGATGGGATACATCTCAGGTGGTATTGATTTGGCAACACAGAAATAAGGAGGAGGAAAAGCCCTTACGGCTCGCCTTGCCAGATCTAGCAAATAAAAATAGGGGATGCTCAGTTAAATTTGAATTTCAGATAAACAGTGAATAATTTTTAGTGTAAGTATGTTCAGTGCAATATTTTATCTGGCAACCCTGCTCATGGGGGGCAGATGGGTTTTGATGTAAGGCTGAGACGTGGTGAATGGCACTATTCGGGCATTTCTACACAATCAATTAATCAATCACAATGTCTGTGTTGCCAATCATTATTTAATTCAGTGAGTAATTAAAGGCTAACAGTTTAGTGCAGCCAGTTTAGCTAATCTGCTTAAGCCAGTGAACAAGAAATTGAAACACCACATGAAACCCTTGACCACCTTCAGAACTCTAAACAAAACTAGAGAACAATACAGTTCTTCTTTCCTTCTTCTCAACATGCCTCTAGAAACTTACTCTCCCAGCGTTGTTAACTTCGCTAGCAAAAACTGCCTTGGCATTAGCTCAAAGGCTAATTAGGATTTTACAATTTTTCATTTCTGTCATCAGAGTTGCAAGCATAAATCCATGGAGCAGGATTCCAGTAATTCCTTGTGAAAAGCCAAAAAAAAAAAGTTTTTTTTTTTTTTTTTCACCCAACAACAATACGAAACTCCTCAAAAACCACTTCCAATGTATTTACACTCTGGATTTAAGTGATCAAGGAAAAAGGAATCAGAAAATGCAA
This sequence comes from Neofelis nebulosa, assembly GCF_028018385.1. Lineage (NCBI taxonomy): Eukaryota > Metazoa > Chordata > Mammalia > Carnivora > Felidae > Neofelis > Neofelis nebulosa. The sequence goes on from NC_080785.1 coordinate 42,668,705, forward strand.
ATAAGTGACTCTGAATTACTGCTCAGATGATATTGGCTGCAATTAATTCCACTGTGATGGCTGACATACCTGCAGACCAAACTAGGATGCAGAAAGCAGCACACAGTAGGTTGCATGTCATTTCAGTGCAGTCTGTTAGACTGGGGGGAGGTTAAGTATTGTTGAAGGGGATGTTCCAGAAAACATCTGCATCTCAGTGAGGCTGGCAGAAAACTGAGCATCTAAGGGCTTAGAATACCTGAGTTATGGAATCAATTTATTTAATTCTCACAAAAATTCATACACAATAATATTTTTGTTATCAACCCCATTTTACAGATGAGAGGAGTAAAGACCAGATATGTTAAGTAATTCACTCATTCCATATAGCTAGTAAGTGAGAAACCCATCATTTAAATCCATATCTTGCTTCTTCTGAGTTCCTACCTTCTCCACTATGCCAGTAGCTCTCAACCAGACCTCCTCAGTACTAAATTTCAGGAAGCACCATTCACATCACAGGCTATGTAGATATTAAAACTGTGCAGTGCACAACCTGTGCAGCTGTACATGACATCCCTGATCGAAAACCTACCAACTTAATAGAATCATCCTCCCCAGTGCAATTAAACCCAAGCAAAATAATACATGGCAAGGGCTGCAAAGTACTTCACCATGCAGAAATTCAACTTCAGTTTGGCTGTGTATGCAAGAATAGTTCTTCTCTCCCCTTTGGCCTTCTGTACCCCAGTCACCACATTTTTTCTTTATTCAACCCCTGTGTATTGTTCTGTACTCATTTAACACCCTGGTGTGTGGAAAAGTTCAAGATACAAGCAGAAACCAGTTTAAATAGATTGCTAAGTGAAGATGCTACATGACCCCTGTGCCCAGGGACAGCCCAGATTGAGACTTTCACTTAAATGGGATTACGTGCAGCCAGATGCAATATTTTAAAACCATTGCTGAATCAATCACAGCCTACATTTTGCCTCTGTCTAGCAAAGTTCAAATTGAAAGGAAGGGGCTGGCACACTACAAGGGAGGGTTGCAGAAGTAACATCCCTCTGTGTCTGTCTCATTCCTCTTTGCAAGTAAATTAGAAGAGGTTAGTCTTTCCCATATCGTGGACTGAAAGGACTGGGTTATTAAAACCTCTGTCTCAATGGGAGGAGTTCGGGGTGGGGTTGGGGGTGGGAGACATCCCTGGGCAAGCCCCATGATCTATTGTCCACATCCTAGACTGAGTTTCTGCCCAATGAATGTCAAAGACAGCTGCAGCCTTCAGGTTGAATTCTGACAGTGAACAGCTGTGCAATTATAACATTTTATTCTATTTTACCTCTTGTGCAATAATTATAAGACTGTCCATATAATTTTTTTTGATGAATTGGTTACATCTGTGTTAAAATCTACCTTGTCATTAGGTTAATTAGACCAAGGCCTTCAGATTCAAGTAAATATTAAAAGATGTAGCTCGAACATTCAAATGCAACCTGACTTTGAACTCTGAATGTGTCTATATTTCCAAACTGCCACCGATGTTTCAGTATAATTTTATGTTGGCTTTTGTCTGACAGTCTGTCTACAGCTGGGTCTCTGGACTCAACTTTCTAAACACCCCTCCTTTTCACAACCACCCTCTCCTTTCATCTTTACAACCATGGTTCCCAACCAGTGGCAACTTTGTCCTCCCCACCCCTCCCCTGAGAACATCTGGCAACATCTGGGGACCTTTTGGGGCTGCTTGCATTAGTGGCTAGACCCCGGATATACTGCTAAACATCCCACAAGGCACAGGACAGCCCCACAACAAAGAATTGCTCAGCCCAAAATAGCAGTAGTGTTGAGATTAGAAACCCCAGGATCAGGCCTTAGGGTGTTTATCTGCCAACAGGTCCATCTGCCCCAGCTCACCTCCTCCAGGACACCCTCTCACCCCCAGAGTTATCTTTCTAAAATACAAATGTGATCTCTGCTTAATGTCTTCAGGAATTCCCCACAGGATAACAGTGCATCATCCTAGACTTGTCCTAATGTCTCCTTCCCTCCATGGTTCACCATGTCCTTGTGGCTCCCTACACGCCAGCCAGGGTGAAACATTCGGCCGCCCCCCGAGGTGCCACACCCAGCATGATGATACTCCCATGGCGTCGCGTGGGGGGCGTCCTGTGCCAGCAGCCACGCTTCTCCTGCTTTGGTGATGGCTCCAGTAACCTGGGACCATGGTGAAATGTGGACTCTGCTGTGGGGCCTGAGACTCTGCATTTCCCAAAGCTCCCAGACAAGGTCAATGCTCCTGGTTGGTGATCACATTTGCATCAGCCAGGAGCTAGAGCAGTGGTACGCAAACTTCAGCGAGCACCAGAATGACCTTGTGCAAGCTATGCAAACACTGGTTCCAGGGAACCACCCCAGGCTTTCCAATTCCTTAACTGGATCAGGGTGGGGCTCACACATTGCACCTGTGGCAAGTCTGTGGACCAGACTTGAGGTCACAAAGCCTAGAACATCTACCTCCTACTTGACTTCTGGCTCATCTCCTGCCTCCTCCTCTGGGTTCCTAGATAGCCACGTTAATGCCTAGACCCCTGCAAACCTCACAAAGCATGCTAAGAGCTGAGATACTCACCCCTCCACCCCACTAGACGGTGACTGCAGTGAGGACAAGGACAGCCTCTTCTGTCTCTGTGTCGTGCATATGGATGGAGGCACCAATCAGGATTGTTTCTCTCATCCTAGAAAGTTAGGCAAACTTCACAAAGATACTTAAAAACTTCATTTATAATGTGAAAAGGAGGTTGCCTTGTTCTCCTCTGCCAGGGTTAATATATCACCAACACCATTGATACAACTCATAGCCACCTGAAGGACTCTGTAGGCTGGCAAAATCAACGATCTCTCCTCCTTCACCGATAAACGCTACTTTCTAACTTTTCTACCGTGTTGTCTTTTTCTTTCATCTGAGGAAAACATCATGGAAATCACAATCACTGTAAGAATACCACCCAGTAAAAAGCCAGGGCTTTTAATTTGTCCCACAGCTAGAGAGTTCTGGAAACTGCTATCTGAAATCCCTTGCTCATGAAGCTTGAGGAATTTCATCTCCACACCTCACCTGCCCCCACTTCCTGCCCACCACCCCCACCCCAAGGAAAGGGGACTTCCTTCTTCCTTCTCCCCAAGGCATGTCTCCCCATTAGTCTTTATTTTCTCTCCTAATAGGCTGGGCTTATTCTATTTGAAAATGTTCTTTGTTTCAACCCTTTCCCAAAGCCTTGAGTACAAGGAAGGAGAGGAATGTTGTTGCCCAAGTGGGATGGACCATGAGGGGCCAGATCCTCTAGGGAAGAAGTGGAGAATACGTGAAGGTAGGAGTGGCTGGCTGTGTGAGGAAGGGGGAGCCTTCAGGCTGAGCCCCCAGCAAGAACAAAGGCACAGAGATGGAGTGAATATGGAGTGTGGGCACAGGAACAAGAAGTAAATTAAGTTAAATACAATGGCCCAGTTTCTGAAGGAAAGAGGGTCCAGAAATCCAGACTATAGGGCCGGTGGGAGAAGAAGGGCCTTTACAAGTTGTGGGGCTATTCCTTGAACTAAGCAACTTTTTTGTCATCTTTTTTTCCTCTCCAGAAATATTCCAGAAGCAGTGCTGATATTTGTTCCCTCCCGTTTTTGGCCAAGATCTGTCAGAAGATTAAATTGTATGTATACTATTTCTATCTCCCCAAGTATTGGCATGAGATGGCATCTTTGGTTGTCTCTGTTTTCCAGTGACTGAAATGATCGCCAGATGTTAAAAGTGTCTTCCTGAAGGGGAAAGTGTTTGTTGCTCATGACTTGTACAGAGACTAAAGGACAAATGAGCTCTGAACAAATCATTTTGGAAATACACTGCATAGTAGTTATCTTTGAACCTTAAGGCCTGACTTCTATCCTGGCCTGGGACCCGTGAAACTTCTGGGCAGCCTGGTGCACACCCGTGCTGCATGTGGGGACAGCCCCTCCTTGCTGTGTAAGACACAGTCAAGGCTAGCAACTCGTCATGGAAGGGACTCAACATCTTTAGTGCAAGGCACTCATGAGGCTACAAAGGGACCATTTTATCACAGGGTGCAACCTATTACCTAAAGACTCTGACTCAGATGTGTATGAACAGGGTTGCAAATACAAAGACACTCTCCCTGGGGCATCTAGGTAGCTCAGTAGGTTGAACATCCGACTTCGCCTCAGGTCATGATTTCACGGTCTGTGGGTTCAAGCCCCATGTCGGTCTCACTGCTGTCAGCACAGAGCCCGTTTCGCGTCTTCTGTCCCCTCTCCCTCTGCTCTTCCCCCGCTTATGCTCTCTCTCTCAAAAATAAACATTTAAACAACAACAACAACAAAACACTGTCCCGAATTCCCACGACCTCCTGTCTCCGTTTAAAATCCCATACCCCAGCTCTACTCTGAGTCTGAGGTTGTGCTGGGTGTCATAGGAATCACTGTCCAGAACTTTAAAAGATGGAACGGTGTGCTAAGAGGGTCACATAGTACACAGACGTTGCTCTAGGTGCTGGACATGGAGACTGCAAACATTTCCGTATCCAGTCCTCGCAATTCCACGAAGTAGAGATTGTTATTATTCCATTTCACAGTGAAGGACACTGAGTCTTAAAGAGATAGCTTCTCTCAGCAGCCAGGTGTATCTGGTCCTGCCTGGCTCTCCTTGTGAGGGCTTGGAGATGAATTGGGCTGCACATCTGGACTGAGAGGCTACAGTAGTTTCTTAGCGTAGCTGTAATAATATACCTACAAAACTGGACGGCTCAGAACAACAGAAATGTATCCTCTCTCAGTTCTCGAGGCTGGAAGTCTGAAAGCAAGGTGCTGGCAGGACTACTCTGAGACTCTGCTCCCTATGAGATTGCCTCCGAGATACTGGGTCAAATCCTTCCTTGCCTCTTAGCTTCTTTTTTTGGTATCTTTTTAAATGTTTATTTATTCTTGAGAGAGAGACAGAGTGTGAGTGGGGGAGGAGCAGAGAGAGAAGAAGACACAGAATCTGAAGCAGGCTGAGCTGTCAGCACAGAGACCATCATGGGGCTCAAACTTGTGAAACGGTGAGATCATGACCTGAGCCAAAGTCGGATGCTTAATGGACTGAACCCTCCAGGTGCCCCAGTTTGCCTCTTAGCTTCCGGTGGAGCCGGCAATCCTTGGTGTTCCTTCGCTTGCAGATGCAACACTCAGTCTCTGCCTCCAGCCTACATGGCCATCTCCCCTGTTTGTCCACCTTTTCCTTTTATAAGAACAGCAGTCGTATTGGATCAGGGTCCAGCCTAATGGTGTCATCTTAACTCATAATATCTACAAAGACCCTATTTCCAAGCAAAGGTCACATTCACAGGGACCCAGGGTTAGAATTTCAACATGACTCTTTGTGAACCTTCAACCTGTAATAAGAGGCACTTTTCCTACATTTCTCCATCCTTCATCTCATGAGTTTCATGGCAGCTAAATCCACTAAACATCTTCCCTCTGCTGTGAAATTTCCCCAGGAGAGGACAAAACTATCTTCTGACCTATATTCAAAGCTTCTTGGAGATCCAAGAGTTGAAAAACTTTTCCTGGTTCATCTGTCCACATGAGCTCCTGCAAGCCAGCTGTGCAAAGTGCTGGCCTGGGTCCCAGAAACAGTATCAACATGACTTTTCATGAATAAGGGTGGACACAGCACCAGGACGTGGGCAGTGGAGGGGAAATAGAAGACATGAAAGAAAATGCTGGAAGGCTGAGATGCAGCCAGCTCCCCAGGTACCCAGTCATTTCATCATGCCTAGATCTTGCTGAATTGAGACACCTGTCCCCTTCTTGCTGAAGGCATCATTGCATTTTCTATGTCAAACGTGGGCCAGCAGGACCCAAAGTGACAACTCTTCAATTGAACCACCTTTGAAAAATTGAATTCAAGAGCATCTGTGGCCAGGGATTTTCCTGGCCCAATTTAAAAGGGAAATTTTTCTTTTATGAAAAAGCAAAAGCAGGGTGTATTCTCTTTCTAAAAATCATTGTGCTTTGAATATAATTTGCACCAGAACACAATTTATTCAGTGCTTTATGGTTTACAAAGCACATTTAAATGCAGCCTCATTTATTCTTCAAAACAACCTGTGGCTCAGTAATAACAATAACTGAAAGTTGGATAACCGGACAGTAAGGTCTGTGCACCAGGAACTCTTGTCAATGCAACTTTACAAGGCAGATGGCATTATTTTCCCCTATCTAAAGAGGTAAAGTCTTTTTCCCAAGGTCATAGAGCTAGTAATAAATAAATCTGACATTTGAATCGGCAGCCTGATTGCAAAGGCCATTCTCAGAGCCACCCAATTGTCTGTCCCTTGACTCTTAGCCCTACTTTTAGATGAGCAAGTAGGTTCTAGCACACTGAGTGTCTGACCCACTAAGCACAGTGAGCAGGTGGTAGAGACAAGACCTACGTGTCTTCTACTAGATAATCCTTTGATAGAATCCCTTCCTGTAGGAATGCCTTCCTGTTCTGTGTCTCTCCCGCCTGCATCCTGTTTGGTCTAATGCCTGCCAAATACAGTGAGGTATCTCCACCGTGGGAAGTTCTCCAGCTCTGCTACTAGACGTTAGGCTCGCCCTTAGTACCCTGAACTCACCGGTGCCTGCTCCTGCATCAAGCTCTGGTACTGCAGCTTCCCATCAGGTTCCCACATACCCACAGCTCCTGGAGATCACAGACACCATTCTCAGCAAAACTTTTATCCTTGTACTTACCACAGTGCTTTGCAATTAGTAGGGCATAAGTCAAGAAAAGACACTATTTTAGGGGCGCCTGGGTGGCTCAGTCGGTTAAGCGTCCGACTTCGGCTCAGGTCATGATCTCGCGGTCCGTGAGTTCGAGCCCCACGTCTGGCTCTGTGCTGACAGCTCAGAGCCTGGAGCCTGTTTCAGTCTGTGTCTCCCTCTCTCTCTGACCCTCCCCTGTTCATGCTCTGTCTCTCCCTGTCTCAAAAATAAATAAAATGTTAAAAAAAAAAAATTAAAAAAAAAAAAAAAGAAAAGACACTATTTTATTGTGTAAGATACCAGACTACTACCTACCATGGAGACAATCAAGTTTTTTGTTGTTTTCGTTTTGTTTTGTTCTGGTCAGCATTGACAGTGCCTACATACTATTTTTTATCATAACAATGGCAAGTCAAGAGAGTCCCCTCTTAATAATCTCTTCTTTGTATTTAATTTCCATATGCATTAATCTGCATATGGATAATTTCACGTAAACATGGACAGACTATCCTATCCTATGTTAATTCCCTGTAGTTCATCATTATTTTCCTTGCCTTTTTTACTTGTTCCTTCTTCCCCATGACCTACTCCTTCCAACCATGTCAGTCCCCATCCCCACGACCAAGGTGAGCCATGGTGTATTCTTTCCTGGTTTTCTCTGCTCTCATTTCATCTTGCAGGGATGCGTGTAATGCAGCCACATGCATATGAAACTGACCCATTCCCAGCCCTGGAGTGCTGCCTGGGACTCAGTTGTGAGGCAGCTACACGTGGAAACTTTTTTTCTCCCTAGTTTGCTTTTGTTGTCATGCCCCAGTTTCATGAAATGCTTTTAGGGAGTTTGAACTTGAATAGCTATTCTATTATGTAATGAATAATATTCACCTGCAATTACAGTTGCTCACTGGATCAAGCCTGCTAGCTCAACAACTGGCAGTAATGAGCAATGGCTCTATTGGAAATGGATTTTACATTCGTCCCTGAGTGGGTGATTAGCTGCTCCAGCCAACAAGACCATTGGGTAGAATATTGTGTCCCTGGAAATCTGAAAGCCTGAAGAGGGTCCATGGATTGGATTTGAGATGGCTCCAGAAACTAAAATGTCATAAGAGCAGATGCCTGACTCCTGTTTGCCCAGCCCTAGAAACTATCCTTGGAATAACTGTTACCACTGCACAAAATAACAAAAAGAGCTCATGTTTTGTGAGTGCTTACCACATCCTTGGCATGGATCTTCACGCTTCACATGGACCAACTCACTTGGTCTTTACCACAGCTCTAGGAAGCAGACACGGATACTGGCCCCATTTTACAAATGAGAAAACACAGGTACAAAAGATGAAATGAATCTGTCTAAGGTTATATAGCATGTAGAGAGCAGACCTGGGATTCAAACCCAGAGAGTCTAATTTCAGAACCCAGAACTATGTTAAGAGGCTTCCTATGACTTTTCTTCTGGAACTCTGCTATGTTCTACTACATCTCTGCTAGAACATTCTTCACCCAATTACATGCTTTGAAAATGCTTTCACTTCCTCCCTTGTATAGTATTAGAAGTGTTTTCCCTTTTGGTGCACAACACTTTATAGCATTTTCTCCATCATACTGTAGTTATCTATTGATGCATTGTTTACTCCTACCCATCATTAAGCTCTTCTGGAAATATATTCTCCCCTAATATCTAGTATCATGTCTGGTGCACAGCAGAGACTCCAAAAATGCCTGTGGGATGAATGAATGAATGAATGAATGAATGTTCCAGCATACAACTAGACACCTGTAAGGATATATGAAGTATCAAATTTAGATACAGTTTTGCACAGGTAATGTTAGTGAGCGTCAAACAATGTCTTATCTAAAACCTTGGAGCCAGGTGTAATCGGAAATTCAGAATTTTCCGGATTTTAAGAAAAGTGACATATGGTGCATATACCTTACGTCACCTAACACTCTCAGTACCTTCTGAGAAAACACATTTGTATTTCAGCAGTGAAATGTATAAATATTCACACTAAGTAGGGTAAAGCCTATGAATTGCCTTCTACCAGTTCAGATCAAGTTTTCCACCAATGAATTTTCTGCAAAGTTAAAAAAAAACTGTTTTCATAGCTGTTTGGATTGGAGACTATGAATAAGAGATTGTGGAGTTTATATAAATTGCAGTTTATGCTACTTTGAATGACCAATCAACCCCCTTGTGTCTAGAATGTATGGTTTTGAGGGGCACCTGGGTGACTCAGTTAAACGTCTGACTTCAGCTCAAGTCACATGGTCCCTGAGTTCAAGCCCCGTGTCAGGCTCTGTGCTGACAGCTCAGAGCCTGGAGCCTGCTTCGGATTCTGTGTCTCCCTCTCTCTCTGCCCCTCCCCTACTCGGACTCTGTCTCTTTCTCTCAAAAATAAAATAAAAACATTAAAAAAATTAGAAAGTATGGTTTTGGTTAGTTACTTTGAGCCTTTAAAATAAGCAGATGAAGTTTAATTTAATGAATTCGCTTTCTAATTCTAGAGGCAACTCGTTGTTTCCTCAAACTCTCATCCTCAGGATGGCAAAAGGGTGGCAGACTAACTCTGACCTTTCACCTAACACCTTTCCCAGACTGAAAATATGACTGTTTGGGTCTATACCCTGTGTGTGTGTGTGTGTGTTCTTCTTTTCTCAACTAAAGACTACGATAGCTGTCCAAGAGGTACATGGGGGAAATATGTACATGGGGAAAAAGTACCGAGAGAGGCCTACCACCTAGACTTCTGGTGGGACCACCATCCCAGAGTTAATAAGACAGGCTCTGTGATACCAATTAGTCTCCGTGCTGGCTCTTGCTGAATCCATTTGCCTTGAGGCTCTCACAACTGCTGATTCAAAAGACCATTTAACAAATCTTGTAAAGGATCATGTTGCTTTCTACATTCTAGGCTCTAAAAATAGCCTCAGCCGGCCATATGATGGCACTACCCTGCTACCCCATAAGAGAGGGAAAGCAGTGTTTGCCCTGCAGAAGCTGGGACAAGTTTGGTAGGGAAGATGTAGGGGGAGAGCCTCACTTGGGGGAGGCCGTCTGTGGCTTTAGCATGAATTTGCTTGGTCATCAATCACATCAGAGTCTTTGGTTTCCGGGCTCATGAATGGGAGTGAACGTTGCCAGCTAAAGCGCCTCAAGATTCTTAGAGTTAGTGGTTTAAAAGAGTAGAATTTTAAGAAAAGACTTCCATCACAGAATGTGTAAAATGGCACAAATTCAATCTGTGGCGCTGAGCTCATTGGACCAAAAATGCAGTCTCCTTCTTTTCTGGGCATCTCAACCTCAATATCCCGTGTTCTCCAAAATGTTGATTCAATTGTTTCATTTCCCCATATGGGCCAAATTAATATCAGAGAGAAAATAGTTCTAATTAGGTGGAGAACAGAGATTGGCAAACTTTGGCGGGCACTCTTCCATATCATGGAGGCACTTAATTTTATTTTTAGAATGGACTTCTATCACACATACTCAACATAGCCATATCTGAAATGTCTCTGTTTGTTTTCACAAACATGGTTTCTTTTTTTTCTTAGCTCACCAGCTGTTTTGTTTTCTTTTTTCTAGAGCTATAAAAAATTCTGTGCCATTCAAAGATGTAGATTCAGACAAATACAGTGTTTTTCCAGTAAGTATTGTTAAGAGTAACCAGATGTTCATTAAATATTGTACTGCTTTCTACAAATATCTTTCCTTTAATAAGACAAGACTGAATTCAATTTGAATGTATTAATTATTTGATAATGCACTATTTTATGATTTTTATGCACTTTTTTGTCATCTTAATAATACATGAACCATCAGAGTGGGTCTTAGGCTGAGGCTGTTTTTTGTCTCCTGAAGCCATTCCCAGCTGGGTGTTTCAGTTATTTTGAAAGGTGTTGAGAATTATTTAGGAAATTCTTAAGCCTACTTTTAGAGCATGCGTGTGTGTGTTTATGAGTGTGTACATGTTTGACTTAGAGCACATTGGGTATCAGGATGTTCGCTGTGAAAGCAAACAGGCAAGTAACAGATGTAACTCCCCAAAGTTGGTGGGATTCTCAGATATGCTACCTGGGAATGGGGTAAACAAAAACATTGTTTGACATTATCATGACTCTTGATTCTTTCAAATCAAGGATCAAGGCAGGTCAATCACATAATAAATCCACACAATTAGCCAGTTTTGTTAGAGATTTTGAAATTGTCCAGTAAAACAATTCATCATTTGACCAAATAAAAAAAAATTGCTTTGGAGGCTAAGAAGATTGGTGATTAATAAAGTTCAGAGAGTTGGACATTCCTGCTGTTTGTGGAAGTGGACACACACACACAAACACATGCATGTTCATATATACACGTGTGTACAGCATGCATCCACATAACCGCACCTGTGAGTACACACATGCCCACATACATACACATTCACACACTTACACTCCCATGCTCTCATGTATGGCACACACCCAACAGCACATCCACACCCACTCACACACACACTACCTGGTATTAGCCCTGGTCACCTCACACAGCATGTCTTAGCATATTAATCTTCATTTTCTTTTTCTTTTTTTTTTTTTTTTTAATTTTTTTTTTTTGTCAACATTTTTTATTTATTTTTGGGACAGAGAGAGACAGAGCATGAACGGGGGAGGGGCAGAGAGAGAGGGAGACACAGAATCAGAAACAGGCTCCAGGCTCCGAGCCATCAGCCCAGAGCCTGACGCGGGGCTCGAACTCACGGACCGCGAGATCGTGACCTGGCTGAAGTCGGACGCTTAACCGACTGCGCCACCCAGGCGCCCCAATCTTCATTTTCTTAGTAATCTCTAGTGTTCCTAGACTGCATGCAAATTAAAAATTGCACATGTCAGTACCCCTCAGACAGCTCTGACTGTCCTTCCTCATGGATAATAACAGTGGAAATGACCCTTCCTGTGTGTGCTCTTCAATTTCAGACGCTGAGGGGCTATCACTGGCGAGGGAGGGATTGCAATGACAGCAACAAGATGGCATACCCGGGCAGGAGGTACGTCTCTGCTGGTCACTGATTTGGAAAATTACCTTCTATAAAGGAGGCCTGAGGCGTAATCCCATCCCCAGCCTAAGGGATTTGTATTTACAGAGACAAGGGACCTCCCTGTCCCTACTGAAGTAAAGCTCAGTGAGGAAAGAACAGCATTTGTTCATCATCTGTCCAGGAAATGCTCATCGGGCACCTGCTAATTGTCAACACTCTGCCTCATGTTGGGCAGTAAACAAAATGGCAGAAGGGCCTCCTCTCACGGAGCTTACCGTCTAGTGGGAGAGAGAAGCAAGGCAGCAGGCTATGGTGGACATGTGTCTGGCCTTCTGCACGACTTCTGCATACAGGACTGAGCCCAGAAACAGCAGCCTCTCCCCCTAGGAGTGAGGACAGAGGTCCTGTGAATGGAGAGCATGTCACATTTTAGTCCCAGGTTGATGTTCAAAAACTGGATATGACAAAAAAAGGGGGGGCGGGGATACGCCAATCTTCATTTTAGCTGTGATTACAGAGCCAAAGCATTCAATTTACCAGATGTGTGGGATTTTAGAGGCATCACTGTAATGGCTTCGCCTATGTAAATAAGGCGGACGGCAGATTCATTCACTCTGCCCATCAGCACTGTTCTACAACAACACAGTGCATGAATATAGGCTGTTGTTAAAAGGCTGGATTTGGTCCAGGGTGCCCAGAAAATATCCAAAATCAAGATCATGGCAACAAGGCCAAGTGGAGGCTTCTGTGTGCCACTGACAATAATGTGTGTCACTCCTCTTTGAAGAACCTGTTGTCTATCGGTGACACTTCATTAAGCACTCATTTACTCATTCATTCATTCATTCATTCAGCTAACATTCGCAGAGCAACAAGTATATGCTGAAAACCAATGTTGATGTTTTCTTCTTAGGCCAGATAACTGGGATGTACATGAGGATTCAAACTGTAATGGCATTTGGGTAAGCAACTAAATTCAAATTTAACCCTGTTCTCTTGCTTTCTGCCCTCCTTAAAAACCTATTGGCTTTAGTCAGACCTAAAGAAGGAGGTGACAGACAAAAGCAAATCTTTTTCTGCAACTTGAAAGAGGAGGATAGACTCCAATCGCACATGATGTCAGTGATGGGATGAGAGTTGAGGGTCTCTCAGTCAAAGCCCCGTTAAGCTTGTCTAAGATCACCCACCGCTAACCCCTTTATTCTGTGTTCAGTCATAGGACATTAAATAAAGAATGCTGTTACCAAATGGCGACCCAGCTATTGGAGCAAACCTCTTGCTGCCACCACGCCATCCAGCCATTTCTTTTCTGTCTCATGAACCTAGCCAGGCAGGGTGGAAACTCCCCTGTAGTTATCCCACTACCCACCTCTTGAGGCATCTAATGCTGGTGCTCCAGTTCTCTACGAATATCAGATTTTCAGCTTTCAGGCAGAAAGAGGGAAGAAAAGAGGAAGGCCAAGCACTTACCTGAGAACAACAATGGCAGCAGCCCCACGTTTTGTGAGGTCTTAAGCTAATATAGGATTTGAGAGTCCTCATGAAGGAAAAGAATACCAAAATACAAAATCAAGTATGAAAGTACATAATTAATTAGAACAATAGAAGAAAGCCCAACCAAGTACTGGAGTCTTGGAAATTCAGGTCCCTTGGAAATGGTAGGATGTGCAGCAGCATCCCTGGCCTCTACCCACTAGATGCCAGTCTCTCCCCCTCCCCCTGTTGTGACATGTCTCTAGACATTGCCAAATGTCCACAGGGGGTGGGAGTGGGGAGGGATCCAGCCCTGGCAAAAATCGCTGTTCTGGAAGCATCAGTCCTTAGGAAGTGGAGATGTCAGGACACTTAGAGCTCCAGCTCAGAGACTGCAGAATACACACTGACCTTGTGGCCCCATCACCCGGTGGGTCCACAGCGCCCCCTCGCGGTCACACTGCAGCACTCCAGACGCTGCCCTGAATCTGCTAGTCCCGCTTCTGGATCCCTCCTCATTCCTGCCCCAGCTCCTTAAAGCCCACCTCATTTACACAGTGTTGCTACGTTGAATTAAGGGCTCAAAAGACATTAATGGGTTTTATCCACCGATTTTCTTTGTACTTTTTAAAGCCATTAGGGAAGGCCTCAGTGTATGCGTCTCATAAATCTTAAAACAAACAGCTAATCTCATCATTTCTCTTTTAAAGGGTGTTGATCCAAAAGATGGAATTCCATATGAGAAGAAGTTCTGTGAAGGTATGAATTGTAAATTCGTGTGATTATTACAACAGGACACTTTTCTAGAGTGAGTCAGATTGAAGGGAGCAGACCACCCAAAGTGAGGAAATGCCTGATGCTACAATTTATTTTTTTTTTTTAATTTTTTTTTCAACATTTTTTATTTATTTTTGGGACAGAGAGAGACAGAGCATGAACGGGGGAGGGGCAGAGAGAGAGGGAGACACAGAATCGGAAACAGGCTCCAGGCTCCGAGCCGTCGGCCCAGAGCCCGACGCGGGGCTCGAACTCACGGACCGCGAGATCGTGACCTGGCTGAAGTCGGACGCTTAACCGACTGCGCCACCCAGGCGCCCCATGATGCTACAATTTAAAGTTGACCATTTGACCTTTATTTTCATGAGAAAATCGGAAAAAGACATGAACAAGATTGCAGAAAATGGAGAGAGGATCTAGAAAAAGCAAAACTGAATTTGTTTAACTGACTCCTTTATGTGGGGATTGGAAACCATAACGATCAGGCCAGAAAGGGCTGTAGGAGAGTACAAGGTAACTGAAGTCTAGCGCTTCTGCAAATAAGAAAACAAATAGAGGTGATCATTTCTCATATTCTTCATGTCCTTCTCAATAGACTACAAGGTCAGACATCCAGGCTTATACTGACTGAGTCCCTGTGTCAACTGGGCTAAAGATTCGTATCTGGGTGACTTGAGGGAGACCTCCAAGTTACAGCCATTGAGAGTTCCCAAAAATAGCTGAGCAAAAGCTCTGCATTCTAAAGCCCAAATTCCCCAGACATCTGAGCTACCAGTACTGTTAGGAGAAACCTATAATCACTGACACACTACTGAAAATATGCTCCTGGTGATACCTAAAGTATCTCAAACAATACCCTCTGGTAGCACCACTTTTTATGTTTATGCAATGCTTTTCCATAAAACTTAAAAGCATTTCAATCATTTGTTCATTCACTCATTCATTCATTCATTCATTCATTCATCCAACATATATTTCCTGAATACCTATTCCTATTCTGCACCAAGGCTATACTATACTTGGCTCTGAGTTTTCCTGGGCAAACGTGATACAGTCCTTGACCTCAATCAACTTAGTCTAATTGTCTTTAAAATCTCAGAGGGGTAGAAAGGGAATAGAAAATGTAAAGATTCAGTGCATAGTTTGCAGTTTAGAAATGTTTATTGGATGAATAAACAATGAATGCACAAATGACAAATAAATAAACAAACTCAGATCTAAGCGAAAGATCTTCATGTGAGGCTCTGGGATCACTGTGGGAAGCCTCTTGGACACCCCACATCCCAAGCCCTCCTGGATGTCCTGGACCTTCTCAGTCCAGGTGCTCAGTCACTCAGCATTCAGTCCGAGAGCTAATTGTCACCGATGCCCAAGATAAGGAGCCACTGAAATGAGGCTAGACAATCCTCCAGCATGATTTGGGGGATTTGGAGCTAGGGGAGAGAGGCGTCCCTGACTCTGGGAGGCATCAGTTGATTCTTTCAGCATCTTAAGGGATTTAAAAGAGTACATGCATCACCCACAAGTAAATGGATTGTGTAGATGGGCCTCAGAAGCAGATTAAGTGATTCCTAACCTCCAAATAGGCCTGCGCAGGTACCTTTTTATGTTCATCTCCCATGAATCAGCCAGGATTGTCCATCCAGTGCTGTTGTGTACATGGATTAAGGGCTTTAAAAGACCATAACATTTTTGAAGAATCAAAATTGCTCCATGATAAGAGGAATTCTTCAAATGAATTATAACAGAATTCAAGAGAGCAATTTCCAAAACTAAAATTTAGGGTGTATTTCTGAGTTCAGATAAAGTTTTGATTTATTTATTCATCCATCCTTCACTCGTGATGTTGCACAGCAGTTTGTTTTATGCTGAGCTAGGAAACACACCTGCATCTGTACAGCTTAGCTAGCAGTTCTGATGGCCTAGAAATCTCATTCAGCTCCAAAATGTGATCTCTCTCACTCCCCAACACTTGAAAAGCGGCAATGCATCACTGTTATGATGCTCTGTGCATGAAATACACACCAGGGTATCTAGTCTCCTAACCACCCAATCTGGAGGCTCAAACTACTCGAGTGCATAAATAATGCAAATAAATTGTCCCACCCAGGTTCACAGCCCAGGGGAATCATTTTGCTAGGAGACTCAGCAGGGGCTCATTTCCACATCTCTCCCGAATGGATCACAGCTTCACAGATGTCTTTGGTAAGTAATTTTGGCAGTAATCATCCCGGATGTGCTGGCCTTTGTGTTTGCTCCCCCTTGCTTTCTGTAAATGGGATGCCAACTCCAAACAGGTGCAAATTTCCCTCCTCAGCAAAATCTGCTATAAAAGGCACATCCACAGCCATTTCAGCTCAGTTCATTTCAAACAATGTGATAAGAAATGTGAGGGCATTGTCACCACAGGTTCATAACAAGAACTATCCTGTCCATTAGAGAAGGGGGATGATGCCCCGCCAGGTGGAAAGGAAACTTCGGCACAATGGGGAAGCCCTTGTCATATGGCCATCTCTGGGTATGGTTCCCTTTTTCCTCTCCTGGAACCCTGAAACTCTGATTCAGAGAAATTAAATTACAGGAATTATAAATTCTTTCTTGACCTCTTCTTCTCAGAAGAAGCCCTCCCTTTGTAAAGATGAGCAGACAGGGAAACATCTGGACATATAAAAAAAATGCTCGTGATCTCAAAAGAAGAGTGCTCTTTTGAAAAAAAGCTTGCTATAGGAGAGAGAGTGACATTTTGTAAAATATTAAATTCAGGTTCTCAACAATAGTCAAGAGAAGATTGTACACATGAAAAAGGAGCAATTTGAGATCAGGAAAGACTACTTTTGGGAGAAAGAACAGTAATTACCTGATGTGAGAATCCAGTGGTAACACTGACTAGCAAGTTGGACAATGCAAAAAGTAAGATAGGCAAACCAGCCCACCGGCTGGGCAAATTCTGGAACTCAGAAAAGAGGCATGCAGGATGGGTTCTGGAGATCGAATAGGAACCCCAAAAAAGAGAACACATCAGCCAGAGAGGAAGTGGTGACAAAATAAATAATAAAAGATAACTTTCCTGAGTTGAGAGAATCCTTGTCTTCAATCCCAAACCTGCACTGAGCACCAGGCCAAAGTATCAAATAGACCATCTCTTTACCATGTCTTGTTTTTTCTTTTTTAATTCCAAATATAAAGAAACATCTTGCGATCATTCTGCCCCAAAACAACAACAACAAACAGGGTACACAGTAGGAGGAAAAAATCCTTTTGGCATCAGACTTACCTCTCAATTCTAAGCTTCAGAAAATAGTGGAGTGGTTTCTATGATGTTTTGAGGATTGTGTGTGAAAAAGGCCCTAACTGCCAAGATATTGTTTGTTCTTACATGAGGGCCACAGAAATTTATTCTCAGTTTTTCAAAGATTCAGAAAACAACAGACATATGCCCTTCTGAAAAAACAAATTATTTTAAGAAGTATTCCAGATTACCATTCCAGATATTACTAGATTTCATTATATAACATTTTCAAATGTATGCAATGTCAAAAAATCCATAAAGTTAAAAGAAATGAAAAACTAGGACAAATTTATAAAATATAAGGCAACATTTAAATCCCCTAATAACAAACAGTTCCTGCATGGAAATAATAAATTTTATTTTTTAATAATCAAGAACATAACCACTAAATAGAAAAATAGTTTCAATGGAGTATTACTTGGCCATCAAAAAGAATGAAATCTTGCCATTTACAAGTACGTGGATGGAACTAGAGGGTATTATGCTAAGTGAAATTAGTCACAGAAAATCAAAAATCATATGAATTCACTCATATGAGGACTTTAAGATACAGAACAGATGAACATAAGGGAAGGGAAGCAAAAATAATATAAAAACAGGGAGGGGGACAAAACATAAGAGACTCTTAAATGTGGAGAACAAACAGAGGGTTGCTGGAGGGCTTATGGGAGGAGGGATGGGCTAAATGGGTAAGGGGCATTAAGAAATCTACTGAAATCATTTTTGCACTATATGCTAACTAACTTGGTTGTAAATAAATAAATAAATAAATAAACATCCATGCAAAAGAAAAAAAAGAAAAGAAAAATAGTTTCATCTTTAAGAATAACAAAAGAAAGACAAATTAAAACAGCAATGGAATATCATTTATCATCTGTTAAACAGATAAAGATTAAAAAATGATAAAGGACTAGTTTCACCAAAAATATAGTGAAATGGAGATGTTCATTCACCAACAGTGTTTATGTTGCTAGAACTTCTCTGAAAGGCAATTTGATAATACATATAAAGTGATATTAAAACATTTGTGATTTGGACCATTAATTCTATATTTGGAAATTTACCTCTAAAAATGATCATTCGCCAAAGAATCTATATACATGTATTCATCAAAGAATTACTTTTAAGAGCAAACATGAGAAAAAAAAAATTTAGAAATAAAAAATTAAAAAAACAGAAAATAATTAGAAGGTTGTAGATTGGTATGTTAACACTGGTATCTTTGGATCGTAGAACACTGGGTAACTTTTTTTCTTATTTTTCTTCAGTGGATTTGTACTTTGTATGTACCAAATATTGTAATCCAAGATTTGGGGGATTGTTGTGTTTTGTTTTGAGCAAATAGCTAAAGAACACCAAAGTACTGCTTTGTTAATACTTGTAAAAGCCCTCTGAGGTAGGTATTGTTAGAACGTAACTTCACTGTACAGATACTCAGAGAGGTTGAGTAGACTGCCTAAGGCCACACAGCCAACAGGTGGAAGAATCACTTCCTGTCATTGTCATCTTGAACAAACCACGTAACCAGAAACTCTATAAATGATGGTAGGAACAATCTCAGGCAAGGCCATACGGCTTCAGTGATCTGAGGGCTGTGCAAACGCTTTGGAGATCTGTGTTAGATTCAACCCAAATAAAAAGGAGATTGACGTGCACTCATGTAGGGCAGTGGTGGCAGCTAAGCAAACTGGTCCATGTTTTGGTGCTTGTCCTCCTTACCCCACACCCAGGCCTCTGGAGGCTGAGGTGAACGGTGCCTCTCACCTTGGGTTTCTCCTGGAAAGAACGGCCTCTCACAAACTCTCACCAGAACTGGCAGCTCGTTCTGCAGTGTGCTAAATTTCTGCGGAAGAGAAAGACCCGCTGAGAAGCCACTTTAAAAGAAATCACTCTCAAAAGCCCAGCAGCTGGCCCCATCCTGGAGTTCTGACAATTGGGATTTGAATTGTAACATTTTTTAATCTGGGATTTGCGACAACAAACTGATTTGAAATCCTGCAACTTGGCATTTGTCGGTTGGGGTTCAGGTTATGGGTATGCCCTGCTTTCTGAAAGTTTGTTTTATGCCTCTTTGCCTTTACAGAAGACCTATATTAGTCCCCTTTTCTTGCCAAGCAAAAGAAATCTAAAGAAGATTTTCACTTTCACGAAAAAAGCTGTTACCATACTAACGTAGGTCTTTGAGAAAAGCAATGTGGCCTAACTTGAGCTTTGGGAACACTCCGCTTTTGGATAGCCAGGGAAACCTGTAGTTCCCACCCCATCCCCTGTCATGTTTTAGCAATAAATAAGTAGTGTTGAGAAACGACCATGAGAATGACAATAACATAGAGCTGATGTGGAACACAGATCGGGCATAATAGTAATTGGGATTCATGAATCTCACCAATATGTTGATAATGCGTTGAAGCTAGGGACAACACTACAGTTCTAGTGTCATTTTGTCACCTTGTCGTCAAGCCTCTGATGTTCTAGTGTTCTTAGAAGTTCTCCCTAGGTTAACATTCTTCTTCAAGCTAAAATTTAGCACAGTCATTCCAAGCCTGAGCCACTTCTGTGGAATGCCTTTTATATGATGGAAGATGTGACAAGAATAAAAGAGAGATTTTGCTTAGAAAGTTAGCATTAAAAATGAAGATTTATCAAAATATTATTTCTCAAAATAATACTGTACAAACCACCCCAAGTCTCAATGTCTTCCAACAATCCACATTTCTTCTCACTCGCACATCTGTGGGTTGTCTAGAGTCAGCTGTCCTAACTTAGACTCTGTTGGTCTTGGCTCCAAGCTAAAGATTGGGTCTAGGTCTGTTCCACGTGTCTCTCATTTTTCCTGGTTTTTCCTAGAATCTATCCAGAACATATTCTTTTTATGGTAGTGGCAGAAATGCAAGAGGGCAAGGCCCCCTACACAAATACATTTGCTGTATCATGTCCACCATCAATGTATTGGTCAAAGCAAGTCACACGGCCATGCCCAAGATAATGGGGAAAGAAGTATATCTTCCCAAAGAGAGAGACAAAAGAAAGTAAATATTTGTAGTATTGATTTTGTCTAATTATAAATGTTAAACATTCAATGGAGAAAAATAAGCAAATATAGAAATTATTAAGAAATCATTAAAATTCTCCTTAATTCTACCACCCAGAGAGAACCATTTTAACACTTTGGAGTATCAGATTGGTTTTTAAAAGTATTCTTTCAATATTATTCTTATTGGGGTAAAAAAAGAAGATTTAAAGTCAATATTAGAACCAATTTTGAGAGGTTAAAAAAAAAAATCCCCACCATCTTAAATTTAGAAGTATTTTTCCTCTCCTTCCCAGAACTCCACCCTCACTACACACACACACACACACACACACACACACACACACATTATGTAGTCACAAGAGTAGCAAGTATGCAATTGGCCATTCTTCTTTCTTTCAATTAGCACTAATTATAATCATTTTCCTACATTGCTACTTAGTCTTTACATTCATTATATTTGTCAGGGTTCTATAGTATCCTTTTCAGTATACAAGCCATAATCTACTGAACCATCTGTTCATGACTGGATATTGAGCTGATTCATTTCTGGGCTACTATGGATCACACTTCTCTTAAAAAAAAAAAAAAGCTTCTCATTTTTATTTATTTTTAAAAAAATTTTTTTTAACATTTATTCATTTTTGAGAGAGAGAGAGAGAAGGAGAGACAGAGTGTGAGTGGGGAGAAGGGCAGAGAGGGAGGGAGACACAGAATTAGAAGCAGGCTCCAGGCTCTGAGCTGTCAGCACAGAGCCCAATGCGGGGCTCAAACCTATGAACTGCAAGATCATGACCTGAGCTAAAGTCAGATGTTCAACCAACTGAGCCACTCACGCACCCCCAAAAAACTTCTCATTTTTAAAACCTATTATCTATGCAACCTCCTCATTTGCACAGGGAGTCAGAGTATGCATGAGTACTGTGCCTAGCAGACATCCATGAGGTATGTTGAGTTCTGATGTCTTGTGTTTTGATTGTTTGGCTTTTGGATTTTTTTTAAATTAATTTATTTATTTTGAGGTGGGGGGGCAGAGAAAGACAGGGAGAGAGAGAGAACTCCAAGCACCCTCTGCACTGATAGTGACGCCGGCCTTGATTGCACGAACTATAAGACCATGACCTGAGTCGAAATCAAGAGTCGGATACTTAACCGACTGAGTCACCCAGGCACCCTGATTATTTGGCTTTTAATGCTTGTGGCAAGTAAACAAAATGTCACCAAATACTAACCTGGGACCTGCTGCGTGCCAAGCCGTGTGATAGGGGCTAATGACACAGAGGTGAAGAAGATGGAAAGAACCAGGTCTTCAGAGGGCTTCAGGCCTTGGGGGGAAATGCAGACCAGCAAATTCCAGAGCTGCTGTGATGTATACACACTCCCCACACCCAAGGAAAGAAGGAATTCAGGCAGTTTGGTCCTAGCAGTGAGGAGTGTGCTAGCAGCAGAAAGAGCACACGCAAATGCTCACAAGTAAGAGGGTTCAGCATTCTGGGAAGTTTAGTGTGGCGAACTAGAGGGTAAGTGGGAGCAAGGTGGAGAAGGTACGAGAAGAGTCTAGGAAGGTGCATAAGAGCCAGATCTCAAAGGCCCTTGAAGCCACATTAAGGAATTCAGAGTTTATCCTGAAGGCAATAGGAAGCCACCAAAGGGTTTTTAACTGAGAAATAGTAGCAGTCTTATTTGAATTTTAGAAAAATCACTCTGATTTCAATAGCAGGATGGATTGGATTGGGAGGAAAACAGGAAAGGAGACCAGCTAGTTGTTCATCTTCTAGTGAAAGTGTCCTAAGCTACAAGAGTACAATGGGGAAGAAAAGAAAAGGACAAATGCAGAAGTTATCTGGAATTAACAGTGGACATGTATTTTTCTCATACCCTTCCCACCCTGTGGACTTTAGAGCCAGCTCCTGAAGAGACCACCCTCCAGAGCCAGTGTCCCACCTGGCTGGGCTTTACTCAGGGCTGTTCAGGCATCCCTGCATCTGGAAAGACTGCCTCACTGACTTCACTCCTCTAATGCAGATCTTCCCTAGAGGGTCAAAGCCAGCTTTTGAAGACTCTTCTGGAAGAGTCTGTCCCCCTAAGAAATTTCTGGTGCCTCTGGTTCTTCTGCACCATACCCCCAACCCCTAATGGTTATGGTGAACTTGTAATTTGTTGTCCAAACCTAAGAGAAGAGGGGTCATGACTGATAATTATATGAGGACAATGGGCATTGACCTAGATTGGTCCAGACAAATTGGGATGTATGGCCACCCAACTGATAGCATGAGAGCCATGTATGAAACTGACACCTTGAGTCAAGAGCAAGTGCCCAGAGGGGCATTTCCAGCCCCTAAGTTATCTCTATTTAAAGTAATTTTGGACCTTGAATCAGATCTGAGTTCGAGTCCTAGCTTAGCCACTTATCCTTTCTGAAATTAATTTCCTCATCTAAAAAATATAAATAATGATGACTATCTCATCAGAAATTTGGGATAGTTTTATAATAGGATATTACAAATTGGGCTATTTATTTCTACCTAAGTTTCAACTGAGGCCCCAACTATTCCCGCTTTCCACAGGACATACAAAAGAAGGGAGTGAAAATCATTTCTGCAACCTGTAGCTTAAGGCCCAACCTCGGAGGTCTATGAGTTGAGGCAGGGAATGGCTGGCGTCAGCATGGCAGTGGAGCTCAGCTCTCCCCTTGGGGGAAGGGTGAACATGTTTTCCCCTCAGTGTAGGTGACCACTAGCAGACTCAGATAGCTGTCTCCAGAGACTGGGGTCACAAGGGCTGGTGTCTGACACTCTCGTGAATGATGTAAGCATGGTGACTGAGGCAACAAGATAGAAAGAGTGTGTGTCCCGGGGCAAGAATGTGGACCCCAGGAAGGGAGAGCCAGCCTGGATTATTAAAAATCCTGGAGATCGCCTGCAGATGATTTCACTGTGGAGGGTAACCTCCAGATGACCAGGGCCTGGAGCATGAAACCTAAAAGACTAGATGGGGTTAGGAGAATGCACTAGCTGCCTGTGAGGTTAGTCCCATGTTCCTAGCAGGGCCTCTCAGAGCCCTCGTTATAGGGAGCCAGCTTTGGACATCTGCCCAACCAGAAGAATCATATCTGATTGTACCTCTTCTCCCTCCGCCCACCACCCTCTGCGGTCAGAAGGTTCAGCCATGAATTATTCATTAATTCATTTGACAATAACAATAAGAAATACATCAATATAAATGGCATATTTTTATGACATAACTTTATTTTCCAAAACAAACAACAAAATAAGTTAGAAGAGTAGTTTTCTTTCCCACTTTTGTGAATCTCTTTGATATCTGCCTATAGACAGCTGGATCCCTATATCTGCTTCCTGTACCCTCATGAGTGAAATAAAAGTGAAAGTGAGAAAGGCAAATCAAGTCTCAGTATTATGATGAAAATAGTGTGCTCATGAACTCCTGGTGAGGGTCTCAAAGGTCCCCAGTGATCCCCCAGACCGTATTTTGAGAACCATTGTCACAGTTTTCCTACTGCTTCTAATGTCCAAATTTTGAGGATTTACAAAAGAAAGAAGTGGTTGTGGAGTACTGCAGTGGTTTTCCAAATTCTTTACATCTATAAATGCCAGGAAAGAGGTACTCTAAGATAAAATGTTTTAGGGTAAAATGGGACTCCTTCAGCATAGTGTGGACTAGCCTCTCAACCCAAGATTTCCAGAGCATATTAGAATGTGTGAGATTCCCCAAGAGAGTGTCCACTGAGAATGCACCCTCTGCCCATGGGTCTAACTGTTTGAGAGTCTTTTAGTAATGTCACCACAAAGGAAGAGAGCCCCCAAACTTTTGGCTAATTCAGCAGATGGAGCCTTGGGTTTCTAGTCAGGGTCAGAGGCAACATTTAGCAGGGACCAATCAGGAAAATAAAAGCATTCCAACCGAAGGGATTTAATACAGGAGACTGGCTACACTGGAGTTGCATTTCATACACACAACTGATTACATAGGTATTAGAACTCAAAGGCAGTTTCTGAAGAGATTAATCATTGCTGACACCAAAGCTAGGGAACAAAAAGGAAGATGGGATTTTACCAGAAGCTAGAGGAAGGCGTGTGACTGATGCCTTGAATCTCAAGGTTCCTCGGGTAAGGAACTGTGGCATACAACCAGCTGTGTGGCCTCACTCAGGGCTCGACAGTGGGAATAGGTACCATCAACCAACACCCTTCAGGACCCCACGTTTTTGGTGCCCTGGCTTCCTCTCCTGTGCCAAGGAATACATCATATAATCTGGAAAGAGAGGGAAGTGCTGTAGAAACCCAATTACTCATTGTTTCATAATTCTGCCCTTTATGAGACTTCAACATTTCTTGGCCTTTGCTTCCCTAAAAGCAGAAAACACTGCTGCAAATACATCACCCCATCCCAACTGTGCCTATGGAAAGGAATCCACAGTGGTGGGTATCTTTCCTGCCACAGCCTCCTCTTCTCCGCCCTTCTTGCCATCCTCTAGTTAAGCAGTGTGGCACCCGAGAGGCCTGTTTACAGCTAATTAGATTAGGAGTGTGTTCATCTGGAAAGATATTTGTAGTTCAATAAAGAGAGTGTGAAGAATCACCCTACTGGTTCCGCATAAACAAAGGTTCTGAGCCTCATTCGGCTGAGGGCAGAAAGCTGGTTTTTCCCCTCCTCCCTCCTTAAACAACCCTAGCTTCTCTCCGAGGTGTCCTAGTAGTCAGATCCAGAATAAGCTTCCCATGCTACAGGAAAGATCTCAACTTAGAAAGATTGCAAAGAAAAACGAGTGGATTTGAAAACACTTTCGTGCTTTTTTTTTTCCTTCAAAGGAAAAACATTCACTGCTTGAGATGTTTTGTTGAGAACGGAAGGGAGGCAGAGAGATCATCAAGGCCAGCATTAGATGCTGCCCTCCTGCCTCTTCCCCATCTGTTCGAAAATTATTTCCAAAATATTAAATGCTGCATTTCACTGAACCAGAATTGCGTGACGGGTTGGGGCTGGGGGAAAGAGGAGGGAGAAGAGATTCTGAAATACAATTTCCCAAATGTTTATGTTGCTAGTGAAGGCTGTTGCCTGTACTATTATAAAATCTTAGCACGACCCCCGGCAGGCTGTTGTCTGTAGGGTAAGTAGGCGCAGATTGAATTTCGTGCTGTGTCAAGGACAAAATGAATCCTTAATCTGGCTGCAGAAAATGCATATTCACCCAAGAGCAAAGCGGCTCCAGTCTTTCAAGCCCACATGTGCTTCATTGGACTCTTTGAGATGAGTGTGTAGATCAAGTTTGGTTGACCTTTATTAGCCCACAGACCGCACAGGCAAGTATCAAAGCTCTCACCCTGACTCTCCCTAACCTGCCCTGCTTCCTGCTCTCTGGATTTAACAGTGAGCCCAAAGCTTCCATTAAGCATAAAGGCTGATTTTCATGGTGCACATAAAATATGGAAATTCTACCTCGGCTAGATTCATGTCGACTCCAGAAATACTTAAGAATTAGAGTACTTTATTATTATTATTTTTTCAAGATGAGGAAAGACTGTAGTTCAGTAAAATTGGACAAAATTATATTTTCTGCTCCTCAGACATCTTGCCAGCTAGTAGATTAAAGATGCTAAGCAGTGAGAAGAGAAGCCTCAATTCTAGTTACTCCTCATTTATTCTGCCCGAAAAAGAGAGTTGTATTCACCATGGTGAATTCTTTTCTCCAGCAGCTATCAGGCCACAAGAGACAGAGTGTTCTATTCCCATTCTCTGTTCACGGGCACAGGCCAGACGGGCTCTTGCCTTGAGGCCGGATCAATGTAATGCCCTTTTCTTCCCACTCAAGGTGAGCCTTTGGGGCTCTTACCTGCCAGCAAAGTACGATGCTGTTGCAGGCTCATTCTTCTGAAAACATTTGTGATCTTAGCCCTCACTGCCTTCTGCAAGAATTGAAAAGACAAACACCCGGGGTTAGGAAAAACTATAAGAGGAAATTATTTTAAGCATCGTACTTCTGAAAGGCATTTATAATTACTCAGCCCATATGCCTGCTCTCCCAGCACATTAGATGGAGATTTGCTCAGAGAGAGGCAGCATGAGTCGGTAAACACCTGTGTGATCCAGCGTGCTACGAAGACTAGATGTAATTTCTTGCCCCCTAGTTAATTATATTTACCACTTTGCTTTGCTCTCCCTCAAGTTCCTCAACCATAAACTGGGTCTCAGGAAACTGACTCATCATAGGAAAAACATTTAGAGTCTTGAATCAGTTGGGATGTGGAAAGAGGAAAACCCTGGCATTTAGAAATAATTTTGGATGACTGGAATTGATTGCTACACTCCAGTCATTCATTAGTTCATTCAGCTAATTCCCTCCATGCCATTCCCTGGGATAAAAAGAATGGAGATCACCCAGCCTAGCCCTTGCCAAATGCCTGGCTTCTGAGTGATTTCCTAGGGATTTCCTATTCAAGGCAATGGCTTACAGATTGGTCAGATTGGCTAAGCCATAATTCCTAGAAGAAAACCAAGGGGAGCATTCTGAAAGAGAAGGTCCAAAGATTCCAGGGAGAGAAATTGAGGACAGCAACACTGAGCCAATAATTTAAAGACTGACTGATAAAGACCCCGAGCAAAAATAGATCAATAAGGAGCAAAAAGTTCATGTTTGCATGTTGGTAACATATTTGAGAGCCAGAAAGAATAGCAGGTGGGTCAGCCCTTCTTAAAAGACTAGTAATTAATCAAGCAGGGTATAGGTTCAGCTGCTATAACAAAGAATCACCAAATTAAGTGACTTAAGATGAAAATGTGGTCTCCTTTCATATAATAATCCAGAGGGAAGCAGTCCAGGGCTGGCAGGATAATTCGGCCAACCTCAACACGCAGCTTCCACCTCTGGGTTCACGGTGGCTGCTCCTGCTTTGTTCACCTCCCTCCTGTAGGAAGGAAAAAGGACCAAGTGAGGACACACACATCCTCTGGAAGTATTTGGCACAGAGGTGGCATGTGTTACTCTCTCACACACCTCATTGTCCAGAACTCAGTCACATGCTCACACTAGGCTGTAACCGAGGCTGGGAAGTACAGCCATGTGCCCAGCTAACACTGTAGGAGTTCTATTGTTAAAGGCACAGAAAATAGATAAGGGTGAACAACTCAGGCCATAGACGTGAAAAGCCGGCTCTAACCTCAAGGAGCTTAAAGTCTAGTTGGAAAGATAGGTAAACTCACAATTATAATAATTACATTAAGCAAATATTACCATATGTTTACCAAATGCCAGGCATTGTACTTAGTATTATCTCATTTAATACTGAAATGAGGGACCCCTGGGCAGCTTAGTCAGATAAGTGTCTGACTTTTGATTTCAGCTCAGGTTATGATTCCAGGGTTGTGGGATCAAGCCCTACATCAGCATGGAGGCTGCTTAAGATTCTCTCTCTCTCTCTCTCTCTCTTGCCCCCCACCACCCCACTCCCATGCTGGCACTCTGTCTCTCTCTCTCTAAAAAAAAAAAAAAAAGCACTGAAATGACCCCATTATTATGTGTTTTATAGATGAAGAAATGAAGACTTAGGATAACTAACTTACCCAAGATAATGCAGTTAAACATGGAGCCCAGACACAAACTGAATACATTGGAGCCTAGAGCAGAAGTCAGCAAACTATAACCCTTGAACCTAATGTGGTCCCTCCCATTTTTTGGTAAATAATGTTTCAGTGAAACACAGCATGCACATTCATTTACATATTGTCAGTGGCTGCTTTTCCACTACAATGGCAGAACTGAGTAGTCACAACAGAGACCAAAGCCCCTTTATACTAAAAAGTTGGCCTACTCCACCCTAGTGCTGGCATGTTAGGTGTAATTAGCTAAGCATGCACAGGGTGTGATGAGAGTGAGAAGAGCACCTCACAAAGGAAGGAGGGTCAAAGAAGTCAGGATTTAGCTAATGCTTGACCAATAAGTAGCAATTTATAAGTAAAGACCGCAGAGTAGGAAGAAGAGCTTGTGACAGGCCTGAAGGTCTGAGTGGCCCACAGGTAGTTGAGTGGGATGTGAGAAGAAGTTGGGGCAGTGGGTGGTGCCATGTGGAGGATGACTTTGAATAGCTACTGTAGCCCAAAGAGCAGTGTTTCCCAAACCAGGCCAGTCACTGCAGCCATTTAGGGCACTTATTAAAAATAAATTCTAAGACCCCACCACAAATCTACCCAAACAGGATCCATATCTTAACAAAGCTCCCCAACAAGATTCTAGAATAGACTGCTGAAGATGGTATGGGGAGTGTGAGAAGGCAGGGACCCTGGCCAGAGGCTGTGGCAGTAACCCAGGACCATCACATGTGCAAGTTGGAAGGATAGAATCAGCGAGGTTTTGTGATAGCTTCTTGGTATAAGGTGGAAGAGGGGAGAGGAAGAAAATGAGATCATTTTTGATGAGCTAGATAGTGGGGAGTGACAGCCCAGTTCTGGCCTGGTCATCAGGTGCCCCCGTGATGGATTCCCCTGTAGCTTGGCTGTGGACTTTGGGCTTCTAGAGTCTAATGTTTGATGTTACCTCTCAAAAAATGAAAACTACCCCACCCCAGACAAACAGCAGCTTGAATGCTTCAAAAAAATGACCAAACCTTTACAAATGAAGGTATCTGAAGAGTGAAATTTTATATGTGTGCCTTGTTGCCTGTTCCTGGCCCTTAGAATAGTTATTTTTTCTGTTTGTGAAAAAATGTGTTCCACTGGCTCCATGAAAGAAAAGGTTGTGATTTTTTTTCTGCATAGCAGCAGGACACTTTAAACTCTTGTTTTCTCAGTTTTATGAATTTGAATACAGTTCTTCAACCACTCTAGAAATAATGATGGAAGGACTTGAATTTTGTGGAAGAAATCCAACTGCACAATGCATTTTCATTTGGTATGGGGCGATTAGATAAATGCATCCCTCAACTCATTCATCGAATAAATAAATGATGGGGTTAGACCTTAAATAATAAATAAAAGAAAAGGGGAATGAAAGAGACTAAGAGGAGCTGACAAGGTGAAAAAATAGATTAATAAAAAGAGCTATATTCTGGCAAAATGATGAAAGATTGTTGCTTGCCATTCTGTCCTCTTTATGTCTACTGGTCACATTTTGCTAGAAATCTTTATTTGACTTTCTTCACTGCCCCATAAGGCTTTGGACTGGCATAGGGTCAAAGATGAAATGCTATACGTTTTTTACCTGAAAACTACTTATTTAGCTCTTGCTAAAGTTTAAATGTGCCTTCAATAGGTATCATCCCAGGAGCTGAGCAGTTGTTACTGGTCATAACAATAGATAGAGCAATAGAGAACTGGCATATATGCTCCTTGGGTTTGTTACAGGCAGAGTTTGTTGGTCTTCCTTGTATGTAATAGGATGGATTCAGCTGTGGAATTTTGTATATGGTATTGCCAGTGCTTAAACTCTTTCCCCTGCCCCTTTTTGTCTGGCTCCCTCTCAGTAACCTCACAGGATTCACATGGGATGACATTTCTTACAAGATTCCTTTTCAAACCCCCACATATGAGACAGGTGTCCTTTCTATCACTCTGGACTTCCCTATCACTACCACTAAGAGCTAACTTTCATTGAACACTTATAATTCTAAATGGATTGTCTTTTCAGACCACCCGATGAGATAGGTGCTGTTATTAGACCATCATATAGACAAAGAAACTGAGATACAGAAGAGGTAAAGGAAGTCTTCAAGGTACCCAGCTGGGAAATGTTTATTTTCTAGACTGTGAGCTCCACAAAGGAGGAACTTACTACTGCTTGGTACAGTGGTAAACAGAGTGCCTAGCACAGGATGGCATTTGATGTGTTTCTCTCTCTGTCTCCCTGTCTCTCTCTCTCTCTCTCTCTCTCTCTCTCTCTCTCTGTATGTTTAATGAATTATAGGGCCACCAGGACATCAATAGGAGACTCATTTCACTGTGTACAGGATTCTAAGGTTTATGAATCAAACTCAGAGTTTAATTACATTCTTGAAATTGTCTATATCAAAGTATTAGCTTATGTGAATGATGCTGCCTGACTGAGTAAAGTCTGAGATTGAGAGGCAGAAACCAGAGGAAATATACTTCCCCTGCTCTCCCAGACCTTCATCTGCCAGCTGCACTGGAAGATAAACCTCCAGATTGGTAGTGGTTCTCTGAGTCTGCCTTTCCCCAGCAGATGTGAGGACAGAACAGACCCTGGGAATATGTGAGTGGGGTGTGTATGTATGTGTCTGTGTAGGCTCACATATCATTTTAGTATATATCCCAAAAATATTCATTCTGTACTCTTCATAAGGTATGCTTGGCTTCCACATAAGAGAAACAGAGAGGAAAAGATAGCAGCCACTCCTGGATTATCTGTAGATTTCTGAACCTTTTACCCAAAGTAGTATCTGAGAGACCAGCTTCTCAGTAGACACCCAGGAAGCCTCATTTTCAACAACTAGCCAATCCAGCTTAGCCAAGTTTGTGATTCCATGAGATTTGGCAGCTTAGGGGGAAAGCAAGGACCAGATACAAGGGGTTACTGAAAGCTGAGGTTCTTCTGGCCTGCTCCAAGCCTCTCCCTTCCTAATCCCACCAGAACCTGTGTTCAAATCTGAGCCCCACTACGTACCAGCTCTGTGACCTTGGCAAGTCACCCAAACTCCCTCTGAGTTCTGTTTGCCACAGTTTTCCTGAGTCCCACGTGGCCCAGTTTCTGCACAGAAAATACAGAGTCCTCTGTGGCCCGGGACCAGTGACAAGAGGTGCCACCACAAAATGGGCTTTTTCTAGTATCTCCTAGTAGGTTGAGGTGTGCTCATTTAATTTACTGCTGTTCATCTGAGGCTTGGATGCTTGTTCCTTTTCTAAAAGGTAGTATCCAGTATCTGAGACATGGTAGTTGCTCAGTGTTTGCGGAAGGGACCGAGGAAGGAAGGAAGAAGACTAGCCCCTGCCTCACAGAGTTGTTTGATGAAGTTACACAGTGTGTACAAGTTTCCCGTCTCAGTGCCTGGCACATAGGGGGAATTCATTATTAGTCCTTTCTCTCCTCTGGCCTAAAACGCAGTTACCTGGGAAATGTAGCACATTCAAGCATCATGAAGGAATATACATTC
Organism: Neofelis nebulosa; assembly: GCF_028018385.1. Taxonomy (NCBI): domain Eukaryota; kingdom Metazoa; phylum Chordata; class Mammalia; order Carnivora; family Felidae; genus Neofelis; species Neofelis nebulosa. The sequence continues at coordinate 42,700,190 of NC_080785.1, forward strand.
ATTTATAGGATTTATTCACATATCAAAGCCTAAAGGAAAGGGACCAGAGCAAGAAAGTTTGTGCGAGGGACAAGGAGGGCCCTTGAAGTTTCATGACTTGGTATATCTATAAGGAAATGCACTAAGGTAGTGGCGGGAGATAGGAGGGGGGAGGGTGGATGATGAGACTGAGTCCCAGGCAGTGGCCTGAGAAGGCAGGAGGTCATAGAGCAGGCCTGTGAGATTGAAAGGTGTAGAAATACAACAGATGAACATAGGGGAAGAGAAGGAAAAATAAGAAAAACCAAGAGGGAAGCAAACTGTAAGAGACTTAAATACAGAGAACAAACTGGGAGTTGATGGAGGGGAGGTGGAGGGGGATGGGCATTTAGGAGGGCACTTGTTGAATGAGCACTGGATGTCATCTGTGAGAGATGCATTACTGGGGTCTACTCCTGAAGCCAAGATGACACTGTATGTTAATTAACTTGAATTTAAATAAGTAAATTTAAAATTTTTTCAAAGGAGGGGGAAAAAGGCACAAAGCAGGAGCACAGCCTCATCTAGGCCACCTGCAAGACAGGTGAAATAGTGGCCGACCAAGAGGGCTGGGAGGCTCGTGGTCCCAAAACTAAACAGCGATCTCTGATTCCTAGGCCTTGAGATTCTTGTTCCATTATCAAAAGACCAACCTAAGAGCTATTTTCCTCTTTGAGTAAAACAACAAAACCTGTCTGCTTTGAGAGTTTAGTTCCTGATAAATAAATTTTTAAAAACTTATTTAACTGATGATATTTTTCATATCTTTTTCCAACAGAAGTTAGCTACAGATTCCTCCAAGTGACTTTGTATTATTTGAAAATAAACAACTTAGATCTAACCCAGTTAACAGTACTACAGAAGGGAATACACTGTACAATTTGTCCATGGCACTGTCGGACAGAGAGGGCTCAAATGGAAACAGTGAAATAAAGGCTCCAAGAATATTCCCTTTATCATTGGAAGATTGGCAGAACCAAATGAACTTCTGGTTGATGCCATTATTCTCCGTCACTTCATATGGTTTTAAGAAACCCAAATATAAGTTGCTTATTGAAGTTAGGGCTTAAAATATTCCCAAATCCAAAGTTTTATATTTACTGAATACGCATTAAAAATGAGAACCAGTGGGCTTTCTCAATTCATGGAAATACACACACACACACACACACACACAGTAATGTTAAAATATTACACAAAAATGGTATGTACATGTCAATTATGACATAAAACATTGTGTATCATTGAGAAAATCTGAAGCAATGAGGCAGTTGACTTATCACTCATTGAGTTTCTGATGCTCTTTACAAATTTGGGAAATTTTTCTTGGTAAACATTGTCTTTCTACATATGTACATTTAAGGTACATTTAAGACAAGTTTTCTGAGAACATAAATGCTCAAGAGGAATAAGCAGGAGTTGATGAGGGAGATCCTAATTTGCATCTTTCCTGCCTTAAATGCCTGAAATATCTTGGGTACAATGTTGCGTGAATAAGGCTTTTAGTGTTTAATGTGATATGACTTAAACATTCTCTTTTTGCTAGGGTCTATAAAACCTTTGCTATTAATGGCCATTACTTCTCATTTTTATCTACCAAATTTACTAAGGAAGAAAAAGTATGTTGGGGCTTCTATTTGTCTGCTCAAATGTTTTCTATTATCTGCAATAAAATTCATTCCTCTTAAACCTGGGACAATCCACTTGGAGGGGACACTACATAATCCACCCAAACATGATTCTTTACACAGTGTGGGGCTTCTACTTGTCAAGCTGCTCCCCTCACTGTCCTTTGACCCTCCCAACATTCCTGTTAAAGAGAGTAATATTCTACAGCCATCGGAGATACCAAAACTGACACAAAGGTAAAGCCCCTGGTTTTGCACAGCCAAGAATGGTAAAACTTCACCATAACACCATAAATGAAGTCTGAAACATTTAACCAGGAAAGCACAAATGCGTGTTATTTCAAGGTTAATTGAGTGACCAGGATAAACCTATGCAGCTGACCTTCCTGGGCTTTCCAGGACTTCGGCTGTGAGATACAAAGCCACCCTGGTCCCCGCTGTGATTCAGCATCAGCTGCCATCTGCTCCAGCTTAAATCCTGGTAGGGATGATTCCAGGACTGGTTGGGGCTTTTTTCAAGAGCAGCAAGAAGTCCAGGATTCTCCCAGATATTTGAGATCTGAAGGGATTGATCCAGAGAGACTGAATTGAGAGACCCCACTACCCAAAACAAGGCTGCCAGCCATTTTCTCCTCTGTCCTAACTCTCTCTCAACATCTGCTCCCCCCCCCCAACTGGGAAGATAAACACTTTATCACCCACCCCTGACTGAGAATGGGGCTGGATAGACTATGGAACCCATTTCCAATGTGTCATATCCAAACCGTGGAGTTTCACTGTCTTTGTAGAGCCAGACACAGAAGTAGAGCTTCTGCATTTTTAGAGTAAAGCCTTTCCCTACTTGGCTGGCACGCTTCAGAACTGACATCCCCTCCGTTACTGCTCCAGGCTGCAGAGAGCATCAGGCACACCTCCCTGCCAGCAGGGTTCCTGTCTAACTCCTATGAAAGAGAGAGCAGGCCCATCCCAAATCAGAAGCCTAGTTCTGTGCCCAGTTCCCCAAATCTGGGGTTGTCATGATGCAGAGGACTGAGAAAAAGGAGAGAGAGAGAGAGAGAGAGGTATCGGGGAGTGTTGTATTGTTCCTTTAACTCTCAATATGCTCTATAGGCTACTGACTCACTTAACACAGCTCACGTATTCTGTCTACATATCACAAGCCACCTGCTTATTCACTATCTCTGCCTAACAAATCTTATGAGTTTCATCCATTCTGTTTACTTTTCTTGTCTTCTCTGGATGAATTGAATATTCTCAAATCCTACAGCAAACACACATTGTAAACAGCAAGACCTAGGGAAAAAATAAGATTAAAAAAAAACAGAGAAGACATTTGAGTTATAGTGGCAGGAGGAACAGAAACCAAAACAGAGAGTATCTGACTCACAATAATGGTGGAGTTTTGAGCAGAAAGTGGCGGGTGCCTCCTGCTAAGGGGTGACAAAGTGCCAGTCACTGGAACTGCATGGTGCTTCAAGATTCATCAGGAGCCTCTTTTCCATCGCCTGTTTCTGCTCCTTAGATAGAGATAAACCATAATTGACACATTATTGTTATTTTCTTAATACATAATTATTATAATTATTAATGATAATACATTATTTTGTTGCTAACCAGAAGAGTTAATCCCAAGAAGCCATCCTTTCCGGTCACCTCTCTTCCACTTCCTGCCCCCACTGTGCTGAAAATCACCCTTGGGATAAGAATAAGGATGGGGTCCTTGGGATTGACATGTGGAAGGAGAAAGCTCACAGAGCCAAGGAAAACAGGGCAAGGCACAACAGGACAACTGCTATGTGTGAATTATTTGTTTGTTACATGACGTATTTTGAGAAGTAAATGAACACAGTAGAAGGTTTGTATCTTGGACCTCTGAATAAGAATGATAAGAACTGCAAGCAAATTGTCCAGTTCAGACCATGCCATAGTTTCCTTGGACCACTGCAACAAAGTATCACACACTGAATGGCTTTAAAAAAAAATTGTTCACACAGTTCTGGAGGCTGAAAATCTGAGATCAAGATGTCAGCAGGATGTTTCCTTCTGACAGATCTGAGAAAGAATCTGTTCCATGCCTCTCTTCTAGCTTCCAGTGATCACTGGCGATCCTTGGTGCTCCTTGACTTGTTCTTTGACTCCAGTTTCTGCCTCCATCATTACATGGTCTTGCCCCTGTGTCTCTGTGTCTCTTCTTCTTCTTCTTGTGAAGAGACCAGTCATAGTGCATTAGGGACACATCCTATTTCAGTAGTTTTGCAAGATGAAAAAGTGTTTCATCTTAACTAATTGCATCTGCAATGGCCCCCTATTACAAATAAGGTCACATTCTGAAATGTTGAGGGTTAGGCCTTTCACATGCTTCTTTGGAGGACACAATTCAACCCATTACAGTCCACAGTTGAGAAATAAATTTTATTTTATTTTGAGTACTCATTCTCTATATGATGGTAAGAACCATCACACCCTGACACTAGGAAAACTACTTGAGTTTTGAAGTTTTCCAAGTTTAAAGAATGATGGTAGATTCATAACCATTGGCAACCCTATTCTGAACACATATATAATGTTCATCTATAGATAGCTTTAGGTATAGATATAGATATAGATAGATATAGGCATAGATACAGATATGATATAGATGTCGATAGGTAGCTCACAAGGTGTTAACAGTGGTTACCTCACAATGATTATCTCTTAAGGGGAAGTGATGAGAGACTTTCTATATTGTAAATTATTATATATTTGAGTTCTATAACAAGTATACTTTGTAATCAGAAAAAATAATAATGATACATTTTCAAGTGGTTAATGAGAGAGAAGTGTGGCTTTTCCTTCCCTCATAGCCTCCACATTTAGGTTCTCTTTAGGAGACAGGATAAGGATCATCATAAGCAAGGAAGCCAGCAGGGGAAGGGCCATATGCAATTTGAAAACTTGTATTCTGTGCCACAATTGCTTTGATAGGATTTGCCTTTAGACATTATCCTTAGTTTATTTTTCATTTTAAAATAAACATTAAAGGAGGACCCAAGGTTTTCATGTTTATCCAAAGGAGGCATAGGTTTTCAATGTTGAGAAGCTCAAGGGCACATGGAGGAGAAGACACTATGTACCTGAGATAAACTGCTTCCTGCAGCCAGGCATTGAGGCTTCCTGTCAGCCAGGGCAAAAAGGAAGCATTGGATTTCAGAGTGTGTATCCAAACTGAGATCCCCTGGTAAAATACAGGACACCCAGTTAAATTTGAACTTCAGATGCATAACAAACAACTTTTTAAGTATAAACATGTTCCAAACATTGCACAGGACACACTTATGCCGAAAATTATTCTTTGTTTACCTGAAATTCAATCTTTTTGTACTCATTTTTTTAAATTGTGATAAAATACTTGCAACGTAAAATTTATAATCTTACCCACCTTTAAGTGTACAGTTCATTAGTGTTAAGTATATCACGTTGCTGTGCAACCAATCTCCAACACTTTTTCATCTTGCAAAACTACAACTCTGTACCCATTAAATGGCAGCTCCTCATTCTACATCCACTCCCAGCCCCTGACACCTTTCTACTTTCTGTATCTATGAATTTGACAGCTCTAAATACCTTCTATAAGTGGAATTATACAGTATTTATCTTTTTATGAAACTGGTTTATTTCACTTAGCATAATGTCCTTAAGTTTCACCCATGTTTTAGCATGGGTCAGAAATCTCCTTCTTCTTGAAGACTGACTAATATTCCATTGTATATAGACACCACATTTTGGGGGTTTTTTGTGGGGTTTTTTTGTTTGTTTTAATTTTTTTAATGTTTATTTATTATTAAGAGACAGAGCGTGAACAGGGGAGGGGCAGAGAGAGAGGGAGACACAGAATCTGAAGCAGGCTCCAGGCTCTGAGTTGTCAGCACAGAGCCTGACGCGGGGCTCAAACTCACAAACCACAGGGTCGTGACCTGAGCTGAAGTCGGACGCTTAACCGACTGAGCCACTCAGGCACCCGGTTTTGTTTTTAAGACGATTTTTGAGACAGAGAGACAGAGCAGGGGAATGGCAGAAAGAGAGAGGGGACAACACAGAATCTGAAGCAGGCTCCAGGCTCTGAGCTTTCAGCACAGAGCCCTACATGGGTCCCAGAATCCATGAACCGTGAGATCATGAATTGAATTGAAGTCAGATGCTTAACCAACAGCACCCCATACATTTTGTGTATTGAAACTCAAATTTAACTGGGCATCCTCTATTTTTATTTGCTAAATTTGGCAACCCTATTCTGAAAACATCAGTCTAGATAAGCTTTTTCTAGAAATTAGACCAGAGTAGAGGTTTATCCCAGAGGGCATTTATAAAAGGAATAATAAGGAGACATAGCTGGCAATGTTTTTTCTCTATGATTTTGCACAAGCCATAGAAACATGGTTCAAATGAATCCTGGTTTTGTCAACACTCTGTGTCAGGAGTTCTTGAACCCGAGACTGTGTAAGAGATACAGGGGGTATGTGAACCCCTTGAAATCATAGGCCATGTTGGATATATGTGCATCTTTGTGAGGAAAGAAACCAAAATTAGATTCTCAAAGGTGCCTGAGACTCCCAAGGAGGTCAGGAGACACTATCTTATTGACTGAGGACATGGCTTTGAACTCAGGGAAGGCATTCTTGCTGGGGGCTTGGGTATTATTATTGTTTGGGCAGTTGATTTCCTGAATATCTAAAATAAATATGGAGAAAATCTCAGCAAATTTAAGAGTGGAAAGTTTACCCATCTACTGAAGCATCCCTTTCAAATGAGGGATGAGTATAAGCTGCCACACATTTCACATCTTTCACAGAAGCTGAATGGAAGCCAGTTCATGAGTGATGCTGATCTTTGTGAAGTCCCTGATGATAGAGTGGCATACGCTTTATATACCAAAGCCTCTTAAAGGAATAGATTAAGAAAAAGAGAGTGAGAAAGACAGAGAACGCCGCCTAGGCAATGGATAATGTTACTACCTGTAAAAAACAAATGACCATTTTTATAATCACCACTTTATGTTTTCTTTAGAAATCCTTCATCAATTTACCAACAGCTCTTACCAATGAGCTCAACTGGCCCCAAATCTCTGGTGCTACTGGGTTTATGGACTCCATTAGTGGGTATGTATGTTTGAGTACCTTTAAACATTTCAATGTATCTGTGTAAGGAAAGAACAAGAGACGGGGCTTGCTCCCAAGATGTTGAAACGAGAATTATTAGGAATTGCTTCTAGAACATGAGTAACATACAAGAAACCTACCACTGACATAGAGTCCACTATGCAGGGGGATGTAATGCAAATTGAATTTTATCAGTGTTCACAAGGAGGGAATATTCTCATTGCAGGGGCTGTAGAGTTGACCTCTAATGGATAAGACATAAACACATCACTGACTTTTTCTCATTCAAGGGACAAGAAAGTTTACTTGATTATTTACTCTCAGAAATTAGTATCCATAAAGGTAATGGCTAAAATTAATAGGCAAGTCTCAAGGTCCTGGAATCACCCTGGCTTCAATGCTCTGGATTTGAAGGTAGAGACAATGTATGGCAAATCTGAGTGACACACAAACCCAATTTGCTATGTGTGATTAGGTGTTGACTCAGAGCCTGGGGGCAGCCATTCATAGGTTAGCACCCCATTTTTTTATTTAATGGAGGACATTATATATCATAAATAAATTATTCGATCATTACCTTATTGTCTTCACTCATTCATCTAAAAATACTTACTAAATACTTACTACCTAATCAGGAATATATGCTACAGATGTTTCAAAGGTAAATGGGGTTTGACCTATCTCTGCAACCAATTAAAATCAAATAGGGCAGATTAGACAAATGTACAAATAATGATAATACAAGAAAGATGTGCCACAAGACAACTCTCAACACAGAGCTACAGATTCATTGAAGAAATAATTCATAGAATTAGTCAATAGCCTCTTCCTTTTGGGGTGTCAGGCCAGGGGCCCAAACCCTAAAGGATTTACAAGATTGGTGTAATGAAAGAGGTAGAGAAAAAACAGGAAATGATAACCAATCTTCAGGAAAGGGCATTGACAATAATGTAGAAATCATCTGTGAATATAGGGAAAGCAAAGGGGATGCATTTTCAAGTTTAGGTGTAGGTTTTCAAGTTTAATCACATGAAAAATGAGGTTAGTGTAATAATGTTAACAGTATCAGTGATAGGGACAGCAAGAAGTAACCTTCATGAGACATTCACTGTATGCAAATCACTACCCTGAGTGTTATGTAGAGATTTTTCTCATTTCATCTCTTTGTGAGGGAGCTGGCATTAATTTCTGCATTTCACAGTTGAGGAATCTAAGGGTTACATAGACAGGTTAAGAAACTTGACCAGGGACCCACATTAATGTGAAATGGTGGGATCTGTCATCATGGAACACTATACCAGGGAGTAATTTGGTGAGCAGGGGTCCTCCTGGTCCCCAATGCCCAAACTGTATGATTTTTTTTTTCATTCTACCTGCAGAAATGTTGCTCTCTGTAGTCTTTGTCACTTTGAGAGAATAGCGATGGGATGGAGAAATGACTAAGAATCAAAGAAGCCCTCTCCGTGGGGAGACATGGCATGCATTGTTTCAAAGGTCAATCAGGGGGCGCCTGGGTGGCGCAGTCGGTTGAGCATCCGACTTCAGCCAGGTCACGATCTCACGGTCCGTGAGTTTGAGCCCCGCGTCAGGCTCTGGGCTGATGGCTCAGAGCCTGGAGCCTGTTTCCGATTCTGTGTCTCCCTCTCTCTCTGCCCCTCCCCCGTTCATGCTCTGTCTCTCTCTGTCCCAAAAATAAATTAAAAAAAAAAAAAAAAGTCAATCAGGGGCTCCCTTTCTATGGGCCCCATATTCCCGGTGGTCTGGGGCCCCCTGAGCACCAGGCTTAGCCTCTCTTTCTTCAGCTGCACTTGCTATTGTTTTTGTCACCTGGAACACATCCAGAGATAGCCAAGCTGAAGCAGCTTTCTGGAAAAAAGACTCTTACCTATCTCCCCACTGTCAACACTGAAAGTGAGAAAACAAAATTTAACTGGCCTCCACCAATCCAGTACAAAAACACCTGGAGATTTCTCTAAATTAAAGCTTTTATGACAACAACAAAGGAATACATTATGAATGAGAAATGGATATAGTTTATTACACTTTTAATGGAAGTTTAACTTTATGTTGAACCCTATAAAATTCAGCCACCTTTTGACCTAAAGCTTCACAAGGTTGCCATTGAGGAAATGCCAGTCTGATGTTTAAAACAATTGCCAATGGGGCGCCTGGGTGGCTCAGTAGGTTGAGCGACCGACTTCGGCTCAGGTCATGATCTCATGGTTTGTGTGTTCGAGCCCCCGTGTCAGACTCTGTGCTGACAGCTCAGAGCCTGGAGCCTGCTTCGGATTCTGTGTCTCCCTCTCTCTCTGCCCCTCCCCCACCCATGCTCTGTCTCTCTCTGTCTCCGAAATAAACATTTAAAAAAATAAAATAAAAAATAAAACAATTGCCAAGTAGTTTAAATCTTCCTTGGAGTCATCCAAAGAGTGAAAGAAGAATCCACTCAGCAGGGCCCAGTTGAAGGGAAAACTGGTTTCCTTATCTCTTCCACTTATAGCTCACACTCACCAACAGTTGCCCCACATCTCCTACATCTAATTTTCCCAAAAACTCTGCCCCAAAATAGCTCCTGCTCCCAAGCAGGCTGTTCAGTTGTTTTTAGATTTTAGTGAGGGGGTGACAGGGGGAGCCAATGTCCTTCTGTGTCTCTTCTGTCCTCAGACTAGGGGTTTGCTCCCTTCTCAGTGTGAAATCCCACTAGCCCTCCCGTCCCATGGCTGCATCCACCACCATCCTATCAGAGCCCAGCAGCAGACAGATGTCCATAGGAGAAAGGCAGTGGGGAGAAAGGGAGAGGAGAGTTGCCAGTCTTTAGCCACTCATGGTTTATAATCCTTATAAGGGCTGTGCAGAGACATTCTAACACCATCTCACAAAGGAGGTGACTGGCTAGGTGTGCGTTAGGTGAAAGTCATCCCTATCCTAAGCTAGTTGGTGCTGACTTAGCACCTTCTTGTATCAGGCTCTGTGTTGCCATTTACAAAACTTCCATCTGGTTCTGCAACTTACTCATCACTGACTCCAGGTACTGTCCTTATCTGTTGTGTTTCTAAGGATGTGCGCAGCACAGCTGGCATGCTGTAGGGTCACATACCCTGCAAGGGCTTTTCTCTCTATGTGTTTGTGGGGCCCCAGGCTATCTAGTCATTTCTCTCCAAGAGCTCTTTCTGCCACCTGTTTGTGTGTACTATGCCTGTGTTCTTTGCCACCCAGCTGGAATGGGGGAAATATATTCAGTTCCTTTTGACAGAAAAGGAAATTCTCTGAAATCTGAGTTGCAGCAGATTCCGCCAGTAAACAGACACATAGCAGCATGATAGTCATGTGTGTGTCACCATTCAAGACATCCCTCCCAGCAGTAGGTCCTGTTAAACCATTTCTATAATCTCATGCAAATTATATACTGCAGATAATCTAGGCTGGGCCAATCCCCTTCTTAAAATAACAAAGATTTATAAAGCGTGTAAAAAATATTAGAGAGATTAGAAGATTAGATTAGAGATTAGAAGATCCTCTTCTGCTGGAATCAGGGGAATGAAAAGAATATTGACCCAGAAAGCAACATGTATGAATGACATGGGCAGTTTCCACGGGCATTTTGAGCATGTCCTTCTGAGTCCAAATGCTTATCAAAATGGGATAGAATTTATGGATTTCTCTCTTCAACTGGATCTGTAGATAGTGCTTCTTATTATCTGTGATCAGCATCATGCTTTGGGTATTAACAATGTTCTTTAGAAAATGTACCTTTGAAAGCAAAGGATGCATGGTGCCTGGGTAGCTCAGTCAGCTGGGCATTAGACTCTTGGTTTTGGCTCAGATGATGATCTCACAGTTTCGTGAGTTCTAACCCCACATCTGGCTCTGCATTGGCTCTCTATCATCTCTCTCTGCCCCTCCCCTGTTTGTGCTCTCTGTCTCTCTCAAAATAAATAAATAAACTTGAAAGAAAGAAAGAAAGAAAGAAAGAAAGAAAGAAAGAAAGAAAGAAAGAAAGAAAGAAAGAAAGAAAGAAAGAAAGAAAAAAGAAAGAAGAAAGAAAGAGAAAGAAAGAAAGCAAAAAGATATTGCTTGGGAGAGAAAATGGTTACCTTCCTTTTCTTTTTCCAACATACCCTCCTCCCTCAAAATTTAATATTTTTATGAGGTAAATGTAACTAATTGAAATTACATGCATGCATTAAAAGACAAATACAACCCCTTACTTTCACAAATCTTTACATCCTTTAGTTGATTCGACATTAACAAAAATCTGTTCTCTTGACTCTTAGGCTCGAGAAAATTCAAAAAGCAATATCGTTTAAAACCATGTGTTTTATTTTGTTTTCCCAATGTGATTCTGAAAGTAATTGAGTGGTTCAAAGACAAAAAAAAAAACCGAAAACAAAACAAAACAAAAACCGACCCTATGAGGTTGGTAGCATGGGAGCTGGGAGCCCAATAGCCAACATTAGAGAAGGGAACTATAATTGTAAGTGAGAAGAAATGGGTATTTTTTTAATTAAAAATAGTACTTCATGTTCAGATCATGTTCAAAAGCAATTAATGTAAGAGAAAAATCCTATTTAAGTTAAAGAACACAAGGCCAGTAACACATATGGAAGTATGGGAAATAATACCAAAATTCAGGAAGGAAGGACTTCCAGTTAAAGCAATATCTAAAACTCGAGAGCCCTGTGAGTTGGTGTGGTAGAGTAGGAGGAAGACCACCTTTACAGGTATAAGGGTTCTGGTTCTGCATGGCCTTCAGTGGAATATACAGCAGTCCTGGACCTCATTTATATGTTGAAGTTGAGTTGCACCTAGCAATCTCTGAAATTCTCCCCAGTATTAAAGTTTAGTGGATTTAGGGCAACGTGTTATTGAAGTCCACATCCTACCCTCCTGATGCTCCTTGGTTTAGAAGCATTGGAGGAAGCTGTTGAGAAAATATGCTCCTGCTTCTCCCCACCAAATATGCTTTTCTCCACCCCTTAACTGACTGTGCCTTCAGATAAGACTTGGCTAATTTTATGGGTCAGAGTCTGAAATTTTCTAGGAACCATGTTTCTCTAGGGCCAGGGTTGTTGTGCCATAAAGTTTGAGCATCTGCATCATAAGCCCTGCACTGTGTGGTGCTGGCTACTTGACCAGCTACTGGTTTAAGTAGCACTCCATAATTGATTGTCCTTTATGGGTACTATTTCCTCTAAGCAAAAGTCAGACAGAGACCTGGTAACTCCAAACCCTTAACAAACATAAGCACCTGAACCTAACCACATCTAACGTGAGCATTTATGGTGCCCAAAACCCCTTCTGAAAGTTGGTCCAGGAGATGGTCCGGTCAGTGGAGTTCTGCAGGCCAGGGGTAAATGGTAGAGAAGTCCTTCAAAGCTGGAGAGCAGAGGGAGGAAAAACAGGGCAGTAATCAGAGCTTTAAAAATAAAAGGTGAAGTTAGCCATTAAAAATCATGAAAGCCAAAAGAACCAAAAGCAATTACCGAAGTTACCATATCAAGCTGGAAAGAGAAGAGTGAGATCAGTAGGTCAACATAAGTGGGTGCCAACTACATGGAATTTTGTAGAACAAATGTTGCTCCCTCTGCCACTGGCTTAGATTTGCTATTTGGGGCCAGAAACATAGTACACGCTTAGAAAGAAATAGACAAAGCTACTGTGAAAAGAGGCACAGTAATGCTATTCAAGGACATTTAAACACACATCTTTGATGAGCAGTGTCCTAGAATCTGAGTGTTAAAGGTTATCTATTCTCTCCAACCCAATAGACGTTATATGAGAGAACAATTTTGAAAAGCAGTGTATAATTCCAAACCAAGTCACTTGGGGTGTTAAAAACAGAAAATTGGAGAGAAGGGATTTGCAGCTAAGATTTGCTAACCTAATTTCATGTTTTAAAAAAATACATGTAAGTACTAAACACTAGTGGACTTAATAACCTTATTAAATCCATTATTCAAAAATTACATGTGATGTAAGTGCAAATCATTAGTCATCTTATAATTATACTTTGCAAAACAAATAATTAGCCAGAGAGGTGGTCATTTGAAGTTAGGTGAGGCTGATTGGAGTGAAATACAGTCTACATCAGAGATTCTCCAGGTGTGGTCTGTGGACTGCTGGGAGGTGGGTCTCTCAGGCCTTTTCGAGGGATCCACAAGGTAAAAATTACTTTCACAACAGTACCAAAACAGTATTTGCCTTTTGCACTGTGTAGCCATTGGTACTGATGGCACAAAAACATGGTGGGTGAAATTGTTGACATCTGAGCATGAATAAAGGCAGTGGCGCCAAACTATGTTTATAGTCACTGTGATCTTCACCTCTACACAACCCTCGTTTTAAAAAATAGCCCGGGGGGGGAGGGCAGCTTCCCCTGAAAAGTTCACCTATTGAGCAGAAGAATTATTAATTTTTTTAAAGTATGTCCATGATTTTTTAATAATTTCATCAGATGAAATGGGAGGTATGCATAAAGCACTTGTACTGCATAAGAAAAAATGATTTTCTTAAGAAAAAGCACTTTTGTGAGGGAGTTGAGAGCTGAATTAGTCAGTTTTTCATGGAACACTGGTTTTATTTAAAAGATCTAGAAAATAAATTATAGTTATTCAGATTGGATATGTGGCAGATAGTGTATCTGAAATGAAGGAGCTTCAAGGAAAACAACCGACAGTATTGACCGTTAATCATAAAATTTCAGCTTTCAAAGAAAATTCTGAGTTTTTTTTTATTTTTTTTTATTTTTTAATATATGAAATTTACTGTCAAATTGGTTTCCATACAACACCCAGTGCTCATCCCAAAAGGTGCCCTCCTCAATACCCATCACCCACTCTGCCATCCCTCCCACCCCCCATCAGCCCTCAGTTTGTTCTCAGTTTTTAACAGTCTCTTATGCTTTGGCTCTCTCCCACTCTAACCTCTTTTTTTTTTTTCCTTCCCCTCCCCCATGGGTTTCTGTTACGTTTCTCAGGATCCACATAAGAGTGAAACCATATGGTATCTGTCTTCCTCTGTATGGCTTATTTGACTTAGCATCACACTCTCCAGTTCCATCCACGTTGCTACAAAAGGCCATATTTCATTCTTTCTCATTGCCACATAGTACTCCATTGTGTATATAAACCACAATTTCTTTATCCATTCATCAGTTGATGGACATTTAGGCTCTTTCCATAATTTGGCTATTGTTGAGAGTGCTGCTATAAACATTGGGGTACAAGTGCCCCTATGCATCAGTACTCCTGTATCCCTTGGGTAAATTCCTAGCAGTACTATTGCTGGGTCATAGGGTAGGTCTATTTTTAATTTTCTGAGGAACCTCCACACTGCTTTCCAGAGCGGCTGCACCACTTTGCATTCCCACCAACAGTGCAAGAGGGTTCCCGTTTCTCCACATCCTCTCCAGCATCTATAGTCTCCTGATTTGTTTATTTTGGCCACTCTGACTGGCGTGAGGTGATATCTGAGTGTGGTTTTGATTTGTATTTCCCTGATGAGGAGCGACGTTGAACATCTTTTCATGTGCCTGTTGGCCATCCGGATGTCTTCTTTAGAGAAGTGTCTATTCATGTTTTCTGCCCATTTCTTCACTGGGTTATTTGTTTTTCGGGTGTGGAGTTTGGTGAGCTCTTTATAGATTTTGGATACTAGCCCTTTGTCCGATATGTCATTTGCAAATATCTTTTCCCATTCCGTTGGTTACCTTTTAGTTTTGTTGGTTGTTTCCTTTGCGTGCAGAAGCTTTTTATCTTCATAAGGTCCCAGTAGTTCATTTTTGCCTTTAATTCCCTTGCCTTTGGGGAGGAGTCAAGTAAGAAATTTCTGCGACTGAGTTCAGAGAGGTCTTTTCCTGCTTTCTCCTCTAGGGTTTTGATGGTCTCCTGTCTCACATTCAGGTCCTTCATCCATTTTGAGTTTATTTCTGTGAATGGTGTGAGAAAGTGGTCTAGTTTCAATCTTCTGCATGTTGCTGTCCAGTTCTCCCAGCATCATTTGTTAAAGAGACTGTCTTTTTTCCATTGGATGTTCTTTCCTGCTTTGTCAAAGATTAGTTGGCCATACGTTTGTGGGTCTAGTTCCGGGGTTTCTATTCTATTCCATTGGTCTATGTGTCTGTTTTTATGCCAATACCATGCTGTCTTGATGATGACAGCTTTGTAGTAGAGGCTAAAGTCTGGGATTGTGATGCCTCCTGCTTTGGTCTTCTTCGAAATTACTTTGGCTATTCGGGGCCTTTTGTGGTTCCATATGAATTTTAGGATTGCTTGTTCTAGTTTCGAGAAGAATGCTGGTGCAATTTTGATTGGGATTGCATTGAATGTGTAGATAGCTTTGGGTAGTATTGACATTTTGACAATATTTATTCTTCCAATCCATGAGCAGGGAATGTCTTTCCATTTCTTTAAATCTTCAATTACCTTCATAAGCTTTCTATAGTTTTCAGCATACAGATCTGTTACATCTTTGGTTAGATTTATTCCTAGGTATTTTATGCTTCTTGGTGCAATTGTGAATGGGATCAGTTTCTTTATTTGTCTTTCTGTTGCTTCATTGTTAGTGTATAAGAATGCAACTGATTTCTGTACATTGATTTTGTATCCTGCGACTGTGCTGAATTCATGTATCAGTTCTAGCAGACTTTTGGTGGAGTCTATTGGATTTTCCATGTATAATATCATGTCATCTGCAAAAAGCAAAAGCTTGACTTCATCTTTGCCAATTTTGATGCCCTTGATTTCCTTTTGTTGTCTGCTGATGCTAGAACTTCCAACACTATATTAAACAACAGCGGTGAGAGTGGGCATCCCTGTCGTGTTCCTGATCTCAGGGAGAAAGCTCTCAGTTTTTCCCCGGTGAGGATGATGTTAGCTGTGGGCTTTTCATAAATGGCTTTTATGATTTTTAAGTATGTTCCTTCTATCCTGACTTTCTCAAGGGTTTTTATTAAGAAAGGGTGCTGGATTTTGTCAAAGGCCTTTTCTACATCGATTGACAGGATCATATGGTTCTTTTTTTTTTTTATTAATGTGATGTATCATGTTGATTGATTTGTGAATGTTGAACCAGCCCTGCATCCCAGGAATGAATCCCACTTGATCATGGTGAATAATTCTTTTTATATGCTGTTGAATTCGATTTGCTAGTATCTTATTGAGAATTTTTGCATCCATATTCATCAGGGATGTTGGCCTGTAGTTCTCTTTTTTTTACTGGGTCTCTGGTTTAGGAACCAAAGTAACACTGGCTTCATAGAATGAGTCTGGAAGTTTTCCTTCCCTTTCTATTTCTTGGAATAGCTTGAGAAGGATAGGTATTATCTCTGCTTTAAACGTCTGGTAGAACTCCCCTGGGAAGCCATCTGGTCCTGGACTCTTATTTGTTGGGAGATTTTTGATAACCGATTCAATTTCTTCGCTGGTTATGGGTCTGTTCAAGCTTTCTATTTCCTCCTGATTGAGTTTTGGAAGAGTGTGGGTGTTTAGGAATTTGTCCATTTCTTCCAGGTTGTCCAATTTGTTGGCATACAATTTTTCATAGTATTCCCTGATAATTGTTTGTATCTCTGAGGGATTGGTTGTAATAATTCCATTTTCATTCATGATTTTATCTGTTTGGGTCATCTCCCTTTTCTTTTTGAGAAGCCTGGCTAGAGGTTTGTCAATTTTGTTTATTTTTTCAAAAAACCAACTCTTGGTTTCGTTGATCTGCTCTACCGTTTTTTTAGATTCTATATTGTTTATTTCGTCTCTGATCTTTATTATTTCTCTTCTTCTGCTGGGTTTAGGCTGCCTTTGCTGTTCTGCTTCTATTTCCTTTAGGTGTGCTGTTCGATTTTGTATTTGGGATTTTTCTTGTTTCTTGAGATAGGCCTGGATTGCAATGTATTTTCCTCTCAGGACTGCCTTTGCTGCGTCCCAAAGCGTTTGGATTGTTGTATTTTCATTTTCGTTTGTTTCCATATATTTTTTAATTTCTTCTCTAATTGCCTGGTTGACCCACTCATTCGTTAGTAGGGTGTTCTTTAACCTCCATGCTTTTGGAGGTTTTCCAGACTTTTTCCTGTGGTTGATTTCAAGCTTCATAGCATTGTGGTCTGAAAGTATGCATGGTAAAATTTCAATTCTTGTAAACTTATGAAGGGCTGTTTTGTGACCCAGTATATGATCTATCTTGGAGAATGTTCCATGTGCACTCGAGAAGAAAGTATATTCTGTTGCTTTGGGATGCAGAGTTCTAAATATAGCTGTCAAGTCCATCTGATCCAATGTATCATTCAGGGCCCTTGTTTCTTTATTGACTGTGTGTCTAGATGATCTATCCATTTCTGTAAGTGGGGTGTTAAAGTCCCCTGCAATGACCACATTCTTATCAATAAGGTTGCTTATGTTTATGAGTAATTGTTTTATATATCTGGGGGCTCCGGTATTTGGCGCATAGACATTTATAATTGTTAGCTCTTCCTGATGGATAGACCCTGTAATTATTATATAATGCCCTTCTTCATCTCTTGTTACAGCCTTTAATTTAAAGCCTAGTTTGTCTGATAGAAGTATGGCTACTCCAGCTTTCTTTTGGCTTTCAGTAGCATGATAAATAGTTCTCCATCCCCTCACTCTCAATCTAAAGGTGTCCTCAGATCTAAAATGAGTCTCTTGTAGACAGCAAATAGATGGGTCTTGTTTTTTTATCCATTCTGATACCCTATGTCTTTTGGTTGGCGCATTTAATCCATTTACATTCAGTGTTATTATAGAAAGATACGGGTTTAGAGTCATTGTGATGTCTGTATGTTTTATGCTTGTAGTGATGTCTCTGGTACTTTGTCTCACAGGATCCCCCTTAGGATCTCTTGTAGGGCTGGTTTCGTGGTGACAAATTCCTTCAGTTTTTGTTTGTTTGGGAAGACCTTTATCTCTCCTTCTATTCTAAATGACAGACTTGCTGGATAAAGGATTCTCAGCTGCATATTTTTTCTGTTTAGCACACTGAAGATATCGTGCCAAGCCTTTCTGGCCTGCCAAGTTTCAAAGGAGAGATCAGTCACGAGTCTTATAGGTCTCCCTTTATATGTGAGGGCACGTTTATCCCTTGCTGCTTTCAGAATTTTCTCTTCATCCTTGTATTTTGCCAGTTTCACTATGATATGTCATGCAGAAGATCGATTCAAGTTACGTCTGAAGGGAGTTCTCTGTCCTCTTGGATTTCAATGCCTTTTTCCTTCCCCAGTTCAGGGAAGTTCTCAGCTATAATTTCTTCAAGTACCCCTTCAGCACCTTTCCCTCTCTCTTCCTCCTCTGGGATACCAATTATGCGTATATTATTTCTTTTTAGTGTATCACTTAGTTCTCTAATTTTCCCCTCATACTCCTGGATTTTTTTTATCTCTCTTTTTCTCAGCTTCCTCTTTTTCCATAACTTTATCTTCTAGTTCACCTATTCTCTCCTCTGCCTCTTCAATCCGAGCCGTCGTGGTTTCCATTTTGTTTTGCATTTCGTTTAAAGCGTTTTTCAGCTCCTCGTGACTGTTCCTTAGTCCCTTGATCTCTGTGGCAAGAGATTCTCTGCTGTCCTGTATACTGTTTTCAAGCCCAGCGATTAATTTTATGACTATTATTCTAAATTCACTTTCTGTTATATTATTTAAATCCTTTTTGATCAGTTCATTAGCTGTTGTTATTTCCTGGAGATTCTTCTGAGGGGAATTCTTCCTTTTGGTCATTTTGGATAGTCCGTGGAGTGGTGAGGACCCGCAGGGCACTTCCCCCGTGCTGTGGTGTATAACTGGAGTTGGTGGGCGGGGCCGCAGTCCGACCTGATGTCTGCCCGCAGCAGCCCACTGCTGGGGCCACAGTCAGACTGGTGTGTGCCTTCTCTTCCCCTCTCCTAGGGGCGGGATTCACTGTGGGGTGGCGTGGCCCGTCTGGGCTACTTGCACACTGCCAGGCTTGTGGTGCTGGGGAGCTGGCGTATTAGCTGGGGTGGGTAGGCAAGGTGCACGGGGGCGGGAGGGGCAGGCTTAGCTCGCTTCTCCTTAGGTGATCCACTTCAGGAGGGGCCCTGTGGCAGCGGGAGGGAGTCAGATCCGCTGCCGGAGGTTTGGCTCCGCAGAAGCACAGAGTTGGGTGTTTGCGCGGAGTGAGCAAGTTCCCTGGCAGGAACTGGTTCCCTTTGGGATTTTGGCTGGGGGATGGGCGGGGGAGATGGCACTGGCGAGCGTCTTTGTTCCCCGCCAAGCTGAGCTCTGCCGTCAGGGGGGCTCAGCAGCTCTCCCTCCCTTTGTCCTCCAGCCTTCCCGCTTTCTGAGCAGAGCTGTTCACTTCTGACCTCCCAGACGCTAAGTCGCGCTTGCTGTCGGAACACAGTCCGTCCGGCCCCTCCGCTTTTGCCAGCCAGACTCGGGGGCTCTGCTTGGCCGGCGAGCCGCCCCTCCGCCCCGGCTCCCTCCCGCCAGTCCGTGGAGCGCGCACCGCCTCACCGCCCTTCCTACCCTCTTCCGTGGGCCTCTCGTCTGCGCTTGGCTCCAGAGACTCCTTTATGCTAATCCTCTGGCGGTTTTCTGGGTTATTTAGGCAGGTGTAGGTGGAATCTAAGTGATCAGCAGGACGCGCGGTGAGCCCAGGTCCTCCTAAGCCGCCATCTTCAAAAGCCCCCGAAAATTCTGAGTTTTTGAAAACTTGTATTTTCTGTTATGAACTTGACAGCTTCCTGATACCCAAAACTTTTCTGATATGTAGTGCTAGCAACAAGTATGATTTTTCAATATTGTATCATAAAATGTATCAACATTTAAAATATCCACATAACTCAGTGAGCCAATATTTTCTAAATGACCAGTATATAATGTATAAAACCATGCATGGGTAAAAGATCCATTCAAAGTACAAGATAGACCAATGCATTTTAATGTGATGTGGTACAAAAGTTCATTGATATAATTTCAGATTCCACATGACAACTAATCAAGCTTTAAAATAATACCACATCTCAAGTTTTGGTATAGAATCAAAGAAGACTGTCCATACTTATCTAAAAAAGTAGAGGTGCCTGGGAGGCTCTGTCGGTTAGGGGTCTGACTTTGGCTCAGGTCATGATGTTGCAGTTCGAGAGTTCAAGTCCAGCCATCAGGCTCTCTGCTATCAGCATGAAGCCCACTTCAGATCCTCTGTCCCCTTCTCTCTCTGCCCCTCTGCCATGCACGTGCACGTGTGCACACACTTGTGCTCTCTCTCTCTCTCAAAAATAAATATAAACATTTTTAAAAAGATATTAAAATGTTACTCCCTTTTACAACTAACTGTATGTTGAAGATGAGACTTTCTTCACATAATTCCATCAAAACAACATACCACTACAGATTTAATGCAGAAGCAGAGATGAGAACCCAGACTGCCTTCTATTAAGTCAGACAGCAAAGAAATTTGAAAAAGTCTAAGACGATGCCATTTTTCCCACTAATTGGAGGAAGGGTTGGAAAATACATATTTTTCAGAAAAAAGTATGTTACTTATGTTAACATGTAATGGGTTTATTTTTATTATTATTTTAAATGAATCAATAATTAAATATTCTTTTAAATTTCTAAGTTTTGATTTCTAACATATAATATTGACAGGTATAATTCACATTTAATTTTCTTTAAAAGTCTCTCTGGGTTCCTCAGTAACTTTAAGAGTATAAAATGGTTCTGAGAGCAACAGATTGAGAACTTCTGTTTCAGAGAATGAGTGTGAAAAAGAAATGTGGCTGTGGACAGAAGCTGGTGGGAGGGGTGCCAACATTTAGAGGTTCAGGAAGAGAAGATAAGGAAGGAATAGTCCTTGGGGTGCCTGGTGGCTTAGTGGATTAAGGGTGGGATTCTTGATTTCAGCTCAAGTCATGATCTCACTGTTCATGAGTTCAAGCTCCGCATGGGGCTCCACACTGACAGTGCAGAACCTGCTTGGGATTCTCTCTCTCACTCTCTCTGCTCCTCCCCTGCTCATGCTCTTTCTAAGTAAATAAACCGCTAAATAAATTTTTTAAAGGAAGAAATAGCTCTCAAAGTAGAGAGAAAACTAGAAGGGTTCAGCAGCCTAGAGACCAAGGGAAGAAAGTGTTTCCAAAGGAGAAGTGACTTTCAGCCAAATGATGCCAGAGGCAGAGGAGGACTGGAACAGAGAAAGAGGACTGTGGGTGCAGGGCGGTGATCAAGGGAGACTGGCCAGAGATGTCTCAGTGGGGGGAGATGGAAACCTGACTGCAGAGAGTAGTTTCCAGGAGGTGATAAGGGAAGTGAGCATCAACAACTTATTTAGTAAGTTCCCTTTGGGACGCCTGGGTGGCTCAATCAGTTAACTGCCTGACTTCAGCTCAGGTCATGATCCCAAGGTTCCTGAGTTTGAGTTTCTCCACCTTCTCCGGTTGGGCTCTGTGCTGTCAGTTCAGAGCCTGGAGACTGCTTTGGATTCAGTGTCTTCCTCGCTCTCTGCCCCTCCCCCATTCATGCTCTGTATGTGTGTCTCTCTCTCTTAAAAATAAATAGATATTAAAATAAATAAAAAATTAAAACCTTCCCCATTAAAGGGAGAAGAGAAAAGGTGTGATAGCTTGTGGGGAATCATTTTTAGATGAGAAATCCTACAGTATGCTGTTAGTGAGAGGAAGTTCCAACAGGGAAAGAAAGGTAGATGAAGGAAGGAAGCAAGGAAGGATGGAGAAAGCAAGAAGGGATGGAATGAAGGCTCAGGGCACTGCCCTTTGGGCCAGAAGGACCATCTGTAGAAGCCGTAACTCCTAGCCAAGGACTCTTCCTGCCATATACTGACAAATCTCTCCATCTGCAAAACTTCTCCCTTGATGCCACTCATTTCTAAATTTTCACTTTTTAATTTAATTACTCAAATAATGAATACATTTTCATCTTACAAAACATACTGAGGTATATTTATAGTAAAAAGCCAAAGCTTTCCCCCAATTCCACCCCCTTTCCCAAGAGAAAGCCCTATTATCAATTTAGCGTGATTTTGTTCAGATCCCTTCTGTGTGATTACGTGTGTAAATCGGTACATAAAGAAATATTTCATTAAAATCTCCCCATAAGTGGCATTAAACAGTGTATAATACACTGTAAATTAATGCTTTGCTTTAACAATACTTCTCAAAGCACTTTCCATTCTTGAACAATTCTGCGTGGTATTTCATAGCATCGTACTGATGGACAGTCCATTCCAAATCCTCACGATACCCAATAATGCCATAATGAACATCCTACAGTTCTCTTTATGAATACATGTGACAATTTATTTAGAAAAAAATGGATAGAGGAGCGTCTTGGTGGCTCAGTCCGTTAAGCATCTGACTTCGGCTCAGGTCATGATCTCACAGTTCATGGGTTCGAGCCCGTGTCGGGCTCTGTGCTGACAGCTAGAGCCTGGAGCCTGCTTCAGATTCTGTGTCTCCCTCCCTCTCTGCCCCACCCTTGCTCATGCTCTGTCTCTGCCTCTCAAAAATAAATGTTAAAAAAAATTCTAAATAAATGAATAAACATCTAAGAAAAAATGGATAGATCTGAATGTATAGAATGTATACATTTTAATTTTTCATAATCTCCCCAAAAAGCTATCCCAATTTATATTCCCACAAATAGTCTGTGAGAATACTTGTTTCCCCGTATCCTTGCCAATACTGAAGATTGTCCATCTTCTTAATTTTTTCCAATCTAACAATATTTTATTGTTATTCTGATAATATGTAACCTGGTTACTAGTGAGTTTAAGCATCTCTTCATGAGCACTCACACTCACCTTTGTCTTATCTAGTTACCCTTTGTTCACGCTTCCACACTTACCACCCAGGGATCAGTTCCTTTAGACAGCCTCCTCAGGCCAACCCCCACCTGAGTGGATGATTCTCTCCTGTGCTCCTAGTGTGCTCCTTCAACCTCAATGTCACCTCACTTGTCAAAACAGTTTATTTATTGTCTCTCCACTCCGCCCACCCCACCCCAGACTCTGAGCATCTTGAGTACAGGAATTAGGCTTGACTTTACTCTCTAGCCCTAGACCCTAACACATTATGTGGCACCATAATAGGTACTCAGTAAAAGAACAACTGAATAAGTTCATATTGATATCACTTTACATTTGTAGAGTGCTTTACAATCTACAAGGCTCCTTCCCTTGCATTTCCTCAGATTGCCTAAATCAAGTCAGATTTGCAGGAATTAACATTTCAGGGAAAACGCTAGGGATAAGGGAAAAGGAATATAAACAGAATGAATTGAATCACCAGCTGCATGATGTGATGCATGTAAAAATAAATCAGTGTAGCTTAAGCCCTTGGACTTTTAAGCATGTTCTATAATAAATGTTCTACAAGAAACTAGCAAAATTCATTTAAGTATTAAAATAACCACACAGTCAACAAATTGGAGAGAACAATTTTCAAGTAAAATAATCAACTCAATAGCCAGATAGAAGGAATAAAACAAATGAGAGATCTGCTAACAAGTAAATTTGGTCAATAATAGATAAGTCAAGCCTCGGTGTGAAGTTTTGTCCAGAATGATATAATTTTTCAATCCAGATTGATCAAAGTAAATGAACAACCTCCAAATTTCTCTAGCAAAATTCCTATAACCAACTCAACCCGAGATTTTAGGCCATCTCAATGCTTACATAGAGAGCACAGAAATAGTTCATCAATATTCCCCAACATACTTCTGTGAAACATTAGTTCCACAAGATGTCATACATATTTTTTAAAAGATTCCTAGGGCAACTAAGTTTTGGAAATGCTGGTTTAAATAAGGAGAAACACATTTATTCAGTATAAGGCTTATTAGAGCCTTTAATAAGGCAAAAAACCTTATGTATCTCCAAGGTATAATATGAAACCGTTTCTAAACTTATTTGACCGCCGAACTATGTAGAAAATCTCTCTCTCTCCCTTTCTCTCTATATGTATGCATTTAATGAGAAAGATACATTTCAAGAAACTAGTGTTTCACAGCATCCTTTGAGAAGTGCTGTTTAGATTATTAAAACAATCTTTTGTGTATCACTAGTGATCTTCGTACATTATAAGCCTCAACACCTTAAATCTCTCAGTTTATCATAGTTTAATATTTATGCTGATGCAGTGGCCTACAATCAAATCTGAGGCCAAGAAAAGCCAGGAAGGAAGCAGTTACAGCTGCTCTAAGTTCAGAGGACAGAGGAAGGAACCTTAGTGGGAAGTTAACTTAACAGGTAAGAAGCCTTGTCTGAGTACCGCAGCTCATGAATTATTGAACACAATGCCCATGAAGTCTATTTCCCTGCATTATTTGCTGCTCCAAATTCAAAATCTATCATGCTGTCTGACTAATCTTTTCATGTCTGAACTCCTAAGACCTCCTCTATAGCCAGCCTCACCACTGCACACACACCCCTGCATAATTAGCCCACTGCTAGTCTCTCTGAATACACAACGAGTCATATTCTACATGTTTATCTCTCTCTGAGGCTGAAATCTTCATTGTTCCATGATGTGGTGAATTAGAGGTTACACAGGGATCTAGTATCAAAGAACTAGAAGGAATTTTAAGAATTCTTTAATCCATATCCCCGGCCCCATGCTAGTCTGACTTCCACCCACATCAGAAAGAAAACTATTCACTCTTTTCTTAAAGCTTCCCAGCAGTAGTGGTCCCTGGATGAAGCCTGCCCGGTCTCTAAATGATTCAGTTTTATCCTAATCCACTCCCCTGCCTTAACCCTTCACATTAGATGTTACCATGTATCTCTCACTGTCCCTGCTACTAGTCTTCCACATGCCCTAGTCTTTTTCGTGTCTCATTCTCTACGATTCGCCTTAATTAGGGTGTCAGAACTTATACCCAAACTAGCAGTGCTCTGCAGAGAGACAGAAATAGCCTCAGAAACTTCACCAGGACCTGATACATCACTGTTGTTTGCATAGTATCAGACTTGATTTATCCCCAAAACCTCGGATATGCTAAGCCTTTTGGGGAAGCTGTTCTGTTGCCTTTCTCCAAGTACATTCTGCTTTGAGTCAACATAGAAGGTGATGACTTTTTTCAGTTTTAAATTTGACTCCTTTAATTTATCTGCATCATGCATAAGGCTCATTTTTTGGTCTTCTTCTTTGTTTTGTTTTGTTTTCCATTTGGTCATAGTGAAATGGTATGGTGGTGGTAGGTCATAAGAAGGCTCTCAGAGAAAGTGGTTTGTGTGTGTATGTGTGTTTACCTGAACCTATGTTGGGGAGAGCAACCAGTAGACATTCTGTGTTAGGTTTACCTGTTTTGAATTTTGATGTTAGAAATCAAAAGCGGACCAGTGTGTCCTCACGTGAAATGCCTGTACTTCCTGGGCACTGGAGTAGGTAGAGCTAGTCACAGTGGGAATTGAATATGGCATGCTTCCACGTCAGCCCCGTACATTGAGGATACCAGCATCTTGGGCATTGGGGAAGGTGGGAGAAAGAGAACTTTCAAGTACTCCTCTCTGCCCCCATCAAACTACAGCACTGATGCTATCACCTCTTCTACCAGCCCATTGGGCTTTGTTTTGATGTACAACAGAGGGCAAAGGGAAAAAACAGAAGGTCACACTGAAAAACCTGAGTCCAAGTAGGGGTAGACTGGACTGGTTTCAAATCTCAGAAAGGTCATCACAGTTAACCTTACTATGCACAGTATCCTTGGTTTCTCCTATTAATTCAAATTCACCTGACCCTGTATACAGATGCCTTTCTATCAAGCATTCTCAATTTGTTAGCATCTCAAAAATATTGTGCTATGGGCTTCTCAGAATACTGTATTGATTGTTCTGTCTCCTCAGGATTCCTGGACACTCCATGAGAAATTCAATCCCTAGTATTTGTAAGACAGATTATGCATTCGAGGTGGGATGAAAGAAAACGATATCTTTGATTATGTGAAATGATTGCTAATGCCTAGTACAAAACCTTAATCTCAAAAGTCTAGATACTATTTCTGGTCAGAAATGTTAATGAAACTATTCACCAATTGGCAAAGATTTTTTATTATTGCAAAGACAGATGCAACTAACTGTTTCTATAATATTAATATACACTATTCGCTCTCCATGAGCAGGTCATGAGCAAAACAGTATTTCGGTACATAAATTCCATTTTTAGAATTATCAAAAATACATTTATGGCTAAATATTGGTAACAATTACTTTCCCAAAGTAAAATAACCCCTCTTTATTGACCGTGAAATTATTTTAGGATTGAACTCAGATCTAATGTCCATTTCCCATCTGCCTTTTTCAAAATATAATAAAACAGTCAAGGCAGAGGGCGTAAATGACACAGAGTATAAAATATTCATTTCAGGCTTCTGGGTAAGATAGCAGATTGAGCAAAGCATTTACTTCTGTCCCTTGAGAAACTCCACTAAAATGACAGTAAATGAATCTGTCCACAAGGACAAAGAGAACAGGAAGAGCCAACAGCCACAAAACGTTGGAAACCAGAAAGCAGAACAAGTGGTAACTGACTCAGTTGACTCAGAAAGCTGCATCCAAAGCCAGTGGGAAGGAATGTCAAGAAGCAACCTGGTTTACATTGCAGATTCCCCAGAAGACTTGAGGATTGGTTATATTTGGTAGCTCTAGAAATTGAGGTGAGAGTAAAAACAAGGGTCGATTGAAAGATTGTTGAAGAAGCAGTTAGATCCTGAGACTCTTTCCCAACTTCACACAGGTGGGCAGTTGCCTCTCCTTACTCTGGTATAAGTCTAGAGGTTTATTATTCTCTAGAGATGCTAATATCAAAAGCTTCTGGACTGAGGGACACCAGACATAAGTGAAGAGAGGAGCACCCCACTCCACATGCATACTGAATGCTGCGAACCACCCACCCCTAGCCCCAGGGTGCTGGCAACCTGGCTGGAGGGCAGAAGATCCTTCTGTAGGGAGTCTACACATCCCAGGGAGGAAAGCCCCAGACACTGACAGCAGGGCTTCCCCGAGAAAGTCCCCACCAGCCCATGCTACAGTGAGGATCTGAGTCAAAAAGCCACACCCAGAGGTCCACTTTCCAATCAGCTTTGAAGTTTTTAACCAGCTTCCACTTTTAAGTACAAGCCAACAAACAATACAGGATCATCGGACATCAGAGGGAAATTTTGAATGTAGAAAGACAACACAAAAAGAGAAGAAGCAACTTCAAGAAAATAAACTATTGCTATTTTCTAAGGAAGAAACATTTTTCTTAGACTCTAATATCTTACCTATAAAAAATAACTAGAATTCAGGGCACCTGGGTGGCTCAGTTAGTTAAGCATCTGACTTTGGCTCAGGTCATGATCTTGCGGTCTGTGGGTTCAAGCCCCACGTTGGGTTGTGTGCTGACAGCTCAGAGCCTGGAGCCTGCTTCAGATTCTGTGTCTCCTCTCTCTCTGCCCCTCCCCCACTCATGTTCTGTCTCTCTCTCTCTCTGTCAAAAATCAATAAATATTTAAAAAAATTTTTTACAATAATAACTAGAATTAGTATCTCCAAAAAGATAAGAAAAGATATTTCATTCGTGTAACAAGAATGTTACACTAAAATTAAAGAAATATTCAAAAAACAAAAAATATCACTTGGAAGTTATGCTAGTGGCATAAGATAGTTTTCATAAAAGGATTAAAGATGAAATTGAAGAGATCCTCCAGAAAATAGAACAAAAGACAAAGAGATGGAAAATAGGGCAGAAAAGCTAGGAAAATTAGAAGACCTGCCCAGCAGACCCAATATACAAATAATAAGAGTTCTAAGGAAAAAAAGAAAGGAAGAAATCATCAATGAAATAATTCAAGAACGTCTCTCAGAACTGACACATGTGAATTTCCAGGTTGAAAAGGTCCCTGGGTGACTAACACTGTGAATGCAAATAGAGCCACCCCAAGCCTATCATCACAACATTTCAGAACTCTTGAACAGATGCTACTGCAGGTTTTCAAAGGATGGAGGCACAGAGCAGCTTCAGACAACAACACTGGGAGGCTGGGAGCCAATGAACTGATAGCTTCAAACTTCTGAGGGAAAATGATTTTAACCTAGAATTCTATAACCATCTGTTCTGGTTAACTATTGTTGTGTAACAAAACACTCCAAACTTTAGTGGCTTAAAACAACAACCATTTTCATTACCTCTCACAGTATAGGGTATCAGGAATTCAGGAAGAGTGTGGCTGGCCAATTCTTCCTCTCCATGTGATATTGACCATGGTTACTTGATGGTATCTACCTAGTGGTTGGGTTAAAGGGTCAGATATGACTTGACTCACATAACTGAGGCTTGAGAAGGAGAGTTAGAATATTGGGTTTGTTGTAGAATATTGGGTCCTGTTTCCTTTCCAGATAGAGACTTTAAAAAAAGGCTTTAATTTTTGGGCAGTTTTAGATATCCAGAAAAATTGAGCAGAAGGTACAGAGTTCCTATATACTCTGTCATCTCCTCCTCAATTTTGCCTATTATCAACATCTTGCATTAATGTGGTACATTAGTGTGGTTATAAATGAAGAGCCAATATTTATATATTATTCTTAACTAAAGTCTACAGTTTACCTAAGGGTGTATTCTTTATGTTGAACCTTGCATGGGTTTTGCCAAATGCATAATGGCATGTATCCACCATTACAGTATCATATATCAGTATCACTGCCCCTACCCACAAAAACCTCTGTGCTCCATTTATTAATCCCTCCTGTCTCTCCCCAAATCCCTAGAAACCACTTATCTTTTACAGTGTCTATGGTTTTGCCTTTTTCCAGAGTGCCACCTAGTTGGAATCATACAGAATATAGCCTTTTCATATTGGCTTCTTTCAGCAATATGCATTTAAGCTTCCTCCATGTCTTTTCATGACTTGATAGCTCTTTTCTTTTTACTGCTGAATAATAGTCCATTGTATGGATACACCACATTTTGTTTACCCATTCACCTTTTGAAAGACATTTTGGTTATTTCCATTGAAGGATCTTTTGACATGGTTTCCAGCAGGATAGTCAGACTTCTTACATGGTGAATCAGGGCTTCAAGAGAACAAAGTTGCCAGGAATCTTAAAAATGGGGCCATAATTGGCATAGAATCACTTCTAATGTACCCCGTTGGTCAAAAAGTCATTTAACAGCCAAGATTTAAGGGTAAGGGTGTCAAAGATAATGAGGCCATCTTTAATCTACCACACCAGTCAATGAGAGACAAACTCTGATGGTCTCAGAGGTTTATTTCCTTCTTCCTATTGATTCCCTAGCAAGAAGATGATTCATCATGTTTGGGACTCCTCCTATTTAACAGATAATCTCCTATACCATAAATCTACTATTATTGTTAAATAGTGACTTACAAACACCAGAACCCTCTTTCCCTAAAAATATGTAGGCTGTCCTTGATATATCTAGTCTAGCTATGTCCTGTTTAAAAGACCTTTCTAGGGGCACCTAGGTGGCTCAGTCTGTTGAATGTCCAACTTCAGCTCAGGTCATGATCTTGCAGTTTGTGAGTTCAAGTCCCACATCGGGGTCTGTGCTGCCAGCTCAGAGCCTGAAAACTGCTTCGGATTCTGTGTCTCTGTCTCTCTCTGCCCCTCCCCCACTTATACTCCCCCCCGCCACTCTCTCTCAAAAATAAACATTAAGAAAAAATTTTAAAGACCTTTGTATAAGATAATGAGTGTTCAGAGACCAAGTGGAACTTGAAGTTTCTCCCCAACAAGTCTTATTAACCTTATATATGTTTTTAATTTTTTTTTACCTTATTTATGTTTATACTTACGGTGTAAGCTGTTTCTGGGCCCACATTATACCTCACCAACTCAAAACATAGAAACATTTTTAGATATACAAATGATAAAAAAAAATAAGTTAATTTCCCCACATCCTTCAAACATTACTTTAAAATATTCTCCATCAGAAACAATAAAAATGTGGTCTTCTAGAAAATAGATCTACTAAGCTGGGAAGAAGTGAAGACAATCTCCAGGATGATGAAGATGGGGGCTCTCAAGATATCTACTGAGCACCAGGGTGAGAGGGAAGCAAGTCCAGAGGAAGCAGGTTCAGAGGTTTCAGGAGAGATTTCTGCAAGATAAAATGAATAAATTATCCATTAGAGTATATTCAAAAGTGATCAAACAACTGTAAAAAATTTGAGGGTAAATTGATGATAAATACTTAGAAAATTAAGCATACAAACAAAAGGCAACTATTAACTCCAGGGAAATAAAAGAATTTAGAAGGAAAGAGAAAGCAATCATACATCAATTGTGAATAGCCAAACCCCCTGCTCTATGGTGGGAAGTAAATAGACTACAAATCAAGAAGTGGACTTGAAAGTATGTTATTTAGAGATAAGAAAGAATATACCCAAAGAGTCAGTTAAGGCTGAAATTAGTAGCCTCTGGGAATGGAGAAATGGGGAGGGGAGGGGAGTGTGGGATTGCTGTTAATCACTCTAAGCTTTATAGACATAAATAGTTTAACTGTCTTTGCTTACGTTCACCATTTCATTGAGCCTTGCTCTGAACGCTCTAACCCTATTTCTTCTGCCTCCTTTTTTTCATAGCACTTACCGCCTTCTAGCATCCTCTCTAATTTGTTCATTCAGGATTCTTACTGTTTTTTTCCTGATAGAATTTCAACAATACAGGGCAGTGGTCTTCATCGTCTTCATTTACCAGTATGACCCAGGTGCCTAGAGCAGTCTCTGGAACATAGTAGGGCCCATTAAACATCACTCAAGTAAAACAACTTTGGCTTTTTAAAATTATTTGCATGGGTAGCTTTGATTTTTAAAAATAAAATAAATCATTCGCCTAAAAATTCTACCACAAAGTAAAAATCCCATACTTAAATATTGCTCATACATCTTGCTCATCTATCAAAAAATGTTATCATTAATTTTCTCAGGCTTCGAAATGAATACTCCTTCAGTGCATCCCAAGTTCCCAACCTGATACATGTTTACCTTTATGAAACACTGAGACAGTTGGCAAGCACTAAAATATTATAAGTGAGGCTCACATAACACTTAAAAATAAATGATGATTTATGTAAGGTTGTGAGATATGAAGTTATTATAATAAAGAGAAGATACAAACATTTGAGGAGTAATCAAGTACTTCTGAGTTTAATTATCATTCATTAGTCTATACCTGGTCTTGTTTCAAAAAAGATTTTAGGGAAGCCTATAAAAGTACAAAGGATATAACATTAAATTACACTTAAATGAAACCTTGGCAAGAGAAGATAGAAAATCAAGGATGGGACAAAGAGAAGCCAAGAAAACGACTTAAAATACATGCAGTTATAAGCTGATACTGGTCACAAATTTGTCTCTAAACTCTGTGTCCATTAGTATTAGATTTAGCTACAAGTAAACAAAGAAACTCAATATATGGGTGGTTAAAATAAAATAATATTTTAGTTTATTTCTCTCACACGTAAAATTTCAGAAATGTGGAATCCAGCTCTAGTGTGAGAGCTCAATTCCACTGGTTCTCAAGGATTCGGGGTTCTTGCAGCTCACCCCTCTGCCTTCCCAATGTAGGAGATACCCCCATAGTCCAAGATGGGATCACTCTGGGCACCAAAATGGAGAAAGAAGATAAAGAAGGAACAAGGGGCACTTGCCAATTGTTTCCTAAGAAATATTCCCAGAAATTGGATACTTCTCCTTCTATCTGATCGTCCAGAAATTAGTGAGGTGGCCAATTGCGGCTGTAAGGGAAGCTGAGTAAAGCAGTCATCACTGTGACATTATCATGTCCTACTAAAACTTCTATTAAAATGAAGGGGAGAGCTAGATCTGAAGGACAACAAGAGTGTGTGCCATGGCCTCATAGCAACCAAAAGAAGAAAGGGAAGAAGGTCAGGTTCAAAATCGTTGAACAATGTATAGGAATCACTGAATCACTATCTTGCACACCTGAAACTAATATAACACTGTATGTTAACTCTACTGGAATTAAAATTTTAAAAACCTAATAAAATTTAAAAATGGACACAGTTGTCAAGATGACCTTTGTTCAAGCAACTTATAGTAGCTCTTGGTAAAAAGATTAGAAAGGGATGACTTTGGAGAACTTCACAAAAGTGAAAAAGTTTAGTCTTACTACATTGATGCAAACCATTTTATAGGACTGTTATTTGTAACAACTCTTTTTTTTAATTTTCTTAATGTCTATTTATTTTTGAGTGAGAGAGAGACAAAGCATGAGTTGGGGAGGAGCAGAGAGAGAAGGAGGCACAAAATCCAAAGCGGTCTCCAGTTCTGAGCTGTCACCGACTGAGACACCCAGGCACCCCACAACTCTTAATAATGTACTGACAGTTTAGAGAAAACATGTGTGCAAAGATTTGATCTTCTGAGTTCATTTGAACCATCCATTTTGAAAAATCATAATAAAATCAAGGTTTTTGAACTTGTGTGAATGTCCTGATATACACCTTTGTATTTGTCCTGATATACACCTTTGTATTTGTTTCAGAATTAAAGAAAATTCTATTTACCTTCGCTTACGGAAAAGAAACCACTGCAATCACAGAGACTACCAGAATATTTCAAGAAATGGTATGTAGCTTTCCATCGAAGCCTTCAGCAGTGTGCCTTTACTGATTGATTTTATTTCATAAGTTCCACAAAAGCTGAGTTAGAAAACATGGGCCACCTAATAAAATGAACAGTCTCCCTTTCCAGCACCAGGGCCCTTCAAATACAGCATCTTACCTACAGCAGAGGAGAGAAAGAAAAAGATGTGGTGAGGATGTACACCAAGGCAAGGGAGCAGGTCAGTCATCCACAAGCATAGTTCTAGAAAGGCAGGGCATTCAAGGCTCAGGAGGCAAGACTTAAGCAAGCCTTAGCAGAACAAGGGCTGAGTAAAATCAAGATCATTGCAAAGGCTCTGCCCTTCCTTGTGATGCAAAGTCTCCCACATTTCTACTGGGATTTGGAGTTTTTTTATTTAATGTTTATTCATTTTTGAGAGAGAGAAAGAGACAGACAGACAGAGAGACAGAGCATGAGTGCGGGAAGGGCAGAGAGAGAGATGGAGACACAGAATCCAAAGCAGGCTCCAGGCTCTGAGCTGTCAGCACAGAGCCCGACGCAGGGCTTCAACTCGCAAACCGCAAGATCCTGACCTGAGCTGAAGTCAGTCACTTAACGGACTGAGCCATCCAGGCACCCCTGAGATTGGAGTTTTAAGATAAATGGCTAAGTGTTTATATCTGAAATCCCCAAAGCCATTAAGAAAATGAATGTATTTTCAGAGTGTTGTGGAGACTTGCAGGTCTCCATCAGTTTCCCATGTTTCCCAGGACATCAGTGTCCTTGCCTCTCACCTACATGGTTCTCAGCTCCCACCTTGGACCCAGAGACAGTCCATTGCCACAGGATTTCAGTGAAACTCCTGACTGATGAACCAATGCCTGGCTAATGCCAAATGAATTGCCAAGTAATGTTTTGTGACACCGTGATGTAGAGATGGCAGACACTTAGGGTGGGTGTTGCCACTCCATCTTCCTAAGACGTCACTAGTCAACCTTGGTGCTCCTCTCTGCTACACCCAGATTCTGCCTCAGCAATTCCTACAATACAGCACATCTGACAATCACCATCAACAGGTTAGACTTGGCACGTAAAGTTAAACCTATTTGCCATCCCTGTGCCATTTCTAATTCACAAGAGTGCTAAGGCTTTTTCCGGGCAGTACAAGTTTTAACCAAATATATGAGCAGCAAATAATGTATGTCTTATCATACGTATTCTACACAGAATAAATGTTCTGCTAGTCTAAGAACAATATAAGTTTTCTTACTAATGAAATAACAGTTGCTATTTATTACTCTCTTACCAAGTGCTAAGAATACTTTACATATAATATTTCAGCTTTTTTTTTCAACAAACTGTAAGGCAAGTATCAGTATATTTCTTCAGTTCTATGATACCACTGATTATAATAGCTCAAGGGGGTGTTGAGGGAGGAAAAAGGAAGGAAGAATTACAGTGTACACATTGATTGCAGGACTCAACCCAATGTCAAATGTGCTAAAATGTATTTCTCAGAATTGAGGAATTCTAATGATAGATATCCACACTGTTACAGCTGAGAAAACAGAGACATACAGAGACCAAGAACATGGCTTGGGATCACAGAGAAGGTTGCAGGGCTGGGATCTGTAGCCAGATTGTTACACCACACTCAGACACCAACAAAGATACTACAGTCACTGGTCTGTGATCTAAGATGATCTACAGAAAGAGCTTGGCCTCACCTCTCTGCAGATGAACACAATGGACAATGTAGTGGAAAGTTAGAATTGAACCTGGCTATGAATCATCATATACACAAAGTGAATATCAGCCCCTTGCACTTTCTCTTTTCCTTTAGTGAGCTAAACAAACAGCCCCAAAGCTGTCAAAAGCTCTCTGTCAATGTATAATAAAACACAAAGAACAAAAACACCTGTGCTCAATATCATGCACTCTAGAAAATGATGGTGAAGAGGCCATATATTTTTATTTAGAAAGACAAAACACTGCCAAAAGAAAAATCGGGATACGAAGTTGGATGGTATACTTTAATTTATAGTGTATTATTTTTTTTTCATTTTTTTAATGTTTATTTATTTTTGAGAGGGAGAGAGGCAGACTGCAAGCAGGGGAGGGGCAGAGAGAGAGGGAGAGACAGAATCTGAAGCAGGCTCCAGGCTCTGAGCTGTCAGCACAGAGACCAACACAGGGCTCGAACCCACAGACGGTGAGATCATGACCTGAGCTGAAGTCGGATGCTTAACCCACTGAGCCACCCAGGCACCCCTACTATATTCTTTTTTAAATAAGATAAAAAACTAGCTTCACATATGAAGATCATAGAAAATATACCAAAATCATTATGTTTGATCAATTATGGATGATCTTTTTTTTATATATACTTTTCTGTTTCCTAAAGATTTTATGTTTATACAGAAATCAACTTAAAAAAAAAAACCAAACCTAGAAGAAAGTGAGTACAGGAACTGTGAAGGGCTTGCCTGGGATCCCATAGTTGAGGGGGTCAGGTTAGGACAGGAACAAGCAATAGGACTCTAAGCTGCACGCTCCCTGTGCCTACGATGCCAGCATTTCCCTCTCTCCCAAGCCCCAGACTTGACAACTCAACATTACTTTCTACCCACAATGAATGCAGTGATCTTTTGTAAAATCAAAAAGACCAAAGTAAGATGCTCCAAAAATACAAAGTACAATTTGTAGTAGATGTTTCTCCTTTTGTGGTATGCTGTCTTGACAGCATTCCTTTAAAATTCAGATTGTGAAGATAGATAAAACAGGGAAAAAGAGATGGGAGAGAAGCCTAATCATGAAAAAAAAAAAAAACAGGCATGTCAAAATGGGATCAAAACCTGTGCCTTCTGTCAGAGTTAAGTCTAATAAATAGGTGCCAGAGTGTAAGTGGGGGGAGAGCTTATTTCCTTCCTTTTCTTTAAATTTGCAGTCCTTAGAAATGCCTAAAATGTAGACTTTGTCTAGTATAACTTCTTTGAAGATGCTCCTTGACTATTTTTCTAAGGATGGAATTCTACAAGGGTTTTTATTGCTGCTGTTGTTATTGTTTTAGTCCCTCATAATTACTCATTATTTAATGTTCTGGTTTTACTTCCAGCCTTTCTTCCTATTTACTGCAGCTTTTCCTCACTATGGGTTTTCTTTGCTATTATGCAGAATGTAACCTGACTAGCTGTGCCAAGTTATTTCAATTACTCCCCAGGGTTTTTATTGGATATAGGAAAAGTCAGCCTTCTACGCCCTGCATATTTATGGCTACACTTATTTTTCAGAACCAGCGAGGGGGCGGGCGGTGGAGAGAGAGGGAGAAAGGAGAAAGAGAAGAAAGAGTTGAATGGAATATTAAAGACTTTCTTAAAAACTGTGTAGTAAGAATTAAAGAAACAGCTCTTAGTTTCATCTTGATGTTTCTAAACAAGACCTGGAAAATGTCTAGAGTTACCTCTACCATGAACCATTGCCAGTGATTATAAAGCATTTTAAGATGTACAATGCCAAAGTCATCTTTAAGTTGGGTACTGATTGCCCAGCAAGCTTCCAGCTAAATCTTTACAATGGGCAAAGGAGATTTGCAGCAAACTCCTACAGCTCCCAGCTTGCCCAGAGGACCTGCGGGGCGGGGCCGCATAGGGACAGGGAAAGGGTCAGTACACCTTGTGGTTGGCTGGGTCCTCACAGAATGTCACCTCACTTCTCAGAGATGCAAAGTGATTCCCAGAGAACAAACAGCAGAGGTATCCCACTCTTGTTGCTTCCTAAAATCATCTCATTTCCTTGCCGTGTAAACTAGTAGACTGGTTTTGAATTTAGGCGCTGGAATTGGTGTGTGACTTAGACAAATAGTTTAATTTCCCTGGCCTGTTTCTGCATCTATATAGAATGTGGGTCATGGTTCAATGCACACAATTGCCAAAGTTGACCCGGGATCTCACTCTGGGTTGCCTAGACAACAAGCTAGCCCCAGTAGGTTGCCTTCACCCTATTTTGCGGAGGGAAAGGCTGCGCCCAAAGTCAGTGAGTGATGGGGTTCGGGGAACAAGCCTTGCCTTGTATGTTTGCCCCTTCTCCAATAAAACCAATTTTTAAACTACATCACATGACATGCAGAATTCATCACAAAACCCAGATGGGGCCCACTTTGCACAGTGGGGATAATAACAGGACATACTTGAACTTCACAGGGCTATTTAAGGTTGAATGGGAAAAACGCAGTGCTTTCTAAATGTCCATCATCACTGCAAACTCCACCTACCACCTGTCCTATTATTTCCTCAGCATTTTAAAAAATCAGTCACTTTTTCAATGTACATTGTTTCTTAAAAAAAAAAAAAAGTAGATTTGAAAACACAAAAATACATTTAAAAGATGAACGTCCATGATGGGAAAGCCTGTTGCTCACCGAGTGTAAGGACAGAACAAGGGGATATCTGGGGTTGGGTCTACAGGCCCCTCGAGACAGCAGTGGGCAGGGTCATGGGTGAGGGGCGGCTGGCTGGACCAGGAGAATCTCACAGAAAAAGAGGGCTCTTCCTCTGGGAGGAAAAGGCTGAGCAAGGGATAAGAACGGGAAATGATTGGAGCCTGGTGGACAGCAGGTCTGAGAGTGACTGAGGGGAGCTGGGGCCAGGAACAGAGGAGAAATGGGCAGGACTTCAAGGAGCTCTGGGGAATGGGTGCATCCTGGGCAGCGGGCTAGGGCTCCCCTTGCAAGGCTGGAGGAAAGTAGGACAAAGGCAGGATTGGGGTGGAGGGAAGTGAGAGCTACAGTATGGGGCAGTATGGATGGGTGGGGCAAAGGACGGAAGCTTGTGGGGTAGTAGAGTCTGGAAAACAAGCTTTGACTGGTTGAGCTGGGAGCCCAAGAATATTCTAGAAGGTGGAGGAGCAGATGAAGGTTTTCAAAGATGATCACCTCTCAGAGGCTAGACCTATAAATGTGGATGCCAATCAATATCCATCTGAGAGTCCAGTGAGGCAAACATGGACCCCCAAAATACCTCTCATACCCATGCTGCATGTTCCACGTTTGGAGACCTTGGCATTGGGCCTCAAAGCCTCATGCTCAGTAAAGAGTCAATGAATGCTAGCTTTTATTTAAGCCCTCACTGTCCTTGCCTGATCTCATGCTCCCATTCACACGTCCAGCAGAGCCAAACTCCTGCCACCTTACACAAGTCCTCTGTTGCTGCCTCTGGTCACCCTTTATTTGGCTTGAAGCTGCTTCAAGTGGAACTTTCCAGTGCAACAGTGAGAATGAGCCCCGAGGGAACCATATTTGTACTCTAGCACTGAGCTCAGCCTCTGCTGCACGTAGTAGGGAAAAGTCAAGCCAACACACTTTTTTTCTTATAAACTCGAATAACTCTCAGGAGTTACATTTAGCCTTTGAAAAGAAGAAAAGCACACACAGTAATCCTTTGCCAACCTGAATACCTCCACAGTGGGCAAAAGCCACGATTGGCAAGATTATACTTCATTTTTAAAATAAATGGTAGAAGAGAAACAAATGTTAAAGGAGTATTCAACATGTGTTTTTAAGTAAATAAAAATTCACAAGTCATCCACTTCTAAAATAAACAAGACTCATATGCTTTAAAAGACACACAGATCCCAGCCCCTGAGCCCCCATGGCCACAGCACACAGCCTACAGAGGTGGGCACTCTGACCTACCCGTTCCTGGGCCACGCGTAGCATCTCCACAGTTTCCCAAGGAGACTTTACTAGCCTGGAATGTCTTTTATCACTGGTAGCCTTCCTCACTTTGATTCTGCAGGTTTAGCAAAACCTTAGTGTAAACCCCTATTTGGGGTCGTTTTGTTTTCAGAAAGTCAAAAGTGCTTACAGGAATTCTGTTTTCCAGCCTGATCTCCCACACAGTGTGAGGCCACCCCTCTCTGTGCACGCATGTGCTCCCCCACACGCCAGAAGTGGGAGCAGGGGACCAGCTGGAAGTATATAGATAAGAAACTTGGAGAATTTTTTTTAATTTTTTTAACATTTTTATTTATTTTTGAGAGACAGAGAGACAGAGAACGAGCAGGGGAGGAACAGAGAGAGAGGGAAACACAGAATCTGAAGCAGGCTCCAGGCTCTGAGCTGTCAGCACAGAGCCCCAACGTGGGGCTCAAACCCACGCACCGTGAGATCATGACCTGAGCCGAAGTCAGTTGCTTAACCGATTGAGCCACCCAGGCTCCCCAAAACTTGGAGAATTTTAACATGCTGCCACAGAGCATGTGTCACAGCCTTACCTACCTGACCCCACCTCAATCCTTTTGCTGCAAACCGGATTTGAGCTTGAACTCCACTGCCCCTCCCCCACTCCAAGAACTTGCTGGTTCCCTTCTTTCAGCTTGCATTAAACCATCTAGAGAATGGGAGAGAATCTGGCAGACCAGAGAAACTAGGGTAAAGGGGCAAAATTCAGGGCAGCATATGAAATTTATATTCAGGCCATCTACATGGTAATGTGCTGGGAAGGCTAAGCGGGAGGTGGCGGGAAGCAGAGGGGTGAGGAGCAGAAGCAGAGGGAGGGGAGAGGGAGGAAGAAGAGAGCAGGGTACTACGTGTCCATGACGGCTATGAGCTCAGCTCTGTGCTCCCTCCTGATGGCCGCTCAACTGTTTCTTCTACAAATCACTGCTCTGAGATGAACCCCACAAGATTACTGGCAAAGCAAATCACCTCATTCATGCACCGCAGCACAGTACAATTCATTCCTGTTGCTCTCCAGTGAAAAGTGAGGGGAGAGGCGAACCCTAAACTCATCTCCATGCTGATATTAAGTCTGCTGGTGTTTTTGAGCACCAGCTGCTGTGATAGGCACAAAGGATAAAAAAGACTAACCATTAACGGATGCATGACCACATTCAGGTCCTGACCTCTCACTGGCTGGCTCCATAGCCTCCGTGAGTCCCTCCCTGTTCTGAGCCTCAGTTTCCCTCTGTGTAAAATAAAGGGCTTTAACCAGATAATCTCAACTTCCATCCAAGCTCCATGACTCTGAAATTCTAAATCAGACTGTTTTAGACCAGCAATCTTCAGGGTCACTCCATGTTTAAGTGTTTTGTTTTTAATCTGATTTGTTGCTCATATTTAAAACTCGAGAGCTCTTGCATAAAAATCCCATTTTTATCTATCTCTGAAAATCAGCAGTTCTGGCAACACAGCCATACCCCTGCCTGGCAACGATTGGTTGGAGGTGAGTAGTGGCCTGCCCTTCAGGTGGACTATGGGCTTAGCTACCTGGCCCTTGTGGCCATTTGAGGCTTCGGACCCCCTCCCAAGTCTTAAGTGGCCAAGGACTGTGCAAGTAAAAGTAGGACGTCAATGTACAACAAGTCAAAAGTGGGAAGAGCTCCTACAAGGTGACCAGGCCCGGGGTGAGAAGCAGAAGGAGAGAAGACACTTCTGGGGGATGTTCTAATAAGAGTGAACATGAGAGAACCATCCATCCTGCTGTTAGACTTGCAGAGATTTGCCAGAAAGCAGCTTGCTTCCTCAACAAGCAAAAGAACTGTTGAAGGAGCTTGCCTTGGACACAGAAACACCACCATTCAGGCCTTGCTCCAAGCCAGAAAGAATACATTGATATCTTTTCAGGCCCTGGCCAGCTAATCGTGTGTTCTACCTGGGGAATACCATCTAGGAGGGACCATTGGTCAGGGCATGATTCCCCAGGAGCATCCATTAGCAGGATGGGTGGATTTAGCTGGAGAGGTTTTGAGGTTGCTATTGTTATTACTACTTTTATAGATTTTAGCTGATATTAAGTAGTGCAGGCTTAGTTCAGACTGCTTTAACAACAACAACAAACATAGACTATCTTATAAATGACAGAAACTTATTTCTCACAGTTTTAGAGGCTGGAAGTTCAAGATCAGAGTGCTAGCAGGGGGAGTTCTGGGTGAGAGCCCCCTCCCGGGTTGCAAACTGCTGACTTCTCCTTGTATCCTCTTGTGACATGGCAGAAAGAAAGCACCCTAGCTTTCTGCCTCTTCTTAAAGGGCACAGATTTGATTCATGAGAACTCCATCCTTTGGACCTAATTACTTCTCAAAGGTCCCACCTCCAAATACCATGGTGATGGGAATTAGGTTCCAACGTATGAATTTTGGAGGGACACAAATATTTAGTTCATAAAATGTACCTTTTCTCACCCAGACACTATGCTAAGTACTTTGCATACTTTATCCCCATTTAATCCACAAAGCAACCCTATTTTACAGGTGAGGAAACTGGGGCTTAGATAAGTTTAATAACTCACCCAAAGTCCATTAGCTCATCAGTGGTGGAGTGTAAACCCGTGTCTGTCTCGTACAAGCCATGTCAGAGAGTGTCTATGCCTGCTCCCAACCATGCCATGCTGTCCCTCTTTCAGATTCTGGCTTCTAAAGCCACTATCTTCACTTCACTGTCACACTGTCAAGATGACCCATACCTGCCCAGAGGCAGCTGAACATCAGAATTAGATACCTTGACCCAGCACTCTGTTAGCCTTCCCTCTTTATCAAAAGTGGTCCTCTCAGAAAGGGAGAGGCAAGAAAAAAAAGTAAAAGAAGGATGAAGAAACAAACTAGAAATGAGTATTAATCCAGGTAGAGCTGAATTCAGTTACACATACAAGAACATATTATTTTTATTATCACTTCCCCCCACCATGATCTCTATTCTCTAACAAAACAGATTTTGTGGCTTTAACTAGCTGTCTGAACACTTGCTATTGTATTCTTGACAAAAATGCACAACCTGAATTTAATTAGTAGGAAACATAAGACAAACCCAAATTGAAGGGCATTCTATAAAATAATTGGTCACTACCCTTCCAAAGTGTCAAGGTCATAAAACTTTGAAGAATTAGCCCAGGTTAAAGGAGACTGGGCTGACATAAAACTAAATACAATATGTGATCCTGAGTTGGACTGACCCAGAAAGTGTGGGGTCTGAGTTAGACTGACCCATGAGTGGGACAATCAGTGAAATTTAAATAGGCCTATAGATTTGACAACAGTATTGAATTTCCTGATCTTGATAACTGTACCATGACTGTGAAAGATGTTCACTTTCAGGGAGTTTGGATAAAAGATATGTGCAAATGCTTTGTTCTATTTTTGCAACTTTTGTAAACTATTTCAACCTTTGAAAATTATGTTAACTTCTTGGAAATGATTTTAAAATGGAAATTTTAAAACAATTTTTTAAAAGCCACAGAGCACAGGAGAGAAACAAAGAAATTATCTTGCCAAGCAGAAGTAGGCCCTCAGTAAGTATTTAGTAAACCCAACCACTGGGTCAAGTTTTTAATCTCAACCCAGAATGTTGGGAGGCAATGAGAGAAACTATTTATAACAAAACAACTGGGATGTTTCTATTTGGGAGCCATGATCCAGTGTGCTCACAGCAAAAAAAAAAAAAAAAAAAAAAAAAAAAAAAAAAAAAAGCAAGCCAGGTTTTAATACCAGTTTTTGAGTTGCTTGATCTAAAAGGTAAATGCAGATATGCTCAATGCCTGCAAGGTATCAAAACTTCCTATTCATCCTAAGGACCAAACGTATCTCCAAGATACACTGTTTGATTTTAATAGAAACTTTTGAGTTAAAAACATTTCAATTTGATACACTTTGTATAGAGGGGCACATTTCCCTCCTTATGTTAGCAGGATTTATTCCCATTTTTAATATTTTCAAGGCTTTCAATCTCAAAGAATCATTAAACAGTGGAGACATTCTGATCCAAGTGGAACTATTTCTTAGCACTTATCTACGCAGCCCTGCCTGGCTTCTCCTTGTTCCATGCAACTCATCTAGATAGAAGCAGGGCACCTGACAATGATTATAATGTGAAGAGAATGAGTTTTCATTTCTTCTGTTAGGTCAAGATTTCCATCCTGTACCTCTTGAATCTGTCCACCTACAGAAGGCAAATTCAGAAGCAAATATCTTCTACTTTTTTATGTAATTGTCAATGGCAAAGGTTGCTGAAGTCCTAGGGGGTCTCCTTTCAATAGATCCCCCCTTTTT
The DNA here is from genome assembly GCF_028018385.1 of Neofelis nebulosa. Lineage (NCBI taxonomy): Eukaryota > Metazoa > Chordata > Mammalia > Carnivora > Felidae > Neofelis > Neofelis nebulosa. The sequence goes on from NC_080785.1 coordinate 42,742,564, forward strand.
TTAAATGTTTAAACATCTATTTTGAGAGAGAGTGTGCACGTGGGGGAGGGTCAGCAAGAAAGAGAGAGGGAGAGAGAGAATCCCAAGCAGGCTCTGTGCTGTCAGCACAGAGTCCAACATGGGGCTCAAAACCATGAACTGTGAGATCATGACCTGAAATCAAGAGTCAGACTAAGCCACCCAGGGGCCCCTCAGTAGATCTCTTTTGTTTAGCGTTTGAGATAAAGGACATTGTGGGGAAAGCTCCCTGCTACTTGTGTTGATAGCTTAAATGAATTTGCCATGTTTTTTTATCAGCTCTGAAGCATGCTGGCATGTGCCTTTTACCTTTGGTCTTCTCTTACTTCCCATCCTCTCGTTTTCCACTTGATTTTGCCCCCACTACTCCCTCTGTTTCCTCTCCGATATTGTAATAGGTGCTAGAAATAGAAAGATGGACAAGACAAAGCCCCTGCCTTCAAGGAGATCATAACTACACGGAAAAGAGAGACAAATAAGGAGACAATCAGTGTTCTTCTGAAATGACACTAAAATAGAGGTAGGTTGAGGTCTCTGGAGGTGAGAGATATTTACCTCTGCCTGGAGAAGGAGAGGAAAACTTCACAGAGAAGGTACGTTTGAGCAGACTTCCCTGCAGGAAAAAAAAATAGGAATCCAAAAAGCAGAGGGAGATGGTGACTCAGTGCAAAGAGGCTCCAAGGGCAAAATATCTTTGAGAAAGAGGATGAGAGAAGTTCAGCGTGGCTGAGGGATGCTTGTGAAGCTGTGTCAAGTTATGAGACTATGAGGGAGATCAGAGCCATTCTGGGAAGGCTATTATATTCTTTTAAAAAATATATGTTTTGGGGAATCATTTATCTAGCTTGTCACAGAAATTCAGAACCACACTTGTGAATTTGAAAGCATTTTCAGTAGTAGAAACACCAGCAGAAACTGTCACAACAATTATTAAGTGCCTACTATTTTGAGCTCAAGGTCAATGTATTAGTCTGAATGTTTCTACTCATTGCAAGCAACATTTTTAGAGAAAAGAAGGAATTTAAATTTCTTATGGCTGATTTTTTAACTGGATGTATATACATCATACTCTTCAAAATGCTTCAATTATAAAAATACGAGCAAAATCTGCATTATTTAAAATCTAATGAAAGTTAAAAAACATTATTAGATTTACTTTATGTCTGTGTATGATAGCACATTTTCCATGAACATTTTATACTCTCTATAACACTTCTTAGGTTTCTGGTTCTGGGTACAATAGAGTAAGTATGCTCCACCCAGCCTGCCCCCCTGAAAGCTGCTCTAAAGCCTTGTCAGAAAGTATGGAGCAGGTGCTAGAAGACTCTGAAAAGTAAATAGTAGCAGGTCGATTGAAGAAGAAGACCAGAATGAGTACCACCAAACCGGCAGTGAGGTTAGCATTTTATTGTCTTCTGATATCTCCCGACCTAGTCTCAAGGCTCCCCAAAACCCAGACGTGGACAGAGGCACAGAGAAAAAAACCTTCAGTTCTCACTCAGGAAGTAGGAAAGGGGTCTCCTGGCAGCGACAGGGTCTCATAGAAGAATGAATAATATAACTCACATATTCTCATATAGGAACTAAAATGATCTAGTTCAATCATTACTAATGTGTATTGTTAAATTGACATCTGAAATGGATTACCGCTTACCAGCTGTAGGACCTTGAGCAAGTCTCTTTCTGCCCCTGAGCCTCATCTGGAAAGTGGGCTGCCTGATCATATGCTCTTGGAGGTCCCACCTGGCACTGATGCCCCAAGTCACACATGACCTTTAAAGAGCATCAAGAGGCAGAGTTATGAAGCTAATGATATTCTAGCTTGAGGGCCTCCCAAGCTTGGCGACCATATGAATTTGTAAAATTTTCCAACTTAAGATATCTAACCACAATTGGTTCAGACCCTTCTCTCTTCCCACTTTGGCTTCCCTTTATGTCAGGTCTCATTTTTCTGTTTTGTGTCCTTTTCCTTAAAGAGGATTCCCCAAATTATATAAGCTTTAGAACTTGAAACCTGGATCTTCCCTTGTCCTATTCAGACAGTTATAACAAAATGGCCTTAAACTTGGGATTTCTTTCTGCATCATGTATAAAAAAGCATCAAATATTTTATCAGAAATTAATTAACAAGTTATTGTCTTCGAACATCAAGAAAGGAAACACCTAGTTTTCTTTCAGTGCACAGCTTAACACTTCTTCAGGGCTTCTCTGAATCCTCACACTTCATGTTCATTATTTGCCTCAGAACTATAAACTTCATAAAAATAGGGACTGTATCTGTTCTACTTACTGATGTGTCCCCAGCATCTATTGCAATGCCTGGCACACAGGAAGTAGTCCATAAGTGTTATCAAATTAATGCATTAATTTCTGAAGACCTGTTGTATTTAAATATACTTCATCTTTTCCCATGAAGAATTTGAGACAGAGCACTTCCGCTCTGGGCCAGGCACAGAAAGTTACAAGCTCATTTAGAAGACCATGAAAAGCATCTTACCAGTTGATCTGAATGCCCAGAATATGAAGGAATTGCTGCTATGGTCAACACTGATCCAGCAGTGGAAATGTACACTGAAATTTATTTATGGGAGAACAACCAATGCTGAGATTATGCCAAACCCTTCTTCTCTCCTTGCAGTGCACAATTCCTCATTTATTTTTTTTTAAATTTTTTTTAATGTTTATTTATTTTTGAGACAGAGAGAGACAGAGCATGAATGGGGGAGGGGCAGAGACAGAGGGAGACACAGAATCGGAAGCAGGCTCCAGGCTCTGAGCCATCAGCCCAGAGCCCGATGCGGGGCTTGAACTCACGGACCGTGAGATCGTGACCTGAGCTGAAGTCAGATGCTTAACCGACTGAGCCACCCAGGAGCCCCCACAATTCCTCATTTAAAATGCAATGAATGAGGGGTTCCTGGGTGGTTCAGTTGGTTAAGCTTCTGACTCTTGATTTCAGCTCAATTCAGCTCAATGTGAGTCATGATCTCACAATTTGTGCAGAGCCTGCTTGGGATATTCTCTCTCTCTCTCTCTCTCTCTCTCTCTCTCTCTTCCTCCCTCCCTCCTCTGCCCCTCCTCCCCTCTCTCTCTCTCTCTCAAATAAATAAATGTTAGGAAAAAAGGCACTAAATGAGCCGGAATTCAGACTTTGATGGCCAAAAAAGACCCCCTTCTTCCTTTAATTGGGGAAAGAATTCCTTTAATTCTCCATTGGACCACTTCAATGAATAAATAAAATGTCCCTATTTCATAGTCACACCTTTTCCATCTCTCTGAACTATAATTGTAGAGACCAGACTATGGATCTCTTAAGGGTAGTTACAGTTCTTCAAATGTCCCCCTTGTTTTGCCACATCCCACAGGCTAGGGGCTGTCTTTCTTTCCTGCTCACATCTTCCAGTTCCAAATGCTTCAGTATTTTCTACAACAGCAGCAGTAAAATCAGCAGCTGAGAAGAAGTCTATATACAAGAGGAGGAAGACAAGAGGGCTTGGGAGGGAGAGAGACAGCAAATGTTGATGGGGCTTAAAAAGGGTAGCAGGACAACAGGAAAAGGGAATTAAGAAGAGAGAGTGATGTGGAAATTACCTAAACTAATTACATAATTTCATAAAACTGAGATTCCCAAAAGGAAATATAAATCATGGAAGGCGCAACAACTCTGGAGCACAGAAAATTCTGTGCTCATATTATAAATATTCAGCAGAAAAAAAAAAAACCCTTAACATTTGAGTAAAGAAGAGTAGGCATGTTCTCTCTCCTTGAGTGGAAGTTTGTGATTGTTGTTTTGAAATTCGCCACACCCAGCTGCAATTGGCCTGCCATCCTTGTCCTGAGCAGCAAAAGGATGTGGGTGGTGTGGGCACTGGGAGGGGGCGGCCCATGTGGCAAGCCATGACAGGTTTTCATTTTCATTTCCCTCCAGCTCTGTGGGTGCTCAGCACCTCAAATTCCCAGCTGCAGTCTGGATAATGAGGAAAATTATTGGCCTGACCTGGTCCTTTAATTTTTTTCCCACTCATGGCTTGAGCTTTCATTAGTTTTCATTTCTCATTAAAAGAAAAATCAAAGAGTGAGAATTAAACACCTCTTGATTGTTATCCTATTGAAAATGGGAAGTTGAGAGTCATGGGGCTGGAACTGAATGAAAGGCCAGCCAATGAGACGAGTGAGACACCATGAGATATGTCAGCAGGCAATGGCTGCCCTCCTTCTCTTTCCTCTTGAGAACGATGGGAGCCCTCTAACACCCAGAAAGTCTTTGAGTCTGTACATTTAGGACTCAGTGTTGTAAAATCTGGCACATTCTCGTTGGGTTTGGATGGGCATTAAAACTTTCACCAGCACTCAGTTATGTGTTTACCCCCTTTAAATGCTGCTCCTCAGACATAGAGTCTGCATCCAACCCATTTGTCAACTCCCTACTGTATGTCAGGCACATGGTAGGTGTTCAGCAAACCAATGGAGAGGGTAAATGGATGCATGCATGCCGAGATGAATTGACTGCTCTTAATTTCTGTGTTTGTGTTCATATCAAATGTACCCTGCCTCACTAACATAAAGGGAATAAAAAAACAGTATGACAGTTCCTCAAAAAAAAAAAAAAAATAAGCATAGCATTGCCATATGGTCCAGCAATTTCAATTAGGTATATACCTAAAAGAATTGAAAGCAGAGACCTAAACAGATACTTGCACACCAATGTTCATAGCAGCATCATTCACAATAGTCAAAAGGTAGAAACAAACCAAGTACCTATCAACAGATGAATGTATAGATCCATACAATGGAAACTTATTCAGCCTTTAAAAAAGTGGATATACTAACACATGTTACAAATGAACTATGAAAACATTATGGTAAATGAAATAAGCCAGGCACAAAAAGACAAATATATTATGATTCCACCTATATGAGGGACCTAGTTATTCCTTAATGAGTATAAGTCTTCAATTTGGGATGCTGGAAAAGTTCTGGAGATGGATAATGCTGATGGTTGCATAATAATGTGAATATACTTAAAGCCACTTGGGTGCTCAAAAAAGTTAAAATGGTGAAGTTTATGGGTTGTATATTTACCACAAAAAAAAGGGAAATAAAGCAAAATCCATTTAATGTGCTGACATTCCTGAGTCAACCAAGGGAACATCAGCACTGCCCATATAGCTTGATTCTACTGCACTTGAAGAAGAGGCAGTCACTTTGTGGTCACACTGATTCAGGGAAACACGGGCCATCATGGCCTTCATGGCTGTGCACTCTCCTTTTCTCTTTGCAGATCTCTGAGAACACTCACTGACTCTGTCATAAGATGCACCTGTCCCCAGGCTTCTAAGGCTGGAAATTATAGGAGAATCTTCCTCGTCCCTTGTCACCCAGCTGATGATTACTTGTTACTGCCGGCCAGCCTCCAAGGGACAAACTAGCAATAAACCTATATGGGTTCACTCTTTCTAGACTCCCAGCCTAAAGGAGCAGTGCCAGAGCTCAGCATTACAGACAGAAGGGACTGGGTTTAAGCAGCTGTCCATATTATTAGTTGTGTGGCTTTAGGCAATTCACTTAAGTAAGCCTCACTTTTCTCATCTATAAAATGGGAATGCTACTATACCTACCTCACACAGTTGTGCCAAGGTGTAAATGAACTAATAATATAAGTACCTAACAGTGTGTCCACAATAAAATGAGTATCCAATAAATACAATTTTCACATAAGAGATACATTACAGGTGGTAGCAAGGAGAGGGGGAGGGTGGTCATTCATCACAGGAGTTTAAATATATCAGCTGTACAATCTGAACCTTGAACAGACCAGCCAGCCAGGAGGAGCCTCAGGAGTGAGCAGGGATCCCAGCAGGTGATTAACTGGGGCTTTCTAAGGAGATGGCTAGTTCTCAAAGAATCCTTTTTTACTTCTTCTCATCCCTCACCTAACAATCTTTGGAGTAGTTTCTCTTTGGTGATAGATGTATATCATGTTCTCACATCTACTAGAAAGCTTACTCATTCATGCTTAGGAAATATCTTGAGACTTGGAAATCCAAAGAATTTAGGATCATGTTAATATAATGCCACATAAACAGAAAACTCTTTAAGGAGAATGAAGCTTTCCCATCTGTGTGATGGTGCAGACAATGTCTGGTTGCACAGTGATGCTTCTTCCATGATTTCAGTCAATCAGACTATCATCCCAATCGTGTTGAATTGAGCTCACTACCTTTAATTATTGTCTTTTAATTATTCAGGTGCATCTTCCCAAAACCTGGACAGATTTATAGAAAGGTAAGTGAAAGTGGGATATAAGAAGTTGTTTTTAGATTGGGTTTCTGATTTAAAAACAAAGAATGAAAACCCTCTGTGGCTACCCTGTAATCACTTGTACTGAGTACCAGTACCTTACTAGCCACTCCCAAACATTGGGACATTATCACTTCTTGGACCCGTGGGCATAGGAAGTGATTAATTTGCATATGTTCTTTAAGAAGAATCATAAAAAACGCATACAAAGGGGATCAAATTTAGGTCTGGCCAAAGTTGCTGAACAAAAGACCAAAAAAATGTATTTCATTTTCTTGCTTTATGTGCTCATGTTGAGCTTAAAATTCAGAAGCAAGGCCCTGGGTTCCCAGAGAGAAAGCTTGAGAAAACCTTGAATTTGAAGTTCAATACACAGATGTTGAGATGTCCTACAAATCTGGACAGAAGTAACCAAGTAACACTTGATGAAAAACGCTGGGAAAGGTCCTAAAAAGATGGCATCATGTGTGCCTACTGGAGACTTCAATCCACTCTTCTCAATTCTGTTTACTTCTGTGGTCTTTCCCTAATGGGGAGGTGGGTTACAGATTATACACAAGAAGAGGGAAAGAGAATGGTGGTACTGGAATGAAAGAAAAATAGCAAAATGTTATCCGAAAGGGGGGGCACGCAAAGATCCTTTCACAGATCCACGCTGTGACATCAGTTCCAAAGCACAGCTTCTGAGTGTTTGCCATTCATATCCCATCTATGTTTCTCAGTTTGTCCAGGGACCCACTGTTGGATCATCCAGCCATCATTATATACGCCATGATTGGAAATGATGTCTGCAATGGGTGAGTTATGGAGAAAAAAAGTTTTAAATTCTTGGACTCTGGATTCCTTGTCCTCCACTGCACTCCACTGTGTCCCAGTACCTGCTGTTGAGTTGAATTTCTCTGTCTTAGCAAGTCCCAGACATATGTGAAATCAACGGAACCAACCTGTAAAGCTGAAAGGCCCTTTTAAAAAGATCTGATCCATTAATTCTCTGTTCCAACTCACAACAAATGGGTATGCCATGCTACAAGTTCTCAATTGTAGCACAAGATAGATGCTGCTACTAGCCAAGAATCCAAACTGAATATAACGGCCTTTTAAATAAAATAAGGCTGAATTTCTGCTACCCCATAAGAATAGCTTCCTCACTTATATTCTGATATAGGTACTCAGGCAGAGACAGCATAGGCTTAGAGCATTTGCAAAAGGACTGTGTATCATTTATGGCCAATTTTATGTATGCCCATGGCCCACAGTAAGAAAGCAGTTTTGCTAAACTGCTAATATCAGTAGTGATTTCAAAGTGTTGAATGCCTTAGTTCCCCCACACCATTTTGGAAGGTTTTTCAAAAATTGTGTGTACCCCTAAGAATATGCTGCACATGTGAATGCCATCTGTCCTGTGATTGTGGCCAAAAAGAAAAAAAAAAAAGGTGAGATCAGATCTAGAACAACTCCCCAGTAGCCACCCACCCACCCACCATTTTAGAAAACAGAAAAGCAGAGCCAAGAGACATTATGTGACTTGCTTGATTAATTGATTAATGGCAGATCTGGCCTCCAAGCCAAGTGGTACTAGAAATAGGTCATTCTACTCACTGCCCACCCTTTGCTTTCACCCACCAAGCTTTCTAAGTCTGTGTTAAAGACCCAGTTCAATATTATGAAAATGTGTTTGCCCTCACCAATAATTCCACAAGTTGTGAGAGCCCTGGAACTCTCACAGTGAAGGAGCTGTAAACTTAATTAGTGAAGTGAGTTCAGGTCAAGAGATACCATGTTGTCCTGCAAAGATATGGAGTGCCAGACCCTGCTTTGGCACACCTTGGGCTGGTTTACCACCCTCCCCAGAACCCCAAGACTCCCAAAGCAACACACTGGGGACCAAAGTCCCAACCTCTGTGATGAGCCACATGGAACTCTCTGGGTAAATAACAAACACCCACAAAACTTTCCATGAGCCAAGAGCTGCACCACTCTATATTATCTCATCCCCACAGCAGCCTTAAGACAAAAGTATGATTGTCCCCAATTTACAGATGAGGAAACAGTTTCAGCAAGGTGAAGGAACTCACTAATACTGAATGAGTAGCAAGTTTGAGATGCAGACCAGGTTCTCTGACTCAGTTCTGTGCTCTTTCCACAATCCACACTTGCCTTATTTGCTTTCTTTGAGACAGTCGCTTTTTGAAAAGTATATATTAACGACCTATGATGTGCCAAATGCTGTGCCAGGCTCTGGGGCATTATGGCAAACAGGCCACAGTGCCTGATCACAAGGAACTTCTAGAAGGAGAAGCACTGAGCTTCAGGAACCCCAGTCCTATCACCAAACAGACTGAACCCATGTCAGATCAGCCAGTGCCCTGCTAGCCTCTGGATCATATTCCCCTGGCGGGGATAGAGAGCAAACCAGTGATACTGAGTAAAGAACACCTGTGGAAAGCAGCTTTGACTCCAAGAGTCCAAACCCCTGAAACTGCACTTTTGCAACAGAACCTGCTTACTCAGAGGCCCTTCCAGCCCAGTCCTGCTTTTCCTTTTCCAAAGAGCCAAAGGGCAAGGCAGACATCAGCCAGAGACCTGTGCCAGCCGCTCCCCCCGCCAGGGATCTGGGCAGATAAGCAGCAAGCATTTGGGTGAAAGAACAGTGTTGGCAGTGTGGGATGTCCCTGTGGTGCCCACTTTGCAATGTCCTGTGGTGGGGTTAGAAAAATAAAGGCAGATGGCAGCTATACCTCCCCATCTGCCAGAACGTCAAGGTGGAGTAGACAACCCAAAATGAGCAAAGCAATTTCATAAAAAGCTCAAGCTAGCAATGAGTTCCATAATAAGTCCGTCCTGGAACAAGTTTGGGGATATTTGCTTGACTTTTCTCTTTTCTTTTTTTTTTTTTTTTTACATGAGGATGCTAGCTAGCATATACTGAAATAATGTAGCTATACGCTTCTTTCCCAATTCACTCAACTCATGCAGTTACTCAATGAATACTTGCTAAATGAATGAAGGCCAGGATTGGAAGACAGCTTTTAGTATCTGGAATTTAAGAAGAAAGGTAACATAGACACATCCAGCTTTCTCATTGTGATTGTAGTCAATTTGGCCAAAGCTAACCCAGCTTCCCCTGGCCTTTCCTGTCACTGCCCTTAAAAGCTATGGAAGGTCAATGATACAGAAGGAGAAAAATTCCTGGAAATAGGGAAGATTTGAGTGAGCTACAGCAGCAGAACCTTACAGGGGCAGCATGGGAAATGGGAATGTCCTTAAGGGCCTCAAATCATAAACCCTTCCTCCACCCCCATCCCAACATGACATCCCTGACAAGAACATTGCAATTGTCAGCAATGTGATAGAATTATGAAAACATCCAGTACTATCCACATCGATTGACATGGTCCATTTTTCTTTATAGTGGACCTAGAAATAATTAATTGTACGTTTTTCACCTAATGGAAAGAACCAGGGCCCCCCTATGACAGGTTGTCTGCCTCCCCTGCCCCCAAGCATTATTTTTTTGTCTGCAATGTCAGTGTTTCTGATGTCACCTAGGGCAGATGATCAGCACTGCATTAAGAAGAAACCAGTCAATGTGCTGATAGGTACCAATGTGCTCCCCAAGGAGAGGGAAACAATCCATTCTATCCAGTCAAATGGTAGGAAAACCAGCAGGGAAAGAAATGCTCAGAGCATTTCTATCTCCCGGCCTCCTCAGTTGAGGCATGGGTGGCCATGGGAAGGCTAAGGAGGTTCCCAAGCAGCCAGCATGCTCCAAGGCACACCCACTTCCAGGGACCCAGGATCTCTAGGCATGAGGTAGTGCGGGCCCAGTGCGTTCCCATCTCCTTCCCAGTCTGCGGCAAGACACCTCTTAGAGGGGGGGTGAGTGTGAGGCCAGAGATGTGATTACAACTGGCTGGCCTGCAGAAAGGGCTGACTATATTGCCTGGCCGCTTAGAAGCTCAAATGCTAGCTATGCATGAGGTCTGAGCACTCAGTCATGACAAGCCTCTGGGCTTTTGCTCAGGTTCTGGGAACTATTTTCCACAGAGGCTGTTTGCCTTCATCCTTAGGAGGGGGCACATCTCTCTGGCATCAGCCAGATGAAATCTGGCTGGAATAGCTGCCAGGGTAATGAAAAGATCACAGCCGGCCCTGCACCCAAGTCACGGGGCTTATTTTCATGATCAGACACAATTCATTAGGACAAGGACAGGCTCTGAGCCACCCAGGAGGTGAGACTCTTTGTCTTTCCCCTGCCGTGTGTTCCTGACCTTTGAAAGCACAGCCGAGGGCGCCGGCTGCTCTCTCATCATTTTCCCTGGTGGAAGCCTCACATGTCCCAGGCTTTCCCTCTGTGAGCTCAGCTCCCCTAACCCCTCACCTCTCCGTCTGGGTGACTGGCAGGAGCTCATCAGTGAGTGAGAAGGGGTGCAGGGCGCTGGGGTGTGCAGGCAAATCCAGGCTGGCAGAGTGGACCCCACACAGGCTCCAGAAAACGTGGGTTGAAGAGGATTAGACGCTTGCAGTTCAGCCCATTCAACCTTTGGTGGACATCAGAGAAGGCCTAAGAGATGTTTCCCAAACTACTGGAACTGTGGTCTCCAAAACGCTAATGCTAATTCTCCTCAAAAACCACTGGAGGAGAAACAGTACCCAGACCAAAATGGCATTGAGGATTTTTCAGGGACAGAGTCAGAAGGCACCTTCTATGGCATCCAGAAGAAGTGACCCACCACCTATCACTTAGACCCATGTGCCCTTGCCTGAACTGAGAATCCATTAATTTTGGGGTCCCTATCTGGCTTAGTGGGTAGAATATGTGACTCTTGATTTTAGGGTCATGAGTTCAAGCCCTACATGGGGCCTAGAGCTTACTTAAAAAAATTTTTTTAAGAATCAGTTAATTGGGGGGCACCTGGGTGGCTCAGTCTGTTAAGCATCTGATTTCTGCACAGGTCATGATCTCACAGTTTGTGGGTTTGAGCCCCACGTCAGGCTCTGTGCTGACAGCTCAGTACCTAGAGCCTGCTTCAGATTCTGTCTCCCTCTCTCTCTGCCCCTCCCCCTCCCCCTCTCAAAAATAAATAAACAGTAAGAAAAATTTTTTAAAAATCAGGTAATTTTGCTATGCACATCGAAGGGTTTGATGACAATGCACATATCAATGTGCTGTACATGATGGAGCAAAGATGACTGGAGAATGTTCCATCAGCAACACCAAGGCTTCCATTTTGATTTCACTAAGTAATTAGTCATTTGGGTAATGCTTGGTTCAGTTATGGGGTGCTGGTGCAAAAGCACAAATTAGCTCAGATTCTTTGTTATCATCATTACACATCATTTGGCTGTGTCTCTAGCCAAAAAATAATCATTAAATAGGGAGTTTGGGAGACTTTTCTCCATCTTAACTCATCTTGGCGTTATGTGAGTGGAGAGCCATAGCTCAGCATAATTGCTTCGTGCCAAAGTGCTAGTGTATCAGCAGGAAAAACAAAACAAACAAAAAAAAAACTGAGGTACCAAGGCAAAAGTTAATAAGCAGTATGTGGTACCCTTACTGGTGATTGAACATAGGGTATAGACACCCAGCTTGCTTCCCTTTCATCCTCACTGTCACATTCAACACACACAGTGAAATAAAACCAGTTACTCTGGGTGGGTCCTCCTGCATTGAGCAAACCCACAAGGCAGCCTAAATCCCCTTCACAAACGGAGATCCTTCTAGCACTTCTACACATATGCAAGTCAAGCCAAAACCCCTACCCAGCCTTCTGCGCTTGGTAGGTAGGCAACCTATTGTCAAATCCTTATGAGAGCTTTATATGCAAATTAGGAAGATTTTTACTCATAAAGTAGTATATCTTTTCCCAAGGTAAAAAAATATGAATTTAGCAGTCTGTTCTATATGCTAGGGTAAAATAGGACAACGTTTTCTTTCCTTCTTTCTTCTTTCTTTCTTTTCTTTTCTTTTTCTTTTATTTGGCGGGGGAGAGGGGGTCTAAGAAACCTGTTATGTAGTGTAGAAGCATGTATATAATCCACAACTAACACCCTACCCACAAGCCCTAAATCAGACTTTCTCTGCCTTTTCCTCTGTATGGGTATATATTGCTTGTCACAAATTAGCCAAAGTGAACCTCGCATCCAGGATCAACCTGTCCCTTCTGGATAGCAGCAATTTAGAAAGTGATTTTATTTGACTAAGTGAACTAGGTTGGGGGGGGGGGGGAATGACGTAAAATTACAATGCTTTCTTCTCCTCCCATTAAAATTTAGGTAGAGTCCAGTTTCCCCCCCTCACTTTAGAAAGAATAAAAATAATATGAGAATCTGTTTTATTGTTGTTATTTTTCTGATTACAAAATAACATCTGTTATGAAAAGTTCAAATAATACAGGGCACAGGAAGTGAGTTTCCCCAACATCACTGCCTACCAACCACCCTCACCACCTTGCTCCAAGCTAACCAATGGAAACAGTTTAACGTATTTGCATCCAGATTTTGTCTATGCAAATTCTAATTTACAGACTGATTAATGCTCATTGAAATGAAATAATATTATGCTTACTACTCTATAATTTGTTCTCTTCAATCAACAATACTTTTCCATGCTAACACCTACAGATTACTTCATTATTTAAAAAAAATTTTATTTTATTGAGGTGAAATTTACATAATATAAAATTAACCTTTTTAAAGTGAACAATTCTGGGGGTTGTGGGAGGGGGGATGGGCTAAATTGGTAAGGGGCATTAAGTAATCTACTCCTGAAATCATTGTTGCACTATATGCTAATTTGGATGCAAATTTAAAAAAATTAAATTAAAGTGAACAATTCCGTGGCATTTAGTAATTCAAAGTGTTGTGTAACCATCACCTGTATCTAGTTACTTCATTATTTTTACTGGCTGAATCCCATTCTACTTCATGAGTGTACTATAATTTATGTAGCCAGGCTTTTTAGCATTTTCTAACTTTACACTATTTCACACAATGTTGCAATACTTATATGTACATCTTTGCACATTTGTGGAAATGTTACTATAAATTTCAAGGTCAAAAGTTAAGCCAACTTGAAATGTTGGTACATTTCCGATGTCATTTAGAAGCTCCCTTAAAACTGATAACAGTGGAAGGGTGCCAGGCTGGCTCTGTAGGTAGAACTTGTGATTCTTGACCTCAGGAGGTTGTAAGTACAAGCCCCACTTTGGGTGGAGAGATTACTTAAAACCTTAAAAAAGAAAAAAAAGTTTTTAAAGTGGATCTACCCAGGGCTTCTTTCTGTCCCTTCCTTCCATGTCACTCATGCCTTGAGTCCAGCCTGTGAGTAATAGACTTCCTTTGCCTGGTTTGGAATCTGTGTTAAGTTCCCAAGGGATGCCATAACAAAATACCACAAACTCCGTGACTTCAAACAACTCTCACAGTTCTAGGGACTAGAAGTCCAAAATCAAGGTCTCAGGAGGGTCATGCTCTTTCTGAAGGGTCTAAGGGAAAATCCTTCCTTGTGTTTTGTGGCAACATAATTCCAGTTTCTGCTTCCGGCTTCACATGGCCTTCTTCCCTGTGTGTCTGTGTAACACCTTCTCTTCTTATAAAGACACTTGTCTTTGGATTGAGGGCCCATTCTAACCCAGTTTGACATCATCTTAATATCTGCAAAAACCTTATTTCCAAATAAGATCACATTCTGAGGGACACCACTCAAACCACTATAAGATCATTATGTAACTTTGGAATTTTAAGGGCTCAAAATAGAAAACAACTTATTATTCCATTTAGGTTAACAAAAGGCAGTTTTAACCCTAAAGAGTAGATGAAAATCTTAGAGAATTCTATAATCTACTCCCAGGATAATGCAAGTTAGTACCTTAATTCAAACTTGATATATTCCTAAATGTGTGTATGTTCACATTCAATGTAGAAAGGAAGGATGTTGTGTGGATACATAATGTCATTTTGTTTCTCAGAGAGGTTGTATTTTCCAAACTGTGATATATGTGAAGAGTTTAAAGACGAAGTTACAGAATTCAAAGGGTCAAACAAATAATAATACCAGACTCCTATGATTCCATTAACTGTGTATATCAGTCAGGATAGGTAAGCTCATGCTGCAGGAACAAACAGCCTCAAATCCTAGTCGCGTAAAGCAAAAAACATTTACTCATACTCCACTGTCCACCAGGGATCACCATGGGGCTCTATTCTAGGACTCAGATTAGTGAAGCAGCTGCTATATGGAACATAGTGCAGACTCATGGCAAAGAGCATTTTAGTGGCTCTCATATCACCAACTGTGACGTATGACACTTCCGCTCACAGTCTGATAGGCTAAACCAGTCACATGGCCCACCCAACCACAAGAGAGTCAGGAAGCCCAAAGTATTTTGCAAATAGCACCAATAGCTACTACATTGTATGTATGGGGCATGGGGAGGAGGCCAGGGGGGATCATGTATGTGTACACATTTATCCTTATCTACTAAAATATTTTCTGTTTCTTTCACCAACAGGAAAGCTGACCCAGTCCCAGAAATGACTACTCCTAAGAAATTATACTCCAGTGTCATGAAGACTCTGAAGTATCTAAATTCCCACCTGCCAAATGGCAGCCATGTTATTTTATATGGCTTACCAAATGGAACGTTTCTCTGGGATAATTTGCACAACAGATATTATCCTCTCGGTATTAGTTTGAAGATACTTTTACTAATTGTACTAACTAACAATGTTAGTTATATATAGTTAGTTTACTAACTAACAATGTTAGCTATACATAGTTCAAATATATGTGGTCCGAACCATATAGGAATACACCTAAAATGCCACCACAGTGCACAGGTCAGAACAGGTAAGGACAAGAGCCCTGAGGTGTGGATATAAAGGTCAGTATCTAAAGGTGAGCAGAACCGGATCCAAAGACAGAAAGGGCAGAAATCTTTAATGTAGAATTAGGACAAGTTGAAAGGTAAGAGTTTAAGTCAAGAAACTCCTTTAACAAAAAGTGAAATCTAGAATGAGCAGATAAAGCTCTTGTGGAAGAGAAGGATTTCTCCAAATCTCAATGGTGAGTGCCCCCTGGTGGCCAGAATTCTAACAAATTCTGTGGACTCTGGTGGACAGTTAAAATTCTACGCAACACATCTTCCAGCGGCCTTGCTTCCTGCTCCCACACTCACTCGGAATCCTTGGCTCTAAAACGCTTTAAAGATCTCCAGAAACTTCCAATAGCATCTCTAGCACCCATACGCTTTATACACAGTATAAAAGTAGTAGTAATTCACATCAGGAGGGGCTGACATGCTGATCCTTAAAACAATCCTGTAAGATGTTTTCATTAATTCCATTTTATAGATGAAAAACCTAAGGCTCAGAGAGGCAGGCACCTTGCCAAATGTTGCATAGCTTATTGTATATGTAACGTGGGTGTAGCAGGGCTCTCTCGGTGTTTGGGGGGAGAAAGTCCTTTCAAGAAATATTTATTATATGCCAGGCACTGTTCTGGGCACTGCATAACTAACAGTGAACACAGTAATCAAAACCAATAGGCTTATATTCCAGTGGGAGCATGTCAGAGGATGATAAGTGTTATTAGAGAAAATTAAGTAGGGAAGGGGGATGGGAAGTGCTGGCCTCAGTCCTCTCTGACAGGCACCTACAACAAGGGGCCTGTGTACCCTCCCCTCAGCCCCACGTCAACAACACCTGTGCCAATCTCTCATTAAAAGGTCTGCCCCTTCCCTGGTATTGCCATAGCCTCCTCTTTAGACCAACTCCTACTAAAGTGTTCTGGAGGTACAAGCAGTTTCTAATGAGTCAGACGAGCAATTTAAAGGGAAAAACCTGAAACTCCTTCCTCAGTGCCCACCTTAGAGGGTGGAGGTGGAGAGCTTTCCCTTGTATTAATAACTTCTCTGTATCTTTCCAGTATCTTCTCCTCCTCCTCCTCCTGTAGTCCTTGCTTAAGCCAACCCCTCACAACCACCTCCCTCAGAAAGTTCCACCCCTCCTCACACACAAAATGAACAGTTTCCCTCTAACCACTTGTCAAAGGAGTCTGGTCCCGTCACCAGGGGGACAACAATAAATACCTATTTTCTAGGATTCCCACCAATAAGACTGAAGTCATTTTGCTCTTCAATTATCAGGTGTGCCCCAAATGTCATTTTCATCCAAGAAAAACACTGTCCAGGCTCCAACGAGGAAAACATATTCCTTCCGTTCCCACAGCTTTCATGCTGACCCTTAGAGATAGTAACATGTTTACACAGAGAGCTTAACTCCATTCTGGGCTGCCTTTAACATGCCAAGGACAACTATTTGGGCCAAGAATGTCTCTTTGAGTCATTGGGGTTGAAAATTTCAGTTCCCCTAACAGATGTTTTCAGATTCCTAGATTTCTCCCATACTAAGAAATGCCTGGGGAAGAGGAGTTGAGGGCAGGGGAGATGTGCTTCCAATTTACTCTATCACATCAACGGTGACTTGACTTTGGGTTTTCTGACTTCAAATTCCATTTTCTTCCCATGAACTCTGGTTAGACAACTCCGTAAATTCTCTCATATATGACACATAATTCACTTCACTCAACCACAGTATGCAACAATGACACCATGCAATTTGGAAGGGAACAAGGGAAGGAAAGAAGGTGACTTGGGGGACTCATCAATCACTTTGGTGGAGTCCCTAGGCCAGTGGTTCTCATCCAGGGACAACCTACCCATCCTACTCATTATCACAACTGGAGGGGGGGCGCTACTAACATCTAAAGAGTAGAATCCAGGGATGTTCCCAAACATGCTACAATGCACAGGAAAACCACCCACAACTAAAAATGTCAATAGTGCCAAGGTTGAGAAACCCTGTTTTAGTTAGGTTTTGCCCTGTTCTCAAATGGACTTTCTCCAGCCACTAATCAGGCACTAGCATTTCACAGTACAAAAGAGGAAGAAGGAAAAGGTAGAACAAATTTGTTATATATAAACAACCCTGGTTTTGGGAAAAAAAATCCAATTAGGAAGAAAGTTGAAACCCTCTAAAATTTGTTTAATGTTTTTAAGTTATTATTCATATCTTAAATTATCCCTGCTGCCTGGTTGCCATGGGAAATAAATTATAAATTCCTCAACGAAGCATCAGTGTCCTTCCTAGACAGCCCAGGAAAGTAGGTGGGATTTACCCAGCTTCCCCATTTCTCCTTGAGCTGGCACATAACTCACATAAGATGAGAGGCTTGAGGGGAGGGCTATCACCCTATGTCCCAGTTCTGCCTGGCTTCAAATCTAATCTTTGGACCTTTACTCCCACCAGACATGTGCCAGCAATAAAGCAGGTTAATTCTGGGCCAGCCTCAGAGTTTGGCTGCTCTGCCTAGGTTAGGGTCGGTCTCATCTTAGTCAATAGTCAAATGCCAAGTCTGATTCCCAGGGCACAGTGCTAAGGATTGTGTAGGCGAATAAACAGGGTGTTCCATTTACTTCTGTCTTTGAGCCTAGAAACACGATGAGGATACTCTCTAGACTTGACCAAGACTTTCTTTTGATCAAGAAAGAGGTCAGGGGGTGCACGGGTGGCTCAGTCGGATAAGTCTCTGACTTCGGCTCAGGTCGTGATCTCACAGTTCATGATTTCAAACCCTACATCTGGCTGCCTGCTGTCAGGAAGCAGAAGGGGTCAAGGAGAACCCCTGGGTCAGTGATACATTCTCTGCTGCCTCAGTAGGACAGGTAGGAACTCAGCCTGACCATTCACCTAGGAAAAGTTTCAATGCTACGTCAGATCGGCAGGTAATGGAGGCCTGGGGCAAGAATAGATTCCTAGCTCACTCCTGCCAAGGAGAAGGGGGTAATAAATCCCTCTTAGCATCTTTTAGCCCTATTTGAGTCACTACCCAGTCAATGCCTTAATGCCAACGTCTGTGACAGCCCCACAATCCTTACCAGCAATTAAAATTCCTAGCAAGATGCATAGGCTTTTTGAAGAATCACCAGAAAGTAAATCTCACACATTAGGATTCTACTTACATAGATCTTTTCAAGCTTGACCAGGGATAAGTCCTCTCGGGCACAGTCTATGAGAAAGGCAATCTTTCCATAAATATGTTGGAGATACCTATTATGCACTTTGGAGGTAAAGACAATACTAAAATGGAACCCTTGTCCTCAAAAGAGAGAGAAAAGAAAACTCCATTGGGGAAAATACAATATAGATCCTGGCAGTGAAATCACCTTGTGTCAATGACACTGGTACAAGTCATAGGCTGGGAGCTACCTGAAGGATTAGACTATATAATCAAAAAGTTCAGGATTTCTGGCTACAAATAAGCCTGCAAGTAGGCCTGCCACAAAACATCAACAACAGCTTAATTTTGTCCCAATTATTCTTAAACTTGAAGCCTAATATATTCTAAAATACTTTGTAGTATGCCTCTTATTTTATTACTGGCTTACTCCCTGTCTGATTTCATGTGGTTTTACTAAGGTTTTATACATTCAGATGGTACTTCATGGAGGTGTAGCTGATCTTTATTGGTATGGTGCCTAAAATTTAAATTACGGTCCCAGCATTGAGTAAATGCCAAAGACTCTGCCCTAAAGAACTGACAAATGACTGAGACACAAGCTGCTACTCTAGGCAGTAGGGGTAAAACATGCCCTTTAATCTTTGGATGCCAGTCCACAGGCTCCCGACCCCTTACACACACACACACACACACACACACAAACACACTGGTAGTTCCTCAGCCCTGATAACTCTAGTCCTCTTGCCCCTGTCCTGGCATTCTTGACCAGCTTTCTTCACCAGATTCACTTTCTAAACAGGATGTTGCAGACACTGCCTCTTTATAGGTATGACACGTAGGTAGGATCACTCTTTATACGAGGCTCCTCAATCTACAAAAATACCATTAAAATTACAGAGATAAAAACTAATACCTAAAAAGAAAGAGTGAACTGACAGCACCAATAAGTGGAGAAAAGAACTACTTCCCCCCTTCCCTTTCTTTAAACCATAAGCCTATCACAAGCACTCCCAACTGACCTTCCACATGACCAGCCCAGAGTCACCCTACCTTCCACAGCAGAAATCCCAGAGAGAAGGGAAACCAACTCATTACATCTTTCCCAGTTACCTCCCCCAAGTACAGCTAGAATGCCTTTATCCCATTCAACAGACCCACCTACTCACCTAAGGATTTTTCCTATATTGACTTGTCTAATTAAAATTAATGCCAGAAAAGCAAGAAAATGGGGGGGGGGGGGCGGGGGGACAGGGATTGGGAAAAGGCCTAGAAAGACACACCTTGTGGTCTCATGCTCAGGTGTGCTGGGACCTCAGCAGTAGGACAGCAGGGAGGGAAGAGTAAGCCAGGATGGAACAAGGCTATGTCAAGACTTAACCCCTCGAGGAGAGTCAGCAGATGAGTTCCCAATATCCAGGAGAAGGACAATCTCTGGACCCTCTGGATAGCAGAGTAATCCAGGTGGGAAAGGGGAAGGTGCAAGAGCTTTACTTATAGTCAGGCCTTAGGTGCCATCACCCCCAGGTTAAAAAGGCTTCAGCCATTGGACAAGGGAAAGAGAGAGAGGCCACTTCTCAGGGAGAGGGGACTCATCAGGGCCAAGCAGGTTGACAGGGCCCCAGCTAAGCTACCTAAGGTTTATTACAAAGCCCCAGCCCAACAACAACAACAACAAAAAACAAGATGGCAGATGGAAGGCTGCAGAGGTAGTACTACTACTCAGAGGTAGTACCAGCAGGGGGCAAGAGCCAAGTCACTGGGACACAGAGGATAGAGGATGGGGAGTGGAGTTTGGAGGTGTCAGTCGCTGCAGCTGTCTAGGCTAAGACAGATGGGAACACATACAGAAAGGCAAATGACACTTTTTTTCTTTTAAGTTTTTTTATTGTGAGAATGAGAGTGTGTGAGAGTGCAGGGGAGGGGAGGGAGAGAATCTCCAGCAGGCTCTGCAGTGACAGAGGGCTCAACCTCATAAACCCTGAGATCATGACCTGAGCCAGAATCAAGAGCCGGAAGCTTAAGCAACTGAGCCACCCAGGCGCCCCCACAAAGACAAATTACAACACACACACACACACACACACACACACACACACAATAGAGGAAAAGAAGCCTCAGTGGTAGAAAGCAGGATCTTGGAGAAAGACAGGAGCTCAGGGCTCCATGTTGAGCAGAAAATGAAAGCAAAGACAGAAGCCAGTGGCTTGGGATTTATCTAAAATATGAAGATGCAGGCACCTTTGGAGAAGAGAGGAGGCCTGGCGTGTCATTGTGACTTTAATGGTGGTAATAAGCCTGTGGTTTTCCAGTCTTGGATTCACTCACCCACACAGAGAGAATATATTTTTCCTCTATGACAAGAAAATTGAATCTATCTTTCAGTCTAACCGATCTGAGGTATAAGTGAAAAATAAGACTGTGTTCCGTCACCTTCAATCTTTCTCTTCACTCCGAGATAGGTCCTATTATTTTCCTTTATTTTTTTCAAGCGGGAGAGAAGTGTTAATGGATGATATTCAGCCCTGAGATCTGGGAGGGCCTGGGTTTTGTGTCTCAGCCCCAGCATGAAAGGCTGGGTGGATAGGCTGGGAGGTGGGGGTGGGGAGAGAGGGGCGGTGTGTGGGGAGAGAGAAGAAATAACCCCCACAGATTCTGGGTCTGTAATTGGTGTTTGGAAAGACTCTGGATGAACTCACATATAGCACTTAACACTTTCATTCTTTTTTTTTAAGTTTTATTTTATTTCTTTCAGTAATGTCTACACCCAATGTGGGGCTCGAACTCACAACCCTGAGGTCAAGAACTGCATACTCTTCTCACTGAGTTAGCCAGGCGCCCCCATCTTTATTCTTATGTACCTCTTTAACCTGCACCAAAAAATAAATGTAGGGTATATCTACTAATTAGGGCTCAAATAAGATATGCACTGGGCTATGAAGGGATATGATGTACTGTCCTTTCCCATCCAATGGCCACCCAAGCTCTTTTGTAGGCTTTCAGTCTACTAAACTGCAGGACAGTGCATGGTCAGAACTTAAGACACACAGAATGTCCTGGCAGGTCCTTAGCATGGGATAATTGGGCAGATAATTGGGTTACATAAAGTTGAAAAGAAGGGTTTGATCAACTACCATCTTGAATGCTCCCTGTGCCCCAGGGGAACTTAGCATCTCATATCATTGCCAGGAGAAAGCCACCACTCCACAAGTCCTTTGTCAGTGGCATTTCAGTCTGTATGGTATCTTTGTATCCTTCTACCTAGGTTCCAAATAAGGTCAGGCCTTTCAGGGCCTGCCCTAGTCACTCCAGAAGATCGAGATGGGAGTAAAGTCCCTAGGGCCACTCCCCAGCTCAGTCTGAATTTGTAGGGCGCTCAGAAAGAAAGAATGCACAAGTGTTCTTCAAGAGCAATGCTGAATGAAAAATCGGGGGAGGTCCCTGGCAGTGCTGCCCTTCTGCAGGAGAGACATGGTCAGCCACAAGTGTGTTTCATTGGCTGCTAGATTTGAATATGTACAACACACCAGATCTCTCTGTCTTCCAGGTCAGCTGAATAAGGATGTGACCTATGCACATTTCTACTCTTTCCTGAACTGTCTCCAGGTGAGCCCACACTGACCTGTTCCAAGGCCACATTCCCTGTTACAGGCCTTGTTCCTCTGTCATCAAAGTGGTGTTTTCTTACTCTCAGGTCAGCCCCTGCCACAGCTGGATGTCCTCCAACAAGACACTCCGGAATCTCACTTCAGAGGTAGGACTGTAGTAGGTCCTTTGATGCCATCTTTGATTATTCCTTCCTGGTGTTTACTGCAGCATTTCTGCTGGGAATGGGATTTGGGCAAGGCAATGGCCTCCAAACTGATGAATAAAAATGTCAACTTCTAGGGTTCTTGAGAAGTTGAGAGAATGTGGGGTGCCCTGTCTCTCTCTTTCTGCCTCGCTCTGGGTCTTTGGCTCTTGCTGTGTCTCTAGGTCACTGTCTCTGTGTGTGCCTGCCTCTCTTGTGCATGCATGTACACACATACACCCCTTTTGAAGCTGGTCTTAGGCGTATTTGTAGAAATAGAGAGAAGTGAGCAAGGATAGGCCCATGTATGACTGGTGTTCTCCCAAGGTACACGAGGACCAGGTACTCGATAGCCTTCCTCTCTTCTCTGATGGAATACATGGTTCATACACTTCTTTCACTGATGGTGAATAATCTCTTTGTAAGAGATTTATTGGTTTTTTTTGCAAAAGAAGTATATTTCAATTAAAAAAACTTGGAGAATGTAAAAAAGCACAAAGAATATCAACACAAATTACCCCAAATCCCACCACCCAAAGTCAATATGTGTGTATGTTTTTCCAATATTACCTTCATAGATATTTTGGGGGTTTTGCCTACATAGTATCAGAATACACATATTGTCTTGTGCCTTCTAACATTAATAAGTTATTCTCCACATCATAATTTTATAATCATTTTAAATTATACAATATATGAATATACCATGATTTATTTCTCACCTTAGTGTTGGACATAAAGGTTGTTTCCAATTTTCCAATATGAAAAATAGCATTGTGATGAACCTCTGTGTGTATATATTTTTTCTATGCCCTGTCTATTTCCTTCAGACAAATTCTTAGAAAAATTATTGGGTCAAAGTGTATGCCAGGTTTAAGGGTTTGATCCCTATTTCCAAATTGCTCTCTGGAAAGTTTAAACGAATTGACATTCTCAGTCACCTCTCCCGTGGCAATATTCTGTATTATCATGATTATTCATCTTTTCTTTGCCAATCCCGTGGGAAAGAAGTGGTATCTTATTACTTTAATTTTCACTGATTTATTCCTAATGAATCTTAACAGTTTTGTGTCTTCGTTAGCCACTTGTACATGACTAGACTGTAATGTGCAGAGCAACCCACTGCTGAGGGCTTGGAGTGAGGGTGATGATTATCAATTTCTTTGTTCTGCCTGAATTGTCTCACTGAAGTGTAGGCTTTACAGAATTCTCCCTGTTTCCTTTGTATTCAGAGAGCAAAACAACTCTCCAATACACTGAAAAATATTGCAACCAGCCAGAAATTTACGAACTTCGATCTTTTCTATGCAGATTTTGACTTCCAAGAAGGTAAGTTTTGCTGGAAGGAGGTGTTGGCACAAGACAGAAGTAGCAGCTACAGTTTAGAGCCTGACTGGGCAAAGTGTTTGTAAGGCAACAGGCAGTAGGTTGGGTGGGGAGGCTCCTGTATGTTCTGACATACTAATAGCTCTGAGTATTAGAAAAAGGTGAAGTGTGAGACCCTCTCTGGGAGAGTGGAAGTTTACCATCACCTATTCATTTCAGCATCGTTTTAGAATTCCTGAAGCAACAGAGCCATGACCAGTGGGAAACAAATTTGGGCCAGGAGCCAGCAGATCAGTGGAATCACCTAACTCATTCTTGCCTGTTTACCAATGCCTTGCTTACCTAAAGATGAGTGTGGCAGGAAGGAGGGATAAGGTGGTGCCTCCCAGATGCACATGAAATTACCTACAGACTCAATAGCAGTGCAGACTCCCAGACACCACACATGATGTAACTTATGAGAGTCTTTAAGGGAGGGACCTCAGATTTGCTTGTGGTAAAGTGGACAATCCATATCCCAGCTTTCTGGAAAGAATATCACTGTTTCTTTCCTAGCATTCTGTCCAGACACTGGGGTCACTGATGGACGGCCATGCAAAAAATAGGCATGATTATCGGAGCTACTGATTTATCCTTTACATCTTGACTCTGAAAAATGGTTATTTATTGACTTTATTCCTCTCAGCCTCGTTTTCATTGCTAAGCACTTGTTATACAAGAGAAAAACCTCCTGTTGATTGACTGCCAGCTGAGATGATGCTAATGGAAAGCTTTACAGCGTATGCAAATGATGGAAGGTGTCTCACCCAGAGTTTATCATCTCCATCTCCCCACCACCAACAACCCCAGCCCCAGCATCTGAGATGAAGCAGATGGCCATCATGAATTATCAAATTTTACATTAGCTGACAAGTACTGCATTGCACACTCTAACACTTCAAGTCTGAACATCTTTTCAACAGGACTGATCTCCCTTAACTAGATTTCCTGCCCGGGTGATACATAATTCTCTCATGGGGAGAGACATTTTGATAAATAACCTCTCATTAAAATGCAGAGCTAAGGACTCATTAATGAATTCCTGGTGTAAACAAATGCACCACCAAGTGATCTTTGATGATCATCAACCTTGAATATAGATAAAGTTATTAAAAATATAATAATGTCTAACATTCACATGGGACTTTTCATTTTCCAAAGTAATCTCTAGCTCTGTCGTTTATTGTCTTTGGGAATGTAGGCAGTTCCCTGAACATGTCTAAACTCTCCTTTCCAGACCTGGAACTGGGGGTACCATATCTTCATAACAGATCTTTGTGATGATTATATGAAACAAATGTGTAATTCTCCTAAGTGCTGTGCCTGGTACACACATAGTCAGTGCCCAGGAAAGAGCACCGTTCCCTCACACCCTTGTACTCAATGTGGGGTCCAGAATGAGCAGCATCCACACCACCTGGGCTCTAGTTACAAATGCAGGGCTCCCAGGCCCCACTTTTAATTAGGACCTACCTCACTGGAATCTTGCCTTTTAACATAATCCACAGATGAACCATATGCATGTTAAAATTTAATAAATGGGGCTCTATAATACTACAAGATTAAGATTTAGTCATCCGATTTTTCCTAAGTCCTACTATGTACCGTGTAGGTGCTAGGGATACAGCTGTCAGAAAAACAAAACAGTCCTTATCTTCATGAAGGATACAGAGAGAAGAGATTTACCCTTGACTTAGTACTACCAGCTTTCCACTGGTAACCTAACAGGCTTGAAGTTGAGGTTCATCAGCCCATTCTTGTCCTCACAGCAACAATAAATGCATCAAAGAAGCAAAACGTTCAGTTAAACTGAACTGAGCATTCTAAACCAAAATGGCAGTAGGTTATTACTGAGAAACCTCCTTGGCATTTGTCCTTGCTTGGCAACTCTCATCAACAGTTTCAGGAATTTCCTGAGAGGCACTTATGAAAAATAAATCTGAAGACCCAGTTTTGGTCGAGGGCCTTCTTTGGCTTCTCCGTGTGAAGTTAGCGGGCACAGTGGAGGGATGGTGCAGGCAGAGGAAATGGTGGCCTGGGATCTGCCCCCCAGTGAACATCTGATACAGCAGAGGGATCATCTACTCCCAGATGCATCCCCGTGGTAACCGCCACAGCTGGGCAGCTCACCGTCCCAGAAATCCTGTAGCTGCAATGTGCTATGATAGAGCCCAGGTATAACTGTGCCTCTAGCCCAGCTCAGACACAGAATGACTGTATAACCAACCTTAAGTAAATTAAATAACCAGTCTGCTTTGTCTTCTTTTGGGTAAGGTAGCAAGAACTAAGCTGGGGAGGAGGGCTGCTATGTGAACACAGAGCCAACTCTGCTATGTACTGAGAACTCTGTTAGCCTCCCGCCACCACTGCCATCAGTGTATGCCAAGCACCTAGTACGTTCTTCTAAGGCTTATTATAGAAGGAGACTAAATGTTGGTTCTCTTCCAACATCCAACCCACCTATCACCACTCATACCTGTGGATCACTTTGAGTTCCCTAGAGGAAGCTGTGGTAGAATGTATCTCATTGGCACTGCGGTCTTCTGTTACCAGACCCAAAAATTGCATAGCCACATATTAAACCGGCAGTCTTTTTTTTTTTCAATATATGAAGTTTATTGTCAAATTGGTTTCCATACAACACCCAGTGCTCATCCCAAAAGGTGCCCTCCTCAATACCCATCACCCACCCTCCCCTCCCTCCCACCCCCCATCAACCCTCAGTTTGTTCTCAGTTATTTTTTTCAATATATGAAGTTTGTTGTCAAATTGGTTTCCATACAACACCCAGTGCTCATCCCAAAATAAACCGGCAGTCTTAATGGTCACAAGAAAATCTCCCCGCTCCTTTCAGTGCTGTATTTGAGCTGACTGTTGCATCACAAATATCCTCATTTTTTCATACAAAATTTACATGTCCACACCCTGTGGCAGAGCAAATTGCAACTGAGGGTCCCTGTCTCTTGAGGGCAGGCATGAGACCTATCTGTTCTCCACTCTGACAGCCTCAGTCCCACCGTGAAAGGCTATTGCTCATCTCCAAAGATTCTTTTTTGTCTCTTGCTGACTCATCCTCTCACTGGTTATAAGCTAAACAGAGGAAGCAATTTTTCCTTCCTTCAGGAAATGCCAGCTTGAGCAGGTGATGTCCTTTTTCTTTGTCTGTACCACACCTCCCAAACAGAGGAAGGAAAATGCTGCTTGGCCGACAAGGCCATTTTCACACTGACAGCTTAAATATACCACCTGCCCTCAGTTTCCAAGACAACTCAATTGGAGTAAACTGGGTTCTTAGTTCTTCCCATGTGTATGTTTGTAAAACAAACAATGACTTCATGGTACTGACCAGAGCTCAGATTTCTTGTTTTAAATATCTACTAGTGTTACTGTTCATCAAGATGCTATCAAGTGTTTTGTGACTCTTCCTCATTGATTTCTATTGCATCTTTGAAAAACTGGTCATTAGCAGAGTTACTTTGACTTTGCAGATACAGAAAATACGTTATGCACCGAATCCTGAGAGATCATTCATGATCATTTAAGAAGCTTCATTTGGGTCTTCTGAACAAATAGCAATTTGTTTACCTATTTTTAATTATGGTCCCAAGTAGGAGGAAAACAGACCACCTTCCCATGCTGCCCCTGCTTGGACCTCCACCTCTAAAATCAGAGAAGAAATAAGACCACTGTCTGGTGTTGCATTTATTCTAAGAAAGCAAAATTTCTCCCTGAGATAAACAAATGTAAAAGGGTCACTCTAACACTGGGCACAACACAGGTAAAACCTTAGCCTCTTGCCTGTGAGTTATCGATTCTCCCTTTAAGTGTTATAAAACTGATGTCTGCAGATGTGCAATGACTGGTAACCCTTGCAGACACAATAATCATGTGAGAAAACAATGGTTTTCACTCTTAGTAGTCTGATCGTAGCCTTGGTAACCTGTGGCATTTATTTTAACACTTACTGGATTATTCTATATGCTAAGCCAGTTCTTCTAAAGTTGGACTCCCTCATAGTGGTGAGGGATGGGGACTTGTGCAGCAGCAGGAACATGTTTCCTGGAAGGAAGGAATATGTTGTCACTGACTCCCAATAAAATCCAGATGCAAAATATGAAGGAATGGCTCAAGGGTGGCCATTTTGCCAGGAAAGAAGACAACAGAAATAGGTGATCCTGTGTCTAGGGATTCAAACCACCAGCAGGAATTTTTCCCTGAGCTCTGAGAAGAGCAGCAGTATTTGCAGCCCCTCAGAGTACAGGGATTGGATAGCAAGCAGGGGTGGCACACTGTGATATTAGGACTAATTACAAAAGCAGCAATGTACTGATTCAGCTCTGGAACAAGCTTCACTTGCCCAGTCAAAGCTTCCAGTAGAATTTTCATTCCTTCCCTTGGGGTGAGATGAGGGGCATGGGGGAACGAAGAGAGCGCACATCCCTGCTCTTGAGTCTTTGTCAGGTGGAGGGGGAAGAACTGGAAAAATCTATGTCTTGCTCCCCTCTCTGGACAGCAAGGAAGTGAAGGTATTGGTGATGCTGGGAGCAGTACATTTCAAATATTTATTTCTGGAGGCTCTCTAGGGACTTGGTATTTCCTTGAGGAGTTCTTCCTGGCTGTGTAGTATTACACTGTAGAGTTAATGGTACTGTTGCCTTGGAGCAACTGATATTCTTGATCTCTTACTCCTGTTGAAGGGGAGTTTTATTGCTTTTCATCACTTTGGGGCTCATAATATTTCCTTTGTTGCCATACTCACTCTAAATGTGATGTTGAGATAATTTTATGTAATTATATTTCGGGCAAACTATATGACTTTTAATGTTGATTGCTTGACATACACAGGCAGTATCTGGAAATGGCAGCCTACATAAAGAGATGTTAACAAAATGTTTAATTTTCCCTCCTTTTCTTGCAATACTCACCCACTGAGAAATGAGGTGAATTTACATTGATGTTGAATATTTCAGAGCTCACCTTTTCTCACCACCCTCTTCACTGCACAAACCATCTTCACCTAATACCCTCACACATTTTCTTCCTGAGTTAGGAAAAAGAAGACCATACAATGGGAAGATCATTTCCATTCAGAAAGCCTCCAGACAGAGATAATAGCCCAGAGCAGCCACAATTGAGTAAGCATCACCCCAGGGGTGGTGGGCAGCTCTGACATTTTCCACTTGGTCCTTGCTCTCTAACATCGGTGGCAGTCACTTGGTCACTCATAGAAGCATGCAGTTAATCCTCTGGTTGTGTGTGTGCCCTGCAGTGACAGAGGAGTGGCAGAAGAGAGGCGGGGAGCCCTGGCAGCTCATTGAACCAGTCGATGGATTCCACCCCAGTGAGGTAAGTGCAATCACACAGCAGTGGCTGAAGGCTATATCTTGGGTTATATTTAAAATATAGTTATGCATCTATGTTTATCATTATCCCATTTTGTTCCAGAAAGAATTTGAGGTAATGTATTCACATGTGTAAAATAGAAGATTCAGTAAAATAAAGTGAAAATCAGAGTAAAAAGCCAATAAGATAGAAATGATACCTGGCTTCCTCACTTAATGTCTACAGTTCATAAAATGTGTGCAGGGTGGTCCTGAGAAACTGCTGGTGAGAGCCTACAAAGTCAGCTGTGTGGTCTAGGGACTGATGTAAAAAGAGGCATAAGTCATGGCCCCCATTAAAATACATACATACATACATACATACATAAATACGTAAGTATGTAAGTAAATAAATAAATAAATAAATAAGTCACATACTCAAAAACAATCACAAGGATTCCTGGAGGAGAGACCTATGAGAAATTTCTTCTATGGATCTTTCCAGAAAGGACACTGAATGAGAGGAGAACAGTGTCCTTAGCAATATCCTGCAGTAAGAGCTGTGTCTTATCTAGGGTTCCAAGGTACAATTCTAGAAAGTAGTTCTACTCTGGCCTCTTCCCAGAGCAAGGGGAGCTGGAGGGACTCTGTCCCTTCCTACCCACATGCTCTCCTTTATCCGAACTTCAACAAGGGAAGCTCCACTTTTATCTGTTATACATACTAGACTTGCTCATGATGTATCTTCCTTTAAAAAACAAATGATTAAGTATGGGGGTAATTCTGTCACTTTTCAAATTTTGAAAGCTGGCAATCCTTTGCAACTGTAGTCTTTCTGGCCTAGCCTTTGGTGGGTACGGTGTGGCAGTGACAAGGGTCTAAACCAGAGAAGCATCCTGGTGTGCTCTCCTCATGGCCCCTGTCTCGGTGGTCAGCTGGGGCACAGGGAGAGCTGACCATCCCCTCAGGAGCTTGAATGAAATGCACTGTAGTCTCCAGGGAGCACCTACAGACAGGGCTAAGAACTGCCTCATTGGGAAAAACAAAAAAGTGCCGCTCCACTGACAGATGAATATACAGTGGAGTCCCACAAATGCTGGGAAAATTTAAAGGAAGCATTTAAATACCCATCTCCCTGTTTTCAACAACCAAAAATAAATAAATAAATAAATAAATAAATAAATCTAAGTAATCCACCTCAGAATATCTAATTTTCCTGTGTCTCATTTGGATGCACTGATCCAACAGAACTATTGCCTAGAAATTGGCTAAATACTGATTTCTTCTCCCCACAGAAATGATGACTTTCGTTATAGAGTAATTTTTAATATGGAGACTTTCTTTGTGGCAATAATTAGGTAGTGGTTCTTGTTATTCCCACAAGTCACAGAATTTTACCTTTCTGATTCTGTAGAGAATTGAGGGTATAAAGAAATATAGAAGGAGTTAATTAGGAACAGACTAAAAAGCAGAGGGTCAAAAATAGCTTTGTTTTATCCTTCTGGACCTATCTGTCTGATCCATCAAAAGACCATCCTGTCCCTGACACTTAAAATAATATTAGGGTTCAAAGTGTGTCAAATTAAGGCTTTATCTTGCACTCAAACAGTTTTGCCTATAACTAATTATTGAGAACAGGGTCAAAAGCTGAAAATCAGGGAGGCACCTGGCAGGCTCAGTCAGTAGAGTATGCAACTCTTGATCTCAAGGTTGTGACTTCCAGCCCCATGTCAGACGTGAAGCCTACTTCTAAATAAATAAATAAATAAATAAATATAAAAAAGCTGAAAATCGGTATGTGCCATAATTGTATGTTATTCCTGAGAGATTTGTTCACATGCTGGTAGTGGATGATGGCGTGGTGGAGCCACATTGCAAGTGGGCACCAATGGGTAGCCATGATGAAAACCTGCCTATTCATCATGTATATTGAACTGAAGAGTCCAGACTGCAACGTGCCATCCAAAAATGTTTATTGAGTGCCCACCCCATATCAAACACAGTGAGAATTCAAGAGTGAACAAGAAACTGCCCCTGCCATCTAAGGAGATTATAGTATAGAGGGAAAGAATGACAAGTGAACAGATAATTAAATAGAAAGTGGTTGATGCTTCCATTTGTGCAAGCCCGGTATATGGAAGCACTGTGAGGGATGGGATGGGAGAGAGGGGTGTTTGGAAGAGTTTTCAGAGGCGCCCACTCAGAGCTAAGACCAAGAGCTAGTCAAGTGCAAAGAAGAGGGAGGGTCTGCACAAAGTGTTCTGAGCAGAGGAAATGCACTGGCCAAGACCTGAATGAAACAAAACAAAACAAAAAAACAACAGGGCATGTTGGAGGAAGTAAAAGTGCCGCAGTGAGGCCAGGACAAAGAGTATGGGAGGGGGATTGAGAGAGAGGAATCAAGAGAAGTATTCAGAGACCAGATTACGTAATGCCTGTATGGGATTTGACCTTTTTCCTGTGGGGAAGAGGGAGCCACTGAAGGTTTTTAAGCAAGAAAGAAAAATAACCAGACTTGTGGTAGCATCCTGGAGAATGGTGCAGTAGGGCCCCGCTAGAGGGAGGGAGACCATCTGGAGAAGCTTCTGTGTGTGACAGGTGATGGCCCAGGAGGAATAGGCAGAAAGAGAAAGGTTTGTATTGAGTTTCATTCACAGTTAAGTCCACAGAACATGGTCGTTTATTGGATGTGAGGGTGAAAGAGAAAGAGATGCTTAGTGTAACACTTTTTATGACTTGAGAGATTGGATAGATGATTCTGTTGCTCACTGAGGTAAAGAACACACAGGATGGAGTGGTTTGAGGAGTTTGTCACATGTTGGACTCAAGGAGCCTACAGGACATCCAAAATGAGGATGTCCTTTTAGCAGATAATATGCAAGCTTAGAGCTCAGGAAGGGGTCTGGGTGGGAGCTGCAGATGCGAGCACATCAGGATAGATTTGTGACTTGAGGCCTTGAAGAGGAGCCTCTGGAGGAACCTGCAAACTCCCCTCCCAATGAAGCACCTTACAGCAGAGGGAGTGTTAATGGATCCTTTTAGATCCTTATGTTAATAGTTTAAAAACTAACACTTAAAATTGCCACACACACACACACACACACACACACACACACAAGCACATGGTCCACAAAACATGGTCAGCTATGGGAGTCCACATCTTTTCCATCTTAAAAGAGCAAGATGGGCAATGTTGGTTTAAGGACCTCGTGCTAATGGCATGGACAGAATACCAACCAAAGGAGTAGACTCGGGACTTGTTCAAATGCCATCTCACCAATTCCTATCCAAGCAAAAACAGCTGGCCCTGGTCCCTTAACCACCAAAGGGGGAACAGACTTTATCTTATTGGCCTATTCTTCCTAAAATTCTGCTAGAGAAGCAGCGGAAGTGTCTAACCACTATTGACTCAACTTCTCCAATTTTCTTAGGAAGACAAGTTTAAGTACAAACATGAGTTGTGTTATGATTGATATATTATAATTTTTTAACCAAATTACATCCACCATCTTTGCTTATATTTTAATGGAAATAACCAGGCAAAGGAAAACTCCCAATATAGACTGAGAACTGCTTTATCTTTTCATCTCACTCCCCAAATGTAGAACCAGAAATTTAAAAAATAACTTCTTTAGTATGAGGGGGAGACATAGAAGGTTATAATGCTGGACATGATGGTTGATGGGGTTTGGTGGGTAGGAAGGAGATGACTCACAGGACTGGGCATTTGGATGAACAGAAATGAAAAAAAACAAGTCAAGGAACCCCAAAGAAGAAGGGGAAGATTTGAGCATTCTGAATTTGGGGTGCCTGCACAGAATCCAGATGGAATTGTCTAAATCAGCATTAGATCAAATTGATGGGTTCTGATCTCAGGACAGGGGCCCAGCTAGGGGACACAGGTTTGGAAATCACCAGCATCTAGTTGAGAACTGGAAGCACTCTCAAGGATGGATTGGGCCACGGGATCAAATTGTGGCCATTGCCCATTGCCTCCAGCAAGAGCAGATGTAGTGAAGAGGGGAAAATGGCAGCCAAACTGCTGACAAAATGCAAAGGAAGCCTGACTTATAAAAGAAATGATATTACAAAGACCCAAGACCCAGGTCTGTGGCCTGCAGAAGCGGCAACAATTCTACCAGTAAAATAATCACTTTTTAAAATATCTGCGAAGTTAAGCCTCTGAAGAGACACTTAGGAGATCTCTGCCTAAAACCAGACAATAGTAAATAAAAAATGCTGAAAGAGCCACAGACATACACCAAGTCCAGATTCCTTGACTACTCTGAGACCACTCAGCTAAACATACCTGACCCCTCCTGCCTTAGCAGCTTTGCCCAGCACAGCCCTCTGCTCTCATAAAGCCAACAGCAACTCAAACCATCCTCCTAAACCTCTCGTTGCAAGCAATAAAGTTTCCATGACATCATCTCCACCTTCTCTTGAGCCCTGGACCTTGTACAATACTAGAGTCAGACAAAAGATAAATAATCAATGGATTGGTTTTGCATTATATATATACTTGGTATATATATATATATATATATTAATTATATTTGTATTGTAAATATATATTGGTATATATATATTAATTATATATAATTAATTATTCATTAATTATATATAATTAATATATATAATATATATTATGTATTATATATATAATATATATAATATATATTATAAAATATATAATACATAATATATATAATATATATATTATATATATTATATATAATATATATAATATATAATATATATTATAAAATAATATATATTAATATATTATTTTATATTATTTATATATATTATAAATATATATTATATTTATAATATATATTATTTTATAATATATAATATATTAATATATATTAATATATAATATATATTATATATTATTATATATATATAATTATATATATACTTGGTGTATATGTATATATATATAATTGGCTATTAAATGTTAATAGTCTGCAGGGGTTTGTTTATCTCAGCATGTAAGCCCCTGGGAACCCGAAGTCCTGAGCAGACTTGTGGAGTTCCTCTAAGAAGGAAGCAATGTTGGCAGTGGGTAGGGTGGAGAGGAGGGCCTTCTGGGCCAGGGAACCCTCAAACCCAGTCATTTTAGGCTGGCCCTGCCTAGGCACCAGGGACCATATCTCTTCACTTTGCTTTCTACATGAAGCCAGCTAGTAGCAGTGCTTCTGGAATGACACACTGAGTCAGCACAGAGGGGCTAGAGCCGGGACTTTACCTTTTTCCATAGATGTCAGTGTTTAAATCCATCTTACATCATTGTCATGTTGTCAGTTTACAATTTTAAACTGTAAATTTAAATTTAATTAAATTTAAAATTTACAAATTTAAAATTAATTGGGACCAAAGGTAACCAGGCCCAATAGATTGTGTTTGTGGGCAGATTAAGAGCCCCGAGAAGCAAAGCCATGCCTTCCCTGTGGTTAGTTAGGACTTCCCTGCAGGCGTTTAAAAAGCAATCTTACCAAAATAGCCCAGAAATGTTCTTCCTACAGGAAAAATAAATTCAGAGTGCATTTTTAACTTTGGTCTCATAAAACCCCAGAGTTAAATTTAGCCAGGGTTCAACTTAAAAGGGATCAGGGATGATAAGCTTTTGGTAAAACCTATGCAATCTTGCTTTGAATTGCATTTCTTCTTTTAAATATTGCAAAAAGGTAGTTACTGTTTAGGGTTTGATTTTATAGTTGTCTTACTAAAGAGTTCTATTTTTGTAGCAAAATACATGAAATTAGTTTACGAAACAGGCACGTGAAAGAATCCTGGATTATGTGCAGCAGTGACCACTGCTGGGCTTCTGCTGTGTCCAGATGTGTCTCATGAACTTGTTGGGTGGACCCCACACAGTTATGTTTGCTTGGAGGACCAGAGGCTCTCCTGGAGAGGAACTCAGCATAAGTATAAATGTGGTTGAGCAAAGAAGTGTGGCTCAATTTAAAAACTGTCATCAGGGGGCGCCTGGGTGGTGCAGTCGGTTAAGCGTCCGACTTCAGCCAGGTCACGATCTCACGGTCCGTGAGTTCGAGCCCCGCGTCAGGCTCTGGGCTGATGGCTCGGAGCCTGGAGCCTGTTTCCGATTCTGTGTCTCCCTCTCTCTCTGCCCCTCCCCCGTTCATGCTCTGTCTCTCTCTGTCCCAAAAATAAATAAAAAATAAAAAATAAAAAATAAAAACTGTCATCAGAAGGGAGAGAGATTCTAAAAGCCATATGGTGGCTAATAGCAAGAATCCAATCAGGAAACTACACCAGTTTCCTCCCATCCTCCTCTCTCTGGACTCACACCTCAATCCTGAGAGATTCTGGGGCTACAGACAAAAACTGAAAGACCTGTTTTGCCAAACTCACATAGGACATTGGGGCGTTAAGTCACCCTGCTTTGTTGCTCCTTTCATGAAAACCTCAAAGAGGAGCCTTTGCGGTGGACCCCTGACCACCACATGGATTTGGTAGCATGAGGGCCCCTAAACAGCAGCAGCAGCAGGCGGACAGGTGCGTGGCAATATCCCACAAAAGCACTGAGGCTGCAGGTGTGCCTGCAAAAAAAGCACCAGTGCTCCTCAGATGTGGGCTTAGCCAGAGGAAGGGGCACACCTGCTGGAGGTGGCAGTGGTGTGTGGGCCAGAGCAGCACCACCCACGTGGCAGCTATCTGGACTCACTGCAGCTGGGGCCTTGCAAGAGCACGCAGGCAGCTGAGTCAACTGCAAAGGAAGAGACTCTGAAGGGCCTACCTCCGTTAACCAGAAAATCCCACTTAACTACAACCTCCTGTTAGCTAGCCTTCTGCTAGACCAGATTTCATCCCATGCATGTGTTTGGTAGGGTTACTGAGCAAGGCAGCCTCTGAACCCCTTCCGTGCTGCAGAGGTTGTGTATGCTGGCAGGAGGAGGCTGTCCCTGTCCCTTGTCCTGAGGACAAATGTTAGGGAGATGTGTGACAAAAGTCTCCACCGGTGAAGTAAATTATCTTGCACCCATGTGATGGAGTACTGTGCACTGAATAAAAACAATGATGTAGATCTACCTTTAGTGACACAGAAATATGTTTGTAATATAAAGCAAAGTAAATAAAAGCAGATTACAGATTGTGGGGGCGATTATTCAAGTGTATGCATTTGTCAACACTCATGAAGCTGTTTATCACAGGAAGTTAATTTTACTGTGTGTAAATCATACCTCAGAAAGAGCAGATTATAAAATGATATTTACAGAAGGATTCAATTTGTGTGTGTATGTGTGTGCACGTGCAAGGCTCTACACCCACTGTTAACATTGGCTACCTCTATTATAATTACAGATGACTTTTATTGTTTTCTCTTTCTGCTTAATTGTCTTTTTAAATTTTTCTCCAGTGAATAGGTATTGCTTTACTATTTTAAACTATGACTAGGGAAGCACAGAAGAAGGTTCATGTTCAAGGAATGGCTAAGTTGGAGTAATGAGGATAGAGGGTGACTGTGCCTTGCTCTGTGCATCATGGGAGTTATAATAGGAGGTTGGTTATAAGAGAAGCCCATGGTAGGTGCTCAATAAATGTTTGTCACATGAGTGAATGATTATAATAGGTCATTTTATCACAAGTCTCTAGTTTAATAATAGCCATGCCACTCTCACTTTAGACCCAATATATTAGCAGTGCACATTCATAAATATTTTCATCTCCATTAGAGTGACAGCCAACTAAGTGCTTTCAAACCAAACAGTTACCACATGCTGAAAGCTGATCTCCTTCCTTTTAACTTTCCTTTTCGTATCCTCACCCCATCTCCTCCTCTATTAATTTAGATTGGGAAATAAATAACCACAAATGCCTTGGTTTCACATAATTGTTAAGAAGACAGCTTAGGTGTACCAAGTAGAAAGGCAAAAAACATAAAAGAAGAAGCAGTGATCTTTCACAAACATGGCAGCAGCCTCCTTCATTGAGAAATAGCAGGAAAAACAGCCACAAGAGCTTCGAAGACACTGATTGCTTAGTGTGTGAGAGATGATCACCCCCTTCCCAGGAATCTGCTGGCTTGACAGTTAGCCTAGGGGGAGGGGTGGTATGAGTGTAGAGGGGTGTGTGTGTGTGTGTGTGTGTGTGTGTCTGTGATGTGGGGGAAGAGGGTGGATATGGTGTGTGTGGTGTGATGTGATGTGTGTGGTGTTAGGGGTGTGTATGTGGTATGTGTATATGTGGTGGGTGGGTAGGGTGAGTTTCTATTAGACACCACATGGATATGATCAAGATTACATTGCTGGATAGATAGAATTTTGGGTGTACCTCAGAAGGCTCAGGAATGTATTAAAATACTGGGGCTATTTAATGTAGCAACTTAGCCAGTTCTAGTTTTTTCTAACAACTGCTAAAACCTTACACACCATTTAGACCCAGAAAGGTCTTTAGACTGCTCTAGTCCGCTCATTTTGCAAGTGAGAGAATTGCAGCCGAGAGAGTAGAAGGGGGCTGCCAAACATCACACGGGGAGCTGGAGGCCCTGCCTATAGGAATGGTGAACGGGACCTGCCCTTTGGAGACAAAGTCCACATGCTTCTGAGTAAAGTTGGGGACATCCCTGAGCATCTGCCATGAATAATGTGTGCCCCCCCTAAGGTCTTCAGCAATCACATTTATCTTTCAGTATTAAAAAACCCTTTGGAGATGTAGCCACCTAGGGCCTCAATGCCTGGCCAGGCCCCATTTGCTAAATAAGGCACTATCTGCAGAGAAAGACTCTTCATCGCAAGCATGTTAATGACAAGCCAGAGGATGGGACAACCAAGAATGGATCCTGCTAACATCACGAGTGAAGGGAGACCTGCTGTAAAACAAAGCAACCTGAGAGTGGGCATTAAGCTGGGAAAGCCAGAGACAGGCCTGTTGTGCATTAAGCCAATCATTGTTCACCCTGGCACCCCAGCCACACTCTTCGTGCTCACAGCCTGCTTCAACCCAGTGACTGTGCAGCCTCATCTCCCAGACCCCCAGAGTTGCCCACCATGCCATTCTCTCCCACACCATCTGTCTTTACACACGTTGTGTCCTCCACCAGGTGCAATGTTTCCCACATAATCCATGTTGGTGAACTCCCCTTGAAAATTCAGCTCCGCCATCACCCTCCTCAGAGAGGACCTGCCCCCCCGCAGCAGAGTTGGCACCTCCTCCCCTTCCAGCCTCGCACAGCGCCCCCTGTGGGTTTGATGGTGTCATTTTGCATGTCTGGTTCCCTCCCTAGACTGGAGTTCCTTGAAGGAAGGACCCATCCCAAGATCCAACCAAGACTGAGGCCTGCAGTCGGTATTAGCTGCCCACAGATAAATGAAAATGTGCACCTGCTGTCTGTTACTAAATAAAAAATCACCTCAAAGGTAGCAGCTCAAAATAATCCAGAACTCACAGTTTCTGTGGGTCAGAGTGCTGGCACAGTTTAACTGGCTCCTCTGCTCAGGACCTCACAAGGCTAACATCCAGGTGTGTCATCCAGGCCACGTCCTCATCCAGAGACTCACCTGAGGAAGAATTGACTTTAGAATAACTTGGGTTGTTGGCAGAATTCATTCATTTCCTTGTGGATGTAGGACTGAGGACCCAGCTTCTTGCTGGATGTCAGCCCCTTGCCGTGTGGACTTCCTGACGAGCCTTCTTACTTCATCAATCCCACAAGGAGAGTCTCCCAAGCAAGACTGCTAGCAAAGCAGAGTCTTAGACAATGTTACACAATCACTGAAGTGACATCCATATCCCATGTTTAGAACCAAGTGATAGGTCCCACCCACATCAAAGTAAGAGGATCATACAAAGACACAAATGTAGGCATCATGGGGACCATTCTGGAGTCTGCCCACCATACAAAGAATACAATAAATCCTGCTGCTAAATTCTTTATTTTGTTGTAATTTTCCTTTTATTCCTCCTTTGGGTTCTCTCTTGCAGGTGGCTTTGCTGCTGTTGGCAGATCGCTTATGGAAGAAAGTGGAACTTCATTGGCCCCAGGTTCTGGGAAAGGAGAATCCATTCAACCCTCAGATTGAACAGGTGTTTGGAGATCAAGGGGGCCACTGAGTGCCTTCAGGATATGCATTCCTGGAAAGCTCAGTGAGGCAAAAACTTGGGTAAATTCATTCAACAAATGGTTATAGGGCTGCCATTTGACTCATTGGTTCCTCCAGCAGCAACTTTGAAAAGTGATTTTCTCTGATTTTGGAGTGTATCTAAATGACAGCGTGATTCTGTGTGTTTCAAGGATCAGTTCCCTCCAATTGACCTTCCAAGTAACCTTTAATAAAGTGTTTTGGATGCCATTCCAAACAAGAGAGTGTGCCCTTTCACAGCTAATTGTTCTAAAAACAAATGAGAAGTCCAGCAGTGCTCAGCACCTTACCCCGGGTCTTGGTGTGCCAGGACTTGCCCTTGCTCTGTTGCTGCTTCTTCAAGATGGCCAGCAAGTGGGTACTGCCCCTAGGGAGGCTGTGGCTGGCTGCCAAGGACTCTCACATCAGAGCACAAGACTATAAACACAAAATTAGTTACCGACTTGAATGTTTATTTAGAATGAGAAAAGAAATCACAACAAATTACAAATTTGTTTAAAATCCAGATGATTGAAAAATGTGACAATTTTTCTTTCTTTAAAATGTTTTCTTACTTTCTTTGGCTGCACAATCTCATCGTCTTTTCCCAGAACAATGATTTGGTGATATCATTGTCTAAAGAAAGGACAGAAAAGTGAAATGCCTTGCTTTTAACTGATAATTTAGAAGAGTTTCTTGCAGCTCCACAATTCATTATTGGTAAAGTCATGTAAACTTTTAGAATTGTCACATTGGGAAGACCTCTATCCAATTTCTTTTGAGCAGGATCTGTTACAGTCACACTCCCTATTTGTAGTATTGTTCAAGTATTGTTAAAGTTTTGCGTCCATATAAGCACAGGAATTCTGGTAAATTCTATTGCACACCATTCTCATTGGTGTGTCACCTCCCTTGCCCATATCTGATGCAGCCATGGATTCAGGGGTCAGTGGGTGTATATTGAGACCCACATCACACTGCCAGCATCCCACCTCACATGAGCACATCTTCCCACATTCTGCCCTCAAAACTTGCTTGACAGAGCCCAGAGATGTGGGGCAGGTCTACCCCAGCGGTCCCAGGAAACCGTGAATAAATGCATCATCTTCCTTTAGTGGTCAGTTTGGGAGGCATTCAGTGTGCTTCTCAGGGACAGAATCATCCCCTTTGTTCATGGCAATGATGCCTTCAATGGTGCCTCCTCCTGCCTTCTATCACTCATTGCTCCTTCATTCCTGCTTTCTTGGATGCTTCCCAAATAAACCACCTGCACCTAAATCCTTGTCTCAATAAAGACAAAATTAAAATGTTGGTGTGTGTATAATTGTGTATGCTTTATTATTGAATATATTCCTCATATGAATATACTTCTGTTTTGGTTTGGTTTTTTGTTTTTGTTTTTCCCCCGCCCCTATACTTCTGTTTTGACTAGGCACCAATACAAACCAAATCTCCCACTCACTGTATACCATCCATTGACATGGACCAGCTTCTAGCTTTGTGCATTTCACGCCTTGTTTCTCCTCCATGACCCACACACTTCCCACGCTGGGAGCTGTAGCATAATTTCATACTGTGATTCTGCCCATTGGCCCTGCACCTTTGTCACAATACTGATGGACAGTAGGGGCATGCCTGGAAGCCCCTCCTATACCACAATGGCTAGCAGTAACCCAGCTGTGCACAGAAAGGACTGCAAACCATATAAATATTTCAACCTAAATCCAACCTAAATGGATCTCCACTTCAACTGACTCCAAATGCCCATGGCTATCCCACAGCCACCAGATGTAAAGGAAAGTATAACAGAGAAGAAGCAATTGTGTTTAGAATATCCCACTTTTGGGGCGCCTGGGTGGCTCAGTCGGTTAAGCGGCCGACTTCGGCTCAGGTCATGATCTCGCGGTCCGTGAGTTCGAGCCCCGCATCGGGCTCTGTGCTGACAGCTCAGAGCCTGGAGCCTGTTTCAGATTCTGTGTCTCCCTCTCTCTGACCCTCCCCCATTCATGCTCTGTCTCTCTCTGTCTCAAAAATAAATAAACGTTAAAAAAAATAGAATATCCCACTTTTGCAAATTTTACAAAGTATATAACCATGCAAACACATTGCTTGGTCCCCTTCTAGGCTTTTGGAAGGGACCCTAAAACTTAATCTTTATTAGCTTTATGGTCAGTCTGCCTCTGCTCACAAGATTAATTTGCCAGTTTGCAGGCGAGCTTCAGTTTTAGGGGCCAAAACACTCAAAATGTTGTCAAACCATTAATTTATGTCACTTGGACAGAATCCTTGGTTTAGCATGACCAGTACACGTCCCGGGGAGGCGGATCAACAGGGGACCAACATGCTGCCAGGAGACTGCTTGGTGCCAGCAAGAAATACAGATGAGGGGAACGAATTGGAGACTATGAGGTGTGGAGGTGTGGGGCTCTGGAAACCTGGTATATCTGTCTCCTCTTGCGGGATGTGTCCCCTAACAGGGTCTTGGTAAGTACATCATTGGTTTTGGTGTTCCAATATCTCATGTTATTTTTTTAAGCACCAAAATACCAATACTTGTTGTAGTGTTGTTTTATTTTTTTAAATCTGAAATCTTAATCATTTAGTCTCAAGATATACCCAGGGAACACAGCAGTAAAATTTTTTATTCCTTCAGAAAGAATTCTATTTCATCCTCCCTCTGTTTAAAATGCTTCCAAGCTACTTTATTGCTATTCTAATTTCTATTTCCCAGACTACTTGTGAAGTTGGTAATCTTGTATTGCTGTTGCTCTTGTTGGGGGGATAGAGAATTCATTTTAGACCTAGTCATTTCCCAGAAGGCCCTGAAGGACTAGAGTTATTTTAAAAATTGGAGGAAACCAGAGGGAGTATATAGGGAGATTCAGAGAGTACAGGGAAGGAGTTCCCAGACTGAATTATCCTGAGGCCAACCACCTTCTTTCTCCAACCCTAGAGGTTATCTCTGTCCCTGCCACTTTTTCCTATTTAAATTCTCTTAGGGACTGAAGCCCCCACCCTGGGGAATAATATCACCAGTACCACCATTCCCCTTCTCCACTTGAACAGGTGCAGGTGGGGAGGCAGAGGTGCCTGGATCCTGAGCCCTGACCTCACTCCTACAGCATGGTCCCATGAAATCAAAGGAGAGAATGGTGCTCCCATCTCATATATATATATATATATATACCACAAATACTGCATGAAATAAGTACTAAATACTACTATTATCTCCTTAAGAACTAGAGTCCAAGGCCAGACCCTCATCCTGGGGTCAGGAGCCCATAGGTGAGGTATGTCCACTTCTGCTTCCATCTGTATATTCCACTCCATTCCAGACATGTTCCTTCTTTGAGATTCAACCACGTCTTTCTCTCTAGCTTAGGGACGTCCTGTCCCCATAAAGTGCTTTGTGTACTTCCTATAACTTCTGAGTGTCCAGAATTTACAAGATAGCTGTAGGGGACAGCTTTATTCTTATATTTCTGCACTGGTTCCTCTTGATATACTGTCTTCAGCCTCCAGTTTTTCAGAATCAGTGTGTGAGTACTAGCCTCTGGGAGGCACGTGAAGGACTTCCTCAGGGTGGCTCACATCCCTCTCCATCCCCTTTCCTCATTCCTGTAGTGGTCTCCTGGACAGATGCACCAGAACAGAAGCTCCAGGAGATAACCGCCTGGTCAGTCATGTTCACATGATTTATATCCTGTCCTGTAGCCACAGCCTTACAACAATGCCTGCCCCACAATAAGTGCTCAGTAAGAAGTACTAAATGAAGAGGGAATGAATGAATGAATTAATTAATGAGTGAATGAGTGAATACATTAATGAATGAGTGAGTGAATGAATGAGACATTAATTTTGCCTTCCAAGTCACACCATTATTTCTTGCTATTTAAAAACAAAAGGAGCCTCTTTTTTGACATATTTAAATTAGCCTCACAAGATCACACTTGGGTAAAAAGTGTGAAAGTGTAAAAAAGGAAAGCAATCAATGAGAAGATGCCATCCTCCCGGAGACCCTTGGTGGGGAGGCATGGGCTCCTTTATAATCTTCATTTAAATACCTCAACACTATACTGTCATTTGTTTCTCCTGTTTTCAGATGAAGGACCTGTCTACCCTTTGCTATTGAAATAGAGCTCCTTATTTTCTGCATTAACAATTATCAAGAACTTTTATCTCCCCACCACCACTGCTAGGCATTTTTCATTTGGGATAGAGCCTTTTGGGTTTGGGCCTTGGTGAGAAAAATTTCCAGGGCCCCCAGTCAAAGTAGATCAGCTAAAAAAAAATTTTTTTTCAACGTTTTTTATTTATTTTTGGGACAGAGAGAGACAGAGCATGAACGGGGGAGGGGCAGAGAGAGAGGGAGACACAGAATCGGAAACAGGCTCCAGGCTCTGAGCCATCAGCCCAGAGCCTGACGCAGGGCTCGAACTCACGGACCGCGAGATCGTGACCTGGCTGAAGTCGGACGCTTAACCGACTGCGCCACCCAGGCGCCCCTAAAAAATTTTTATATGAGATTGTATTGATACACAACACAGCAGGATCTAAGCCCCAGGAACTTGAACTGCTTCCCCACCCTACTTTCTCACCAAGTTAATCCCACTAGAAAAGAGATTCTTAACTAGAGTCCATGGGGACCTTACTCCCCCAGAATTAAGAGTGCTTATGAACTTGAATGGGGAAAAAAAAAGACCTTCTTGGGGTGCCTAGGTGGCTCAGTCAGTTGAGGGTCTGACTCTTGATTTTGGCTCAGGCCTTGATCCCAAGGTTGTGGGATTGAGCCCCCATCAGGCTCTGCACTGAGCATGAAGTCTGCTTAAGATACCCTCTCTCTCTCTCTATGGGGCACCTGGGTGGCTCATTGGTTAAGCGTCTGACTTCAGCTCAGGTCATGATCTCATGGTTCTTGGGTTCAAGCCCCATGTCTGACTCTGTGCTGACAGCTCAGAGCCTGGAGCCTGTTTCAGATTCTGTGTCTCCCTCTCTTTCTGTTCCTCCCCCCCACACACACACTCTGTCCCTCTGTCTCTCTCTCTCTCTCTCTCTCAAAAATAAATAAAAGATTTTTTAAAATTAAGATTCTCTCCCTCTCTGCCCCCTACCCTGCTCATGCTCTCTCTCTCCAAAAGAATAAAACATTTAAAAAAATAAAAAGTAAAAGACCTTCTAAAAGAGCATTTCCTTTTATTATGAATGTAGGCAACAAGACAGCCATATTTCTGTCACTAATATTTTACATAGCACATTATATTTGCTGCAGACACAGTCAGTTATCATTATTCATAGGCGTTATGTTCCATAAAGTCATCCTGAACACTGAATTAGCAAATAGTGAAACATTGCTCCTAAGGGAAATTCAGGATTCTGTTCTGCAAGCCTCTGGTCACAACATTATCATCAACCAATCAATACATAATCTTGTTTCATGTGTGGCTTTTGTTTAAAGACACCTTACTTAATGTATAGTTGTTAATTAACCTTGAATTCATAGACGAGCACTTTTTTTTAAAGTAGGCTCCACAGCCAACA
The DNA here is from genome assembly GCF_028018385.1 of Neofelis nebulosa. Classification (NCBI taxonomy): domain Eukaryota; kingdom Metazoa; phylum Chordata; class Mammalia; order Carnivora; family Felidae; genus Neofelis; species Neofelis nebulosa. The sequence goes on from NC_080785.1 coordinate 42,787,003, forward strand.
TAGGACTTGAATTCACAACTCCTAGATCAAGAGTCACCATCACACGCTCTACCCACTGAGCCAAGCGGGTGCCCCTCACAGCCAACAGCACTTTCACTCACACCTGAATGAAATTTATCTACACATCTATTTTCTCCATAAGGCACATCACAGCCTTCTTGCGCTTAGGAACACCCGAGAACACTTTAGCACTGCGCTTGCATATTAAACAGTGAAACCACCAATGAAAAGCATAAAAATGCCCGGAACATGACAATAAATATACCTTGAAAAGGACACTTATTTACAGTGTAAAAGCTGAAACAAGAAGGCAGAGCACTTCCTGATTCAACCTCACCTGGGAACATACAGGTCAAATGACTGAAAATTTCACTATTCAAATAACTGAAAAAGTGCCATGAGTATTGACTTTGGGCTTACAAATAAATTTTAACAAGTAGGCAAATTCACAAATACAGAATCCTGAATAATGAGGATTGACCATTTCTTAAAATATCATTTATAGCCATAAATATTTTGAAATAACTGTCATTATTAGACCCATTATAAAAGAAGCACCTGTATTCATGCATGCCCATTTTTAAATATTTCAACGTTTTTTCAATGACTATTTTTTTATTATTTATTTTTTTAAATTTACATCCAAGTTAGCATATAGTGCAACAATGATTTCAGGAGTAGATTCCTTAATGCTCCTTACCCATTTAGCCCATCCCCCCTCCCACACCCCCTCCAGTAACCCTCTGTTTGTTCTCCACATTTAAGAGGCTCTTATGTTTTGTCCCCCTCCCTGTTTTTATATATATTTTTTTGCTTCCTTTCCCTTGTGCTCACCTATTCTGTGTCTTAAAGTCCTCATATGAGTGAAGTTATATGATATTTGTCTTTCTCTGACTGACTAATTTCGCTTAGCATAATACCCTCTAGTTCCATCCACATGATTGCAAATGGCAAGATTTCACTCTTTTTGATTGCTGAGTAATAATCCACTGTGTATATATACCACATCTTCTTTATCCATTCATCCATCAGTGGACGTTTGGGCTCTTTCCATACTTTGTCTATTGTTGATAGTACCACTATAATCATTGGGGTGCATGTGTCCCTTAGAAACAGCATACCTGTATCCCTTGGATAAATACCTAGTAATGCAATTCCTGGGTCGTAGGGTAGTTCTATCTTTAATTTTTTGAGGAACCTCCACACTGTTTTCCAGAGTGGTTGCACCAGCTTGCATTCCCATCAGCAGTGCAAAAGAGATCCTCTATCTCTGAATCCTCACCAACATCTGTTGTTGCCTCAGTTGTAAATGTTAGCCATTCGGACAGCTGTGAGGTGGTATCTCAGTGTGGTTTTGATTTGTATTTCCCGGATGATGAGTGATGTTGAACATTTTTTCATGTGTCGGTTGGCCATCTGGATGTCTTCTTTGGAGAAGTGTCTGTTCATGTCTTTTGTCCATTTCTTCACTGGGCTTTTTGTTTTTTGGGTGTTGAGGTTGATAAGTTCTCTATAGATTTTAGATACTAACCTTTTATCTGATATGTCATTTGCAAATATCTCTCCCATTCCGTCGGTTTGCAAATATCTTCTCCCATTCCGTCGTCGGTTGTTTTGCTGATTGTTTCCTTCGCTGTGCAGAAGCTTTTTATTTTGATGAGGTCCCAGCACATTTTTGCTTTTGTTTCCCTTGCCTCCAGAGACGTGTTGAGTAAGAAGTTGCTGCGGCCAAGATCAAAGAGGTTTTGCCCACTTTCTCCTTGAGGATTCTGATGGCTTCCTGTCTTATGTTTAGGTCTTTCATCCATTGTGAGTTTATTTTTGTGTATGGTGGTCCAGGTTCATTTTTATGCATGTCGCTGTCCAGTTTTCCCAGCACCACTTGCTGAAGAGACTGTCTTTATTCCATTGGATATTCTTTCCTGCTTTGTCAAAGATCAGTTGGCCATACGTTTGTGGGTCCATTTCTGGGTTCTATATTCTGTTCCACTGATCTGAGTGTCTGTTTTTATGCCAGTACCATACTGTCTTGATGATTACAGCTTTGTAATACAGCTTGAAGTCCGGGATTGTGATGCCTCCTGCTTTGGTTTTCTTTTTCAAGATTGCTTTGGCTATTCGGGGTCTTTTCTGGTTCCATACAAATTTTAGAACTGTTTGTTCTAGCTCTGTGAAGAATGCTGGTGTTATTTTGATAGGTATTGAATATGTAGATTGCTTTGGGTAGTATTGACAGTTTAGCAATATTTGTTCTTCCTATCCAGGAGCATGGAATACTTTTCCACTTTTTTGTGTCTTCTTCAATTTCTTTCATAAGCTTTCTATAGTTTTCAGTGTATAGATTTTTCACCTCTTTGGTTAGATTTATTCCTAGGTATTTTATGGTTTTTGGTGCAATTGTAAATGGGATCCATTCCTTGATTTCTCTTTCTGTTGCTTCATTGTTGGTGTATAGGAATTCAACCGATTTCTGTGCATTGATTTTATATCCTGCAACTTTGCCGAATTCATAGATAAGTTTTAGCAGTTTTTTTGGTGGAATCTTTTGGGTTTTCCATATAGAGTATCATGTCATCTGCAGAGTGAAAGTTTGACCTCCTCCTGACAGATTTGGATGCTTTTTATTTCTTCGTGTTGTCTGCTGAGGCTAAGACTTCTAATACTATGTTGAATAACAGTGGCGAGGGTGGACATCCTGTCTTGTTCCTGACCTTAGGGGAGACCTCTCAGTTTTTCCCCATTGAGGATGATATTAGCACTGGGTCTTTCATATATGGCTTTTATGATCTTGAGGTATGATCCTTCTATCCCTACTTTCTTGAGCATTGTTATCAAGAAAGGATGCTGTATTTTGTCAAATGCTTTCTCTGCATCTATTGAAAGGATCATGTGGTTCTTTTCCTTTCTTTTATTGATGTGATAAATCACATTGACTGTTTTGTGGATATTGAACCAGCCCTGCATCCCAGGTATAAATCCCACTTGGTCGTGGTGAATAATTTTTTTTAATGTATTGTTGGATCCAGTTGGCTAATATCTTATTGAGGATTTTTGCATCCGTGTTCATCAGGGAAATTGGTCTATAGTTCTCCTTTATAGTGGGGTCTCTGTCTGGTTTTGGAATCAAGATAATGCTGGCTTCATAGAAAGAGATTGGAAGTTTTCCTTCCATTTCTATTTTTTGGAACAGCTTCAAGAGAATAGGTGTTAACTTTTCCTTAAAGGTTTGGTAGCCATCTGGAAAGCCCTGGAAAGCCATCTGGCCCTGGGTTCTTGTTTTTGGGGAGATTTTTGATTACTAATTCTATTTCTTTGCTGGTTATGGATCTGTTCAAATTTTCTATTTCTTCCTGTTTTAGTTTTGGTAATTTATATGTTTCTAGGAATTTGTCCATTTCTTCCAGATTGCCCATTTTATTGGCTTATAAGTCCTCATAACATTCTGTTATTATTGCTTGTATTTCTGCTTTGTTGGTTGTGACCTCTCCTCTTTCATTCTTGATTTTATTTATTTGGGTCCTTTCCTTTTTCTTTTTGATTAAACTGGCTAGGGGTTTATCAATTTTGTTAATTCTTTCAAGGAACCAGCTTCTGGTTTCATTAATCTTTCTACTGTTTTTTGTTTGTTTGTTTGTTTGTTTGGTTTTGGTTTTGATAGCATTGATTTCTGCTCTAATCTTTATTATTTCCTGTCTTCTGCTGGTTTGGGGTTTTATTTGCTGTTATTTTTTCAGCTCTTTAGGTGTCAGGTTAGGTTGTGTATCTGAGACTTTTCTTCCTTCTTTAGGAAGGCCTGGATTCCTATATACTTTCCTCTTATGATGGCCTTTGCTGCATCCCAGAGGTTTTGGGCTGTGGTGTTATCATTAACATTGGCTTCCATGTACTTTTTAATTTCCTCTTTAACTTCTCGGTTAGCCCATTTATTTTTTAGTAGGATGGTCTTTAGTCTCCAAGTATTTGTTACTTTTCCAAATTTTTTCTTGTGGTTGATTTCGAGTTTCATAAAGTTGTGGTCTGAAAATATGCACGGTATGATCTCGATCTTTTTGTGCTTGTTGAGGGCTGATTTGTGTCCCAGTATGTGATGTATTCTGGAGAACATTCCATGTACACTGGAGAAGAATGTATATTCCACTACTTTAGGATGAAATTTTCTGAATATATCTGTTAAGTCCATCTGCTCCAGTGTGTCATTCAAAGCCATTGTTTCTTTGTTGATTCTGATTAGATGATCTGTCCATTGTTTTAAGTGGGGTGATGAATGAAGTCCCCTACTATTATGGTATTAGTATCAATGAGTTTCTTTATGTTTGTGGCTATTGAATTATATATTTGGGTACTCCCATATTTGGAGCACAAATTGTTAGATCTTCTTGGTGGATAGACCCCTTAATTATGACATAATGCCCTTCGTCATCTCTTGTTAAAGTCTTTATTTTAAAGTCTAGATTGTGTGATATAATTTTGGCTACTCCGGCTTTCTTTTGGCAACCATTAGCATGGTAGATGGCTCTTCATCCCCTTACTTTCAATCTGAAGGTGTCTTTAGGTCTAAAGTGGGTCTCTTGTAAATAGCATATAGATGGATCTTGTTTTCTTATCCTTTCTGTTACCCTATATCTTTTGATTGGAGCAATTATTCCATGGACGTTTAGAGTGAGTTCTGAAAGGTATGAATTTATTGCCATTATGTTTCTTGTAAGGTTGGAGTTTCTGGTGGAGTTCTCTGGTCCTTTCTAGTCTCTGTTGCTTTTGATCTTTTTTTTTTTTTTCATCTTTTCTCCCCTCAGAGAATCCCCCTTAAAATTTCTTGCAGGGATGGTTTAATGATCACGAACTCCTTTAATTTTTGTTTGTCTGGGAAACTTTTAGTCTCTCCTTCCATTATGAATGACAGCTTGCTGGATAAAGAATTCTTGGCTGCATATTTTTCCAATTCACCACATTGAATATATCCTGCCACTCCTTTCTGGCTTGCCAAGTTTCTGTGATTAGGTCTGCTGCAAACCTGATGTGT